>NC_140699.1:2924802-4387203 GCF_054131305.1 Coturnix japonica
GGGAACCTGCTGCTGCCTCCGCTCCAGCCCTGGGGGCTCTGCTCCATCCCTGGCACTGCGCTTGGCCGGCAGGCAGCAGTGGGGATGGCAGCAGGGCCCTGCTCTGGTGCCATCCCATTCTCACCCATGCTCCCCCCCTCCAGGTGCAAAAGATTGTGAAGGCGATCCACAGCAGCCTGCCTTCCATCAAAGCCAAGCCAGCTCTTGAAAGCCTGAGCAGGGCCTTGCTTGTGCTGGCCAGCAAATTCCCAAAGGAGATGGTCACCAGCCTGCTGGTCTGCTCTCTCACCTGCTCCAGGTATGGGGCCACAGCCCTCAGGGCTCCTCTCCCCCCCCCTCCCCACCCCACGGCCGTCAGCCAGGCAGGAGCAGCCACGCTGACAGCCCTGGGGACCTGCAGAGTTGTTGTCACCATGTGGAGGGAAATGCTCTCGGAGTCTTCAACCGTGAAGACGGTGCTGCAGGAGGTGTTCCAAGTGCTCATAAACCACACTCTGCAGCACACCTCCCCATTCATCAAGGAGAGGCCACGTGTCCTTGCCCTGGCCGTGAGTTCCTCATTCACCCAGCTGAACCCCAGCTGAGTCCCCACTCCCCTTCCCTGTCCACCCCCGAGCCTTCTTCCTGCCCTGGGATGCATCCATAGACCTGCCTGGGGCTCTGGGGGTCTCCCTCCCCCCCCCTCCCTTTCTCCATCCCTACACTTCTAAAGACGGGATGGAAACCCAGGGGACAGGGCAAGAATCATATCCGGGTGCTTTCTGCAGGCAGCAAGGATCCTACCAGAGATACTCCAGCTGCCTCTGGTCCTCAAGGAGGCTGAAGCCATCTTCCCCCAGCTCTTCCCAGCCCTTCTCCTGCAAGTGTCCTTCACCACGGAGCTGACGCTGCAGGAGGTGGAAATCTTCTGGGAGGGGCAACAGCAGCACCAGCTCACTCCCATCAGGTGCCACATCCCCGTCCCCCTGCTGCACCCAGGGACCCGGTGCTGGGGCTCCTGATGTGACTCGCACCCTTCTCCACCTGCAGGTCCGCGGTGCAGTCCTTGAAGGTGCTGCTCTGCAGCGTGGGCCTCCAGAAGCAGATGGAGGCCATCCAGGAGCAGGGGGGCTGGGACGCGCTTCTCAGCACTGTGACCCACCTCCAGGGTGTGCAGGTGGTGGCCAGGTGGGAGCCCTTCCTTGTGGTGTCACGGGGGTCCCCAGTTCTCAGCCAAACTGCAGCCACAGCACCAGAGCCTGTGGCCCCTGCAGCAGTGGCAAGAGGGCTGCACAGCCAGAGCTGCGTCTGCCTGGTTCAGGGCTCACGGTGCCTTCTTATCCCTGCAGGGTGATGAGGGAACTGCCTGCTGCTCTGCGTGACCCCATCTTCCAGCAGCTGGTTGAGCTGCTCAGCACCAACTTCTACTCCTGGGATATGGTGGCCATGGTCTTCCTCGTTGAGGTGAGCAACAGCTGCAGAAGCAGAGAACACTGGAGGCTGCAAGGCCACTGGCAGCACGAGCCCTGCTGCCTCCCTCGGGGCCTGCTGTCTTTCCCCAAGCTGACTGTTAGATCCAGCACTAAGAGCCACGTGTGTTGTTGCAGATGCTGGAATGCATGGACCTCAGCAAAGAGCTGCACCGCATCATAGGAATCTTTGCCCACTATCTGCAGAGCAAGAGGGTGGGCATGCAGCAGCTGGTGCTCAGGGGCATCCTGCAGCTCAGCAAGAGGCAGGACACGGTGAGCAGGGGTGGCCAGGAATGCCACAGGTTGGGCTGGGCCTGCCATGGGGCTGTAGCGGGGCCATGTACAACTCGGCAACTCTTCAGGCAGTGAGGAGCTGGTGCGCTCTGCCCACCCCATCACTGCCTGCTATTCAGGGCTGGTACTGGAGTAGCCTTGCCCTCATTACACTTGCTGCCGTACCTAAAGGATGGGGTGTTTTTCCCCACAGGCAAGGACAATGATCATCTTCCTGCCGTGCATCATGGAGCAGCTGCAGGATGCAGATAGTGACATCCGTGCCACGGCCCTACCAATATTCAGCAACCTGCTGCACCTCCTGAAGGAGGTTAAGCTCAGCGTCATGGCTCTGGAGCTGGCCGGCAAGCTCCCAGCTCTGCTTAACGATGTAAGGATGATAGGGAGTCCAGCACACGAGGGATGTGGCTGCCAGCCCAGCGTGCCCATGCCTGCTGCCTTGTGACAGCGCACCAGGGGACTTTCCTGGCCGCTCACCAGGTTCAGGCACTGCGTGGTCCTGGGCAGACTTTCCGCTGGGCAGAGCTTGCACACTTTGGAGCAGTTCTGAGGGCATCCTCAAGATCTGCATCCTCTCAGCTCGGAGATTTTGCCCCCACTTCACTGGTGGTGCTGTCCCTGCTTGCCATGGACTTGGAGCTGCTGACACAGATGTCCTTCCTTCCTCCTCCACAGGAGTCCGGCACGGTGCGTCAGCTCTCCATCGACTTCTTCCTCAAAACGCTGAGCTTCGTGGAGGGCCAAGAAAAGAGGAAGATGCAGAAGACGGTGTGCAAGAACCTGGTCCTGCTGTATCTACACCTGCACGATGAGGAAGAGAACGTGTCCAAGGTGGGAATCAGGTTCATCTGGGGGAGGGTGATGCTGCTCCCGTGGTGCCCCCCATACATCAAGAGTACTGCAGCCCACAGCAGCATCAGCCCCTGCTGCTGCATCCTCCCTGCAGAGGGGCTCTGGGGACACGGGCTCTGCGGCTGCTCGGGCTGCGGTGCTATCTCAGCTCTTTGGCAGGCCTCCCAGAAAGCCCTCCTTGGTGCTGCACGGTTCCTGCGCTGGAGGAAGCTGGAGCACCTGGTGCAGACAGAGCAGTTCTGGCAGATCAGCGACTGCATGGTGTGTATGCGCAACAGTATGCCCATTCCCACACCCCAGGACAGGGTCGGGACCAGCCTGCACTGACCTCACATTCTTCCCTCTTCAGCTGACCAAGAGGAGGAGACAGAGTGCAGCGCAGGACTACCTGGGCGACTGCCTGCTCTACCTGCAGAGCCTGCAGGAAACCCTGCGACTGGAGGCCGTGAGGTTCATCGGTGAGCCACGAGGCTGAGCTTCCCCCATCCCCGGCCCTCCATGCTGCACCCACGGAACAGCGGGGGTCGCTGACGGGGCTTTGTGTTCGCAGGGCTCTTAGGGCGGCACATGAAGGATGAGCAGCGGGCTGACAGAGAGCACATCTACCAAAGTAAGCCAGGGAGTGGGATGTTGGGGCAGCCAGCAGGTGACATGCCTGTCCCTCGCTCCCTCCTGCCAGAGGGGAGAGCTGGGTCATCATGCCTCTCTGTTCCTCTTATCGCAGGCCTTCAGGGAATGAAGCATGACCCCAGTCCAGCTGTCGCTTCCTTGGCCCTTCAGACGCTGAAGATCCTGAAGGAAACGAGGCCACATCCACAAGGAGCCACTGGGCAGCTCTCCACCAGGCTCCGTGGCACATGGAGGAGGTGGCGCTCCTCCCGGGCAGACAGCTGAGCGCCCTGCAAAGCTCCCAGCATCTCCTGCCTGCTGCTCAGCCCCACTCCTCGGGCACATCACTTCCCTTTGCCCCATCGCCCGCACAAATTGTGCTTTTGGAAAGTAAATGGGAGTCGTTAGGACTGGCCCTAGTATCCAGTTTTCATAGTGACTGGGCCCGTGTGCTGCTTTGTAACCTGTTATACTGCAGATAACAGCGGAGCGACATAATGGGAGAATTTCTAGCATTTCCAATGCAGTCTCAGGAACTGCAATTATTAGGCATTATCCAGGTTATTATCCAGTGTGCTTCTATTTTATTAATAAATTGGATGTGAATCAAATAGGATCTAATGTTACCAATGCTGGAATCTATGGGAATAGGCATTTGATGTGTTAGTAATGCTGGTTACAATGCTGTTAGCCTACCAATGAGCCTTTTCTAAATTGGAGAAGACAAAACCTGGACAGAAATCTCGGGTGAAGGTGATGTTCCTGTATCATAGTGTGATCACTTCCTTTCAGCCCGCTCATCAGGATTTGTAAACTATGACCGTGCATCACTTGAGACAAAGCTGTTGGGTGCACCTGGGCTGGAGTCAGGGAGGTCACAAGTACCTGATGGGGGCGGTCACATGTACCGGTATATACTATTTGTTGCAAGGCATTAAATTCGTTCTTTTGGCATTACGCACTGTGTGTGAGTCTCATCTGTTCCCCATGTGCGGAGGCACGGTACTTTCACACGCAGCCTTGACTTGTCGCCGGATTTGGAGGCGACAGTTAAGAAAACATTTCTAACAGAACCAAACATTTCTAACGGTACCACAGTGATACCAGAAAGCATTTCACCCCGTCAGCTCTGTCCATTGGTACCAACTCCTCACTGCCATTGGAAGTGAAGATGCTTCTAGAGCTGTCTCAGGACCTGTGGAGTTTGCTATGTGATGACAGTGAAGTCTTCATGCTGTACGTCTCAGCACACTCGGCATTTCCTGCTCCACTCAAACCATGTGAAGGGAATGCTGGTTGTTACAACGTGCTGCTCGTATGCTCTGAAGTCACATCTTAGACCAGCAATACGACATGGCGCCCTTAGGAAACAAAATTCAATGCTTTATTGCTTCTGAGCATTGACATTTTCAATAAATTAAATCAACACAAAGGTTTATAACAAACACAAAAAGGAGCAACCAGATGAAAAACCTCGTTGTAAGAAAAAGCAGCATTTTTTTAATCCAAAAGCAAGAGATCCAACACGCACAAACCCAGAAGGAAATCTCATTCAACATACACAACGTTCCACTTTGCAGAAAGGCGAGACAAATCTGCTCATAACTGCACTGATCACCTCAGGTAGGAACAGAACAGCAGTGAAGTCAATGATATTTAACTCTACCTTCTGGAACTTGGACGTGACTGTAATTCACAGCTGTTGTTCGGCACTGCTCAAAAACCCACCACACTTCTGTCTAGAGAAAAGCTTCAGAGCATTTCTGACAAGCTAATCGATTCTCTCCTTACATGAATGATGCTGACAGAAGTAAACTCAGCCAGCTTGGACTTGGACACGCTGCATATTCCAGTAGCTTCCCTGCAAGTACCAGAACTGTCTGTTTAATGCTTCTCACTTCAGGGCACCGATAACTCAGGTTTTTCTGCGCTGCATTACGTTCCACTTTGGTACTGGTTTCGTGCTTGGTCCTCGCTCCAGTGTTTGCTTCAGGTTTTGGTTCTGGTTTTTGTTTTTCAACATCAAACCATTTCTTTGCTAACTTTTTCAACAGCCCACCATCCTCAATAAGGGTATTCTTAATTACATGTTAATTAAGACGTAAGCCATACAATGCCTTCATATATGTCTCCCTACCAGTAAGAATGGGAGCTCCCCACATTAATTCTGGCCATCAGTTCATGTCAGGCAGGTGCACTACAGACCTTCATCACCAACGAGGCTGTTGGAAGAAAAGCTAAGAACGAATGATGCATGAAGAGAAAATTACTCGGCTCTCTTTCACTGTACAGAGTAGTTTAGTCAGCAACCACTTATACTGTCACTATCAATACTTCCAACAAACTCATGTGGAAACCTTCATCCAGGCAGACCCGTGCAAAGAATACAACCCTCCATAATTGCAGCCACGAACAAGAATTATTCTGCCCACGAGCATTTCATGTTCCTTTCTTCATATACTGGGAGAGGAACTGGCTTCTGACAAAGTGGACCAGCTTGGTCTCTGTGCAGAACATGGTAATGGTGGTAGCTGCAAAGCACAGCGCCCCAATGCTGATGTGAATCAGCCTTGACATCCAACCCTTATCGCAGCAGAAGAATGCCTAAAACAAAGGAAACCAGCAACTGAAGGAAAACCAGTTGGCACAAGGTAGGCCAGCTACATACATGATAGATGTTGTTGTTTTATTCCCCCTGCACTGCTTTTTTATTTTTTTAACCGAATCTTTAGTGACCATTTCTTTGCACTATCACCATCAATTACCAAGAACTAAGAATGTGGATATACAGATGGCCAGCAGAACTGTCTGACTCATTAGGTACACAGTTCTCTGCCACCTGGAGAAGGCAAGCAGGCACACATCTGAAGATCAATATAATTGCATGTCTTTGTTTCATTTTTAATAGATCTATACGCAGCCTTGCAAGATGTAATGGAAATCTCCAAGGCTATGGTTGTAAGCCTTTCCTGTTGATAATATTTCTTTCCTTCTGGTAATGAAGCCATCTGACAAACCTCCGCAGTGAAAGGAACATCCCGAGGCAGATACTTACCTCTGAATAAACAGTAATTCCTCCACTTATGACATAAGCGAGTATTAAAAACGGTGAGGGAAGCAAGCCTGTCAAAGGTCTGTAGGAGCTTTCCTTGAAGTACTCATAGATGTACTGGATGCTGTGAGCAATGCGAATACCCATATGAAAGCAGTTGGCAAGGATGAAGCCAACACTTCCGTGCCAGCGGGTCAAGAAATAAGAGATGCACAGGAACACGAAGGACAAGGCCAGCATAACAAAATTGTACCTAGGAAGAAGAAACAATATAAACAACATATGCAGTTGCACTATTTAATTACTAAACTCATTTTCAGAAGATAAAAATCCATTCGCTTTCTAAAACATGGGAGCAACAACTCCTGTCATCTGCTAACAGCCGGCAAGGCTGAGAAAAGAAATGCAGCACAAGAATGAAAAATACGTTGAGTAAACTAAACCAACAACTACTTTAAGTGAAGGAAATTCTATCCTACTATTCACCTGTGCATTCACTTCAGAAAACCTACTAACAATAATTAGCAGTATCAAACACTGAGGACTTTTTCCTTCTCTATTCGGTACTGAAGAACAATAACGCTCAATAGGGTGACACTTAGTCCTGCTCCAAACAGTGGCTTTAAAGAGAAGATCACACTTGGAAAGGGGGACAAAAGCAGTCCTTGCACATCTAAAAAGAATTGCTCAATTGCTAAACTGCTAAAAGAGGATCTCTTTTAATTAATGACCTAAAAAAAATAAAGGCCTAATTAATTTGGAACAGAGCTGTAATAGACAACAGCCACAGAAGTGAAACAAGTCCGATGGCAGCCATCAGGTTGCAGTGCCAACACACCACAACAGAGAACCAAGAAAACATCCAGGCTGCAAAACATCACAGGAAGTCATCTTGTCCAGAGCTCTCCTCAAGGCCGATAAACCACTGAACTCATGTCATCCCAAATGTGATCTATAGAAACTGTGACTGAGAAGTTTTAACAGCTGCAAGACTTTAAGGAGTTTAACATAACAGTCCACCTTAAAAACTGAAGCTTCTATTCACGTACATGTACAGAAAATAAGACTTCACATTAAATTACTTTCCCAGTTTGCTGTGTATTAAAAGCTAATAACCTTGTCAGTTCGGATCCTTTTTACCCAAAGGTTTAAACTAAAGCTTTTACATCGAGGTCTGCACACAGTCCTTAAAACGACTGCAAAAAGAAACTGCCTTCTCAGTAACAGAAAAGCATTTCCAAGCGAATATCCAAGCAGAACAATTGTTCCCCATTTGCATGCTTAACTCCATGCAAATCACACACAGATGCACTGGGGGTACTCCTCACCTGTCCACTTCTTCTTTGCACATCGAAGCAAACGTGAAACATTCTGTTACTCCATTGACAGCAAGAAATAGGACATACAACGAGTAGCACCGGAGAAGATCGGGACCTACAACAAAATAAAGACAGCAGCATTACAAGGATAAAGAGATCATTATTTCTTTTATAAAGCCACAGTTTCATACTCCACAACAGAAGCTGTAACATTATCACCGATGATAACAGCAACTTCTGTGTCCCTTTGAGAAGCTTCTGGTCTGGACATCTTGACAAGATGACAAACAGAATAAACAAAGCAAGGGGAACCCAAACACAAAGTACAAGGCGGCAGCAGCTATTAATGTAACAGACAAGATCTCCTCCACAAAAGTGGTGGTTGTATTTATTGGGCCATAAGCTGGTACACGTGACACAAGTCAGGAAAAGCCAATGCTTTATCCTTCCTTCCTTGTAAACCTCCTAATATTGTTAAAAAAACTGCTGGGCTACATTCCAGCCTCTGCAAGCATCCCTGCAGGTAACTTTGGGAGCTGTGGTGCTACAGTTGGAATATTCTAAATGCATGCATCTACAGGAGGGCAAAGCAATCAAATAATTCTACCAGAATGAGGCTACTTGAAGCTCCTTTTAACCTGAGCTGATTTTTTTCAGACAGAAAGCTGACCGAGCCAAGAGCTCAGAACAGAGCTGAGAAACAAAAAACACAGCTAAAGCTTTTTACCTTTTCCAGAACTGAGCATTGAACCTCCATAAATATCCAGAGCCAGCTGAGAAAAGGCACAT
Source organism: Coturnix japonica (assembly GCF_054131305.1). Lineage (NCBI taxonomy): Eukaryota > Metazoa > Chordata > Aves > Galliformes > Phasianidae > Coturnix > Coturnix japonica. The sequence goes on from NC_140699.1 coordinate 2,933,169, forward strand.
CCAAAAACAACAATGGTAAGGCCAATCAGAAGCACCAGCTTCAACAGCAGTTCTAACACATTCGAAGCCATAGCAACATCATCCTGGAGAAAAAAACAGAAACAAAACAACAAAACCCAGCAGTCAATTACACGAACTAGAACCAGCACAACTGCTGCTGTCACCAAGAGAAACTGTTCCAGGGGGAAAAAGTCCACTGGCACAATGCAAGGCACAGCCAAGACTATTTTTTGGTATTGACACACCTACACACTTGGTCCTGGCTTCCAGCTGTGCTCAGGTATTCTTATTCTCTTCCGTATTATATGCAGAACTCTCAACAAAGATCAGCCATTGACAGCTCTGTTTCAGGGCTTAAGGAAAGGGGCAAACAGCAGCCAGTAAATAGCAAAGAAAAGCACAGCATTTGCCCAGGGCCACAGCCTGAATCACCAAAAGGGCCACGTCTTCATTGTTACACTGGACTACAAGTTTCGCCACAGCATAAGGAGCCACTTGTGAGTTCTGTACATGGTAAGATGCAGCTGCCCACACCCCTCATGAGGAGTCAAACCTCCTGCCAGGTGCACGGGATAAGCCCACACACAAACACACTCCACGTCAAACACACACACAGGTACACCTCTGTCAGCCTACCATTAACGTGAGACACGACACTTGGCTGACTGGGACCTTCCTATCTGACCAAGAATTTCTTCTAGAGCATACAGAAACCTCTCCTTCATGTAACCATCGTTACTGCGCAAACAATCCCAAAGCTCAGCCAAAACACAGCTGTCTTCCTCTGGAAAGGGCACCCTCTGAAGCGCTCAATGCTTACCAGCCTGTTGTATTTTCAAGTCAGTCAAATATTGTCAAGTGCCACTTATTTGCTGGAAAGAGATTGAACCTACAGTAATTGCCTCAGCACAGCTGCACAGACATGGTGCACAAGCACCATGCTGTTGGAGTAGAGGATTTTAACTTCAATTACCAGACAATGCAGCATTATGTCATTGCACCTCGTAACTCCTACTTCGCTACCTTTTTATCCATTTGCTTTTTGTCCAGACTCCTTCGGCATGGTCTCCACTTCAAGTTTCTTTCCAAATATCTTTACACTCAGTAATTTAAACACACGTCAGTCACACTCCTGATACAATTGATCTCCAACAGAAGGTAAGCATTTCATGTGGAACCAATACTAACAAACGTACCTGCTTCTGATCCTTTACATTCTTCCCTCTTTCCAATACTTGAGCGAAAAAGACATAAAAACTCTCTTCAATAGGCAAAAAGATGAACCTGGCCACCAGCGACCCGAGATTATTCACGATATCATACACACCTTCACAAACAAAACACACCAACAAGCTGTCACTTTTTTTCTGGCACAAATTCCTATTCCACATTTCTGATAAACAAAGAGAGAACCAGTGGAACTTAATGCAGCATTAGAGCAAATCTAGCAATAGCCCCAGACACCCCCAGGCAGCCCCTTCAGTTCTTACTACAGAGGAAGATAAAAGATCCAGATGCAAGAGAATCAGCCTGTGGCGCAGCCAGTGCTGTCACCTGAACTGCTGCTGCCATTCATTACTCTGTAAGGACACTGCTTTTATGGAGCACATTCAGTTGGAGATGTGATGCTACAAACAACAGTGTTCCTGCTGTAACAGCTAACAGACTGCAAAGGAAGACAACAGGGCCAAGAAAATGAAGAGAAGGAACTGCAATGTATCAGATACTATGCTGCCTCCTTCCAAGTTTTTAAAACAGAAACAAGACGCACAGCAGAAGAGGCACAACTGCCAAGTTTTGATCCAAGGGAGAAGCATTCCTTAAATCCACGACCCTCAAACAAGTTGCTCTGGTTTTGTTTCTTGTTTTTTGGTGTGTGTTATATTTAATAACCATTTACCCATCATTCTCTGAAATGCACCTCAACGTCCCAGCGCCACTGAAATCCTCCAACATTTTCATGTTATTTTCAAATGGTTTCTAATATTTTCAGTATTTTCAGAAGCAGACAAAAAGGAGCAACTAGAAAATGATGTCATTGTTGCACAGCATCGCCACACTCACCCTGATCGCCAAAGTTTATCACATTCAGAAAAGTCATCACGTATCGCTCACCTGAAGTTGAAAACACAGAAGTAAGGACAAACCCCCACATCTCTCCCCGTGTGTGTCCAGGCCCTGCTAACAGGACGCATTCCAGAGACATGTCCAGCAGGACGGTACAGTTCTGATCCTCCACAAACCTTCCGTAACTGCACCTGGGTTGCCAACACCTGCTGGTGCCGCTCTGACCACCATCCCCTCCCAGCCTTCCCAGGATCCTTGTCCATTTTGTGACCTGTATCCACTTTCCTTCCCCCAGCATTCCCACACATCGAGCCTCACCCTCTGTCAAAATCTGCTTCAGGAAGGACTGTTTGAAGAAGCTCCAAGTCAGCCATGCTTCCTTCCAGTTAAGGAAAGCCTGCAAAATCAAAGAAGCAGCGTCACCCTGGTCTGGCTGACTTTCTCCCTTGTGGAAAATCACCATCTTTGCAGATACACAAAGGAACTGCATAAGTTTTCTACAGAGTAAATCACTCAACAGTAACCAGAGAGGGGGAAAAGTTGTTTAGCAGACCAATATAACTCTGCCCCTCACAGTACTGTACATCTTTCAGTGCTCTTCAAAGCACTCCTGCAAGCCTCACAAGACAGAACTGCCTTCATGTCCTCAATCTCTCAGTCTCTTCCTCATCTTTGCCTTTTCATTTCTTTCTTTGCCCCATTTCCTTTTTGGAGGACATCAGAGATCTGAGTATCTGCAGGACGCTGTGCACCACCACGTTCTGTCTGAGGAGAAGTTGAAGTACCAGCTCTGTAAGACAACCCTGGATTCTCTTCTACCTGATACCAGCTCACTCCCTTTAACACTGTAAATGTTCCATCTCCAATCAGCAGATGAGGCAGCCAACGAGGCCCAGAAACAAAGAGCTCCAGGTTCACTGTGGTTTTCTGACAAGGATTTGAATGCAACAACTGTGAATGGAATTTTATGCAACCATGCTTCCTAACCAGCCATGGTGTCCAGGAGCAGAAATAATCTCTCAGTCACTCCATCAACTCCAGTTTTCAAAGCGCTCTCGTCAAAGACTTAAGAATGAACTGTGTGACCCACCTTATCCGCCATCCAGTTAGGTAACAGGCCTTTCATTCTTGTAATCGGAAATGACTTCTTTGTTGCTTCAGGAGACCCCAAGAACTTTGCAAAACAAACCACATAGCACAGCACCAGAACACTGGTGTACAAAAGCTGGAAAGACAAGGAAGGAAAAAAACAAAGAATGAGTGAGAACTCAGTGAGAAGTGAAGGCAGTTCTTCCTCCTGTCAACTCTGAACCTAGCTGAAGGCGTTACTGTAACTCCCCTCCCCACACACAGAGTACTGTTGATTTAAATTCATTTTAATCAGCAGATCAGCATCACAGCCCTCTGCCCTCAAGAACAGCTAAAGCACACACAACGTAACAACCTTATTCACAAAATGTACCTTTAGGCACACAACAAAGGTGCCCATTAAACTGACTGGGCTCAACGCGCCAAGTAACGTCTATCACCAAAATCCTTCACATTTAAACCCTCACCTCGGAGGAACATTCTCTCACCTCCTCAGTGTTATCTAGCAGGTTAAATGTCACAGACAGCAGCAAAGAACATTTCAGAGCAAGAATTTATATACAGAATACAGGAAACTTACCTGAGCCAAGGAAAAAATGTGAAGGCCCCATTGCGGATAAAGGATGACTAAGATAACTGTCAAAGTGCATTTTGACACTATCGAAAGGCTTTCAGCAATTACCTTCAAGAAAGAGAAAATAGACAACGCTCATTTTTGCCAGCTTAACCACCTACAGGAAGGCAAAGCACTCCAGTTTCACACACACAACCCACAAAGGACCTGTAAGGCATTCACAGTCAGTGTGGCTACCACAGTTCTGCTGCTGCATTGACCACCTCACGCTGCAGCATCTCTGCACATTCTCAAGTCTTATAGGGCACTTTTCCCCCATCACACTGCCCCGCTCCCTTGTGTGGGACCCACATGGGAGTAAATCCTGCTTGGCACAATCGTGACCCCAGCTGCTGCATTTCACAGCCTCACACCGACAGTGAAAAGCAGAAGTGTGGAAGGCGTCTGTGCCTCCCTCTGAGCAACACTTGTGATTATACATTTAATGAGCATTAGGGAGGTAACTTCTAAACAAATTAACTTCCTTTTTTAAACAGGAGCAAATTAACGTTACAAATACATTATGACTACATCGTACAGCACGAAGCAACCCATAGCTTCATTTGTTTTTTAAGCACCCCTGAACATGCACAGATCCAGTTCAGGAATCTGGTCTTCATTTCCATTACGTCACTTTTTCAGCACGAAGTTTCTCCGTCCCACACAGCCCTATGCTCACAGCTTCCCTACTAACCTTAAGCCTTACAAACAGGTGAGCCTGGGCTAAAACCCAGAATGGCTCCCCTAGAAGCTCAACAACTGCAGAGAGGCCAAACGCCACCACGCCAGCCTGATAGTGAGGAACCACGGATGGATCCAGAACTTCAAGTACGTGCAGCCAGACGAAGCCCAGGAAAACAGACCAGAAGACACCAAGAGGGACTCTAAAAAGTTAATGTAAAAACAGTCAGGTTTCCTTCAGCAGAAAAAAGAACAAGAGAAAATCTGATTCAAATTTCCCACGCTGCTGTACTTTACGTATGTCGAAAGAGATCAGACAAACTCATTGCTATTGTAGCTACAAGTTTTGGTGTAAAACCTGTCAGTGCGAGCTACTACTTGCAGCTATGAGTCTGATAGCCCCAATGTAACTGTTACAGTGAGCCTTCCAGGCAACGGCAGTGGAGTCAGCAGAAGAAAACATGCATGGCATGCAGTGCAGACACGGGCTGCAGACACGGGCCGCCTCGTGCAGGTCCCGCTGCAGGACCCGCCGCCTCCTCCAGCCGGAACCAGGAGTGAGCTCTAAAGCAAAGCGGAGCCGCTCTCACGTCAGCCACAGCAGGTTGATGGTCGCGGCCCAGCTCCGCTCCGCGCCGCCGCTCAAGCAGGCCCTGCGGAACGCCTCCCTGGCCAGGAACACCGCGGTGGAATAGAGCAGCGTCAGCCTGCGGGAGACACGACGGGACACGGGGTCGGCCCCGCTCCGTGCCAAGGAAACCCGGCCACCAGAGGCGGTTCCCGGCGGCTCCCATTGCCGGGGCAGCGCGGCGTCACCTCACGCTGACGACGCCGAGGAGCTCCCTGGACAGGTAGCGCAGCGTCAGCGCGTTCAGCCCGAAGGTGACCGCCCGGAACAGCACCTGCGGGGGAACGGGGGAGGAAAGCGCTGCCGGGGGGCCGGGCCGGCTCCCGCGGGCGCCGCCCAGGAGGGCGAGGAGCGGGAGGAGGCGGGGCTGGGGGTCCCGGGTCGGCCCGCACCTGCAGCAGGGCGCTGGACGAGGCCAGGCGGGCGGTCTGACGGAGAGCACCGACGGCCGCCATGACACCGAGCGACCGGCCGGAAGGACGGCGTCGCGCCGCGATGACGTCACGAGGGGGCGGACGGCAGCAGAGCTGAACCCGACCCGTGTGCTGCCTGTCAGCAGGTGGCGGCGGGGTGACACAGCGGGGTGTGCAGCGATACAATGTACGGCCTCAGTGTGCGGGGAAATGGCAGCCAGAGGCGTCCAGCTCCACTTGTGAATGTGGATGGAGCACAAGCAGCGCGTGTGAGCGCAGTGATGTGGTGCATTGCAGCACTGGGGGCACGGACAGGAAAGAAAAGCCCCAGATCAGGCCATGCAGCTTTTAGCAGCGCCGCATTCGGCTCTTGTTCTTTGCTGGCCAAAACACGGAGCTGCTGGTAGTGACAGTGCTGAGACACGGCGCTTTGTAGCTGACACTGCTCCACACAACTGTGCTGTTGTGCTCTTTGCACCCGGTGCAGTTCCCATGGAAATAAACGGCAGGCATTACTTTTGGAGCAGCCCGTACAATACAACTTCACCACCTCATTTTATCTGTGCCTTATCATCCTACCTAAAATGTACGACTCTTTTCTGAGAATCCAATAGTACCGAAGGTTCATCGTAAGAGACACTTCAGGAGTCACCTCAGGCTGTTCTAAGCGGTAGAACACTCCCATCGCATCCTGAGGAATGTGGAGAGGTTCAAAGAAGAGGCTCTGACCCCACGTCTGAGGCTAAACCAGCACTGACATCCTCCGTGCACACCATACTCCTAACATTCCATGTCTGATGTGGAGCAAACTCCTGTCCATCCGCACACAAAACCTGATGCGATCAATTATGCTGAAAGCACAATACAGAAAGCAAAAACCTGTTCTCTGTCTGTGGCGAACCTGAAATCTTTCCAACAGAAACAGAGCCCCACAGCATCCCTATGGGAGCAGCAAGGCACAAATGCCACTTCTGACTACTGCAGTGACACCATACCCCGAGCCTGTGACTTGAATCACTTCATCCTCTCACAAACATTACATTGTACAGAACGAAACCCCGTAATGTTGTCAGTAACGTTTCCGAAGGGTATATGCAGGTTCACTGCAGCCTAGGAGAGAGCTAGCCAGGAAACCATGAAGTCAGCCTTGCTTTTTTTATTGAATTATGGCAGTTTTCCAGACCTTTGTGTGATTATTAAAACAAAAGAGAGAACTGTGGTGCTTAACAATGAGATCAGATCAGCGGAATGTGTAATTTGCAACAGGGGAGGCCCAAAATCAGACTTGCCTTGTTAAACCATACAGATAAAAGGGTGAGCAGCCCTTTTCACTGTGCAACACTGGGTTTTTCAACCAAATCCATGTGAGGCTGCTATGAGCTTTGCGTGTCATTTTCTTGAAGCACATGACGACTCACCAAAAAAAAGTGAACTCATTCAGTCTGCTGGCTGTTTTGCAGCCCAGGCTTACATTTGGTCCCTTTTTACCTCTGAGCCAAAGTCTAGCATCGTTAGCAAGAGGCCAAGCTAAGACATTTACTTACACGCAATACCATTTAACCACGTTAATAATGCAGGACATCAGGTGGTTCCAGCTGGGTAGTGCAGTGAAGACATATCAGCTATTTGCTCAGAACTGAACTGAGAAAACAGAACACTTCATCTTTGCTATCACCATCGTTACTGTCCGTGTTCTACACACAGAAGGTGTGCCCACGTGAAGAACACGCTCTGTGCTAACTGTGGGGCACAGCACACTCCTCGGTGGCTGCTCCTGCATTGCTGAAGGAAAGCAGTCTTTGTTAGCAGATCTTTTGCTTGGAAGACAAACCAAACAGTTACTTACACCAGAACACAGTAAAGCAAAAAGAATAATAAAGTTACTTGAAAAGTGATGGTGCAGAATGGACAAGGGAGAAATGCTCAATACTTGCAGAAGTAGAAAGAAAGGTCCTGAAAACAAGGGAGAATTCTGGCATCACTTATTTTAAAAGAATGGTGACTCAGTATTTAGAAAAGAGGTCAGCCACTGGATTTCACAACCACATGTGGAGAGCACTACAGAGGAAACTGGATGGGTCTGCCAAAGCAGTCAGTGTAGGGCCGAGAGCTGCCTCCCCCACACACACCGAGGTGGATTCAAAACAAAAAAACACAGAACTCTCCTCTGCAACTATTTCTGAAGTGTTTGACCAGCAGAGTGCAAAAACCAGCAGCACTGAACTGCTACAGGGACCGAAATGTGCTGACATCACCAGAGCCAGGTGGGCAAATCCGAGACAGCTTCGTGTGTTACTGCCCATCCTGTACCCAGCTGTGCATAAATAGAAAATGTCAGTCTAACTATTCCAATGCAGTCTGTAAGGTGAACAGACAACACGTGGAAAAGAAGGACTTCCCAGTCTTCTCCTGGAAGTGAATGAGAGGAATTTTATGGACAACAAGGAAAGCATATTGATAGTCAGAATGCTTGTACAGCACATGCATGCTATAAACTGCACTGTATTCCACGATACTGTCTCATCCTTGTTGCTCTCCTCTGGTGTTTTCAGTCTGGGTAACGTCAACTGAAGCAGCACACCTTACAGCACACACCGACATAACTAAACACAAGTCACAAATAAGGGAGAAGTGGAGCAGATCATTCCTTTATAAGATTAAAAAACCATCCTGGGGATTTTCTTTGAAACTTATGCCATGCGGTTCCTGAACTTCCTTTTCATCCCAATGGTTCCCAAACACTTTGTCCTTCACAAGACCGTCTTCCCCCCCTGGGGAAAACACAGCATTTCCACTGCTCAAGCATTACAGCTGGAAGGCACAGGACAGGAATTAAAGCACACTTCACTAAGTGAAACTGTTAACTGCATTTAGAGACTGAAATAATGCAGAAAGCCTAAAAGAATGAATGTCCTCTCCTTGCAGAAATGGATGGAGGTTTCAAGAACCAAAGCTCACCATCTGTCTCCCTTTCTGTCACTGAAAGAGCACGCCAGCTCCTTCATAGCATGCCTCTGATCCTCTCGTTTTCCAAGGCAAAAACCTAAGAATGACTCTCACAGGACTCATTAAGGCTGCTCCCCCCTCCAAGCAAAGAGTAAGCACAAGTAGAACTCTGCACAGTGCTCCCAGGAGATGCATGGGAAGACATGTACTGAGGCAGCCAACGCAGCTACTTTCACCTCTCTGGGAAACAGACTGAAAAAGCTGAGGCTGAAAGGACAAATGATGTTTTCAGTTTACTGCTTTAACTTCTCAGCTAAACAGCAAGGATGAGCTGTCCACAACTACGAGCAGTTTTGCTAGTAATTCACATGGCCACTCACTGGAATGAGGGACGCGCTGCTTAGTGACTTGTGTATAGAAGCAGGGAGCACACACATGTCATACAGCACAGGGGTTTAACAGCCAGTATCCTTACGGTGCTTTTTGAAAGCAGCCAGGACAGTCAGGTCACAAAGATCACAGCAGTCTTGACTGACTGATCTTCACTCACAGAGGGGTTCTTGAGATCTTTCCTGTTGCATTATAAAACGATGAGCATCAGAGCTCACACGTACACCTGCACAGTAGAAAGTACCCAACGTTCATTGAAGTCATCCAGGATGCACGCAGCATTCAGAGATTCCTGGTCCTTTTACATACCCACAAAGCACTGTGTACTTCGAAGACAAGGAAGTGGTGTACAGACACACACCTGTGATTGCTTGGCCCCACTGATGCTGTTAGCAGCCAGGTTTGATCAGAGGCTGAGCAGTCAAAAACTCTTTCAGAATCTTATCCACCATCCTCTCTTCAGCTCCCCTGCTGGAGCTGTTTTCACATCCGTGAAAATCTATTAAACTCTAATGTTTGCTTTTGTAACAAAGTCCTCCAAGACTGCAAACAGCCTTCCTTTTCTCTCCCTTTTTACTGTTTAATAACTTGTACAGAAATAGCCATGCTGCAGATCTGACAAAAGCCAACCCACCACAAACCGTGAAACAAACATGCACATAAAAACTTGGGGCAGGGGAGGAAACCCTCCAAAAATCCACAACCTATTTGAGACTTTATAAAGACTCCTCCCAGCCTCACCATGGGGTGTTTGGCCTCAGCCCACCCCCCACAGAAAATATTCTCTTTTTTCCCCTTGTGAGAATACTGACAAATGTGGGTGGCAGCCTGGGGCTCTTCTCCTGGCTCACAGCATTGCCCAAACACACACAGCCCGCCTCCATGCTAAAGTAAAACTGCAGCATTAAAATATTTCTGCGTGTTGCATCTGTTCTCACCACCCACAGTCTTGCTCCTGCCTTGCTGCTCTTGCCTACTGGCGTGAGTATTCCAGCTTTAGATAGAACTGTTTTAGGGATACAGGCCAAGAAGGTTAACGACAGTTAGCTTTTGTTGTTTGGGTTGAATATGGTTAAAATCTGTGCCCACACCCAGTATTAATAAACAGGCTCAGTCCGTGGCAGTGGACAGGTTCATCCCTGCAGAAGAGAACTGCCAAGTGAGTGCCAGCAACTACTCCAAGTCTGTGCAGCACCGCCTGCAGAAAGTGCTCTGTACTCTTCCTTACTGACGTTCTTGGGTTGGATGTCTTTGGGAAAGCTGCCTGTTTTCTGTGCTAGGATGACCGAAATCAAGCAGCTTTCGACTTCCAAATCCATCCACAGTCCAACTAAATCTTGACAATGAGAAGTCCCTGTTCTATAGCTCTACTACATGGACACTCAGCTGCTGGTCCAAACGTGGCACTCTGAAATTATGCAGGTTCTCAAGCAGCTCTACAATTACTGGAAAGTTAATTCCAGAACTGCTGCAGTGAATTGTTTTTAGCAGCTATTAACCTATGTAAATGTCCATCTGTTCTGATTCCTTTCCACTGCTGAGTGTCCAGTGTCTGTTTTGTGATTTGAAGGTGACTGAACGTTACAGTCAGCTGTGAACAGGAAAGGTAACGGGTCACTAAAGCACACAGAAAGTCAGCATCGTTTGTAAGGTGGAAATGAAAAACCATAGTCTTCATTCTGATAGTCCCTCTCACTACCAGCCTTTATTACTGCTGAAATGAGAAAATCAGACTAGAGGGAAAGTTGTAATTAATGGAGTGGAATTAATCCAGGTCACTCTATTACTCTGGCTTTGCACAAGGGTAACTCTACTCCAGTAACTTCAGCTGAGTTTTTCTGGCACAAACCCACTGTAAGCAAAAGCAAAATTTAGCCTCTCGTTTGTTCTCATTAGGCTCCTGGCCCTTAAGCATCAGACTGACTGGAAACAGTTTACAGCCTTCAAGTTAGAAAGGAGAAAAATCTGACTAACAAGAAAAACACAAGTGTGCCAAATAAATATGGTACTGTTTTATAGACTACAGGATCAAAAAGATGCAGAAACACTTGTCTTAAAAGAAAGGTGACAGGGCTTAGCAAGAAAGCACTCTTAATGGCTATAGCTGCTACTGAAACTGCTGCCTCTTGTCACTAATCTTGGGCAAACTGCTTTTTTTTTCTTTCCTCTTAAATGGAAACCATAATCCTGCTATGAAGCAGAGCAGCCACGAATTAAGAGTTTTGGTAGCTATTATAAAAGGTTAGATTTTATGACAGATAAGACAATATTTCTGAGGTTTCTTAAAGCATGACTGTGATGAGAATGACGATAAAAGCACCCCGTGTATCAGGGTGAGCACAGGAGACATTACATATTTTGCAGTCTAAAAGTAGCAGAAAGCTTGTTAGTTTTGAAGTGACTTGGAAACAAGCTGGCTCCATTTTGCAAAGGTTCCTCCCTGTGCTGCCAATCACAGCCTTAGACTCCTTTTCTAGGTCTCTGTCTCTTTATTAGAGCAAATAGGAAGCGACAGTAATGACACCAATGATGGATGCAGTATCTGCGATACAGTTTTCTCCCATTTCTCTCCAGGGATTGGGCTGATTAACAAATCTGAATTTGTGTTTGCAGTCACGGACTATTTATGGGGCTTGAGAACGTCAGCAGTCATGGAACTTCATACCATATATTTTTCATCACCCCTTTTTTTCCCAGAGCAAACAGCCTGTTCAGGAATGACCACGGTTTTGACTGTAATCATTCATCTAACTGCTTATTTGTGCCTATTTGTCCCAGACACATAGAAAGGCTTGGATTGGAAAGGACCTTAAAGATCATCTCGCTCCAAACCTCCTGCCATGGGCTGGGTTGGTCTCCACCCCTTAGTTCAGGCTGCCTATCCAACCTGGCCTTGAAGGCACCATTCGCCTCCAGAGATGAGGCAGAGATGTGGGACGTGCAGAGGCCAATCCTCACCTGCATCGGTTAGGGTCAGTTCAACTCTTGCACAGCAGCCAAATCACTGGTTCTAAGATACAGACTTGCTCTTAAAAAAGCTTGTCTTGCCACAAATCTTTAGTTCTGAATAAATAGAGAAGCTATTTAGAGCTAAAACTAGCATTTGCATAGCCCTGCAAAGACTTCAGCAGAAGCCGGTATCTGAGAATAGGAACAAAACGTAAAACATGTTTGAAAGAAGGATGGCCATTCTCAGAAATAACTCAGCAGAGAGCTAAAATAAACCACACCCCATGGCAATGGTTAGCTAAAATATTCTATCCTATCTTTTATTAACTGTAACAAGAACAGACTAAGAACTGCTGACAATACACACATTTTACAGAGAAAACGGGTACCATGAGACATAAAGGACAGTGACGCTGCAGGCCAGGACAGCACTTGTGCTGTTCCTGAGGATCACAGCTCACATGGTTCTGTTTTAGTAAGGCTATAAGTCACTGCATCTCTCAAATCTCTCTCTGCTGGACTGCGTTTCTATAGAGGATTCTTTGTTTGCACCTGGATGTGTTTAAGAGCCGTCTGGATGTGGTGCTCAGGGATATGATTTAGCGGAGGGTTTTTAGAGTTAGGGTACTGGTTAGGCTGCGGTTGGACTTGATGGTCTTCAAGGTCTTTTCCAACCTGGGTCATTCTATGATTTTCTGGAGAAGCGTGTTTGTCCCAACTGAACTTCACATTCATTTAGTCCACTTCCCCGTTCCTATCCAAGGAAGGAACCATCGAGTGTCTTTAACTGTTCTACCCCAGTGCAGCACCCAGGGCGCACTCCCAGGTGGCTTATTTCACTGGTAACCTTACACCTGCTGAAGATCTTGTTGATACGGCAGCATTCCCTGTATTTCCTTTTTCTGGAAGAACTGGCAGAGTGAAACTAACATAAACAAACTCTTGCACCGAGACACCGGCAGACTGGCTTAGCCTGTAATTTGTTTTCTTGCACTGTTCCTCCAGGATGACTGCATAGCTATTTGCAATACCATAAAAAGGTACAAGAGACCAAGCCCTGCCCTTCTCGGTCAGTCATGACCCAGTAATTTGTGGTGGCAACTATCCTAGTATAGTAGGAGGGATGCAACGGCACCATGCTTAGGTGTTTCATGTGTGCCAATAAAATGGAGCAAGCATAATGTTATCTGGAGCAGGAATAAGAACGGTCACTGTCAGGGCTCAGCTCCAGCAAGTCTTCCAGCTCATTAATCACGTGCTCCCAACCCCACTGTAAAGACAGGTTCTTCCCCCAGTTATTCTGCATTTAAATGCGGCCTTGTCTGTAGGTAATGTACAACCTGGGACTGTTCTACATGACGGAGATTTAGATACTACAAGGAAATTGTGCTTCTAAGACGTTTTCTTCTGCAAAACCATTAGCATGATTAGCATAAAACCCGTATGAGACCCCGCATAAAATCCAAAGCAAACATGTAGGGCAAATGAAATCAGTGCAGTAATACCATGGCTTACGTTTGCCCAGAAGGATTTCATTTTCTGCACCCTGAGCTGATGGGGCCGGCCCAGAGCAGGGCCATTGGGATGCTCAGGGGGCTGGAGCACCTCCCGGGTAAAGACAGGCTGAGGATGCTGGGCTTGTTCAGCCTAGAGAAGAGGTTCTGGGGAGTACCAATACTGATTTGCATACCTTTTAAGGCCTAAATCAGATGCTAAACACTACTGAAGTGCTGAAGATCTAAGACAACATCCCAAAAGTAGTTACTACCATTCATATGACTGAGAACAACTATTCTGCCAGGCAGGTGCTCAGTTGTTTTTCTTATTCTTCTTAAAAAGGGGAAAGAAGTACAAACCTTACTGTGAACACAGTGCTCCACTTCTGTCTTTGCTTCCAAACAAAGTGAACTTTATTTCCCCGGGCAGTTGATCTATCAAGCTTCATAGGTTCTTAATCGCACGTTAAACAGATGCTCTGTGATGCACTCTGCCTGGTGAAGCAGAACACCTACCCACTGTGGAATGTTCTCACTATATAGAAAGTGCTGTGCTAAGTAACCCGCTGGTTATTACCTCTGCAAACAGCAAGAAGCTGCTCCCTAATGCCAAGGGAAAAGATAGAAAGGGAAGAGCTACGTGACTATATAACAGAGAACCAGCAGAAAGCCATTAAGCCCCCTCACAGAGCTCCTGAAGCAGAAAGCTCGCTCAAAAGATGCAACAAAAGAAAGCACATGGAAGCCCCCGTTTGTCCTGAGCACACCTTGCACACTAACGTGTCACCCCGCTGACACACTGACTGAGCTTATGATCTCCAAGTGAAACACGGCCCTTCTATTCACATTTCTGTACCATCAGAAATGCCGATGATTTGTGTTACTTCTTAATTTCTGCCTCAAGCTTCTTCATTTATACTCTAAGCCGATGCAAGTTTTCCTTCCAGCAGGCTGTAGGCCACATTGTTCTGTATTAGAAGAGCATGATGAGTTTTATATGTTTTTATTCCAGTTACTGCAGAATATTAAGAAGGGTGAGAGCAAGAGGGCAAAATTCTCCCACCCAAATCTAAGCTGTCAGAATGGAGGGAAAAAAAAGGAGGAGGGGGGACTCTGTGATAATACTGTATGACTCAGAGGCTTTGCAAACCACCTTCAGAAATACGGCTGGGCAGGATGAAGGCTCCCTTCTCTTTCTCTGCTCCATTTACACATTCCCAGGACTTGCTGCAACAGGAAACACCAACATTTTCCTCCAAATCTTCAGGGAAAAAGTTTCATGTTTTTGCAGCTGTGCTGGTCAGAATGCCGCTCCCAGCAGCCCCTCAGCTCCCTCCTTAAACGTCCTCCCACTGCTCAGATTTCTTTTAAAATGATGGTGGAATCCTCACACAGGTTCCCAGCAGCACACACACACTGTTGTGATCCAGCAACAGGTAGCTCAGCTCCACCGCACCATGCTCCACTCCTCAACAGAACAGGGGGGAAATAGGATGGAGGAAAAGGAATCTCACAGGTTGAGGTAAGGACAGGGAGGTCAATCACCAGTTACTGTCACCGTCAAAACACTCAGCATAGACTGATTGCTGTAATTTATTACCGGCTGGTAACAAATCAGAGCAGTGAGAGCTAAAGCAAATGCAAACACCTTCCCCACATCCCCAGAGCATAGACAGCACTGCTCAGGCTCAGCTCAGGCCACCAGCACCACCCTTCTAGTCCTGGGTGGATCTGGCTCTGAGCTGAGCTGGGGCAGCTGCTGGAGACCACCAGAGGTCACTGCTGCAGCTGCCATCAAACCCTCGTCGTGCAGACCCTACATACAGACACAGCCCCATCTTTAAAAAGACACAACTTTGCTGTCTTGCAGTTGACAGAGCAGCTGCTATACAGCATTGCCAGAAGGAATCCAATGCAGCTCAGTGACTACAGCAAAAGACTGAACTTTTTTTTTTTTTCTATTTCTTTGCCTGTTTCAGGATCTGTAAGTTGCTGCAGTGCACGTGATCTGTCCAAAGCTGCAGATGGGAACAAAGGCTTTTTAATTTCCAGGTTGCTCACCTGGTGCAATCTACATTAGGAACTTTTAGAAGTTCCTCCGCAAAGCTGAGAGCATCACAGCAAATCTTCATCTCAACACCTACATAAAAAGAACAGTTTTCCTTTGCTCTCCCTGGCAACATTAAGCACATTTAAGTTGTCAGAGCTCACAAAACAGCCCTGAAATCTTCATCCAGCTTGTACTTTAATAAGAACAGAAAGACAGAGCAGCCCTATAAGTTCACTTACCTTGCCTGTAGCTGGGCACTGCCGCATACACAGCAAAAGGAAGAGGCTGGTCACTGGTTGAGAATATGAATACAGATGGGCTAAATTTAAGCAGAAGGGCCAATATTACAAGACAGCAGCAAGTGAGATACAAGTCCAGTTCAGCTCTTTTCCTGATAAGTACTCCAGCTGAATTAAAAAGACCAGCCAGCTGTATTATAGGATCACAATAGTGATGAAGTGCTACATGTGCATGTTAAATAGCTGCATTCGCACTTATAATGCTTGCCTAAGTACACACTTCCACAACAGTAGGGATACTCCAATATCTTAAAACATATGTACATATATGTTATTTTACAGCAATGAGACCGCACACAATATACAGTGCTAAGAACAGTAACATCCTTCAGTGCAGGTCTGCTGTTTGCAATGAACAGCTGGAAGCATTCCGCCTCCAGACTGGGCAGATCTCCCTTAGAAACTCTCACTGGCCAAGATTTGTCTTACAAGGGCTCAGAAACGAGAGCCGCCTGGGTTGGTTCTGTGTGTGAGCACAGCCCAGCAGCACAGCCCAGCTGTAACCTGAGGGCAGGTGTGGGACGGAACATTGCCCTCAGCAGCACAGAGCTGCCCTCACGCACCGATCTGCCTCACAGGTACTGAGACTGAAATAGCACACCCAGTATTTATAGGCCCACAGAGCACTCCAGGAGGGTTAGTCACCGTGTGTGACGATGGACACAGCCCTCCTCCGAGGTCTAAAAATAGGAGGCTGCAAAGGACTCCTGCAGCAGCTCTGCTGAGTGATGCAGTACTGCTCACCATCAGCAGGAACACTGATTAACTCGGGGTTCCCCTGCGGTTACTCAGTGATATTCAACTCCTGCACTCCTTGCACTGAGCACAGCTAAACTACTACGCAATTAATCTGCGCAACCCTTGATTCTAAACGAGGGCTGGTAACTCTTGCTGACAAATGCACTTGACAGAACTGCTTTCCTGGCACCCCCAACGAGCAGAACACGTTCTTATAAGGCAGAGGTGAGGTCAGCTGAGCCTTTTGTGTCACTTCATTCTTACTGTACACTCACCCAGCGTCAACAGCAAAACATGGCTTTGCAGTCTTCAAAGCAAAAGTGAACTCACTGGATGTGAAAAGCACCTCTGCAGAAATCCCCAAGGCAAACAGGTCAGTGTTAAACAGCTGCTGTTCAGAAAGAAAGCAGGACTGACAGAATGCTGGAAGGTACCTGAGGCGGCTGCACTGAATCTGTGCTGTGCACAGAGCTCTGAGAAAGACAGCATTCGTTCTGAATCCCTTCCAGCACACACCTACACTGATGCATTTATAAGAAGGAATTCAAAAAACACGACTTCTCTGTCCTTAACTTTCAACTGTACTTTTGAACTTTAGATGCTGGCTGAGGAAAATGCAGGTTTTCAGGACATTGCTCCACTCGGGACAGTGTCAAAAGGGCACAGACTTCAAGAACCTTTCCCACAAGGTGTGTCCCTTCCCGGGCTGTCCTCCGAAAGATGCACGAGAAACACCCACTGACCACAGGAGACAATAAATAGCCATAGGGACAAAGGTGACAGCTGTACAAACATACTTTCAATGCCAGGTTTATCCAGAGCAGCTAAACATTTGGTTCTTAGCCCTTGGGAGCCAACAGATACGGCCTGTCCTCACCGTATCCAAGACTAATGAAAGGCAGAGCGCTCCAACATCTGAAAAGCCAAACACGGAGTAAAACAAAGAAGGCGGCTCCTGCCTGCGGCAGAGTTGAGGGAGCCCCGACACCGCTGGAAAGGCCGCGTTTGTTTGCTTGCTGTTTTTCCACCTCCTGGCACGTGCGTGCAAGCCCTCGGGCACAGCTCCGTTTTAGCATTAAAATTACAAAGCATCCGCGGCGCGTCTGACACCGCTCCAAGTCGGCAGCGGCACGCAGCTCTGAGCGAGCGGAGTGGGGCACAAGGAGCACCAAGGGCTGGCACCGGGCGGGCGAAGCGTTGCCTCTGCTGGGCATACAAAGGAAGTTCCTCCTTGTCCTATCACTTGTGTAAAAATGTTATTCCCCTCCTACTTATGTTTAAGTATTGTAAAGCCATAGCGAGGTCTCCTTGAAGCCGGACTGAAAAGCCCAGCTCCCTCAGCCTGTCATCATAGCAGCAGCACTCCAGCCCTCGAGCATCCTCATGGCTTCCTCTGGACCATCGCTAGAAGTTCACAGTTTTCCTGCGTTAAAGACCCCAAACCTGGACGCACTACCCCAGCTGGGGCCATACAAGAGCAGAGCATAAGGGGCCGTGCCAAAGGCTTTGCAGGATCCCAGGTAGATGCCATTAGTTGCTGTCCCTTTGTGCAGTGATGCCAACACTCCATCATAGGTCACCAGGTCACCAGGTTGGTCAGGCACAATCTACCCTTGGTGAAGCTGTGCCAGCTGTCTTGGATCACCTGCTCAACCCTCGTGTGTCTTTTTATTCAGAGGGCAGTGAGGCCCTGGCACTGTTGTCTGGAGAAGCTGTGGGTGCCCAACCCTAGAGATGGCCAAGGCCAGGCTGGATGAGGGCAGCCTGTCCTTGTGGGAGACAACCAGCTGTTGGAGGGAGTTGGAAATTTAAGGCCCCTTTCAACCCAAAGCATTCTATGACTGTATGAATTTCTCAGCTAAAGGCACAAGGAAAACGTAAGTACTAACATACCTGATATTAACAGGCTTTCTCCTGTAACTGCCGTGTTGTCTGCATTGCACCTGAGTCACAGTATGTAAACCCATGACCAGAAGAACCAGTCCCTCAATAAAACAAAAGCATGAAAACAGGAACATAAAGAGTCACATACAAGAGTTATAACTGAGTCAGCATCAACCAGGCTGAATCACTGCCAGACAAACAAGGAAGTTAGAAAACTCTGCATAACAGGTATTTTTAAGGGGAGTTTCCTCTTTCAGATTGCCTGAAGCATTTCAAATGGAATTTAATTTGTGAAATATTTGAGGAGCACTATGGAACAATGGTATTGAAAATCAATTATTCTTCAAAGTTAGGTGCAATTACAGGAGCAAACTGACATGCTTTCTAAGTCCAGTCACCGGACTACTGGCATAGAGTGACAGAAACACTAACTTTATCAGTACAAAAAATCAAATTCAGACCATATCTATTTAATGGCCTAAGGCATAGTGACTTCCATCACAGAATGTGTCAGAAGCACATTGATGCACACACATAGCTCCTTCGTGGGTGGTGTGGAGGGCAGCACACTGCCTGTTTAGTGCGCAAAACAGCACTGCACAAAGACTGACACTGGAGACAGGATCAGCATGTTGGTGATTGGAATGGTGACCAGAATGGAAAACCAGGCCAGTAGCACTGTACTGTGATATGTTTTGGCAGTGTAACTTGAAATACCACTTCCACTGTCCTTAACTATTTTGTCTCAGAAATATTTAGGAGAAATGAAAATTCTGTTATTCGCCGTTTAAAGAGAACATGAGAATTATCCATCATTTCACTTGATTCATTCCTGAAGAACCCTGGAGCTGCACATTCAGTACTAAGGAGCCCAGAGTAAAAGGACAAACCACGGGCAGCGTAAAGAAACAAAAGGTTGCGCCTGGTTCTGTTTAAAAGCCATTCCATGAAGGAGATCCAGCAGTCTCTGTCAGTAGTTCTCACATCTGTGATATCATAATCCTGTGGGGTTTACAGTTATGTTTTGGGTTTTTTTTTCCCCTAGAAGGAAACTATTTTATTGCCAGGAAGAAAACATCTGAAATCTCTAGCCAGCAAAATCCACTAAGGAAGGAACTTACAGACTGCGATCATTCTAACTTGGGCTGGACTTTCTGTCCTAGTCCAAAGATTTCTTTATGCTAAATATCTCCTACACCCTCATCAATCTCTTCAATCAGCTTGACTCCTCACCAGCATCCCTCACCCACAGTTGCTCACCTGTTGATTGATCAAAGACCATCCTTCCCTTTTGATTTACGTAATCCTCTCCCAAAATAAGCTCACAACCAACATTTAAGAAATTACAGTAATAAGCCACCTACTCTGTGCCACTGCCTACATTATTCAGTCATACATTCTACTTCTTCTTTCCCCCTTATGGCTGTCATGTTTGTTTTTTTTCAGATCATTCATTTTCTGAATCCACGCAGGGTTGGTGACAAGGGCTCCTTATCAGCTATAATCATAGTAAGCAATATTAATAACTGAAGACTTTTCTCCTGAAAACTGAGGTGTCAAATTCAGATGCCTGCATAAGAATGGCAGCTATCACGTAAGAGAAGTTTCTAGCTGCCACAGCTGAGGGACAAAAGCATCGAGCTGTGACTCAAACACACTCCATATGTTCAGAAAGCAAAGAATCCCTACTTTTCATAGTTCAGATAAGACTTCCAATAACTTGAACAGCAAAACCATCAGCTGTGATGCTGTGCCGGTTTGAAGCTGGAATTTGACGGTCATTCGATGTGAGCATGAGAGCAAACACAACAGGGAAGAATCACATGATGAACAATGTGTTCTTCCACACTTCTGCAAAGTTTCACCCAGTGAGAACACAACATCCTGATGTTTTTCCTCCTCTGGTCTCTCAAATCTACTTCTTCTGTTTACAGTAAAGCACCAAGAGAAAGTAAAAGGGCTCACATGACAAGTGTACTTGATAAAGAACATAATAGGATTCGGAAAACAGTAGCATTCCTTGTTAAACAATCGTCTTGCTCCCTATTTATGAAGCTCAGATTTTACTTGAGCTATTTAGGAAAGCACCTTACAGAACAGCAGCTGGTCACGAGTGGAAGGCTAGGACGCATAAATCAGGCCTCAAGTGCAAGGACAGATGAACTGCTTTAACCTCTGCTGTGCACCATGGAAAAAAATCCCACAGACATTTAAACTATTATTGTGGACTCACTCATGGAAAATATTCCACCTGATACCTGAAAACCTTAAACAACAACAGCAGAGAAAGGAATCAGACAGTAACAGAAGCACATGAGCCCTAGAAAGAACAAAAGACAAGGAAACAAAATAATATGGATGCAGAAAAAACACCAAAAGACCCCACTGACATTTAAATGAGATGCAATATTCTGATCTACCAAGTATAATGTACTTCAAGATGTCTAATTACCTTGATGGCCCTTAACTGGGAAACGAGCACAGTTCCTCGTACTTCATTCCTGGCATCAAAGACAGACTTGATCTACTTTCTCCTGCAGCTACACTTGCAAAATACAAAATACAAGACCGTTTTCCCTATGTGGAAATGAGGACTGTGAGCCTCAGCCTTCCTGTGAGACTGGGACGAACAGATTCTGCTTCAGGAGGGAAATCATCCTGATAGTGATGAAACTGACACCCTGAGCAATCAGATCTTGCCTGAAAAATAACAAACTTCAAGACCTTTGGAAGTGAACTCTGCACTATGTTTCCATCTGATTTGATTGTGTTTACAAGTACTAAGAGCACTTTAATACATGCCTGTGCACCACTGCCTGGGTATAATTCTCCTCTGGGAGTGTCATTTTAGATGTTTCACTTACAATGCAAGCAAACAACAAGAAAAGGTCTCTGATGCGTGGCCTTCTGCCTACAGATGCTGTTTGCCTTCACCGAGACCTGCATTCCTTCATGTCCCCTGGGGATTATTAATGTGAGTGGTTTTGTATTTGAAGATCCTTACCTGTACTTTACATATGTCTGAGCTGACACCGCACAGTAACTTAGTGAATTCTTCCAGACTTCAACACTTTGGAATGAAGCCTGCAGCAGATGCAGCTCAGGGTTCTGTGCTCTAATTGCTCTTTATAGTGTTTTTCCCACAGCGAAAAACCCTTCTGTTTCTCATTATGAGGAACACTGACCCTTGAAGGTAAAGCCTGATCAAGTACCTCAGCCATTTCACTGCAGTGCTCTGCAGTGTTGTGCAGTGCTGCATTAAGGTCCTGACAGAACAGTAAGAGCCTTTCCACAAAGCTGTGCCTTTCAGATGCTGCTCCTTTGTCTTGCACCTCCTCCAATCAAAGCCTGGGAAGCCAAGAATTTGAGGACTTATGCAAACAAGAAGGAAAATATCAATTTACTTCATGTTCTACAAAAGTCCTTCAAACATAACAGGCTATTCTGAAACAAACTGAACAAGCAATTAGGCATCATATCCTGCAAGCCTGTGCTCTATGGGTGATGCCTCCTGAGCAGCAGCAGCTGGGAACCTCCACTAATTCAGCTCCTGCAGACCCAGGTGTGGTTTCTTTGTCTTTGCCGTTCTTTCTACTTGCCCTGCAGATGAACTTAATCTATTAATATATAACAGTAAGGAAAGATTTCCCCTAGAGACAGCAGTGAACTTAAAACAACAGGTAACTGGTTTTATTTTCATCTTACAGAGAAAGAAGTTGAAGTAGTACTTCTAAAATCAAGACCTGAATGTTTCTGAATAGCAACAGCGCTTTGATATCTTTTGTTCCTCCCATCTCCACATCACTGGAATCAGAACTCAAGCAAGCTTGATCTGTAAGATGTTACTATTGACAGTATGTCTGATCAGCTTCAGGACCTACACACAGGGACACACAGACATGTTTACCTTCAAAAGAGCAACTGCAGTGTCCTTCATCGTACACTTACATACATTATGCTGAAATATTTCAAACTTAATTGCACGTGGTCCAGAAAAGACACAGACAAAATGCAAACTGCAACTCTTGAACTCCAAATGTGACTGCAATCACAATTAATTAAATCGCTGCACATCAGGCCATTTCATGCATGTTGGAATTATCACAGCTCCAGCTGCCAAAAGGCAGACCTTGTGCTGTTGTGCTCTTATCCTGCATCTCTCTCAAGCACAGAAACCCTTCACTGAGCTTATGTAATCTGAAGAAAAGAGGAAGAAAATTCATCGTGTTTATAGCAGATCGGGGGAGGAGGCCTACAAAGATAATCAGGTCTAACTGCATGACAGCTTCAGGGCTGAGCACAAGTCAGTTCACGTTGAGGACACTGTCCTAACGCCTCCTGGACACTGCTGGAGAGAAATTTCTCCCCAAATCCAGTGTGAACCTGCTCTGGTGCAGCACTGTGCTGCTTGTGCAGCTCTTCCTTCCACTTCACAAAAGCACCCCATTAGTTAAGTTCTGCTCAGCTGTCCACATCAAGGATCCACGTCAGAAATCAGCACCTACACAAACACATGGTCTCACCTTCAGCTGTGGCAGTCCTGCATACAGAGTGCTTGTCTACATAGCAGTGGCCCTGCTCAGACTTTCTGGCTGCTCCCAGTCAGTCCAATGAAACTGACATTACAGACATTTGGTAACAAACAGCTCAGGTGTGGTCGGGGTGGCGCTGGTTGGTTTTTCTCCCTATGGCAGCCATGAGGTCTTCTCACCATTTGCTTTTGGGTCCCTCTACAAAGTGCAAAGAAACACAGTCCGCTACAGATGAGTCAAAAGAGAAGTCTTGGTCAAGTGCTCTAAATTGCTAGTAAAGAAGCCCTGCTTTCTAAAGAAGCCTATGAAATTACTCATCAAAAGGAACCTGAAACTGAATATATCCCTACATCCCACTTCCCAACATGAAAGGCATTTAAACACCGATACATGTACGTGACATCACTGTATTAAAAATAAAGGAGAGAGCGCTGAATGCTTTTTTTCAGAGCTGCTAGGGAACATCAACACAACTGTCAGCATCATCCCTCAGGGCACCTCCAACAGCACTGACAACTTTGTACTTTACAGGCAGACATGAAGTGAGAACTGGGAGTGCTGTTACAGTCCCAGTACAAAGCAATTGCTTTCTAATTGTGCAGCGGCACGCTTTAAGCTTCACAACCAGATGAAACTTTGTTTTGTGTATGACTCTACGATGACTAAGACGAGCAATTCCCTCCTGGTCTTCTAGAAAACAGACTGAAAACCTGTAATTTATTGATACTAAAAAAAATGCAAAACAAATTCACATCACAAAAAACAAGATGCAAAAATGCCCAAGCCTCTTACCTGTCAAGATAGCAGAACAAATGAAACCTTGCAAAGGGAGTATAGATTTTAGCCAGATTTCAGCTGTGACAATTCAAGAAAACATCTTCCATCTCTTTCTGCTTATCCTGAGGCTGTAATTTTTCTTGTCAGTGAAAACACCCCCCGGAGAGCACGCCATGCTCAGGGCTCCCACATGCCACCTTTACCAGATTATCCTCAGGATGTCAACTCAGGGGGGACCCTCAGCTCAACTGCCTACAAGCAACTTTGTTAAGGGACAACTCTGCTATGAGCACAAGCAGGAGTTTGGTCCACTTATTATTTGGCAAGATCAACGTAGAAGTGCTATTCCCACCAAACGCTCTCTCAGCATGACACAGTTGGGAAGGAGAAGCATTTTGCCATCTCTCTGTGAAGCTGCATGGCTCAACAACTATGTTGTGACACTGTAAAGCCATCCAGGACATGGAACTTTCCCTCTGTGCTTCAGCGTAACCATGACGTGCCTGGGGAGGGCAACTCCAGTCTGCCACTCCACCCTCGTCCTGTGCAAACACACACAAGCTATAGTTTAATTATGGGTATTTACTTTCATTTTAAAGGTTTACTGGGAGTTATCTCACATGCTACCTTGTTTCAACGATACTGTGCTCAACTTTTGATACCAGCAGTTGCTGTACCAATAAAAATAAATCCAACTAAGCAATTATCACAACACAATTATGGTCTAACTAGTACTTGCCAGAGTAAAGGCAAATAGAAGGATGAAGGAGTACAGCCTAGAAGAACGTGAAAACCTACGAACAACATTGTTAAGTATCCATATAGCAGGGAAAAATACCCAAGCAGACAAGAACCGATACACGAGAATTAAATGTTAGAGGCACCAGCTGCCAAGAGTGAGCTGTCTGTTCACAGTGGTCAAACTACACTTCAAAATGACGCCAGCAGACAACGAAACCAGGAATCAGGTGCTCCCACGTCCTCACACCAGGCTGCAGTAGGGCACATTTCTTCTTTCTGCAAACAAAGCCTTGTTCCAGTCACACCGTGAGACTGATTCATGTTATTGTTTGCACAGTCTGACAGTGGTTAAAGCACATTTAATAGAACAAATAATACTAATACCCTCGTGGTTCGCACATTTTACCAATAGAAGAAATTCTAGTTAATAACTTATGTCTGCATTAATCTGAAAATGATTGCAAAGAAAACCTATCATAAAGGAAAGCAGAACCTCCTTAGGTTGTTCAGAATGAACACTGACAGCCAGAGTGTTGGACCTGGGTGTTAAGGGGATGTGTGCAAAGTCATTCTTAACATAAATACTTCTGAAAGAACAGGTTTATGTGACAGCCTCACATGTTCAAGAATCAGTTATGAGCCTGCTATCCGCAGCACAAGGAGGCAGGAGGAATACTGATAAAAGTCTTCAGAGACTCCCTGGTTCCTTTCATTTGCAGCCCAATTTTGGGGGAAATGTAGGTCACATTTGCAAGTTTGCTATAAAAGCGTGTGAAATAGGTTTTTTTTTTAAGAGGGAAAAAGCACCCAAGATTGTCACATAGTTTAAATCTACCTCAAGCACACAGGCCTTAAAAAACAAACATAAGCAAAGCTCTCTAGGCAGGAATCTCAGAGTGCCAGGAAGGCGTTTTCTTGCCTCATTTGTTATCAAGCCAAATACAAAAGTTTGTTCAGATAAGTAAAGCTGCAGAGCAGTTGGGACATAACGTATATCTCAGATTTAATCTCAGTTTTTAAGACTAACATCTGATAACCAAAACCACTCTGCTGTAAGTTGCAGACACAAATATGTAGAAATCTGCATGCTTTCCTCTTTCAGCATGCCACAGGACATGGGTTGCCTGGCTTATACATCTCATCCTCCAGGAAAAACAAAAGAAATCCATTCTTTTATTTCATCTATAGCAGGCACAGAATATTATGCAATTACAAGTTCTCAAAACATCATAAATTTAAACAAAGAGATTCTAGCACCTCCTACATGTAGCAGCCTAACCACAGCGTCTCACTCCACCCAGCTGCAGCTCTGCACGGGCACAGCAGCAAACCACGAGGAGGTAGGAAAGCCCAATTCAGCTGCACATCACAGTAATTGGCGTGCTGACTATCAGAGTGGTGGAATCCTTCCTCAGTACAAAAGCTAAAACGATCTGTAGAAACTGATTCATATTGCTACCAAAAGAATCTCTAAAGCTTCAGGACTTTAGAAAAGGAAGGTGAGCTCCTGTCTCAATAGGGCATCAGTCCAAAAGCGGACAGCAATCAGATGAGTTTTTCATAGCCCCACCACAAGCAGAACAGATGAAACAAGGCTCAGGAAGGAGAGGCAAGTGAAGTCCTCTGATAAGCACTGCTCTATGAAAAAGAAGTTGGCAATGAGTGCCATGATTGTTTTCTGTTCTGCATGTCATAGAAATGGAAATAATGCTTTGGCACAAATAGCCATCTCTGAATCAATCAGCTGTCCACCACCAGAATCACAGCAGGTGCCGCAGATATGGCAGCTCAGCCTACAAGAGGTGATGGCATCCTTTTTGAGAATAGTTTTGTACTAATCTGACTGTGAAGCCCCACGGGAGCTGGTCTTACCCTCCACTATTGGTATGACTGAAGCTTTGCTGAGGAAATTTTAATTTCTCACTTTCCTTTTTACTATACGCTCTGGGTGTCTGGATGAGGAGCTATGAGATGTGGTTGTGGCAGCAACGGCGATGGGAGGGCGGTTGGACTGGATGATCTTGTAGGTCCTTTCCAACCTTGTGATTCTATGATTCTATGAGAAGCAAAATCACAGAAGATAAGCAGGCAGCAGGAGGGTCTCTCAGTGCCGTGAAACATCCCAAGTTTCTAAAGCCATCTTTCTCTAGCAGATGAGAATATTCTCCATTTCCTACAGGCCAAACTTAGTTAGGACTGAATAAAGAAGTTGAACCCACTGAGAGACCAGGCAAAGGCAGAAGAGGCAAAACTTACACGGTGTTCACAGTCCAGAACAGGAAGGCCTGTCTGTTTCAGAAAGACTTTGGCTAAATGACACTCTAAATGGATACATATAATAGTCATTAAGAACCTCACGTTAAATGAAATCCAGTGAACCCTGGCAAAACAGAAAATGGAAGCATTAAATGAAGAGAATCACCCTGCCACAATTAGCTTCTGCTTCTTCCCTCTCATTCAAAGTAGTTTCAGGTTTGCTGTTGTAAACTCAGCATTCACGAGCTGCTTCTGCACATCAAGTTCCTCAAATTTCAGAAGCAAGGTGTGCAATTTAAAGTTTGGTTCCATTGCAGTTCATTCAGTGCTGTTCTGTTCCAACACATACAAACCTTACTCTTATTTTCGGGCAAAAACCAAAATTGGAATAAAAACCCAACCACTAAAATTGGCCTAAGAAATGTACAAAGTAACACAGAGTTCAACTGCAAGAGGGAAAAGTGGCCAGGGACTGTTCTGCTGCTTTGTTCCACCCAGACACATCACCATCTGCCAGGACTCAGCTGGTGCTATTTTCCTCTTAAAGTAAGTTACTTTAAGCTCCGAATATATCCAAATAAAGAAGTACCTCAAGGAGGCTGATTTCTAAACCCACTACAGCATCCAGATTTGATGTCAGAAAACTGAGGAACTCCCCCATCACCTGGTGAGTGCTGCTTGCTGTGGCAGATGGACTTACTGACTTTCTGTCTTTGTTATCTCATGGATTTCACTGTACAATGGAATTTTATCTCTCACTGTCTTGTTTGTAAATAGGTGATAATTCTTCCACAGCTTCCAAGTGAGCTGTTAAAATAAATGGAGAGATTTCTTGTAAAATATTTGGATTATCTTCTAATCTACAGGTCATATGCCTTCCCATTCTTGATTGGATAGAACAGCCAGCTCCTTTCGACTCCATATGAATATTCCCCCAAAACACACTTCTTGTGAGAGGTGGTAGAGGTGGGTGAAGCTCAGAAATAAAGGGAGGAACAGATTCTCCTTCAGGAACAGCAATAGTAGAGGCTACACGGTGCCTGGGTTAGTTCACTCAAGAAACTAACAACTATTCCCTCCATGTTGTTCTTCTGTGTTTGCTCTTATAAATGAAGCTTATCGTTCGTGCTTGCTTGTGGATTTGACCAACTGCACTCTTAGATAGCTGAGAGAATTTCTATCAAAACACTATTTAAAAGCTCCAGCCATTCAAGGAACTTCAGGCTTAAGGTCTGGGATTTAAAAATACATATATATAAATATATATGTTACATATGTTATAGTTATTTGACTACCTTCTATATTTAGTTTACATACCACCGGGTCAGGGAAAGTATAAAGTCCTCCCAGCTCCCAGTCTTAGCCACAAGTTACCTAGAAAAGACAAAGCTTTCATCCTCTGCCTTGAGGATTAGATATAAAGGATCCTGACACCTTGCGAGGTATATTCTTTTTCTGTCAGCGTTTTCTGCTTGTATGTTTCTTTCTTTGTTTGTTTTGTATATGATTTTATTATTATTGTTCTGTTTTTCCTTGCTTACTATGGGAGTTGGAGAAAAGTACAAGGTATAAAACGTCCCATCAACTCTAAAGCTTAATGCCCTTCTTAAATGGTTTAATATGTTCTGAATTGGTCAACAGGGAGAAGTGTTTGGAGGCTGAATGAATGTCTTGCATGTTGTTGTGTGTGCCCTTTATTGCTGTACACTGTAGTCTGTGTAAGGACTTGTTCTCCAAACCATCTGAATGTTTGTTTACCATGATGCAGCAGCTGTCTCCTTCGTAAAGAAGGAAGCACGAAAAAGACCACATTAAATTCATTCATTCTTAGCAGAAAGGAAACAAAGAAAAGAAAGAATTTTTAACCTGCTGTTAGCCATGTTTGGAAATAAAAAATCACTGTTTAGAAATACCTGGAAAGTAAGTACACCATTCTGGAAAGTCAAATAAATGTGGTGCAAAGCAAACTGTCTCTGGCTTTGCCAAATCAGGCCTTCATTAGCCAAAGGATCCCTCCCTTTTTCTCGTAGTGATAAAGAAATTCCTTTTATGGTTCTACTATTTTCATTAGTTATTTTGGGAAGATTATCTCCAGTCCAGCAACTCAAAGGTTTTGGGATGTACCTCTGGTCCCAGTTCACCTTGCTGAACCTGTCCACAAAACTAACATCACCTGTCACAGAATGATAGAATCATGAGAGCTGCAAAAGACCACTTAGATCATCCAGCCCAATCATCAGTCCATCACCACCATGTCCACTAAGCCTCCTCTCCTCCTTCTTCACTGACCTTGGTGACTGCAGGGCTGTTTGTCTCACACCATTCTTGCTCATAGCTCTCACATATGCTATGCAGTGGTTTGAACCTTCCTTAACAAAGTTATCACAGAAGTGCCAGCAGCATCACTCCTTGACTCAGCTTTGGCCAGCACTTGAACTGGTTCTGTCTGACATGGGGCAACTACTGGCCTCTTCCTACAGAGAACAACACTGCAGCCTCTTTTCTGCCACAATCCAGACATTAGACACACATGTGTAACCCCTTCCTTTCACTCCCAAAGTGCACGCACACACCAGTACCACAATGTCCTTGTGCAGCTCCAACACTCTGCCCACCCCTGTGCACACACATATATGTGCATGCTCGTCCTTGCACACATACCCACAGACCTATACACACCTGAGCAACCCCACTGGTTTGGGCAAAGGACATCTGAACATCAAGACAGTAGTTTCGGTCTCTGAGTTTACACTTAGAGAAGTCTAAACTGGGACAACACAAGTCAGTGAATATTGGGCCAAATCCTTCTGTACTTAATTTTCTTCATCATCATTGTGAAGACGAATAAAACAACAGCACGTTTCTCATTGTTTTTAATGTTCTTTTATTTCTATTGTACAATAAAATTTACATATAAATATGTTCAATATAAATTTATTTTTCCCATGAAACACCTAGACATTTTATAGTTTGAATAAGAACTGCGTCTGCTTTGTGTTTCTTTCCCATTTACAAAACTCAGTGCTTTTAGGTTTATGCAAAATTGTTGAGGATGAGATCACATTGATCTGCTTGGTTCATGCAATCTAACCTGGATACATATGACATAGGAATGTGGTCATCCAAGAAATTCTCAGGAATCAGTGAAGTAAGATTTAGGGTGATTGGGCCCTGGAACAGCCTCCCCAGATTAAGTAGTCACAGCACTGAGCTTGCCAGATTTCAGGAAGTATTTTGGACAGTGCTCTCAGACACAGGGTCTGATTTTTGGGTAGTCCTGTGTGGATCCAGGAGTTGTACTTGATGATCTTTTTGGGTTCCTTCCAAACTGGGATATTCTATGGTTCTATGGTGCTAAAAGTATGTTTAGTCAACAATGCAAACCATCTCTCATACTCTAATAACAGAGCATAAGATGATTCTGTCTGTATTAGGTGGGATGAACTCAGGATATATTCTGAAGTAGGAGCAGTGTTTGGTCATGTGTTATTTCACTCGGAAAATCTGGTAAGACCATACCATAATTCAGGGCATACAGCAGGCCAAATCTTCACTGAGCTGAGAAGGTAGCAGGATCTTTGGCAGGTACAAGTGGAGTTAAGGCACAGTATTCATGTGAATGAATCACCACATCTTTCTGTTTTGCAAAAGGTGATGTTGATCTCTTAAAAGAGGCCTACATATGCCACAAAGACTTCTGACCACATTTCTAGTGCTCCTACCAGGAAGTTTCAGAGAAAATATCAACTCGTTGTTCCTGTAACATTTCCTCTGAATCTTGTTGGATTTGATGAACTTTGCTGAATTCAAATCAGGGTTTCCAGGGGAACTCTGCCAGTTTTTCAGCAGTGCACCGTGACGTTCACAGCTCCGAGGCAAATCAGTTACATGGACTAACTGAGGACCAAGGATTCTTTTACTTCAGGGTCTCCAGCTCAGGAAGATGCCCTCTGTGATGACAGCTCTTGAAATGAAGAAAAGGGTCTGGGGCCATGAGCTGGCACTCAGGGTGGTATTTTTAGTGATTGGGTATATCCATAAACAGTTATTTTCTGCTCTTATCCAAGTTTCCTCAAGATGGACTTTCCCAAAATTTGATGAGGTGCCCTTTATCTGTCAACATCTGCTTATTCTATCTTCTTCTCTTTTTAAAAATGCCATATTTTAAAATGAACACTGGAAATTTTCTCTTCTAAGCATTTCTTCTTCCAACACCCCATCCCGTTGACTGAGCATGAGCGTGCCTTTAGTCACTTGGAAAGACAGGACTCATCCTTTGCTGTTGAGGAGAGAGTGGCTCGGAGCTCGTGCTGCTGCCGGGTGCCTGGGACTGGAGGCCTGACTCCAAGTCCCCCTCCAAGAGGCTCGGCTGCTCCTCAGTGACAGTGACTTCGTCCTGCTTGGAGGTGCCGCTGTTGGGGCACTCGGGTTGTGTTTGGTCTGGGCTGCTCTGCAAAGGCACCAGGCCACAGTCCAGGCTGGTGACTGTGTTTTCTGGCAGGCTCAGATCAGCCCCTTCAGCAGAGCTGGGAGAAATGAGTGCCTGAACAATGACCTCCTGCTCTCTGTCGCTGCTGGCACACGGGAGGCTCTCATTTGAATTGCAGCAACTTGTGCTTCCCATGAGGTCTCTGTTGATGGAAGCACTCTCTGAGCAATCAGCACTTGACCTGGCTCTTCTGGGTTCACAAGAGCTCGATTCACCTAGGAAGGAGTGGATACACAGGGGTTAGCATCCAACTTCCTCTGCCCATGGAGGCAAAGGCTTCAGAGGCTCCTTTGGGAAAACAGGGGTCAGCTGAAGATGTCAGGTATGGGCTTGAACGCCAGAAGGAGGTACAAGCCCACTGAAAGCATGAATTCTACCCATGTTGCTGACAAGCAGTGCTTTGAAAGCTGGATTTGCACCCTTACCTGCCAGGACCACGCGTTCTGCTTTGGAAGGCTCCCTGGCACTGCTCTGCAATTGGTGTTTGGCCATATGGGATCGTTTGCGCAGGCAGAAACAGGAACACCAACTGCCAGCAGGTGATTCCTTCCTCTTGCCGGGAGAACATGGTCTGCAGAGAAAACAGAGCAGTCGTGGTGCAGGGTGAGGGAAGAGCTGCACCGAGCCCTTGCCAGCAGTTCCCTACTCCTGGCACTGCCTGCTTACTGCTGAAACACAGCTTAGAAATGCGCTCTGTTTCAAACAGCAGAGGATGCTTCCATTCCTACAGCTCAGCCCTCAAGTCCTGCTGGCTACATTCCTCTCAACCGTGTCAAGCAAGATGCGGAGCATGTGAGCAAAGGCTCAGCAGCAGGAAAGGAGCTGGCAGGCGTAACTGCTTTCTGAGAAAATGGTGCAGCCATAAGGGAAGCTCAAAAGCATCTCTGACTCTTACGTTAACACCTCCTTGGCCTCAGCTCACTGCCATCTTTAATTTCTAGTGCCAGCAAGTCCGACCAACAGCTCTGCTTACAGGAGAAGCGCAATTGGTTTCAGGTGCGTGGCCCTGAAATCTGGAAAACCCCAGTGTTTCCAGGTACAGGCAGCACAGGCCAGGATAGACACCAGCGTGGCTTTCTGCATCTTTTGACTGCCTGCCCAACCAGGAAGGAAAGGCACCTTGTGTGGCTGAACTGAGCCCATAGTGCAACTGTTTTTTAGTTGAGTGCTTGGAGATATAATGGACAAAAAATAAACCAATAGAAATCACCTGAACAATGATGATAAGGGCTGGAAAGGGAATTCCTCTTTCTTTACCTTTCAGATGGAAAATCAATGATTGCGTTGAAGTTCCTCAGTACAGCTGCAGGCCCTTCCTCCACTTGTATCTTGCTGCTCCGTGTTGCAACAGGAGAGCTGCTCTGGCCTCTCCTCTCAGCCTGTGCCTCCTGCACGGTGAGCAGCTTTGTGGATGGAGACACCCACACAGACTTGGGCCCAGGCAGAGAACTGTGCCCTGCAAGGGAAAACCACAGGTGAGATGGAGGAGGAAGCAGCAGCACAGCCATCCCAGTTCTGCATTTCTCTCAGACTTGCTTATCCGAGACACTGGAAGAAGAGGAGCTCAAAATAACTGTGTGCTCAGAGGTATGCTCGTGGCAAAGGACACAGCCACAATTAAGAGCAGCTCACTGTATCAAAAACAGGCAAACAAAAATCCTAGAAAAACTAGGGGTCTGGGATTTCAGAAAGCTTTGCTGCCACATTTCAATCAAGCTTCAACTGCTTGCAAAAAATCTTAACAGCAGTGATGGTTTTCTCCATGTAAGGTTTGTGTTTGGACACACTAAGGATCCAGGAATGGGGCACCATATTCTAATCTAAGCCCAGAAGCCTGCTGTCTCCTCAACAGTAATAGAATTTTCAAAGGTCTTGGAGAAGCCCTGGATTGGATGAAGCTGTCAGATCAAGATCAAGCTAATGGAGGAAGATGCTCACCTACTCCCTCTCCCATGGCTGGTGTGGATTTGGAGCAGAAGATGACATCTGTGTGGCTGATGAGTAATTCCACAACAGCTGACTGTATCTGCAGCTCCATGCAAGCAGCTTTGCTGGCGCAGGAAGATTGGCTCTGCTGGGATCTGAAGAAAAGGCAGATTTTACAAGTCATTTCCCCGAGGTCACTTCCCCAAGTCTGAATTTCTGTAGCCAAAAACTGTCAAGCTGGGCTCTGGAGACTTCCGCAGTGGGCAAACAGCGATGCCACTGATGTGATGCCACTAATTCTCCTGGATGATCAGAGACACAGCAGTCCCAGCTAAACAAGTGAGTAGAAACTGTCATCTAGAAATTGTGCACTTGGGTTGGGGGACAGCAGAACTAAGCATCGTGTTGAAATGGAAGAAGAAGTTTACCTTAAGAGGTTTGGAGCCCACACTATCGCTAAGTTCTTAGCATGCATGTTTATCACCGAGCAGATCCCTGCCAGAGAAATCAAGTGTCTTATTAAGTCCCATGGGGACAGTGCACTGGTGGTCAGCACTGAGGCAGACTTGATGCCTTCCAAGAGGCATCTGGGGAACACAGAAACACAGAATGACCTGGGTTGGAAGGGACCTCAAGGATAATGAAGCTCCACTCCCCCTGCCTGGCAGGGCCACCTATCTTCCACATTTACTAGACCAGGCTGTCCAGGGCCACATCTAACCTGGCCTTGGACACCTCTACGGATGGGGGATCCACAACATCCCTGGGCAGCCTGTTCCAGGACCTCAGCACTCTCCTAGTAAAGAACTTTCCCCTAACATCCAACGTTAATCTTCCCTCTTTCAACATAAAACCATTTCCTCTTGAACTGATATTATCGGCCCTTTCAAAGAGTTAACACCCCTCCTGATTATACACACAGCCCGTGCCATCAAGGCCAAGCGGTGCAAGCACTGGGCAGCTTTACAGCCTGATTGCACAGTGCAGCTCCTCGCAGCAGGCATTCGTCTCCAAGTCCACTTTGCTATTAACCCCATTCTACCAATAGCAGGAGAACAGCAAAGGAAAAGGAATTCTCACAACCATTGTGAATAGCTTAAATAAGCACCTCCTGGCACCACCACAAGTGCCATCAGTGAGAGGCAGGATGTGGCAAAGACGTGACTCATGGGGCTAACAGAAAGAAGACCTCAGAGCTGGGGCACTGCTACAACCACTAACCAGGATGGCCAGGGAACTGGTACGTGTCATTTCCAAGACATTGCCCTGAGCTTATAGAGATCCTGGCATACAGCTGCTCGGTCAGCAGAGGGTTCAGGAGCTCCCTGAAATACATCTTACACAGGGAGCTCACGCTGTGAATGTCTTGGACGCTGAGCTCAGGAACCTGCTCCATATTGAATTCATGGCTGCAGAGAAGGACACAGAATTGGGCAGAGGGCTTTGAGGAAGATGAAAACAAGTCCAAAGCCACACAAAATACAGTCAAGAAAAGGAAGGACTTCTGCAGAGCCTTCCATACAGTCTCACATCACAGTTAGAAGCAGGAGAGCTCTTGTGGCACAAAGCTTGGAGCTGGAGAAATCAAGGCTGCCTCTAAGATAGTGCTTGCTAAAAGACTTGTGCTCTAGACACCTCACACCTTCAGTGTTCTTCTTTGGACATATCCCAGGATTTCAGTGTCCTTCTTGCAGTGAGGGGCCAAGAACTGAACACAGAACTCAAGGTGAGGACTCACCAGTGCCAAGTACAGGGGGATGATCGATTCCCTGCTCCTGCTGACTCCAACCTTCTGCATTCCAGTTCCAATCTAAACCATTCCTGCTGTGGTAGTACTTGAATCCTCATTTGGGGCTGGACCTCAACAGGTCAACACATCAGAAATAACACAACGTGCATCTTGAAGACGTGTCTCAAAGCCCAGAAAATCCAACTCTCTGACCTTGGCACAACTCACCAACCAAGAGCCAGGCCTTGACAACTTGGCTGATCTGAGCATATAGGAGGGGGCCAGACAGTGGACCAGAAGTGTCCATTTCCACTGAAGCTCCTTGTAGAGAACAGCACCAATCAGCAGGCGTGAATCAATTCATTCACAGGCTTCACAATGAGTCTGTTTCTTTATAAAAGAAACCCACATCGATTCCTAATCAAAAAAGGGAGGAGTTAATATGGACCAAAGAAGTTTCTGTTCCTACGCTTCATCCCTCACCCCAACTTCCCTTGCCCCATCCCCAACTCCTGGATGATGCCCACAAGCTTAAAGGCAGGTCTCAAACCCACAGGGCTCCGTTCACAATACTCCATCAGAATGGATGTTACACTTCTTCTATACACTCAAACAGACTGAGCAGTGGTATCTCAGTCACTTAAAACACACAGAAGCATCCAAACCCAGAGCACACACATCCCTTCCTGTGGTACTGCAGCCCACAGCTCACCTTCACACCTCTGTTGATTCCTGGTGTTTTACACACATGCAGCCTCGCTACGGTTCCATGGGTGTCACACAAGACCTGCAGGACCTCTTTCTCCGCAAACCCCACCTGTTGGGTGTTTCCTGTTGGCACTGAACATGAACAAATCTACCGCTGAGCAACAGGACGTGAGACAAACAGCAGAAAACAACCAACCTGCAGAACTAACTCGTTTGGGTTGGCCCAGATGTTAGCATGCTCCCTTTCCATGGCCCAGGCCAAGCTTGATGAGCTGCTCCTCGTTTGCAGAGGGGGAGAACGCTGCAGATGGGATGTGGTGGCTATGCACACATCATGCCTTTCTCTTGCTTTTCCTC
Source organism: Coturnix japonica (assembly GCF_054131305.1). Lineage (NCBI taxonomy): Eukaryota > Metazoa > Chordata > Aves > Galliformes > Phasianidae > Coturnix > Coturnix japonica. Next base: position 2,968,927 of record NC_140699.1, read on the forward strand.
TCTCCATCTTCCATTAGCAAACAGCATCTATAAGCTTTCCTTCCTGAAAAAATCACTGGTTAAAAACGAATTGGTAAGCTTGCTTTTAAAACTGCCTTCTTTATGCAGCTTGATGCTTTAAAGCAGAAGCTCACCTAGCAATGGTGGGTCAAGTACAATTTGCCCTTGGTCAATCCATGCTGACTATTCCTGAAGATTCTTCCTCTTTAAAGCTCTGTGTACATCCAACCTAACTCCAAAATCTTATCAACTGTGCCTTATCACTTTCCATTGCGTTTTAAAATCCTCACTGACTCCTTTACTTGTTCCCTTGCTTGCTATTTCTGTGCAAACCAAACACTGGAGTTAGGGTTCTTGTAAAATGAACCATGGCCTACAGGTAGAAGGCACCAAAATTTATGCTTAACATACTTTGCTCAATCTGTATCTTACATCGGTCAAGGTTTACTAGATACTGAAGTATGGAGTAAGCACTATATACAATGAGAAGTAAATTTCTGGATTAAGTGCTATATTTTTTCTGTAAGAAACTAGCACTACATCTTTACACACCTGCTTTGTTCTCTGAGTATTTAGATCAAGCGGAGATTCTTCAAACACTGAAGCTACATCAGAAAATTCCATGGATCCAAACACATCTGGCACATGGCTGCAGTCTGGCACATCTTCATTATGTCAGAGCCTTTTCAGACTGAAAAGAAATGTGCCATTGAGATTCTTTTGCAGAATTAAAAGAAAGATTTCATCAAAAGATTTCATCACTAAAATCTAAATAAGATTGCTTTGCAAGTTCCAAACTATGGCTAACAGCTAATGCAGGTCCACAAGCCAGCAGCAAAAACTTTTATATTATGTTCTTAATACTGTAATTTTGGATTTGACGTTCATATCAAGAGCAGAAGGGAAATTACTCTTAGAGCTCAAGTCATCTTTCACAGCCTGTGTCAACAAGAGCAGCACCTCATAGCCTTTGGTTTGAAGACCCGGACCACAAGCTAGCTAATGATTTTACACAGAATTCCAGAGTTCAAGTCATTGTTTCTATTAGGGCTGCAATTCTACTGAAAGCCTTCAAGTTCATCACACTTAATTATCACTGGCACCACACATAACTCCACGTTACATATGTGATCACAAGCAACCTGGCAACTTCAGACAATTCCAAAGCACTCCACGTGCACTTTGCTACTAAAGTACAGAAAAAGGAATTAACATCAGAAATAGCTGCAGTCAAAACCATCTAAGAATCCAAGTCTCCAGGAAACAAGGAAAGCAAATCCTCTCCAGGACTGTCTTCTAAAAGGAAACAGATCAGAAAGGTGAGATCTTTCCCCCTTTGATCACCCACTCATGTAACGTCCATGTCATTTCTAAGTATGCTGCCCAGACCAAGACTGAGGATGCTTCAGAAGAAGACCTTCCCTGCTAAGCCAAACAGAACAAGTAAGGTACCAAAATATGTAGAGCCAAACATGGAAAGGTGCTCTAAGAAGGTAAGCATCACAAGAGACCAACAGGAATGCTTACACAATCCAAACAATGCACAATGTCTGTTCCACAAGCTGCCAAGAGGAATGTGTGCAGTACTCACAGCGCACCATGTACACTGCTTACTGCAGTCATACTGCTTCATAGGACCAGACCAACTTACTGAAACATTTTAATGAACAGACCGAACTGTATGGAACTAGGAGGACAAGTGGTGAGAGACCACAGGCTGAATGCAAGCCAGCAGTGTGCTCTGACAGAAAAGAAGTACAACAAGATCATCAGCTGCATTAAAAAGCAGCACAACCAGACCACGACAAGTCATTCCTGCTTCAACACTCATTGCACCACATCTACAATACTGTATCTGGTTTTTGGCCAGGAAGGATAACAACCTGAAGCAAGTTCTGGGGATGACCTCCAGCCTGTGCAGGGGGCTGAAGCTCCCACTCAGAGAAGAGAAGCTGGGGAGAATGATTTTTGTTCAGAGTGCCTTCCAGTAGCCTTAGATAGAGGGATTTCATAAGATGCCTAGGAAAATGCTCGTGCTGTAATGATTTGCTTTACTGAGAGATACCAGCAGCTTACAAAATGCCAAGCTCTAACCTATTGGTGAGGAAATATTCAAGCCTTCCAGTACCTAACATGTGCTTCATGTCTTCAGTGACAGAAAATCCATTGGATGGGGCCAGAGGAATGCATCTCACCCCATACCCTCTGTATAGCCACCATTTGTTTAAAGGATCACTCTTCCTTGAGGCACAAAACTAGAGCAGGTTACACAACAGACTGACACCACAAGGGCTTCTCTCGAGATACAAACTGCAGCAAAGAGCATCACAAAAATGTGAAACCAACACTCAGATCAGATCTGTGTCTCTGCTCTGCTCATTAGGAGCATCATGTTTTACTCCCCTTTCAGAGGAAGATACTTCTTCAAGGATAACAAAATCCAGCTCAGCTACAGAACACAGTACCACATAGCAATAAATATCTAACATTTCCTGTAGGGAAAGAATCCTAAGCACAAGTTATTGTCTGAGTTTCAGCTGGGACTGAATTATCTTCTTCAGTGTCTGATATAATACTACGTTTTCATTCTAGAGAAACAATGGAGATAGCGCAGTGATGCTTACAGTTGCTGCCAGGCAGCGTTGTACAGAGCCACAGTCAATCTCAGCTGAGAGCCCAAGGAAGTGAGAAGGAACAGAACTAGGACAGCTGACTTAAACTGGCCAAAGGATATTCCATACTATATGACATATTGTGGAAGGAGTTTTGAAGGGGGTATAACTTCATGTCAATCTCTTCCACTACTAGGAGGCTAACTGGACACTGATTGGTAGGTGGTGAGCAATTGCTTTTGCATTCATCATAACTATTATCCTTTATCTCAGTAAATAATTCTATCAATTCAATCAACCCATTAGTTCTACTTTGTGTTACTTCTCCCGCCTTAAGTTCTCTCCTGCAATCCACTGGAATGGAGTGGAGTACTGTAACTTTCTCTCCCAACAGAAAAATAAAAACACATTCATTATTATTTATGGAAGACTGACTACAGTTCAGGCTCACTGGTTTGAGGTCTCTGGGCATAACCCTGACTGTGAACATAAGCAATTGCTGAAACAATATGTCAAAAAAAGACTGGAGCTTCCTCTTCCAAAAGGTGGTCCTTAGAAACAATGCAATCAAACAGCTTCCCTGTAAGATAAGGTTATCTGAAAATGCATTTAGAGAGTATCAGAGAAAGGTAAGTAACAATGACAGCACAGAAAGCAGAAACTATTTCTTACCTCTACGACTATAAATATTTCTTTGGTGTCTCTCTTACGTGATCCAATGGGCAAACACGTTGATGACTTCAGTTCTTCATGGCATCAATTTCTGTTTTAGCATGAGGCAAGTCATCCTTAAGAGACCATAAAAGCAAGCGATGAAATCGCTAACTACTGTGACATACCAGGTACCACATCTGACTGCTGTGAAACATAACAAGCACATATGGGACAGTACACAATTCAACATCAACTCAGCAATGACTGACATCACTCCCATAGAAATTCTGAAACAGAGCTGTGAAAACTGAAAAACAAAACATTCAGCATTTTCATTGGTATTTTGGTAAAGTTGCTGTAATAATGTAACAATAATGTAATGTAATGTAATAACGTAATAACTTCCTCCATTTTAAAGCCAGAGAATTCTGCCCTCTGAACAACCAGCAACAAGATTTGTGGTGCTCTGTTAAACTTTTTCCAGCTCTACAGCATCTTTCAAAAGGCAATGGGACCAGTAGGCTGCATTCGTATGTACCATCCCACCTGCCCCCGTGTTCTTGAGAACTCCACAACTCCAACAGAAGATATTATCATATTTAAATGCCTTTTGGCTTACCCCTACAGTAACTTTCTCCATGATTTTTAGTGCAACTTTTTCACCAGTAAGAAGATGCCGCCCGAGTTTTACCTTGGCAAAACCACCTACAAATCAAAACACAGATGCTTAAAGTAGAGTGTGAATTCTTCTCTAATATAATATTACAATTTCCAACTGGTTTAAAAAACGAATTTCAAATTTATACAAATGAAACCTGACTTAGAGAACTGACAAGAGCTGTTAATCTATTCTCAGATTAATTCTAGAGTGGTGAGACAGACTGTTAGGCGTGCTGTTTCTGTACAAAGATGACACTTACCCGTTCCAACTGTTTCATGGAATTCCTAGTACTTGAGAATTTCCTCGTAGTCACTGACAGACATCCTGAATGTGCAAGAACTGAAGATCCTCCAAGCACGTGCAATGAGGAAGTGCCAGCAGTGTTCACATCCTACTTAGGACATATTCTTAGAGGCAGAAGGGACACTCGTGGCAGATCCAGCAATGCTCATCTTCTCACCAACGTGCATCCCCCTCTCACCCAGCAACAACAAAACACAGTGCATGAAGCTGGCTTCACTTAGGTTAACAATATGGAACATCCCTCAGGGCTTTGTGCCACAGAGCAGTAGCAGGGCTGGACTACAGCTTGAGGAAGCAGTGGAAGCCTTTCCCTGTATGGTTACAGTGTCCCTGCACGCACCCCACAGCCAGAGCGTTGCAAGCTGAGCTGTCTTGCTGTTTCTTGTACTCATCCCAATCTCTGCGAATGAAAACTCAGAATTCAGTCAAGGCGTTGATTGAGCATGAGCGTGCCTTTATTCAATAGGAAAAAGGAGGGGGTGTGAGGTCTGGAGGAAAGATGGGACTCATTCTCTGTTGTCTGACGAGAGTGTCTCAGAAGTCGTGCTGTTGCCCGGAGCCTGGGACTCTTGGCCTGATTCTACCTCCCCCTCCAAGATGTTTGGCTTCTCCTCTGTAATGCTGACCTGAGCCTGCATGGTTGTGCTGCTGTCGGGGCACTCGTGCTGTGCTTGGGCTGGGCTATCCTCGAAAAGCACTGGGTCCAGGCTGGTGCCTGAGGAGTCTGGCAGGCTCAGGTCAGCAGCTTCAGCAGGTATGGGATGAACGAGAGCTTCAACGATGATGGCATTCTTCTCTTTATAACTGATGTTATACGGAAGGCTTTCATCTGAACTGCAGCATCCTGTGCTTAGTAACAGTTCTTCATTGATGGAATCACAGGAAGCTGCATCGTAACATGCCCGGCGTCTTGGAGATATACAAGGGCTCGGGTCACCTAGGAAGGAGTAGATGCACAGCAGTTAGTGTCAAAGTTTCACAAGATGAATCATGAAACAGGTTCTTGACATTTGGCTATGCAGTGATGGTGGGCAGAAGCAAATAGGCTTCTAGCAACAGTGTCACTGCCTTGAAAGTGATCCTCGTGCAGGTCCAGCTCTTGTGTTGACAAGAGACTCATTTGGGAAAGACAGGGGTCAACTGAAGATGTCAGGCACAGGCTTGAATGCCAGAAGGATGTACAAGCCCACTGAAAGCATGAATTCTACCTGTGTTGCTGACAAGCAGTGTTTTGAAAGCTGGATTTGCATGCTTACCTGCCAGGACCAAGACTTCAGCTTCAGAGGGCTCCCTGGCACTGCTCTGCAGTTGGCGTTTGGCCACAGGGGAAGGTTTGCCCAGGCAGAAGCAGGAACGCCAACTGCAAGCTGCTGACTCTGCCCTCTTACTGGGAGAACTCATTCTGCAGAGAAAACAGAGCATGCTGTCAGTCGTGGTGCAGGGTGAGGGAAGAGCTGCACCGAACCCTTGCCAATAGTTGCCTGTTCCTGTCAATGCCTGGTTTCTGCTGAAACACAGCTTAGAAAAGCCCTCTGTTTCAAACAGCAAAGGATGCTTCCATTCCTACAGCTCAGCCCTCAAGTCCTGTTGGCTAAATAACTCTCAACTATGTCAAGCAGGGACATGGATCCCGAGAATGTTGGAGGCTCAGGCTGCTTCGCTCTCCTGGGGCAGGCCTTCAACAGGGAACGAAGGCAGGAGATGAACTTGCCCCGTTTCTTTGGCTCTGCGCAACAAAAGAAAAAAACAAGTTCATTTCAGCCCTGGCTCGGTTGGACGAGGCCAAGTGCAACGCATTCAACAGAACACGTAACAACAGAAAGCATGTTCCCAACAAGGACACACAAGAACGGATTTTCCCCATCCCTGGAGGTGCCCAAGGAGCTTAATGCAGTTCTCTTTCTAAGCTTGCTCAACTCGGGCATTAATGAACCCCCTGAAAGCCACGTTCTGACCCCATTTTACTAACCCACATTGTCAAATGTAAAATACGCACCTGGCTTTGGCAATGAATGTAGGATGGACTCGGGCAGTTTTCCCCTGATGAGTTCCACGCACTCACCAGGGAAAAAACCAACCTGTAATAAGAACAAAAAGACAGGTGGGCATTAGCCCAAGCCCAGAGCCAAAGGGAAGGTCCACTGACAGTGACACAGGGCAACTGTTTGCATCCAGAAGCCATCCTGTGCAGGCAGAGCAGCTCCAACCGGAGATTCTAGACACTACTGAAGCTGTGCTCTCTAGTCAAAAATGTGTGCCTACCTCAAAGCCACGCTTGCCTCTCCACCAGGGGCTCATCTCCTTTGGTGGCTTATCAACAATGCACACGATGTCTCCAACCTGCAAAAGATTGAAACATCAATCCCAGCTTCAGCACAGCTAAAACAAAAGCCTTCTTCTACGACACAAAATATGAGAGTATTCCCGAGGCGTTCACACTCTATACTACTCTCTGTGCACAACAACAAGGAACGCCTGGAACTGCTTACCTCCAGAGAGAGCTCATCCGGCCCCTGGGCGACGTGGCTCCTAATAACATGGGCTGCCGCAATCGCTGGTACGTTTAAAGATGACATAGCACGCACCAGCTGCGGCTCCCGCATGTTATCAGCCTGCAAAACAGAGCACAGGCCGTGGTCAGGAGCTGAGGACAAATCAGGAGGATTTCAAGGTGAGGAGCACATCTGCAGAGAAAGCTGCAGCAAATGCGCTCTATCCTTATCAGGAGCACTTCAGAAGGAGCTGCACGTCTCATCACAGTTATTTCCCTTCCTGGTGTGCATTGCCAGGCCATGCAAAGATGCATCTCTCTCTACCCAGACTCATCAGCAATGGCACTGGCACAGACAGGTGGCCAGGCCCTTTTTGGCCCATTCTTTCCTGCAGGAGAGTACATCTGCAGCTCCTTCTAATGGTTCAACACAGGGAACAAAGACCGGCCAGAGCTTCATACTGTACCTCCGTCGCCGCCACCTCAGGCTCACGGCTGATCTCACTGCACGCAGCACCCATAACAGCAAGTGTGAAGAGCTGGAACAGAGCAGAAACACACTTCTGTTTTCTCTATTCACACAGCACAGTATGGACAGACTTCTTCAGAACTACATTCACATACCATGCGGCAAAACCATGCGGGGGGACAAATCATGGCACGTACCTGGCAGTGAGATCACCTCAAGCTATCTGCAGCAGTTGTCGCTTTGCTCGGATGGAATGAGAGCAAAAGCTGCACCGAGGCAGTGGGCGGAGGGTGAGGAGAGGAGAGAGAAAGAGCAGGTCAGTGAGCAGGGCTAAGACATCCATGGAATAACACACACAGCACAACCGTCCCATCCACTTGCTGCAAGACATGCTGAGTCTCAGGCTACGTGATGCCTGTCCACCCAGCAACTTTACAATGCTTCCACTACTGAGCAAAGACAATGGAAGAAGCACGGGACAGGTGCCAACTTTACTGATACCCCCTTTGGAACGTGTGTACCAGGGGAAAATTATGTCTGATGGTCAAGAGTAAGCAATACGGTGCTGTGAGCTCCGACAGCCAGCAGTTCTCAACACCTCACTGCCCACCCATCCATCCCACGCCAGCTCAGCTTACCTACAAGCTGCTGCACACGACGGTGAGAAGAAAAAGCACTAAAGATACTAACTAAAGCCACTAACTAAAGGCACTAACTAAAAATACTAACTAAAAGCACTAACTAAAGGCACTAACTAACGGCACTAACTAAAAATACTAACTAAAAGCACTAACTAAAGGCACTAACTAACGGCACTAACTAAAGGCACTAACTAAAGGCACTAACTAACAACACTAACAACACTAACTAACAACACTAACTAACGGCACTAACGACACTAAACGCACAAGACCAACAAATCAAGCAACCACTCCAACCACTAGCTCACCCACAAAGGAACACAGAACGCACCGCTCCTCCCCTCATTCCAGCCGCTTATGACATCACCAACGGCCAACAGCCTGGTCCACCATGACCCCCCACAAGGCGGGGAGCCAAGACCACGTGGTCACGTCTGATTCCAACACGGCACCACAACATTCCAGGACTCAGTGTGGGCTTGGAATTCTATCCTGGTGTGGCAGCGCAATGGGAGGTGTTAGGGCACAGCTGAAGAGCTGACAGACAACGGACGTTTCCAAAGGAGGGTGCCAGATTAACTCTCAGCATTCTCTTGCGGGGCTCTTAGGAATGCTTCAAACCCATTTTCACTGCCTAGCTCATTTCTAGAAAGTCCAGTTGAGAAATGCTCACTTTGTCTGGGGAACGCCTCTATGCATCATGAATTAAAAATAAAATAAAATGGGCACGCGACCCTATGAAACTTACCTCTCTGCTCTTGCTGTCAGCCAGACACCTCAGATGAGCATGACGTGTCCCTGCTCCTGAATGAAGATCCACCCAAGTCTGTGTTCCTCTCTGCTCCATCTCTGGGTCTAAAAGAAACACAGACAGAGATGATTACAAGATCCTTTGTGCAGATGAAAGCACAGAGTGCACACGAATTCTCTTTAGCAAGAACTACTACTTGAGAATGCATAGAATCCACACATAAATTTACTTTCTCTTTAACCCTTTTTCCTTTGTACATGATTCCACTATTTATACCCTCAATTAATGATTCATACTGCACATGATGTTATGATGTAGAATATTGACAGCAACAGCACAAAACTATGACAGAATCCACAGACAGTTTTTTGAGAGGTAGTATGAAAGATGAACAGAAAGGAAATAGATTCATTAAAATAACCTTGTTAATCCTCTCCCCGTCAAAAAAGGAAGACTTCTGGGCACTGTTACCAGCAGCTCCTAGAACACCTTGCACCACAAACTGTGGCACATACATTTTCTTCCCACAGGTCCCTCACCTCCCTCATTAGTGTCAGATTCACTCAGGTTAAAATACATGGATCAGAACAGCCATTCAGTTCTGCTTAGGCAGGATCCCACCGCCGGGATGTCTCCCAGTCCCATTCCCTGCTTTTCCCAGCACCAGTTGGGGAAAGGAACAGCAACTGACATCACCTACCCAGACTTCTGCAGGGCCTTCCATTTGGTCTCACATCACAGCGAGAAGCAGGAGAGCTCTCGTGGTACAAGAGAGTGGTGGGCTGGAGAAATAAAGGCTGCCTCTAAGATGGTGCTTCAAACAACATGTGGAACTGGACATGAGACATGAAAGACAGGGCTACATGCCCCAAAAGGGGGGAAGTTGCAGTTGCTGCAAGCCATCAAGGTAACCAATAGAGGGGCCCTGACTACAGCCTGGGCGGGGAAAGGGACAATAGATTATACTGGGCTGTGTGGATTAGGTGGCCTGGCACATCTCAACCACAGAAATATAAAGCCTTGGTGGACACTGGCGCACAATGCACCCTAATGCCCTCAAGTCACCAAGGGACACAACCAATATAGATCCATGGAGTGACTGGGGGTTCCCAAGAATTGACTATGTTGGAGGCCGAAATAAGCCTCAATGGTAAAAACTGGCAAAAACACCCTACTGTGACTGGTCCAGAGGCTCCATGTATTTTGGGTATTGATGACCTTAGGATGAGATATTTTAAGGATCCCAAGGGCTATCGATGGGCCTTTGGGATAGCTGCTGTTAACACAAACTGTGTTAAGCAGCTGTCAGCTTTACCTGGTCTGTCTGTCAGATGATCCTTCTGCTGTGGGGTTGCTCCAGGTAAAAGACCAAGTGGTACCAATTGCCACCAAAGTGGTACAAGACAGCAGTTCCGCACCAATAGGGACTCATTGCTCCTCATTCATAAGCTAATTCGCCAATTAGAGAATCAGGGATTGATTAGCAAAACTCACTCGCCTTTTAACAGCCCCATATGGCCAGTGCGTAAAGCCAATGGAGAATGGAGGCTGACGCTGGATTACCGTGGCCTGAATGAATTCACACCTCCATTGAGTGCTGCTGTACCAGACATGATAGAACTCCAGTATGAACTGGAGTCAAAAGAAGCAAGGTGGTTTGCCATCATTGACATTGCTAATGCCTACTTTTCCATCCCATTGGCTGCAAAATGTAGGTCACAGTTTGCTTTTACCTGGAGAGCTGTTCAGTATACCTGGAACTGTTTACCTCAAAGGTGGAAGCACAGCCCAACCATTTCCATTGGTTGATCCAAGCTGTCTTGGAACAGGGTAATGCTCCCGAACACTTGCAGTATATTGATGATATTGTCGTGTGGGGCCATACAGCAGCAGAGGTTTTCAAGAAAGGAAAACAGATAATCCAAATTCTTTTGCAAGATGGTTTTGCCACTAAGCGCAGCAAGGTGAAGGGGCCTGCCCAGGAAATCCAGTTTTTAGGTGTAAAACGGCAAGATGGGCATCGACACATCCCAGCAGATGTGACTGACAAAATCACTGCTATGTCTCCGCCCACCAACAAGACAGAGACCCAATCTTTTCTGGGAGTAGTGGGCTTTTGGAGAATGCATGTCCCAAACTACAGCCACATAGTGAGCCCCCTCTATCAGGTAACGTGGAAGAAGAATAATTTCTAATGGGGTCCTAAGCAGCAGCAGGCTTTTGAGCAGATAAAACAAGAGATAGCCCATGCCGTGGCCTTGGGGCCAGTACGGACGGGACAGGATGTGAAAAACATAATCTACACTGCTGCTGGAGAAAAAGGTCCCACTTGGAGTTTGTGGCAAAGAGCTTCAGGAGAGACCCAAGGCCGACCCCTGGGATTTTGGAGTCGAGCATATAAAGGGTCTGAGGAGCGCTATGCTTAAACTGAGAAGGAGATCTTAGGCGTGTATGAGGGGGTTTGGGCTGCTTCTGAAGTAGCTGGGACTGAGGTTCAGCTCCTTCTAGCACCTCGCTTGCCTGTGGCCCCCCTGTCACGAACACAGGTAAATTTTTGTTTAAACCGTGACAACTACCCAGAATGCTGCATCAGGGAATTTTTGCCTAGAACTTTAGAGAACTATTTTTAACTCAGAAAGGTCAGAGATAGAAAGTTCACACTGATTTCTGGGTCACCAGCCTCACCGTACATCAGCATTTTTGGTTTTTAAATGATACATAAAGTTCTCAATGGCACTGCTCTAGTTGGTAGTTCTTTCCCTTTCCATGCAGCTCGCTCTGTGCATGGCTTGTGAACCGCTATTCAGGCCAGACAGCTGCAGCCCCAAAGACCTGCCATAAATGTACAAATTCTACCAGGATAATGTCTTGGGAGTGGAGAAACAGGATGCGCAGTCATATGGCTCTCACACATACCTTGTACAACCAGCTTGGCTCTGGACTGGGCATCACCAATGTCACAGGTGTACACATCACTGTCACTTTTCTCCAGATTTTTTATGCTCAGCTGCAGGTCTCGTCCTTTCTGTGCCCTCTTGTATTTCCTGCCAGGCCTGAGCACAGCAATGCCTTTCCTCCATATGACGAAGGATGCGGCTTTCTCGCTCTGACATGTAAAAACTGCACTTCCACTTTCTTCAGTTTTCACATCTGAAAGTTCCTTGATAAAGTAATTAGGTTTTTCTGGAAGGAAAAGAGGGGAATGAGGGTGTGGGACAAAGGGATTTGTTACCCCAACAAGTCTCAAGCATACAGAGGTGTCCTGAATCTCCTTTGCCCTCACTTCTAGAACATCACATAGAGATGCAAAGAATCTAAGAAGTCCACAGAGTCCACCCATTTACATAGGCTTGATCATTCCAGAAGATATCTGGAAAGTTTAATACCATTATACATGCGCTGGTAGGATCTCATCTGATCAACTGCATATAGTTTAGATTACACATATTCAATATAGACTAATTCAGATTGCCATATTTTCTTGGCTCACTAACACCCAAGATCATAGAATCATAGAATGATCACAGAATCATAGAATGGCCTGGGTTGAAAAGGACCTCAAAGATCATCTAGTTTTAAAGCCCCTGCCAAGGGGTCACCAACCACCAGACCAGGCTGCGCAGATCCACATCACACTGGAGAATCATTCAGTTTCCAGATTATTTTAAGGAAAAGACTTTAATCCATCATATTTTCTGAAAACTAAGAACTGATCCCGCCCAAGGAAACAGAAGAGAAAAACATCACCCACAGGCTGCAGATATTTACCTCGACTTCTCTACATGCCATCCCCAGTGTGCTTTTCAACTCACCTTGCAGTAACCCTGGCTTTTGTTTCAGAGTCCTCTGTCTCACAGGTGTACTCCCTGCTGTCCTTGGAGGTAGAATCATGGATGATCAGAATGGCCCCACTTCCCTCCTGCTGCAAGTCGTACTTCTGGCTTTTTCTGATTGCTTTGCCATCCTTGTACCAACTGATGTTCACATCTATTTCGACAGCTCACAGCTTAGGCTGATGTCCTGCCCTGCTGCTGCTGTCTTATCCTCCAGCTGTTTTGAAACCTCAGTAGCTTTTTCTGGAAGAAAACATTGCTTTTTGAGTAACATACACTTAGGGTAGGATGCCTCTCTCAAAATACACGCATCTACATGCTGGAGATAAGTTAGAGAGGCATTTGCAACAGAGGCCATCCTACAGCCAGCAGTAATCTGCAAAGTACAGACAATAGAATTCAAGGCACCATTTATTCTCTCTTAAATCTACCCAATTGAGGATGATGAACCATGACTGAAAACTGCCTCTTTCTTCTCTCCACTCATCACACTGGGAGCCTTGGATGATGCTCTCAGATGCACATGTTCTAGATAGGAATTTGTTGTACAGCTAGATGATGTGAAGGCCATCCCTTCAGCTTATACTTAGAGGATATTTGCTCCCACAGTTCCCTCAACAGATCATTCCTGATTTACTGGTAATGGAACAAGCTGGAGTGAGATGCCCATTTCCAACACTACCCCAGTGCTTTGGGTAGTTCTCACATTTGTGTCAAATGGTTCCTCCTTTTACTTATTTTTAAGAGAAATTCTCAGTGCTTCAAGGTTCAAGTAGAAGGTTGCTATTCACTTTAACCATATTATGAGTTAGCTCTCACGACAATCTTATCAGAAGACAGTTGAAGGAATCAGACCCCAGAATCTCTCCCATCTCATTACCTTTCACAGACTGAGAGGCTTTGGAGGTTAGACCACGGGCAGTAAAAATGACTTCCCCAGTGTCAGTAGGAGTCACACTTTTGATAATGAGAGCATATTTCCAACCCACGCTAGAAGCTTTAAATCGCCCACCGCTTTCCACTCTGCTTCCATTCAGTGTCCAGTTGAACTCATCAATGCTTTCATGGGACAGAATGCATTCAAAACTACAATCTTCTCCCTCCTGGATTTCAGTGTTTTTCAGCCGTTTGCTAATGCCAATATTCAGCTCTGGAAGATAAGAGATAGGTTAGTATGAGGTTTATATGGAGAAAAGGCATTTGTGACTGACGTGAGTAGCAGGACTGGTGTTTTAACTCAGGATTTGCAGAACATGGCTGCGTTCCTCACTGATGTATTCTCTAAGACATTCTGCACTCAGAATTACCAGAAAGCTATAAAAAAAAAGAGACGTGAATTTCTTGGCTTTGCTCTGGAAGAACTACAAGGAGAGCAGCTCAGTCCATGGAGCACAATGAAGATTCAATGAGCTACAGAGGGAAAAACCTAACAGAGAGGACAACTCTAGGAAGCTGGGTGAGAAAAAGGGTTTTGCCTATGACAAGAAATTAACTGTTTCTATTAGCTCTTTTGTTACCATCCTACCCCTACTGGTGTTCAAACCATTTCTCCATTTTAGGGATGTTTAGAAAGGAAACATTTCCAGGACATTCTTGACATGTTTGGTGATTTTCATGGCAAAAGGAGACACATTTACATCAAAAGCAATGGGAATTTTCCAGACATCACTGCGCTACATTGCAGTAATACACTTCTATTGTAGAAACTATTAAGGCTCGTGGGGGAATAGGTGTAAGACATAGTGACCACACGGAATGTGCTTTCAGCACTCCTTTACTTTCCACAGTACTTACCCTGAACGCTGACCTTTGACTTGGCAACATCAGTGCCAATATCACAGGTATAGAAACCTGCATCTGGCTTCTCGAGGTCATGGAGAAGGAGACATAGGGTCTTCCCAGACTGTACCAGCTCATACTTGTTGCCAGAAGTGAGCACATCACCGTCCTTTTTCCTCACTGGTTTGACCTTCTCTTTATAGACTTCACATTCCAATTTAATCACACCCCGCTCCTCACCAAAAACATCATCCAAGGACTTCATGAAGACAGCAGGCTTCTCTGCAATTAAACAGGCAAAACAGAACAACGTGATACAGAAGTTGAGACATTTCCAGTTGCTTTCAGCTTTTTAAGGAGAGATCAATAAATCTTTACCAGTACTGACAACACCAATATAGAACCTAAAGCGGTTTCATGTCTCTTGACAGAATGCGCTTTAAGGAATTCTGAACTAATCAGTAGGAGAATACAGGGAACAGGAGGGACAGCCTGCATTGCCTTGGGTGGGACTGATATCATATGAAGTAATTGGGATGCAGCTCTTCTAAAGCTGGAGAGCTGGCATTGCCCTCACATGGAGCAGAGCTCATACAGCAGGCCACAGGATTAAGAGGATAAGCTGCTGAACACTTTTGATTTTCCTCTTTTATTGACTCCTTTTATCTATCTTCTATTTCACACATCAGATGTTTATACTGGGGAAAAAACATCCACCAAATGCAAAGGAAATGAGAAAGAGGAAATCCTTCAAACTCTGAGCGCATAGAATAAAAGAGCTTAATTGCTGGGGAGAGCAGATTAGAATCACAGTATCCTTAGAATTGGAAGAGACCCTTAAAGGCCATCTAGCCCAGCTCCCCTGCAATAAACAGGGACATTCACAGGTTGTTCACAGCCTGGTCATTAGTCATTCCAGAGGCAAAACACACACTGAATGATCTCTCCCAGCAGTCATAAATCCTTGGGGCAACAGCATTGACACTGCATGTTACTGAAGCAGTAAAAGAAATTGCTCTTGTAACTCTCCTTGTGTTAAGTAAAACGATGATAAAAAGCAACGGAATGCTTTGGCAGGACACCAAAACCATCCTCCTTCGTTGATATCTGCTGCAATGGAACCTTCCACTGGAAGAAAGCCCCTGATGACTTGTCACCCCAGAGAGGTGAGCTTTAGAAGCAGGATTGCTGCACAATAGAATGAACTGGAGCTCCTTAGCATCTCTTGCATCCAGGAGGGCTGTGATCAGACCCACCTCTCACCTTCAGGCGCGCGCTTTCTGACACCTTGTCTGACTTCACTGTCACTGGGCCAGCATCCTCAGGCTTAACCTGCTTCATTGTCAGTGTGCAGCAATTGCCAGCGTTCTTGATTTCATTGTAATTGTTGGTGTAAAGGTGGTTGCCATTCAGGAACCATTCCACGTCCTCGTCATCATGGGACAGCTCGCAGGAGAAGACAGCAGAGCTCTCTTCTTCAATTTCCACATCCTGCAGGTGCTTCGTTACTTCTACATTGCGGGCTGTGGGGAAACAAGGTGAACTGTTACCACTGTTACTATAAATCATACTGGGATGTGGTAGAATGGTTGGACTAGATGATCTTT
Organism: Coturnix japonica; assembly: GCF_054131305.1. Lineage (NCBI taxonomy): Eukaryota > Metazoa > Chordata > Aves > Galliformes > Phasianidae > Coturnix > Coturnix japonica. Next base: position 2,984,728 of record NC_140699.1, read on the forward strand.
GTGTAATCTTCTCAGTGAAGATTATACATTTATAAAGTTAGCAGGAGAGAACGGCAGAAATCAACCTCAAGAAGAGAAATCTGAGGTGAAATAGGACATGGAAGAGGCCACCCTCCCTGCTCATACCTTCAGCTGTCAGCGTGGCCTCAGTCTCTGCAATTCCCGCCTTGCACTTGTACACACCAGCATCATCGGGCTTCAGCATCAGAATCTTGAGCTCTGCTGAATGCTTATCCCTCTTGATCTTGTATTTCTCAGAGGGCTCGATGGGTGTGTGGCCCTTGAAACATTTCACAACCTTTGAGAAGGCCTGAAGTCACAGGACAGGATGACAGAATGACGTTCCAAAGCTGTCTTGTCCTCCAACTTCCTGGTGATTTGTATATGGTAATCTGCAAAACAGGGGTGGAAGAGAAGAAAGGATGAGGACAATTGGAAGAAGAGGAAAGTCTATTGTGTGTATTCCATCCCAATTAATTTCATCTTCACAATGGTTGTTTGAACCACTCTAAAGATAAAACAAACGATTGCCTATAGGGAATGCCATTGACTACATTTCTATAAAGTAATACTGTATATTATCTACCAAATGCAAGGTCCAGCTCTTGTTCTGTGCTTATTAAACTGCTCCCAGTTAAGGCTTTTATTCAAATAAGAGTGAGTTGAAAATATAACAAGTACTTTAGGATGTGAATGGAGACTCTTACGCTGCAACAGGAAAACAGCTGATAAAAAGCCTGGAAGTTTCTTTCAGATGAAATCAATGACAAACTGCATCAAATTTAGGTGCTACCAAACTTAAACTTGTCTACTTCAGAAATACAATTAATTTCACCTGATTTGACTTCTTTGGAATAGCCAAGGACAAAACCACAGCTCTTTAGATCTGAATAGTAAGCACATCACAACTATTCAAACACATATTTTACTGAGATGCAGCTGTCTCATTTAGTGTCCAACGACTTTGAACTGGAAATGGAGCAGAACCTCCAGACACACACACAATATTTCAACGACCCCAGTGAAGGAAGACTGTATGTTAATTAATTCTTCATCTTCATGATGTAAACCAAGCCAGGATATGTTACCTCTGACGAGCAGATTGGCTGTGGATTTGGATTTGACAATTGAGAACTGAATGGTGCCTATCATATCAGTGGTGGTTTTCGGTATGGTCAGCTGGTGGATGGTGCCTTCTTGCTGCATAATAAAGGTTATGCCAGCCTGTAAGACTTCCCCACGTAGATACCACTTGGGAAGTTTCACAGAAGGAATGGATATCTCGCATTCAAATTTGGCTTCTTCAGGCTCAGTCACATCCTCATCACACAGCTCCTTTACTAGATTAATGGATTGCTCTTTAAGAAGGATGGAACAAGAGAAAGCAGAGATTTAGAAGGAATGTAAAAAACCCTTACATTATCACCCTACTTACTTACGTCAGCATTACTGCACATGAACACTACACCTATCAGCTCAAAATGCCTTAAAACATCATTAAAAAAATAGTAGAAACAAAGGAATGTTGTTATGAAGTCAGACAATAAGACTGACAACCTGAAGAGAGCCCAGATCTTCTGATTCCCAGTCCAACATCCAAATCAAACCATGACCTTCCCATCCCGATATCAAACTCCTCGCATTACGAAGTGGAATAGAGGTTCAATGAAACACGGACATTGATAATTACTTTGGTTAAATACAGCAACTTAGCTCTGAACAACAAGTTTTCTCCTAGTAAAGGTCCCTGTAGCTCAAATGTAATGGCTCTACTTAGGATAAATTCATTTTCCAGGATGTTCTTGCCCTTATAATTGTAACAAAAAAAATATCGGTGGACTTTGGGAAAACAAAAAACCCTCTGAATTTAAATATTCATTTAATTTGCATTTTGTTTTCAAAGTAAGCGAGAATGGCTTTTGTATAAATCTATCTGCATTCCACTGCCTTTATTTTATTTTATTATTATTACTATTTTTACCTTCAACAAAGAAATGAGCACTGCTTTTATCATCAAAAACATCACAAGTGTATGTATCCTCCTCTTCATAATTCGCATCGTTGATGATGAGTTTCTGATACACGCCATCGCTCAAAATTTCATATTTGTCACTGGGATGAATTTCAAGATCCTTTTTGTACCACTTCACTTTAGCATTGGCACGAGACACCTGGCACTCCAGGAATCCCCGATGCTTTTCAAGTGCAATCTTATCTTGCAGAGGCTTCACAGTTCTCTCAGGCAGCTCTAAAAAGAGGAAAACAAACAAACAAATATATGTGTGTATGTATGTATGTATGTATGTATATACACACATTATATATATACATACGTATACATACACATTATATATATACATATGTATATATACACATATGTATATTATCTATATATATATTGATCAATATATTTTATATATATATATATGTTATATATATATATAATGATCAGCACAGTTTCTGTGAGAGAGGCTAACTCAGTAGTGATAGTTCTTCTATGAATGATTACTTAGATGGTGACGCTTTGTTAAGCACTTGATCTAACGCACAGCAAATAAAGAGCTAATTAAAAGAAGACCTGTTATCCCTATTTTACCACTTGGATGGCTAAATTTCAGAGGTAAGGAGTAATTTTCTCAGCACTGTACAGCAGTGAAGTGGCAAAGCTGGGGACTGAACTCTTGAGTAGTGTGCTAACTCAAATGTCTCCCTTTTCTTCATCACACTTAACATCATATATATACCCTAACATTGTATATATTAAAAAAAAACAACCCTGTGCTCTTTTCCTGTGCCTAATACAACTCCTCCAATCTCTGTGCTCTGCCAGGAGGGACATGTCTAAATAGGGTGGCAGATACACGCAGGAGATAAATATTTCCACTTCCCTCAGCCAACACTGCTCTGAATTTCTATGGGACACGTCGTTGGATGAAAAGGCATTTAACAAAGAAGGAAAAGAAAAAGTTTAGTCTGCTGTGTCATTCTCTTGGTAGCCAGAATAACTAACCCTCACCAGTGTTAGTTCAAAGAATAGGCAGATTTTATCTCCTGACATGAGCAGTAATTCAAAGAAGCTCGTATATGATCCTGTATCCTGCATATTCACTGCAGGCAGGCAAAGACATTATGAGATAAGGGAGATCTACACATCACTTGTTATGAACACCTCATAAAGATAAAACCACACACAAGGGGAGAGTTTATGAAGAGGACTACTCTTAGACTGCTTTCCAAGAGGCATCAATTAGTAACTCCCTTCGCTCATTTTTCACACTACTCTACAGTGTCCTCCTGAGCCCCCTTACTCCTGTTGCCAACTGCTGATGCAGGGAATCCTGAGGAACCAAGGATTCATAGTTGTTCCATCAGTAGTCCTTGGTCAGCTCTCCCTCCCTGCCCCTTCTGTTTTGATCCCACTAACCAAATTTTAGTGGCCACATGAGGACAGCATCTAGTAGGAAATCAGAAAAAAGCATCCTTTCAGAAGTCCCTTTGGCAGGTGGCATTTACCAGGGCACAGCAGACCCGTGTGTTCAGTAACCAGTCTGATGCTTCAGAGCCTGGTGATGAGCTACAAACTGGGGTTTAACCAGTGCAACACAAGGAGGGAAAATCTGTCTTGAGCATAAAGAAGAAAGAGAAAGGTATCCAAAAGGACTAACGAAGAAATGCTCAAACTGCCCAGGAAGCATTTTTTCCTGTGGTGCAAAACTCAGTTTATTTGCTCATTCAGGTAAACATACCACGAACCTTTAGGGTAGCTGATGTCTTGTCTTCAGCTGCTTGGCACGTGCATGTTCCCTGATCTTCATATTCACACTTGTGAAAAATGAGACTTCTCTTATTTCCCTGGGAAGTAATGCCCACTTTTTTACTTTGATGGAGCTCCTTCCCATCCTACAAGGGAAAATATCAAGTCAGATCTCCATGAGTCCTTCCATCTCTGCACTGAGCAAAGGGAGCCTTCAGATCTATGCTTAATTCACCCACTCCCCTAGAATTAATGGAACTGTGCTTACTGGAACATATGTTGAAGCTTAAGCACAGTGCAGTGTTTTCAACATGTAGGAATGGCTATAGAACATGCATAAATTCTGGCTGACCTATGACAGCTTAAAGCACTGCGGAGGACTGTTAACAAGCTCGTTTGGACATCACCTTGAATAAATGACATTATCCCCAAGTAAGGGAAGGAACAGCTGAGCACCGCGGAGGTACACAAAGGGCCAGAGCAAATTCTCACACTGTCACGTGCAAAGAAAACTGAAATTTCACCCTAAAACCAAGTTCACAACAAGGCTACAAAATCCTGGCTGAGAATTTCTGTGTTAGAGTTGAAGCTCAAGACTGTGCTCCAACCAACAATATTTTGTACAGCAAGACCTCAGGAGTTCACATGAAACCCAAAACAAACTTCCATTTCAACTTGATAAATGAACTCAGGACATAATATCAAAGAGGGCTGATCTGGGCAAGTAAAAGAGCATAAAGAAAAGAGAGCAGTGCAAAAGCTATCAAGCAAAAGCTCAGACTTGCATCCCTTGGAAGTGAAATTAAAGGCTCTCATTCATTTCCAGAGAAGTCAGAAAGGAAAATACCATTACATGCCATACCTTGAACCACTTGACGTCTACCTTGGGCCTGGACAGCTCACACTCAAATGTGACCTTGTCCTTCTGAGTGATGCTAATGTCTGCCAATGGTTTGCTGATTTTCACAGGCAGTTCTGAGAAGGAGAAAGAAGGATGTGGATTTAGTTGGGAATTAGGTCTCTAGGAGCATCTGGCATAAGGAATAATGAAAGGCAGTGCCTACTCTCCATGCTTATTAGAGCTTGAAATTAACAACAAAAAAAACTATTGTTTTGAGCACATTATCATTACTTGTGCTAGGGACAATAACGTTCCAACAATCCTCTTGATATCTGAGGGATACTCTGGTGGCAATGGCCCAGTGCATAACATTCTTTGCAGCTGGAAGGAAAGCTGGTTCTGCTGTTCAAGTCATCTGGGACAGGAGCAGATAATCACACCTTGCACCAACCAATACCTGTCACAGTGAGCCTCCCCGATGAATTAATGCCTTCTGCTTTAAAGGAAATGAGTCCTGCATCTTCAAGGGTCACAGAAGAAAGTGTCAAGGAATGTTTTTTCCCCTGGACACCCATCGTGATATTTGGTGCAGGCTTCAGCCGCACGCCGTCCTTCTGCCAAGTCCCTTCCACATCCTCATGGGACACCTCCACCAAAAAGGTGACAGTTCCCTTCTCAGGGAATTCCAGGGGCTGCAGACCTTTCACCAGCTTCATCTGCCGCACTGAAAGACAATGGGGAGAGGTTGGAGATTTCACACCAGCATCTGAGAAATAGAATCATCAAAGGAATCAGAGAAAGGTTTAGGTTGGAAGGGACCTTTGAGATCATCCAGTTCCAAACCCCCTGCTGTAGGCAGGGATGCTTCCCTCTACACCAGATTGCACAAAGCCCCATCCAGCCTGGCCTTGAATGCTTGAATAGCATCAGGACTTCCAAAACAAGTTTCTTCCCTCTTCCTCTCCCAGGTACACTATCTGCCAATTAAGCAACAGCCTTTGCAAAGAAGAAATCTTGTTCATAACCAGGTCCATGGGTGCTCTTAAATCGATCCTTCCAGATGGAAAAAAGATTTCAGGTGGTCTCCTAGATTTTACCCCTTTTTGTGTTGCACACAAGACTGAAAAAAAAATTACTTTTGCAAAGTTCTTCTTGTCATAAGGAAACAAACATTTGGGGAATGGCAGAACGAGGTAAAATTTACCTTCACGTCATTTGAAATTTCACTCTCATGTTCTTGGTGTGGTTTCTCCTATAATTATTTGGACTAATTAAGCTTTTCCCTGATGAAAGCCTAGAAGTATATCACAAGAAGGACCAACTTACCCATGACCTTTTATTTGTCTTACTCAAGCATCTCCTCCTGACCAGAACTGACAATAAAATATTCAGCCAGACTACAGGTTTGAGCATCTGAGTTGTTTCTAGGATCTCCTGCAAACTTAAGCTTGGAACACACACTTGTCTTTTGAATAAGTGTCTTTTATAGTGCAATAAAACAACAGGTTTTCACATGGCTATTCCTCATTTACCTTGCTCTGAAATCATTCTCAAACCATGAGGGATCAGTCCAGGAAGAAGGAGAGGAGAGGGGAAGTGAAAGGGGAAGTCCACGGTTCTCTAATATAGGCTTCTTAGCCTAAAGCTCAACAGCAAATAGCAGTCCACTTCCCCACATTGCTAGACTCCGAGCATTTAAAGAACATCAGCTTATCTCATTATGAGCTCTAACACAGCCAAAGAAATTAATATATTCAAATATTCTCTTGAGTGATGAGGAATATGGAGCATAACTTCAGACTTCTGCTGTTAAACTCTCACTTCTATCATAAACCAGGGCAAGAATTCAATGCTGTTTTACATGGAGGACACATATTTTAAATAACTCGTCTCATTAAGGCTTGGATTCCCTACTACAATTAGCTAAATTCCAGTTTGGATCATGCTTCACCTTGGATCACTTAGGGCTTCAGCCACTTAATGGAACTAACTCAGTTAAAGGTCAGGGGTAAAATAAAAACTCTCTTGGACTAGCAGAGAGATTTGCAATGGAGTAACTGAAGTAAGGATGGGAGACTGAAGGTGTTGGGGAAGACATCCAGGCTTTAGCTACAGGGCATGCATGCAGAATCACAAAACAAAGGCCAGTCAGAGAAATCAGAGCTTCGTGAGAATTAAGGTGAGGTTGTTTCTACATGCCCACCCTATCTGCCAGTGTAAAACCTTCCAGTGAAAAAAAGGAAAGCTACATATAGGTGGGGAGAATTGTTGGTGAAATTATTTGTGATATTTTTGCTAATAATATGCTCAAAATCCTGGAGCAAGACTTCAAGTTAAGCAACTCAGTCTGTGTGAGTAGACTTACAGAAGGGAACCATAAAGCTTATGGAAGGGAACTGTCAAGCTAATCCACAGCTAAAACAGAGTAGAGACGAATTGCAGGAGCTTGTTTACTTTGCAGAAGTGTGAGCTTTAACCACTGCTGAACTCCTAGTACAAAAGTCTGAACCAATGCAACAAACCAACCCGTCCATGTTGTACGACAGAATGTACTGACACCACCAGAACACAAAATTCTATGGCTGAAAATACCCGCAAAAATCATCCAGCCCTTCTCCATTGCTCCAGGACATGCTCAGCTCTTTGTGCCCCAGATATTTCACTAACCTTTCCTGAAACCCACAGTGAAGGCTTCAAAGCCCCTCCAAATGACTTATCCAGTCATCCAACCATTAAAAAGCTTTTTTGTTGTAGAACTTGCATCTTTGTTATTGCAATTGAAGTCCATTATTTCTGCACAGAGAACAGATTGTTTGCTTCCACTTTCTAAGAGCCTTTTATGTACTCAAAGCCTGCTATCAAGCCTTTCAGTACCTGTTGATGACCTACACAGCAGCAATTGGTGGCAGGGGCTTTGTAGACAAAAATCAGATAGACCTTCAATTCTGTCCTTGTCCATTCCGTAGCAAACATGACAAAAGGATGCAGGAAATAGGACAGAAGTACAGGGTTACAGCTGAGACACCGTTAGCTTACTTGAAAGGAAAGCATCCATAGATAGATGCACTGTTGTGTTTTTATTTTTATTTTTTCATTTAACTCTGACTGCTTATAAAGAGATGCTTTGAAAGACATGCTTTGTAGAGAAGAACAGATGGATAAGCAGGGAATAGGTTGCTAATAGCCTTACAGATGAAGAAAAACAGACTGCACCAGAGTGAGAAATTCCAGAGGAGAATCAGCTAAGAGCTTATGTCAATGACATGGCTGAGGGCTGCTGGGAAGACCGCCCTCTCTTTCACCTTATTTCAAGCATTACAATGGTGTCCAAGCCCAGGGCTGTGTCTCCCTGCCCCCATGGCATGTAGGGCTGGCAGTAGCCACTGTGATAATAGAGAAGACCTGAATCCAAGTTCAAATCACATCCAGTGTCTTTACAGACCTTGCAATCATTCCACTTACTTTCCACATTGATCTTGGCTTGCCTCTTGTCGTCAGGACTCTTGCAGCAGTAAAAGCCCCTGTCTGCAAAGGAGATGTCCTTAACTATCAAGATATGCTTTGTTCCCTCAGCTATGATCTCTGTTTTTTCACTGGCCTTCAATACAATGCTGTTCCTCATTCACTTGACTTCTGCAGGCTTGCTCAGCTCTACCTCCAGGGTCACTGTGTCTCTCTCTCTTCAGCAGTTTTAGGCTCCAGTTTCTTCTTGAATGAGACTGAGGCCTCTGATCAATGTGAAGAAATAACAGTAAGAACACAGAGAATCCACAAAACAGTTTTTTTATAAAGAATTTAAATGGTGGTTCCAGTGCCAGTGCATTCAGGGGAACCCTACTTAATGAAGCAAAATTCCATATCGTCACCATAACCAGAGGAAAGGCAATATGAAACCCACAAACCACAGCACCAGTGACAGCCTATCAATGAGGCATTACAGCCCCTTACCTCGGACTCTGAGATTGGCTGTGCTTTCTACGCCCTCAGCACTGGCAGAGATTTCAGCTGCATCTTCCAGTGTCAGATCGGTGATGGTGAGGCTGTGGTTGGTGTCCTTCTGTGAGATCACGAGTTTCTTACTGGCTTCAATCTTGACACCATTCCTGAACCAGGTGACCACAGCATCACTGGGAGAAACAGTGCACTTGAACACAGCCTCTTTGCCTTCTTCAGAAGCCACGTGGCTGAGGCTCGTAACAAATTTCACCACCCTGGGAGCTGATGGAGAAGAAGAAACCACTTAGGAGCACATAAAAGATGTGTCCCTAAGTGTATGAGCTCGTTTATGTTTGAGCACCTTCAAAGAGCCAACAGAGTCAATGATTTCATTGGAAGCATCAGATTTTATGACTCGCAGGAAGTGATCACCATAACTCACACTCACATCCCCTGTCTGTAGAGGAGATCCTCCTTGCATCTACAAAGATGCAAGAAGAAAAGAGGCAAAGAAGGGGTAAAAAAAATCCCATCTTACATTTGGGATGCTTAATTCCAGCCTTGAAGGCTGATTTGCCCACTTAACTGCTGTGCTCTTCAGAAGCAGTTGTTCCACAGTTATTTTGAGAGAAAGAAATTTTGTACTTGGCTCTTAACACAGAGAACAGCATAAACACACAAATGAACTCAGCTTTGCAGTGTTTTAATGGCTGATGAGGGAAGCCAAGGATCCTTCCACACTGTCAGCCTTCATTTCCAGAGACATACCTTTGGGGGTGATGCTAATGCTGCTCTTGTCATCTCTGGACTCACAGAAGTACTCTCCCTTGTCCTCAGCCTGGATCCCTCTTATTGCCAGAGTTCTTCTGACCCCTTCCTCATCAATCTGGAAACGTTTGCTGGGTTTGATCTCAACTGCATTCCTGCACCACACCACCTTCCCTTTGGCATGGCTCACTTCCTCTTCCTCTAAGCCACATAAACAGCTGCTTAGTGCTCCCAAAGCGAATGCTCACCAGTTGTTTCCAACTTGAAGGTCATCTTCTGGCCAGCAGCCTTGCAGATGTATTCTCCAGCATCTTTCTTCTCCAGCTGCTCCACAACCAGATGCCGTGTTTTGCCCACAGATTCCATTCTGAACTTTCTGGAGGAGGCAAGCAGTCTTCCATCCTTGTACCATTTTACTTCGCTTGGCTCCTGTGCTACTTCACAGCTGAGGGAGGCACTTGCTGTCAGGGCAGCACTCACCTCTTTCTGCACCTTCTCCTGGTTTATAAACACAGGATTTGGCTCTGAGGGAAGAAAAGAAAAAGTATTGACTGAGGGACTGACATGTGAGCATCTTGCAGGTCTTTATATACCGGTTGGAACAGGTTTAGGTTACCACTTGTGCCCAAACTAATAGCCTTCACTAGAGAATATCAGCTCTTCTGTTGAAACTAAGTGTCAAATCTAGGCAAGAAAGAACCTAGGAACTGAAGGAACCAAGAGGGTCCTTGAACACCAGTCCCATGGTTGCAAGTCACTATGCAAACATATTGAACCCAAAAGAACATCTGTCCTGCAGGCAACCAAAACCTGAGTTCCTTTTACTTAAGACCCACTGTGAAACATCAAAACACATAAACATGTGATAGTCAAACCACTGGCTGCCTTTTCATGACCCAGAACAGTACTCCTGGCTTCCTGAACAGACTCCTCATGGCCTCCACCATTGCCACAACTGTGACTGTCAAAGGCACAAAGGAAATATGCTCACCAACGCAGTCCTTTGTTCTTTGTGTGTGATTTGCAGATATCTATTTTACTTTGAGCTCTGGGAATAGTCAGCTCTACCAGGTCTCTTACTGTGAGTAGCAGACTCACCTATCCAGATGCAGCCTCCAACATAAAGGCATAGTAAAAAGGCAGTGTACTACTAGGAGAAGTTCCTGCTTCTCCTGCCATGGAAGGCTGCACGTACAACATGCACTCCAGCCTCACTGCACATACTTATCTTAGTCAAATGTTTCGGTGAACAGGAATTACAGTTTGGGATCTCAGGCACAGGAGAGATTTGAATAATATCTTGAATATTGCTTCCATTGTACATATATCAGTAATTATTGTTCTACAGACAGACTGAAACAGGTCGTTGTGCCATACTAAAACCAAATACTTTCTACAAACCCAGGCAATCAAGTATAGGGAAAAATCCTCAGCACAGACTACTGCAACTGGATCACTGTATAATAGAAACTAGATTTTACTTGACTGTTCTCTGCTGTATTTCAGACAACACCTGTCTTTCCTGTGACATGAATCTTGAAGGTGAGTTTCTGGCCAGCAGCCTCGCAGCTGTACTCCCCTGCATCTTTCTTCTCCACCTGGCTCAGCACCAGCCGACGCTGTTTGCCCTCTGACTCCACCTTGAACATCTTGCTCCAGGTGATCAGTTTCCCCTCCTTGTACCACTTCACCTCCATCTTCTCCTGGGCCACCTCACAGCTCAGCGTGGCATTTTCTGTTGGTGCAGCCTTCACCTCCTTCTGCACCTTCTGCTTGTTGATAAAGGCATCCTCTGCTTCTGGAACTGGAAAACATTGGGTAAAACAGACATTAGATATGAACAGCTTGTGACTGGAAGATATTTAAAGCTGCTTCTGTGTCGTATTGGGCCATTTCCCGGAGCAACACTGCTTTACAGTGTTTATCACACATTCTAATGCATCCTCATTACAGTCCATATGGTCATCCCATCCCTCTGGGTAGTCTTTACTATCAGCTGGGACTCCTAATTTTCAGATTTCTTCGAATGAAGACAATGACAGATCTATATATATAGATATATATATACCACACCTACACCCCCAAATCTGCTACAACTCCATATTCTCCCCATATTTGCCCCCGACAGCCCCCAGTAGCCCCATATCACCCTAAGGCCCCCACAACCCTCTATCTCTCCATACACCACCCCTTAAAGCCCCATACCTGCCCATATCCTCCAATAGCTCCCCACAACCCCTACACACCCTCACAGCCCCCTAGAGCCCCTAGTCCTCCTATGGCCCACCACAGCCCCATATCCCCCCTACAGTCCCCCTCAGCTCCTTTTACAGGCCCTGCACAGCTCTATAGAACAGTCTGATAGAACTACCTCTAGTAGAAGCAATCTCCACACAGAGATCCTTTCCCAGTGGCACTCAGCCCTTCAGTGGGGTCTAAGAGAGCTGCAGCCAGACTCAAACACAACTGCTCACACAGCTCAGCTGCCTTCACCTGTGCTCCTGACGCTGACACACTGCAGCCCCACACCCCCCTCTGCCCCCCCCACAACGGCCACTCCCGCCCACTGCGGCTCAGCCAATCGGAGCCGGCGGAGCTGCCGCTGCCCAATGGGAGGCCGGGGGAGGCCGGCGCTGGGACGGGGAGAGGAGAGAAGAGACAGAGGCAGCACTGAGGTGGGATGGGCTGATGGGGAGTGCGGGGAGGACAGGGGGGTGTGGGGCTGTGGGGGGGCAGAGGGGGATGTGGGGCTGCAATGTGTCAGCAATGTGTCTTTTCTTCCCTCAGAGTTATGATGAATGCCAAAGCAATTGCTCACCACCTACCAATCAGTGTCCAGTTAGCCTCCTAGTAGTGGAAGAGATTTACATGAAGTTCTACCCCCTTCAAAACTCCTTCCACAATATGTCATATAGTATGGAATATCCTTTGGCCAGTTTAAGTCAGCTGTCCTAGTTCTGTTTCTTCTCACTTCCTTGGGCTCTCAGCTGAGATTGACTGTGGCTCTGTACAACGCTGCCTGGCAGCAGCTGTAAGCATCACTGCGCTATCTCCATTGTTTCTCTAGAATGAAAACGTTGTATTGTATCAGACACTGAAGAAAATAATTCAGTCCCAGCTGAAGCTCAGACATCCTTCATTATCTTGTGCTTAGGATTCTTTCCCTACAGGAAATGTGAGATAATTATTGCTATTTGGTACTATGTTCTGTAGCTGAGCTGGATTTTGTTATCCTTGAAGAAGTATCTTCCTCTGAAAGGGGAGTAAAACATGATGCTCCTAATGAGCGGAGCAGAGACACAGATCTGATTTGAGTGTTGGTTTCACATTTTTGTGATGCTCTTTGCTGCAGTTTGTATCTCGAGAGAAGCCCTTGTGGTGTCAGTCTGTTGTGTAACCTGCTCTAGTTTTGTGCCTCAAGGAAGAGTGATCCTTTAAACAAATGGTGGCTATACAGAGGGTGTGGGGTGAGATGCATTCCTCTGGCCCCATCCAATGGATTTTCTGTCACTGAAGTCTTGAAGCACAGGTTAGGTACTGGAAGGCTTGAATATTTCCTCACCAGTAGGTTAGAGCTTTGCATTTTGTAAGCTGCTGGTATCTCTCAGTAAAGCAAATCATTACAGCACGAGCATTTTCCTAGGCATCTTATGAAATCCCTCTATCTAAGGCTACTGGAAGGCACTCTGAACAAAGATCATTCTCCCCAGCTTCTCTTCTCTGAGTGGGAGCTTCAGCCCCCTGCACAGGCTGGAGGTCATCCATAGAACTTGCTTCAGAGTTTGTTTCAGGTTGTTATCCTTCCTGGCCAAAAACCAGATACAGTATTGTAGATGTGGTGCAATGAGTGTTGAAGCAGGAATGACTTGTCCTGGTCTGGTTGTGCTGCTTTTTAATGCAGCTGATGATCTTGTTGTACTTCTTTTCTGTCAGAGCACACTGCTGGCTTGCATTCAGCCTGTGGTCTCTCACCACTTGTCCTCCTAGTCCCCAGGTCCTTTCCAACAGATACAAGCTAGTATTTCCCACCTGGGATATTGGAAGATGGGAACTTGCCAGCAGTCAGTGAAGATCTCTGAGACAGCGAGAGCGAGCGAGCTTTGAGTAGACTGGGAACCACTGTCCACAGCAGGAAATAAGAGAAGAGAAAAGATGTTTCCTTGGGCATTTGGGTGGAAATCATTCCTGACTGCTTTCTCATCCACCGGGAAAATCTGCTGATTGACAATTTGAAGCTGATAGACTTTGGACTCTGTGCAAAGCCAAAGGTAAGAGTATCTGTTAAATCAAATACAATGTGCCCCCAAGTAATGCATGTTTGACCACCGTATGCAACAGGGGCTTGTCCAAACAAACTCCTTAAAATCAAGCTGTTTCTGTGGCTGACATGTCATTGCATCTTGTTTGGATTGGCCTGAACTGTATGAGAGTGGTTAACAGATTGCTCAGAAGCACAGGTAGATAATTTTCTCTAGCTAGACTCCCTGTTTTCATAGTCTAAGCTGTAGATAATCTTGTAGGTATATCACCTGTCTTATGCAAGGGTCTGTAATAGGAGCATGGGGTTGGTGTGCCTAAGGAACCCTCTAAGGAACTGCATGTAGGATGAGATTGTGGATAGAATAAAATGACTTTTGCAGGTGACGTACAAATCCTGTGATTGCATATGCTTGAACTGAATTGTTTCTTGATCTTCAAACTGATTTCCAGAAGCCTTTATTAACATGTAAGATGGGTGCTGGTAAGAAAGAATGGGAAGACTGCCTTACTGATTCCAAGAGAATTACTTGTCCTCAAATGATTTTTCCTGGCCAAAGTTAGAGCCTCTCACAGGTAATCGAGACCAACAGGCTGTTGTTGCACAATCAACAGGCACAATCTAGATGATCAGCTGAGGAAAATAAAGCATCATGCCAAGGGTACTAGATAAGTGAGCAGCTTGAGATCTGCACATTTATGTGATACTCATGGTCTTAGACAATATTTGTTTAGTGAGGTCACATTGAATGAAAACAAAATCTAAGATTAATGAAAATATACAAAGGAGAAGAAGCCTCTGAGGCTTCTGAAGTGTTATGACCAGAAGACATAAACTCTGTTTTTGAAAGAGCAATTTGCTCTGTTAATTATCCATCGTTTTTGTGCAGTCTGTTTTGTCAGACTTGTCTTTAGCTTCCAAGTTGTATGTGAAGACTTGTTTGCACTGTAATGCACAATGTACGAAAAATTGGGAGATGAAAATGTGAAGAGTTTTTCTATCTTTGATTTCATGTCTGGAATTTTGGAACCCACTACTTGCAGTTGTTAATCTGTCCAAACTGGTCTGGTTTGCAATGCCCTCATACTTCTTGAAAAGCTCTGCTGTTAAAGGCAGAACAATTCCTACAAGTGCCATGGCCCCACTGTTGTTCTAATTCTTGTTTCTTTGTTTTCCACACGCTGCTTTTCAAGCCTCCTTTTTCTTTACAGTCCAAGTGAGAATTGCACTGTGAGGTGTCTGAACCTTGTTGTGCCTCTACATAAAGAGAACAGCAGCAAAGCCTGACAGGTGACTGTGCTGACAGCTCTCGTAGCCAGTAACACGTAACTGTGCTAAATCCCTTGTGATGGCTTTGATTTAATTTTTGCCAGTGAAATCCTTGTAAAAAAAACTGCAGCAGTGTGATGAGCTAAGGTGAAGATGCTGGTTTTAGTAGTGCTCTAAGCTGAGTGGAAGGGCAATTGAATGAGGGTTATATGCTTTCTGTGGACAATAAGGTTGTGGTGCTGGTGGGGTGGGTCCAGAGGAGGGGCCACTGTGATGATCAGAGGGTTGGAGCAGCTCCCCTATGAGGAAAGGCTGGATTGTGGCTCTGGGCAGCCTGGTCTGGTGGTTGGCGACCCTGCACATAGCAGGGGGTTGGAACTGGATGATCTTTGAGATCCTTTTCAACCCAGGCCATTCTATGGCTGTACAGTTCCATACTGGAACAAATATAAAATGCTAACTATGTAAAACATGGAGTCAAACCTGTGTGATTTGTCCACACCAGGAGGTGAATAGAAAACAATTTGTAAGCTACAAAGCTGCTTGCATGAAAGGAAAAGAAAATAAAACTACAAGAACAAGGGAAAACCTTTCTTCCTGAAAATAGGAAGAATAATGGACCTGACATGAAATTTGGGTGAAGCTGCCTGATTTTATGAAGCTATTCCCATTATTTTCTTGGTGCTGTGTTTCCCAAATGAGTGGTTTCTGGCTGTGCTGCAGCACCAGTCTGCATGTGAACATCAGCTCTATTCACCATCTGGGAAGATTAGGACTTCCCTTCTCCCACCAGCACCACTGAATTACAGTTACTCAGTGGTTAAACAAAGGAATCCTTAAAGAAGGGTTTACAGCTGTCATGTTATCTGAAGTGCTTGGGGCATTCTGATGCTATTAAGCTCTATGTATTAACAAGTTCAAAAAGAAAAGGTAGGCATCTGATTGTTGTGACAGTTTCTAAGTGATTTGGAAAGCTGTACCACCCAACCACTCCTTCTGTTTGATGGAGGTGACAAAGCTCAGTTTAATTTCTGACTGCTGTTTAAATCCTTAAGCTGGAGCTGGTTCCTGGAGCAGAAAAAGCTCGGAAGCTGTCCCTCCTACAAACAGGCACCTCTGAGCAAAATATGACATCTCGATTTCTGATGGTAAGGTCAGGAGATCTGATTCCAGCGTCTAGCTTTCGGCTTCATGCTATGTTAGTGGGACCTTTGGCATCTAGCACTGACCAACAGCAACTGACAGGCTGGTAACAGTGCACCCCAAAACAGTTATGTGTCTATTTATGTTATGAGGGAAAATTGCATTGCATTGAGATTTCCTATTTTTACACTTTGCAGATCTAACTCGCTGCTGGAAGAATCCTGTACGCCTTGTTCACACCATTTTCAATGAGCTGGATGAGTCTGTTGTTGGCATTTTAATACCATTGACCAGGCAGGCAATATGTATGGAGTATTTGGCTCTCTCTACAGTCATGAATGTTTGAGTATCTTCAACATGTGGCTCATTGCTTCCATTTCAGGCTGCCCAGAGAAGCTGTGGAAGCCTGTCCTTGGTGTTGAAGGCGAGGTTGGATGGGTGATTGGCAGCCTGAGCTGGTTAGTGGGCAGCCAGCCCATGGCAGGGTGTTTAGAACTTAATGATCTTGAAGGTTTCTTCCAACCCAAGCCCTCCCGTGATCCTATGATTCTGTGATTTCATTCAGGTTTATTAAGATGAGATGAGTTCTCCTAAATGCACTGTTCTCCATATGATTATAATTGGAGTCTAGATGGGTGACTTAAACCAGACACCAAACTTTCTGATGGCCAAAATGAAATGAAATCAATCCTTTACTGTGTCAGTAGTCTGTAACTAGAGCCCATCAGGTAATTCCCAGCCTCCTGCCTGTATCAGTGGCTGCACACAGTGAAAAAGTCTGATGGGATTTTAACCTCTAAAATGTTCCAAAGCAACCAGAGGGTGAATATATTCACTATGCAAATACCTGCAGGAATAAGCTTGTCATGTATGTCCTCAGGTACCACAGTAGTTAATGGTGGGACTCAGTAGGTCATGCTGAAAGTTGAGTCTGCTGATCTTGAAGGTCTTTTCCAGCCTACATGACCTTATGCTAATATTTCTGTATTTATTTCTGTTCAGCTCCCAGAAAACCTCCCACCCAGCCCCCAGCTGACCCCGTGGTGAAAAATAAAACAGAAACCTCAGTGACACTGGCATGGTCCCCTCCGAAGATGCAACGCCCCATTCCAATCGATGGCTACATTGTGGAAGGCAATAAACTAACTGGCTTCACGTGGGTGAGGTGCCACGAGTCTCATGTCCCCATCCCAGAGTTCACGGTGAGCAATCTGTCTGAAGAGGCTGATGATCAGTTCCGAGTGTCTGCAGTCAATGCGCATGGACAGAGCCCGTCTCTGGAATTCCCAGGGAGCGTGCACCTTGGTAAGCACAAAAGCCCCAATGGAAATGGGTCAGTGTGAGCTGAGCAGCTGTGTTGGTTCCCTAAAGATGTTTCCTTTGACTTTAAGGATAGCAGTGCATTAACACACCAAAGGCTTTCCTTTATTACTAGTTCTCCTGTCAACCTCCAGCTACCACTAAAGTGATACAAGTTCTGTTTCTGTGACAGAGACATGAATATCCTTATCTTTTGATATCACACATGTGCAAGAGGCAGAACTTTCTGTAACAGATCTTAAGCATAGTAGTGCTTCTTTCAGCACTCATGCAAAGGGAGAAGTAGAAATGTACCTATGATTTAATCTTCCATCTCTAAATGAGATACCAGACTTGCATCTAAAGAGCATTAAGACATCCATGTTGTTCTTCCTCAGACCCAGTCCTGGCTGTGAAATCCCCCCTAACAGCTGGTGAAGCTGTACCTGGAGGGGATGCCATGTTTACTACTGATCTTACAACAATGTGTTGCAGCACTTGGTACCTCAGTGGTAAAGTCTTACAGGAAAGCGAGACCTGCATCATCAAGAGAATCCAAACTACTCACAGCCTAATCATAAAGAACATCACCAAGAATGATGGTGGAGCAGAAGTGAAATTTGTTGCCGAAAATGTTGATGTCAGCACCAAGATGAGAGTGAGAGGTATTTGCTTTGATCCTTCTCCTTTCCTCTTACAGTCAAGGCATAGTTGCTGTGATCTGCTGATTAGAACTGGGGCTGCAGGCATTCACTGACTGTACCAAATACCTGAAATTGCATCCCATGGACTGACGTGAGTCCTGGTAATGACCTAAACATGATAGCACTGAGTGTAGGGTAAGCCAGTCTACCCAGCTGCTTGGTATCTGAACCAGATTGCTTCATGCCAGCTGATGAATGTCTGCAGTTCACAGCTCTTGGCCAGTGCATTCAGTCACCAGGTTTACCACTGCATCACCATAGAGCAGTACTTTCAGCTCCAGGTTCAGACAGCCTTTCTGATTGCACTGGAATAATTTAGAAGTAGGGGAGCAATCATTCCAATAATATCTCTATCAATCAGCTTTGCATGACAAAATAGAACAAATAAACATTCATGATGGGAGGACCTGTTTGTCATTGGGTGGAAACCTCTGCAGAAGCATGTTTAGAGCATTCTTAATCAGTAGAAGGAGATGTTTGGTTGATTTTTACTTAGTAAATCTGGCAAGAAGACCAAATGAAATATCTTGAATTGCTCAGCACTGACACAATGATGAGTGCAGGAACAGAAGGTGATACTTTTTCAGAGATCTTGCAGCAAACATTGACCACGTTAGCCTGATATCAATTGAACTAACGAGGCCTTTGCTCCTGACAGGTGCTGCAGTGAGATTTACCAATAAGAGCAAAGATGTAGAAAAGATCTCCGCTCGGCTGCGTGAGGAAGCCAAACTGCAGGCTGAGCTTTCAGACACAGGCGCTACTGTGGAGTGGATGAAGGATGGGAAGGAGCTCAAGGCCAGTGAAAAATATGAACTGCACATTGTGGGGAAGAAACACATCCTGAAAATTCACAACGTCTCAATGGATGATGCTGTAAGTTGTCAGTGCATCTGTGAGGGGGATAAAATGCATGAGTTTGCATGATGAGGCTCTTCATCATCTTCTGCTGGCTTGTCACCCTTGTTGATCCATGGAGAAACAAGAAAGGCCTAGAGTAGTGTATGCACTTTGGCATTGGAGAGCTTACTTAATTGCTTCTTCTCAAAGAACAAACTCCAGAGAGTCATGGAGACATCTCCAAACAGAATTGAATAATGGGACTAAATTGATGGAGAGCAGAACTTCCTGCCACGGCTTGTCAGCTAGTCTTAATTTTGCTTTTCTTCTCTCTGTCATGTTAGCATAATATTTCATACTGGCAGGTCTGCCCAAAGAATTAAATGAATTAGCTGATGGACGTTTCCATGTGCTTTGCACTGTAATGTGACTATCAAATGAGTAATCAATGCTGTTATTTTAAAATCTGTGTTTGCAAGCTGTAAGACAAACAGCTGCTGTTGGTAGCTTGGTTACTGCAGAATCAGCTTTTGTGTATCTCATAGATAGGGAAGAGACCCTTAAGGGTCAGCTAGTTGGACTCCCTTGCAATGAACAGGGGCACCGCAGCTCCATCAGGTGCTCTGAGCCCTGTCCATCCTGACTTTGAACATTCTCAGGCTCACAAATCTTATACCTATGCCACACACTCGCAGTATTTCACCATTCAGCATCGCCACTTGTATCTTCTCTATCAGAGCTAGCTGGTAAATCATCTGCTGTGCGGGTCAGCTGTGTCTCTCCCATGGGCATCACGTGGCTTCTGGGAGGCTTTGAAGAGCTGCAGCCAGAGGTGTGTCACCCGCTGGGCCTCGTGCCCAAAGGAGCCCACAGGAAAGTGTTGTTGCAGTTTGTCATGCACTGCACTGCCATGAGACTTGACGTGCCAGACATCCTCTGACACGTGAGCTCCTGCATCCAGGCAGGACATCTGAGACGTCTCCTTCAGCCTGACGTGGCTGCAGTTTCACACTGGTTTTACTAAGGAAGGAGAAGGCACGTGGATGAAACTCTTTTCGTGCTCTTCCTTCCAGACCTTTCAACCTGTGATCCATGCTGGTGGAAAAACAGAGATCTCAGCAACATCCATCCTTTTCAGGGAGGTTGGGAAGAGGAGATGTTGTTATCCCATAAAGGGAGGTGGGGAACTCGCACAGGCTGCCCAGGGAGGTGGTGGGATCCCTGGAGGTGTTGAGGAACTGTGGAGATGTGGCCCTGATGGATGTTATCAGGGGGCATGGTGGGGTGGGTTGGGGTTGGAATCAAAGGAGGACCCCCATGTATTTCAGCAGGAAGCACTACTGGTAATAAGACCTTTGGAGCAAATCCTGGTAGGGCCACGCTCAGCTGGTCCAGTCCGGAGGCTGTTTCTCCTTACTGCAGTATCTGCAGTGAAAACCAGCACCTGCTTTTGTGTGTCTGGGCTCACATCCAGCAGTGGTGAGGGGACTACAATGATAAGAGACAGTTCCTGAAAAAATGAATTAAATTTGACTGTATGATAGGACGGAGTTAAATGTATTTACAGGATCTCAGGCATCCCAGTGTCCATCAGCTGGCTCTCGAGCTCCTAAATTCAGGCATTCTGTAGAACGTTGTTGAATTTGTATTATACATGCGTGTTCTTGGAACTGCAGAACAAATGCATGCATAATCCAGACTTTGATTTTAGCAGCTCTGACTGTGCTGTCTCAACTTGGGCTTCTTCCTTTGGCTCTGTCCCCTGTACAGTGTATGTCCTTCAACTTGTGGAGATAAGGTAATCTGGTACGTGGTCAAGCAATTAGAACTAGGAATAAACGTGTATCTTTGGTCTTATGATAAATGAATGCCTCATGGTCACCAATGTCCCTGCAGTTCTTTACCATCATACATATTTTGTGTGTCCATATTTTGTTTCAGCACTGGCAGACTTCATAAACAAAGAGACAACTGGAGGAGTTATCAGGGCCGTTGCTGGAAAACAAGCTGAATTTGTTTCTGAGACTTCTGAAGCCAATGTCATGGTGAAGTGGTACAAAAATGGCAAAGAAATCACAACCAGTAAGAAATTCACAATGGAAGATAAAGGGAAACTGCATAAGTTTGTGGCTTCAGCTGTAACGAAAGAAGACGAGGGAACATCTGCAAAATTGGAGATGACACTCTGATTTCTGATTGGAATGTCTCAGGTAAGTTTGTGAGGCAAACATAGGATCACAATCCATGTAAAGCACTTCAGACTTAATTCATTTTATTTGTCCAGCCCTGTGGGTTTCCAGTATTTAGGACAAAGATTGCATAGCTCTATTGAAGCAATTCTGACCTTACTGTTGTCCCTATGCAAATCCACAGGATGAGCAAATAATGTAACTGTGTTGTGATGAATTCAGGACAGCCTTAGCTCCAACTGACGCTGGAGTCATGACTTGAGCCCTCACATCTGGGCTTCATTCTTCTAGTTCATGAATTGCCTCAGCACTTACATCATCTTTAAACCTCTGACTGAAATGGTCCTAAGTTCTTAGCATGGGAATCCTGTCTCCTCTTTTGACAAATTAAACTCCACATTTGGAGAGTTGAGTGTCTCCTGCTGTACCCAAAGGATGTTGTGATCTCTGAGGTGTCTCCCTGAGGTGCTGTAAGCATAGCCATTAGCTCATAGTACAAGTAAAGCACTGTCAGGTCAAGCCTGGAGGAGTAATGCTTGTCACTGACATGTTCCTGTTCAGGGTGGAGCTGGAGGGTATAATAACACAAGAAATTGTCATTGATATTCAATATCTGTGAAATTCAGCTGGCTGCATTCACAGAACCTGGCGTTAAGATCTGTTTTCTGGTTTCTATCTTGAGCCTATTTTCCATAACCCAGTCCTCATTTATGAACTGAAGCTCTACTGAAAGCCTTTCGCTGTGTATGCTCATGCTGCAGTACAGCGCTTGTGACATCTAACAGCACATTCACATTCCTCTGATCACAGGATCCTTAAGGTTGATTAAGACCCTCTAGTCCGACTGCTCACCCATCACCACCATGATGCTCACCATCAGCTAGCTAAAAACTCAGCAGAGATGATAGATCAAGCACAACATTGGATTTGGGGTGGCTAGAGAATCCTAAGATATTGAAGGATTGCTTGCAGGTGGTGTTGGCTCAGGTATTCACCCTGCATCCCACCTCCCGTTCTGTTTGGTTGAGAATCATGCATTCTGCAATTTCACTTTGTAATTCAAAGACCCTGGCTTTATCTGTTGACAAACTGATCTAAAACAAGCCAAGAAGACTCCATTGGAACTGGTTGATGCAGAACAAAGGCATCCCCAAAGGACAAGTTGCACTGTTTGATGAACTTTATCGGATGAGAGCTAAGCTAAGATTTAAAAAGTTCTGGGGCTGTCTCTGAGCATCAAATACAGAGGAAGCCTGCATGATTCCCTGAGAATGGATACCTCCTACTTTGGTGTAGGGTGAAGGGAACACTAGCAGTAACTCCTATCACAAAATGTCACATGGCTCAGACAAAAAAGTCATCAAGAGGGCTTAATTAGGAGCACCAAATGGTCACAAGATGGTCTTAGGGCAGGGAAGTAATCAATCTACATGATATTGGTTGGTGCTATTAGTTCTTAACAGCTTGACTCTAGAAGGACTGTTCTTTGGTCACCTAGTTTTAAAAGAATAGATGTCTCCTGTCTATTACAATTTTTAACGCATTATTTGTTCATTGATGCCATAAATGTGTGTGGCATAGTAATTGGCCTTGGTATATTCAGTGACTGAAAGCGACAGTTGTTGCTCTAAGAAATGCAGTACTAAGCTAGGTCTGCCTGTAGCTGACAGCCATCAGCTTGCTCCTCAGGCAGGTTCTGTCTGGATGGAATGAAGGGCATGAAATACTGATGTGCTCATCAAACGCTGCTTGTTAGCTTAGAGACAAGGTGTTGAATTGGTTTGTTCATGTATTGCAAACAGGTTACTTATCTGCCTTCATTTTAGCTTCAGAAGAACATGTGCAAAATACAGAATTGATTAAAAGAAATAAGAACTGTCTGCATAGAACTTACTCTTTCCTTACACAGGAGAATCAAGCACACGTTTGTATGTGAGTACCTCCAGAGGTGAAACTCGATCCCCCAGATGTAATGAGCATAGACATTACAATCAGTTCTAACTGTATCTTCATGCTGTGCTGAATAAGCCTGAGTCAGGATGTAAACCACTTTCTCTTTTTTTCTTCAGATGAAGCCATTAATTCTGTCAGCAAGTCCAAAACGACTCCAGAAATATCAGTCAGTCCTTCTGAAGACCTGGAGCTGGTGTGTGAGGTGTCAGCTGCAAGCGGAGCTGTCGTATGGAAGAAGATAGTGTCATAGCAACCCTTTTCTACATGTGCTTTTACATCCAGGAATGAATTACTGCAACAAACAATAGGCAAGGAGGGTAACTTGTGCAGCTCTTGTAGTCAGCTGGTGTCTGCAGGGTTACAGTGCAAGAGCACACGAGGCATGCAAGGAGTGAGAAAAGGGAGGTGTATGAAGAGATCTGGTTACAAAATTTGAATGACACAATTAGGTGGAAAATGCCACTAATCAGACTCATAAATGGCCTGGGTTGCAAAGGCCCACAGTGCTCATCCAGTTCCAAACCCCTCCTATGTGCAGGGTTGCCAACCAGCAGCCCAGGCTGCCCAGAACCACATCCAGCCTGGCCTTGAATGCCTGCAGGGATGGAGCATCCACAGTCTCCTTGGGCAACCTGTTCTAGAGGGCCGTTCCCTTCTGATTTACTGGAAATGTAGAGAGACATCAGAAGAAAAAAAGAGAAGGGAGGAGGTTCAGCAGTGCATGCAGGTGTTCTAAATCTCATGTCCAAATCTGCTATCAGACTGCGAAATATTTAGCTTTGTGATATGATGTGATATGATATGATATGATATGATATGATATGATATGAAATGATATGCTTATCATTTCCCAAGGCAAAATAGAGGGGAAAGTATTTTCCTGTCTTAATGAGGCATCACGATGCTCCCTGTGAAGGGCAAGTATAGTGAAAATGGGGAACTGGAGTTAGCTCTGCAGCAGACTACAGCAAAACGGTGTGACTGTTGTGATGTCCCTGCAGAGAAAGAAGACGTGTTTACAAACAAGGACAAGGTACAAAAGGAGGTGAAGGCTGTACTGACTCAAAATGCCACGCTGAGCTGCGAGGTGGCCCAGGAGAAGACTCACCAAGATTCATGTCACAGGTGAGAGAAATTGTTTGGACTGTATTGAACCCCCCAACAAAGAATGAGGGGAAAGTTAAGTGGTTTGACACATTCAGCCCCAGCATTCAGTGATGTAGACCGTGCTTAAATTCTGTTTAATTCATGCACTGTTTTGTTTGCCTTCTGAAGCTATTACTGCAGAGGACTTGGGTAGCCTCAGCTTAAGATGGGCTGGAAATAACTGGGGAATTTCCCTGGGGATCTCAAGTAGATGCAATGATAGCAAAATGAGAAGTCAGTAATTCCAGGGGAAATTAAAGAATATTAAAGATATCTTCAGGGCACAAGCACACCTCTGCAAATGCTTCTTCCTAAATAGTCTCAGAGACAGCATTTGGTCACAATGCTAGAAGGCAGCATTGGTGGTTTCTATTAAATTAAAGAAACCTGCAACTAAAAAGGTTTTCCTGTATTTTCTTTTGTTTTCTTCTCTATAGCAGGTACAAAAGAAATGCTTAAAAACAGAAAGGCTTCAAGCTGGTGCTTTTCTTTCCAGAAATGGAGGAAGACAGGCGTTCTATTTATTAGGAGAGTCTGATAAGAAAGTGGAAAAAGGCTTTTTACCAGGGTCTGTAGCAACATAACAAAGGGCAATGGTTTCAAAAGTGAAGAGGGTAGACTCAGTTTGGACATGAGAAAAGTTCTTTATGATGAGGGTGGTGATACACTGGAACAGATTGTCCAGTGAAGGTTGTGGGTGACTCATCATTGGGAGTGTCCAAGGCCAGGCTGGATGGGGACCCTGGGCAGCCTCATTTAGTGAATGATGTCCCTGACCACGGCAAGAGGTTGGACTGGATGATCTTTAAAGCTTCCTTCTATACCCAAACCATTCTATGATTCCATATGGGAAACCATTTTATTACTGCCTCTGAAAACTCAGGAGATATTAGAACTGTTTTCAGAAATAAGTAGGTGAGAAAAATACATTTCCTCACTATGACTTAATCACAAACAGAATTTAACCTTGACCCTCACCTGGCTTTTGCTGGCAAAGCAACTTACAGCTGTCAGCTTGTTTGGACAATGTAATGCCTGTCCCCGTGTATGAAACAGACTTTTCAATGACTGCGTATGCTGGTGTGCTGCTGGACAGTGGGGAAAGGGGTGTTTTTTAATTTTTGAAGATTTTGGAACATGATACTGGTGGAAATGAAAACAAGTTTAGGGCTATCTAAGCTGTTTTGGTCTGGCAGGGAGGAAGTTCTTCACTGGCAATTGATATAGTTCAGATGTTGGCATTCAGTTCATAGCACTGTCAGGAAATGTGAGTGGGAAAGCTGTCCTCAACGGTACAGTCCAAAGACTAATTTGGGCATTTGGGGAATGCTGTGTAGAAAAGATTCATGTCTTAAATGTGCCCATTTGCCTTCAATTCGAGAAGCAGAAGATGTTTTTATCAACAAGGAGAAGGTGCAGAAGGAGATGAAGGCTGCACCAACAGAAAATGCCACACTGTGCTGCGAGGTGGCCCAGGAGAAGACGGAGGTGAAGTGGTACAAGGAAGGGAAACTGATCACCTCGAGCAAGAACTTCAAGGTGGAGTCAGAGGGCAAACAGCGTCGGCTGGTGGTGAGCCAGGTGGAGAAGAAAGATGCAGGGGAGTACAGCTGCAAGGCTGCTGGCCAGAAACTCACCTTCAAGATTCATGTCACAGGTGAGACAGGTGTTGTCTGAAATACAGCAGAGAACAGTAAAGTAAAATCTAGTTTCTATTATACAGTGGTCCAGTTGCAGTAGTCTTTGCTGAGGTTTTTTCCCTATACTTGATTGCCTGGGTTTGTAGCAAGTATTTGGTTTTAGTATGACACAAAGACCTGTTTCAGTCTGTCTGTAGAACAATAATTAGTAATATATGTACAATGGAAGCAGTGTTCAAGTAATTATTCAAATCTCTCCTGTGCCTGAGATCCCAAACTGTAATTCTTGTTCACCGAAACATTTGACTAAGATAAGTATGTGCAGTGAGGCTGGAGTGCATGTTGTACGTGCAGGCTTTCATGGTAGGAGAAACAGGAACTTCTCCTAGTAGTACACTGCCTTTTTCCTATGCCTTTATGTTGGAGGCTGCATCTGGATAGGTGAGTCTGCTACTCACAGTAAGAGACCTGGTAGAGCTGACTATTCCCAGAGCTCAAAGTAAAATAGATATCTGCAAATCACACACAAAGAACAAAGGACTGCGTTGGTGAGCATATTTCCTTTGTGCCTTTGACAGTCACAGTTGTGGCAATGGTAGAGGCCATGAGGAGTCTGTTCAGGAAGCCAGGAGTACTGTTCTGGGTCATGAAAAGGCAGCCAGTGGTTTGACTATCACATGTTTATGTGTTTTGATGTTTCACAGTGGGTCTTAAGTAAAAGGAACTCAGGTTTTGGTTGCCTGCAGGTCAGATGTTCTTTTGGGTTCAATATGTTTGCATAGTGACATGCAACCATGGGACTGGTGTTCAAGGACCCTCTTGGTTCCTTCAGTTCCTAGGTTCTTTCTTGCCTAGATTTGACACTTAGTTTCAACAGAAGAGCTGATATTCTCTAGTGAAGGCTATTAGTTTGGGCACAAGTGGTAACCTAAACCTGTTCCAACCTGTACATACAAACCTGCAAGATGGTCTCATTTAAGTCCTTCTGTTTTTCTTTTCTTCCCTCAGAGCCAAAACCTGTGTTTATAAGCCAGGAGCAGGTGCAGAACGAGGTGAGTGCTGCCCTGACAGCAAGTGCCTCCCTCAGCTGTGAAGTAGCACAGGATCCAAGCGAAGTAAAATGGTACAAGGATGGAAGACTGCTTGCCTCCTCCAGAAAGTTCAGAATGGAATCTGTGGGCAAAACACGGCGTCTGGTTGTGGAGCAGCTGGAGAAGAAAGATGCTGGAGAATACATCTGTGAGGCTGCTGGCCAGAAGATGACCTTCGAGCTGGAAACAACTGGTGAGCATTCAGAAATTCTCAGCCAGGATTTTGTAGCCTTGTTGTGAACTGGGTTTTAGGGTGAAATCTCAGTTTTCTTTGCACCTGACAGTGTGAGAATTTGCTCTGGCCCTTTGTGTACCTCCCCGGTGCTCAGCTGTTCCTTCCCTTACTTGGGGATAACGTTATTTATTCAAGGTGATGTCCAAACGGGCTTGTTAACAGTCCTCCGCAGTGCTTTAAGCTGTCATAGGTCAGCCAGAATTTATGCATGTTCTATAGCCATTCCTACATGTTGAAAACACTGCACTGTGCTTAAACTTCAGCATATGTTCCAGTAAGTACAGTTCCATTAA
Organism: Coturnix japonica; assembly: GCF_054131305.1. Lineage (NCBI taxonomy): Eukaryota > Metazoa > Chordata > Aves > Galliformes > Phasianidae > Coturnix > Coturnix japonica. The sequence continues at coordinate 3,012,087 of NC_140699.1, forward strand.
TTCTACGGAATTGGGTGAATTAGGCATAGATCTGAAGACTGCCTTTGCCCAGTGCAGAGATGGAAGGACTAATGTAGATTTGACTTGATATTTTCCCTTCTAGGATGGGAAGGAGCTCCGTCAAAGTAAAAAAGTGGACATTACTTCCCAGGGAAATAAGAGAAGTATCATTATTCACAGGTGGTGAACTCTCATTTTCTCTCTCAGTCTGCAACCAGGTTGGGTTGCTGTTTCAGTACTGGCTGTTTTACGCAGGAACTCTGCTCCTGAGGTTAATCCAAGTTGTATCCAGGCCCTTCAGAAGGAAAGGGAAATAGCAGCACAGAAATATGGTCTGATTCTGACATAAAGAAGTGCAGACCTGGAGAGTTAAAAGGGATTGTGTGATGTTCAAGGGATTTTGAAGCAAAGATGTCCCCTAGGTAAGATTTGTGGCTGACATTCCCCATACACTGTGGGCACACAAGGTAAGGAGAGACTAGTGATGAGCATGCAGAGAAGCCAATGATTCAGACAGGTTTGTAGTGACACGACATTGTAGAGTTCTGTCTAGTTCTCCTTGGCATAGTTTGGAAAATAAAGATGAGGTAATTGGTGGTAACCAGTATGGCTTCCTCAAATTCAAGCCATGCCTGACAAACTTGGTGGCCTTTCATGATGGAGTAACAGCATCAGTGGATAATGGGAGAGCAACTGACATCATCTACTTGGACTTGTGCAGAGCATTTGATCCCGTCCTGCATGACATCCTGGTCACCAAAGTGGAGAAAAATGGTTTTGATGGATGGACCAGTTGCAGGATAGGGAACTGTCTGGATGGTCACACTCAGAGAGCAGCAGTCAATAGCTCAGTGTCCAGGTGGAGGGTGGTGTTGGGACCAGTGTTATTTAACATTTTTGTAGGCAACATGGAGAGTGGAATCAAATGAACCCTCAGCAAGTCTACAGATGACACCAAGCTGAGCGGTGCTGTTGATGTGCTAGAGGGAAGGGATGCTACTCAGAGGGACCTGGACAGGCTGGAGAGGTGGGCCCTTGGCAGCCTCATGAACTTGAGTGTGGCCAAGTACAAGGCCCTGCACCTGGGTCAGAGCAATCCCAAGCACAGGCACAGGCTTAGAGGAGAATGATTTGAGAGAAGCCTTGACCCTGAGGAGAAGAGTTGGTGTGGAGGGAGGTGTCCCTGCCTATAGCAGGGGGATTGGAACTAAATGACCTTAAAGATTCAGTCAGTTCTATTGTTTTTCTACCCTTAATTTTGCTTGAAAGGTTTTAGAATAAATGAGATTCTGGTTTCCATGAAAACTGTTTGCAGGGAGCTCCATTGTAGCTAGTAAGTCTATCTTTAAGTTCAAGGGCAATAATGCATTGACTGTGTTGAAGAGAGAAATGACTCAGGAATGGATGATGGTTTAGAATAAAACATAATCCTACTCATTTTCTATGCAAATATGTGTAAGGAAAAGATGCTGCACTCAGTTCTGGAAATATCCTGACAAATATATCTCTAGTGCTTCACAGCTGGAGATATCAAGATTGTTAAAGCACTGGAAGATGTGGAAGTGAATGAATATGGGAGTGCATCTTTTGTCTGAAATTTCACACGATGAGGTTCAGAGCCAGTGGTACAAAGATGACAACAAGCTGAAGGCTGATGACAACATCAGAATGCGGCAAGATGGTAGGGTGTAAGAGGGGGATCTTTCTCCTGAGTGGGGGGTGGGTTGGAGATCAAGCATATAAGACATCTGAAATGAAGTGAAGAAGGTTCAGAAGGGAGTTCCCCTTTTGTTTTGGGACTGAGGTTAGGGTGGAACAAGTGACATGGTGGGATGCTTAGTGTGGGAAGTGTGATGCTATCCCACCATCCCACACTGCTGGGAGCAGGTAGGAAATGAGTGCAGTTATTTCCAACGTGGGGGTGAACAGGGCAGTCAGTTCACCTCTCCAAAGAGGTTTTGTCTGACAGTGAGTGTGATCCTTCTGTATCAGGTACTTTGAAGGTGACGACAGCCACATTTGGTCAGTCCTTGTAGAAGCCATGTTTAGATTACACTTTGGTGGGGATGTGGACGTGGGGGAATGGGTGGTTTCATTGACATGAGAGAACAGGCAGTGATGCTGTGAAACCAGATGGATGATGCTCAGCCTGGCCATGTGCCTCAGAGCTCTTTGCTCAAGGAAGCCAAGTGTAGTTGTGGGTTTGCTCTCAAGAGCACAGTTTGGTAGGGATGAGCTGGCGGTTGGACTAGATGAGCTTAGTGGTCTTTTCCAGCCTTAGTGACTCTGTGGTTCTCTGCTTCAGGAAAAACCTACTCGCTGACTTACACACGTGTCCAAGTCAAGGATGCAGCAGAAATAAAATCTGTAGCAGAAAAGGCAGAATCTCGTGAATCTTGTGCCCATCTTACAGTTAAAGGTAATTATGCTTCTGATGATGATTTTGATTAAATTATCTTATGTTATAAACGAGCTAACATCCTTTGCGTTAATGTCAAGGAAGTTAAACACCACCAGGGCCTTTCACAGAAATAAAAACTCCTACCTACCTACCTTTCTGCCCACAAAACATCCAGCTTCTCTTTTGGAATTTACTTTTGCAAAGTAAGATGGATTATTTTCTTAGGAGGTTGATTTTCTACGTTTAGACTTCAGATTTGTGTTTGAACGTTGAGGGATAAAAAACATAGCTTGACCTTTTCTTCATTTTCTCTTGCTGTTTGAAAAGAACACAGGGTTTTGGTTTTTTTTTTAATATATACAATGTCAGGGTATATATATGATGTTAAGTGTGATAAAGAAAAGGGAGACATTTGAGTTAGCACACTACTCAAGAGTTCAGTCCCCAGCTTTGCCACTGTTAAAATTATAAGGGCAAGAACTTCCTGGAAAATGAATTTCTCCTAAGTAGAGTCATTACATTTGAGCTACAGAGACCTTTACTAGGTGAAAACTTGTTGTTCAGAGCTAAGTTGCTGTATTTAACCAAAGTAATTATCAATGTCCGTGTTTCAATGAACCTCTATTCCATTTCGTAATGCGAGGAGTTTGATATTGGGATGGGAAGGTCATGGTTTGATTTAGATGTTGGACTGGGAATCAGATGATCTGGGCACTTTTCAGATTGTCAATCTTATTGTCTGACTTCTTAACAACATTCTTTTCTTTCTATTAATTTTTAATGATGTTTCAAGGCATTCTGAGCTGATAGGTGTAGTGTTCATGTGCAGTAATGCTGGTGTGAGTAAGTGGGGTGATAATGTAAGGGTTTTTTACATTCCTTCTAAATCTCTGCTTTCTCTTGTTCCATCTTTCTTAAAGAGCAATCCATTAATCTAGTAAAGGAGCTGTGTGATGACTATGTGACTGAGCCTGAAGAAGCCAAATTTGAATGCGAGATATCCATTCCTTCTCTGAAACCTCCCAAGTGGTATTCCTACGTGGGGAAGTCTTACAGGCTGGCAGAAACTTGATTATGCAGCAAGAAGGCACCATCCACCAGCTGACCATACTGAAAACCACCACTGATATGACAGGCACCATTCAGTTCTCAATTGGCAAATCAAAATCCACAGCCAATCTGCTCGTCAGAGGTAACATATCCTGGCTTGGTTTACATCATGAAGATGAAGAATTAATTAACGTACAGTCTTCCTTCACTGGGGTCTTTGAAATATTGTGTGTGTGTCTGGAGGGTCTGCTCCATTTCCATTTAAAAGTCGTTGGACACTAAATGAGACAGCTGCATCTCAGTAAAAGATCTGTTTGAATAGTTTTGATGTGCTTACTATTCAGATCTACAGAGCTGACGTTTTGTCCTTGGCTATAGCAAAGAGGTCAAATCAGGTGAAATTAATTGTATTTCAGAACTAGACAAGTTGAAGTTTGGTAGCACATAAGTTTGATGCCATTTCTCATTGATTTCATCTGAAAGAAACTTCCAGGCTTTTTGTCCGCTGTTGTCCCCAGCGTAAGATTATCCATTCACATCCTAAAGTACTTGTTATATTTTTAACTCACTCTTATTTGAATAAAAGCCTCAACATTTGGGAGCAATTTAATAAGCACAGAACAAGAGCTGGACCTTGCATTTGGTAGATAATATACAGTATTACTTTATAGAAATGTAGTCAATGGCATTCCCTATAGGCAATCGTTTGTTTTATCTTTAGAGTGGTTCAAAAAACCATTGTGAACATGAGATTAATTGAAATGGAGCAGACACAAGAGACTTTCCTCTTCTTCCAATTGTCCTCATCCTTTCTTCTCTTCCAGCCCTGCTTTGCAGATTACCATATACAAATCACCAGGAAGCTGGAGGACAAGACAGCTTTGGAACGTCATTCTGTCATCCTGTCCTGTGACTTCAGGCCTTCTCCAAAGCTTGTGAAATGGTTCAAGGGCCACACACCCATCGTGCCCTCTGAGAAGTACAAGATCAAGAGGGATAAGCATTCAGCAGAGCTCAAGATTCTGAAGCTGAAGCCCAATGATGCTGGTGTGTACAAATGCAAGGCAGGAATTGCAGAGACTGAAACCACGCTGACAGCTGAAGGTAAGAGCAGGGGGGGTGGTCTCTTACATGTCCTATTTCACCTCAGATTTCTCTTCTCTTGGTTGATTTCTGCCGTTCTCTCCTGCTAACTTTATAAATGTATAATCTTCACTGAGAATACTACACAAAGATCGTCTAGTCCAACCATTCTACCACATCCCAGTATGATTTATAGTAACAGTGGTAACAGTTCACCTTGTTTCCCCACAGCCCGCAATGTAGAAGTAACGAAGCACCTGCAGGATGTGGAAATTGAAGAAGAGAGCTCTGCTGTCTTCTCCTGCGAGCTGTCCCATGATGACGAGGACGTGGAATGGTTCCTGAATGGCAACCTCATTTACACCAACAATTACAAGGACATCAAGAACGTTGGCAATTGCTGCAAACTGACAATGAAGCAGGTTAAGCCTGAGGATGCTGGCACAGTGACAGTGAAGTCAGACAAGGTGTCAGAAAGCGCACCTGAAGGTGATAGGTGGGTCTGATCACAGCCCTCCTGGATGCAAGAGATGCTAAGGAGCTCCAGTTCATTCTATTGTGCAGCAATCCTGCTTCTAAAGCTCACCTCTCTGGGGTGACAAGACATCAGGGGCTTTCTTCCAGTGGAAGGTTCCATTGCAGCAGATATCAACTAAGGAGGATGGTTTTGGTGTCCTGCCAAAGCATTCCATTGCTTTTTATCATCATTTTACTTAACACAAGGAGAGTTACAAGAGCAATTTCTTTTACTGCTTCAGTAACATGCAGTGTCAATGCTGTTGTCTCCAAGGATTTATGACTGCAGGGAGAGATCATTCAGTGTGTGTTTTGCCTCTGGAATGACTAATGACCAGGCTGTGAGTAACCTGATCTAGCTGTGAATGTCCCTGTTTATTGCAGGGGAACTGGGCTAGATGGCCTTTAAGGGTCTCTTCCAATTCTAAGGATACTGTGATTCTAATCTGATCTCCCCAGCAATTACGCTCTTTTACTCTATGCACTCCAGAGTTTGAAGGATTTCATTTTTCTCCTTTCTTTTGCATTTGGTGGGTGTTTTTTCCCCATTATAAACATCTGATGTGTGAAATAGAAGATAGATAAAAGGAGTCAATAAAACCGGAAAATCAAAATTGTTCAGCAGCTTATCCTCTTAATCCTGAGGCCTGCTGTATGAGCTCTGCTCTATGTGAGGGCAATGCCAGCTCTCCAGCTTTAGAAGAGCTGCATCCCAATTACTTCATATGATATCAGTCCCACCCACCGGCAATGCAGGCTGTCCCTCCTGTTCCCTGTATTCTCCTCCTGATTAGTTCAGAATACCATAAAGTGCATTCAGTCAACGGACATGAAATCGCTTTAGGTTCTATACTGGTGTCGTCAGTACTGGTAAAGATTTATTGATCCCTATTTAAAAATCTGAAAGCAACTGGAAATGTCTCAACTTCTGTATCACGTTGTTCTGTTTTGCCTGTTTAATTGCAGAGAAGCCTGCTGTCTTCATGAAGTCCTTGGATGATGTTTTTGGTGAGGAGCGGGGTGTGATTAAATTGGAATGCGAAGTCTCTAAAGAGAAGGTCAAACCAGTGTGGAAAAAGGACGGTGTTGTGCTCTCTTCTGGCAACAAGTATGAGCTGGTACAGTCTGGGAAGACCCTATGTCCCCTTCTCCATGACCTCGAGAAGTCAGATGCAGGTTTCTATACCTGTGATATTGGCACTGATGTTGCCAAGTCAAAGGTCGGCATTCAGGGTAAGTACTGTGGAAAGTAAAGGAGTGCTGAAAGCACATTCAGTGTGGTCACTATGTCTTACACATATTCCCCCATGAGCCTTAATAGTGTCTACAATAGAAGTGTATTACTGCAATTTAGCGCAGTGATGTCTGGAAAATTCCCATTGCTTTTGATGTAAATGTGTCTCATTTTGCCATGAAAATCACCAAACACGTCAAGAATGTCCTGGAAATATTTCCTTTCTAAACATCCCTAAAATGGAGAAATGGTTTGAACACCAGTAGGGGTAGGATGGTAACAAATTAGCTAATAGAAACATTTGATTTCTTGTCATAGGCAAAACCCTTTTTCTCACACAGCATCCTAGAGTTGTCCTCTCTGTTAGGTTGTTCCCTCTGTGGCTCATTGAATCTTCATTCTGCTCCATGGGCTGAGCTGCTCGCCTTGTAGTTCTTCCAGAGGAAAGACAAGAGATTCACGTCTCTTTTTTTTAATAGCTTTCTGGTAATTCTGAGTGGAGAATGTCTTAGAGAATACATCTGTAAGGAATGCAGCCATGTTCTGCAAATCCTGAGTTAAAACACCAGTGCTGCTACTCATGTCAGTCACAAATGCCTTTTCTCCATATAAACCTCATACTAACCTATCTCTTACCTTCCAGAGCTGAATAGTGGCATTAGCAAACAGCTGAAAAACACTGAAATCCAGGAGGGAGAAGATTGTACTTTTGAATGCATTCCGTCCCATGAAAGCATTGATGAGTTCAACTGGACACTGAATGGAAGCAGAGTGGAAAGTGGTGGGTGATTTAAAGCTTCTAACGTGAGTCAGAAATAGGCTCTCCTTATAAAAAGTGTGACTCCTACTGACGCTGGGGAAGTCGTTTTTACTGCCCGTGGTCTAACCTCCAAAGCCTCTCTGTGAAAGGCAATGAGATGGGAGAGATTCTGGGGTCTGATTCCTTCAACTGTCTTCTGATAAGATTGTCGTGAGAGCTAACTCATAATATGGTTAAAGTGAATAGCAACCTTCTACTTGAACCTCGAAGCACTGAGAATTTCTCTTAAAAATAAGTAAAAGGAGGAAACATTTTACACAAATGTGAGAACTACCCAAAGCACTGGGGTAGTGTTGGAAATGGGCATCTCACTACAGCTTGTTCCATTAACAGTAAATCAGGAATGCTCTGTTGAGGGAACTGTGGGAGCAAATATCCTCTAATTATAAGCTGAAGGGATGGCCTTCATACCATCTAGCTGTACAACAAATTCCTATCTAGAGCATGTGCATCTGAGAGCATCATCCGAGGCTCCCAGTGTGATGAGTGGAGAGAAGAAAGAGGCAGTTTTCAGACATGGTTCATCATCCTCAATGGGGTAGATTTAAGAGAGAATAAATGCTGCCTGGAATTCTATTGTCTGTACTTTGCAGATTACTGCTGGCTGTAGGATGGCGTCAGTTGCAAGTGCCTCTCTAACTTATCTCCAGCATGTAGATGCGTGTATTTTGAGAGAGGCATCCTACCCTAAGTGTATGTTACTCAAAAAGCAATGTTTTCTTCCAGGAAAACCTACTGAGGTTTCAAAACAGCTGGAGGATAAGACAGCAGCAGCAGGGCAGGACATCAGCCTGAGCTGTGAGCTGTCAAAACCGGATTTGAACATCAGGTGGTACAAGGATGGCAAAGCAATCAGAAAAAGCCAGAAGTATGACTTGCAGCAGGAGGGAAGTGGGGCCATTCTGATAATCCATGATTCTACTGCCAAGGACAGCAGGGAGTACACCTGTGAGACAGAGGACTCTGAAACAAAAGCCAGGGTTACTGCAAGGTGAGTTGAAAAGCACACTGGGGATGGCATGTAGAGAAGTCGAGGTAAATATCTGCAGCCTGTGGGTGATGTTTTTCTCTTCTGTTTCCTTGAGCAGGATCAATTCTTAGTTTTCAGAAAATATGATGGATTAAAATCTTTTCCTTAAAATAATCTGGAAACTGAATGATTCTCCAGTGTGATGTGGATCTGGGCAGCCTGGTCTGGTGGTTGGTGACCCCTTGGCAGGGGGTTTGAAACTAGATAATCTTTGAGGTCCTTTTCTACTCAGGCCACTCTATGATTCTGTGATCATTCTATGATTCTATGATCTTGGGTGTTAGTGAGCCAAGAAAAGATGGCAATCTGAATTAGTCTCTATTGAATATGTGTAATCAAAACTATATGCAGTTGATCAGATGAGATCCTACCAGCGCATGTATAATGGTATTGAACTTTCCGGATATCTACTGGAATTATCAAACCTATGTAAATGGGTGGACTCTGTGGTCTTCTTAGACTCTTTGCATCTCTATGTGATATTCTGAAATGAGGGCAAAGGAGATTCAGGACACCTCTGTATGCTTGGGACTTGTTGGGGTAACAAATCCCTTTGTCCTACACCCTCATCCTTTTTTTTTTCCTTCCAGAAAAACCTAATTACTTTATCAAGGAACTTTCAGATGTGAAAACTGAAGAAAGTGGAAGTGCACTTTTTACATGTCAGAGCGAGAAAGCCGCATCCTTCGTCATATGGAGGAAAGGCATTGCTGTGCTCAGGCCTGGCAGGAAATACAAGAGGGCACAGAAAGGACGAGACCTGCAGCTGAGCATAAAAAATCTGGAGAAAAGTGACAGTGATGTGTACACCTGTGACATTGGTGATGCCCAGTCCAGAGCCAAGCTGGTTGTACAAGGTATGTGTGAGAGCCATATGACTGCGCATCCTGTTTCTCCACTACCAAGACATTATCCTGGTAGAATTTGTACATTTATGGCAGGTCTTTGGGGCTGCAGCTGTCTGGCCTGAATAGCAGTTCACAAGCCATGCACAGAGCAAGCTGCACAGAAAGGGAAAGAACTACCAACTAGAGCAGTGCTATTGAGAACTTTATGTATCATTTAAAAACCAAAAATGCTGATGTACGGTGAGGCTGGTGACCCAGAAATCAGTGTGAACTTTCTATCTCTGACTTTTCTGAGTTAAAAATAGTCCTCCAGAGTTCTAGGCAAAAATTCCCTTATGCTGCATTCTGGGTAGTTGTCACGGTTTAAACAAAAATCTACCTGTGTCCGTGACAGGGGGGCCACAGGCAAGTGAGGTGCTAGAAGGAGCTGAACCTCTGTCCCAACTACTTCAGAAGCAGCCCAAACCCCCTCGTACACAGCTAAGATTTTCTCAGTTGGAGTGTAGCACTCCTCAGACCCTTTATATGCTCGACTCCAAAGTCCCGGGGGTTGGCCTTGGGTTTCTCCTAAAGCTCTTTGCCACAAACTCCAAGTGGGACCTTTCTCTCCAGCAGCAGTGTAGAGGATGTTCTTTACATCCTGTCCTGTCCGTACTGGCCCCAAGGCCACGGCACGGGCTATCTCTTGTTTTCTCTGCTCAAAAGCCTGCTGCTGCTCAGGACCCCATTAGAAATAATTCTTCTTCCGTGTTACCTGATAGAGGGGGCTCACTATGTGGCTGTAGTTTGGGACATGCATTCTCCAAAAGCCCACTACTCCCAGAAAAGATTGGGTCTCTGTCTTGGTGGTGGGAGGAGACATAGCAGTGATTTTGTCAATCACATCTGCTGGGATGTGTCGATGCCCATCTTGCCATTTTACACTTAAGAACTGGATTTCCTGGGCAGACCCCTTCACCTTGCTGCGCTTAATGGCAAAACCAGCTTGCAAAAGAATTTGGATTATCTGTTTTCTTTTCTTGAAAATCTCTGCTGCTGTATGGCCCCACACGACAATATCAAATATATACTGCAAGTGTTCGGGAGCAGTAAAATTATTCATGCTTTATATGATGTTATGATGTGGAATACTGATAGCAAAATTACAAAATTATTAAACCATGACACCCTGGTATTTTTCTTTTTTTTTCTTAAATATTTTCCTTTCTTTTTTTTCTTAAATATTTTCCTTTTTTTTTTTTCTTAAATATTTTCCTTTTTTTTTTTTTCTTAAATATTTTCCTTTTTTTTTTTTCTTAAATATTTTCCTTTTTACTATTTAAATGTTATGGGCACATCTTATAGAAACACAAGGCTGTTTACAAAGAAGTGCATGCTGTGTTGCTGTATGATGAGCAAGATACATCTATTCTTCATCTAGCAGGAATAGTTGCTGAGCCTTAAGAACAGTTTCAGAAAGCTTTGGGAATTTGGGCGTTTTCCTTGTTTCTGCAACACAAAATGAAAATTTACGCTGTATACAAAGAAAAGGGGAGTCCGAACTTGTACGTTAAATTTGAAGGAGATCAATCTGGGGTAATATTTAAAAAAACAAAAAAAAAAAAGGGAGTGTGGTCATCAAATACTATAAAATATATTAGCTGTTACTAGAATGCCACTTATCTTCCCCCCATACGAATCACTGTCATGTTGTATGTGAATTTGTGAGGTGGGTTTTGAAGCTGAAATTAAAAACTTCTTGTATGGCTGTCTTCATAGTGGCTATCCAGACTATCTGTAGAAATAACAGCTATTATGTAGTCAGCTATTCACCAGTTTTAACTGATTATAAATTACGTTTCAGGGTGGAGAACATAGCATAGTGCCTGACACCTGTGTTGATCCTGAGGGCATTCTTGATTCTGTGCATTATGATGTCATGGATATTAAAGAGCAAGCTGAGGCAGCACATAGTTCCATTGTATCCCTGGGGGACCCGAAGGAGGATACTGGCTGGTTTGAAAAGCAGCTGGAGAAAACTAACTTTGAACTGATGGAGACCAAAGAAGAGCTAACAGAGAAAAACACCAAACTACTTAAAACAGAAGAAGAGCTGATGCAGAAGAACAAAGGTGAGTTATGCAATGTGAAAGGTAGAAGACAGAAATAGTTCATTAATCTAAAAGAGAAATAACCAGTTTGAGTAGGAATTAGAGGAGATGTTCTACCTTTGGAACCATAGCCTGTAGATAAGTGATAGTTTGTTCCTTGTGTATATTCAGGTTCAGCAATTCCACGGTTTTTGGTTATTTCTTTTCTTTTTTCCCCCCTCTCCTTTAAACTGCAACTAGCAGCTTTACGCTTTCGTAAGTATGGGGTTAAATGTCTATATCTTGATTTTTACTTTTATATTGTAATCTCTACTCTTCTTTATGTCTTGTTGATGCAATGTTTTCGTTCCAAGAAATATAGAAAACTTTTGAATCACTCCCAATAAGTGAAGACCACATGCAAATTAATTAATCTGTACAAAAACTACCTAAAAATTAGAATATCTGGAAAAATTGATTACTTAATAATCTATTGGCTACTTATGTAATACAACCTTTTCTGTGTGTTACAGACTTTGAAATGCAGATGATTAAATTGGATGAGTCTGTTGAGCAACTTAAAGAAGCAACTGAGGTAACTTTATCAAGAAGATGTTGTGTAAAATTGTTTTAATACCAACTTGTGGTAGCTTAAAATGCTATTCCAGTAGGCTCCATTAATAGATTTCTTACCGAGCTTAGCTTAACTGAATTTGCCTTTAATGCATTGTGTAATTCAGCTACTTAACACTACATTAGAAACTGATGACTGAATTTTTTTTATTTTTTATTTCCAAGAAAATGAATGCACAAAATGAAAGGATTCGAGAGCTAATGGACATCGTGGTGCAGAAAGATGACATTATTACAGAGCTACAAGACTTAAAATCTCATTTAGAAGAAAAAGTAAAAGATTATGTGAGTTTTACACATCTCCGTATCCTTATACAAAAAAAGAAAAGCACTAATTCTATGCTTGTAATCAACACATTTTTGGAAAACTGATTTTCTGTATGTAGCTGGTACTCGCTTGAAATTTTAACAATTCAAATTTATCTGAAGGTAGTTGTTGTTAACACAACAAAAATATCAGTGTGTTCCACTAACTCCTGCCTCACACTCCTACATCAGAGGAAGAGCAACAGTAAAAGTATGTTGAGTAGAGTTGGAAGTACGATTATGAATGGTCAGGTTATCTCCACATTCTATGCAGTCCATAAAACTTTATCCTGACTAATGTACTGTGAGCTACTGAATATGTGAAGACTAGCTTGATTAAGTATGTGTGCATACCACTTCTGGTGGTTTTTGTTCATTTTTTGATGTTTGGTAGCCTGAAGTAGCTCTGAAAACATTTATAGTTAATTCTGTCACTCAGATCTCTAACCTTGTAAGCTTAGCAACTTGACCCTTCTTAGTCTTTGACTGTCTGCATCACTGCAACTTAGTATTTCCATGGTATTAAAGCTGACTGTGATGAGTAGTCATGTCCTCACCTATTACTTCTTCCAAGAACAAGGCTCCAACTCTATCTGTGAGATTGTGTGGCCTGAACACTTCTGAGGCTTTTCTTTTCATAAGTTACTAAAGATGAATAATCAGTCCTTGGCAGTGCCAGCATGGCTTAACAATCGTCATCTTGTAAGTAAGGAAGCTTCACTTGTGGTCAAGGACACAATCTAAAATATGCGTGACAGAGCTGACTAAGCTTTAAGGTTGGATTATATCTGTCACGATGAAAGTGATTTTAGCAGCTTAGCAGAAGTGTGATGTGATGAACTTGTATGAGAGCTGACCATTTGCTCTTTGACCATGTTTGTAATTTTGTTGACTTCTTGGAAACAGGAAATTCTTTGATAAACCGGTAAACTCTTGATGGTGTGCAAGTCTTTTACTTTGTAACCTGCTAGGCTCTTGCTTTCCCTTGTATACTCTACCAAGTATTGCACTTGTCATTATCTGAAGGTGTACTTGTTCTGTCTGCTATTGAGATTTGTAACTGATGTCTATAGAGTCACCGGGTAAATATTTTAGCTGTATGGTTTTGTGTAAATATTTGCCTACAGAAGATTACTGAGACTTAAGTGCTCCTTTTGTTAAGCTTCAATGTAACTGATCTTATATCAATACAGGAAAAGACTACCTACCATTTAACTACCATTAAAGCAGAACCGGCAGAAGAGAACACTAATAAAGGAACTGAAAGCAGCCAATTTTCAGTGCTTTCAGTTAAAGTACTGAAACAAGAGAAAACTGAGTTGGAAGTGGGAAGAAAGCGCAGTACTGATGAAGATAAGCCTACTGTGGAAGAGCCACTTCCAAAGAAAGGTACAGTTTCTTCCATCCTTGAACAGGGTGTCTTCCAAAACAATAAATTGCTTCCTATTCCGGATAGGAAGCAAAAGGCTGTGAAGCGCGTACCTTATGGTATAAGGAGAAAAGCCACTGTGTTAAACTGTAAATAGAAGTAACTGTTCTGTAAATATCCCTTTTTCAGAAGGTCCTATGCTGTTCATTTTTGAATGCTTAAGAATAAAAGTTTTTTGCACTATTTTTTTCCTTTTTGCTGCTTTTTCCTCATCTGTTGATGCACTTGCAGATTTGGTAATAGTTTTAAAGCAGTTTCTTTAGGATTGTTTCAACTGCTGTTGCTGATCTTCTGAGTAGCATCGGCTGCTCAAGTGCCTTTTTTTGTTTGTTTGTTTTGTTTTTCCTGAAGCAACTATCAAAATTGTTGACGACCTGCTAATTGCTCGCTCATGGGCAATATTTGAGCAAAATGGTTTGGATAAGCTCTGATGCATTTAACTTCACTTCTGGGCACAGCTGAGCATCAGTGTTCCTAGAATTACGGAAGACATATACAATGTAGAAGGGAAAATCTAAAACTTAGCTGTAGTCCCTTCCTTTCTTGTATTCCTCTTGCAAAATATGTGCAAGGGAGAAAGTCAAGGCCTTCTTTGGATGAGATGCTGTTCTTGGATGATTTGTCCCTGCTGCCTTTATTTGGCATAAATATTGAATCCTAATGTGACCACTGAATGGCATCACATATAAGCATCTTACCAGAGACTGAGGGAGGGATGTGGACTCCTCCATACTCCAAATAGTAGTGGGTTTGTTCTAATCATATGACCAAAGCTCTCATTTAAAAATTAATGACAGCAATGCTCCACATAGGAATTAAAATGGGTAGCTGATAGTCACAATGTCAGCATGAAGTTTTCTGTTAAGAAGTACTGAGTATTCAATCATGTTAAAATTTTCTTCTATTTGTGAGTATTAATAGCGTCCAATTTCAAAAACCGCTTAATATATATTCTTTAGCTGTGTTAAATATACACAGTAGAACAATGAGCACAGGTATGTTGTGCTGGTTCTTTTGTAGAATTAGTTATATAAGTAGCACGAGCAAAAGTGTTTTAGGAGATGCTAGGTTATCTCAGCTTCAAGTTCATGGTATTTACACCATTCTCTGAGCTTTTAGGTCTTGTTTCCTATGCTCTGTAATAATGCTTTTTCCCTACTTCCTGTGTAAGGAGCTTCTAGACTGAACATTACACATCTTCTCCCTAGTCTTATTTATCTTGCTTTAGTGCTTGCTTGTTGTTTTCAGCATAAAGTGTTTAGATTACTTATAAAGCATATTCCCCTCACTAGTGTTGCTGGGAGCAGCAATCAAAACCAAAACCTGGTTTGGGGTGGAATATGCCACTGCTGTTTCTTCAGTATGACTTTTAAATCAGTTGAGGGCTGTATATAAAACTCCTTAGATGAGTTAAGAGGCTGTTTCCATGCAGTACATGTGAATCTGTATGTAATGCAGGCTGCACGTGGGAGCTATAAAATTCTGCATTTCTGTAGTTGTAGTAATAAAAGGACTGTACAAGAATCACCATGGAATATATTGTTGTGGTGACACAATCCCTAGTAAATCTTGACTTATATTTATTTTTTTTAATACTTAAAGTATGCATATTATGGAATGGACATAACTGGATTCTAAAGCAATGATGAAATACAGCAGAAGTTGCTTTTGATAGAAATAAAATGCATGTGATTTTAGCTAATTGCTCACCAGTTAAAGAAAAAAACAGCCCCAAGCTAATGGAATATTTATGGAAACTTGAATCTGCAAATTTGTACAACTTTATGAGTGAACTTTATATGCAAAAGAGTAAGTGTGGACAGAAGTAGGAATCCTCATATTTTGTTTAGAGATCAACTGAATAAGAGAGACAGATATCAACACTTAAGTGATCAACTTGTCCAGGGTTTTATCTTTCTTTTGAAAGTAAGAGGACTGTGAGTTGGAATGAAATTTCGTAGAGAACTGTTTATCTACCATTTAGATGTAGATGGAGTGATTCCTGGCTGCCTTATAGGGATTGCTGAAGCACGGAAGATAGAAAGAATATAGCTGTGAATTATCTATCTCGTTCCCATGTTTCTTAAATCTAATAAGATTTTCTACTGGTGTGGAGTGGAAGGTTTGAGTAGTGCCATGGTAAAAGTGTTTTTCCAGACTGAAAACCTTTTGCTGTGAATTCTGTATAGAAATCTGAGGCACCTGATTACGTGTTCAGAGGACTTTAATTCCTTCACTAGTATCAAATACTATGTGATGTGAGGGCATGGCTTGCATATTACGACAGTTTTTCACTTAGAAGTTGCTACTTGGTGTTGTGAACTGCTATGTAATAATGATTTTAATCAATCTGAGCTACATTCCTTTTCCCTTTTTGTTTGTTTGTTTGTTTGTTTTACCGTAGTTGTAAATGAGAGAAAGAAAAAGAACACTGTAGAGCAAAAGACAATTGAACACATGAAACAAAAGTGCTCCGCGTACCGAAAGGAAGTACTAGCATTGAGGGAAAGAACTGAAATCTTGGAACATCATTTAACTGTGCTTGAAGAACAATGCAGAAGAGAAAAAAATAAAAAAGAAGATTTCAGTAAGCAGGTAACAAGCCTGCGTATTGAGCTTTCTTTTTCTGAAGAAACAGCTGATGCCCTCCATGAACAAATTCTGCAGGGTCAAGCTGATTATCGGGAAATTGCTTCTGAACTGGATGAACAGAAATCTATAAATATGACACTAGAAGACAAAAATGCCCAACTAACTAACAACATAGAAGTTGCCAAAGAATATATAATTGATAAAGTGTCACAAGTAAAAGAAATGCGGACCAAATTAGATGAATTATACAAATGTCACTTAGAGTTTCATGCCATCAGTACTGACTTTGTCAGTGTAAAGGATTCCTCAGACTCTGAGAAAGATGAGACAGGGACATCTCAAATTAGTTCTGGATGCACTCAGTAACAGACTTCTTCCATCTCAGATCTTGTGCAGGACCTCTCCTTTTACTGTAGTCTTGAAAGGATTTGGGAAGTATGCAGAAGTATTGTTGATGTTTCCTCACAAAAAAGTCAGCACATCAAAGCACTGCTTCAAGACAATGAAAACCTAAAGGCGGGACTGAATAATGCTGAATATCATAATCGTCAACTTGTAATGAAGCTATGTGAGATTACAACTCACACTAGTCAGGAAGATGATCTTGTGAAACAGTTACATGAGCAAATAGAAAAGAAAACTCAGGAGTTTGAAGAAAAGACTGCAGAAGATCAGAGAGTGATTGCACAATTTCAGGAGGAAGTTGCCAACTGTGAGGTAAAAATAAAAGAGCTTGAATATCGCCTGGAGGCTTCCAAGACAATGGAAGACAATGTGTCAAAACTCAATGAATTACTTAAAGAAAAAGAATCTATTATTGTTAATCTAGAGACAGTTACAGCAACTCTGCAGGAGAAGTCTGCAAATGCAGACAAAAAGGTTGAAGAGTTAAGTAGCAAAGAAGCAAATCTGATTCAAGAAGTTATGCAGCTGAAAAACAGCTTGGAGCAGATGAAACGCTCTCTTCGGGAAAAGGAAAAGAGTGAAATGGAGAAAGTGCAACGTATAGAATCGTAAGTAACCACTGAGTTAACTTAGAGCCCTTTGAGAATGAACTAGAGTTAAAAATAGTTAATGGGAACATCCCTTCGACTTAATGCATTTGCATGCTTATCAATGGCCAAACTACTACTTTAGGATGCTTTGGTATGCTACTTGAGTTCCAAGGGAAAACAGGAGTGTGCAAGGAAATAAAGAATAATATGGGGATTTCTGGTGGTTTTGTTGTACATTCCTCAGAATAGCATCTGAATAATTTATTGCTTCAGCATCTGATTATGAGAAGCAAGCTGAAATTCAAAAGTAATTGTTTAAATCTTGTCACTGGTCTGGATAGATTTAAGAGTCTATTTACAAATAGAAACCAACAGGCAGGGCATGGATTAAGCTGTAATTGCTGTTTCCATGAGATGTGTAACAGTAATGTTCTTTGTCTCTTTATTTTTAACATAAGGCTAGAAAATATTCTTTCTGAGAGTTCTGCCCTTGTACTGAATTTGAAAAAAGATTTGCAGAGGAAAGAAGAAGAGAATGCAGATCTAAAAGACAAACATTCTGATGCCGAGAAACAAATTCAGCAAGTACAAAGCGAGGTTTGTAGTCAACTGAGATATTTTTTTTCTGTAAGATTATGCTTGGCTTTCTGCTGTTAAAACTTCTCAAACTTTAACTATGAAGCTGGAAATTTCACACTAGTGTGGCTAGCAGCAAATCTTAGGTAAAGTTGCCATTGAAGCTCTAGAGGGGACCAGAAGTTAAAACATGGTTTCGCATAGATAATGAACAGAGGAAAGTAAAGTTGGTTGGTAGTCTGGAATAAGGTTTGTGAAGAGAATAGCTAATCTGCCTCTGGAGGGGACTTGTTATTATCTCTATGTTACTGGTGACTTGCCATTGGTATCCGTGGTAACTCCAAAGCCTAGAACCTAAGTCTTGTAAAAAAACTGATAACTGGGAAGAGGAATGCTATTTACTTGAAGAGAAATAGACTAATTTCCAGAGGCTCTTTAATATAAGCATGTATATTTTTTATCTTCAATTTCAGCTTCAGTGATGCTAATAGTTAAAATTTAATTATTAAACAAGAAGATATCTTAAAACCCATTTTGCAGGATCTTAGTCTGAAAGTTTATTGGGTGTGCTTGGGGTGGAAAATTGAAGCTTAAAAATGAATTCATGTCTTCCTTGGTAACCTTGCACTTGCTGTCGTTTTCCTACTCAGCACTTGTTTGTGAATTCCTCTTTATTTAACAAAGAAGTATTTGGCCAGGTTGGATTACAGAAGTCTTTTAATGAACCGTGAGCTGTGCTTACATTACAGGTGTCCACGATGCGTTCTGTGGAGGAATCCCTCAGGAACAAGATGGATGAACTTGAAAGGATTAATAACCAGTTTAAGGATGAGCTGGATTATAAAGACCATACTATCCAACAACTTAAACAGGTATTTTTCTTGCTCTTAATTTTTATTACATGAATGATGCAGGTTTTCCAAGCAACAGGGAAAAGGTCCAAAAAAAAAAAAAAAAAAAAATTGGAGCAAAATGAAAGTGGCCAACTGAAATTAGTGGTAGACCATGAAAGATATTCAAATAATTAGTCACTACAGAGCACTGGCAGATTGCTTTAAATACAATAATCTGCATAGTAAATACATATGTAATACATGCATGTAACCTGATCTTGTTGAGTGACATCACGATATGTTAATTGAATTTTCTTACCATAAACTCTTTTTATCAGCTTGAGTCCTTATTTATGCTATATGAAAAACTTATTAATTCTAGGCTGTCTTAAAGATTCTGCTTGTTTCTACTGTGTATGCTTTTCTTTCAACATGAAATATAGGAGCTGGTGGGAAAGGACCATAATCTTCAAAAGTGGCGTGAGGAGAGAGATCAGTTAGTAGAAGCTTTGGAAAAACAGCTCAAAACTTTGGCTTCTAATGTCATACAAAAAGAGACAGAAATAGCAGAACTGAGACAATCTGCCTTAAAGGATTCAAGCAAGGTCAGCTCTCCTTTCCTCCTACCTGATTAGCTACCCATAAATTCTGTAAAACTCCTGTACCTGCTCTTTGTATTCTGGGTGTGCTTCTGTTCTTGAACACTGTCGTATTGACATCATGTGCAACTAACCAAAAAAAGCACCAGATTTTATTTTTGTTCTTCAGAAACAGAATTTCTGTTAATTACTAAAATATCAATTTTTTCAGTAGTTCAGATAAGCAGATGTCAGTTTGATGCTTATGATCCTACAGTCAGACTGGACATCTGTAGCTTTTTCTGATAATTCACAGCATTTCCGGATCCCAAGCTAGGCTCAATACTCAGACGGTAGTTCTGCCTCAGGTTTCTTACTTTCTTTGCTTTCTCTGAGGTAGTATCTACAATGGCATGAAAAGACAGAAGGGGACGTGGAGAGAGATTAAGGGAAGCACCAAAAAGCAGAGGGGGGATGATCTCTGGAAGTTGCATTTCTTATTTCAACATCCAGCTTTTAATCAGGATAGCCAATCTAAGCCGTAGCATAGAATTTCAGAAGCTAAACAGATGACTAAATGAGTTGTGCTCTTTTGAGAATGTTTGGATTCACTTTCTCTGAGAAGAAAGATGTTCTCATAGCAAAACTTCCCCTACAACTGCCGACTTTCTCACAGTACCGAGGATTTGGGAACAAATAAAAGCTCGGGTTATTATATCTTAAGAGAGATGAAGGCTGAAGCACATAAGTAAAATAGAAGAATCAAAATATATTGTATTACAACTTCCCAGGCAATTCTGTGACTACTGCACTTGTAACAGTGATCGTACAAATCTGTGAAATATTACTGTTCTTGAATAGTTAAGTGTTCTAGCCTGCAATTCTAAAACTGATGCTACTAAGTAATTGCAATACTGCTTGTGTGTGTTAATTCCTTTTGCCAATCCCACAACTCAGCAGTTTTTACTGTTTATTAGGATAATGCAACTGTGATAGAAGAGTTAAGAAAAGAACTGGCTGACAAAGATGACTTTATAAAAGAATTAAAACAACGCATTAACCACAGTAGCCCTCAGTGTTTGCCAGAAATACCTTTACTTGAAGAAAGACAAAGTAGAAGGAATGACTCTGTAAATGAAAAGGTATGATTATATTTATAGAAAGTAAGTACTTAACATCTTGTTAACCCCTTTTTGTTCTTCTGTTTTCCTAGGAGATACTGGAGCTAGAATCATTTTTCTTAGCATATAGTCCTTTAACTACATATTCAGTGATGAGTACTTGTTGGTTCTTTTTGTCTTCCACTCAAACATGAGCTCTCATCTTCTCAAAAATATTTTATTTACTAGAACACCATCTCTCTGTGTACATTATGGAACTTTTCCATGCAGTTTTCCATGTATTCGTATGTGGATGCTGAAGATTAGGCAGAGGTTTAGCCTTTGGTGTTCTAACATAGCAGCTGTGAGCGCGCAGAGTATGGGGGGAATGGATGACAAAACAACCAGCGTTACAGATTTTGTCCCTAAATAATGTCTCGCTTTCTCTCTTTTGGAGGCAGAATACTGCCTGAGACTGTTAGTGAGACCCAGTAGGGTGTATCTGAAGATCACACAATGAATAGACGTTACTACCTTCCCACACTTGTGCTGTGTTTCAGCTTACGTGTTCATGTGGCGTCTGAGCTTGAGGTTTTACACTGTAACTTTAGAAAACTCGAGATATTTTGGAGGTCTAATGCATAGCCTAATGTTTACTCCTTTTAAATATTTACAGCCTAGGAAACAACAAAGCAAAACTAAAACTGGAGAAAGTATTCCATTAAGATGCAAAGCTGAAGACAATTATTTGTCACGTCGATGTACTAGGAGCCTCACTTCATTAAATGAATCTGAGGTTAGTATGAAACTTCAGATCTGAAAATGTTGTGATTGTATTGCTTTTGATAAGGAATGAGTAGGAAAAGATCTCATGTTCTCTAAACGATTCCCAAGTTTTAATTTATTTATCCCTTTCAAGGTGATCAGATCACCTGTTTTTATAGCCTTTGATAGGAATAAAAGCTGTTGAAACAATTGTGTGATGAATTTTTGTCAGGTGCTGTTGAAAACTCTCCTCATGTTAATGCTTATGAAGTGGCTCATGATTAGATAAGTTACTTGGAAAAAATTCATGGAGCCACTGAAACGGGCACAGCAAATTGAACTTATTTTCTTCCTCTGCAGGATTTCTGGACATTGTTTTGTTAGCAGATGATGTTAATCATTCCTATATAAGTTTTTAATTGCTAACTTTCATAAAATAGCAGTTACATATATTTTAAAAACAAAGTATTTATTAACCAACTTAATTCTTGGAAATACAGTGGGTGGTGATACTCCATTCAGATTCTTAGCAGAGCCTGATAAAGTGGCTCTGACTACTTTTTGTCTTTCTACAATCTTTGGTAACTTTTTGAGAGGAAGAAGACTCCCCTCAGGGGGTCGGAACAGTGTAAGTAGTAAAAGCTGCTAGTCTGTGTTTGGGACACTGGAGTTTGCTAGTTACTAGCAGCAGTAGAAGCAGCCATCTACCATTTTCTGATGTCCCCAGCAGCCTGTCTTCCATGTGTTCAACCAGCATCTGAACTCATTTTTGATATGCTAGCTGAATTCCTGCCATAGAGAAGGAGGAGTCCAGGTGATCTCAGTTCTGACTTCGTTGTTCCTGTTGAGAAAAACAGGATTGGGTGGATTGTGGACAGTAAGTGCTGCTGGGGAAATGCATACTGACATTTCCCTGTCACTTAGCTGTGCATTTGCTGCCATTTGACCATGAGCAGGTACATGATAGCCTTCAGCTTAAGTACGGTGTCATTGCTTGAATGTCTGTATTCTCTCCAGGGAAAAGATAGCAATGGAGTTCTTTAATGACTTGTACTGGGCTTGCACCTTGCCAGCTGGACCTTACTTATGTAAATAACATCTCTAGTGTAGAAGAGGAAGGGCAAATTCCCTAAGATTAAGCTGGAAGTTAATCGAACACTTGAATCAAATGCTCCTGTTCCTGCCCAGTTCTGACGCAGCAGAGTTGAGATGAAGAAAATCGTGTCAGTTCTACCACCATTCTCTATTAAAAAAAAGTGTAGTTGTCTGTGCCCTTGAGAAAAATTGACTTGTAAAGTATCAGGCTCAGTTTAACATGGAGAACTTTTTTTGTGATCATAGATTGGAAATAATTTTAAATGTAGCAAGTTCTAGGAAAGAGGGGTAAAACTCTGCTGTAACTGAAATAGACTCCTTCTGTTACAAGTGTTCTTACAGCAGGAAAATCGAATGCTTACATATCCTTTTCCAGATGCTTTATAGCTTTTTAATCTCATGGCTACCTTAACACTTGCACTTAAAATTCTTCTGTGCTATCAGGAGCATTTGGAAACTGTCCTCGAATCTTCTGGAGTGTCCGCAGAAAATGGCAAAACTAGTCGGTTCCCAAAACCGGAGCTGGAATTCCCACTGACACCTCTGCAACCTGATAAGATGGAGATAAAGCAGCACGGCAGCATGATACCTTTAGGAGTGAAAATGCCTAAGGCAAAAAAGAAAAGAAGTGATGACATGGATGAGGTATGACCTAGACCCAACAGAAAACAAAATATCTGATGCCTTTTTACCGTTCTCATTTAAGCATTAAAAAAATGCTATTTCTACCTCAGTAAAGTAGTTGAAGAATTTAATCAATGAACTGCTTTAATGAACAAAACTAATAGCCAATCTCAGTGATAATGGTTTAAGAGAAGGGAATTTCTCTTAACTCCATTGTGTATTTTCTTTGAAACCTGTAGACATAAATCAGCTTTTTAGACATCATGAGATGTCTAATACTGATATCTTAATGTCCTGTTTTTATAATTGAATGCTTATTTATTATTTGATTTACAGTGGAATAGTTACCACTAGCAAATACTTCCCTAATATTAGCAAAAGTGTTTAAAGTGTTCACTTTTGTGACATCAATTGTTCTTTCCAAAAGAATCATGGCTGAAACTTGTCTTATTTTCCCAGGATTTTGTGAAAAGTGAGAACACAAAAAATACAAAATCTGTCATGGCTTTTAATTCACCCTCTGCAAGTGACGAGAAAAT
Organism: Coturnix japonica; assembly: GCF_054131305.1. Taxonomy (NCBI): domain Eukaryota; kingdom Metazoa; phylum Chordata; class Aves; order Galliformes; family Phasianidae; genus Coturnix; species Coturnix japonica. Next base: position 3,035,203 of record NC_140699.1, read on the forward strand.
GGTTGGTTTTTGTTCTAGTTTTGAAGCTAGCTTGGGACTTCCTGTAATTGTGTGGTCACACCAAAGAAGCAGTGTCTTATCCTTATGTGTATACCTGAATGGGAATCTTACATGCTTATGAGCTCTTCCTATTAAATTCCATAAGCTAGCCAAAGGGCAAGTCAGTCTGTCCCCAGAGCGTGTAATGGCTGTACTGTGTAATGATTTGGAGGGAAGGATATTGCACACTGAATAGTTGGGAAGAGAAGCTTTAGTGTATTATCGTGTGCTTTTGTAAGTGAAGCCCTTGTATTAAACTAAGGTTCATATCATTAATATGCATGGCAGTTATTAAAAACAGATGTTCACATGTGATAGCAGTATCCTTGGCATGGTCAGAGTATGAGTAGTAGATTTTTCCCATCTGTTGTCTTCTGTTTTGTATGTTTGTTTATTTTATGTAATTAGAACAGCTTATGTAAGAAACAACTCCACAGCTTGGGAGCTACTTTTAAAGAAACTACTGCCTTATTAAGAAACTTTAAGAAACGTATGCCTTGAAATAGCTGAGATTTTGACAACTCCCTAAAGGGTATAAAATTGTCTACATTACTTGCCGTTGTGGTATCATCAGCATAATGAACAGAGGTGTCAGTAGTAAAGCTCAAAATGTCAACTTCAAATAACGTTGAACTAAAATGAAGTCTAAACAATGCTCTTGTTTCACATGTTCACATCTCTGTTGAACAGAAATCCGGAAAAGACTACTTCCTGAGAAAGCGAGTACGTGCTTCAAGACTGACTAAAAAGAAGGATGAAACACTGCAAAAAGTTGGAGATTTTATTCAAAGCTCTCCTTCTATTATACACTCTAAAGGTTGGTGTAGAATAAGTTTTATTCCATGTTTTCTAGACATTGTAGAATGGCTTGTTTCTGCTGTAGGCTATTAATGTATGTGTTCTTAGACTTGTCTGCCATGTTAAGTTGTCCTTTGATTTATGAAGTAAATGCATTTATTCGTCTCTTCAGAGATTCATTATTACATTTGTGAAAACCTACAAGTATACAGAGAAAGTTGGTTCTGTCTTGTGCTTCTGTCAGCACGAAAGTTAGGCCTGTTGTTTAACTCCTGCTGAAGTTTCTGACTTCCAGCGACTTCTGAGCCATGATTGTCTTTCATACTCCATTTTAATGTGTGCTTTAAGCTGCCGTACCTGAAGCTATAAACTGTTTCAGCTATAGAAGCAATAAAGAACCTCGATGAACAAATACAATTTCTGAGTATTTTCACTTAAATGTTACGTGTCATTTATAAACCAAGTTTGTTACGAAGCTTTTTTTGCATTCATTGATTTAAAGACTCACAAAACCAGTAAGTTGATTGGTTTATGTATCAAAACAAATTTCTTCTAGCCAAGAAGCTGATGTCAGCAGTAAGTTCTCCTAAATCAAACGAACCTGAAAGTCTCGAAGAAGGAGAGACCAAGCCAAAACGATGCAAAAGGAAGCTGTATTCCACTGTCGTTTCTGGCCCTCTAGATATACCTGCTTCTTCGGTAAGCGATTATACTGTAGTCTTGGCTTAAAATAAACTACTAAGGAGTCCAAACAGACTGGAGGTTTCATCTATTTGCAGGAGGAGGTTGAAAGTACTGAGGTATTTCTTTATTCTACCAAGTCATTCTTGTTGGTCTTCCTGCTGTTCTGTTTTATTTTGTCCTCAAAGATCTCTGTGTTTGGCTGGCTTACAGTTTACTAAGTAGGTGATGTAGCAATCACGGAGATGTCTTCTAATTTGGAATCATAGATAATTTCAGTGTGTCGGAGTGGGATTATTCTACTACACGCTTTTCTAGAGCACAACTTAGACAGCTTTTTAGGTATGCTTAAACTATGATCTCCTGTCTAAGCCAACTTGCAAAGGATCTGATGTGCCAGTTTCATGACTCTGTCGGCAGCTATTGTGCTAAGAACATTCTTGCTCTGTTGGAACTGCATCTTTTAATTACATTAGAGTCCTTTTTCTGTTCAGCATAGTGATCATTTGCCCATACTGTAATATCCCTCTGAATTTTTTGATGATTTGACGAATGATAGGGGCAGAAACCAAAATGTTATATTTTTTTTGTTAGAGGATGAAGAAGATGAGACAATTTCTTCTCTCACTGTAGTTCTGAGAACATGGAACTGAACCGAGAACTGAAATTCTGGGCAAGTCATAGCTACAGGGATTGAGGCTAAAAATGTTTTCTGAACGCTTCATGTTTCACAAAACAAGTACTATAATACTCTTTTGAAAACAAGTATTTCAGAATGAAAGCTGCCTTCAGGCTTTCCTCAGATGTGTCTGCTTTTTTAAGATAAACAGGATTTTGTACATTCTCCATATTTGTTCCTTGTGATTAAGCTGCATTAAAATGATCTCGGTATCCCATAGTTTTCTGAACAAAATATAATAAACAAATGCCATTCTGAAATCCATTTAGGGGAAGAAATATGTTTGCGTGGGTCAAGAAGAGCTTGTCAGTCTTGTGTGAAAAGATGAGTAACTTTTGAAATGTTTTCTTCAGGAATCTGAGGAACAAAAGAAGGAAAGTGATCATCTGATCATCAAGCGACGGCTGAGATCCAGAACAGCTAAAAAACCTTGAAGAAGCATGTTTGTTCCCCTTTCTCAGGACATACTTTTATCGTATTATTAAAACTGGTTGTTAATAAACAGTAACAGTTACTCCGTTGTGTTCTTAAATTTGTATATAGGTTTACAGTGTCTCTCTGACAGTTTCAAACTGACTCCATTGAGGCTGAAATAAATACAAGCTTTCTTAAACTGGGTTTGGATTTTATTGTGGTTAGGGGTTTATTTATTTTTGTCTTGCCTCCCCTGTATAGGAACAGTATCTCTAGGACTGATTGCTATTTACCCATTGTGCAGTAATAACTGTACTTGTTCAGGATGGCCTGGCTTGCTTTTTTCACGTGACTGGTGTACTTAGCAGAACTCTGGCAGAGAGAAGAGCATGAATACACATTAATATTTATGTATACTTAATTTTTGGGCCTTTTTAAAGAATTTTCTTTGGAGAGAAGATGGTGCCAATTCCTCAGTGTGGAAGAAAGGTGCTTTCCCTCACTTGTGCAAATTCAGCTTTAAATTAATAAACTTAGAAAAATAAGCCAAATACATTTGGGGGGAATTCTAATATCCCAAATACTGTTCTCCCCCTCAGTGAGCTTCGAACCTTTAGATGCTGTTGGATGAATTAGCTGAAAGGTTCTCAGCTGGCAGTATGTCCTTGTGTTGTCTCCAAGTCCAATAGTTCCTATAGATTCAATTGCTCAGGAGGTAAAAACATGGATGAAAGCCGACTTGGGTGAATATTTGAGAGTTTGATGGGAGTGAATTGCCTTTAAAGCAGCTGGTGATAGAACAATATACTGATTGTATTTAAAAAACCCACAATCGTACTATTTGTTGCTGTGCCGATAAGCTTTCTCCTTGCTTGTAGGCTTGTGAGATCCAGGTTTGCAGAAAACAATCTGTGAAAAATCATGGGAATCATGTGGTTTTATGCTCAGCAATCTCATTAAAAACTTGAACTGACTTTTAGAAGCTTTTCTCCATGGTGTTAGCTGGACAAATCTGCATGTGGATGTCAACATGGAGGCTTTTATTGACCTGGACTAGAAAACAGCATTCGTACCTACCAGGTGAGATGGGCAGCTACTGCACAGGTACACAGAAGAAACTGATGGAAGCATAAGTACTTGAAATCACCCTCCCTCCTATTTATTGACCTATGTATGTGAATGCCGTGCATGAATGCCTCATAGCGAGATGTCAAAATGGAACAATGCTGCCTGAAGTGGTTGGTGACAATATGGAAGACGGTTCTGATTAGCTGCAGTTTGCAAATTACTTGCAAATATTTCATATCCAGAAGACTGCAATTTATCAGCCATGCGATATTGGAGGCAAAGTCATTGCAGGGGATGGGAGTGATCTACTTGGTCCAGAAGCTGTTAATAGAGCTCTCGTTGCTACTGGGTACATCATGATATACACTTAATTACACTACTTTTCAAATGGTATTTTTATTATGAGAACAGCCTCATTGCTGCCTGCTGCTGCATGGGAAAAGTAGTTGCACACTTGGTATAATTATATGTGGTTCTCTGCTGCAAAACTGACCTTTTACAAAACGTCACATGTGGTGTTTGGTGAGTCTCAGGCTTGCCTAATTTCTGTGCATTTTCGTAAGGCACAGCAAGTGCAGAAAACAGGTTGCTTTGTTTAGGGAAAAGAAAAACCAACCACAAATGTTTAGCTGACTTGCGGAATCAAACTCTATAATGCAGAGATGGGTTGTAAAGCAGGTATGTTTATTCCAGCGTTGCACAGCTCCGGATGCAAGGGGGATAGCTCCTCCAAAGCTGCACACCGACTTGTAAAGCCGTGATACAGAAAGCAGGCAGAAGAAACATCCTTCAAATCCAGAAGGTAAACTCCACCTATTCATTCCTTAACTGGGTTAATAAAGTGCATGGATTTGCCACCACTGAGTGTATGCATTCAACAATTCTACTACTTGCCTTCAAGTGTTGTACCAAACTACAGCACTTGCTATCAAAAATTTTTGCAAAATTGGAGTCCAAACTCCAGAAAGTCTTCTATCCTTCTACAGTTATGTATCCTTATAGGGTACCACTTTACCCTGACTGGGCAATCTCTTGATTTTAACTTCTATTCAGGGCTTCATGTTTGGCCCTGATGCCCACACCCCTAAGTGCATCATGTTTGATATTGCTGTGACTCCTGGGGTACAACATTGTTTTTCCCCATTTGTGCTAATGTCAGACTTACAGTTTTTAAACAGTCAATATTGTTGGACCCTTAGCTCCAGTTTTATTAAATTTCTTGCCAGAGCAACCTGGCAGGTACAAGAATTTCTGTATTCCTACTTAGTTTATATTTAATTAATCCAAAAAAAAACATAAACCTTTTCTTGTTGGGCAGTAGCTTCTATTACTGTTACAAAACCATCTATGAGTAGTAAGAAGCACCCATATCCACCAGAAAATAAATCTCTTTATCCTGCTTCCCTAGATGCAATTTCCCGTTGCAGTTTGCACACTGCTTTCCTTTCAGTGGGGCGGAGCCCTCCCTGGGCACTTCAAGCCCCCACTCCCCCCACCTCTCCCTGAGGGGATCTCTGTGTCCTACGGCCCTATTCTGGCACCACAACAGTAACAGCTGTTATTATCACCAATTCCCTTACTATCTGTTTGTCAATCAGTTTTGTTTTGTTTTCATATCGTTCACCTCTTTTCAGTCCTGACATCCCTGTTATACCTTGCCAGCCCTTACTCCTCCAGCCTGTGTCTGTCCCAAACTTTCTCACTTTCCAAACTCTCATCATTACATAAACTACTAACATCCTATTTCAGTTTCACCTCCTTCTCTCCAGGTGTCCAGTGCTAACACTGGGATTTCAGGTTTCCTACATCTCTGCACATGAAGGCTATTCTCACTTCCATTGCCCCCTCCTCCCCACCTCCCCCCTTTGCTGCTTACAGCAACAGTCTCTGTACCCGGCTCTCTCTCACTCCAAGAGTTCTTGAAGGGGGGGGAAACAATACAGGGGGTTGCTCTCATACCAGCACACATAAACTTACTTTCTCTTTAACACTTTTTCCTTTGTACACGATTTCTCTATTTGTACCTTCAGTTACACTTCCACACCCTCAATTATACTTTCTGTATACCAATAGCAATTACACTTTCTTATACCATCAAAGCAGTTTGTCCCATTCCCTTCAAAACCCACGTATCAAACAGTACAATTTTTCAGTTTCCACAAACTAAAATTCCACAATCTTCCACAAACTAAACAATTACCCTTCAGGTACTGAAAGGCTGCAATGAGGTCACCCCGCAACCTTCTCTTCTCCAGGCTGAACAAACCCAACTCCCTCAGCCTGTCCTCATAGGGGAGGTGCTCCAGCCCCATGATCATCTTCCTGTCCCTCCTCTGGACCCTTTCCAACAGCTCCATGTCTTTCTTGTACTGAGGGCTCCACACCTGGACACGATACAACAGATGGGGCCTCACAAGAGCTGAGTAGAGAGGGACAATCCCTAAACATCCATCAAGTTGTCCACCCATCAAATCCACTTCCCTCCAATTTGGAGATGAGGATGTGGTGGGAGACCATGTCAAAGGCCTTGCTCAGGTCAGGTAACTGACATCAGTCACCTTCCCTTTGTCCACCAACATTGTCACTCTTTCATAGAAGGCCACAATATTAGGTAAGTATGACCTTCCCCTGCTGAAGCCGTGCTGGCTGTCTCGGATCACATGCTCATTCTTTATGTGAATTTTATGTGAATCCATGCATGTTGTCCAGCAGGATCTGTTTCATGATCTTCCCAGGCACAGAGGTGAGACTCACCAGCCTGTAGTTCCTTGGGTCCTCCCTGCTCCCCTTCTTATATATGGGAGTGACGTGACCCATCCAGCTGCAGCTCAGCACAATGCTGCCATGCCATGTGCAGGGTGCCTTCCATCCAGCTGCAGCTCAGCCCAGTGCTGCCATGACTAGTGCAGGGTGCCCTCATTCTGCAGATCAACCCAATGCTGCCTTGCCATTTGTCACGTTCCCACCCTCTACAGCCCAGCCAATGCTGCCATGCCATGTGCAGGGTGCCCCCCATTCAGCTGCATCTAGACCGAATGCAGCCATAACTTGTGCAAGGTGACTTCGGTCTGCAGCTCAGACAAATGCTGCCATACCATATTCATTGTACCATCCAGATGCAGCTGAACCCAATGCTGCCATGACTTGTGCAGGATGCCCTCCATCCATCTGCATCTCAGTCCAATGCTGTCAAACCATGCGTAGGACACACTCCAGATGCAGCTCAACTCAATGCTGCCATGCCATGTGCAAGGTGCATTGCAGCTGCAGCTCAACAAAAATGTGCCATGTCATGTGAAGGGTACCCTCCAGATACAGGTCAACCCAATGCTGCCATGCCATGTGTAGGGTGCACTCCAGCTGCAGCTCAAACCAATGCTGCCATGCCATTGGCATGGTGCCCTCCTTCCAGCTGCAGATCAACCCAATAGTGCCATGTCATGTGCAGGGTGATCTCCATCCAGATGCAGCAAAACCCAATGCTGCCATGCCATATGCCGGGTGCCCTCCAGATGCTGCTCAACCCAATATTGTCATGCCATGGGCATTGTGAACTCCATCCAGATGCAGCTCAAACTAAGGCTGCCCTGACATGTGCAAGGTGCCTTCCATCAAACTGCAGGTCAGTCCAATGCTGCCATGCCATTTGCAGGATGCTCTCCAGATGCAGATCGACCCAATGCTGTCCTGCCTTGTTCAGGGTGTCATCCAGATGCAGCTCAACCCAATGCTGCCATGCCATGTTCAGGGTGCCCTCCAGATTCAGGTCAACACAATGCTGCCATAAATAGTGCAGGGTGCCATGCACATGCAGCTCAATCCAATGCTGCCATGCCATGCGCAGGGTGCCCTCCATCCAGCTGCAGCTCGGCGTAATGCTACCATGCTGTGTGCAGGGTACCCACCCTTTGCAGCTCAACCCAATGCTGCCGTGCCATGTGTATGGTGCCATCAAGCTGCAGCTCAATCCAATGCTGCTATGCCATGTGCAGGGTGCCCTCCGGATGTTGCTCAACCTACTGTTACCATGCCATGGACATTATGAACTCCACCCAGATGCAGCTCAAACCAGGGCTTTTATGCCATGTGCAGGGTGCCTTCCATCAAGCTGCAGGTCAGTCCAATGCTGCCATGCCAAGCGAAGGGTGCCCTCCAGATACAGGTCAACACAATGCTGCCGTGACTAGAGCAGGGTGCCCTCCCTTTGAAGCTCAATCCAATGCTGCCATAGCATGTGCAGGGTGCCCTACCTCTGCAGATTAACCCAATACTGCCATGGCATGTACAGGGTGCCCTCCATCCAGCTGCAGCTCAACCAAACGCTCCCATGCCATGTGCAGGGAGCCCTCCAGTGGCAGAACAACCCAATGCTGCCATGCCATGTTCAGGGTACCCTCCCTCCTTCTACAGCTCAACGCAATGCTACCAGGCCATGTGCAGGGTGCCCTCCAGCTGCAGCTCCACCCAATGCTGCTTTGCCATATGCAGGGTGCCACACCCAGGTGCATCTCATCCCAATGCTGCCATGCCATGTGCGGGGTGCCCTCCATCCAGCTTCAGCTCAGCCTAAGGCTGCCATGCCATGTGCACTGTGCCCTCCAGTTGCAGCTCAACCCAATGCTGCCATTTCTTGTGTAGGATTCCCTCCATCAACATGCAGCTCAACCCAATGCTGCCATGCCATGTGCAGGGTGACCTCCAGATGCAGCTCAACCCAATGCTGCCATGCCATGTGCAGGGTGACCTCCCTTTGGAGCTCAGCCCAATGCTACTATGGCATGTGCAGGGTGAACTCCATGCAGCTGCTGCTCAGCCTAATACTGCTATGCCATTTGCAGGGTGCCTTCCAGTTGCAGCTCTGCCCAATGATGCCATGCCATGTGCAGGGTGCCCTACCTCTGCACCTCAACCCAATGCTGCCGTGCCATGTGCAGGGTGCTCTCCAGATGCTGCTCAACCTACTGTTTCCATTCCATGATCATTGTGTACTGCATCCAGATGCAGCTCAAACCAAGGCTATTATGCCATGTGCAAGTTGCCCTCCATCCAGCAGTTCTTCCTAAAGCTGCCGTGCCATGTTCAGGGTGCCATCGATGCAGCTCAAGCTCAACCCAATGCTGCCATGTGATGGGCAGGGTGCCCTCCAGGTGCAGCTCAATCCAATGCTGCTATGCCATGTGCAGGGTGCCCTCCATCCAGATGCAGTTCAACCCAATGCTGCCATGCCATGTGCATGGTAACCTCCATCAACATGCAGCTCAACCCAATGCTGCCATGCCATTTTCAGGGTGCCCTCCAGTTGCAGCTCAACCCAATGCTGCCATAACTAGTGCAGGATGTCATGCACATGCAGCTCAATCCAATGCTGCCATGCCATTGGTAGGGTGCCATCCTTCGAGTGGCAACTCAGCCTAATACTGCCATGCCATGGGCAGGGTGCCCTCCCATTGCAGCTCAACCCAATGCTGCCATGCCATGTGCAGGGTACCCTCCATCCAGCTGCAGCTCGTCATAATGCTGCCATGCCGTGTGCAGGGTGCCTGCCTTCTGCACCTCAACCCAGTGCTGTCATGCCATGTGCAGATTGCCGTCCATCAACATGCAGCTCAACCCAAAGCTGCCATGCCATGTGCAGGGTGCCCTCCAGATGCTGCTCAACCTACTGTTGCCATGCCATGGACATCATGAACTTCATCCAGATGCAGCTCAAACCAAGGCTTTTATGCCATGTGCAGGGTGCCTTCCATCAAGCTGCAAGTCAGTCTAATGCTGCCATACCATGTGCAGTGTGCCCTCCCTTCTGCAGCTCAACTCAATGTTGCCATGCCATATTCAGGGTGCTTTCCAGCTGCAGCTCAACTCAAAACTGCCATGCTGTGGGTAGGCTGCCCTCCTGAAGCTCAACAAAATGCTGCCATGCCATGTGCAGGGTGCCCTCCATCCAGCTACATCTCAGCCCCATGATGCTGTTACAGTGTGCTTTAAATAGTAGTAGCTATCTAGTACAAAGACTACTTTGGTCTCTTGTGTGTGTGATAAAAGCAGAGATGAGACAAACGTCCCATTTCTTCTGCAAAGGCTCAAGATAGAAAGGTATAAAAAAAAATTTGTATAAAAATATAACTGCAGATTTCCCCTTCTTAGAAGGACCTCCCACTGACTATATCATTATCCGTCTCATGTAGGATATTGGATTCAGGATCTATAGCAGTGAGCTGTGTTAGTATTGAATCTCATTTGATGTAATAAACCTTCCTTCTCCCTTACCCGCTTGGTCTTTCCAGTCCTTTTCATATGGTTGTAGCTCCCCCATAGTTCTGACCATAGAAGGATGCATAATTCACTGCCCTCTCTGTGGCAACATGGGGACCTACATGTGCTATAGGAAATGCAGATGTTTGTTTTGCAAATACAGCTCCTTCTTCCACCCCATTATGCACGTATGTCATATGGCCCATTTTATATGTTTGCTATTTGCTTGCTGTTGTTCTCCATAGGTGGACCCATTTACAGTGAACTTTTTCATCAATAAATATTTCTATTGAGCAGACTTAAGATCTGGAATTATTTCAGGGTTTTTTTTAGTGTACGAAATACAGGTTTGGAAATAAGCTCTCTCAAAATGGGAGGGAAGAAAACGGAGGAAAGGATTTAATCTGTAGTGGAAAAGTGCATCACGAATGGTTGTCAGTGGACATTTTCAAGGCTGTAGGAAAAGGAGGACGTTAAAGCAGAGAGTAGAGTTTCAAATCTTGCAGAATTAACTGTGTAGCAAAATCAGTGCTTCAGGAAGAGGGAGCTTTCAGAACCTGTCTTTAATTTTCACATGGGAGCTTTTCTTGCAGGATGCGATGAGGGCTGGCGTGTCTCTTGGAATGTATACGGACAGCAAACTCGGTGTCTATGGGCTCCAATTTCCCCAAAAGAATTTAAATAAACCTTTCTCAAGCCAATCCGAGCTAACAGTACAGTAAGAAAATGTGCTCTGTGTCTATATGGAGCTTGGAAAAAATGGAATTTTTCTCTGATGTGTCAGGCAAAGCTGGCTTCAGTGAGTGTGCAGATGTGAGATTTTGCTTCAAGAACTGGAAAAGACTGAGGCTTGACTGCAGGCAGTAGGCAAACCAGCAACCCTTTTCAGTTTGTTTTAAGCATATGATGTGTGTAGGTCTGAAGGATATTAAGTTGATAAGAATTTTATGGCAATGGGGTGCCTGGTGAGTTCTGGGTTCTAGCTGCAGAAAGAGCTGTATTGTGAATGCAACTCCCAGTTTTACAGCAGAGGCTCCATGAGATCAAGCCAAAAGGAATGTCCTCACCAGAAGCCAATTAAAGCCTGTTGTAACGAGGAGATCCAAAGATATTATATTAATCTGTAAAGTATGGTAACTAATGGAGCAACTTGAAGATAATATGCCGTGGCCATGGGAATTAGGGTAGCCAAATCCTCTACATCAATGCCATCAATATACACCAAGAGAGGTTCTAAAATTCACCTGCCTCTGCTGTAGGTTACTGACTCAGAGGAAGCAATGAAAACTTGGATCCCAGTAATTTCCAGCACAGTTTTTCAGACCATTGAAGTACTATTATTCCTACTCGAGGAGGTTTGTGGACAAAAGCACCAAATCCCATCCCCAAACACAGTAATTGTATTTTGAGTGCCTCCTTCAGTCTCTTATCAATCCCTTTGCCTTCATAAGGGGTGTGCATTTCTTGATCCTGAAAGATGCAGTGTCTCCTAAAGCACTGCCCAGCTGTGCCAGGCAGTGGGAAAGGTGAGAACTGTTGTTTTGAATTGTAAAATCACCCTATTCATAATGCATGAAAGGACCTGTGCCACCGCACAGTGTTTCAGTCCTCCTGCAGCTCTGGAAAATTGGACAACTTCATAGTCTTTTATGAAAATATAATGTATCTTTGCTGCCTTTTGAGTAGTAAATTATGAATTTGAAAGTGACAAATATTAGCAAGCTGCCTTTATTGCTAACAAAACCAAAAGAGAAAAGGAGTCTGCAGAGCCTTTGGCAGAATGTTTAATAACTTTTGTGATTACTGTTTCCCAGAGGTGATGTGTATAATATGTACTTTTCCTCTTTCATTTTATCAAAACACTTATGCTGGAGACCACTGTTGTGTCTCTGCATTCCTGAACTTCTTTGTCAATTAGGGGTTATAGAGGTTTGAGCAAGCACAGTAAAAGCAAAGCTGTGAAGGCTTCAGCATCCTTTAAAAGAGAATTGCACTAATTCAGCTTGGCCCAAAATTATGTAAATAAGCAGTGAGGTGCTGAAAGTCTGCAGTAGTAGAGCAGCTGTGACAGAAACATTTTGCAGATGGATGGTGAATAATAGTAGATCATGCCAAAACAGACTCCATCTTCGGGGTATTCAGGTAGAAGAAAATTCATTTTCGCTGATGGCTTTGGTATCTTGACATAGAGACATTCATAGGATTTTATATACAAATTGATTGTTGAATAAAATTTCAAGAGATAGCATTCTAAACTTCAAGTATAAAAGCAATATTTTTGGACTTAGCACACAGAGTGCAGTTGTAGTTGATGTGAAGGAAGAACAGAGGATGGGCAGCAGCATGTGTGCTCCTGGGACAAGCACTCAAGGAGCTCGCCAAGGCTGTGGTTCTCAAGTCAGTGATAACAGGATGAGGTTGCAAGATACATTTAGGATGATATCATGCAAACAAGGAACATTTCTTTTGAATGAAAACACCAGAGCTGGAGCGAAAGCTGAGTTCCCACTGAACTAAGGAATGGGTCCCACAGCTTCTAGACTGAATTACATCTATTTCTTTGCATCTGTTTTTGTAAATGCAGAAAGAACTGCTCAGAATGGTTTAACATCAAGGAACCAATGCTGCAGACTGTTATCCATGCTTGGATGAATGCTGGTCAAGGATGCGGATCAAATCACCAGCAACCATCTACTCTGCAAGGCCAAAGCCAACCATAAAGAACAGCTGCGCTATGGAGAAAAGGAGGAGTTTTCATCCTTTCATCAAGCTATCAGTTACAGAACACAAATGCAATTAAAGTAAGTATTAAAAGAGTGATCCTAACTTTTGGCATTGGTAAATAGCTCAGCTAAAGCAGTGCACATTTGCTGTTATTACGTAGGTTTGCTGCGAGGTGGGTTCTAGACAGCATCTGGATCCAAAACTGGTTGGTTCCTTGTAACAAAGCTCAAGCTACAGTCAGACAAACGTATTGAAACCTAGTATGAGCTTTGCTGCCTGCAGTTTGGGGTGGGCTGTCTCCAGTTTCACTTCTCTTTAATATATGGAAAAGTATTCAAACTCTGAGTGTTGCTTTGAGGGTAATCTTCACCATTCCTAAAGACATCTCAAGTGCATTGAAGCACCTACACTTCCTGGTCTCCAGCTTGCTCCCTCTTTACTCTCATCCTGGCTTCTCTCCAGTCATGGCTTTGTACTGCACTTCATAGCACCTCCGAGTGAGAAAATGTATTCTAGCTTCCATCCTAAATCTGACTTCATCACCCTTTTTTTCCCCCTAAACTTCAGTTTTTTTCTGTTTTGGTTCTTGTGTTCCCTTAAACATATAGGAAGATAAGTGGAACATGTTGTCAGTCTAAAGGTTTTCTGCTCTTGGGTAAGGTGATACAGTTTTGCCCACTGACAACTTGTCTTATTGGTAACCTCATAGTTTGTGTAATCAGAAAGCATAGTATTAGCTTCACAGACTCAAAGCAGAGAACAGATGCCTGAGAAAGGGAGGTGGAAAGTCACTTGAACTGTTTTTATTACCGGCTGTAGAAAGCCCAGGAAGGTTCCAAATTTGGAGATGGGAAGTAAGACATGATGCTATTTTTATTTGCCTGCTGTCCTGAGAATAGAACAACCAGTGGAATGATGCCCCAAAGTCATTTCTGGTACAGATGTACTTATGTTGTTAAGATCTACTAAAAGCCTGGATTTTCAGTGCTTAAATTCAATTGAAAATATGCCTAGGGACTCAAACTGCACAGACTTGCTGAGAAGTTTGTTTTGAGGGAACTTCTTCGTGGGATGCTCTCTCATGGAGCAACCCCCAAAATATCTCATAATTTTAGGGCAAGGAATTGCTCTAAGTCATCACAGAAGCTCTTCGGCAGCACAGTTTGGTGCTGGTGATAAAATACACGTAGCTTTTTCATCTTGAAATATTTGGTATTTTAAAAAAGAAGACAGTGTTATTTACTTCCCCCTTTGTCCCCCCCAATGGATGGTGTTGCTTATGTGCTGTTGGCAGATGGGATGTGGATCATTTTAATTAGATTTTATTGGACTGTTATACGGCCCATAATTGTGATCATTACTCATTTTCACTGTGGTTCAGACAGATCCTCTATTTAGACATGATGATATTTTGATGAGAAAAGCCCCATGTAACTTGTTATGTTCGGGGCCAGTAGCCAAAGCAGTGGAATTGGGTGTTTTCACACCATAAAAATTAGAGTAGATTAATAAAGGACGTAATGGTCAATTTGTGTTTCTAATTGTGCTCAGACTGCGTATGCTATGAGCAGAGTGTCTCCTTGGGCTGCTGGGTTCTGCTGCAGGCTTTTGCAGCCAAAGGAAGGGAGATGTGGCAAGGGGACAGGGGTTAGAAGCAAGGTCTGAGCTGCGAATGGATCCATGATCCAACAGATGCTTTTGTGAGGCTGTGTCCTTTTCTCAGATAGGACTGTCTGCTTACCTCCACCCCATGGTCTCCTTATTGCTTGGTGATCAGAATCAGCTTTCGTCTCCTGGCTATCCAGAAGCACAACTGGCATTTTGGATGTAATACTTCTGGAGTATGGAGCTGCCTCTCCTTTTGTGCCCTGAGGAACGCTGGTCATACATTGGCAGGGATCATGGTTCAAGGATGTTGGAAGAAAGATGTAGGTTTTGACATCTTCTGACCTCAACTACACTGTGTTTGCAGATGTTTGTGTTGGAGAGTTGAAAGTATTGGGGACTGTGGGCTTTGGGGTGCAATATTAGCAGCAGCTGATGCACAGATGTTAACTGAACTGCAAATATCTCCATCCCAGTAACAAAATGGTGAATATAGTTCAGTAAAGCAATCAGCCACCTCCCTCCAGCTGCCTGGTTTGTGTGTAGAGCCTTTCTCTACTTTTACTTTATCTGTCTCCTCCTCCTTTTAAACAGGGGATGAAACAAAGCAGAATATTCCAACAAATGGATACAGCTGACTTAAAGATCACTTTATTAGCCATTATGCTCTTGTTTATGGTCAATGATTGTCTTACGCTTGAAAAATAAGTAGTGCTCCAAATAAAATGCTTCCTGTGAAGAGTCAGTTAGAAACTCAGTCGCTTCGTTCTGCCTAGTGGTAAATATTCTAATTTATTAATAAAATGCCTTTTTTTTTCCTTCTTGGAATTGGATGAGCTCACCCTAGAACACTGTTTTTCTCTTTCATTTAGTTCTAATAGACTCCAAATCAATGTTACTGTATAGGATGAGAGAACCTTTCCTAACAAGAGAATAATAGTCACTAAATTCTGGTGTGAATTTTCACAGAATGAAAGCGTACTAAAATGGATGAAACATCATGTTTCATTTTCTCATGCTGATTTTTCAAGTGAATAATTGCGAGCCATGATTAATGTCACCCCAGAAATCTGGCATGCTTATTTGTGAACATATTAATGAGTCTAGTTTTATTATTATTCAACCAACTCTAATGCCTCAGTGTGAGCCTTACATTTCCCAGTGTTTCTATCCTTATCCTTACAGAACTTTTTTTCTTCTCATTGGTTTTGCAATCCAGATTTTAAAGGCAGTAACTTTTGGCTTTTCAGGACTTTTAACAGTCCCCTTTGTGCTGATGGTGCTATGGCAGAAACTGCTTTCCTTGTGCCATTTAATCTTAATGTATATATGTGGGATAGGCAAAATAATTACACTAAGAGCGCTGGATGAATCTTTTATTTGGTTCTTAAATGCTCAGATAAAGAACATTACTCATTAAAACTGAATCTGTTGGGTGGAAAATTCATGCACATTTTCGCTGCAAACCAACCAGGAAGCCTTTCCGAGTTGAATGTTTTAGGGAGTGAAACATGCATTGGTTTTGCCCTTTGGTGTGTATACAGTTTGAATAGACAGTGATGTTTTTGTCCTCTTATCTCAAATACATGTTGGGAATCGGAAAGGTAGAGCAAAGGGGAACAAAGGTGATGTAAAAATACAAAATAATTAGTCACACTCTATGGAGATGCGAACTTTGGATTCTTCAGCTTGGAAAAGGAATCTCTGCTGTGATAGAAGTGAATAAAAGCCTGAGCTGCCAGGAGGAAACATGTAGGGAGAACCTGATCATTGCGTTTCTCACAAGAGAAAATGAAAGACATTATAATGATTTATCAGGTTGCAAATTTAATATAAACAAAAGATGATACTTTTTCATATGACATATGGTTATATTAAGGAGCTGTTTGCCATGCAGTAATGGGAGATGGAAGTTTGCCTGGGTTCCGGTATCCTGATACATGGGAATAATGTTACCACTAGATACTGAATATGTTGTTACGTATCTTGCTAAGGCTGCTTGACTTGCTCCTACTTTTTGTTTTTCCCAGGCTGGCTGCTGGTTGGAGGAAGGTCACAGAATCAGATGGGCTTTTAGCTGCCCCATTTCTGTCATTAATTGTAATGATTTCAGGAGGGATGTGAAAAGGATCCCCCGAGGCCTGACATCTCATTGATTTCCCCATCAGTGTACCAAAGGGTCCAAGAAGCAGTTATCTTGGAAGTTAACACCTTCAGGACTGCACTTGCTGCCACCTGGATGAGTTCGTTCCAGCAAAGCCCCGCTGAGGTCTTTGAGAAATACTTGCATGCAAGTCGCTGCAAAATCTGAGTTCATTTCTGCATTGCCAAGGATGAAAAGGGGAGCATGTCTCAGAATGGCAGAGAGGAAGGTAAGGAAGAGGGGACTGTCAGCAGCAAGAAAAGTCCTGCTTTACCTACCGAGAACAAATCGGACTAGGAAATATCTGGCAGAGTTCACAATAATTCAGACATTGTCCCAGACCTTAATTGCTGGCACAGGCAACCGTGTCCCTGGAAGGAGGGAGGTGGATCATGTCTGTGTGCTCCATCTGCTGCCTGCAGAGACGGGAACATTCCAGGCCAGGTGTTGCTGAGCATTGCTCTTGTCTAGCAGCAAGATAAGTTTAATTAAAGGGCTAATTATTCCCATTCTGGAACGGACCTATTCGTTGTACTTGCAATTGCTTTCTAACTCTCTTCCTCTGGTGTTCATGAATTATACATTTATCTTCCATTGTCACATTACTGACTTGTTTTGCTTAAGTCTTTGGTGTGTGTGAAAATTGGAAACAAAGGGAATTGGCGAGACTTGAGTTTAGGTGATACTTCATTGTAATGACATTTGTCAGCACAAAAAGGCACTTCATGCTGGCTTTCTAACTTTCTTGTGAAATAGGTATTTTACAGTTGTGGTAACGAAGGGCTCCTATCAGTGGGGAATTGGACCCAGATGTTTGTGTTCTGCTACAACTGTTAAGAGCATCAGGCAAAACTTTTCTTCCAGTTCAACAAGGAGTAACCCACTGATGTCCAAAGAGCTGCTGGATTTACTTCAGGAAGGCAGTCCACTGGAATATGTCTGATTTGAAGTGTTATTCTTTTACATTCAGTTTAAAGTCTTTAATGTAACCTATGCTTGCTTTCTTTGGCTCCGCGGGTCATGCAGAGCTTTGAATCTTTGCACTACTAGTAGCAGATGATAGTTTTCTCTGCCAAAATGTTACAGACTTGCTCATTAAGATGCTGTGTTCTTGTGGGTTACCTTCCTTTTGACCTTTTTGGACCTTACTCAAAAACAGCCAGTCTGGGTGAAACATTGGTTTAGAGCCGTACCTTCCTCCTCACTCTTTGGAAACCTGCTGTCCTTTTGTAGGGTCCACAGAAAGGATGGTCATAGATCACCCTGTTGACAGTGCAGAGCTATTTGTTGGAAACAGGAGTAATTCAAGTCAAATCTATTCTGAAAAATGAGCAGCTTAATTGCATTTTCACTCTTCTCTTTTCTACCATACAGTGAGGACTTTGGTTTCTGCACGTCCTGGAGGACTGGAAAGAGAGAGGGAATCTTCCTGTGCCTAGTTTTGTACCTATGACATCTTACATTAAACATAAATGACTACTTTTATCTAGAGCAGGAATTTTATTTCATGTCTTTTTAGGCCTTTTGTCAGTTAAAGCTTTGAACCAGGTCAAACCTACATGTGAGATTTTTCTCCCTCCACGTAGCCAAACTTCAAAAGACATGTTACTCACCCCATTTTAGTGTTCAAGGCTTGCATTAATTAACCACGAAAGGCATCTTCCATTCCTTTTCCTTTCTTTCTTTTCCCTGGAAGCAGTTTTTATCTTAATCATGGAGCCAGGAGAACCATCACTAGGATGGATAAGGATATACACACAGTGTCGGTAACCTGAATATAATCTCTGAATATTCCATGACTCTGTAATGTCTGTCATGCTGGGACTGAGCCCTGGTGCTGATGAACTGCCTAGGGCACTGTGTTGCAAATGCATTCTTTCACAAGATAAAGCAAAGCGGAGAAAACCATATAATGAATTCCAGTCATGTAACATTATGGACTAAGCAGAAGTGCCACTCCTTTACTAGGATAGTTGTAAGAAGACATTTTTGAAACCACATAGCTCAAATGATAGCAGCCACCAGCCAAAACCCCAAAATATTTCTGCATATGAAACAGGCGCATGTGGAATACATGGAAAAGCTACGGACTGGTTTATAAACTATATTTGTAGAAAGACCATGAAATTGGAAAGTGATAGCATTGCAAAATATACTGCGAATATAGTTTTGTCAGAAAAACTAGAGGGAGGATTTGGATCTGAGTGTTGATCAGAAGAGCCACAGTGTGGGCAATTCTGCACAGCAATCTCTTCTCATATTTAATGCCATGGAAGGGAACAAGGGACATTCAGTGTCCTTTGTGAACAGACAGGATCTGCTCATTGACTCCGCTGTTAGTCCTTTTTCCCCTTACACAAGAGGAAAACTTGCAAGTACCCAAATTTTTTGCTAACTACTGAGGACAAAAGGGGATAAAAATAATCTGCAATCTCTTGAAACCTATGCAAGCTATCTAGGATATACAGCACTGTGACAGGGCATAACTAAGCTCTGAGATCTCCTATCTAAGTTTTCAATGTAAATACGTCTAACATGCATCCCATAAGTACAATTGAAGGCTGGAGAGAGATAAAACCCCAAACCACAATTAAACATTTTTGCACCACGGGAAGACTGGAAGATGTAAAATGGTGGCAGTGGGGCTCAGACTTGGCAGTATTTATGTGAGGAGACATTGATTTGTTTCAGCTTGTGTTTTGAAAATACGGTGTTTCAGCAGAGGTTTATTGTTGATGCATTTGTTGTGAAACCAAAGAAAACGTACATGAAGTTCTTGTCAAAACCATCATGGGAAGGAAAAGGGCAGCCAAAAGTGGAGGAATGGGCGTTCAGGGGCTTGTCAGAGAAGTCAGATGTATTTGAATGTATGGGTCCGAGAGAATCCACCCAAAGGTGAATTTCAGACCCGTGGGTTTGAAGGAACAAGGTGAGAATCTGAAAAATCAGCATGGGTTTATGAAGGGCAAATCATGCTTGAGCAGCACAGCTGCCTTTGGTTAAGAAATAACTGTATGGGTATAGCACAGGACAAAGCGGCCCATCTTATTTGTGGAACTATAACCATAGCCTAATGTTGGCAACAGTATGGAGCAGCAGGTGGGATCAGAGGGCCCTTCCAACCATCATTTCCTAGATTTTGTGGGTTGCTGAGCTGAAGCAAACGAGGAGCTGTGAAAACATTTGTATGACTTGGTATGGTACTCAGCTATTCAGTGCCATGAGGAGCTATTAGCTTTGGGAAGAGTTCTAGTATATACATTTCTGTAAGAAGAGAGGTTTGTTCCAAACATTCATAGGAAAAACCAACCTTCTTTACTTGAATGCGGTCAGAGAAAGTTTATAATCAGGAAAGAAACCTGGCCTGTCATGGGTCAGCAAGGACCAAAAGCTAGGAACCCAGATTATTTATATTACCAGTGTCTTAAAATAATTTAAACTTCAGTCAGTTTTCAAAGCTTCCAAAAACATTAATCCACAACAATGTAGAATCACAGAATCACAGAATCACAGAATCACAGAATGACCCGGGTTGGAAGGGACCTCAAGGATCATGTAGTTCCAACCCCCCTGCCTAGCAGGGCCACTAAACATACACATTTACTAGATCAGGTTGCCCAGGGCCCCGTCCAATCTGGTCTTGAACACCTCCAAGGACGGGGCATCCACAACCTCACTGGGCAGCCTGTTCCAGGACCTAACCACCCTTCTAGTAAAGAACTTTCCCCTAACATCCAACCTAAATCTTCCCTCCTTCAACTTAAAACCATTTCCCCTAGTCCTGCTATTATCAGCCCTTTCGAAGAGTTTACTCCCCTCCTGGGAGTAAGTTCCCTTCAGGTATTGAAAGGCTGCAATGAGGTCACCTCGCAACCTTCTCTTCTCCAGGCTGAACAAACCCAACTCCCTCAGCCTGTCCTCATAGGGGAGGTGCTCCAGCCCCCTGATCATCTTTGTGGCCCTCCTCTGGACCCTTTCCAAAATCTCCATATCTTTTTTGTACTGAGGGCTCCACACCTGGACACGATACAACAGATGGGGCCTCACAAGAGCTGAGTAGAGAGGGACGATCACCTCCCTATCCCTGCTGACCACCCCTCTCCTGATGGAGCCCAGGATCCCATTTGCTTTCCGGGCTGCCAGAGCGCACTGCTGGCTCATGTTAAGTTTCTCATCTATCAGGACCCCTAGGTCTTTTTCAGCCGAGCTGCTCTCAAGGACAACTCCTCCCAGCCTGTACAGGTGCCTGGGGTTCTTCCGGCCCAAGTGCAAAACCTTGCACTTTGCCGTGTTGAACCTCATTAGGTTCACCCGAGCCCAGCTTTCCAGCCTGTCAAGGTCCCTCTGAATGGCATCTGTTCCCTCCACCGTATCGACTGCACCACTCAGCTTGGTGTCATCAGCAAACTTGCTGAGGGTGCACTCCATTCCCTCATCGATGTCATTAATAAAGATGTTAAAGAGCACCGGTCCCAAGACAGACCCTTGAGGGACGCCGCTCGTTACCGGCCTCCACCTGGACATAGAGCCATTGACCACCACCCTCTGTCTGCGGCCTTTCAACCAATTGCTTATCCATCTAGTTGTCCACCCATCAAATTCACCTCCCTCCAATTTGGAGATGAGGATGTGATGGGGGACCATGTCAAAGGCCTTGCTCAGGTCCAGGTAAATGACATCGGTCGCCTTCCCTTCATCCACCAACGCCGTCACTCCATCATAGAAGGCCACAAGATTAGTTAAGCATGACCTTCCCCTGGTGAAGCCATGCTGGCTGTCTCGGATCACATGCTTGTTCTTTATGCGATCAAGCATGTTGTCCAGGAGGATCTGTTCCATAATCTTCCCAGGCACAGAGGTGAGACTCACCGGCCTGTAGTTCCCCGGGTCCTCCCTGCTCCCCTTCTTGTAAATGGGAGTGACGTGACCCTTCCTCCAATCATCCGGGACCTCACCTGACAGCCACGACTTCTCAAATATGATGGAGAGCGGCTCAGCAACCACCTCAGCCAGCTCCTTCAGGACCCTGGGATGCACGCCATCTGGCCCCATAGACTTATACTCATTCAGTCTAAGGAGGCACTCTCGGACTTGCTCTACCCTTACAGTGGGGAGGAATTTACCTCCTTGGTCCCCACATGGAGGTATGGGGGTGCAAGACTTAGGGACGTGAAAAAAACTAGAATCCTGGCCACCAGTGAAGACCGAGGTGAAGAACTCATTCAGCACCTCAGCTTTCTCTTCATCTGTTGAAGCCATTTCTCCTTTTAAATTTACCAGAGTAGGTACGCCCATTTTGGCCTGTCTCTTCTGGCCAATGTACCTGTAGAAGGTTTTCTTGTTGTTTTTCACATCCCTCGCCAAGTTCAGTTCTGCCTGTGCCTTGGCTTTCCTGATCCCACATCTGCAAGTTCGGACGGCATCCCTGTATTCTTCCCGGGTGACACAGCCTTGTTTCCAGAGCTTGTACACCCCTTTCTTCACCCTCAGTTCTCTTAGCAGGTCCTTGCTGAGCCATGCCGGTTTTCTACCTCTCCTGCCCACTTTCTTAATCAGGGGAATGGAGACCTCTTGTGCTGCCAGGAGGGCATCCTTGAACAGTAGCCAGCTCTCCTCAACGTCCTTATCTTTGAGGGCAGCGCGCCAGGGGATCTTGGCCAGTATTCCATTGAGTAGCTTGAAGTCTGCTCTTCTAAAGTTGAGCATCCTGGTCCTGCTCTTTGCCAGGCCCACATCGCTTGAGATCACAAACTCAACCAGGGCATGATCGCTGGAGCCCAGGCAGCCTCCAACCTTGACGCCTTTGATGATCTCCTCAGCGTTGGTGAGCAGCAGGTCCAGCAACGCTTGACCTCTGGTCGGTCTGTCCAATACCTGAACCAGAAAGCTATCATCAATGGATTCCAAGAGCCTTCTGGAGCTCTTGCAGCTCGCCGTGTGGTTTTCCCAACAGATGTCAGGATGGTTGAAGTCCCCCACCAGGACAAGAGCCCGTGAGCCAGACGCCTCACGCATCTGGAGCAAGAAAGCCTCATCAGCAGCCTCCCCTTGATCAGGTGGCCTGTAGTATACCCCTAATACCAGCTGACCTTTATTAGTCCCATCTCTAATCCTAACCCACAGGCTCTCAACCTGTTCTTGACTGTTTCTCATGGGGAGCTCCTCACAGTTTATCCAGTCTCTGACATAAAGGGCGACTCCCCCACCCTTCCTACCTCGCCTATCTCTCCTAAACTCCTAGAACTCAGAGATCTCCAGCTTTCATTTCCACAGCCTGTGCCACTCAGGCTGAGCTGGGTGCAGAGAGGCCAGGGTGTGAGCAGGATGGATAAATGCTGCCCTTATCCACGCATCAGATCCTGCATGTAGAAATCCTTTGTATTCGCTATTCATGAATGCAATATGGCATGAGGATCCATGATCTTTATGGACAATGAATTCTGAACTCCCTGGGAGAGGAGAATATTTGCCTGTAGAAACCCGAGTCCAAGAACTGAACGTGCCCAGCTGGGGAAAGCACACACAGAAATAGTCTCTTGTTTCTGGCTGCTGCTCATACAGGCAGATCACTTATTTACCTCATCTAAATATTTGACCTTTATGCTTTTTGGAAATTGTATTTTTTTTTCTTTTTCTTCTTAATTATGTGGAAGGAGCACCTCCTTTCAGAGCTCTGATGGACTTCTCTATAAATAGCCCCTCACATCCCAGAACTTCACAATGAAACCTTCAGCAAAGTCAGCATCCTGAGGACTTTTTAAGCCTGAGATGGGAACCACGTGGAGTTTAATCATTAATCACCAGCCTTTAATTAACAGCTCTGGGCTTTGAACAAAAGGTGCTTGCTGCAAGGCTGCTGAGGGGCCCTGAGCTCTTCTGTGCGCTTTCATTTGAGGGACCCAGTGGCATTCCTAAAGGGGGCTGTTGGAGTAACCTTCTCCTTGTGGGAAGGGGTCACGCTTCCCAAGAAGAGCAGATGTTTGTGGCCCAATCTCCATTTTCACAACTGCCCTACTGGCAGGCTGGAGGTCTGAGATGGCTCAGTGCAGGGATGCTACCAGTTCCCTAAGCCCTACTTTGCTCTGGAAAGGACTTGAGCATCTCCAGAGCCTTGTTGCCTCCATCAGGTGAGGTGGGCTTTAACCAAAGGAAAGAGGAAAGTTGCTCCAGGCTTGGAAAATTTTATAGGGGAGTGTTCAAAATTGAGCACTTGGGAGAGAAAGAAAACATTGCTATAAAAGTTGACTCAGCCAATATTTTCTACATTCTTGCTGCTGTGATTGAAGATATTTGTTTTTAATATAGGTTTCTCCCATTTGTAGTCTGGCTTTCCTGTAGTAAAAACTAAAGGGCAGATCCTCAGCTGATATAAATTGGCTCCACTGAAGTTAATGGAGCCATGCTGGTTTGTACCAGCTGAGTGATCTGGCTTGTGCTGCAGTGCTCCATACCCCCATTATCCTGCCATGATTACGATACTAATTCAGTAAAATGGCTTCGCAGTGTAATAAAACCAACCCAGAGCATGGAAGATGAAAGGACTCCCTTCTCCATTTGACCTGGTATTTTTCAACAGAATGTTTTCCCTTATTTTCTCTTTTGTTAGGAAATGCTCTAAACTTTTTTCTTGCTTTCTTGCTTTTTGGCTTCAGCACGAAGGCTGTGTGTGTGCAGAAAGCATGTGGCACATGCAGTGGTGTGGTGGGTCAGGGCACAGTGGGCCTCGTGCAAGGGAACAAATTGGTTCTTCAAAGGGCAGGGCTGATCCTGCAGAGCAGCTGAAGCCCTGAGCTAACCTTGACTCCTGAAAAATGGGAGTTATCATACTCCAGGGCAGAGCATTGATCATTTTATTCATTCTCTGCCCTGTGTAGTTTTTCTTGATCTGCCTGTGGTGGAAGACGCAGCCCAAGAAGCTCAATAAAGCTGCATCCACTTCTGTCACAGGGGAAAAAGACATGTTGGTGGCTTTCCTCCTTGTGATCAGCTCTTCAGCCATAGCAGAAAGGTGAGCAGTGGGGAGCAGGACGAGCTGTGCTATCTGGTTGCTTGGAGCTGTTGAAAACCGAAGGGAATAAAGAGACACAGAGATCTGAATAAAGGCAGACAGATGCATGGCTGGATCCCTAGGATGAAATGTTTTGTTTGCCACAGCGCAGCTGAACTGCACAGAGGTTTTGTTCTGAACCAGGAGGGAGTTTCACAGGGATGTTGCTACATGGAGGCAGTAAATTTAACTTTAAAGGGCCGTGAATGGAGGCTTTTGGCTAAAAGCTGAAGTGCTGTTACTTTTTACTGGGCCTGTTTAACTCCACTTGGAACAGGACAGTGTGTTTGACTTATAAGGCTCCTGGAAGGCTTGGCCTGTGGGTCCTGCCCCTGGCAGAGTAGCAACGAGCCATAAAGGTGAGTGTGTGCCAGCCTGGCCCTTCTGTGCTAAAGGAAATACAAACTGATCTCACCTGTGGCTTAGGGAGAGCTGTGGGTGTAAGTGCTGGGAGCAGGGCTGTGCCATGGCAGCACAGTTTTAACTGTCAGAATAGCTAAAGGGTTCAAAGGCAGTCAAAATGTCCAATGTCCAGAATTGGCAGGTTTGCTTGAATCCTGCTCCCAGACCTGTGCTAATCCTCTAATATCATTGTAATAATCCTGATTCAAAGAAGGGTTTTCTTACCAGCTCATCATTTCGAAACAGTCTGAGCCTTCTTGTAGTATTATCCAATTTAAAACTGTTTAAACCTTCTGCTTCTTTTAGGGAAAAACATGCGTTTTGCACCAAAGTCTGCTCAGAAGCAGCAAAACCTCTCATGCTCATATCTACTAGTGTCTCGTTGCAAGCAATTTTAAAACATGCCCTGTGTTTGGATTGTGTTTGAGACTCGGTTATTTGTTGTGGGTTTAGCAGACTGCAATCACCCACTTAAGGTGGAACTTGGCCACCTTCATTCCTTTCCTCCCAATGCTAAGGAAGCATCCAAAATTCTTGTATTTGGCACAGGTTGGCAGTGGATGCTGTCCCAGACTGAGAGGACCATTCCTCATGTTGTGTGGTTGTGGTCTGAGTGTCTTGGCAGTGGGAAGCTCTGTTTACCAAGAAAGATGGACCCAAGCTGCCTGGCTGAGGGGACAGGAGCATGCACACAGGCCTTACCTGTGGGGTAAGTGCACCCTTTTCTTGCATTAATTGGAGAAAAGAATTAATGATCTGGAAAGCTCTGCAGAACACAGGTGTCTGTGTCCTTAACCAAGCATTGGTGGCCAAGTGATGGCTGTGCAGAGCCCAAGGAGCCTCTGTGCCCCCAGTGATTGAGCACTGTTCCTGAGAAGGGGAGGCAGAGCTGGAGCAGTGGGTGCAGGCAGCCATCACTAGACCTAATCAGGCAAGGAAAAGCTTTGGAGCATATGGACCCCAATGTGTGGTCCAAGTGCAACAGCTTGGTGAGTGTCCTGCAGGGAGACTTTTACTAGCGCTGCAACAATAATTCATCACTGCCTGAAGGCTTGATGGGTCTGGTACTCCTTGTCTTAATTGACCTCGGCTGGAGACCTGCGTTTCAGTCCAGCTTAGTCACAAAGGACTTGGTCTGTACCTGGGCCTTAAAGAGGATATTTATCAGAAAAATCATATGATTAATGGAACTGAGTGATGTTCGCTTGAGAGTGGATGGGAATTGAATTAACAGAGTAGGGATTTTGGCAGGTGTGAAGTGCTGAGACCGATGATGTCTGGGGGACAGAGCACCCCAAGCCCCACTGTTGTGCAGCCATAGGCTGGGAGCTCAGGGTGGGGGGCTGAGAGAAACACAGTGCCAGAGTCTGGGCTTGTATGTGGGTAACACATGGTGTGCAGCTTGTTAAGCCCTCACACCACAGTGCCCAAATTGCCATTGCTGCCAGCCCTCTCAGAAAGGGCAAGGATAAAAAGGAAGCTGATACCCCCAAGTAAATGGTGATGGAGGGGGAAGAACAAGTGAAGAAATAATCAGAAAACTCCCAAAGCTTACTTTCTTGCCTGCTTCTTTTTCCCCACTCTTCTTTCTTTTTCCCTCCATGTCAACACCAAACAAGACAGGACTAAAATTAATGGGGAAAGCAGCAATTAGCAAATTAGGTTAGCGGTGTGTTGCAGTGTGCCATGGCTGCCAGGTGTGAGGGGCTCTGGCAGTATATTTATTAATGGCTGTCAGAAAAGTGACACTTTGATGAATGAAGCTGGGTAATCGGCATCCTCCGACAGCGAGCACTGAGAGGCCTCAACATGCTAAACTGCAAAATCAAACCTTTTTTAACCCCCATACAAAAATACAACAACAGAAATTGCTGCAAGAGGAGTGTGTTTTTCCATCAGGGGCTGGAATTCATGTTCTCCCCTAAATACCTCCTTTCTGTAACTTGCTGGGAGGAGTTGTCAGCATGGAAGGTTTTCCCTTTCCTTCAAATATGGGCCTCAAGAGTTTATAAATGCAGGCAGCTTAAAAGTATGTTTTGTTTTGGGTATATATGGCAACCCTATTAAAGGCAAGGGTCCTGTGCTCGTGCTTTTTGGCCTTTGCCCTTTAAACATGATGGTATCAGTAATCTACAGACTGAGATGGTGTGTTAGGTACCGTTTTCTCTTGACTGGTGGTCAGCACTTCTCCTCATTAGTGCCACTGATGTGTGATGTCCAGGAGCCCACGCTGCCTACAGGAAGAGAGAAAATGCAACAATATGTAAGGTTAAATGTGTCAGATGAAACTTCACCTGCAGCACTGTTGCATACTGAAGTTTCCACTCTTGATAACCTCAGCTGTGGGCATCTCCCTTCTGATGAATGTGTGTGTGCTGTGGGACATCAGCTGCCGTGCTCCCAAGTGAGCATGGCTATATGGTATAATGGCAGGGTGCATTGCTGGTCACTTGGTGAATGGGAATTCAGAATTACTGGCCAACAAGATGTGAGTTTAGAAGTTCTCTTCAGGAAAAAAAGACCACAACAGAACTGTACTGAAGTTGTTGAGGAGATCAGCCCAGCTGCTGGGATAGCATCTGGATTAAAGATTGCTCTGCAAAATGCTGCACTATGTGAAATATTTCTTCCAAGTTTTCAGGCTTTGCATTGCATGCCGGAGGTAAGTTCTGTGCACTGCTTTGATAGCTCAGCACGGGGTTGCTCAAATCCCCCAATTCCATAGAGAAATTGAATACCTTTCTACAAAATCTTGGTTCTGGGTTTGGCCAGCTAAAAGGACTGTGTAAGTTTTGATTAAAAACATGAGAATCAATGTAAGTCATATCCCAGGCATTCATCTGGTCTTCTAGTTTGAAATGAAGCTGAGTGATCTGTGTGGAGTTAATTGCCAGGATCTGTGGGCTTGTTAAGTTTGAATTGGCTCTTGTAGCAGATCTGAAATTATTCTCTTATGCTTTAATAATTGTATTTAGTTTCCTAATTTGGCCGCTGAGTTCATCAGAAGATAATTGAACTTTTAAAAACATAATCTGATCGGGCTGTAGGAAATACTTTAAAATAAACTTCTTCTGAGACTTTGATCTGTTTTCACGCCCTCTCTCACGAAAGCAGCCTGTCTGCAGGGCTCCAACCTGCTGAGGTGCGTGTTCCTAAACCAGGCAGTTCTTGAGCAGAACCGGGTTGCTCCCTGTATGCAAAGGAAGCCAGCAGCTCCCTGCCAAGACAAACTCTGGCTGCATGGACTGCTCCTGGGTGCAGCCCCCTGCCTGCATGCTCTGCCTGGGTGCAAAAATCCCCTTGTAAATGATTCCAGGGAGCAAGAGAAATGGCTCTCAAGTCACTTCAGTTTTTTGATACAACTAAAATTGTTACTTAAAGGTCAGAGTATTGTTTTCTTGTGCACTGAGAAGGGGATCAGTTGCCTTGCATGGAGCTGTGGGCTCAGTTCTCCTGGGCAGTTTGGGTTCCTTGCGAGCTGTGGTTTCAAGTGATGTGAGCTTTCCTGCCTTCTGCTGTTGGCTTCTGTCGAACAGGCATGTTTTCCCTTTTTGGTGAGACTTAACCCAATTCCTGAAGTTCTTATAAGCAGTTCCTGAGTTTTGGGGGTAATGGAGTGTGGTTCTCCAGTTTCAGTGATAGCATGTAGAAGTTTATGGGCCCACTGCAGGCCTGTAAACTCAGGTTTTCCAGGTCCTACATTAGCACATTAACTACTGGGCTGTTTTTCCTGCTCACCTACCTGACTTCCTTCCTGTTTTAAAAAGGATTTGCTGCTTTTCATGTTCTCCATTTTATGAATTTGCAAAGACTTCTGTCATTGTATAAGCATGCACCAAACAGTTTATTTTCACTTACTTCAGTGCTTATGGTTTATATTTACTTCCCATTGACTTGCTCAGGACTCAGCCCAGGGAAGACCTCTGATTTTCCTCTTGGTCTATGACATGGCTGGGAGGCTCCCAGCCCAGCAAGCAATCACTGCACCAAAGCTCAAGGAGTAAGCAAATATAAATGATTGTCCAGGCTGAGCTTGTCTTGGTTTTTAAAGGGGAAACACT
Organism: Coturnix japonica; assembly: GCF_054131305.1. NCBI lineage: Eukaryota > Metazoa > Chordata > Aves > Galliformes > Phasianidae > Coturnix > Coturnix japonica. The sequence continues at coordinate 3,064,116 of NC_140699.1, forward strand.
GCTTGAAGTTCCCTCTGTGAGTGCCAGGAGGGTGAAATCACCCACTGCTCACTGTGGCTCTGCTGCACGAATGGTCTCTAGGCACCTGCAGTGCTGCCCCTCACAGCTCTGTCCATCCCCTCCATATAGACATGAAGGTTTGTCCATGACTTGTTCCACCTGCACAAGCTATTTTCTGATTCCTTGTCACTGTCAGCTCAGTAGCGCTGTCATTTTCCAGATACGTGGTGTGTAATTAATGAGAATGTCATTTCCAGATTGTTTCAAAAACTAGATTGAGCATCTGAGAAATTATTTCACTCAGTGCCTTAAGATAGCTCGTTCATTCAGAAAGCTATCTTGGCTGCTTGATTTGAGGGGAGTTGTGGAGGGAAGCAGCTGTGCTTATATTATTAAGGACTGCCAGCTTTGAACTCTTCATGCAGATGCAAAGCATGGGTTCACGTGCTGCCAACCAGGCAGCTGGGTGACAGGGCAGGGGAGGGATGTGCCCAAATTGCATCAGCCCTGGCCATGACAGCCTCACGTCTGTGTGTTGTGAGGATGGTCTCCTTGTGGTGGTCTCTGGGGGCAGCAGTTGCATGCTGCAGGGCTGGAGGGATAGGAGGACACATTGTAAGTTGGCTTTGTCCTGTATGGGCAGACACGAAGGTTGGTTCTGGTGGGCTTTGTTGGCCCTCAAAGCAGAAAAGGAACAAAATGGGACTGAGCAGTGGATAAGGATTTGAGGCTCAGTTCTTATTTCTCCTGAAAATACCCTGTATCCCCTCAATAAAACTGATTTATGGCTTTTAGCCATGGTTCCTCACCTGTAAAATTGGGAAAAATACTTCCTTTGTGCCCCATTTATTTACATGGTCATCTCTTCCTATCTAACACCGCGCTTGGTGCAGCGGGGCCTTGTTCCTTTCTCAGCACTCCATGCGGAATTTATATTGCAGCAATCCTTGTAACTATCAGCAAAAGAAAATTACTGCAGACAGGTGCCGGTGCTTCAGCTCTGCTCTGATAGTGCTGCTGGCTGTGGTTTGGTGGCTGTCCCCTGCCCGTGGCTCTCAGCGTGTACCCACAGCTGTCAGTGTGAATGACAGATTAACAAATGCACAGTGGCTTTGTTCCTCACTGTGCTGCCCCAGTGCCACGCTGGGTCTGCAGTGCAGAGGGATGCATGGCATTGTCTCACCCACTAACACTCTGTCTGGTAACTGGCAAAAGCAATGCTTTTCACCCATTGCAATGGGTGTGCTGTAGAAAATGAAGACCGTAGGGATGTGAGGGTCTTGTTTAATTTGTTTTATTTCTTAATCCAAGAGTAAGAGAATGCAAAACTTCCAAGCTGAAAGGCTTTGTACTCTGCTTGCTCCAGGAGATATTAGTGAGGGATCAGCTGGGTTCACCAGACTCCACAAGGTACCTTTGTTTATGGATGAGGCCATGCAGTTGGGGATCAGAGGTTGTGCATAGCTGCTGTAGAGCACGCTGGGCTGCGAAAAGTCGGGCACCAGAGATTAATTTCTTGGTTTCTTAGAGCCAAGGTTTAATAGCAGACCTGGGGAGGACAGTGATTGAGCTCACAACCAGCAGAACCTATAGTTCAGGTCAAGTGAAAGGAAGGAGCTAAGGGACTCAGCATGCTGCTTGCAGGAGGAATTCTAATGGCTTCATGGTATGGGGTCTGCACAAGGCATGCAGGAGCTAGTGCCCGGGCTGCACCATGAAGCCTGCACAGCCCCGACCCCCTGCTCACTGCCCTGCTCACAGCTGGGCATGGCAAGAATAAATCTGGAAGGGAACAAGAGAAAACAGAAAACGCTGGCAGTTTTTCAGTAGGGAGAATGGTGTGTTTGAGCTGCAGTGGAGAGGGACAGCTTTTGGTTCTAACTTTTTGAGTTGCATACTTCAACAAACAGTGTAAATTTGGCAGGATGAAGTCTGGGTGACCTATTCTGGCTGGATCGAGGACTGATTCTGAAGCTGGGATTTAACTCAGCTCTGACATTTCATGCTGCTATTCCATTCCACTTCAGTTTCAAAGTTTTCAGACTTTTTTTTTTTTAAAGATGTGCCCTTTATGTAACTCATTTAATTGTGTCTAACTACACGGTGATTTTTTTCCCCTCCCTACCTTCACAAATGCGATTGGATATACATGTAGATCTTAACTTATAGCATATATTACAGTAGGGGCAAGAGAATCTGCCTTGAGCTTTCATATTTATCCTGAATAAGGCTGTACCAACTGGTTCTGCCTTAAATTCTCTACCTCAAAGTCTCCTGGTGTTCTGTTTTCTCAGGAAGGAAACAGGTTGCACTGAACGCAAACTGCGCGGCATGGATTTACTCGTTAGACACAGATGGGATTCCTCTATCAAAGTACTCTTGTGTTGTCTGCATTCATTACACTCACTAGAAAAGCTATTGACATGACAGCATTCTCCTGTTAGGTTTTTTCCTGCTCTTTTAGAAGTGCCTGTTGGGTTGCAGTGGCCTGAAAATGCAGTGACCAAGATTAGAGGTTTGGACCTTGAGAGCCACAGGAGAGGAGCTTTCAATGTCTCCTGTATTTGTTATGATCAATTCATAGTGACTTGAGTCTGCAAATGAAGATGTTCTTATGAAATGTTTTTGATTTTATGCATTTTGATTCTGGTATTAAGTAGTGTGAGAAAAGCAAATCAGTCTTTTTGTTTGGCTGCTGGTTTAACATCCAGTTCACATTAGCAGGATGCAAGGAATCTGGATGCTTGTTTGGAAGCCACTTATGAGATGTTCGATTTCCTTCTATGGAAGGAAATACTGGAGAAGACTTCTAATCTTATGATTCAAAGCATGAATCAGTCCCCAGATTGGATCTGTGCCTGCAGCAGTAAAAGGGGCAGATTGTCACAGGGTTGCTGCTTTGTTCTTCTCTGGAGCACCCTGTACAGCTGCTATCAAAGGCAGAAGAGCAGCATCAATGGAACCTGCTCTGCTCAATGCAAGCTCTGAGTCTGGTGATTTTCAGCAGCATGTCATCTTAAATATATATGTTTTTTCTTTTCTCTTTCTTTATTAGTTTCATGTTCCAGCTGACTTCCTCCAAGAGAGGAACATGCTTTCCCATCAGAACTACGTGAAACACCTGAGTTCATTGGGACTGGAAGAAAACTGTCTCAGAGACAAAGATACACAGCTTCCCTGGATTGCTGGCTACATGCCTGATCTGAGGTCTGTGGTCATTTACTTTGCAATGGATTTTTCACTTTTCATTTGCCTTGTATAGGTATCACCAAATGGTTTATGCTTTCTGCTTTGCACTGTCTTTTTTGGGGGAAAAACTACACAACAGCTCTGCACACTCCTTGTGCTGATAATCCCTGTTGTGGCTGAACTGAAACAACACCCAGCTTGTGCCACTTAGCTGCTGCTGGACAGGACAATGCAGTGATGGTGGTATTTGAGGGAATGATATTCTATCACAAAGGGAATTTGTTACAACCATAATTTTACCAACACAAACGCAGAGAACAGCACTGATCTGAAAAGCCAGAGCCCTGCCTGTGAGTGAGCACAATCTGCAGATGGAGAGAAGCAACTTTCTGATTTCACTGCTAAACTTCCCCTCCTCAAACCAAAACAGTTTAATCAGTCAGATTCCTGTTTAATGAGTTGCACTGCTGCCTCTAACCAGGAACGTATCTTAGATGATGGAAATAATGGTTTCAGTAAGACTTACTGTGATCTCATTACCCCATAGATTGCCTGTGTACATTCTTCCCCTGCCTCTACTACTCACCTTCACAAGCAGGACCCCAATTTTGAGACTGAACCCCTCTGGCTGTGTGAGCTGCCACATGAAGGTGCTTTCCTGCACACTGTCCTCTAGTTGCTGCCATCGAGCAGTTGGTAAAGTCTGCAGCTTGCGGACAACTTTTCTTGCCAACCATGCATTACAGAGGGCTAATTGTAAAAGTGGTGCACCTGCTGGCTCCCTTGGTGGCTGGAAGCAACAGGAAAAAAAAAAAAAAGTAATAGTAATTTATTAATGATCAAGTCACAAATAGTAATGAAAACAATAGGAGCATCTGAAGGAAGCGCTGCCGGGGGCAGAGGTGCAGGTGCTCTGTGCCCTGAGCAGGCTTGTCGGCATTTTTATAAAGCCACTTTACAACCCTTATCAATTTCCTACTGCTTTCTGTGTACCCCCTGCCCCTTTGCAAATGTTTTGCCTGCACGACAGGCTCAGCATTTCTTGTTGTAGGTGATAAAATAGCTGTCACCCTGTGGAGGGAGAAAGGAGGCAAATAAAATAAAATCAAATAAAAATGTTAGGTCCAGGGAAACAAAGCAGAGGAAGCAAAGCATTTCGGAGCAAACAAATGAGTTCTAAGGGAGACGCTGAGTCGGCACAGGGAGAACGATGATGGGAGCTGAGCTGAGGAATGGGGAAAGATTGGGGATAGCAAGAGCTGGAGGGCGAGGGTGGCTCTGCTGAAAGTGAGGCAGGGCTTTGTGCATGGCCCTGGATTTCAAAGGAGACTGTATGTACAGCCAGCGCCATCCATGAGGAGTTTGGGATCTGAAAATCCCAGCCGTAGTCTGAATAACTGCACTGCATTGGCAAGGTGAGAATTTGTTTAAGTAAGGAGAACAGAAGGCATATGAGCAACACCAGTTCAGGTGACATCCCCATACCAAGTGTCTTAAGTAGACATGGTAGAGATTAAGTAGACATTAAGTAAAGATGGTCGTGCTGTATCTCAAAATACAGTTTCTATATCCATATCAGAAGCCATGCTAGAGCTGATAGAAGGCAGATAGAGCAGACACCAACCAGCCCAGTGTTGTTCTTTGAGCCGTAGGTAGGGTCTGCAGTGCTCCTTAGGGGTACATCTGCTAATGTAATATAGCAGTTTAATTCAGCTTGCAACAAAATAAAGCTGAACTAAGTGGAAAACTCTAGAGCTGCGATGGCTTAATTGCTCATACATGAGCCTTTACTATGCAATTTGGAAACTTTAGGCCGTGGGAACTTGCTTCTGTGTTCTTGAGCCCATGAACTGCCTTAGTCTGTGGGTCTAACAACAATCAGCTCATAAAATGCTGTGAGTGCAGATTTCAGAGGTCAGCCTGAGTCCGTACCCAATCCATGTGGCTCCTGTGCCCTGCATTCGGCGCTCCAACGAGGTCAGTGAGCTGTCGAGCACACAGTCAGTGCTCTTTAAGCTACTGTGAATCTACCCCTGCTTTCTTTTCCCTTTTCTCATTCTCTCCTTGCTCTCACACACCCCCAAATCACAAACCCTGACACCAATGCCAGAAGCCTCTGAGGCTGTCGTAAGCCTGCAGTTATCTGCATTAGGAATAAAGCTGCCATTTTTAAAGCTTTTATACTTTTTATTCTTAACTCCACAGGACCCAGGAATCTTTTCCTGAAGTTAATGTGAATTCAGGGGGTGTGTGTTTTAAGAACTGAGCTGGGTCCTGTAAAAGAGGTAAGAACCAGCAGTTTGCAATGCTAATTATTGCCCGGTGATTTGAGGGGACCTGCACAACGTGCTAACGTGCCTATGATGACACGCAGCATGATACATGGGGAAAGGTGAAGGCAAGGCTCATATATCCCCATAACACTGAAGGCATATTTCCCTCTCTAATAACTTACAAACAGTCACCATTTGCTGTCTGCAAAATTAAACTCTCATCTCCTCCAGCCTGCTGATCTGGTGCACAAATATAGGATTTTAAGCTTCTCTATTGAAAAATGTCCCTGCAAAGCTGTCCATCAGAACTCCCGCTGCTTTCCAGAGAGTATTATTAATAAGTTCTTCCTATCAGAAATGGGACCCTTTTAGAGCTCAGATAAGGTTTTTTTCCCTGTTAACCAGCTGGGCTGCTTGGCTGTGGACAAATGCCATGATGAATGACGGGTCAAGGATGGAGCAGGCTGATTTCTCTCCGAGCCTGACCTTGTCTCTGGTGTGACATCTGAAATGACAGGTGCATTAAAAAGTTATTTATGTAGGGGAGCTGCGATGCATTGTACCCTTTGCAAGGTAGCACACAGTTTTGCAAGAGTATTAGAATAAAGGCTGCCTCTGTGTCTGCTGCCTCTTGTACTGCTGGCTTTCTGTAAGCAGCTGCTGTGAAAGCAAGAGGAGAAGCACGGAGCGTTTTTTAGTGCACAGAGGATGCTCTGGAAACTGAAAGGCAAAAAAGGGAGCAGGGTCTGAGAGCAGCAGCAGCAGACAGCTTCCCAGCAAATCACCTGCGTGTCTGCAGATTACTTGCCTGGAACAGCAGTAATCAGCTCTGGAAATGCACCTGAAGGGTTCTGGGCTGTTAAAGGGCCAATGTTGTGGATAAAATGCAGCACTGAGGATTAAATGATTTCTACTGTTCAGCTCTTTATGGCCTCAGTGCACTTGTAAGACTTTCTCTGTTGAATCTCAGACTCTTTGTGAGTAGTTGTGCTGTGGCTCCCTTCTGTCTTTACTGTTGCTGAAATTAAAGGGACACTTCTGGCTTTGTCCTTCTTCCTGTAGGACACATAAGTGGAACTGTAACCATCCTGTGAACAGTCACTTCATTCTGGGAGATGAATAGTTGCTGAATGGCAAGAGATCGCAGCCTAAATCTCCAGAAAAATGCATGCAAACCCTATCAGGTTTCTATTGTCATCTGCCTGATATTGTGCTCCAAGTAGGAAATAGGAAAGGCAATAGGAAAGCTGCCTGTGTTTTGAAATCCAGAACTTTCTCTGGACAAATAACACACTTGCTGTTGCATGGCCAAATGAGGACACAACATCCTATGGCACAGATTAAGTTGTAGAGCAGGGTTCATGGAAGAGCCCATGTGCAGTGATTTCTGCATCCTTCTGAGTGCTGATCAGATTAATGAGGACCACAGAAACATTGGAAAACTGTCGTAGTGACACATCAGTATCCTGTTAGCTTCAACAGAATTACAGCATTTGATATCAGCTCTTCCTTCCTTGCTGTTTCTCCACCCCTCCAAAACACCCCCTGAAACACTTGCAGGAGAAATTGTAAAACACTTGTAACAGCTTATTTTGTATGATGGGACTGTTAGAAGAGCTGCATGTTGGTGTGCGTCCAACTCACATTAACTTCAGTTTTGGGCTGCAGCCATACTTGAGTGACTTTGCAAGTCTTTTCTGACTGTCCAATTAAAGTTGATGCGTGCAGTAAATCTGCAGTATCCAAACAGTATTTGATATCTCCATTTTGGATCAGTGGTTGGGTCTGGGAAGTGGATGAAGCTTGCCTGAAGGCAGCATCTGCAAGTTGTTTTTTTTTCATCAGAAAAATGAATGGTCTGGTATAATGAATGATTTTGTATAATATCAAAGAAAGAGAGTATCACCTGTGCACTTCATACGCAGTATTGATTGCAAGTATGCTCATTAATTTGTGTGGTACAGGAAATTCCAGCCAAGGTTAGGAGAGCTTTGCTCTGTAGTGGAGCTGTGACTCCTATTGCCTTCAAAGAGGTTTGAATCAGGTTGCAAACAACCAAAATTCATACTTCAGTTATTTCGCTATAGAAGTGTGTTGTCACAGACGACTTTGTAGACTTCTGGTAGAACAGCAAGGAAAAATGGAAATGTCCTGTCCCTGTTTGAGCCTGCTTAAGGGTTTGATCTGTACAGTTTGGGTGCTCTGGGCAAATGTAGGATGCACGGTGGAACTCTGTTCTCATTGTAGCACAACAAAAGAGAGGAGCTGGGGAGGGGAGGGAGAAGGTATGTTTTCCACCATGGCCTGTTTAAAACATTATGAGCTACCTCTCTTCCATCATGAGTCGTGGTTTAAAGCTACTGCCCAGGGGCATAAAAATCAACTCCTAACAACTTCCAGTGGGACCACTATTCCACCAGTGCTCCCATCAAATGTTGACTCCATGATTAATATTCACCCTCTTTCTTCGTTAATCATCAGTCTTCATTCATTTCTTTGTAACTTCCTGCTGACAGGGGCACTGTTCATACAGCAGCTGGTAGGGAAAACAGAACGAGCTGAACTGCTGCAAGCAAGCTGTGAAGGGAAAAAGCCACAACAGTGCATTGTGTCAGCTCAAAATGATTCCTACGGATGCAGCTTTTTCTTTTCTCCTTGTCCTATATGCTCAATTTTCAATAGACGTTGTGAGGCAGGACCTTCAAACAATCCGTGGTTACTATCGCACTGCTTTACCTTGAGTGCCATTGGCACTTGGTAATTTAGAGCAGGAACTCTGCTGATGAAGAGTGAACTGTCAGAATTTGGCTTGTCAAATAAAATCTGTGTACAGTCCTAAAATAGACAGTTTTGCAATTAACGCTTGCACTGTGATTTGCCAACAGGAAGCCCACTCCCAGCTTTGCCACAGCCCTCCTGAAGACCTTGTGTGTGAGACCAAACCTCTTCCCCATTGCCCAGCCTATGAGCTGAGAAGAGCTGCTGATTTCTCTATCATTCTGACTCTTTGGGCAGCTAATATTGCCCTTCTGCAGCACAGGGATCCTGTCCAAGATGCTCAAGGGGTACAAGCTCTGCACCAAGGCAATACTATTCTGCAAAGCCAAGGAAGTTACTTCTTCCTCCCACTAATTTATTCCCCAAAAAGCTGCAGTAGATGCTGCCACGTTTACAAGTACACAGATATTTGCTCTCAGTGCCAGTCAATGAATGCTGCAGCTATGCAGTGTAACTGGAACACCATTGAAGATAATTCCATTTACTTGTGTGAGGGGCCCAATAATTAAATTTGGACATTATTCCTTTAATTACAACAATTTCGGATCACGGTTAGTATTCTTCTAAACTGATGTGATTTCATGCTAAATGTAGGATGCAAGTCTGTCCTTGCTCAGACCCCTCAGCATTCTGGAGTAAGATCCTGCACTGTTGGTTTTTGCAGACCTACAATATGACGTAGCTCCTGGTGCAGGAAAAAAGCATTGGATGGTTCAAGCCTTGTGATACTTCACTGACAAGCTGTGCTGTTTTTTTAAGCCCTGTGCTATGCTTGTTCTTCATGCTAAATGGTGTTTTGATCATTTGTATTATAATAATTCATACTAATTAATTTGTAATTCCTAAATTAAGTGCACATGGGTTTCAAGCAGAGAGGTTACACTCAGGTTAACTATTGATTTTGGTCTTTGCTGTGAAGAAATTTAGATCTCGTGTCTGTCAGATTTAAGACAGCCATCTTGACATCTATTAAGAGAGAGATACAGTTAAGAATCAGATTTTGTGCCTGAAAATATGCTTGCCTGGTGACTTTTGGGATCTGTTCTGCACACAGTACTGCATTCCTTAAGGCACCAACTGCTATACGTGCTGCAATGCCACTCAGCAGTGAATTGGTGCTCTTGCAGATGCTGATATTATTAATGACTTCTCAAAGAAACTGTGATTTTAAGAAAATCCAAGTTGAGTAGAGTCTCTGTGAAATAAACAGCTGTTTTAAATACATATAATGCTTTTGCACCCTGCGGAGTAATGCTTTAAACAACCACTCCCAAACTGCAAAGGAAAATAAGGTGTTTGATTTGTTTTCACTTCTTTCCAGCCCATTTTCTTTCAATGAATAGATAGAGATTTTAAGAACTTAATCATTCTGGTGGACTTGGAAGGAATTTGGCTGGATGCTACTGGCAAACTCCTCAAACCTGAGGCTGGAGGTGCCACAGTCCGTGTGTTCTGGGTCGAAGGGACAGAAGGCAGCTGCTCATGGTTATGGATAGCTGGACGTATAGAGTGCTCTGAGCATCAGGAACAGTTTCCAACCATGTAGAAAGAAGAGTTTCCTTGAACATGGTCACAATCTCATCACAGAATCACAGAATCACAGAATCACAGAATTACCCGGGTTGGAAGGGACCTCAAGGATCATATAGTTCCGACCCCCCTGCCTAGCAGGGCCACCAAACATACACATTTACTAGATCAGGTTGCCCAGGGCCCTGTCCAACCTGGTCTTGAACACCTCCAAGGACGGGGCATCCACAACCTCACTGGGCAGCCTGTTCCAGGACCTAACCACCCTTCTAGTAAAGAACTTTCCCCTAACATCCAACCTAAATCTTCCCTCCTTCAACTTAAAACCATTTCCCCTAGTCCTGCTATTATCAGCCCTTTCGAAGAGTTTACTCCCCTCCTGGGAGTAAGTTCCCTTCAGGTATTGAAAGGCTGCAATGAGGTCACCCCGCAACCTTCTCTTCTCCAGGCTGAACAAACCCAACTCCCTCAGCCTGTCCTCATAGGGGAGGTGCTCCAGCCCCCTGATCATCTTTGTGGCCCTCCTCTGGACCCTTTCCAAAATCTCCATATCTTTTTTGTACTGAGGGCTCCACACCTGGACACAGTACTCCAGATGGGGCCTCACAAGAGCAGAGTAGAGAGGGACGATCACCTCCCTATCCCTGCTGACCACCCCTCTCCTGATGGAGCCCAGGATCCCATTTGCTTTCCGGGCTGCCAGAGCGCACTGCTGGCTCATGTTAAGTTTCTCATCTATCAGGACCCCTAGGTCTTTTTCAGCCGAGCTGCTTTCAAGGACAACTCCTCCCAGCCTGTACAGGTGCCTGGGGTTCTTCCGGCCCAAGTGCAAAACCTTGCACTTTGCCGTGTTGAACCTCATTAGGTTCACCCGAGCCCAGCTTTCCAGCCTGTCAAGGTCCCTCTGAATGGCATCTGTTCCCTCCACCGTATCGACTGCACCACTCAGCTTGGTGTCATCAGCAAACTTGCTGAGGGTGCACTCCATTCCCTCATCGATGTCATTAATAAAGATGTTAAAGAGCACCGGTCCCAAGACAGACCCTTGAGGGACGCCGCTCGTTACCGGCCTCCACCTGGACATAGAGCCATTGACCACCACCCTCTGTCTGCGGCCTTTCAACCAATTGCTTATCCATCTAGTTGTCCACCCATCAAATCCACCTCCCTCCAATTTGGAGATGAGGATGTGATGGGGGACCATGTCAAAGGCCTTGCTCAGGTCCAGGTAAATGACATCGGTCGCCTTCCCTTCATCCACCAACGCCATCACTCCATCATAGAAGGCCACAAGATTAGTTAAGCATGACCTTCCCCTGGTGAAGCCATGCTGGCTGTCTCGGATCACATGCTTGTTCTTTATGCGATCAAGCATGTTGTCCAGGAGGATCTGTTCCATAATCTTCCCAGGCACAGAGGTGAGACTCACCGGCCTGTAGTTCCCCGGGTCGTCCCTGCTCCCCTTCTTGTAAATGGGAGTGACATGACCCTTCTTCCAATCATCCGGGACCTCACCTGACAGCCACGACTTCTCAAATATGATGGAGAGCGGCTCGGCAACCACCTCAGCCAGCTCCTTCAGGACCCTGGGATGCACGCCATCTGGCCCCATAGACTTATACTCATTCAGTCTAAGGAGGCACTCTCGGACTTGCTCTACCCTTACAGTGGGGAGGGATTTACCTCCTTGGTCCCCACATGGAGGTATGGGGGTGCAAGACTTAGGGACGTGAAAAAGACTAGAATCCTGGCCACCAGTGAAGACCGAGGTGAAGAACTCATTCAGCACCTCAGCTTTCTCTTCATCATGTTGCTCTTGTGCCTATAGGAGTATGAATTCTGGAGTGGGGGGAAAGATAAGACTTTGCAGGGGAAGTAAATGTTCCCATTTGCAATAAGCACGATAGATTTTGCTTTTTTCCTTTTCCCTCTATTCGATGGAGAGGAGTTCGATTACTTTTGGATACGTTTTCTTTTGCATAACCTTTTCATGCACTGTGTTTTGAGCGATGTGACCACTAGAGAGCAGACTTAGCCTAGTAACAGGAGTTAATTAGTTCTTGGCCTCTTCATTTCCTCCTGTCCCCTTTCCCCTCCCCCTGAATACACAGGCAGAGGGGGTTTGGGTGGCTCTGAGCTTGCCTCCAACGCTGTGCAATCTTAGGCCTAATTAAAACGCCGCAGAGCAGATGGCCTGAACCCTGCATTAAAATTTGATGAGGAATTGATCAGCCAAGCAAACAGGAAATTTAGCTGTGTGAGTGAAGGTAATGTTTGCTCAAATGTGTAATGAGGTCCATGGGGAATATTTATGGGGACCTCAGTGACAGTTTCAGCAGTTTCTTCTTCTTGAAGTCATCTTCCCTACTTCTCCTCTCTGTTATGAGGCTGTAGGCAGAAGGGAATCCAACACCATGTCAGCTGGGCGGTGGAAAATGGTCTGTGTGTGGCTGCGATGGTGCCATGGAAAGGTCTGCAAGAGGAGCTGTGAAACTGCAACCTGACTTCTTTAAAAACATCAGTGGCTCCATAATGTAAGGAGTTGTGTAGCACAATTGCTGGTGGAACTCCTTGCAGCGTGTTAGAAAGCAAACCTGCCCCCTAAAAGGGTCAGGTGTTGTGTTACAGCAGATGCTACCTTTATCTCCGTGGACTGCAGGATAAGCTGTACATGCTGTCAGCACAGGTATTTGGAGGCAAGGCGTTACATTCACAGGGTAGGGAGCAATGCCCTCCTCAGCACATCTTATCTATTTCTAATAATCAGTAAAAGTGTAAATGCCTTCTACTTGCAGCAAACAGATAAATTTACATGCTTCTTATTTATCACTACTCTGTCAAACGTAAATCAGCATGAGAGAGTCTTAACCTAAGCTGTTACTGACGGGTAAGATCACCCTCACACCTGTATCTGCAAGTCACTGCTGTTGCCCTCAGCTCCTGGCAGAGGCTTTGCAAAGATGTAGGGCTCTGCATTCAGGGCTCACACAGGCCCCGAGCTGCAGATGTGCTCATCCCAGCCATAGGACTTCTTGTGGTTCCTTCTTGTACCACTCGTGGCTACTTTTGACTGGTTGCAATTAAAGTTGAAGCTGACTCTGTAAGGACTTGGAGCGAAAAGCAGAAGGATGGGCAGCCAACAGTCTGTGCCCAGTGGAACAAAGTAGGAAGGAGAGATGATGGGTGTCTTGGTGTGAGCCCTGCAGATGGGTGAACATGGTGGTTGCAAGCCAGTGCTTTGCTTTCTAATGCAACCGAGCTGTTCAACCTTGTGGCTTATCTGGTCTGCACTGTGTGGAGATGAATTGTCTTGGGCCACATTGAAGAGCAGAAAGGACCCCATAATAAATGAAAAGGGAGCACTTTGCTACTGAAAGGGAAAGGGGGCCTCATAGAAACCAAAGCAAAGGGTAGTTACAGGTAGTTTATGTTGAGGGGGAACACATCAACATGTACAACATTATATATGGTTTATATAAGTAATATAATTTATTTAGTATATATTTAAAGGAAAAAAAAAAAAACAAAAAAACAACAATTGGGAAAGATACAAGGCCATAAAACTGTTGGGATACCAGACCTTGTTTTTCTGAAACAAATGCATCTGTCTGGTTTGGTGACAGTGGCTGCCATTCTCAGTAAGGCCACGTTTGGTTGTTGTGAGTGACGGGTGTGCACTGGGGCCAAACTGAGATTCACTGCCATGATGGCAGGGGATGGCTGCAGGATGGGGTGGGTTGTTTGTTTGCTGGTTGGGATAGGAAAGGGAAGCTGCTTACAGTGACGGTGGGAATGACTGTCACTGAATGCAGCATGAGAAGTTGGCAGAGCTGTAGGATTTCTTGTTGCCAATAAAATCCAGGAAGATTTGCTCAGTCCATAGCATGTGTAGGGTGGCACTTGCTATATACATCTTCCAGGTGTTGCATCAACAGCAGGGATGGGATTAATGCAAGAGATGGCGATTTTGTTTTTTAGATTCAGGTGGCAAAAATCGAGGGGAGCTTTATGTCCCATTTCAGGTGCACTCTAATTTCTTGACAGTGTCCCGCTCCCCGTGCACCCTGTGTGTCGCAGGAGGGCCATCCCAACCCTATGGTCGTGGTGATGATGTTCTGTTCTTCCAGCTCTCAGCTGCAGCTCTGAGCTCTGGGTGTTGCTGTTCCCGGCTGAGGTTGGGCCGCCCGCTCACACCTGGGGCCCGTCGTGGCGCCGCGCGTGGTCTCCGGCGGCCATCCGCCGCTCCTGGGCCACCCGCCTCAGCCATTCCCCATCCTCTTCTTCGCGGGGTGGCTCCTCGAAGCGGCTGCGCTGGTTGGGGTCCCCGTGCCAGGAGTTGCTGCGCACCAGCAGGCGGGGGGGCCTGGAGGGGCTGCGCTGCGTGCGCCGTGCTGGGACGCTGCGGGAGCGATGGGCAGATCTTGATCTCGTCTGCCGCCGCTCCCTGGTGCGCTGCAGCCTTCCCCGGGGCCGGCGGGTCGGGGGGCGACCCGAGGGGCGCCAGCTGAGGCGCAGCATGCCGGTGATTAACCCCCGGCACAGGGGGCAGTTGGGCGTGTTGGCCGTCCAGTGCTGGATGCACTCCCTGCAGAAGATGTGCCTGCAGGGCAGAGCGCGGACGGCGTCCTCCATGGGGCCCAGGCAGATGGGGCACGGCTCCTCGTGGGCCTCTGCCGGCCACGTCCATGTCTCCCTCCTCCTCCGGTTGGAAGCCGCCTCCCGGCTCATGGCTGCGGCTGCCCTGGCGCTGTGTGGCTCCAAGGATGGATTTGGATGAAGCTGCCTCTTGCAGAGCAGTCGGCAGCCTCCGGGCCTCAGCGCCTGTCAGGCGTCCTACCTGTGGCAGACAGCTCGTGTGCCACCGGCAGAAGCTCTGAGCTCTGGGGATCCTCCAATGGGATCCTCAGTGACTCGCAGTCCTCTCGCAGGACTCTGATGTCTCTCGCACTGGCAAGGTCTCAGTGTCTCGTGCTCCCACAGGAGACGTTCACACCTCGAGAGTCGCCAGCAAGACTCAATGCGGGCTGGGCCCGCTGGCTATGGGTAGGCACCTGGCCCACTGTGAGGTCATGGGGCGACTGTGACCCTGCGCTGCCATCACAGACTGCACAGATAGGTGGAGGTTTGCTGTCCGGTGGTTGTGGCGTTGATATTTGTGGCATTTTCCAGCCAGAGTCCACCCTAGGGCTTTAACTGGGACAGTTTCACTAACAGTGAGAATAAATGATCTATTGAAGCTAGAAATGTAACAGATTTGTGGATGCTGTTGCTCAGTGCTGTGGCTGTGACTGTGCTGGTATTTGGTAGCAGTGCTAGCAAAGCAAATGCTATCCTGGGTGTTTTTCACCAGGAAGTGAAGGGGCAGTGCTTACCAAGAAGGGATCCATGTCTTGGTTAGGAAAGCGTAGCCCAGCTTCTTGGTTTCTCTTGTCTCCTTAATCTCTCATCCCGCCCCTCCTCTGCACCCTCCTGTACTATCCCTCACATCCCAGCCTTCTCTCTTCCCTTTTTGGGTGATGTTTAACATGACTTGGATGGAGAGTTGTGAACATCAGCCTCATGTTTATAGCATGTTCTTATGGATTGTGTGATCCTACTCAGGGCTTTGCTCTTTAATATTACACTTCTGCCTCCTGTATGTCATTTGTTAGCCATCAGTCCCCCTGTCTTGTTTGTTGGTGGGATGTGGGTTGAATATTTTCTGTCCTCTCCCTTTTCTGGCCAATGTACTTTGGTAGCCTCTGTTTGTCTCCGTGTCCCTTGCCAACGTTGCTTCCCCGGGGCTTTTCTACAGGGTTGCTTTCCAGCTGGTCACTCCCCACATTCCCTGGTGCCTCATTTAGGTCCTCCCCAAGGGAGGAACTTTGCCCTTTCCCTTGGTGCAATCTTGAGATTTCCCGCAAGCTGTTTCTGGCTGCACGGCCTTCTGCTGCATCAGCCGCTGCTCCCAATTTGGGATCCTGCGTTGCCCTGTGAGGGTACGCTGTGTTCCATCACCCAGAGCATCCTTGGGGCTCTTCTATGGGTCTGGACCCACTTTTGTCCCCTGCAATGATCCTGCAGGGTGGCTGCAATTCTCCCACATTCAGGCAGAGCAGCAGAGGTGTAGAGTTATGAGGAGAAACAGGTGCCTTTGCTTTTCATTGTCTGCATGTTGCCCTGAGTCATTTTCCAGGTGCAGGTGAAGTTGTTTCATGGCACAGTTACAATTGTCACCCTAACACCTGCACTTGCTGATGGCACTGCTAGCATGTAAACATCCCATACTGCCATCTGAGTGTGGTCGCTCAGCTTGCAGCCCTGTCTCTGAGCTTCGTTTCCCTTGGTCAGGATCCGGCCTCATGTCACAAACTCATGTTTCACTCCCATGGCCTGATCTTGTGAATTGCTACGTATTAACTGCTTGAGGCTTTAATATTTCCAATCCCAACAGACTTTCCTGGTAACAATTCTAAGCACAACTGCATCTCTCTGTATTCTTGGGCTCATGTCATGGCTTAGGTTGGAAAGGACCTTAAAGCCCACTCACTTCCAGCCCTTTGCCATGGCCAGGGTTTCCGTGCAGCTGCTCAGGCATCACGAGCTCCATCCAACTTGGCCTTGGAAGCCTTTGGGGTTGGGGCACCCACACTTCTCTGGGCAGCAGTGCCAGGGCCTCACCGCCCTCTGAGTAAAGAAATTTCCCTTTGTGTGGAACCTGATTGTCCCTTGTTTTGCTTAAAACTCTTTCCACTTGTCCTGACAGTGGTAAATGTTGCTCTCCCTCCTGTTAGGCTCCTTTTAAGTGCTGGTTGATTTAGAATCCAGAACCAAGAGGTGTGAGATTTGCTTGTAAGCATATGGGCAGGTGAGCCTTACAGGCAGTAATGAGCCGCTTGTTGGGGCAGAGTCACTGCCATGATGGCAGGGGATGGCTGCAGGATGGGCTGGGCTGTGTGGCTGTGGGTTGCAATGCAAAAGGGAAGCTGTTTACAGCGATGGTGGGAATTACTGTCACTGAATTTTCCGTGTGCTGCTGCACAAAGCCATGTGCACACCAAACCCGCTCTGTCTTCAGCATGGTGCTTCACTGTGCCATTTCAGTGTGTGTATTTAATTCAAGAGCAGCTGTATTTACTTCCTGTCTGCAGCAGATTAGAAAAGTTGAGGCCTGGCAAACCAATCACACTGCAGCCTGCCTCTGGTGGGAGCTCCGGCCACCCGGCCTCGTTTGGTTGCACAGGGGAAGTGTTGTAGAAACCAAAAAGTGTGCTTGAAGTTGAATCTGATCATTTGTGTTGTAGCTGGGTGTAACCTGTTGTCATCCAGCTTAATGTCCATTACCAAATGTGCTGCTTCCATCCTCGCTGACGCTTTGGCTTATGAGATGTGGCATTGAACAATACACTGGAATTGCTGGGAGCTGCCGACTGACTTGGGTTGGAAGGGACCCTGGGATGCCTGTTGTCTGTGGTGCCCCGTAGACTCGTGCACGTTCAGTCTTATCAGGCTCCTGTGGCAGTCTGTGCTATCGCCGTACCAAGTCCACCTCCCTGGCAGCCCCACACTGCCCTGCTTGCAGCAGCAGCCCCGACAGGGCAACAGCAGGCGGAGAGCTGGCACCCAACATGGGGGCTCTGGGCATAGGGGAGAGATGGGCACCAGGGAAGGGTTCCTATTGGAGGAGTTGAGTCTGATGGTCTGATGGTGCTGAGAATAACTAACTCCACGCAGGCCATTTTACATAGAGTGCTGGCACCCAGTTCGGTGTTATCCATCTGAGGGTTTGGAGTCTCAGTGTTCTGGGAGTAAAGTGCTGAAAAGCTGTGGCACCTGGGTGTCTGAATCATTTTCTTTTTGACAGTCTTAGGCTGTTCTGTTCCTAGCCGTCAAAGTCATGGTGGTGGATCTGACTGGATGGAGTTGCATCACAAAGCAGGGGTCAGCCTAAGCAGCATGAGAGATCTTTTCAGTTTGTTTGTTTATCATTTGCAATTAAATGTCGTTGTACCTCACAGCAGTGGCAAGTCGTCAAAGTAGGGAGGAGAGATGATGGGTGTATTGGTGTAAGCCCTGCAGATGGGTGAACAGGGTGGTTGCAAGCCAGTGCTTTGCTTTCTAGTGCAACAGAGCTGTTCAACCTTATGGCATATCTGGTTTGCACTGTGTGAAGATGAATTGTCATGGGCCACAATGAAGAGCCGAAAGGACCCCATAATAAATGTAAAGGGAGCACTTTGCTACTGAAAGGGAAAGGGGGCCTCATAGAAACCAAAGCAAAGGGTAGTTACAGGTAGTTTATGTTGATGGGGCAGAGGGGGAACAAATCATCATATACAACATTATATATGGTTTATATGAGTAATACAATTTATTTAGTTGTTTTTTTAAATAAAAACTGGGAAAGATACAAGATCATAAAACTGTTAGGATACCAGACCTTGTATTTCTGAAAGAAATGCATTGGTCTGGTTTGGTGACAGTGGTTGCCATTCCCAGTAAGGCCATTTTTGGTTGTTGTGAGTGACGGGTGTGCACTGGGGCCAAACTGAGATTCACTGCCATGATGGCAGGGGATGGCTGCAAATTTCACTCCTGCTCCATCATCGTTCTTAGTGACGTTCTTTATGATTAGGCTGTGAGTAGTTTGGGTTCTCTTGATGATGCAGGTCTCGCTTTCCTGTAAGACTTTACTATTGAGTAGTATTTGGTTTAATACTGGGTGATAAGGAGGTTATCAGGAGTACCCAGCATGGGTTCACCAAGGGTAGGTTGTGCTCAACCAAACTGGTGGCCTTTTATGAAGATGTCACTAGCTGAGTGGACGGGGGGAGAGCAGTAGATGTAGTCTACCTTGATTTCAGTAAGGCTTTTGATACTGTCCCCCATGACATCCTTATAACAAAGCTGAGGAAATATGGGATAGATGAGCGGAAAGTGAAGTGGGTCGAGAATGGGCTGACTGGCAGAGCGCAGAGAGTTGTCCTTGGTGGTAGGGTGTCTGGCTGGAGGCCTGTAACTAGCGGCATCCCTGAGGGGTTTGTAATGGCTCCAGTCTTGTTCAACGTCTTCATCAATGACCTTGATGAGGGGATAGTGACCACCCTCAGCAAGTTTGCTGATGACACGAAGTTGGGAGGATTGGCTGACACGCCTGAAGGCTGTGCTGCCATTCAGCGGGACCTGGACAGGCTGGAGAGCTGGGCAGTAAGAAACCAGATGAGGGTCAACAAAAGCAAGTGTAGAGTCTGGCACCTAGGGAGAAATAATTGCATGCACCGGTGCAGGCTGGGGGAAGAGCTGCTGGACAGGAGCTCTGCTGAGAGGGACCTGGGCGTCCTGGTGGACGACAGATTGACCATGAGCCAGCAGTGTGCCCTTGTAGCCAAAAAAGCCAATGGCATACTGGGGTGCATTAAAAAGAGCGTGTCCAGCAGGTCGAAGGAGGTGATCCTCCCCCTCTACTCTGCCCTGGTGAGGCCTCATCTGGAATATTGTGTACAGTTCATGGCTCCCCAGTACAAAAAAGACAGGGATCTCTTGGAAAGAGTCCAGCGGAGGGTCACAAAGATGGTGAAGGGCCTGGAGCATCTCCCCTATGAGGAGAGACTAAGTGAACTGGGTCTGTTTAGCCTTGAAAAAAGAAGGCTGAGAGGGGACTTGATCCAGGTTTATAAATACCTGAAGTGTGGGAGCCATAGTGGTGAGTCTGGTCTCTTTTCAGTAGTGCGTGGGGACAGGACTAGGAGTAACGGGCTGAAACTTCAGCATAGGAAGTTCCGCATTAATGTGTGCAAGAACTTCTTTACGGTGAGGGTGATGGAGCACTGGATCAGGCTGCCCAGGGAGGTGGTGGAGTCTCCTTCTCGGGAGATATTCAAGACCCACCTGGACGCCGAGCTGTGCAACATGGTGTAGGGAGCCTGCTTTGGCAGGGGGGTTGGACTCGATGATCTCTAGAGGTCCCTTCCAACCCCTACAATTCTGTGATTCTGTGATGAAGCTGCAGGTCCAGTTCTCTTCCTTTCAAGTTCTTTCTCCCATTTTTGTCCAATTCTTTGTCCTTTTAAGTTTCTTATTCCAATTTTTTTGTCCAATTCTTTTCCTTTTTACTTTCTTAATACAATTATTTTCTCTATTTTTTGTCTAATCCTTTGTCCGATTTGTGTACATTTTGTGTCCATTTTTTGTCTTTTTGCCCCTGCCCTACATAATTACCTCACCTGGTGCCTATGCCAATTTTACTGTGGTCAGAATGCCCTTGTCTCAAGTTTACTCTGTTCGGAAGCTTTCTTTGTGAAAGGCAATTTTTCCTATGCTACATACAGAAATACTGACAATTTATGCTGCAAAAACACAACCTACCTCTCACACCTGGAATCTATTACTCAGGGACGCTGTAGGGGACGCTGCACAGGTTGGCAGTATTGTGTGGAGCTTGGGGGAAGACGCTTCCTTCTGCTCTGAGCAGATACGAGGGCCCAGCCCCCTTCCTCTCGTGGGCTGTCTAGGTCTCTGACCTGCAGCTGAGCAGCTGGATTGGCTCCTCCCACTCGCAGGGACTTAGGATGAGGCTGTTTGTCTGCGGTGGAAGTAGGCTCACACCTCCCCCTACCTGTCTCCCTCAGAGATTCCCAAGAGCTCCTCAGGCGGCTGATTTCTTGCAGCAGCCTGGCCATCTGCTCCAGCAGCTCCTTGAGCAGGGTACACCGGCAATCAGGTTCTTTTAACTTAACTAGCTCGTAGGTATGGTGAGATGTTTCCTTTATTGCCATCTAAATGGAAATCACAATGAGATGGATGGCCTGCTGCTGTTCTTCTCCAGTGCCAGAGAAGTCCACGTAGCCCAGCACTGTGGGAGGCGGTTCCTCCCAACACCGCTTCAATCCACTTTGCCCAGCCTCCATTTTGTGCTGGGGCCAGAAGGCCGCACTGCCCCACAGCGCAGAAGGCCACTGCCCCACCCTCCATGATGTGCAGGGGGCACAGGGTCTCACTGCCCCATAGCGTTCAAGGCCACTGCCCCGCCCTCAATTATGAGCTGGGCCAGAAGGCCCCACTGTCCAATAGCACTGAAGGTCACTGCCCCGCCCTCCATTATGAGCTGGGCCAGCACACAGCACAGAAGGTGCTGGCGCAGCACCCCCAAGGCATTCACTGTCTGCACACCCTTGCGACAGGGACGAGAGGCAGTGGGCGCTACGGGGTCAGGGGCATCTGTCCTTGCAGATCCCACAAGTGAGAGTGAGAGTGATTGTTGGTGGCCTTTGGCTACAGCTTTTGGAAGCTGAAGGTCTATTCAGATTCCCATGGCCATGCTGCGATACATTGCAGGACGGGGACAAGCCAAGTGCAGCCGGCCCTCTCCCCGCCGGGGCCCGGCACAGCCCCCAGCCTGCGCTGTGCAGCAGGAGGAGAACAGCTGGGAGCTGGAGGTGCTGCAGGCCCAGCTGGAGGGCGAGCGGCTCCACTGCCAGGAGCTGCAGCGCCGCTGGGCTGCCGAGAGATGTGAACTGCAGAAGGCGGCAGAGCGGGAGCGGCAGCTGCTGACTGACCAACTGCGCTGTGCCTGGGAGAAGCAGCAGGCCCAGGAAGAGCAGCAGCTGAAGGAGTGGGTGCAGCGGCAGCGGGTGACGGGGACCCGGCAGCTGCTGCTCTGGAAGGAGGCCGAGCTGCGCGCGACAAAGGAGCAGCTGCAGCGTGATTGCGATGCAGCCCTGCGCCAGGCTCGGGAGCTGCAGCAGCAGCTGGCCAAGGTGCTGAGGAACCCCCCCAGCAGCGAGGCGGCCCATGCCCAGCTGCAGGACGTCCTCAGCAAGCTGCGATGCGAGACGGATGGTGAGCAGCCCGCCTGCATCCGCCACCTCCAGCGTCAGCTGGAGCTGGAGAGGAGGCTCTTCACCTTTTACATCGTGGGGAGCTGGGCAGACTTGCTCCGTAACGCAATGTCCTGCTCCCAGGAAAAACAGGGAGCTCTGCACCGCCACCGTGCAGAGCAGGGCTCCAGTCAACCGGCCATGAAGGACGCTCACGTCCAGGTAAGATGACACACTGAGAGAGTGGGGATTGTTCAGCCTGGGGAGGGGAGGCTCTGGAGAAACCACAGAGCGGCCATCCAGTGCCTGAAGGAGAACTGGGGAAAGCTGGAGATGTACTGGTTGTAAGGGAGGGTAGTGATACAACAAAGGACAACGCCCTGAAAGTAGAAGAGGGGAGATCTAGATGAGGTATACGAAGACGGGACACCATGAGGGGGCAGAGGTGCTGGCACAGGCTGCCTAGAGAGGCTGTGGTTGCCACACGCCTGGCAGTGCCCCAGGCCAGGCTGGACGCACCTTTGGGCAACCTGACCTAGTGGAAGTTGTCCCTGCCCTTGGCATGGGCTTGGAATGGGAGAGTCTTGAAGGCCCCTTCCTACACAAACCATTCTGTTATTCTATGATTTTCTGGTTCTAGGTGCCAGAGACAGCCAAGGAAGACCTGGGGCTCCCGGGCAGCCGGCCCTCTCCCCGCCGGGGCCCGGCACAGCCCCCCACCTGCCCTGCGCAGCGGGAGGAGAAGAGGCAGGAGCTGAAGGCACTGCAGGCCCAGCTGGAGGGCGAGCGGCTCCGCTCCCAGGAGCTGCAGCGCCGCTGCGCTGCTGAGAGACGTGAGCAGCAGGAGGCGGCAGAGCGGGAGCGGCAGCTGCTGGCCGACAAACTGCGCTCCAAGTGGGAGCAGGTGCGGGTGTCAAAGCTGCAGCGCCTGCGGGAGCAGAGCCTGAGGCAGTGGCAAGCAGAGATCTGCCAACTGCTGCAGGAGAAGGAGGCCCAGCTGCACCAGATGCAGGAGCTGCTGCAGAAGCGGCGCAACGACACCATCCGCCAGGCATGGCAACTGCAGCGGCAGCTGGTGGAGGCGCTGCTGAGGAGTGACAGCAGCAGAGCGGACCGCAGAATGCAGCAGGAAGTCCAGCGGCAGATCTGCTGGAAGTCCCGTGCAGAGCAGGCCGTGGAGAGCAAGCGCCTCCAGTGTGAGCTGCAGGAGCAGAGAAGACGCTTCCTGCAGTACATCCTGGAGCACGTGGAGGGGCAGCCACGCGTCTTCTTCAACAGGGCCAGGGCCTGCCATCGGGCTGTAGCAGAGGTGGGTGTTCAGGCTACAGAGCAACAAGAGGCCTGCCCACCTGAGCGCAGGGAGCAGCAGGAGCAGAACACCCATCTGCTGAGTAAGCTGAAGGAGCTGCAGAGACGGTGCAGCCTCCTTGAAGAGAAGAGCAGAAGCTCTCAGCAGATGTGGGAGGAGGTGGAGTGGCTCAAGGACAAGATGCGTACGCTCTGCCTCCGTACCCAGCAGCTGCTGGAAATAGTCTGGCAGCTCAAGGAGGCCTCTTGTGCATCCAAAGACACCACAGAGAAGGCAGAGGAGGTCAACCATCTGCAGGGACAGCATTTGGAAAAGGAGGCTGCAGAGCAACAAGAGGCCTGCCCACCTGAGCACAGAGAGCAGCAGGAGAAGAACACCCACCTGCTGAGTAAGCTGAAGGAGCTGCAGAGACAGTGCAGCCTCCTTGGAGAGAAGTGCTGCCTGCTGAGGAGCAGAAGCTCTCAGCAGATGTGGGAGGAGGTGGAGCGGCTCAAGGACAAGATGCGTACGCTCTGCCTCCGTACCCAGCAGCTGCTGGAAATACTCCGGCAGCTCAAGGAGGCCTCTTCTGCATCCAAAGAGGCCACAGAGAAGGCAGAGGACATCAACCAGCTGCAGGGACAGCATGTGGAAAAGGAGGCTGCAGAGCAACAAGAGGACTGCCTACATGAGCACAGAGAGCAGCAGGAGCAAAACACCCACCTGCTGAGGAAGCTAAAGGAGCTGCATAGACAATGCAGTCTCCTTGGAGAGAAGTGCTGCCTGCTGAGGAGCAGAAGCTCTAAGCAGATGTGGGAGGAGGTGGAGCGGCTCAAGGACAAGACACGTACGCTCTGCCTCCGTACCCAGCAGCTGCTGGAAATAGTCCAGCAGCTCAAGGAGGCCTCTTCTGCATCCAAAGAGGCCACAGAGAAGGCAGAGAAGGTCAACCAGCTGCAGGGACAGCATCTGGAAAAGGAGAATGAGATGGCCAAGGAAGACCCAGGGTTCCCAGGCAGCACCAGCAGCAAGCTGCTGGAGCAGTGCAGCTACCTCCAACAAGCCCTGAGGAACCTGGAGAAGCAGTGCCAGGCCCTGAAGGCCCAGAACCACCTGCTGAGAGAGGGACGCTCTCCAGAAGCGTGCCAGAAGCTGCAGAGTCTCCAGCAGGCCGAAGTCAAGCTTGGAGCGCTCAGCAAGCGCCTGGAGGAAAAATGCACACAGCTCCAGGAGATGGGGAAGAAGCTGAGGCTGCACAGAAATCCCAAACAGGAATGCCCCAATCCCCAGGAAAAGCCGGGGGAGTCAAAAGAGTGGCCAGTGGCAGTCTGCATCTACATTTTCGCAGACCATCACCACCAAAACGAAGCTTCTTAGCTCGTCACAGCTACAAAATCCTTATGAGGGCCCTAATGAGGACCCAGAAAATGAGCTTCCACTGACAGCTGGACAATACGTTTACATCTGTGGAGACATGGATGAGGATGGCTGGTTTCTGGGAGAGCTGACGGACGGCACAAGAGGACTGGTCCCTTCCAATCTGGTGGAAGAAGTTTCAGATGATGACCTGGATACCACCGTGCCTCCAGGGCTTCGTGATCTCCTGCTGGATACCGATGATGAAGAGAGACCAGGCAGCAGGAGCAGGGGCAGAAAGTGATGGTCACCATCCAGAAATCTGTGTCCGTGTGTTGGCTCAGCCTGGGGGACGCCGAGATTCCTCTCCATAAGACAGCAACATCCCATCAAGATTCCACCTTTCTGGATGAAGGCTACCTCATGCTCCACTTGATGTTCAAGTGGAGTGTGGTCCATCAGCAGGAAGGCCTTAAAAATTCATCCCTTGTAAGACTGAGAATTTATTTTGGACTGGACTAAAACACCAAAAAACACCAAAAAACACCAAAAAACACCAAAACAACTTTACAAAATTTATATATTATATATTATTTATATATTATATATATTATATTATTATATAATAATAATATTATAATATATATAATATACATTATATACATAATATATATAATATAATAGATACAATAATAAATAATATTATATTATATATATTATAATATTAAAAAAATACTAATAAAAATAACCAAACCCAAAAAGTGTGTCCAGTCTTCTTGTTTTTAGACAGTCTGCTTTTGTAAAGGTACAAGGAAAGGTAGAGGCTGAGGAAAGCTTCCAAAGTCTTTCTCAAGTGCTCTACCTACAAGTACTGGAATCAAGGGAGAAAGGAATCATCACTGCTTGCCTCTGTTCCTGAGCCCTACAGACAGTCTGTCCCAAAGCAGCTGTTTGATCATTTCCATTGGGTGACAATGCATAGTGCTTGCATCGTCTGCAGGCACGGACTCAGATGCAAATCCACATCCTTAACTGTAGGTCCGTACATCCTTTATATACATGCTCCAGCTCCCCCTTGAAATTTTCTGTCTGTCCCTACATGTCAGCAGAGCACTTAGCAAGTCTCCTTCACGTCTAGACACCAACTGCCCATACAAGTGTGTGTGATAATGCACACGGCTGCGGCCAGCACTCTGTGTAAAGAGAAACTGTCAGCTGCACATCAGGGAGGGGTTCCTTGGTCTCAGCCTCTGCTTGCTTTTCTGGCTGGCTGTGAGGGACGCTCACAACCAGGTGAGATGGCACACACAGGGCATGGATCTCTGGGAGATAGGAGAGTTACATTCCTTGGAGCCAGATGTGCGTTCTTCATTCTCGAGTGTTGAAATCTCTTCTGGTGACAAAGCTGGTTAGACTCAGACAGAGGGATGAGAAGGCCAAAAAGACAGCAAGAGCTGGAACAGTACCTGTGGGAGCTGCTGATGAGCATGGACTTGATCAGCCTGGTTCTCCAGGGAAGGTTTTGGAGAAGGCAAGGGGCAAGAGATGGGAGCGCAGGGAGACAGCGAGATGCTCTCAGCCAGCATTTCTGTGCCGGGGACAGAAAAGCCACTGGCACTGGAGTTTCTTGCTTGCTTGCAGGAGACTCGAGCTTTGTGGATGTGTCCGTGTATTTCAGCAGGGAGGAGCAGGCGCAGTGAGTGCTCTGCCGAGATGTGATGCCGTAGACATACGATTCTATGGCCCTGCTGGCAGAGGGCTTTGCTGCCTTTCCTCCTCATGAAGGCATCTTGGGCACTGCAGAGTGAGCCTGCACATGCAGCAGAATAAGTGCAGTGCATTTCCTTCCTGATGAATGCAACGGCAACTACAAAAGAAACACGAATGAGTGTGAGTTTCAGAAGAGATTAATGTGCTCTGGACTCTGAGGAAAAACCCACAGTCACCGCTGGCAAGCAGGTGTCAGTCAGCCTTTCAGTGAGGTTAGGGAGGGATGAAACAAGGCTCCAAGTATTTGTTGCACAGTTGAGTTGCTTCCTGCTGTGCTTCACAGCACAACGTGTTTTTATAAAGATGAATGCCTGGGAAACGGAAAGACTACTTTCATACATCTAGTTGGTGTTAGTTGACTGCAGTTCCAACCAGCTGGACATACAGGGGTCTGGCAAATGACACCTGGAAGGAGGTACAGGCAGGAGGCCCAGCACCCTGCAACCTCCAGGTGAGGGAGAGCAGCCAAGGATTCCTTTGGGACCTGCAGGTTCACTGTGTGCAGCATTACATGCAGGAGCATCTGTGTATAGAGATGATGGCAGAGGTACAGAGCTAAGCATCATAGAGAGGGAGAGTTGCTCATCTTGTTTCCCATGGTAAGACAGGAACTAGGAGCCACGAGGAAAATGTGGCCGCATTCTGCTTTCCTCTTCTGTCCCACACCAGCCCCGTCAGAGGGGAGGAACAGCCACGCTTCCACTGAGACGTTCCTCTTCATGCACAAATGAGCGTGCACGGAGCTGTGGGCAGTGCTGGGGCTGCACACACGTGGGTGTGCACAGGTGTGTCCATGCACTGCAGAGATTTGTGCACGCATGTGGGAGGGTGTGCAAGGACGAGGTGGTACGTGTGTGTGTGTGTGTGTGTGTGTGTGTGTGCAGGGACGGGGTGGTACATGTGTGTGTGTGTGTGTGTGTGTGTGTGTGTGTGTGTGTGTGCAGGTATGGGGTGGTATGTGTGTGTGTGTGTGTGTGTGTGTGTGCAGGGATGGGGTGGTACGTGTGTGTGTGTGTGTGTGTGTGTGTGTGCAGGGATGGGGTGGTACGTGCGTGTGTGTGTGTGTGTGTGTGTGCAGGGATGGGGTGGTATGTGTGTGTGTGTGTGTGTGTGTGTGTGTGCAGGGATGGGGTGGTACGTGTGTGTGTGTGTGTGTGTGTGTGTGTGCAGGGATGGGGTGGTACGTGCGTGTGTGTGTGTGTGTGTGTGTGCAGGGATGGGGTGGTACGTGTGTGTGTGTGTGTGTGTGTGCAGGGATGGGGTGGTACGTGCGTGTGTGTGTGTGTGTGTGTGTGCAGGGATGGGGTGGCGTGTGTGTGTGTGTGTGTGTGTGTGTGTGTGTGTGTGTGTGTGCAGGGATGGGGTGGTACGTGTGTGTGTGTGTGTGTGTGTGCAGGGATGGGGTGGTACGTGTGTGTGTGTGTGTGTGTGTGTGTGTGTGCAGGGATGGGGTGGTATGTGTGTGTGTGTGTGTGTGTGTGCAGGGATGGGGTGCTACACGTGTGTGTGTGTGTGTGTGTGTGTGTGCAGGGATGGGGTGGTACGTGTGTGTGTGTGTGTGTGTGTGTGTGCAGGGATGGGGTGGCACGTGTGTGTGTGTGTGTGTGTGTGTGTGCAGGGATGGGGTGGTACGTTCGTGTGTGTGTGTGTGTGTGTGTGTAGGGATGGGGTGGTATGTGTGTGTGTGTGTGTGTGTGTGTGCAGGGATGGGGTGGTACGTGTGTGTGTGTGTGTGTGTGTGTGTGCAGGGATGGGGTGGTATGTGTGTGTGTGTGTGTGTGTGTGTGCAGGGATGGGGTGGTACGTGCGTGTGTGTGTGTGTGTGTGTGTGCAGGGATGGGGTGGTATGTGTGTGTGTGTGTGTGTGTGTGCAGGGATGGGGTGGTACGTGTGTGTGTGTGTGTGTGTGTGTGCAGGGATGGGGTGGTACGTGTGTGTGTGTGTGGGGGGGGGGGTGTGCAGGGATGGGGTGGTATGTGTGTGTGTGTGTGTGTGTGTGTGTGTGTGTGTGCAGGGATGGGGTGGTACATGTGTGTGTGTGTGTGTGTGTGTGTGTGCAGGGATGGGGTGGCACGTGTGTGTGTGTGTGTGTGTGTGTGCAGGGATGGGGTGGTACGTGCGTGTGTGTGTGTGTGTGTGTGTGCAGGGATGGGGTGGCACGTGTGTGTGTGTGTGTGTGTGTGTGTGTGTGCAGGGATGGGGTGGTACGTGCGTGTGTGTGTGTGTGTGTGTGCAGGGATGGGGTGGTATGTGTGTGTGTGTGTGTGTGTGTGTGTGTGTGCAGGGATGGGGTGGTACGTGTGTGTGTGTGTGTGTGTGTGTGCAGGGATGGGGTGGTATGTGTGTGTGTGTGTGTGTGTGTGTGTGTGTGCAGGGATGGGGTGGTATGTGTGTGTGTGTGTGTGTGTGTGTGTGTGTGCAGGGATGGGGAGGTACGTGTGTGTGTGTGTGTGTGTGTGTGCAGGGATGGGGTGGTACGTGTGTGTGTGTGTGTGTGTGTGTGTGTGCAGGGATGGGGTGGTACGTGCGTGTGTGTGTGTGTGTGTGTGTGCAGGGATGGGGTGGTACGTGCGTGTGTGTGTGTGTGTGTGTGTGCAGGGATGGGGTGGCGTGTGTGTGTGTGTGTGTGTGTGTGTGTGTGTGTGTGCAGGGATGGGGTGGTACGTGTGTGTGTGTGTGTGTGTGTGCAGGGATGGGGTGGTACGTGTGTGTGTGTGTGTGTGTGTGTGTGTGCAGGGATGGGGTGGTATGTGTGTGTGTGTGTGTGTGTGTGTGTGTGTGCAGGGATGGGGTGGTACATGTGTGTGTGTGTGTGTGTGTGTGCAGGGATGGGGTGGTACGTGTGTGTGTGTGTGTGTGTGTGTGTGTGCAGGGATGGGGTGGTACGTGTGTGTGTGTGTGCAGGGATGGGGTGGTACGTGTGTGTGTGTGTGTGTGTGCAGGGATGGGGTGGTATGTGTGTGTGTGTGTGTGTGTGTGTGTGTGCAGGGATGGGGTGGTACGTGTGTGTGTGTGTGTGTGTGCAGGGATGGGGTGGTATGTGTGTGTGTGTGTGTGTGTGTGCGCAGGGATGGGGTGGTACGTGTGTGTGTGTGTGCGTGTGTGTGTGTGCAGGGATGGGGTGGTACGTGCGCGTGTGTGTGTGTGTGCAGGGATGGGGTGGCATGTGTGTGTGTGTGTGTGTGTGTGTGCAGGGATGGGGTGGTACGTGTGTGTGTGGGGGGGGGGGGTGTGCAGGGATGGGGTGGTACGTGTGTGTGTGTGGGGGGGGGGGTGTGCAGGGATGGGGTGGTACATGTGTGTGTGTGTGTGTGTGTGCAGGGATGGGGTGGTGTGTGTGTGTGTGTGTGTGTGTGTGTGTGCAGGGATGGGGTGGTACTTCTCTAAGAACCAAAATGATGGAAAATATGAGCTAAGCTTTTCGTGTTTGCTTGAAGTGCTTCTGGAGTGAGGCAGTCAAGTCTGCAGCTCACAAAAGGTTGTCATAGCACTTGGCACACTGTACCTCATCCTAAATCCAGCTTGCTATCTACTGCGACTGAAACTTTTGAAGTGGAATGGAGATTGCTGCAGGATGGGGAATAAAAATCAGCTCGTCTTGCTGCTGCCAGTATATATGTACAGACTTTAGACTGCTGGGATATAGTGATTGCTGTCCTGTTTATCTGACTTGTGAAGTTTTACATCCTAAATATATTTTGCTGATCATTTCATTCACGTTAGTGAACAGTGTAAATTAACATTCTGTGCACTAGAAAATTCTGTTATGTGGGGTAAGTTTTCTCCATTCAGAAAGAGATGATAATTTTCACGTTGCTGCAACAATTAAGTTTTGGCATAGAGGTTAAGGGCTCTGTAGAGCGAAAATCTCAAGCAGATACCATACCTGGTGTTCTCAAGTGACTGTACATTTTTATTTTGTAAGTTTGGTCATGACCCTAATACAGAGTTCACTACTGGAAATGAAGACATACATGTCTCATGACAGGAAAAATCAAACAAATAAACAACAACAAAATAACCCCACAGCAACAAGAACAAAACCATTAAGCTTACAAGATTCTTTTTAATGGAAATGAAGTAACAGGTTGGAGAAATCTGTTTGTTCGTCCTGTATCAGGAACAGCAGGGGGCAGATAGAAGTAGTTCCTACTTCCAGCAGCTCAACTGCAGCAGGAAAAGCTGGGAATGCAGAAGGAGTGAGAAGATCCAAACAACAGCACAGCATTTTAATATGAGTTTTTCCTGGTGAGTGTTGAGCATTTCTGAACATTGTTCTTAATGTGATATTAAGTTAAAAGATCATAAAATCAGAGAACAGTTTGGGTTGGAAGGAACCTTAGAGATCATCTTATTTCAACGCACCCTGCTGTGGACAAGGACACCCCCACTAGACCAGGTTGCTCAAAGCCTGGCCTTGAACATTTCCAGAGAGGGTGTGTCCACAACTTCTGTGAATTCCCATAGGACCCTTATTAATAATCTTTGATTGTGTGTGAGTGTGTGCAGGGATGGGTGGTAAATGCGTGTGCACGCATGTGCATGGAGTGCAAGGATGGGGTTGCACACATTCATATGAGCGGAGGGGTGTGCAAAGGGGTGGCGTTGCACGTGCATCAGTGTGTAAGCAAGGAAGAGGTGGCACACGTGTGTGTCGGTGGTACGTGTGTGTGTGTGTGTGTGTGTGTGTGTGCAGGCAGGGAGTGCAAGAATGGTGGTGCATGTATGCATGCAGCTGGGGAGCGCGAGAATAAGTTTTTGAGTTAGAATAGTTCTAACCTGGTCTGGGGCTGTGACTACCAATTGCCGTCCAAAGGTCAATTTTCTGCTCTCTTCTACCCGAAGGGCGGTTGCTGCTACGGCTTGGATGTACTCTGGCCACCCTCGTGATACTGGATCTATCAATTTAGATAGGTATGCCACTGGTTGACGCTTATGTCCCCATTCCTGGGTTAGCACTCCCAGAGCTGCCCCTCGATCTACAGTAACAAAAAGCTGGAAGGGCTTCAAGGCAGGAAGAGCTAGGACTGGGGCTGTAATTTGTCCTTGTTTTAATTCTTTTCTTAGTTCCTTCTCTTCAGTAGTCCACTGAAGCATGTTGGGTTCTTCATCTAATAACTTAAGGTATCAGCCCTTGATATTCTGAGCATATGCCTCTATCCAGAGTCTGCAATATCCTACTACCCCCAGGAATTTTCTCAGTTCCCTCTTTGTTCTGGGCATGGGTAGCTCGATAACTCCCTGAATCCTCCCTGGGGTTATTTTATACTTTCCCTCAGAGACCAGGTGTCCCAAAGACTTGGCTTCTCTTTCCACGGACTGTGGCTTATTCTTTGATACTCTCAGTCCTTGTTTCCCCAGGAAGTTTAGCAGTTCATTTGTGGCTCTTTTAACTCCCACTTTCTCTGACCCTGACAACACGAGGTCACCTACATCTTGTAGGAGTAATGCTCCCTCTGGTGGCCGAAAATGTTCTAATATTTGTTCCAAGGTTTGCCCGAACCAATTGGGTGACTCTGTGAACCCCTGGGCTAGAACTGTCCACCAATACTGTTGTTTCCGCCCACGATCAGGATCTTCCCACTCAAAGGCAAATATGTCTCTGCTTTCAGATCCAATGGACAAGACCAAAAGGGCATCCTTTAAATCTATAACACTGAACCGCCTGTTCCCATTTGGGATTTTGTTCATCAAGGTATATGGGTTTGGAGCCACTATATTTTGTACTATGTCATTAATTTTTCTCAAATCTTGCACTAAACAGTAGGAACCATCGTTTTTTTTTAACTGGCAAAATGGGGGTATTGAAAGGTGACAGCCATGTTCCAGCAACCCATCCCTTAGTAATCACTGTATTACAGGTTCAAGACCAATACGTCCCTCAAATGGATGTGGATATTGTCTCTGTCTTATGACTTCATATTTTGCTTGCATTTTTATTTTCAAAGGGGTTATTTGTAATCCCCCTCTATTTCTTTCTTTGACCCAAACCACAGGGTCTATCCCTCTCTCATCTGCCTCAGTTAATACATTTATCGATACAGTAATTCCATCTTGACACAGTGTTGTTTGTATTCCTGGTTTCATCATGAGATGTCTCCCCAGCAAGTTAGTCCCTGCATCAGGTACGTAGAATAATTGTCCTGTCATTGCTTTAAACCCCAGTTTCAACTTGATACTTTCATCCCAGTTCCCTCTACCCCATTTATCTTTAAGGTCTTATTTCTTAATTTGAGTCCTGACTCCTTATGGGCCAGCGATGAACAAGCTGGCCCTGTAAAAAAACAACTTCTTCCCCTTCAGGTACCACTTTTATATTTACCAGGGGCTCCTGGTGGGACCACAGTTTTGAAAGCCCCGGACCCCCCTATTCTGAATTCAAAGCAGCTGGTAACTTTTCCTCTCTCTTCCATTCTGGGCAGTTTTTCTTTATGTGTCCTGGCTGACCACACCAGAAGCATTTCCCTACACTTGGCTGCAACTGGGGCCTCACTGGATATCATTGGGATCTTCCTTCTCCCTGCCTCCCTCCAGGGCACAACCTTCCTCCAATTTTCTTTTCCCTATTACCCATTCTTTGTTTCACCACCTGTTCTGCCATGGAAACCATTAACTTTGCCTTTTGTTTTTCCTTCTCATCTCCCCTTCTAACGTACACGCTCTGAGCCTCTCGTAAGATCTCCTCCAGAGACCTCTTACTCCATCCTTCTGTCTTCTGAAGCCTCTTTTGCACATCTGGCTGCGCCTTGGTTACAGAGTTAACTTTTAGAAGCCCTTGGGCTACAGGATCCTCAGGATTCATTCCCGAGTATTTTCTCAATTTATCTCTAAGCCTTTCCAGAAAATCATTGGGGGGTTCTTCCCTATCCTGCTGAATCCCAAATGCCTAGGTAAGATTCGGGGACTTGGGTACTGACTGCCTCCCTAATCCCAGCCATTATTATGTCTCACCGATATTTTGCCGATGTTGTGCGTTATTACTATCCCAGCTGAGGTCTTCCACTGGCTATTTTTGCTCTGCTGGTACCACTCCAGGACACCCAGGAGAGTTATTCTTTTCCCACTCTTGTGTAGCTGCTCGCCTAATCATGCCTCTTTCTTCTCCAGTAAACAACATATCCATAATAGACATCATTTCCATCCACGAGTACAAATTTGGCCCCAGAAATTGATCTAATAGTTCTGCTACACTTATAGGATCTTCAGTCGAGGATTTCAATTCCTTTATAAAATGTCTGACTTCTGCAAATGACGCCAGGAAGGAAGTACAGGCAGGAGGCCCAGCACCCTGCAACCTCCAGGTGGGGGAGAGCAGCCAAGGATTCCTTTGGGATCTGCAGGTTCATTGTGTGGAGCATTGCATCAAGAAACATCTGTGTATAGAGATGATGGCAGAGGTACAGAGCTGAGCATCATAGAGAGGCAGAGAGGCTCAGCTCGTTTCCCACCATAAGACAGGAACTAGGAGCCACAAAGAAAGTGTGGGCTCATTCTGCTTTCCTCTTCTGTCCCACGCCATCTGCCCTGTCAGAGGAGAGGAACAGCCACGCTTCCACTGAGACGTTCCTCTCACAGCCAGGCACGCCTCAGGTTGGAGCATTGCCGGCTGCTGGATGGGAAAAGCAGCTGCAGAAGTCCGTGTACACAGGAGTGTGCGGAGAAGTGGGGTAGCAAAAGTGTGTGAGTGCAAGTGTGAGTGTGTGCAGGATGGGTGGGAAATGTGTGTGCATGCACGTGCATGGAGTGCAAGGATGGGGTTGTGCACATTGGTATGAGCAGAGGGGTGTGCAAAGGGGTGGGGTTGTACATGTGTGTAGATGCAGAAGTGTTCCTGGATGGAATTTGCACGTGGATGTGCAGAGCGTCTGCAAGCATGTGGATGCACGTGCATAAGCAGTGTGTGAAGGGATGTTCTTTCAAGTGTATGTGTGCAAGGATGGGGCTGAATGTCAGGGTGTGCAGGGATGGGGTGGTACGTGTGTGTGTGTGTGTGTGTGTGTGTGTGTGCAGGGATGGGGTGGTACATGTGTGTGTGTGTGCAGGGATGGGGTGGTACGTGTGTGTGTGTGTGTGTGTGTGCAGGGATGGGGTGGTGGCCATTTGCACGAGCACAGAGGTGTGCAAAGCGGTGGGCGATTGCTCCGTTGAAGCAAGAAGCAAGCGTGACAGTGCTCCAGTTGTAAGGAAGTGCATTGCTGGAACAGGGCAGAGCTGAGCCTGCAACTGCAGCCTCCTTTGCACAGCCCAGCTCTCAGAGGGTGAGACAGTTGTGCTTCCTGAGCAGCTCAGGGACGTTGTGGACAGAAGCAGCCGAGTCCAAAGTTCCTGGTGTGAAGTGCTCCGAACATCGGGCTCTCTGGGCGAGCTCCCGGCTGACAGCACTGCTCCCCTCTGCCCTCGCCCGGGCCTGCTGGGAGCTGCAGGGCCTGCTGGGAGCTGCAGGCCCCGCAGGAACTACCACTCCCAGGATGCTGTGCGGCAGCACCGGGCGCCGCCATGACAGTGCTGTGTGCAGTGCTGTGCAGGGCTGGGCCTGTGGGCTCAGGGCACCGGGTGCTCCTTCCCTGAGCCTGCCAGGAGGTAAGGCACCGTGAGGGTGGTTTGGGGGAGACCAAAAGACGTAGAGAGGACGTAGGTGGGACATGGAGGTGAGATAGATGGGGCATGAACTGGATCTAGAGAGAGGGGTGAGAAGGCAAGGTGGATATCCGACAGGTGGGGACAGGGGCCTGTACAGGTCAAGGGCCAAGTCCAGCTCTGCAAGCACAGCAACATGTCGGGGACGCCGGGCTGCAGCTGGGGATGGAGCAGAGCAAGATGGAGAAAGGGGGGAACATTCAGGGAGCGAAGAAATCTCCAAGTGGGGCTTTCTCCATAGCTCAGCCTGCAGCGCAGCCACACGACCTAGGCAGGCCTCAGACTGGGATCCTGCTGCTGGGTGCTGCAGGGTGCAGCCTGGCTCAGTCCTCTCTGCACCTGGGGACTGATGGCTGTGTCTGGGATGGCAGTGAGCCTCCTCCACTCCAGGCTGAGCCACTCAGCTCTCCCAGAATTCCCGTCCATCCCCCTTTCTCATCCCTCCATTCCCACGCAGAACTGACTGAGGAGGGGAGGGATGGGTCCAATGGTGGTGGCAGATCTGGGACACTGCCCTTTCTGCTGCCCTTTCACATTGCCCTGAAGGTGGGCCCGGGGGCCTGGGGAGGTGGGCTTTGTAACTGAAGGAACGGCCGCAGGCAGGCAGAAATATGGCAAAGACATGTAATCATTGAACGTAGCAAACAGTCAAGAAATGACAGTATTCCCAACCATTTCCCATCCTAACAATCCTTTCTGATCCCACCCCCTCAAACTCCCACCCCCAATCAACTTCCCTCCCTCTGCCAAAAACCTCCCAGCCCCCTGTTGTAATCCAAGAAGAATGGCAGCAGCCATGGATCAAGAGAAGGACTTGACAGAGCAGCAGCTGTGGAGCAGGATAAAGAGCAAACCGTGTTGGTGGTGGATGCGGCAGGCAGTGCCAGCAGGGCATCCCCTGCTTCAAAGTGCACCTTTCCTCTCTCACCCACCACACATTCTCTCCTGCATTCAGGGTCTGAGGGATTTCTTCCAGTTGTACTCCATATCCACGTGGCCAGTGCGTGATACAGAGCCCAAGTGGAACACCTGCTTGGAAAATGAAATCAACTCCCCCATTCAGTTCTATGAGCGTGCGCCTTCCTCTCAAGTGATGCGTGGTCATATTTGAAAAATCCAAATTAGTTGGATATAAGAGAGGTAATAGCATCATAACCGAGCATTACTAATACATTCAATGATTATTGCCGCAGATTCCAGCACCATTTGTAACATCAGACCCCATTGGATTCACATCCAATCTATTAACATAGTAGAAGCACAAGATAACCTGGATAATGCCTAATAACTCTGGTTCCTGAGACAGTAGTTGGCGAACCTGAAGGCAAAAGGTCAGCCCGCTAGGACAAACAGCCAGACAGCAGTATGGTTAAATATGGCTGCGTCCATCGACTGCCCGAAAAGCCATGCTTTTATAGCAGACAGACGAGGGCATTTAAAAACCACACACACTAATTGAAGGAAAGCTATTGCAATAACAACCCTAAAACCCCCGTTGAAAGCCCCGAGCTACTCATTCTTTTCCTAGAGGTGTCCTTGGTTCTCATGCTGTTTCTCCCTCCACAGCTGCTGCTCTGTGAAGCCCTTCTCTTGATGCATGGCTGCTGCTCTGTAAAATTCTTCTGGTATTACAACGGCCCCCCAGATTCCCACCCCAATAATTCCTTCCTCCAAATTGCAACACTGAATTTCAGAGTGTAACATTATCAGAGTACAATTTCTCCCCCAGAATTGCCACCGCACCAAGTTCCCTCCTCATCTCCCTTTCTGCTCTTCTCGTCTGCGCGTCTTCCTTACTTTCACCCTGTCCTTTTTCTTCTGGTGATGGAGATCTTCAGGCTGGAGGAGCTCTTGTCTTGCTGCAGCCACCCCAGCATCCCTTGCCAGCTGTGCTGTGCCCAAACTCATCCTCGCTGATCCATGCCAGCCGATCATCGATGTCAGCCATGTCCTCCGGGCTGCCTGCGCTTGTTGTCACTGCTGGAACAGCAGTCTGGAAAAGGCAATCTGGAAAAGTAAGTTCTTTGTACTTGAAAACTTCTCAGTTCCTTCTGATCTCGATATACAAAGTAGTTCCAAGTCCCTGTAGCTTTTGTGTTTTCTTTTGCAGAAGGATTCTGTGATTCTGTGTGATTCTGTGATCTTTGAGATCCTTTTCAACCCAGGCCATTCTATGACTGTACAGTTCCATACTGGAACAAATATAAAATGCTAACTATGTAAAACATGGAGTCAAACCTGTGTGATTTGTCCACACCAGGAGGTGATTAGAAAACAATTTGTAAGCTACAAAGCTGCTTGCTGGAAAGGAAGAGAAAATAAAACTACAAGAAACAAGGAAAACCTTTCTTCCTGAAAATAGGAAGAATAATGGACCTGCCATGAAATTTGGGTGAAGCTGCCTGATTTTATGAAGCTATTCACATTATTTTCTTGGTGCTGTGTTTCCCAAATGAGTGGTTTCTGGCTCTGCTGCAGCACCAGTCTGCATGTGAATATCAACTCTACTCTCCATCTGGGAAGATTAAGACTTCACTTCTCCCACCAGCACCACTGAATTACAGTTACTCAGTGATTAAACAAAGGAATCCTTAAAGAAGGGTTTACAGCTGTCGTGTTATCTGAAGTGCTTGGGGCATTCTGATGCTATTAAGCTCTATGTATTAACAAGTTCAAAAAGAAAAGGTAGGCATCTGATTGTTGTGACAGTTTCTAAGTGATTTGGAAAGCTGTACCTCCCAACCACTCCTTCTATTTGATGGAGGTGACAAAGCTCAGTTTAATTTCTGACTGCTGTTTAAATTCTGAAGCTGGAGCTGGTTCCTGGAGCAGAAAAAGCTCGGAAGCTGTCCCTCCTACAAGCAGGCACCTCTGAGCAAAATATGACATCTCAATTTCTGATGGTAAGGTCAGGAGATCTGATACCAGCGTCTAGCTTTCGGCTTCATGCTGTGTTAGTGGGACCTTTGGCATCTAGCACTTAATGATCTTGAAGGTTTCTTCCAACCCAAGCCCTCCCATGATCCTATGATTCTGTGATTTCACTCAGGTTTATTAAGATGAGATGAGTTCTCCTAAATGCACTGTTCTCCATATGATTATATTTGGAGTCTTAAATTATAATTGGGTGACTTAAACCAGACACCAAACTTTCTGATGGCCAAAATTAAATGAAATCAATCCTTTACTGTGTCAGTAGTCTGTAACTAGAGCCCATCAGGTAATTCCCAGCCTCCTGCCTGTATCAGTGGCTGCACACAGTGAAAAAGTCTGATGGGATTTTAACCTCTAAAATGTTCCAAAGCAACCAGAGGGTGAATATATTCACTATGCAAATACCTGCAGGAATAAGCTTGTCATGTATGTCCTCAGGTACCACAGTAGTTAATGGTGGGACTCAGTAGGTCATGCTGAAAGTTGAGTCTGCTGATCTTGAAGGTCTTTTCCAGCCTACATGACCTTCTGCTAATATTTCTGTATTTATTTCTGTTCAGCTCCCAGAAAACCTCCCACCCAGCCCCCAGTTGACCCCGTGGTGAAAAATAAAACAGAAACCTCAGTGATGCTGGCATGGTCCCCTCCGAAGATGCACTGCCCCATTCCAATCAATGGCTACATGTGGAACCCAATAAACTAACTGGCTTCACGTGGGTGAGGTGCCACGAGTCTCATGTCCCCGTCCCAGAGTTCACGGTGAGCAATCTGTCTGAAGAGGCTGATGATCAGTTCCGAGTGTCTGCAGTCAATGCGCATGGACAGAGCCCGTCTCTGGAATTCCCAGGGAGCGTGCACCTTGGTAAGCACAAAAACCCCAGTGGAAATGGGTCAGTGTGTGCTGAGCAGCTGTGTTGGTTCCCTAAAGATGCTTCCTTTGACTTTAAGGATAGTAGTGCATTAACACACCAAAGGCTTTCCCTTATTCCTAGTTCTCCTATCTCATATCAACCTCCAGCTACCACTAAAGTGATACAAGTTATGTTTCTGTGACAGGGACATGAATATCCTTATCTTTTGATATCTCATATGTGCAAGATCTGTAACAGATCTTAAGCATAGAAGTGCTTCTTCCAGCACTCATGCAAAGGGAGAAGTAGAAATGTCCCTATGATTTAATCTTCCATCTCTAAATGAGATACCAGACTTGCATCTAAAGAGCATTAAGACATCCATGTTGTTCTTCCTCAGAACCAGTCCTGGTTGTGAAATCCCCCCTAACAACTGGTGAAGCTGTACCTGGAGGGGATGCCATGTTTACTATTGACCTTACAACAACGTGTTGCGGCACTTGGTACCTCAATGGTAAAGTCTTACAGGAAAGCGAGACCTGGATCATCAAGAGAACCCAAACTACTCACAGCCTAATCATAAAGAACGTCCCCAAGAAGGATGATGGAGCAGAAGTGAAATTTGTTGCCAAAAATGTTGATGTCAGCACCAAGATGAGAGTGAGAGGTATTTGCTTTGATCCTTCTCCTTTCCTCTTACAGTCAAGGCATAGTTGCTGTGATCTGATGATTAGAACGGGGGCTGCAGGCATTCACTGACTGTACCAAATACCTGAAATTGCATCCCATGGACTGACGTGAGTCCTGGTAATGACCTAAACATGATAGCACTGAGTGTAGGGTAAGCCAATCTACCCAGCTGCTTGGTATCTGAACCAGATTGCTCCATGCCAGCTGATGAATGTCTGCAGTTCACAGCTACTGGTCAGTGCCTTCAGTCAGCAGGTTTACCACTGCATCACCATAGAGCAGTACTTTCAGCTCCAGGTTCAGACAGCCTTTCTGATTGCACTGGAATAGTTTAGAAGTAGGGGAGCAATCATTCCAATAATATCTCTATCAATCAGCTTTGCATGACAAAATAAAACAAATAAAGTTTCATTATGGGAGGAGCTGTTTGTCATTGGGTGGAAACCTCCGCAGAAGCATGTTTAGAGCATTCTTAATCAGTAGAAGGAGATGTTTGGTTGATTTTTACTTAGTAAATCCGGCAAGAAGAACAAATTAAATATCTTGAATTGCTCAGCACTGACCCAGTTATGAGTGCAGGAACAGAAGGTGATACTTTTTCAGAGATCTTGCAGCAAACATTGACCACGTTAGCCTGATATCAATTGAAATAACGAGGCCTTTGCTCCTGACAGGTGCTGCAGTGAGATTTACCAATAAGAGCAAAGATGTAGAAAAGATCTCCGCTCGGCTGCGTGAGGAAGCCAAACTGCAGGCTGAGCTTTCAGACACAGGTGCTACTGTGGAGTGGATGAAGGATGGGAAGGAGCTCAAGGCCAGTGAAAAATAGGAACTGCACATTGTGGGGAAGAAACACACCCTGAAAATTCACAGCGTCTCCATGGATGATGCTGCAAGTTATCAGTGCATCTGTGAGGGGGATAAAATGCTCTATCAGCTTTCAGTGAAAGGTATGTGACAGTCTGGGCTGTCCTCTTCCTGCCCAGGGCCAGCAGACTGCATTCACCTGACTCCCCGACAGTCCAGCTGTTGTCAGACAGCATCTGGGGTGTTTTCAGTGGCTGTTTTGACTTGAACTGGCCAATCTGCTTTGTAGAGCCATTTGATTTCTGTGTTCTGTCCTGTGATTCGTCCCTAAGATATAGAGGAAATCAAGGGAAAGATAGGAAAAAGAGCATCCCAGTCTTCCTGTTCTTCTCCCAGGGTGGCCACGAGAGATGATGTAAACAGCTCTTTTTGTAGCAGTGATCCCAAATGTAGAAGAGACCTGTGAAGAGTCACAGGGATGTTTACTTAGCTGTCATTCCATGGTGGGCTTTTTCTTGCACAGATGTAGAGAGAAACTTAACTTTCCCACGCAGGTCTCTGTTTTGCTGCAGGGTGTAGGTCTGATCTCTGAGATCCACACGCTGGGCCTTGATTGCAATAAATGAGAGCCCTTTGTTTTCTCCAGTGGAAGACTTTCCATTTCTGCAGTACCCTCTGCAGATGACACAAATGCAAATGCACCTTCTTCCCAGCAACACTTGCCTTTTTTTTTTTTTTACACTGAGTATGCATGAGGCTCTTCATCATATTCTGCTGGCTTGTCACCCTTGTTGATCCATGGAGAAACAACAAAGCCCTAGTGTATGCACTTTGGCATTGGAGAGCTTACTTAATTGCTTCTTCTCAAAGAACAAACTCCAGAGAGACATGGAGAAAGCTCCAAACAGAATTGAATAATGGGACTAAATTGATGGAGAGCAGAACTTCCTGCCAAGGCTTGTCAGCTAGTCTTAATTTTGCTTTTCTTCTCTCAGTCATGTTAGCATAATATTTCATACTGGCAGGTCTGCCCCCAGAATTAACTGAATTAGCTGATGGACGTTTCCATGTGCTTTGCACTGTAATGTGACTATCAAATGAGTAATCAATGCTGTTATTTTAAAACCTGTGTTGGCAAGCTGTAAGACAAACAACTGCTGTTGGTAGCTTGGTTACTGCAGAATCAGCTTTCGTGTATCTCATAGATAGGGAAGAGACCCTTAAGGGTCAGCTAGTTGGACTGCCTGGCAATGAACAGGGGCACCGCAGCTCCATCAGGTGCTCTGAGCCCTGTCCAGCCTGACTTTGAACATCCTCAGGCTCACCAATCTTATACCCATGCCACACACTCGCAGTATTTCACCATTCAGCATTGCCACTTGTATCTTCTCTTGCTGTAAACCAGAGCTAGCTGGTAAATCATCTGCTGTGCGGGTCAGCTGTGTCTCTCCCATGGGCATCACGTGGCTGCTGGGAGGCTCTGAAGAGCTGCAGCCAGAGGTGTGTCACCCGCTGGGCCTCGTGCCCAAAGGAGCCCACAGGAAAGTGTTGTTGCAGTTTGTCATGCACTGCACTGCCATGAGACTTGACGTGCCAGACATCCTCTGACACGTGACCTCCTGCATCCAGGCAGGACATCTGAGACGTCTCCTTCAGCCTGACGTGGCTGCAGTTTCACACTGGTTTTACTAAGGAAGGAGAAGGCACGTGGATGAAACTCTTTTCCTGCTCTTCCTGGCATTAGCTCATAGTACAAGTAAAGCACTGTCAGGTCAAGCCTGGAGGAGTAATGCTTGTCACTGACATGTTCCTGTTCAGGGTGGAGCTGGAGGGTAAAATAACACAAGAAATTGTCATTGAAATTCAAGATCTGTGAAATTCAGCTGGCTGCATTCACAGAACCTGGCGTTAAGATCTGTTTTCTGGTTTATTTCTTGAGCCTATTTTCCATAACCCAGTCCTCATTTATGAACTGAAGCTCTACTGAAAGCCTTTCGCTGTGTATGCTCATGCTGCAGCGCAGCGCTTGTGACCTTTAACAGCACATTCACATTCCTCTGATCACAGGATCCTTAAGGTTGATTAAGACCCTCTAGTCCGACTGCTCACCCATCACCACCATGATGCTCACCATCAGCTTAGCTAAAAACTCAGCAGAGATGATAGATCAAGCCCAACACTGGATTTGGGATGGCTAGAGAATCCTAAGATATTGAAGGATTGCTTGCAGGTGGTGTTGGCTCAGGTATTCACCCTGCATCCCACCTCCTGTTCTGTTTGGTTGAGAATCATGCATTCTGCAATTTCACTTTGTAATTCAAAGACCCTGGCTTTATCTGTTGACAAACTGATCTAAAACAAGCCAAGAAGACTCCGTTGGAACTGGTTGATGCAGAACAAAGGCATCCCCAAAGGACAAGTTGCACTGTTTGATGAACATTATTGGATGAGAGCTAAGCTAAGATTTAAAAAGTTCTGGGGCTGTCTCTGAGCATCAAATACAGAGGAAGCCTGCATGATTCCCTGAGAATGGATACCTCCTACTTTGGTGTAGGGTGAAGGGAACACTAGCAGTAACTCCTATCACAAAATGTCACATGGCTCAGACAAAATGCCATCAAGAGGGCTTAATTAGGAGCACCAAATGGTCACAAGATGGTCTTAGGGCAGGGAAGTAATCTATCTATGTGATATTGATTGATGCTGTTAGTTCTTAACAGCTTGACTCTAGAGGGACTGTTCTTCTTTGGTCACCTAGTTTTAAAAGAATAGATGGCTCCTGTCTATTACAATTTTTAATGCATTATTTGTTCACTGATGCCATAAATGTGCCTGGCATAGCAATTGGCCTTGGTATATTCAGCTCGGCGTCCAGTCGGATCTTGAATATCTCCACAGAAGGAGACTCCACCACCTCCCTGGGCAGCCTGTTCCAGTGCTACGTCACCCTCACCGTAAAGAAGTTCTTCCGCATCTTCGTGCAGAACTTCCAATGCTGAAGTTTCATCCCATTACCCCTAGTCCTGTCCCTACACATTACTGAAAAGAGACCAGCCACGCCACTATGGCACCCACACCTCAGGTATTTATAAACCTGGATCAAATCCCCTCTCAGCCTTCCCTTCTCAAGGCTAAACAGACCCAGTTTGCTAAATCTCTCCTCATAGGGGAAATGCTCCAGGCCCTCCACCATCTTAGTGGCCCTCCGCTGGACTCTTTCCAAGAGATCCCTGTCTTTTTTGTACTGGGGAGCGCAGAACTGGACACAGCACTCCAGAGGAGGCCCCACCGGGGCAGAGTAGAGGAGGAGGATCACCTCCCTCGACCCGCTGGCCATGCTCTTTTTAATACACCCCAGGATGCCATTGGCCTTTTTGGCCACTAGGGCACACTGCTGGCTCATGGTCAATCTGTCGTCCACCAGGACGCCCAGGTCCCACTCAGCAGAGCTCCTGTCCAGCAGCTCTTCCCCCAGCCTGTACTGGTGCATGCAATTATTTCTCCCTAGGTGCAAGACTCTACACTTGCTTTTGTTAAACCTCATCTGGTTTCTTACTGCTCAGCTCT
This sequence comes from Coturnix japonica, assembly GCF_054131305.1. Taxonomy (NCBI): domain Eukaryota; kingdom Metazoa; phylum Chordata; class Aves; order Galliformes; family Phasianidae; genus Coturnix; species Coturnix japonica. Next base: position 3,107,581 of record NC_140699.1, read on the forward strand.
CCAGCCTGTCCAGGTCTCTCTGAATGGCAGCACAGCCTTCAGGCGTGTCAGCCAATCCTCCCAACTTCGTGGCATCAGCAAACTTGCTGAGGGTGGTCACTATCCCCTCATCAAGGTAACTGATGAAGATGTTGAACAAGACCGGACCCAGCACAGACCCCTGGGGGACGCCGCTAGTTACAGGCCTCCAGCCAGATTCCGCACCACCAACGACAACCCTCTGCACTCGGCCAGTCAGCCAATTCTCGACCCACTTCACCGTCCACTCATCTATCCCATACTTCCTCAGCTTTGTTATAAGGATGTCAAGGGGGACAGCATCAAAAGCCTTACAGAAATCAAGGTAGACTACATCTACCACTCTCCCCCTGTCCACCCAGCTAGTGACATCTTCATAAAAGGCCTACAGGTTGGTCGAGCACGACCTCCCCTTGGTGAACCCATGCTGAGTACTCCTGATAACCTCCTTTTCTCCCAGTTGTCTGGAGATGGCATCCAGCACAAGCTGTTCCATCACCTTCCCTGGGACAGAGGTGAGGCTGACTGGCCTATAATTACCCGGGTCCTCCTTCTTGCCATTTTGAAGACAGGAGTGACACTGGCCGTCCTCCAGTCTTCAGGCACCTCCCCAGTTCTCCAAGACCTCTGATAGATTACAGAGAGCGGCTCAGCAACGACCTCCAGCAGCTCCCTCAGCACCTGTGGATGCACCCCATCAGGTCCCAAGGATTTATGGACCTTAATGTTTCCTAGGCACTCACAGACCACCTCTTCCCTGACTAAAGGGAAATCTCCCATTCCCCACACTCTCTCATTAACCTCCAGGGCCTGGGATTCCGGAGGGAGAGCCCTTTCACTAAAGACAGAAGCAAAAAAGGCGTTCACTATTTCCACCTCCTCAGCATCCCTCCTCTCCCTGGAAGCACTCAAGGCCAGGCTGGATGTGTTGTGAGCAACCTGGTCTACAGCGAGGTGTCCCTGTCTATAGCAGGTTGGAACGAGGTGATCTTAAGGGTCCCTTCCAACACAAACCATTCTAAGATTCTAGGACAGAAAAACAGGCCAGCTCTCCCACATTGTTTCAGTGTCATTTACTTATAAAACAAGCTCTGGGACAACCCGAGAAGGTATTTGTTCCACGTGCAGCATCACCTGTGATAGAAACCAAGGAAGCCTACAGCAGGCCTCAGGACTCAGCAAGCCTTTTTGGCTCAAAGCAGGGCCAGCTGGAGCAGCTTACCACGAGTGCACCCAGAAGGGCCTCCATGCAGCTGCAGGCTTGCCGCATGTCATTGCATGTCATTGTGATGCAACAGTGGGTGAGCGTGACATAAAGCTGCAGGCTGGAACTCCGGCTGGGGTGGCCTCAGTTCGCTGCTGCTGGAGCGAGAGGTGGTAGCGGAGGGTTGCAGCTCTCAGAGAGTTCCTACCAGGAGCCATGGAGTGCTGTTGCAGTGCTGGATTCCGAAATCCAGATGAATTTCTGAGCAGAGCGGGGAAGAGCGGAAAGGTGAGCGCTGCTACATCAAGAGAGAGCTGAGTGCAGTAGCCTGGGGTATGCAGGGCTGCTCTGGGGCTGTAGATGCTCTCCAGAGGCTGAGGGACACTTCTCCTCATGCTGGTGCTGGAGAAGGCTTGCAGGGAATCGCACCTCTCTGCACATCCCAGCATCGGTTACAGAAGTGGGGAGGGAGCTGCCAAAGGGAGCGGAGGTGGGCTGGAGAGGGGAATGGAGTGTCTGAGTGTCCAAGCGTGTCTTTGTCTTTCTAGCTCCGACCCAGAGGACAGGAAGTTGGAGCAGGAGGTAGCTGGCTGTTGGACCTTCCACTCGGGGTTAAAATCCCTGTGCAGCCCGGCACCAAGCTCCTTTTCGCCAGGAGAAAGCTGGGGGAAAAGGTGAGAGGAGTAAGGAAGCGTCAAAAAGGGCTCTTGTTTCCTGGGGTTGCCGCCATGCCAAGGAGGCCTTGTGTTGGGATGCCAATCCCATGTGTTGGGATGCTGGGGCCAGGCATCCATCAGGCACAGAAATGTGGAGACCGGGTCGTTCCTGGAGGAGGGTGCAACCCTCTGCTCTCCCTCTTGGAGGACTTAGGAAAACCCAGACATGACTGTTTGGGAAAGAGGCAAGAGGCCAGCCTGTGGGTGTGAGCAGCTTGGAAGTGTCTCTGTCTCTTTGCTGCTCTCTCCTTCCCCATTCACACTCTACAACACATCTCTTCCAGCTCCACCAGCCTTCTCCTCAGTTTGACCTGAGAGATCCGTACAGTCGCAATCTGTGCACAGAGTACAACAGCCTGCATGACCCGCATCTGCGGGAGTTCCACAACCGCAAAAACAACCTGCGGAACCTGAAGAAACGGGGCTTGGTCACCGAGGATGGCGACGTAAGTTTGGCTGTTGGGCTGACCAACACGGGTCTCCTCAGGAGGGCTTTCCAGTCTGCCAGGCAGGGGCCTGACACTACAGCCATCTGTCATTGTCTCTTCTGTAGGTTGTCTGCACTCTGAAGGAGTTCAACGAGTACAGGCAGTACCTGACCAGGCTGAAGCTGGAGAAAAAGCAGGCAAAGAGGCGAGAAGAGGTAGGCAAAGCCCAGTATTGGTAGGCACGTGTCAGCAGCATGGCACTGAGGGCACGGGCTTTACTTGATGGATCTGAGGGAGATGGGGAAAGCAGAAAAGGTGAGGGGCGGGCTGGTGGTCTAGGCATTGAGGCATGGAAAGGACAGCTCAGCTCAGAGCTGAGCTAGCACAGCGTGCTGGTGTGAAGGCAGCCTGGAAAGTTGCTTGCTTACAAGCAGAGCACTGTGGCAGCCGTTCTCTTCTGCCCTCATTGCAAGGCTGAAGCAGTGTGCTTGCCCTCTTCTGCGTAAAGCAGCAGTACTTAGGGTGGGAAGCACTCTCTAAGACAAGACCAAGCATAAACCCTCTGTTCCCTCCCAGGATGAGCTTCTTCGGGAGATTTCCAATTTGAAGAAATCGATCCACAGACTACAGATGGCCAGGGACAAGTTCCAGCCCGGTCCCGTGGATTACATTGCGGGTTCGAAAATCAGACCCACAATGCTTCATAAACCAGCTGGCCCCTCTCCTTCATGCTATAATCTTCTGTCTGGACAATGCAGAAGGAATGTGGCTTTGATGGAGCGTGGCCTTCAGGGAGACTCATGGAGCACAGGGCGTGCAATGAAGCTGCCTGAGAAGTCACCCAAACCTGCGTTGGGCAGGGAAGGCTCCAAACTCCCCAGAATCATCCAGACTACTTCTGCGTCAACAACAAACTCCAAACTCCCCAGAAGCATTCGTACTGCTTCTGACCCAACAGCAAACTCCAGAGTCCCCAGAATCATCCAGACTACTTCTGCGTCAACAACAAACTCCAAACTCCCCAGAAGCATTCGTACTGCTTCTGACCCAAAAACAAACTCCAGAGTCCCTAGAAGCATCCAGGCCCCAGTGAAGGGAAAAGGAAAAAAAGGGGAAAACAAGTAGAGAGATTGGCCAAAAACCAAAACAGTGGCAACAAATTAGTTTTAATTGGCTTAATTAATTTTAATTTGTTTAATTCGTTTTAATTTGTTTAATTAATTGACCAAAGATGATACCAGAATGCAAGATAACACACTACAGTACAATATATCATAATTAGTATCAGAATTAGAATTAAAACCAATAAAAAAAATTAAAAAAATAACATTACAAAGTGTGTCCGAAAACTGAAGTCCTTATTCTAAAGCCGAGGTGAGACAACCCAGGGAGTTCTCGTGCTGCTGGGATCAAAAAGGAAAGGGGAGATCAAGTGATATACGGATGGCTTTTATCTTTTGCACTGAACATAAAGGGTGACAGAGCAGCAAGCAATCCTCTGGGGGATGTAGTTGTTCTCTGCTGGGGGTACATGCAGTGTTACAGGCTTGGGACAGAATGGCTGGATGACTGTGAAGAGGAAAGGGACCTGGGGCTGTTGGTCGATGCTCTGCTCAACATGAGCCCACAGTGTGCCCAGGTGGCCAAGAAGGCCAAGGGCATCCTGGCCTGTATAAGAAACAGTGTGGCCAGCAGGAGCAGAGAGGTGATCATCCCTCTGTACTCAGCTCTGGTGAGGCCGCATCTCAAGTACTGTGTTCAGTTTTGGGCTCCTCACTACAAGAAGGACATGGAGGATGAGGTCCTCACAGGGGACTTCAACCACCCTGATATCTGTGGGAGGGACAACACAGCATTGCACCAGAAATCAAAGAGGTTTCTGGAATGTGCTGATGATAACTTCCTCTTCCAAGTAGTATGGGAACCTCAAAGATCAGGTTAGGAAAGCTAAAACCCAGGCAGAACTAAATCTAGCTGGGGACAGAAAGGGGAACAGGTATATCAGTGATTAAAAAGAAGGTAAGCGAGGATGTGGGCCCTCTCTGGAAGGCAACTAGAGGCCTGGTCATGAGGAATACAGAGAGAGCTGAGGTGCTCAATGACTTCTTTGCTTCAGGCCTCACTGGCAAGTGCTCTAGGCCCAGAGCCCAAACTGCAGAAAGCAACAGTAAAACTTGGAGAAGGTGGATCTGTAAGTGCTGTAAGTGAAGATGAGGTTCTAGACCATCGAAAGAATCTGAAGCTGCACAAGTCCAAGGGATCCATCCGCAGGTTCTGAGGGAACTGGTGGATGAACTTGCCAAGCCGCTGTGCATCGTATTTGAAAGGTCATGGCAGTCTGGCGAAGTTCCCACTGATCAGAAAAGGGGAAACATAACCCCCCTATTCCGGATCGGGAAAAAAGAAGATCCAGGGAACTACAGGCCAGTCAGTCTCACCTCTGTGCTTGGTAAGATCGCGGGGTAGATCCAACTGAAGGCCCTACTGCACCACACGGAAAAATAAAGACAAGGTGGCTGGTGGTAATCAAAATGGTTTCACCATGGGCAAGTCAGACGTGACAAACTTGGTGGCCCATGTCAACTTCATGAAGTTCAACAAGGACAAGTGCCCTGAGTTGGGGAAATCTCAAGCACAGATAAAGGTTGGGTGGAGAATGGCTTGAGAGCAGCACCGAGGAGAAGGATTTGGGGGTCTCAGATGATTCAGCACGAGGTGGCAGTGTACGCTTGCGGCCTGGAAGGCCAAATATATCCCAGGTTTCATCAAGAGAAGTGTGACCAGCGAGTCAAGGAGGCGACTCTGCCCCTCCGCGCTGCTCCCGTAAGACCCCACATGGAGTACTGCGTCCAGCTCAGGGGACCCCAACACAAGGACACTGTGCTGTTGGAGCAGGTCCAGATGAGGGAAATGGAGATGATCAGAGGGCTGGAGCACCTCCCCTAGAAGGACAGGCTGAGAGAGCTGGGGCTCTTCAGCCTGGAGAAGAGAAGGCTCCAGGGGGACCTTATAGCAACCTCCCAGTATCTGAAGGGAGTGCATAGGAAAGCTTGGGAGGGACTTTTTATAAATGCATGTAGTGACAGGATGAAGGGAAATGGTTTTAAACTGGAAGAGGGTAGATTTAGAATACATACCAGGAAGAACTTTACTGTGAGGGTGGTGAAACACTGGAACAGTCTTCCCAGTGAGGCTGTGGTTGCCTCACAGAATCACAGAATTGCAGGGGTTGGAAGGGACCTCTAGAGATCATTGAGTCCAACCCTCCTGGAAAGCAGGCTCCCTACACCACGTCGCACAGCTCGGCGTCCAGTCGGATCTTGAATATCTCCACAGAAGGAGACTCCACCACCTCCCTGGGCAGCCCGTTCCAGTGCTACGTCACCCTCACCGTAAAGAAGTTCTTCCGCATCTTTGTGCAGAACTTCCAATGCTGAAGTTTCATCCCATTACCCCTAGTCCTGTCCCTACACATTACTGAAAAGAGACCAGCCACGCCACTATGGCACCCACACCTCAGGTATTTATAAACCTGGATCAAATCCCCTCTCAGCCTTCCCTTCTCAAGGCTAAACAGACCCAGTTTGCTAAATCTCTCCTCATAGGGGAAATGCTCCAGGCCCTCCACCATCTTAGTGGCCCTCCGCTGGACTCTTTCCAAGAGATCCCTGTCTTTTTTGTACTGGGGAGCGCAGAACTGGACACAGCACTCCAGAGGAGGCCCCACCGGGGCAGAGTAGAGGAGGAGGATCACCTCCCTCGACCCGCTGGCCATGCTCTTTTTAATACACCCCAGGATGCCATTGGCCTTCTTGGCCACAAGGGCACACTGCTGGCTCATGGTCAATCTGTCGTCCACCAGGACGCCCAGGTCCCACTCAGCAGAGCCCCTCTCCAGCAGCTCTTCCCCCAGCCTGTACTGGTGCATGCAATTATTTCTCCCTAGGTGCAAGACTCTACACTTGCTTTTGTTAAACCTCATCTGGTTTCTTACTGCTCAGCTCTCCAGCCTGTCCAGGTCTCTCTGAATGGCAGCACAGCCTTCAGGCGTGTCAGCCAATCCTCCCAACTTCGTGGCATCAGCAAACTTGCTGAGGGTGGTCACTATCCCCTCATCAAGGTCGCTGATGAAGATGTTGAACAAGACCGGACCCAGCACAGACCCCTGGGGGACGCCGCTAGTTACAGGCCTCCAGCCAGATTCCGCACCACCAACGACAACCCTCTGCACTCGGCCAGTCAGCCAATTCTCGACCCACTTCACCATCTACTCATCTATCCCATACTTCCTCAGCTTTGTTATAAGGATGTCAAGGGGGACAGCATCAAAAGCCTTACAGAAATCAAGGTAGACTACATCTACCGCTCTCCCCCTGTCCACCCAGCTAGTGACATCTTCATAAAAGGCCTACAGGTTGGTCGAGCATGACCTCCCCTTGGTGAACCCATGCTGAATACTCCTGATAACCTCCTTTTCTCCCAGTTGTCTGGAGATGGCATCCAGCACAAGCTGTTCCATCACCTTCCCTGGGACAGAGGTGAGGCTGACCAGCCTATAATTACCCGGGTCTTCCTACTTGCCATTTTGAAGACAGGAGTGACACTGGCCGTCCTCCAGTCTTCAGGCACCTCCCCAGTTCTCCAAGACCTCTGACAGATTACTGAGAGCGGCTCAGCAACGACCTCCAGCAGCTCCCTCAGCACCTATGGATGCACCTCATCAGGTCCCAAGGATTCATATTCAGTGACTGAAAGCAACAGTTGTTGCTCTAAGAAATGCAATACTAAGCTAGGTCTGCCTGTAGCTGACAGCCATCAGCTTGCTCCTCAGGCAGGTTCTGTCTGGATGGAATGAAGGGCATGAAATACTGATGTGCTCATCAAACGCTGCTTGTTAGCTTAGAGACAAGGTGTTAAATAGGTTTGTTCATGTATTGCAAACATGTTACTTAGCTGCCTTCATTCTAGCTTCAGAAGAACATGTGCAGAATACAGAATTGATTAAAAGAAATAAGAACTGTCTGCATAGAACTTACTCTTTCCTTTACACAGGAGAATCAAGCACACGTTTGTATGTGAGTACCTCCAGAGGTGAAACTCGATCACCCAAATGTAATGAGCAGAGACATCACAATCAGTTCTAACTGTATCTTCATGCTGTGCTGAATAAGGCTGAGTCAGGATGTAAACCACTTTCTCTTTTTTTCTTCAGATGAAGCCATTAATTCGGTCAACAAGCCCAAAACGACTCCAGAAATATCAGTCAGTCCTTCTGAAGACCTGGAGCTAGTGTGTGAGGTGTCAGCTGCAAGCGGAGCTTTCATATGGAAGAAAGATCAAACAGAGGTGAAGCAGGACCAGAGGACAAGCATCATCTCCCAGGGGACGCACCGCAAGCTCATGGTCAAAAATGTGACCCTGAAAGACCAAGGGAGCTACAGCTGTGAAACAAAAGATGACAAAGCAACATTCCAGGTGAAAGTCAGAGGTGAGAAAATGCTTGAAATCCCAGAGATAAAGGAACGCTTCATTTGGTGTGTCTTGCATTTGGAGGATCAACTGACAGCCTCTCTGGTGCAAAACATTTTGGCTATAGGACTTTCTTTGTCATCTAGTGTCATAGCAACACTTTTCTACATGTGCTTTTCCATCCAGGAATGAATTACTGCAACAAACAATAGGCAAGGAGGGTAACTTGTGCAGCTCTTGTAGTCATCTGGTGTCTGCAGGGTTACAGTGCAAGAGCACACCAGGCATGCAAGGAGTGAGAAAATGGGAGGTGTTTGAAGAGATCTGGTTACAAAATTTGAATGACACAATGAGGTGGAAAATGCAAATAATCAGACTCATAAATGGCCTGGGTTGCAAAGCCCCACAGTGCTCATCCAGTTCCAAACCCCTCCTATGTGCAGGGTTGCCAACCAGCAGCCCAGGCTGCCCAGAACCACATCCAGCCTGGCCTTGAATGCCTGCAGGGATGGAGCATCCACAGTCTCCTTGGGCAACCTGTTCTAGAGGGCCGTTCCCTTCTGATTTACTGGAAATGTAGAGAGACATGAGAAGAAAAAAAGATAAGGGAGGAGGTTCAGCAGTGCATGCAGGTGTTCTAAATCTCATGTCCAAATCTGCTATCAGACTGCGAAATGTTTAGCTTTGTGATATGATATCATATCATATGAAATGAAATGATATGCTTATCATTTCCCAAGGCAAAATAGAGGGGAAAGTATTTTCCTGTCTTAATGAGGTATCACAATGCTCCCTGTGAAGGGCAAGTATAGTGAAAACGGGGAACTGGAGTTAGCTCTGCAGCAGACTACAGCAAAACGGTGTGACTGTTGTGATGTCCCTGCAGAGAAAGAAGACGTGTTTACAAACAAGGACAAGGTACAAAAAGAGGTGAAGGCTGTACTGACTCAAAATGCCACGCTGAGCTGCGAGGTGGCCCAGGAGAAGACGGAGGTGAAGTGGTACAAGGAGGGGAAACTGATCACCTCGAGCAAGAAGTTCAAGGTGCAGTCAGAGGGCAAACAGCGTCGGCTGGTGGTGAGCCAGGTGGAGAAGAAAGGTGCAGGGGAGTACAGCTGCGAGGCTGCTGGCCAGAAACTCACCTTCAAGATTCATGTAACTGGTAGGAAACACATTTTGGTTGATATTCTTTGATTATTCCATAGTCTGGCTGTGGAAACGTCTGTGTGAATGTGTCTTGATTCTGCCATGAAACTGTTTTGGGGAGGATGAAAAGAAATGCTTACAAACGTGCAACTAAAATGATTATTTGTTTTTAACAGTGTTTCATCCAGCTCTTCCCCTACAACTACTTTATCATCAGCTGTCCATGGATGTCCAACTGTGATTTGTACAATGTGCAACACTGCTCTACCAGTTGATATTTCAACAGTAGTAGTTACAGATCTCTACTGTGGCTGCACTGAGAAGGTTTGGTTGTTGGTGTCCTAAGAACTTTTAGTCAGAGGCATTGCACTTGCCTTTGGCTTGTTGAATCCCATGTTGACGACCATTCGTTCCATGTTCTGTAAATGTAATGACCAGTCATGAATCCATTGATACCTTTCTAATTGTACGTTTCTCATTAGTCTGAGGGTTTAGAACAGAGGCAGATCTCTCACTCCAGCTGCAGTAGAGATTGCTCTGGTGTCAGTATATTTTGTACAAGATCCAGTAAATTTTAACTTAGACTCCAGATAGCCATGGGCACATCAGCTGCATTCTGAGTGACCATTAGTGAGCTGGCTGATGACGAGGGTTTGTCTTCTGTTTTATTTGTAGCTGCACTCTGCTGGTTTTTGCTCATAAGTCAACTTGTTCTCTGTTAACTTTACAGTTCTCGTCTTGTATTCTGAGCTGATCAGGACAGGGAATCTGTTTTCTCCTCTTCTTTCTTATGGCAGTGAACACATTGGAGCTTAATCCTGGTCAAGGTTTGGCATTTGATCAGCTATGTGGAGGAGCAACTGTACTGGGAGTCTACTGCCTTTCTGCTCACGCAGACCTGTTGTCCTTGCAGGGCATAGCTTGCGTTCTGTTCCCTTGTAAAGGTTGCAGTCTTTGCTCTCTCCATCTTGGGGCATTCTGCTCCTTCAGTCCCTGGTGTGCAATATATCTCTGCTCCTGTAGTAGACAGTTTTGCTGCTGCCTGTGGTGTAGACTCTAAACTATCAGCTTTTACGTTTCCCACACCATGTGGATGTGATTCTGGGGCCTTTGGATCTGTTCCGTGAGTTGTGTAGCTCATGCTTTTGGCTCAGGAAACTGGCAGTTTCAGCAAAGAGTGGATTACAGAAAGGGTAGATTTGGGAGGTATCTGTCAGAGAAAATGAAATATGAACGATTACAGAAAGACTATGGCAACAGCTGGAATCAACCAAGTTAATCCTCAGCAGCCAAAGCCAGCCCACATCTTATTGCAGAGGCGCAGGGAGAAAACCCAGCAATGTAGTGCTTTTCCACTTGAATTTTGCTAGCTGAGGGCTATTATTAGCTGTTTGCCTCAGAAACCAAAGGTTTTCTGTTCTCTTTCAGACCGGATGAGCTCATGGCTGCACAGGGTAATGTAATACTTCCTCCTCTGCCATACGTGGAGAGTGCTTGCCTAGCTACCGTTGCTGTATTTCTCATGTTTACCACCGTAACATGACGTGCAAGTCCAGCACTCACTGCAAAATGATGTGGTGTGAAAGTCAGGAGGGATTATGAGTACTCTTGGAGTGGTTGGCTCTTTCACTACAGAAATCCTCATCTTACTAGCTTCTCCCAAAGTGCAATGGCTTCCTGAGTCTTAATTTGTCCTCTTACCATTGCACTCAGAAAGATTTTCAGGGTTCCTCTACCCCAGGGTTCCACTGGTAGCACAGAACAATCCCATTTTAAGGACATGTTGAATGTTAGGTGCTGAGTGTTGAGCATTACGGGATGCAGATTAGACCTTCTTGCTTAAAAGAAACAAGTGCTGTACACCTTGGAAACCTATAGAAAACTAGACTAAAAAGGGCTGATTCTGCCATCTCATTATCTCAGTATTTGTGGTGCACGCTGAAATCCTTATTTGAAGTGGGCCAAAGCTCCATTGCATTTGTGAGAAGTTTTGCATCACCTGGTTGGTCTAGGCCATGTTTGTTGTCTTGCTAATAAGCAAGCCTTCTGATCTTCATCAAATCATTGTGGTTGGAAAAGACCACAAAGATCCCCACATCCAGCCTCAACCCATCCCACCATGCACACTGCCCACGTCCCTCGGTGCCACATCTCCATGGTTATTGAACACTCCCAGGGATGGTGACCCCACCACCTCCCTGCAAAGCTGTGCCACCACATCACCATTCCTCTTCAGAAGAAGTTTTTCTTAACATCCAACTTGAACCTTCCCTGAAAATCATCAGTCAGAACAGGGGCTGTTGAAGATGGGCGGAGAGAATGATGCTTCTACAGTCAATACAAGCAGGGAGATCAAATGTAGAGTGTATCAACTGCATTCTTGCATTGGCTTGCTGCCCTGCTCCCTCGCCTTCAGTGGACTGCAGTGCTGGTGGTAGAGCTGTGGTGTGAATCCTGGGATTGCACATACTGCAACGGTCAGCAGCACAGGAACTTGAGCTGAACTTACCCTCCTGGGCAGCTGCTGCCACTCAGAATTCAGACAGCATGCAGAGGAGAAAGTCATGAAGGAAGGGAAAGGGATGGCAGCAGAAGGCTTCACAGAGTGACAGCGGGGAGGAAGGAGATAGGGGACAGGTCATGGAAGGGTTTGCCATGACTGCTGGGGAGCAGGAGCCTTCCCGGTCACCTGAGCTGGGTATGCCTGAATATGCTTGCATGAATGATCTGAATGAGTGGTCTTCCATGTCTCCACTGCAAATAAAAGGCAATGTCAATCCCCCTCACACCTGCTAGCCCTGCATTCATGCTTGGAGCCTCTGTCTTGGTATCAACATCAGGACCCTGGGATCTTTCCTGGGACCCAAACAAGCATAGGAAGCTTATTCAAAATTGCTCTGCTGTTAGAAGCTGGCTAGCACTAGAGAAGTCCATGATGTAAGTGCATCATAAATATTCTGCACTTCTACAGCCTTTTGTAGGGCAAACCATGGAATAGAAATGGAAGCCCATTTATTTAGGGTTTATCTGTTCTCCCACGCCTCAAATAGGAGCTAGCATGAACGCTCTCAGCGACCAGTTGTTGGTAAAAGGAGAATCAGATAAAACAGTCATTAAAGTAATCAATAAAAGATTCAATGTATCAATCGATCCCACTTAGCAAAGTGATTAACTGAATCCCCTTAACTGAAGTGTGTATGCCTAACTAATTATACTTGCTATCTTTCTGATGCTAACTCCATTTGTTGACACAAAGGGTAAGGTGGGCTTTAAACACTTTCTTCTATATGTGTTAGGTATTAAGAGGAGATGACCTCAGCCAGTTCTCTGAAGAATCAGGGGTTGCTGAGAGTAGAAAACCATGCTTTATGCATAAAACCGAGCTACAAAACCTAATGTAGGCCAAGTATTCACAATATTAAGGGCTATATCACTGCCATATGGTAGAGTCAAAAGATGGTTTTCTGCTCTTAAATTTCTATGGTTTCCTGATTTTGAGGTCTTCATAATTGAGCTGTATTTGGCTGCTCTCCAGCGTAGAGTGGAGCAATATCAAAAAGACACACAGATGAAGATCTGTCATTGTCTTCATTAAAAGAAATCTGAAAATTAGGAGTCCTAGCTGATAGTAAAGACTACCCAGAGGGATGGGATGACCATAGGGACTGTGCTGAGGATGCATTATAATGTGTGATAAACACTGTGAAGCAGTGTTGCTCCAGGAAATGGTCCAATACAACATAGAAGCAACTTTTAATGTCTTCCAGTCACAAGTTTTTCATATGTAATGTATATTTTACCCAGTGTTTTCCAGTTCCAGAAGCAGAGGATGCCTTTATCAACAAGCAGAAGGTGTAGAAGGAGGTGAAGGCTGTACTGACTCAAAATGCCACGCTGAGCTGCGAGGTGACCCAGGAGAAGACGGAGGTGAAGTGGTACAAGGAGGGGAAACTGATCACCTCGAGCAAGAAGTTCAGGGTGGAGTCAGAGGGCAAACAGCGTCGGCTGGTGGTGAGCCAGGTGGAGAAGAAAGATGCAGGGGAGTACAGCTGCGAGGCTGCTGGCCAGAAACTCACCTTCAAGATTGATGTCACAGGTGAGAGAAATTGTTTTGACTGTATTGAACCCCCCAGCAAAGAAGGAGGGGAAAGTTAAGTGGTTTGACACATTCAACCCCAGCATTCAGTGATGTAGACGGTGCTTAAATTCTGTTTAATTTGTGTACATTCCTGTTTGCCTTCTGAAGCTATGAACACAGAGGACTTGGGTAGCCTCAGCTTAAGACAGGCTGGAAATAATTCGGGAATTTCCCTGGGGATCTCAAGTAGATGCAATGATAGCAAAATGAGAAGTCAATAATTACAGGGGAAATTAAAGAATATTAAAGGTATCTTCATGGCACAAGCACACCCCTGCAAATGCTTCTTCCTAAATAGTCTCAGAGACAGCATTTGGTCACAATGCTAGACGGCAGCATTGGTGGTTTCTATTAAATTAAAGAAACCTGCAACTAAAAAGGTTTTCCCGTATTTTCTTTTGTTTTCTTCTCTATAGCAGGTACAAAAGAAATGCTTAAAAATAGAAAGGCTTCAAGCTGGTGCTTTTCTTTCCAGAAATGGAGGAAGACAGGCGTTCATTTATTAGGAGAGTCTGATAAGAAAGTGGAAAAAGGCTTTTTACCAGGGTCTATAGCAACATAACAAAGGGCAATGGTTTCAAAAGTGAAGAGGGTAGACTCAGTTTGGACATGAGAAAAGTTCTTTATGATGAGGGTGGTGATACACTGGAACAGATTGTCCAGTGCAGGTTGTGGGTGACTCATCATTGGAGTGTCCAAGGGCAGGCTGGATGGGGACCCTGGGCAGCCTCATTTAGTGAATGATGTCCCTGACCACGGCAAGAGGTTGGACTGGATGATCTTTAAAGCTTCCTTCTATACCCAAACCGTTCTATGATTCCATAGGGGAAACCATTTTATTACTGCCTCTGAAAACTCAGGAGATATTAGAATTGTTTTCAGAAATAAGTAGGTGAGAAAAATACATTTCCTCACTATGACTTAATCACAAACAGAATTTAATCTTGACCCTCACCTGGCTTTTGCTGGCAAAGCAACTTACAGCTGTCAGCTTGTTTGGACAATTTAATGCCTGTCCCCTTGTATGAAACAGACTTTTCAATGACTGCGTATGCTGGTGTGCTGCTGGACAGTGGGGAAAGGGGTGTTTTTTAATTTTTGAAGATTTTGGAACATGATACTGGTGGAAATGAAAACAAGTTTAGGGCTATCTAAACTGTTTTGGTCTGGCAGGGAGGAAGTTCTTCACTGGCAATTGATATAGTTCAGATGTTGGCATTCAGTTCTGTATGGGAGATCACAATGTGAACCACTGATTGATCAGCTGAGGCAAGTGTGGGGTCAGCTGTGGGAGCACAGGTGAAAGTTATGTAGCTGTGCTCCCTGGAGGGGTGGAGTTCAACTCCACCTCCTCTGAGACCTCATTTAAGGGCTGACCCTCACTGAGGCAGCATCTCGTGGAGATTGCTTGCCAGGGAGGATTGTCTCAGCTCTGGTGAGTTCCCTTTTCCTTATATCTTCTGTATTTCTACCATTTTGCTTGTAATTGCTATCCTTGTTAGTACCAGCATAGTTACTGCCAATACAAGTTCATAGCACTGTCAGGAAATGTGAGTGGGAAAGCTGTCCTCAACGGTACAGTCCAAAGACTAATTTGGGCATTTGGGGAAGGCTGTGTAGAAAAGATTCATGTCTTAAATGTGCCCATTTGCCTTCAATTCCAGAAGCAGAAGATGCTTTTTTCAACAAGGAGAAGGTGCAGAAGGAGGTGAAGGCTGCACCAACCGAAAATGCCACACTGAGCTGCGAGGTGGCCCAGGAGAAGACGGAGGTGAAGTGGTACAAGGAGGGGAAACTGATCACCTCGAGCAAGAAGTTCAAGGCTGAGTCAGAGGGCAAACAGCGTTGGCTGGTGGTGAGCCAGGTGGAGAAGAAAGATGCAGGGGAGTACAGCTGCGAGGCTGCTGGCCAGAAACTCACCTTCAAGATTCATGTCACAGGTAAGACAGGTGTTGTCTGAAATACAGCAGAGATCAGTAAAGTAAAATCTAGTTTCTATTATACAGTGATCCAGTTGCAGTAGTCTGTGCTGAGGTTTTTCCCCTATACTTGATTGCCTGGGTTTGTATCAAGTATTTGGATTTAGTATGGCACAAAGACCTGTTTCAGTCTGTCTGTAGAATAATAATTACTGATATATGTACAGTGGAAGCAATATTCAAGATATTATTCAAATCTCTCCTGTGCCTGAGATCCCAAACTGTAATTCTTGTTCACCGAAACATTTGACTAAGAAAAGTATGTGCAGTGAGGCTGGAGTGCATGTTCTACGTGCAGCCTTTCGTGGCAGGAGAAGCAGGAACTTCTCCTAGTAGTACACTGCCTTTTTCCTATGCCTTTATGTTGGAGGCTGCATCTGGATAGGTGAGTCTGCTACTCACAGTAAGAGACCTGGTAGAGCTGACTATTGCCAGAGCTCAAAGTAAGATAGATATCTGCAAATCACACACAAAGAACAAAGGACTGCGTTGGTGAGCATATTTCCTTTGTGCCTTTGACAGTCACAGTTGTGGCAATGGTAGAGGAGTCTGTTCAGGAAGCCAGGAGTACTGTTCTGGGTCATGAAAAGGCAGCCAGTGGTTTGACTATCACATGTTTATGTGTTTTGATGTTTCACAGTGGGTCTTAAGCAAAAGGAACTCAGGTTTTGGTTGCCTGCAGGTCAGATGTTCTTTTGGGTTCAATATGTTTGCATAGTGACTTGCAACCATGGGACTGGTGTTCAAGGACCCTTTTGGTTCCTTCAGTTCCTAGGTTCTTTCTTGCCTAGATTTGACACTTTGTTTCAACAGAAGAGCTGATATTCTCTATGAAGGCTATTAGTTTGGGCACAAGTGGTAACCTAAACCTGTTCCAACCTGTACATACAAACCTGCAAGATGGTCTCATTTCAGTCCTTCTGTTTTTCTTTTCTTCCCTCAGAGCCAAAACCTGTGTTTATAAACCAGGAGAAGGTGCAGAAAGAGGTGAGTGCTGCCCTGGCAGCAAGTGCCTCCCTCAGCTGTGAAGTAGCACAGGATCCAACTGGAGTAAAATGGTTCAAGGATGGAAGACTGCTTGCCTCCTCCAGAAAGTTCAGAATGGAATCTGTGGGCAAAACACGGCGTCTGGTTGTGGAGCAGCTGGAGAAGAAAGATGCTGGAGAATACATCTGCGAGGCTTCTGGCCAGAAGATGACCTTCGAGCTGGAAACAACTGGTGAGCATTCAGAAATTCTCAGCCAGGATTTTGTAGCCTTGTTGTGAACTGGGTTTTAGGGTGAAATCTCAGTTTTCTTTGCACCTGACAGTGTGAGAATTTGCTCTGGCCCTTTGTGTACCTCCCCGGTGCTCAGCTGTTCCTTCCCTTACTTGGGGATAACATCATTTATTCAAGGTGATGTCCAAATGGGCTTGTTAACAGTCCTCTGCAGTGCGTTAAGCTGTCATATGTCAGCCAGAATTTATGCGTGTTCTATAGCCATTCCTACATGTTGAAAACACTGCACTGTGCTTAAGCTTCAGCATATGTTCCAGTAAGTACAGTTCCATTAATTCTAGGGAATTGGGTGAATTAAGCATAGATCTGAAGGCTGCCTTTGCCCAGTGCAGAGATGGAAGGACTAATGTAGATTTGACTTGATATTTTCCCTTCTAGGATGGGAAGGAGCTCTGTCAAAGTAAAAAAGTGGGCATTACTTCCCAGGGAAATAAGAGAAGTCTCATTATTCACAGGCGGTGAACTCTCATTTTCTCTCTCAGTCTGCAACCAGGCTGGGTTGCTGTTTCAGTACTGGCTGTTTTATGCAGGAACTCTGCTCCTGAGGTTAATCCAAGTTGTATCCAGGCCCTTCAGAAGGAAAGGGAAATAGCAGCACAGAAATATGGTCTGATTCTGACATAAATAAGTGCAGACCTAGAGAGTTAAAAGGGATTGTGTGATGTTCAAGGGACTTTGAAGCAAAGATGTCCCCTAGGTAAGATTTGTGGCTGACATTCCCCATACATTGTTTGTGGGCACACAAGCTAAGGAGAGACTAGTGATGAGCATGCAGAGAAGCCAATGGTTCAGACAGGTTTGTAGTGACACGACATTGTAGAGTTCTGTCTAGTTCTCCTTGGCATAGTTTGGAAAATAAAGATGAGGTGATGGTGGTAACCAATAGGGCTTCCTCAAGGTCAAGCCATGCCTGACAAACTTGGTGGCCTTTCATGATGGAGTAACAGCATCAGTGGATAATGGGAGAGCAACTGACATCATCTACATGGACCTGTACAGAGCATTTGATCCTGTCCTGCATGACGTCCTGGTCACCGAACTGGAGAAAAATGGTTTTGATGGATGGACCAGTTGCAGGATAGGGAACTGTCTGGATGGTCACACTCAGAGAGCTGCAGTCAATAGCTCAGTGTCCAGGTGGAGGGTGTTGTTGGGACCAGTGTTATTTAACATTTTTGTAGGCAACATGGAGAGTGGAATCAAATGAACCCTCAGCAAGTTTGCAGATGACACCAAGCTGAGCGGTGCTGTTGATGTGCTAGAGGGAAGGGATGCTACCCAGAGGGACCTGGACAGGCTGGAGAGGTGGGCCCTTGGCAGCCTCATGAACTTGAGTGTGGCCAAGTACAAGGCCCTGCACCTGGGTCAGGGCAATCCCAAGCACAGGCACAGGCTTAGAGGAGAATGATTTGAGAGAAGCCTCGACCCTGAGGAGAAGAGTTGGTGTGGAGGGAGGTGTCCCTGCCTATAGCAGGGGGACTGGAACTAAATGACCTTAAAGATTCAGTCAGTTCTATTGTTTTTCTACCCTTAATTTTGCTTGAAAGGTTTTAGAATAAATGAGATTCTGGTTTCCATGAAAACTGTTTGCAGGGAGCTCCATTGTAGCTAGTAAGTCTATCTTTAATTTCAAGGGCAATAATGCATTGACTGTGTTGAAAAGGGAAATGACTCAGGAATGGATGATGGTTTAGAATAAAACATAATCCTACTTATTTTCTATGCAAATATGTGTAAGGAAAAGATGCTGCACTCAGTTCTGGAAATACCCTGACAAATATGTCTCTAGTATTTCACAGCTGGAGATATCAAGATTGTTAAACCACTGGAAGATGTGGAAGTGAATGAATATGGGAGTGCATCTTTTGTCTGTGAGATTTCACATGATGAGGTTCAGACCCAGTGGTACAAAGATGACAACAAGCTGAAGGCTGATGACAACATCAGAATGCGGCAAGATGGTAGGGTGTAAGAGGGGGATCTTTCTCCTGAGTGGGGGGTGGGTTGGAGATCAAGCATATAAGACATCTGAAATGAAGTGAAGAGGGTTCAGAAGGGAGTTCCCCTTTTGTTTTGGGACTGAGGTTTAGGTGGAACAAGTGACAGGTGGGAAGCTTAGTGTGGGAAGTGTGATGCTATCCCACCATCCCACACTGCCAGGAGCAGGTAGGAAATGAGTGCAGTTATTTCCAACGTGGGGGTGAACAGGGCAGTCAGTTCACCTCTCCAGAGAGGTTTTGTCTGACAGTGAGTGTGATCCTTCTGTATCAGGTACTTCGAAGGTGACGACGGCCACATTCGGTCAGTCCTTGTAGAAGCCATGTTTAGATTACACTTTGGTGGGGATGTGGACATGGGGGAATGGGTGGTTTCATTGACATGAGAGAACAGGCAGTGATGCTGTGAAACCAGATGGATGATGCTCAGCCTGGCCATGTGCCTCAGAGCTCTTTGCTCAAGGAAGCCAAGTGTAGTTGTGGGTTTGCTCTCAAGAGCACAGTTTGGTAGGGATGAGTTGGTGGCTGGACTAGATGACCTTAGTGGTCTTTTCCAGCCTTAGTGACTCTTTGGTTCTCTGCTTCAGGAAAGAGCTACTTGCTGACTTACACACGTGTCCAAGTCAAGGATGCATCAGAAATAAAATCTGTAGCAGAAAAGGCAGAATCTCGTGAATCTTGTGCCCATCTTACAGTTAAAGGTAATTATGCTTCTGATGATGATTTTGATTAAATTATCTTATGTTATAAACGAGCTAACATCCTTTGCTTGAATGTCAAGGAAGTTAAACACCACCAGGGCCTTTCACAGAAATAAAAACTCCTACCTACCTACCTTTCTGCCCACAAAACATCCAGCTTCTCTTTTGGAATTTACTTCTGCAAAGTAAGATGGATTATTTTCTTAGGAGGTTGATTTTCTACGTTTAGACTTCAGATTTGTCTTTGAACGTTGAGGGATAAAAAACATAGCTTGACCTTTTCTTCATTTTCTCTTGCTGTTTGAAAAGAACACAGGGTTTTGGTTTTTTTTTAATATATACAATGTCAGGGTATATATATGATGTTAAGTGTGATAAAGAAAAGGGAGACATTTGAGTTAGCACACTACTCAAGAGTTCAGTCCCCAGCTTTGCCACTGTTAAAATTATAAGGGCAAGAACTTCCTGGAAAATGAATTTCTCCTAAGTAGAGTCATTACATTTGAGCTACAGAGACCTTTACTAGGTGAAAACTTGTTGTTCAGAGCTAAGTTGCTGTATTTAACCAAAGTAATTATCAATGTCCATGTTTCAATGAACCTCTTTTCCATTTCGTAATGCGAGGAGTTTGATATTGGGATGGGAAGGTCATGGTTTGATTTAGATGTTGGACTGGGAATCAGAAGATCTGGGCTCTTTTCAGGTTGTCAATCTTATTGTCTGACTTCTTAACAACATTCTTTTCTTTCTATTATTTTTTAATGATGTTTCAAGGCATTCTGAGCTGATAGGTGTAGTGTTCATGTGCAGTAATGCTGACGTGAGTAAGTGGGGTGATAATGTAAGGGTTTTTTACATTCCTTCTAAATCTCTGCTTTCTCTTGTTCCATCCTTCTTAAAGAGCAATCCATTAATCTAGTAAA
Organism: Coturnix japonica; assembly: GCF_054131305.1. Lineage (NCBI taxonomy): Eukaryota > Metazoa > Chordata > Aves > Galliformes > Phasianidae > Coturnix > Coturnix japonica. Next base: position 3,127,579 of record NC_140699.1, read on the forward strand.
GGAGCTGTGTGATGAGGATGTGACTGAGCCTGAAAAAGCCAAATTTGAATGCGAGATATCCATTCCTTCTGTGAAACCTCCCAAGTGGTATCTACGTGGGGAAGTCTTACAGGCTGGCAGAAACTTGATTATGCAGCAAGAAGGCACCATCCACCAGCTTGCCATAGCGATAACCACCACTGATATGACAAGCACCATTCAGTTCTCAATTGGCAAATCCAAATCCACAGCCACACTGCTTGTCAGAGGTAACATATCCAGGCTTTGAAAACACTGCACTGTGCAAAGATCTGTTTGAATAGCTGTGATGTGCTTACTATTCAGATCTACAGAGCTGAGGTTTTGTCCTTGGCTATACCAAAGAAGTCAAATCAGGTGAAATTAATTGTATTTCTGAACTAGACAAGGTTAAGTTTGGTAGCACCTAAATTTGATGCAGTTTGTCATTGATTTCATCTGAAAGAAACTTGCAGGCTTTTTATCTGCTGTTGTCCCCAGCATAAGAGTCTCCATTCACACCCTAAAGTACTTGTTATATTTTCAACTCACTCTTATTTGAATAAAAGCCTCAACAATTGGGAGCAATTTAATAAGCACAGAACAAGAGCTGGACCTTGCATTTGGTAGATAATATACAGTATTACTTTATAGAAATGTAGTCAATGGCATTCCCTATAGACAATCGTTTGTTTTATCTTTAGAGTCGTTCTAAGAACCATTGTGAACATGACATTAATTGGAATGGAATACACGCAAGAGACTTTCCTCTTCTTCCAATTGTCCTCATCCTTTCTTCTCTTCCACCCCTGCTTTGCAGATTACCATATAGAAATCACCAGGAAGTTGGAGGACAAGACAGCTTTGGAACATCATTCTGTCATCCTGTCCTGTGACTTCAGGCCTTCTCCAAAGGTTGTGAAATGGTTCAAAGGCCACACACTCATCAAGCCCTCTGAGAAGTACAAGATCAAGAGGGATAAGCATTCAGCAGAGCTCAAGATTCTGAAGCTGAAGCCCGATGATGCTGGTGTGTACAAGTGCAAGGCAGGAATTGCAGAGACTGAGGCCACGCTGACAGCTGAAGGTATGAGCAGGGGGGGTGGCCTCTTACATGTCCTATTTCACCTCAGATTTCTCTTCTTGGGGTTGATTTCTGCCGTTCTCTCCTGCTAACTTTATAAATGTATAATCTTCACTGAGAAGATTACACAAAGATCATCTAGTCCAACCATTCTAACACATCCCAGTATGATTTATAGTAACAGTGGTAACAGTTCACCTTGTTTCCTCACAGCCCGCAATGTAGAAGTAACCTGCAGGATGTAGAAATTGAAGAGAGCTCTGCTGTCTTCTCCTGCGAGCTGTCCCATGATGACGAGGACGTGGAATGGTTCCTGAATGGCAGCCTCCTTTACACCAACAATTACAATGACATCAGGAACGTTGGCAATTGCTGCACACTGACAATGAAGCAGGTTAAGCCTGAGGATGCTGGCACAGTGACAGTGAAGTCAGACAAGGTGTCAGAAAGCGCACCTGAAGGTGATAGGTGGGTCTGATCACACACCTCCTGGATGTAAGAGATGCTAAGGAGCTCCAGTTCATTCTATTGTGCAGCAGTCCTGCTTCTAAAGCTGACCTCTCTGGGGTGACAAGTCATCAGAGGCTTTCTTCCAGTGGAAGGTTCCATTGCAGCAGATATCAACGAAGGAGGATGGTTTTGGTGTCCTGCCAAAGCATTCAGTTGCTTTTTATCATCATTTTATTTAGCACAAGGAGAGTTACAAGAGCAGTTTCTTTTACTGCTTCAGTAACATGCAGTGTCAATGCTGTTGTCTCCAAGGATTTATGACTGCAGGGAGAGATCATTCAGTGTGTGTTTTGCCTCTGGGATGACTAATGACCAGGCTGTGAGCAACCTGATCTAGCTGTGAATGTCCCTTTTTATTGCAGGGGAGCTGGGCTAGATGGCCTTTAAGGGTCTCTTCCAATTCTAAGGGTACTGTGATTCTAATCTGCTCTCCCCAGCAATTAAGTTCTTTTACTCTATGCGCTCAGAGTTTGAAGGATTTCCTCTTTCTCCTTTCTTTTGCATTTGGTGGAAGTTTTTTCCCCAGTATAAATATCTGATGTGTGAAATAGAAGATAGATAAAAGGAGTCAATAAAACAGGAAAATCAAAAGTGTTCAGCATCTTATCCTCTTAATCCTGTGGCCTGCTGTATGAGCTGTGCTCCATGTGAGGGCAATGCCAGCTCTCCAGCTTTAGAAGAGCTGCATCCCAATTACTTCATATGATATCAGTCCCACCCACCGGCAATGCAGGCTGTCCCTCCTGTTCCCTGTATTCTCCTACTGATTAGTTCAGAATTCCATAAAGTGCATTCAGTCAACACACATGAAACCGCTTTAGGTTCTATATTGGTGTTGTCAGTACTGGTAAAGATTTATTTATCCCTCTTTAAAAATCTGAAAGCAACTGGAAATGTCTCAACTACTGTATCACATTGTTCTGTTTTGCCCTTTTAATTGCAGAGAAGCCTGCTGTCTTCATGAAGTCCTTGGATGATGTTTTTGGTGAGGAGCGGGGTGTGATTAAATTGGAATGCGAAGTCTCTAAAGAGAAGGTCAAACCAGTGTGGAAGAAGGACGGTGTTCTGCTCACTTCTGGCAACAAGTATGAGCTGGTACAGTCTGGGAAGACCCTATATCCCCTTATCCATGACCTCGAGAAGTCAGATGCAGGTTTCTATACCTGTGATATTGTCCGTGATGTTGCCAAATCAAAGGTCGGCGTTCAGGTTAAGTACTGTGGAAAGTAAAGGAGTGCTGAAAGCACATTCAGTGTGGTCACTATGTCTTACACCTATTCCCCCGTGAGCCTTAATAGTTTCTACAATAGAAGTGTATTACTGCAATTTAGCGCAGTGATGTCTGGAAAATTCCCATTGCTTTTGATGTGAATGTATCTCATTTTGCCATGAAAATCACCAAACACATCAAGAATGTCCTGGAAATATTTCCTTTCTAAACATCCCTAAAATGGAGAAATGGTTTGAACACCAGTAGGGGTAGGATGGTAACAAATTAGCTAATAGAAACATTTAATTTCTTGTCGTAGGCAAAACCCTTTTTCTCACGCAGCATCCTAGAGTTGTCCTCTCTGTTAGGTTGTTCCCTCTGTAGCTCATTGAATCTTCATTGTGCTCCATGGACTGAGCTGCTCTAATTGTAGTTCTTCCAGAGCAAAGACAAGAGATTCATGTCTCTTTTTTTTTTATAGCTTTCTGGTAATTCTGAGTGGAGAATGTCTTAGAGAATACATCAGTAAGGAATGCAGCCATGTTCTGCAAATCCTAAGTTAAAACACCAGTACTGCTACTCATGTCAGTCACAAATGCCTTTTCTCCATATAAACCTCATACTGACGTATCTCTTACCTTCCAGAGCTGAATAGTGGCATTACCAAACGGCTGAAAACCACTGAAATCCAGGAGGGAGAAGATTGTACTTTTGAATGCATTCTGTCCCATGAAAGCATTGATGAGTTCAAGTGGACACTGAATGGAAGCAAAGTGAAAAATGGTGGGCGATTTAAAGCTTCTAACGTGAGTGGGAAATATACTCTCATTATCAAAAGTGTGACTCCTACTGACGCTGGGGAAGTCGTTTTTACTGCCCGTGGTCTAACCTCCAAAGCCTCTCTGTCTGTGAAAGGTAATGAGATGGGAGAGATTCTGGGGTCTGATTCCTTCAACTGTCTTCTGATAAGATTGTCGTGAGAGCTAACTCATAATATGGTTAAAGTGAATAGCATCCTTCTACTTAAACCTCGAAGCACTGAGAATTTCTCTTAAAAATAAGTAAAAGGACAAAACATTTGACACAAATGTGAGAGCTACGCAAAGCACTGGGGTAGTGTTGGAAATGGGCATCTCACTACAGCTTGTTCCATTAACAGTAAATCAGGAATGATCTGTTGAGGGAACTGTGGGAGCAAATATCCTCTAACTATAAGCTGAAGGGATGGCCTTCACATCATCTAGCTGTACAACAAATTCCTATCTAGAGCATGTGCATCTGAGAGCATCATCCGAGGCTCCCAGTGTGATGAGTGGAGAGAAGAGAGAGGCAGTTTTCAGACATGGTTCATCATCCTCAATTGGGTAGATTTAAGAGAGAATAAATGCTGCCTGGAATTCTATTGTCTGTACTTTGCAGATTACTGCTGGCTGTAGGATGGCGTCTGTTGCAAGTGCCTCTCTAACTTATCTCCAGCATGTAGATGCATGTATTTTGAGAGAGGCATCCTACCCTAAGTGTATGTTACTCAAAAAGCAATGTTTTCTTCCAGGAAAACCTACTGAGGTTTCAAAACAGCTGGAGGATAAGACAGCAGCAGCAGGGCAGGACATCAGCCTGAGCTGTGAGCTGTCAAAGCCGGATTTGAACATCAGGTGGTACAAGGATGGCAAAGCAATCAGAAAAAGCCAGAAGTACGACTTGCAGCAGGAGGGAAGGAACTGGGGCCATTCTGATCATCCATGACTCTACTGCCAAGGACAGTGGGGAGTACCCCTGTGAGACAGAGGACTCCATAACAAAAGCCAGGGTCACTGTGCAAGGTGAGTTGAAAAGCACACTGGGGATGGCATGTAGAGAAGTCGAGGTAAATATCTGCAGCCTGTGGGTGATGTTTTTCTCTTCTGTTTCCTTGAGCGGGATCAATTCTTAGTTTTCAGAAAATACGATGGATTAAAATCTTTTCCTTAAAATAATCTGGAAACCGAATGATTCTCCAGTGTGATGTGGATCTGGGCAGCCTGGTCTGGTGGTTGGTGGCCCCTTGACAGGGGGTTTAAAACTAGATACTCTTTGAGGTCCTTTCCTACTCAGGCCACTCTATGATTCTGTGATCATTCTATGGTTCTATGATCTTGGTTGTTAGTGAGCCAAGAAAAGATGGCAATCTGAATTAGTCTATATTGAATATGTGTAATCAAAACTATATGCAGTTTATCAGATGAGATCCTACCAGCGCATGTATAATGGTATTGAACTTTCCAGATATCTACTGGAATTATCAAACCTATGTAAATGGGTGGACTCTGTGGACTTCTTAGATTCTTTGCATCTCTATGTGATGTTCTAGAAGTGAGGGCAAAGGAGATTCAGGACACCTCTGTATGCTTGAGACTTGTTCGGGTAACAAATCCCTTTGTCCCACACCCTCATCCCCCTCTTTTCCTTCCAGAAAAACCTAATTACTTTATCAAGGAACTTTCAGATCTGAAAACTGAAGAAAGTGGAACTACAATTTTTTCATTTCAGTGCGAGAAATGCTCATACACCGTCATATGGAGGAAAGGCATTGCTGAGCTCAGGCCTGGCAGGAAATACGAGATGGCACAGAAAGGACGAGACCTGCAGCTGAGCATAAGAAATCTGGAGAAAAGTGACAGTGACGTGTACACCTGTGACATTGGTGATGCCCAGTCCAGAGCCAAGCTGGTTGTACAAGGTATGTGTGAGAGCCATATGACTGCGCATCCTGTTTCTCCACTCCCAAGACATTATCCTGGTAGAATTTGTACATTTATGGCAGGTCTTTGGGGCTGCAGCTGTCTGGCCTGAATAGCGGTTCACAAGCCATGCACAGAGCGAGCTGCACGGAAAGGGAAAGAACTACCAACTAGAGCAGTGCCATTGAGAACTTTATGTATCATTTAAAAACCAAAAATGCTGATGTACGGTGAGGCTGGTGACCCAGAAATCAGTGTGAACTTTCTATCTCTGACCTTTCTGAGTTAAAAATAGTTCTCTAAAGTTCTAGGCAAAAATTCCCTGATGCAGCATTCTGGGTAGTTGTCACAGTTTAAACAAAAATTTACCTGTGTTCGTGACAGGGGGGCCACAGGCAAGCGAGGTGCTAGAAGGAGCTGAACCTCAGTCCCAGCTACTTCAGAAGCAGCCCGAACCCCCTCATACACGGCTAAGATCTCCTTCTCAGTTTAAGCATAGCGCTCCTCAGACCCTTTATATGCTCGACTCCAAAATCCCAGGGGTCGGCCTTGGGTCTCTCCTGAAGCTCTTTGCCACAAACTCCAAGTGGGACCTTTTTCTCCAGCAGCAGTGTAGATTATGTTTTTCACATCCTGTCCCGTCCGTACTGGCCCCAAGGCCACGGCATGGGCTATCTCTTGTTTTATCTGCTCAAAAGCCTGCTGCTGCTTAGGACCCCATGAGAAATTATTCTTCTTCCACGTTACCTGATAGAGGGGGCTCACTATGTGGCTGTAGTTTGGGACATGCATTCTCCAAAAGCCCACTACTCCCAGGAAAGATTGGGTCTCTGTCTTGTTGGTGGGCGGAGACATAGCAGTGATTTTGTCAGTCACATCTGCTGGGATGTGTCGATGCCCATCTTGCCGTTTTACACCTAAAAACTGGATTTCCTGGGCAGGCCCCTTCACCTTGCTGCGCTTAATGGGAAAACCAGCTTGCAAAAGAATTTGGATTATCTGTTTTCCTTTCTTGAAAACCTCTGCTGCTGTATGGCCCCACACGACAATATCATCAATATACTGCAAGTGTTCGGGAGCATTACCCTGTTCCAAGACAGCTTGGATCAACCAATGGAAATGGTTGGGCTGTGCTTCCACCCTTGAGGTAAACAGTTCCAGGTATACTGAACAGCTCTCCAGGTAAAAGCAAACTGTGACCTACATTTTGCAGCCAATGGGATGGAAAAGTAGGCATTAGCAATGTCAATGATGGCAAACCACCTTGCTTCTTTTGACTCCAGTTCATACTGGAGTTCTATCATGTCTGGTACAGCAGCACTCAATGGAGGTGTGAATTCATTCAGGCCACGGTAATCCAGCGTCAGCCTCCATTCTCCATTGGCTTTACGCACTGGCCATATGGGGCTGTTAAAAGGCGAGTGAGTTTTGCTAATCAATCCCTGATTCTCTAATTGGCGAATTAGCTTGTGAATGAGGAGCAATGAGTCCCTATTGGTGCGGAACTGCTGTCTTGTACCACTTTGGTGGCAATTGGTACCACTTGGTCTTTTACCTGGAGCAACCCCACAGCAGAAGGATCATCTGACAGACCAGGTAAAGCTGACAGCTGCTTAACACAGTTTGTGTTAACAGCAGCTATCCCAAAGGCCCATCGATAGCCCTTGGGATCCTTAAAATATCTCATCCTAAGGTCATCAATACCCAAAATACATGGAGCCTCTGGACCAGTCACAGTAGGGTGTTTTTGCCAGTTTTTACCATTGAGGCTTATTTCGGCCTCCAACATAGTCAATTCTTGGGAACCCCCAGTCACTCCATGGATCTATATTGGTTGTGTCCCTTGGTGACTTGAGGGCATTAGGGTGCATTGTGCGCCAGTGTCCACCAAGGCTTTATATTTCTGTGGTTGAGATGTGCCAGGCCACCTAATCCACACAGCCCAGTATACTCTATTGTCCCTTTCCCCGCCCAGGCTGTAGTCAGGGCCCCTCTATTGGTTACCTCGATGGCTTGCAGCAACTGGAACTTCCCCCCTTTTGGGGCATGTAGCCCTGTCTTTCATGTCTCATGTCCAGTTCCACATGTTGTTTGAAGCACCATCTTAGAGGCAGCCTTTATTTCTCCAGCCCACCACTCTCTTGTACCACGAGAGCTCTCCTGCTTCTCGCTGTGATGTGAGACCAAATGGAAGGCCCTGCAGAAGTCTGGGTAGGTGATGTCAGTTGCTGTTCCTTTCCCCAACTGGTGCTGGGAAAAGCAGGGAATGGGACTGGGAGACATCCTGGCGGTGGGATCCTGCCTAAGCAGAACTGAATGGCTGTTCTGATCCATGTATTTTAACCTGAGTGAATCTGAAACTAATGAGGGAGGTGAGGGACCTGTGGGAAGAAAATGTATGTGCCGCAGTTTGTGGTGCAAGGTGTTCTAGGAGCTGCTGGTAACAGTGCCCAGAAGTCTTCCTTTTTTGACGGGGAGAGGATTAACAAGGTTATTTTAATGAATCTATTTCCTTTCTGTTCATCTTTCATACTACCTCTCAAAAAACTGTCTGTGGATTCTGTCATAGTTTGTGCTGTTGCTGTCAATATTCTACATCATAACATCATGTGCAGTATGAATCATTAATTGAGGGTATAAATAGTGGAATCATGTACAAAGGAAAAAGGGTTAAAGAGAAAGTAAATTTATGTGTGGATTCTATGCATTCTCAAGTAGTAGTTCTTGCTAAAGAGAATTCGTGTGCACTCTGTGCTTTCATCTGCACAAAGGATCTTGTAATCATCTCTGTCTGTGTTTCTTTTAGACCCAGAGATGGAGCAGAGAGGAACACAGACTTGGGTGGATCTTCATTCAGGAGCAGGGACACGTCATGCTCATCTGAGGTGTCTGGCTGACAGCAAGAGCAGAGAGGTAAGTTTCATAGGGTCGCGTGCCCATTTTATTTTTTTTTTCATTCATGATGCATAGAGGCGTTCCCCAGACAAAGTGAGCATTTCTCAACTGGACTTTCTAGAAATGAGCTAGGCAGTGAAAATGGGTTTGAAGCATTCCTAAGAGCCCCGCAAGAGAATGCTGAGAGTTAATCTGGCACCCTCCTTTGGAAACGTCCGTTGTCTGTCAGCTCTTCAGCTGTGCCCTAACACCTCCCATTGCGCTGCCACACCAGCAGTTGGTGTTGGCAGTTGGTGTTGGCAGTTGGTGTTGGCAGTTGGTGTTGGCAGTTGGTGTTGGCAGTTGGTGTTGGCAGTTGGTGTTGGCAGTTGGTGTTGGCAGTTGGTGTTGGCAGTTGGTGTTGGCAGTTGGTGTTGGCAGTTGGTGTTGGCAGTTGGTGTTGGCAGTTGGTGTTGGCAGTTGGTGTTGGCAGTTGGTGTTGGCAGTTGGTGTTGGCAGTTGGTGTTGGCAGTTGGTGTTGGCAGTTGGTGTTGGCAGTTGGTGTTGGCAGTTGGTGTTGGCAGTTGGTGTTGGCAGTTGGTGTTGGCAGTTGGTGTTGGCAGTTGGTGTTGGCAGTTGGTGTTGGCAGTTGGTGTTGGCAGTTGGTGTTGGCAGTTGGTGTTGGCAGTTGGTGTTGGCAGTTGGTGTTGGCAGTTGGTGTTGGCAGTTGGTGTTGGCAGTTGGTGTTGGCAGTTGGTGTTGGCAGTTGGTGTTGGCAGTTGGTGTTGGCAGTTGGTGTTGGCAGTTGGTGTTGGCAGTTGGTGTTGGCAGTTGGTGTTGGCAGTTGGTGTTGGCAGTTGGTGTTGGCAGTTGGTGTTGGCAGTTGGTGTTGGCAGTTGGTGTTGGCAGTTGGTGTTGGCAGTTGGTGTTGGCAGTTGGTGTTGGCAGTTGGTGTTGGCAGTTGGTGTTGGCAGTTGGTGTTGGCAGTTGGTGTTGGCAGTTGGTGTTGGCAGTTGGTGTTGGCAGTTGGTGTTGGCAGTTGGTGTTGGCAGTTGGTGTTGGCAGTTGGTGTTGGCAGTTGGTGTTGGCAGTTGGTGTTGGCAGTTGGTGTTGGCAGTTGGTGTTGGCAGTTGGTGTTGGCAGTTGGTGTTGGCAGTTGGTGTTGGCAGTTGGTGTTGGCAGTTGGTGTTGGCAGTTGGTGTTGGCAGTTGGTGTTGGCAGTTGGTGTTGGCAGTTGGTGTTGGCAGTTGGTGTTGGCAGTTGGTGTTGGCAGTTGGTGTTGGCAGTTGGTGTTGGCAGTTGGTGTTGGCAGTTGGTGTTGGCAGTTGGTGTTGGCAGTTGGTGTTGGCAGTTGGTGTTGGCAGTTGGTGTTGGCAGTTGGTGTTGGCAGTTGGTGTTGGCAGTTGGTGTTGGCAGTTGGTGTTGGCAGTTGGTGTTGGCAGTTGGTGTTGGCAGTTGGTGTTGGCAGTTGGTGTTGGCAGTTGGTGTTGGCAGTTGGTGTTGGCAGTTGGTGTTGGCAGTTGGTGTTGGCAGTTGGTGTTGGCAGTTGGTGTTGGCAGTTGGTGTTGGCAGTTGGTGTTGGCAGTTGGTGTTGGCAGTTGGTGTTGGCAGTTGGTGTTGGCAGTTGGTGTTGGCAGTTGGTGTTGGCAGTTGGTGTTGGCAGTTGGTGTTGGCAGTTGGTGTTGGCAGTTGGTGTTGGCAGTTGGTGTTGGCAGTTGGTGTTGGCAGTTGGTGTTGGCAGTTGGTGTTGGCAGTTGGTGTTGGCAGTTGGTGTTGGCAGTTGGTGTTGGCAGTTGGTGTTGGCAGTTGGTGTTGGCAGTTGGTGTTGGCAGTTGGTGTTGGCAGTTGGTGTTGGCAGTTGGTGTTGGCAGTTGGTGTTGGCAGTTGGTGTTGGCAGTTGGTGTTGGCAGTTGGTGTTGGCAGTTGGTGTTGGCAGTTGGTGTTGGCAGTTGGTGTTGGCAGTTGGTGTTGGCAGTTGGTGTTGGCAGTTGGTGTTGGCAGTTGGTGTTGGCAGTTGGTGTTGGCAGTTGGTGTTGGCAGTTGGTGTTGGCAGTTGGTGTTGGCAGTTGGTGTTGGCAGTTGGTGTTGGCAGTTGGTGTTGGCAGTTGGTGTTGGCAGTTGGTGTTGGCAGTTGGTGTTGGCAGTTGGTGTTGGCAGTTGGTGTTGGCAGTTGGTGTTGGCAGTTGGTGTTGGCAGTTGGTGTTGGCAGTTGGTGTTGGCAGTTGGTGTTGGCAGTTGGTGTTGGCAGTTGGTGTTGGCAGTTGGTGTTGGCAGTTGGTGTTGGCAGTTGGTGTTGGCAGTTGGTGTTGGCAGTTGGTGTTGGCAGTTGGTGTTGGCAGTTGGTGTTGGCAGTTGGTGTTGGCAGTTGGTGTTGGCAGTTGGTGTTGGCAGTTGGTGTTGGCAGTTGGTGTTGGCAGTTGGTGTTGGCAGTTGGTGTTGGCAGTTGGTGTTGGCAGTTGGTGTTGGCAGTTGGTGTTGGCAGTTGGTGTTGGCAGTTGGTGTTGGCAGTTGGTGTTGGCAGTTGGTGTTGGCAGTTGGTGTTGGCAGTTGGTGTTGGCAGTTGGTGTTGGCAGTTGGTGTTGGCAGTTGGTGTTGGCAGTTGGTGTTGGCAGTTGGTGTTGGCAGTTGGTGTTGGCAGTTGGTGTTGGCAGTTGGTGTTGGCAGTTGGTGTTGGCAGTTGGTGTTGGCAGTTGGTGTTGGCAGTTGGTGTTGGCAGTTGGTGTTGGCAGTTGGTGTTGGCAGTTGGTGTTGGCAGTTGGTGTTGGCAGTTGGTGTTGGCAGTTGGTGTTGGCAGTTGGTGTTGGCAGTTGGTGTTGGCAGTTGGTGTTGGCAGTTGGTGTTGGCAGTTGGTGTTGGCAGTTGGTGTTGGCAGTTGGTGTTGGCAGTTGGTGTTGGCAGTTGGTGTTGGCAGTTGGTGTTGGCAGTTGGTGTTGGCAGTTGGTGTTGGCAGTTGGTGTTGGCAGTTGGTGTTGGCAGTTGGTGTTGGCAGTTGGTGTTGGCAGTTGGTGTTGGCAGTTGGTGTTGGCAGTTGGTGTTGGCAGTTGGTGTTGGCAGTTGGTGTTGGCAGTTGGTGTTGGCAGTTGGTGTTGGCAGTTGGTGTTGGCAGTTGGTGTTGGCAGTTGGTGTTGGCAGTTGGTGTTGGCAGTTGGTGTTGGCAGTTGGTGTTGGCAGTTGGTGTTGGCAGTTGGTGTTGGCAGTTGGTGTTGGCAGTTGGTGTTGGCAGTTGGTGTTGGCAGTTGGTGTTGGCAGTTGGTGTTGGCAGTTGGTGTTGGCAGTTGGTGTTGGCAGTTGGTGTTGGCAGTTGGTGTTGGCAGTTGGTGTTGGCAGTTGGTGTTGGCAGTTGGTGTTGGCAGTTGGTGTTGGCAGTTGGTGTTGGCAGTTGGTGTTGGCAGTTGGTGTTGGCAGTTGGTGTTGGCAGTTGGTGTTGGCAGTTGGTGTTGGCAGTTGGTGTTGGCAGTTGGTGTTGGCAGTTGGTGTTGGCAGTTGGTGTTGGCAGTTGGTGTTGGCAGTTGGTGTTGGCAGTTGGTGTTGGCAGTTGGTGTTGGCAGTTGGTGTTGGCAGTTGGTGTTGGCAGTTGGTGTTGGCAGTTGGTGTTGGCAGTTGGTGTTGGCAGTTGGTGTTGGCAGTTGGTGTTGGCAGTTGGTGTTGGCAGTTGGTGTTGGCAGTTGGTGTTGGCAGTTGGTGTTGGCAGTTGGTGTTGGCAGTTGGTGTTGGCAGTTGGTGTTGGCAGTTGGTGTTGGCAGTTGGTGTTGGCAGTTGGTGTTGGCAGTTGGTGTTGGCAGTTGGTGTTGGCAGTTGGTGTTGGCAGTTGGTGTTGGCAGTTGGTGTTGGCAGTTGGTGTTGGCAGTTGGTGTTGGCAGTTGGTGTTGGCAGTTGGTGTTGGCAGTTGGTGTTGGCAGTTGGTGTTGGCAGTTGGTGTTGGCAGTTGGTGTTGGCAGTTGGTGTTGGCAGTTGGTGTTGGCAGTTGGTGTTGGCAGTTGGTGTTGGCAGTTGGTGTTGGCAGTTGGTGTTGGCAGTTGGTGTTGGCAGTTGGTGTTGGCAGTTGGTGTTGGCAGTTGGTGTTGGCAGTTGGTGTTGGCAGTTGGTGTTGGCAGTTGGTGTTGGCAGTTGGTGTTGGCAGTTGGTGTTGGCAGTTGGTGTTGGCAGTTGGTGTTGGCAGTTGGTGTTGGCAGTTGGTGTTGGCAGTTGGTGTTGGCAGTTGGTGTTGGCAGTTGGTGTTGGCAGTTGGTGTTGGCAGTTGGTGTTGGCAGTTGGTGTTGGCAGTTGGTGTTGGCAGTTGGTGTTGGCAGTTGGTGTTGGCAGTTGGTGTTGGCAGTTGGTGTTGGCAGTTGGTGTTGGCAGTTGGTGTTGGCAGTTGGTGTTGGCAGTTGGTGTTGGCAGTTGGTGTTGGCAGTTGGTGTTGGCAGTTGGTGTTGGCAGTTGGTGTTGGCAGTTGGTGTTGGCAGTTGGTGTTGGCAGTTGGTGTTGGCAGTTGGTGTTGGCAGTTGGTGTTGGCAGTTGGTGTTGGCAGTTGGTGTTGGCAGTTGGTGTTGGCAGTTGGTGTTGGCAGTTGGTGTTGGCAGTTGGTGTTGGCAGTTGGTGTTGGCAGTTGGTGTTGGCAGTTGGTGTTGGCAGTTGGTGTTGGCAGTTGGTGTTGGCAGTTGGTGTTGGCAGTTGGTGTTGGCAGTTGGTGTTGGCAGTTGGTGTTGGCAGTTGGTGTTGGCAGTTGGTGTTGGCAGTTGGTGTTGGCAGTTGGTGTTGGCAGTTGGTGTTGGCAGTTGGTGTTGGCAGTTGGTGTTGGCAGTTGGTGTTGGCAGTTGGTGTTGGCAGTTGGTGTTGGCAGTTGGTGTTGGCAGTTGGTGTTGGCAGTTGGTGTTGGCAGTTGGTGTTGGCAGTTGGTGTTGGCAGTTGGTGTTGGCAGTTGGTGTTGGCAGTTGGTGTTGGCAGTTGGTGTTGGCAGTTGGTGTTGGCAGTTGGTGTTGGCAGTTGGTGTTGGCAGTTGGTGTTGGCAGTTGGTGTTGGCAGTTGGTGTTGGCAGTTGGTGTTGGCAGTTGGTGTTGGCAGTTGGTGTTGGCAGTTGGTGTTGGCAGTTGGTGTTGGCAGTTGGTGTTGGCAGTTGGTGTTGGCAGTTGGTGTTGGCAGTTGGTGTTGGCAGTTGGTGTTGGCAGTTGGTGTTGGCAGTTGGTGTTGGCAGTTGGTGTTGGCAGTTGGTGTTGGCAGTTGGTGTTGGCAGTTGGTGTTGGCAGTTGGTGTTGGCAGTTGGTGTTGGCAGTTGGTGTTGGCAGTTGGTGTTGGCAGTTGGTGTTGGCAGTTGGTGTTGGCAGTTGGTGTTGGCAGTTGGTGTTGGCAGTTGGTGTTGGCAGTTGGTGTTGGCAGTTGGTGTTGGCAGTTGGTGTTGGCAGTTGGTGTTGGCAGTTGGTGTTGGCAGTTGGTGTTGGCAGTTGGTGTTGGCAGTTGGTGTTGGCAGTTGGTGTTGGCAGTTGGTGTTGGCAGTTGGTGTTGGCAGTTGGTGTTGGCAGTTGGTGTTGGCAGTTGGTGTTGGCAGTTGGTGTTGGCAGTTGGTGTTGGCAGTTGGTGTTGGCAGTTGGTGTTGGCAGTTGGTGTTGGCAGTTGGTGTTGGCAGTTGGTGTTGGCAGTTGGTGTTGGCAGTTGGTGTTGGCAGTTGGTGTTGGCAGTTGGTGTTGGCAGTTGGTGTTGGCAGTTGGTGTTGGCAGTTGGTGTTGGCAGTTGGTGTTGGCAGTTGGTGTTGGCAGTTGGTGTTGGCAGTTGGTGTTGGCAGTTGGTGTTGGCAGTTGGTGTTGGCAGTTGGTGTTGGCAGTTGGTGTTGGCAGTTGGTGTTGGCAGTTGGTGTTGGCAGTTGGTGTTGGCAGTTGGTGTTGGCAGTTGGTGTTGGCAGTTGGTGTTGGCAGTTGGTGTTGGCAGTTGGTGTTGGCAGTTGGTGTTGGCAGTTGGTGTTGGCAGTTGGTGTTGGCAGTTGGTGTTGGCAGTTGGTGTTGGCAGTTGGTGTTGGCAGTTGGTGTTGGCAGTTGGTGTTGGCAGTTGGTGTTGGCAGTTGGTGTTGGCAGTTGGTGTTGGCAGTTGGTGTTGGCAGTTGGTGTTGGCAGTTGGTGTTGGCAGTTGGTGTTGGCAGTTGGTGTTGGCAGTTGGTGTTGGCAGTTGGTGTTGGCAGTTGGTGTTGGCAGTTGGTGTTGGCAGTTGGTGTTGGCAGTTGGTGTTGGCAGTTGGTGTTGGCAGTTGGTGTTGGCAGTTGGTGTTGGCAGTTGGTGTTGGCAGTTGGTGTTGGCAGTTGGTGTTGGCAGTTGGTGTTGGCAGTTGGTGTTGGCAGTTGGTGTTGGCAGTTGGTGTTGGCAGTTGGTGTTGGCAGTTGGTGTTGGCAGTTGGTGTTGGCAGTTGGTGTTGGCAGTTGGTGTTGGCAGTTGGTGTTGGCAGTTGGTGTTGGCAGTTGGTGTTGGCAGTTGGTGTTGGCAGTTGGTGTTGGCAGTTGGTGTTGGCAGTTGGTGTTGGCAGTTGGTGTTGGCAGTTGGTGTTGGCAGTTGGTGTTGGCAGTTGGTGTTGGCAGTTGGTGTTGGCAGTTGGTGTTGGCAGTTGGTGTTGGCAGTTGGTGTTGGCAGTTGGTGTTGGCAGTTGGTGTTGGCAGTTGGTGTTGGCAGTTGGTGTTGGCAGTTGGTGTTGGCAGTTGGTGTTGGCAGTTGGTGTTGGCAGTTGGTGTTGGCAGTTGGTGTTGGCAGTTGGTGTTGGCAGTTGGTGTTGGCAGTTGGTGTTGGCAGTTGGTGTTGGCAGTTGGTGTTGGCAGTTGGTGTTGGCAGTTGGTGTTGGCAGTTGGTGTTGGCAGTTGGTGTTGGCAGTTGGTGTTGGCAGTTGGTGTTGGCAGTTGGTGTTGGCAGTTGGTGTTGGCAGTTGGTGTTGGCAGTTGGTGTTGGCAGTTGGTGTTGGCAGTTGGTGTTGGCAGTTGGTGTTGGCAGTTGGTGTTGGCAGTTGGTGTTGGCAGTTGGTGTTGGCAGTTGGTGTTGGCAGTTGGTGTTGGCAGTTGGTGTTGGCAGTTGGTGTTGGCAGTTGGTGTTGGCAGTTGGTGTTGGCAGTTGGTGTTGGCAGTTGGTGTTGGCAGTTGGTGTTGGCAGTTGGTGTTGGCAGTTGGTGTTGGCAGTTGGTGTTGGCAGTTGGTGTTGGCAGTTGGTGTTGGCAGTTGGTGTTGGCAGTTGGTGTTGGCAGTTGGTGTTGGCAGTTGGTGTTGGCAGTTGGTGTTGGCAGTTGGTGTTGGCAGTTGGTGTTGGCAGTTGGTGTTGGCAGTTGGTGTTGGCAGTTGGTGTTGGCAGTTGGTGTTGGCAGTTGGTGTTGGCAGTTGGTGTTGGCAGTTGGTGTTGGCAGTTGGTGTTGGCAGTTGGTGTTGGCAGTTGGTGTTGGCAGTTGGTGTTGGCAGTTGGTGTTGGCAGTTGGTGTTGGCAGTTGGTGTTGGCAGTTGGTGTTGGCAGTTGGTGTTGGCAGTTGGTGTTGGCAGTTGGTGTTGGCAGTTGGTGTTGGCAGTTGGTGTTGGCAGTTGGTGTTGGCAGTTGGTGTTGGCAGTTGGTGTTGGCAGTTGGTGTTGGCAGTTGGTGTTGGCAGTTGGTGTTGGCAGTTGGTGTTGGCAGTTGGTGTTGGCAGTTGGTGTTGGCAGTTGGTGTTGGCAGTTGGTGTTGGCAGTTGGTGTTGGCAGTTGGTGTTGGCAGTTGGTGTTGGCAGTTGGTGTTGGCAGTTGGTGTTGGCAGTTGGTGTTGGCAGTTGGTGTTGGCAGTTGGTGTTGGCAGTTGGTGTTGGCAGTTGGTGTTGGCAGTTGGTGTTGGCAGTTGGTGTTGGCAGTTGGTGTTGGCAGTTGGTGTTGGCAGTTGGTGTTGGCAGTTGGTGTTGGCAGTTGGTGTTGGCAGTTGGTGTTGGCAGTTGGTGTTGGCAGTTGGTGTTGGCAGTTGGTGTTGGCAGTTGGTGTTGGCAGTTGGTGTTGGCAGTTGGTGTTGGCAGTTGGTGTTGGCAGTTGGTGTTGGCAGTTGGTGTTGGCAGTTGGTGTTGGCAGTTGGTGTTGGCAGTTGGTGTTGGCAGTTGGTGTTGGCAGTTGGTGTTGGCAGTTGGTGTTGGCAGTTGGTGTTGGCAGTTGGTGTTGGCAGTTGGTGTTGGCAGTTGGTGTTGGCAGTTGGTGTTGGCAGTTGGTGTTGGCAGTTGGTGTTGGCAGTTGGTGTTGGCAGTTGGTGTTGGCAGTTGGTGTTGGCAGTTGGTGTTGGCAGTTGGTGTTGGCAGTTGGTGTTGGCAGTTGGTGTTGGCAGTTGGTGTTGGCAGTTGGTGTTGGCAGTTGGTGTTGGCAGTTGGTGTTGGCAGTTGGTGTTGGCAGTTGGTGTTGGCAGTTGGTGTTGGCAGTTGGTGTTGGCAGTTGGTGTTGGCAGTTGGTGTTGGCAGTTGGTGTTGGCAGTTGGTGTTGGCAGTTGGTGTTGGCAGTTGGTGTTGGCAGTTGGTGTTGGCAGTTGGTGTTGGCAGTTGGTGTTGGCAGTTGGTGTTGGCAGTTGGTGTTGGCAGTTGGTGTTGGCAGTTGGTGTTGGCAGTTGGTGTTGGCAGTTGGTGTTGGCAGTTGGTGTTGGCAGTTGGTGTTGGCAGTTGGTGTTGGCAGTTGGTGTTGGCAGTTGGTGTTGGCAGTTGGTGTTGGCAGTTGGTGTTGGCAGTTGGTGTTGGCAGTTGGTGTTGGCAGTTGGTGTTGGCAGTTGGTGTTGGCAGTTGGTGTTGGCAGTTGGTGTTGGCAGTTGGTGTTGGCAGTTGGTGTTGGCAGTTGGTGTTGGCAGTTGGTGTTGGCAGTTGGTGTTGGCAGTTGGTGTTGGCAGTTGGTGTTGGCAGTTGGTGTTGGCAGTTGGTGTTGGCAGTTGGTGTTGGCAGTTGGTGTTGGCAGTTGGTGTTGGCAGTTGGTGTTGGCAGTTGGTGTTGGCAGTTGGTGTTGGCAGTTGGTGTTGGCAGTTGGTGTTGGCAGTTGGTGTTGGCAGTTGGTGTTGGCAGTTGGTGTTGGCAGTTGGTGTTGGCAGTTGGTGTTGGCAGTTGGTGTTGGCAGTTGGTGTTGGCAGTTGGTGTTGGCAGTTGGTGTTGGCAGTTGGTGTTGGCAGTTGGTGTTGGCAGTTGGTGTTGGCAGTTGGTGTTGGCAGTTGGTGTTGGCAGTTGGTGTTGGCAGTTGGTGTTGGCAGTTGGTGTTGGCAGTTGGTGTTGGCAGTTGGTGTTGGCAGTTGGTGTTGGCAGTTGGTGTTGGCAGTTGGTGTTGGCAGTTGGTGTTGGCAGTTGGTGTTGGCAGTTGGTGTTGGCAGTTGGTGTTGGCAGTTGGTGTTGGCAGTTGGTGTTGGCAGTTGGTGTTGGCAGTTGGTGTTGGCAGTTGGTGTTGGCAGTTGGTGTTGGCAGTTGGTGTTGGCAGTTGGTGTTGGCAGTTGGTGTTGGCAGTTGGTGTTGGCAGTTGGTGTTGGCAGTTGGTGTTGGCAGTTGGTGTTGGCAGTTGGTGTTGGCAGTTGGTGTTGGCAG
This sequence comes from Coturnix japonica, assembly GCF_054131305.1. Taxonomy (NCBI): domain Eukaryota; kingdom Metazoa; phylum Chordata; class Aves; order Galliformes; family Phasianidae; genus Coturnix; species Coturnix japonica. The sequence continues at coordinate 3,145,463 of NC_140699.1, forward strand.
TTGGTGTTGGCAGTTGGTGTTGGCAGTTGGTGTTGGCAGTTGGTGTTGGCAGTTGGTGTTGGCAGTTGGTGTTGGCAGTTGGTGTTGGCAGTTGGTGTTGGCAGTTGGTGTTGGCAGTTGGTGTTGGCAGTTGGTGTTGGCAGTTGGTGTTGGCAGTTGGTGTTGGCAGTTGGTGTTGGCAGTTGGTGTTGGCAGTTGGTGTTGGCAGTTGGTGTTGGCAGTTGGTGTTGGCAGTTGGTGTTGGCAGTTGGTGTTGGCAGTTGGTGTTGGCAGTTGGTGTTGGCAGTTGGTGTTGGCAGTTGGTGTTGGCAGTTGGTGTTGGCAGTTGGTGTTGGCAGTTGGTGTTGGCAGTTGGTGTTGGCAGTTGGTGTTGGCAGTTGGTGTTGGCAGTTGGTGTTGGCAGTTGGTGTTGGCAGTTGGTGTTGGCAGTTGGTGTTGGCAGTTGGTGTTGGCAGTTGGTGTTGGCAGTTGGTGTTGGCAGTTGGTGTTGGCAGTTGGTGTTGGCAGTTGGTGTTGGCAGTTGGTGTTGGCAGTTGGTGTTGGCAGTTGGTGTTGGCAGTTGGTGTTGGCAGTTGGTGTTGGCAGTTGGTGTTGGCAGTTGGTGTTGGCAGTTGGTGTTGGCAGTTGGTGTTGGCAGTTGGTGTTGGCAGTTGGTGTTGGCAGTTGGTGTTGGCAGTTGGTGTTGGCAGTTGGTGTTGGCAGTTGGTGTTGGCAGTTGGTGTTGGCAGTTGGTGTTGGCAGTTGGTGTTGGCAGTTGGTGTTGGCAGTTGGTGTTGGCAGTTGGTGTTGGCAGTTGGTGTTGGCAGTTGGTGTTGGCAGTTGGTGTTGGCAGTTGGTGTTGGCAGTTGGTGTTGGCAGTTGGTGTTGGCAGTTGGTGTTGGCAGTTGGTGTTGGCAGTTGGTGTTGGCAGTTGGTGTTGGCAGTTGGTGTTGGCAGTTGGTGTTGGCAGTTGGTGTTGGCAGTTGGTGTTGGCAGTTGGTGTTGGCAGTTGGTGTTGGCAGTTGGTGTTGGCAGTTGGTGTTGGCAGTTGGTGTTGGCAGTTGGTGTTGGCAGTTGGTGTTGGCAGTTGGTGTTGGCAGTTGGTGTTGGCAGTTGGTGTTGGCAGTTGGTGTTGGCAGTTGGTGTTGGCAGTTGGTGTTGGCAGTTGGTGTTGGCAGTTGGTGTTGGCAGTTGGTGTTGGCAGTTGGTGTTGGCAGTTGGTGTTGGCAGTTGGTGTTGGCAGTTGGTGTTGGCAGTTGGTGTTGGCAGTTGGTGTTGGCAGTTGGTGTTGGCAGTTGGTGTTGGCAGTTGGTGTTGGCAGTTGGTGTTGGCAGTTGGTGTTGGCAGTTGGTGTTGGCAGTTGGTGTTGGCAGTTGGTGTTGGCAGTTGGTGTTGGCAGTTGGTGTTGGCAGTTGGTGTTGGCAGTTGGTGTTGGCAGTTGGTGTTGGCAGTTGGTGTTGGCAGTTGGTGTTGGCAGTTGGTGTTGGCAGTTGGTGTTGGCAGTTGGTGTTGGCAGTTGGTGTTGGCAGTTGGTGTTGGCAGTTGGTGTTGGCAGTTGGTGTTGGCAGTTGGTGTTGGCAGTTGGTGTTGGCAGTTGGTGTTGGCAGTTGGTGTTGGCAGTTGGTGTTGGCAGTTGGTGTTGGCAGTTGGTGTTGGCAGTTGGTGTTGGCAGTTGGTGTTGGCAGTTGGTGTTGGCAGTTGGTGTTGGCAGTTGGTGTTGGCAGTTGGTGTTGGCAGTTGGTGTTGGCAGTTGGTGTTGGCAGTTGGTGTTGGCAGTTGGTGTTGGCAGTTGGTGTTGGCAGTTGGTGTTGGCAGTTGGTGTTGGCAGTTGGTGTTGGCAGTTGGTGTTGGCAGTTGGTGTTGGCAGTTGGTGTTGGCAGTTGGTGTTGGCAGTTGGTGTTGGCAGTTGGTGTTGGCAGTTGGTGTTGGCAGTTGGTGTTGGCAGTTGGTGTTGGCAGTTGGTGTTGGCAGTTGGTGTTGGCAGTTGGTGTTGGCAGTTGGTGTTGGCAGTTGGTGTTGGCAGTTGGTGTTGGCAGTTGGTGTTGGCAGTTGGTGTTGGCAGTTGGTGTTGGCAGTTGGTGTTGGCAGTTGGTGTTGGCAGTTGGTGTTGGCAGTTGGTGTTGGCAGTTGGTGTTGGCAGTTGGTGTTGGCAGTTGGTGTTGGCAGTTGGTGTTGGCAGTTGGTGTTGGCAGTTGGTGTTGGCAGTTGGTGTTGGCAGTTGGTGTTGGCAGTTGGTGTTGGCAGTTGGTGTTGGCAGTTGGTGTTGGCAGTTGGTGTTGGCAGTTGGTGTTGGCAGTTGGTGTTGGCAGTTGGTGTTGGCAGTTGGTGTTGGCAGTTGGTGTTGGCAGTTGGTGTTGGCAGTTGGTGTTGGCAGTTGGTGTTGGCAGTTGGTGTTGGCAGTTGGTGTTGGCAGTTGGTGTTGGCAGTTGGTGTTGGCAGTTGGTGTTGGCAGTTGGTGTTGGCAGTTGGTGTTGGCAGTTGGTGTTGGCAGTTGGTGTTGGCAGTTGGTGTTGGCAGTTGGTGTTGGCAGTTGGTGTTGGCAGTTGGTGTTGGCAGTTGGTGTTGGCAGTTGGTGTTGGCAGTTGGTGTTGGCAGTTGGTGTTGGCAGTTGGTGTTGGCAGTTGGTGTTGGCAGTTGGTGTTGGCAGTTGGTGTTGGCAGTTGGTGTTGGCAGTTGGTGTTGGCAGTTGGTGTTGGCAGTTGGTGTTGGCAGTTGGTGTTGGCAGTTGGTGTTGGCAGTTGGTGTTGGCAGTTGGTGTTGGCAGTTGGTGTTGGCAGTTGGTGTTGGCAGTTGGTGTTGGCAGTTGGTGTTGGCAGTTGGTGTTGGCAGTTGGTGTTGGCAGTTGGTGTTGGCAGTTGGTGTTGGCAGTTGGTGTTGGCAGTTGGTGTTGGCAGTTGGTGTTGGCAGTTGGTGTTGGCAGTTGGTGTTGGCAGTTGGTGTTGGCAGTTGGTGTTGGCAGTTGGTGTTGGCAGTTGGTGTTGGCAGTTGGTGTTGGCAGTTGGTGTTGGCAGTTGGTGTTGGCAGTTGGTGTTGGCAGTTGGTGTTGGCAGTTGGTGTTGGCAGTTGGTGTTGGCAGTTGGTGTTGGCAGTTGGTGTTGGCAGTTGGTGTTGGCAGTTGGTGTTGGCAGTTGGTGTTGGCAGTTGGTGTTGGCAGTTGGTGTTGGCAGTTGGTGTTGGCAGTTGGTGTTGGCAGTTGGTGTTGGCAGTTGGTGTTGGCAGTTGGTGTTGGCAGTTGGTGTTGGCAGTTGGTGTTGGCAGTTGGTGTTGGCAGTTGGTGTTGGCAGTTGGTGTTGGCAGTTGGTGTTGGCAGTTGGTGTTGGCAGTTGGTGTTGGCAGTTGGTGTTGGCAGTTGGTGTTGGCAGTTGGTGTTGGCAGTTGGTGTTGGCAGTTGGTGTTGGCAGTTGGTGTTGGCAGTTGGTGTTGGCAGTTGGTGTTGGCAGTTGGTGTTGGCAGTTGGTGTTGGCAGTTGGTGTTGGCAGTTGGTGTTGGCAGTTGGTGTTGGCAGTTGGTGTTGGCAGTTGGTGTTGGCAGTTGGTGTTGGCAGTTGGTGTTGGCAGTTGGTGTTGGCAGTTGGTGTTGGCAGTTGGTGTTGGCAGTTGGTGTTGGCAGTTGGTGTTGGCAGTTGGTGTTGGCAGTTGGTGTTGGCAGTTGGTGTTGGCAGTTGGTGTTGGCAGTTGGTGTTGGCAGTTGGTGTTGGCAGTTGGTGTTGGCAGTTGGTGTTGGCAGTTGGTGTTGGCAGTTGGTGTTGGCAGTTGGTGTTGGCAGTTGGTGTTGGCAGTTGGTGTTGGCAGTTGGTGTTGGCAGTTGGTGTTGGCAGTTGGTGTTGGCAGTTGGTGTTGGCAGTTGGTGTTGGCAGTTGGTGTTGGCAGTTGGTGTTGGCAGTTGGTGTTGGCAGTTGGTGTTGGCAGTTGGTGTTGGCAGTTGGTGTTGGCAGTTGGTGTTGGCAGTTGGTGTTGGCAGTTGGTGTTGGCAGTTGGTGTTGGCAGTTGGTGTTGGCAGTTGGTGTTGGCAGTTGGTGTTGGCAGTTGGTGTTGGCAGTTGGTGTTGGCAGTTGGTGTTGGCAGTTGGTGTTGGCAGTTGGTGTTGGCAGTTGGTGTTGGCAGTTGGTGTTGGCAGTTGGTGTTGGCAGTTGGTGTTGGCAGTTGGTGTTGGCAGTTGGTGTTGGCAGTTGGTGTTGGCAGTTGGTGTTGGCAGTTGGTGTTGGCAGTTGGTGTTGGCAGTTGGTGTTGGCAGTTGGTGTTGGCAGTTGGTGTTGGCAGTTGGTGTTGGCAGTTGGTGTTGGCAGTTGGTGTTGGCAGTTGGTGTTGGCAGTTGGTGTTGGCAGTTGGTGTTGGCAGTTGGTGTTGGCAGTTGGTGTTGGCAGTTGGTGTTGGCAGTTGGTGTTGGCAGTTGGTGTTGGCAGTTGGTGTTGGCAGTTGGTGTTGGCAGTTGGTGTTGGCAGTTGGTGTTGGCAGTTGGTGTTGGCAGTTGGTGTTGGCAGTTGGTGTTGGCAGTTGGTGTTGGCAGTTGGTGTTGGCAGTTGGTGTTGGCAGTTGGTGTTGGCAGTTGGTGTTGGCAGTTGGTGTTGGCAGTTGGTGTTGGCAGTTGGTGTTGGCAGTTGGTGTTGGCAGTTGGTGTTGGCAGTTGGTGTTGGCAGTTGGTGTTGGCAGTTGGTGTTGGCAGTTGGTGTTGGCAGTTGGTGTTGGCAGTTGGTGTTGGCAGTTGGTGTTGGCAGTTGGTGTTGGCAGTTGGTGTTGGCAGTTGGTGTTGGCAGTTGGTGTTGGCAGTTGGTGTTGGCAGTTGGTGTTGGCAGTTGGTGTTGGCAGTTGGTGTTGGCAGTTGGTGTTGGCAGTTGGTGTTGGCAGTTGGTGTTGGCAGTTGGTGTTGGCAGTTGGTGTTGGCAGTTGGTGTTGGCAGTTGGTGTTGGCAGTTGGTGTTGGCAGTTGGTGTTGGCAGTTGGTGTTGGCAGTTGGTGTTGGCAGTTGGTGTTGGCAGTTGGTGTTGGCAGTTGGTGTTGGCAGTTGGTGTTGGCAGTTGGTGTTGGCAGTTGGTGTTGGCAGTTGGTGTTGGCAGTTGGTGTTGGCAGTTGGTGTTGGCAGTTGGTGTTGGCAGTTGGTGTTGGCAGTTGGTGTTGGCAGTTGGTGTTGGCAGTTGGTGTTGGCAGTTGGTGTTGGCAGTTGGTGTTGGCAGTTGGTGTTGGCAGTTGGTGTTGGCAGTTGGTGTTGGCAGTTGGTGTTGGCAGTTGGTGTTGGCAGTTGGTGTTGGCAGTTGGTGTTGGCAGTTGGTGTTGGCAGTTGGTGTTGGCAGTTGGTGTTGGCAGTTGGTGTTGGCAGTTGGTGTTGGCAGTTGGTGTTGGCAGTTGGTGTTGGCAGTTGGTGTTGGCAGTTGGTGTTGGCAGTTGGTGTTGGCAGTTGGTGTTGGCAGTTGGTGTTGGCAGTTGGTGTTGGCAGTTGGTGTTGGCAGTTGGTGTTGGCAGTTGGTGTTGGCAGTTGGTGTTGGCAGTTGGTGTTGGCAGTTGGTGTTGGCAGTTGGTGTTGGCAGTTGGTGTTGGCAGTTGGTGTTGGCAGTTGGTGTTGGCAGTTGGTGTTGGCAGTTGGTGTTGGCAGTTGGTGTTGGCAGTTGGTGTTGGCAGTTGGTGTTGGCAGTTGGTGTTGGCAGTTGGTGTTGGCAGTTGGTGTTGGCAGTTGGTGTTGGCAGTTGGTGTTGGCAGTTGGTGTTGGCAGTTGGTGTTGGCAGTTGGTGTTGGCAGTTGGTGTTGGCAGTTGGTGTTGGCAGTTGGTGTTGGCAGTTGGTGTTGGCAGTTGGTGTTGGCAGTTGGTGTTGGCAGTTGGTGTTGGCAGTTGGTGTTGGCAGTTGGTGTTGGCAGTTGGTGTTGGCAGTTGGTGTTGGCAGTTGGTGTTGGCAGTTGGTGTTGGCAGTTGGTGTTGGCAGTTGGTGTTGGCAGTTGGTGTTGGCAGTTGGTGTTGGCAGTTGGTGTTGGCAGTTGGTGTTGGCAGTTGGTGTTGGCAGTTGGTGTTGGCAGTTGGTGTTGGCAGTTGGTGTTGGCAGTTGGTGTTGGCAGTTGGTGTTGGCAGTTGGTGTTGGCAGTTGGTGTTGGCAGTTGGTGTTGGCAGTTGGTGTTGGCAGTTGGTGTTGGCAGTTGGTGTTGGCAGTTGGTGTTGGCAGTTGGTGTTGGCAGTTGGTGTTGGCAGTTGGTGTTGGCAGTTGGTGTTGGCAGTTGGTGTTGGCAGTTGGTGTTGGCAGTTGGTGTTGGCAGTTGGTGTTGGCAGTTGGTGTTGGCAGTTGGTGTTGGCAGTTGGTGTTGGCAGTTGGTGTTGGCAGTTGGTGTTGGCAGTTGGTGTTGGCAGTTGGTGTTGGCAGTTGGTGTTGGCAGTTGGTGTTGGCAGTTGGTGTTGGCAGTTGGTGTTGGCAGTTGGTGTTGGCAGTTGGTGTTGGCAGTTGGTGTTGGCAGTTGGTGTTGGCAGTTGGTGTTGGCAGTTGGTGTTGGCAGTTGGTGTTGGCAGTTGGTGTTGGCAGTTGGTGTTGGCAGTTGGTGTTGGCAGTTGGTGTTGGCAGTTGGTGTTGGCAGTTGGTGTTGGCAGTTGGTGTTGGCAGTTGGTGTTGGCAGTTGGTGTTGGCAGTTGGTGTTGGCAGTTGGTGTTGGCAGTTGGTGTTGGCAGTTGGTGTTGGCAGTTGGTGTTGGCAGTTGGTGTTGGCAGTTGGTGTTGGCAGTTGGTGTTGGCAGTTGGTGTTGGCAGTTGGTGTTGGCAGTTGGTGTTGGCAGTTGGTGTTGGCAGTTGGTGTTGGCAGTTGGTGTTGGCAGTTGGTGTTGGCAGTTGGTGTTGGCAGTTGGTGTTGGCAGTTGGTGTTGGCAGTTGGTGTTGGCAGTTGGTGTTGGCAGTTGGTGTTGGCAGTTGGTGTTGGCAGTTGGTGTTGGCAGTTGGTGTTGGCAGTTGGTGTTGGCAGTTGGTGTTGGCAGTTGGTGTTGGCAGTTGGTGTTGGCAGTTGGTGTTGGCAGTTGGTGTTGGCAGTTGGTGTTGGCAGTTGGTGTTGGCAGTTGGTGTTGGCAGTTGGTGTTGGCAGTTGGTGTTGGCAGTTGGTGTTGGCAGTTGGTGTTGGCAGTTGGTGTTGGCAGTTGGTGTTGGCAGTTGGTGTTGGCAGTTGGTGTTGGCAGTTGGTGTTGGCAGTTGGTGTTGGCAGTTGGTGTTGGCAGTTGGTGTTGGCAGTTGGTGTTGGCAGTTGGTGTTGGCAGTTGGTGTTGGCAGTTGGTGTTGGCAGTTGGTGTTGGCAGTTGGTGTTGGCAGTTGGTGTTGGCAGTTGGTGTTGGCAGTTGGTGTTGGCAGTTGGTGTTGGCAGTTGGTGTTGGCAGTTGGTGTTGGCAGTTGGTGTTGGCAGTTGGTGTTGGCAGTTGGTGTTGGCAGTTGGTGTTGGCAGTTGGTGTTGGCAGTTGGTGTTGGCAGTTGGTGTTGGCAGTTGGTGTTGGCAGTTGGTGTTGGCAGTTGGTGTTGGCAGTTGGTGTTGGCAGTTGGTGTTGGCAGTTGGTGTTGGCAGTTGGTGTTGGCAGTTGGTGTTGGCAGTTGGTGTTGGCAGTTGGTGTTGGCAGTTGGTGTTGGCAGTTGGTGTTGGCAGTTGGTGTTGGCAGTTGGTGTTGGCAGTTGGTGTTGGCAGTTGGTGTTGGCAGTTGGTGTTGGCAGTTGGTGTTGGCAGTTGGTGTTGGCAGTTGGTGTTGGCAGTTGGTGTTGGCAGTTGGTGTTGGCAGTTGGTGTTGGCAGTTGGTGTTGGCAGTTGGTGTTGGCAGTTGGTGTTGGCAGTTGGTGTTGGCAGTTGGTGTTGGCAGTTGGTGTTGGCAGTTGGTGTTGGCAGTTGGTGTTGGCAGTTGGTGTTGGCAGTTGGTGTTGGCAGTTGGTGTTGGCAGTTGGTGTTGGCAGTTGGTGTTGGCAGTTGGTGTTGGCAGTTGGTGTTGGCAGTTGGTGTTGGCAGTTGGTGTTGGCAGTTGGTGTTGGCAGTTGGTGTTGGCAGTTGGTGTTGGCAGTTGGTGTTGGCAGTTGGTGTTGGCAGTTGGTGTTGGCAGTTGGTGTTGGCAGTTGGTGTTGGCAGTTGGTGTTGGCAGTTGGTGTTGGCAGTTGGTGTTGGCAGTTGGTGTTGGCAGTTGGTGTTGGCAGTTGGTGTTGGCAGTTGGTGTTGGCAGTTGGTGTTGGCAGTTGGTGTTGGCAGTTGGTGTTGGCAGTTGGTGTTGGCAGTTGGTGTTGGCAGTTTTGGTGTTGGCAGTTGGTGTTGGCAGTTGGTGTTGGCAGTTGGTGTTGGCAGTTGGTGTTGGCAGTTGGTGTTGGCAGTTGGTGTTGGCAGTTGGTGTTGGCAGTTGGTGTTGGCAGTTGGTGTTGGCAGTTGGTGTTGGCAGTTGGTGTTGGCAGTTGGTGTTGGCAGTTGGTGTTGGCAGTTGGTGTTGGCAGTTGGTGTTGGCAGTTGGTGTTGGCAGTTGGTGTTGGCAGTTGGTGTTGGCAGTTGGTGTTGGCAGTTGGTGTTGGCAGTTGGTGTTGGCAGTTGGTGTTGGCAGTTGGTGTTGGCAGTTGGTGTTGGCAGTTGGTGTTGGCAGTTGGTGTTGGCAGTTGGTGTTGGCAGTTGGTGTTGGCAGTTGGTGTTGGCAGTTGGTGTTGGCAGTTGGTGTTGGCAGTTGGTGTTGGCAGTTGGTGTTGGCAGTTGGTGTTGGCAGTTGGTGTTGGCAGTTGGTGTTGGCAGTTGGTGTTGGCAGTTGGTGTTGGCAGTTGGTGTTGGCAGTTGGTGTTGGCAGTTGGTGTTGGCAGTTGGTGTTGGCAGTTGGTGTTGGCAGTTGGTGTTGGCAGTTGGTGTTGGCAGTTGGTGTTGGCAGTTGGTGTTGGCAGTTGGTGTTGGCAGTTGGTGTTGGCAGTTGGTGTTGGCAGTTGGTGTTGGCAGTTGGTGTTGGCAGTTGGTGTTGGCAGTTGGTGTTGGCAGTTGGTGTTGGCAGTTGGTGTTGGCAGTTGGTGTTGGCAGTTGGTGTTGGCAGTTGGTGTTGGCAGTTGGTGTTGGCAGTTGGTGTTGGCAGTTGGTGTTGGCAGTTGGTGTTGGCAGTTGGTGTTGGCAGTTGGTGTTGGCAGTTGGTGTTGGCAGTTGGTGTTGGCAGTTGGTGTTGGCAGTTGGTGTTGGCAGTTGGTGTTGGCAGTTGGTGTTGGCAGTTGGTGTTGGCAGTTGGTGTTGGCAGTTGGTGTTGGCAGTTGGTGTTGGCAGTTGGTGTTGGCAGTTGGTGTTGGCAGTTGGTGTTGGCAGTTGGTGTTGGCAGTTGGTGTTGGCAGTTGGTGTTGGCAGTTGGTGTTGGCAGTTGGTGTTGGCAGTTGGTGTTGGCAGTTGGTGTTGGCAGTTGGTGTTGGCAGTTGGTGTTGGCAGTTGGTGTTGGCAGTTGGTGTTGGCAGTTGGTGTTGGCAGTTGGTGTTGGCAGTTGGTGTTGGCAGTTGGTGTTGGCAGTTGGTGTTGGCAGTTGGTGTTGGCAGTTGGTGTTGGCAGTTGGTGTTGGCAGTTGGTGTTGGCAGTTGGTGTTGGCAGTTGGTGTTGGCAGTTGGTGTTGGCAGTTGGTGTTGGCAGTTGGTGTTGGCAGTTGGTGTTGGCAGTTGGTGTTGGCAGTTGGTGTTGGCAGTTGGTGTTGGCAGTTGGTGTTGGCAGTTGGTGTTGGCAGTTGGTGTTGGCAGTTGGTGTTGGCAGTTGGTGTTGGCAGTTGGTGTTGGCAGTTGGTGTTGGCAGTTGGTGTTGGCAGTTGGTGTTGGCAGTTGGTGTTGGCAGTTGGTGTTGGCAGTTGGTGTTGGCAGTTGGTGTTGGCAGTTGGTGTTGGCAGTTGGTGTTGGCAGTTGGTGTTGGCAGTTGGTGTTGGCAGTTGGTGTTGGCAGTTGGTGTTGGCAGTTGGTGTTGGCAGTTGGTGTTGGCAGTTGGTGTTGGCAGTTGGTGTTGGCAGTTGGTGTTGGCAGTTGGTGTTGGCAGTTGGTGTTGGCAGTTGGTGTTGGCAGTTGGTGTTGGCAGTTGGTGTTGGCAGTTGGTGTTGGCAGTTGGTGTTGGCAGTTGGTGTTGGCAGTTGGTGTTGGCAGTTGGTGTTGGCAGTTGGTGTTGGCAGTTGGTGTTGGCAGTTGGTGTTGGCAGTTGGTGTTGGCAGTTGGTGTTGGCAGTTGGTGTTGGCAGTTGGTGTTGGCAGTTGGTGTTGGCAGTTGGTGTTGGCAGTTGGTGTTGGCAGTTGGTGTTGGCAGTTGGTGTTGGCAGTTGGTGTTGGCAGTTGGTGTTGGCAGTTGGTGTTGGCAGTTGGTGTTGGCAGTTGGTGTTGGCAGTTGGTGTTGGCAGTTGGTGTTGGCAGTTGGTGTTGGCAGTTGGTGTTGGCAGTTGGTGTTGGCAGTTGGTGTTGGCAGTTGGTGTTGGCAGTTGGTGTTGGCAGTTGGTGTTGGCAGTTGGTGTTGGCAGTTGGTGTTGGCAGTTGGTGTTGGCAGTTGGTGTTGGCAGTTGGTGTTGGCAGTTGGTGTTGGCAGTTGGTGTTGGCAGTTGGTGTTGGCAGTTGGTGTTGGCAGTTGGTGTTGGCAGTTGGTGTTGGCAGTTGGTGTTGGCAGTTGGTGTTGGCAGTTGGTGTTGGCAGTTGGTGTTGGCAGTTGGTGTTGGCAGTTGGTGTTGGCAGTTGGTGTTGGCAGTTGGTGTTGGCAGTTGGTGTTGGCAGTTGGTGTTGGCAGTTGGTGTTGGCAGTTGGTGTTGGCAGTTGGTGTTGGCAGTTGGTGTTGGCAGTTGGTGTTGGCAGTTGGTGTTGGCAGTTGGTGTTGGCAGTTGGTGTTGGCAGTTGGTGTTGGCAGTTGGTGTTGGCAGTTGGTGTTGGCAGTTGGTGTTGGCAGTTGGTGTTGGCAGTTGGTGTTGGCAGTTGGTGTTGGCAGTTGGTGTTGGCAGTTGGTGTTGGCAGTTGGTGTTGGCAGTTGGTGTTGGCAGTTGGTGTTGGCAGTTGGTGTTGGCAGTTGGTGTTGGCAGTTGGTGTTGGCAGTTGGTGTTGGCAGTTGGTGTTGGCAGTTGGTGTTGGCAGTTGGTGTTGGCAGTTGGTGTTGGCAGTTGGTGTTGGCAGTTGGTGTTGGCAGTTGGTGTTGGCAGTTGGTGTTGGCAGTTGGTGTTGGCAGTTGGTGTTGGCAGTTGGTGTTGGCAGTTGGTGTTGGCAGTTGGTGTTGGCAGTTGGTGTTGGCAGTTGGTGTTGGCAGTTGGTGTTGGCAGTTGGTGTTGGCAGTTGGTGTTGGCAGTTGGTGTTGGCAGTTGGTGTTGGCAGTTGGTGTTGGCAGTTGGTGTTGGCAGTTGGTGTTGGCAGTTGGTGTTGGCAGTTGGTGTTGGCAGTTGGTGTTGGCAGTTGGTGTTGGCAGTTGGTGTTGGCAGTTGGTGTTGGCAGTTGGTGTTGGCAGTTGGTGTTGGCAGTTGGTGTTGGCAGTTGGTGTTGGCAGTTGGTGTTGGCAGTTGGTGTTGGCAGTTGGTGTTGGCAGTTGGTGTTGGCAGTTGGTGTTGGCAGTTGGTGTTGGCAGTTGGTGTTGGCAGTTGGTGTTGGCAGTTGGTGTTGGCAGTTGGTGTTGGCAGTTGGTGTTGGCAGTTGGTGTTGGCAGTTGGTGTTGGCAGTTGGTGTTGGCAGTTGGTGTTGGCAGTTGGTGTTGGCAGTTGGTGTTGGCAGTTGGTGTTGGCAGTTGGTGTTGGCAGTTGGTGTTGGCAGTTGGTGTTGGCAGTTGGTGTTGGCAGTTGGTGTTGGCAGTTGGTGTTGGCAGTTGGTGTTGGCAGTTGGTGTTGGCAGTTGGTGTTGGCAGTTGGTGTTGGCAGTTGGTGTTGGCAGTTGGTGTTGGCAGTTGGTGTTGGCAGTTGGTGTTGGCAGTTGGTGTTGGCAGTTGGTGTTGGCAGTTGGTGTTGGCAGTTGGTGTTGGCAGTTGGTGTTGGCAGTTGGTGTTGGCAGTTGGTGTTGGCAGTTGGTGTTGGCAGTTGGTGTTGGCAGTTGGTGTTGGCAGTTGGTGTTGGCAGTTGGTGTTGGCAGTTGGTGTTGGCAGTTGGTGTTGGCAGTTGGTGTTGGCAGTTGGTGTTGGCAGTTGGTGTTGGCAGTTGGTGTTGGCAGTTGGTGTTGGCAGTTGGTGTTGGCAGTTGGTGTTGGCAGTTGGTGTTGGCAGTTGGTGTTGGCAGTTGGTGTTGGCAGTTGGTGTTGGCAGTTGGTGTTGGCAGTTGGTGTTGGCAGTTGGTGTTGGCAGTTGGTGTTGGCAGTTGGTGTTGGCAGTTGGTGTTGGCAGTTGGTGTTGGCAGTTGGTGTTGGCAGTTGGTGTTGGCAGTTGGTGTTGGCAGTTGGTGTTGGCAGTTGGTGTTGGCAGTTGGTGTTGGCAGTTGGTGTTGGCAGTTGGTGTTGGCAGTTGGTGTTGGCAGTTGGTGTTGGCAGTTGGTGTTGGCAGTTGGTGTTGGCAGTTGGTGTTGGCAGTTGGTGTTGGCAGTTGGTGTTGGCAGTTGGTGTTGGCAGTTGGTGTTGGCAGTTGGTGTTGGCAGTTGGTGTTGGCAGTTGGTGTTGGCAGTTGGTGTTGGCAGTTGGTGTTGGCAGTTGGTGTTGGCAGTTGGTGTTGGCAGTTGGTGTTGGCAGTTGGTGTTGGCAGTTGGTGTTGGCAGTTGGTGTTGGCAGTTGGTGTTGGCAGTTGGTGTTGGCAGTTGGTGTTGGCAGTTGGTGTTGGCAGTTGGTGTTGGCAGTTGGTGTTGGCAGTTGGTGTTGGCAGTTGGTGTTGGCAGTTGGTGTTGGCAGTTGGTGTTGGCAGTTGGTGTTGGCAGTTGGTGTTGGCAGTTGGTGTTGGCAGTTGGTGTTGGCAGTTGGTGTTGGCAGTTGGTGTTGGCAGTTGGTGTTGGCAGTTGGTGTTGGCAGTTGGTGTTGGCAGTTGGTGTTGGCAGTTGGTGTTGGCAGTTGGTGTTGGCAGTTGGTGTTGGCAGTTGGTGTTGGCAGTTGGTGTTGGCAGTTGGTGTTGGCAGTTGGTGTTGGCAGTTGGTGTTGGCAGTTGGTGTTGGCAGTTGGTGTTGGCAGTTGGTGTTGGCAGTTGGTGTTGGCAGTTGGTGTTGGCAGTTGGTGTTGGCAGTTGGTGTTGGCAGTTGGTGTTGGCAGTTGGTGTTGGCAGTTGGTGTTGGCAGTTGGTGTTGGCAGTTGGTGTTGGCAGTTGGTGTTGGCAGTTGGTGTTGGCAGTTGGTGTTGGCAGTTGGTGTTGGCAGTTGGTGTTGGCAGTTGGTGTTGGCAGTTGGTGTTGGCAGTTGGTGTTGGCAGTTGGTGTTGGCAGTTGGTGTTGGCAGTTGGTGTTGGCAGTTGGTGTTGGCAGTTGGTGTTGGCAGTTGGTGTTGGCAGTTGGTGTTGGCAGTTGGTGTTGGCAGTTGGTGTTGGCAGTTGGTGTTGGCAGTTGGTGTTGGCAGTTGGTGTTGGCAGTTGGTGTTGGCAGTTGGTGTTGGCAGTTGGTGTTGGCAGTTGGTGTTGGCAGTTGGTGTTGGCAGTTGGTGTTGGCAGTTGGTGTTGGCAGTTGGTGTTGGCAGTTGGTGTTGGCAGTTGGTGTTGGCAGTTGGTGTTGGCAGTTGGTGTTGGCAGTTGGTGTTGGCAGTTGGTGTTGGCAGTTGGTGTTGGCAGTTGGTGTTGGCAGTTGGTGTTGGCAGTTGGTGTTGGCAGTTGGTGTTGGCAGTTGGTGTTGGCAGTTGGTGTTGGCAGTTGGTGTTGGCAGTTGGTGTTGGCAGTTGGTGTTGGCAGTTGGTGTTGGCAGTTGGTGTTGGCAGTTGGTGTTGGCAGTTGGTGTTGGCAGTTGGTGTTGGCAGTTGGTGTTGGCAGTTGGTGTTGGCAGTTGGTGTTGGCAGTTGGTGTTGGCAGTTGGTGTTGGCAGTTGGTGTTGGCAGTTGGTGTTGGCAGTTGGTGTTGGCAGTTGGTGTTGGCAGTTGGTGTTGGCAGTTGGTGTTGGCAGTTGGTGTTGGCAGTTGGTGTTGGCAGTTGGTGTTGGCAGTTGGTGTTGGCAGTTGGTGTTGGCAGTTGGTGTTGGCAGTTGGTGTTGGCAGTTGGTGTTGGCAGTTGGTGTTGGCAGTTGGTGTTGGCAGTTGGTGTTGGCAGTTGGTGTTGGCAGTTGGTGTTGGCAGTTGGTGTTGGCAGTTGGTGTTGGCAGTTGGTGTTGGCAGTTGGTGTTGGCAGTTGGTGTTGGCAGTTGGTGTTGGCAGTTGGTGTTGGCAGTTGGTGTTGGCAGTTGGTGTTGGCAGTTGGTGTTGGCAGTTGGTGTTGGCAGTTGGTGTTGGCAGTTGGTGTTGGCAGTTGGTGTTGGCAGTTGGTGTTGGCAGTTGGTGTTGGCAGTTGGTGTTGGCAGTTGGTGTTGGCAGTTGGTGTTGGCAGTTGGTGTTGGCAGTTGGTGTTGGCAGTTGGTGTTGGCAGTTGGTGTTGGCAGTTGGTGTTGGCAGTTGGTGTTGGCAGTTGGTGTTGGCAGTTGGTGTTGGCAGTTGGTGTTGGCAGTTGGTGTTGGCAGTTGGTGTTGGCAGTTGGTGTTGGCAGTTGGTGTTGGCAGTTGGTGTTGGCAGTTGGTGTTGGCAGTTGGTGTTGGCAGTTGGTGTTGGCAGTTGGTGTTGGCAGTTGGTGTTGGCAGTTGGTGTTGGCAGTTGGTGTTGGCAGTTGGTGTTGGCAGTTGGTGTTGGCAGTTGGTGTTGGCAGTTGGTGTTGGCAGTTGGTGTTGGCAGTTGGTGTTGGCAGTTGGTGTTGGCAGTTGGTGTTGGCAGTTGGTGTTGGCAGTTGGTGTTGGCAGTTGGTGTTGGCAGTTGGTGTTGGCAGTTGGTGTTGGCAGTTGGTGTTGGCAGTTGGTGTTGGCAGTTGGTGTTGGCAGTTGGTGTTGGCAGTTGGTGTTGGCAGTTGGTGTTGGCAGTTGGTGTTGGCAGTTGGTGTTGGCAGTTGGTGTTGGCAGTTGGTGTTGGCAGTTGGTGTTGGCAGTTGGTGTTGGCAGTTGGTGTTGGCAGTTGGTGTTGGCAGTTGGTGTTGGCAGTTGGTGTTGGCAGTTGGTGTTGGCAGTTGGTGTTGGCAGTTGGTGTTGGCAGTTGGTGTTGGCAGTTGGTGTTGGCAGTTGGTGTTGGCAGTTGGTGTTGGCAGTTGGTGTTGGCAGTTGGTGTTGGCAGTTGGTGTTGGCAGTTGGTGTTGGCAGTTGGTGTTGGCAGTTGGTGTTGGCAGTTGGTGTTGGCAGTTGGTGTTGGCAGTTGGTGTTGGCAGTTGGTGTTGGCAGTTGGTGTTGGCAGTTGGTGTTGGCAGTTGGTGTTGGCAGTTGGTGTTGGCAGTTGGTGTTGGCAGTTGGTGTTGGCAGTTGGTGTTGGCAGTTGGTGTTGGCAGTTGGTGTTGGCAGTTGGTGTTGGCAGTTGGTGTTGGCAGTTGGTGTTGGCAGTTGGTGTTGGCAGTTGGTGTTGGCAGTTGGTGTTGGCAGTTGGTGTTGGCAGTTGGTGTTGGCAGTTGGTGTTGGCAGTTGGTGTTGGCAGTTGGTGTTGGCAGTTGGTGTTGGCAGTTGGTGTTGGCAGTTGGTGTTGGCAGTTGGTGTTGGCAGTTGGTGTTGGCAGTTGGTGTTGGCAGTTGGTGTTGGCAGTTGGTGTTGGCAGTTGGTGTTGGCAGTTGGTGTTGGCAGTTGGTGTTGGCAGTTGGTGTTGGCAGTTGGTGTTGGCAGTTGGTGTTGGCAGTTGGTGTTGGCAGTTGGTGTTGGCAGTTGGTGTTGGCAGTTGGTGTTGGCAGTTGGTGTTGGCAGTTGGTGTTGGCAGTTGGTGTTGGCAGTTGGTGTTGGCAGTTGGTGTTGGCAGTTGGTGTTGGCAGTTGGTGTTGGCAGTTGGTGTTGGCAGTTGGTGTTGGCAGTTGGTGTTGGCAGTTGGTGTTGGCAGTTGGTGTTGGCAGTTGGTGTTGGCAGTTGGTGTTGGCAGTTGGTGTTGGCAGTTGGTGTTGGCAGTTGGTGTTGGCAGTTGGTGTTGGCAGTTGGTGTTGGCAGTTGGTGTTGGCAGTTGGTGTTGGCAGTTGGTGTTGGCAGTTGGTGTTGGCAGTTGGTGTTGGCAGTTGGTGTTGGCAGTTGGTGTTGGCAGTTGGTGTTGGCAGTTGGTGTTGGCAGTTGGTGTTGGCAGTTGGTGTTGGCAGTTGGTGTTGGCAGTTGGTGTTGGCAGTTGGTGTTGGCAGTTGGTGTTGGCAGTTGGTGTTGGCAGTTGGTGTTGGCAGTTGGTGTTGGCAGTTGGTGTTGGCAGTTGGTGTTGGCAGTTGGTGTTGGCAGTTGGTGTTGGCAGTTGGTGTTGGCAGTTGGTGTTGGCAGTTGGTGTTGGCAGTTGGTGTTGGCAGTTGGTGTTGGCAGTTGGTGTTGGCAGTTGGTGTTGGCAGTTGGTGTTGGCAGTTGGTGTTGGCAGTTGGTGTTGGCAGTTGGTGTTGGCAGTTGGTGTTGGCAGTTGGTGTTGGCAGTTGGTGTTGGCAGTTGGTGTTGGCAGTTGGTGTTGGCAGTTGGTGTTGGCAGTTGGTGTTGGCAGTTGGTGTTGGCAGTTGGTGTTGGCAGTTGGTGTTGGCAGTTGGTGTTGGCAGTTGGTGTTGGCAGTTGGTGTTGGCAGTTGGTGTTGGCAGTTGGTGTTGGCAGTTGGTGTTGGCAGTTGGTGTTGGCAGTTGGTGTTGGCAGTTGGTGTTGGCAGTTGGTGTTGGCAGTTGGTGTTGGCAGTTGGTGTTGGCAGTTGGTGTTGGCAGTTGGTGTTGGCAGTTGGTGTTGGCAGTTGGTGTTGGCAGTTGGTGTTGGCAGTTGGTGTTGGCAGTTGGTGTTGGCAGTTGGTGTTGGCAGTTGGTGTTGGCAGTTGGTGTTGGCAGTTGGTGTTGGCAGTTGGTGTTGGCAGTTGGTGTTGGCAGTTGGTGTTGGCAGTTGGTGTTGGCAGTTGGTGTTGGCAGTTGGTGTTGGCAGTTGGTGTTGGCAGTTGGTGTTGGCAGTTGGTGTTGGCAGTTGGTGTTGGCAGTTGGTGTTGGCAGTTGGTGTTGGCAGTTGGTGTTGGCAGTTGGTGTTGGCAGTTGGTGTTGGCAGTTGGTGTTGGCAGTTGGTGTTGGCAGTTGGTGTTGGCAGTTGGTGTTGGCAGTTGGTGTTGGCAGTTGGTGTTGGCAGTTGGTGTTGGCAGTTGGTGTTGGCAGTTGGTGTTGGCAGTTGGTGTTGGCAGTTGGTGTTGGCAGTTGGTGTTGGCAGTTGGTGTTGGCAGTTGGTGTTGGCAGTTGGTGTTGGCAGTTGGTGTTGGCAGTTGGTGTTGGCAGTTGGTGTTGGCAGTTGGTGTTGGCAGTTGGTGTTGGCAGTTGGTGTTGGCAGTTGGTGTTGGCAGTTGGTGTTGGCAGTTGGTGTTGGCAGTTGGTGTTGGCAGTTGGTGTTGGCAGTTGGTGTTGGCAGTTGGTGTTGGCAGTTGGTGTTGGCAGTTGGTGTTGGCAGTTGGTGTTGGCAGTTGGTGTTGGCAGTTGGTGTTGGCAGTTGGTGTTGGCAGTTGGTGTTGGCAGTTGGTGTTGGCAGTTGGTGTTGGCAGTTGGTGTTGGCAGTTGGTGTTGGCAGTTGGTGTTGGCAGTTGGTGTTGGCAGTTGGTGTTGGCAGTTGGTGTTGGCAGTTGGTGTTGGCAGTTGGTGTTGGCAGTTGGTGTTGGCAGTTGGTGTTGGCAGTTGGTGTTGGCAGTTGGTGTTGGCAGTTGGTGTTGGCAGTTGGTGTTGGCAGTTGGTGTTGGCAGTTGGTGTTGGCAGTTGGTGTTGGCAGTTGGTGTTGGCAGTTGGTGTTGGCAGTTGGTGTTGGCAGTTGGTGTTGGCAGTTGGTGTTGGCAGTTGGTGTTGGCAGTTGGTGTTGGCAGTTGGTGTTGGCAGTTGGTGTTGGCAGTTGGTGTTGGCAGTTGGTGTTGGCAGTTGGTGTTGGCAGTTGGTGTTGGCAGTTGGTGTTGGCAGTTGGTGTTGGCAGTTGGTGTTGGCAGTTGGTGTTGGCAGTTGGTGTTGGCAGTTGGTGTTGGCAGTTGGTGTTGGCAGTTGGTGTTGGCAGTTGGTGTTGGCAGTTGGTGTTGGCAGTTGGTGTTGGCAGTTGGTGTTGGCAGTTGGTGTTGGCAGTTGGTGTTGGCAGTTGGTGTTGGCAGTTGGTGTTGGCAGTTGGTGTTGGCAGTTGGTGTTGGCAGTTGGTGTTGGCAGTTGGTGTTGGCAGTTGGTGTTGGCAGTTGGTGTTGGCAGTTGGTGTTGGCAGTTGGTGTTGGCAGTTGGTGTTGGCAGTTGGTGTTGGCAGTTGGTGTTGGCAGTTGGTGTTGGCAGTTGGTGTTGGCAGTTGGTGTTGGCAGTTGGTGTTGGCAGTTGGTGTTGGCAGTTGGTGTTGGCAGTTGGTGTTGGCAGTTGGTGTTGGCAGTTGGTGTTGGCAGTTGGTGTTGGCAGTTGGTGTTGGCAGTTGGTGTTGGCAGTTGGTGTTGGCAGTTGGTGTTGGCAGTTGGTGTTGGCAGTTGGTGTTGGCAGTTGGTGTTGGCAGTTGGTGTTGGCAGTTGGTGTTGGCAGTTGGTGTTGGCAGTTGGTGTTGGCAGTTGGTGTTGGCAGTTGGTGTTGGCAGTTGGTGTTGGCAGTTGGTGTTGGCAGTTGGTGTTGGCAGTTGGTGTTGGCAGTTGGTGTTGGCAGTTGGTGTTGGCAGTTGGTGTTGGCAGTTGGTGTTGGCAGTTGGTGTTGGCAGTTGGTGTTGGCAGTTGGTGTTGGCAGTTGGTGTTGGCAGTTGGTGTTGGCAGTTGGTGTTGGCAGTTGGTGTTGGCAGTTGGTGTTGGCAGTTGGTGTTGGCAGTTGGTGTTGGCAGTTGGTGTTGGCAGTTGGTGTTGGCAGTTGGTGTTGGCAGTTGGTGTTGGCAGTTGGTGTTGGCAGTTGGTGTTGGCAGTTGGTGTTGGCAGTTGGTGTTGGCAGTTGGTGTTGGCAGTTGGTGTTGGCAGTTGGTGTTGGCAGTTGGTGTTGGCAGTTGGTGTTGGCAGTTGGTGTTGGCAGTTGGTGTTGGCAGTTGGTGTTGGCAGTTGGTGTTGGCAGTTGGTGTTGGCAGTTGGTGTTGGCAGTTGGTGTTGGCAGTTGGTGTTGGCAGTTGGTGTTGGCAGTTGGTGTTGGCAGTTGGTGTTGGCAGTTGGTGTTGGCAGTTGGTGTTGGCAGTTGGTGTTGGCAGTTGGTGTTGGCAGTTGGTGTTGGCAGTTGGTGTTGGCAGTTGGTGTTGGCAGTTGGTGTTGGCAGTTGGTGTTGGCAGTTGGTGTTGGCAGTTGGTGTTGGCAGTTGGTGTTGGCAGTTGGTGTTGGCAGTTGGTGTTGGCAGTTGGTGTTGGCAGTTGGTGTTGGCAGTTGGTGTTGGCAGTTGGTGTTGGCAGTTGGTGTTGGCAGTTGGTGTTGGCAGTTGGTGTTGGCAGTTGGTGTTGGCAGTTGGTGTTGGCAGTTGGTGTTGGCAGTTGGTGTTGGCAGTTGGTGTTGGCAGTTGGTGTTGGCAGTTGGTGTTGGCAGTTGGTGTTGGCAGTTGGTGTTGGCAGTTGGTGTTGGCAGTTGGTGTTGGCAGTTGGTGTTGGCAGTTGGTGTTGGCAGTTGGTGTTGGCAGTTGGTGTTGGCAGTTGGTGTTGGCAGTTGGTGTTGGCAGTTGGTGTTGGCAGTTGGTGTTGGCAGTTGGTGTTGGCAGTTGGTGTTGGCAGTTGGTGTTGGCAGTTGGTGTTGGCAGTTGGTGTTGGCAGTTGGTGTTGGCAGTTGGTGTTGGCAGTTGGTGTTGGCAGTTGGTGTTGGCAGTTGGTGTTGGCAGTTGGTGTTGGCAGTTGGTGTTGGCAGTTGGTGTTGGCAGTTGGTGTTGGCAGTTGGTGTTGGCAGTTGGTGTTGGCAGTTGGTGTTGGCAGTTGGTGTTGGCAGTTGGTGTTGGCAGTTGGTGTTGGCAGTTGGTGTTGGCAGTTGGTGTTGGCAGTTGGTGTTGGCAGTTGGTGTTGGCAGTTGGTGTTGGCAGTTGGTGTTGGCAGTTGGTGTTGGCAGTTGGTGTTGGCAGTTGGTGTTGGCAGTTGGTGTTGGCAGTTGGTGTTGGCAGTTGGTGTTGGCAGTTGGTGTTGGCAGTTGGTGTTGGCAGTTGGTGTTGGCAGTTGGTGTTGGCAGTTGGTGTTGGCAGTTGGTGTTGGCAGTTGGTGTTGGCAGTTGGTGTTGGCAGTTGGTGTTGGCAGTTGGTGTTGGCAGTTGGTGTTGGCAGTTGGTGTTGGCAGTTGGTGTTGGCAGTTGGTGTTGGCAGTTGGTGTTGGCAGTTGGTGTTGGCAGTTGGTGTTGGCAGTTGGTGTTGGCAGTTGGTGTTGGCAGTTGGTGTTGGCAGTTGGTGTTGGCAGTTGGTGTTGGCAGTTGGTGTTGGCAGTTGGTGTTGGCAGTTGGTGTTGGCAGTTGGTGTTGGCAGTTGGTGTTGGCAGTTGGTGTTGGCAGTTGGTGTTGGCAGTTGGTGTTGGCAGTTGGTGTTGGCAGTTGGTGTTGGCAGTTGGTGTTGGCAGTTGGTGTTGGCAGTTGGTGTTGGCAGTTGGTGTTGGCAGTTGGTGTTGGCAGTTGGTGTTGGCAGTTGGTGTTGGCAGTTGGTGTTGGCAGTTGGTGTTGGCAGTTGGTGTTGGCAGTTGGTGTTGGCAGTTGGTGTTGGCAGTTGGTGTTGGCAGTTGGTGTTGGCAGTTGGTGTTGGCAGTTGGTGTTGGCAGTTGGTGTTGGCAGTTGGTGTTGGCAGTTGGTGTTGGCAGTTGGTGTTGGCAGTTGGTGTTGGCAGTTGGTGTTGGCAGTTGGTGTTGGCAGTTGGTGTTGGCAGTTGGTGTTGGCAGTTGGTGTTGGCAGTTGGTGTTGGCAGTTGGTGTTGGCAGTTGGTGTTGGCAGTTGGTGTTGGCAGTTGGTGTTGGCAGTTGGTGTTGGCAGTTGGTGTTGGCAGTTGGTGTTGGCAGTTGGTGTTGGCAGTTGGTGTTGGCAGTTGGTGTTGGCAGTTGGTGTTGGCAGTTGGTGTTGGCAGTTGGTGTTGGCAGTTGGTGTTGGCAGTTGGTGTTGGCAGTTGGTGTTGGCAGTTGGTGTTGGCAGTTGGTGTTGGCAGTTGGTGTTGGCAGTTGGTGTTGGCAGTTGGTGTTGGCAGTTGGTGTTGGCAGTTGGTGTTGGCAGTTGGTGTTGGCAGTTGGTGTTGGCAGTTGGTGTTGGCAGTTGGTGTTGGCAGTTGGTGTTGGCAGTTGGTGTTGGCAGTTGGTGTTGGCAGTTGGTGTTGGCAGTTGGTGTTGGCAGTTGGTGTTGGCAGTTGGTGTTGGCAGTTGGTGTTGGCAGTTGGTGTTGGCAGTTGGTGTTGGCAGTTGGTGTTGGCAGTTGGTGTTGGCAGTTGGTGTTGGCAGTTGGTGTTGGCAGTTGGTGTTGGCAGTTGGTGTTGGCAGTTGGTGTTGGCAGTTGGTGTTGGCAGTTGGTGTTGGCAGTTGGTGTTGGCAGTTGGTGTTGGCAGTTGGTGTTGGCAGTTGGTGTTGGCAGTTGGTGTTGGCAGTTGGTGTTGGCAGTTGGTGTTGGCAGTTGGTGTTGGCAGTTGGTGTTGGCAGTTGGTGTTGGCAGTTGGTGTTGGCAGTTGGTGTTGGCAGTTGGTGTTGGCAGTTGGTGTTGGCAGTTGGTGTTGGCAGTTGGTGTTGGCAGTTGGTGTTGGCAGTTGGTGTTGGCAGTTGGTGTTGGCAGTTGGTGTTGGCAGTTGGTGTTGGCAGTTGGTGTTGGCAGTTGGTGTTGGCAGTTGGTGTTGGCAGTTGGTGTTGGCAGTTGGTGTTGGCAGTTGGTGTTGGCAGTTGGTGTTGGCAGTTGGTGTTGGCAGTTGGTGTTGGCAGTTGGTGTTGGCAGTTGGTGTTGGCAGTTGGTGTTGGCAGTTGGTGTTGGCAGTTGGTGTTGGCAGTTGGTGTTGGCAGTTGGTGTTGGCAGTTGGTGTTGGCAGTTGGTGTTGGCAGTTGGTGTTGGCAGTTGGTGTTGGCAGTTGGTGTTGGCAGTTGGTGTTGGCAGTTGGTGTTGGCAGTTGGTGTTGGCAGTTGGTGTTGGCAGTTGGTGTTGGCAGTTGGTGTTGGCAGTTGGTGTTGGCAGTTGGTGTTGGCAGTTGGTGTTGGCAGTTGGTGTTGGCAGTTGGTGTTGGCAGTTGGTGTTGGCAGTTGGTGTTGGCAGTTGGTGTTGGCAGTTGGTGTTGGCAGTTGGTGTTGGCAGTTGGTGTTGGCAGTTGGTGTTGGCAGTTGGTGTTGGCAGTTGGTGTTGGCAGTTGGTGTTGGCAGTTGGTGTTGGCAGTTGGTGTTGGCAGTTGGTGTTGGCAGTTGGTGTTGGCAGTTGGTGTTGGCAGTTGGTGTTGGCAGTTGGTGTTGGCAGTTGGTGTTGGCAGTTGGTGTTGGCAGTTGGTGTTGGCAGTTGGTGTTGGCAGTTGGTGTTGGCAGTTGGTGTTGGCAGTTGGTGTTGGCAGTTGGTGTTGGCAGTTGGTGTTGGCAGTTGGTGTTGGCAGTTGGTGTTGGCAGTTGGTGTTGGCAGTTGGTGTTGGCAGTTGGTGTTGGCAGTTGGTGTTGGCAGTTGGTGTTGGCAGTTGGTGTTGGCAGTTGGTGTTGGCAGTTGGTGTTGGCAGTTGGTGTTGGCAGTTGGTGTTGGCAGTTGGTGTTGGCAGTTGGTGTTGGCAGTTGGTGTTGGCAGTTGGTGTTGGCAGTTGGTGTTGGCAGTTGGTGTTGGCAGTTGGTGTTGGCAGTTGGTGTTGGCAGTTGGTGTTGGCAGTTGGTGTTGGCAGTTGGTGTTGGCAGTTGGTGTTGGCAGTTGGTGTTGGCAGTTGGTGTTGGCAGTTGGTGTTGGCAGTTGGTGTTGGCAGTTGGTGTTGGCAGTTGGTGTTGGCAGTTGGTGTTGGCAGTTGGTGTTGGCAGTTGGTGTTGGCAGTTGGTGTTGGCAGTTGGTGTTGGCAGTTGGTGTTGGCAGTTGGTGTTGGCAGTTGGTGTTGGCAGTTGGTGTTGGCAGTTGGTGTTGGCAGTTGGTGTTGGCAGTTGGTGTTGGCAGTTGGTGTTGGCAGTTGGTGTTGGCAGTTGGTGTTGGCAGTTGGTGTTGGCAGTTGGTGTTGGCAGTTGGTGTTGGCAGTTGGTGTTGGCAGTTGGTGTTGGCAGTTGGTGTTGGCAGTTGGTGTTGGCAGTTGGTGTTGGCAGTTGGTGTTGGCAGTTGGTGTTGGCAGTTGGTGTTGGCAGTTGGTGTTGGCAGTTGGTGTTGGCAGTTGGTGTTGGCAGTTGGTGTTGGCAGTTGGTGTTGGCAGTTGGTGTTGGCAGTTGGTGTTGGCAGTTGGTGTTGGCAGTTGGTGTTGGCAGTTGGTGTTGGCAGTTGGTGTTGGCAGTTGGTGTTGGCAGTTGGTGTTGGCAGTTGGTGTTGGCAGTTGGTGTTGGCAGTTGGTGTTGGCAGTTGGTGTTGGCAGTTGGTGTTGGCAGTTGGTGTTGGCAGTTGGTGTTGGCAGTTGGTGTTGGCAGTTGGTGTTGGCAGTTGGTGTTGGCAGTTGGTGTTGGCAGTTGGTGTTGGCAGTTGGTGTTGGCAGTTGGTGTTGGCAGTTGGTGTTGGCAGTTGGTGTTGGCAGTTGGTGTTGGCAGTTGGTGTTGGCAGTTGGTGTTGGCAGTTGGTGTTGGCAGTTGGTGTTGGCAGTTGGTGTTGGCAGTTGGTGTTGGCAGTTGGTGTTGGCAGTTGGTGTTGGCAGTTGGTGTTGGCAGTTGGTGTTGGCAGTTGGTGTTGGCAGTTGGTGTTGGCAGTTGGTGTTGGCAGTTGGTGTTGGCAGTTGGTGTTGGCAGTTGGTGTTGGCAGTTGGTGTTGGCAGTTGGTGTTGGCAGTTGGTGTTGGCAGTTGGTGTTGGCAGTTGGTGTTGGCAGTTGGTGTTGGCAGTTGGTGTTGGCAGTTGGTGTTGGCAGTTGGTGTTGGCAGTTGGTGTTGGCAGTTGGTGTTGGCAGTTGGTGTTGGCAGTTGGTGTTGGCAGTTGGTGTTGGCAGTTGGTGTTGGCAGTTGGTGTTGGCAGTTGGTGTTGGCAGTTGGTGTTGGCAGTTGGTGTTGGCAGTTGGTGTTGGCAGTTGGTGTTGGCAGTTGGTGTTGGCAGTTGGTGTTGGCAGTTGGTGTTGGCAGTTGGTGTTGGCAGTTGGTGTTGGCAGTTGGTGTTGGCAGTTGGTGTTGGCAGTTGGTGTTGGCAGTTGGTGTTGGCAGTTGGTGTTGGCAGTTGGTGTTGGCAGTTGGTGTTGGCAGTTGGTGTTGGCAGTTGGTGTTGGCAGTTGGTGTTGGCAGTTGGTGTTGGCAGTTGGTGTTGGCAGTTGGTGTTGGCAGTTGGTGTTGGCAGTTGGTGTTGGCAGTTGGTGTTGGCAGTTGGTGTTGGCAGTTGGTGTTGGCAGTTGGTGTTGGCAGTTGGTGTTGGCAGTTGGTGTTGGCAGTTGGTGTTGGCAGTTGGTGTTGGCAGTTGGTGTTGGCAGTTGGTGTTGGCAGTTGGTGTTGGCAGTTGGTGTTGGCAGTTGGTGTTGGCAGTTGGTGTTGGCAGTTGGTGTTGGCAGTTGGTGTTGGCAGTTGGTGTTGGCAGTTGGTGTTGGCAGTTGGTGTTGGCAGTTGGTGTTGGCAGTTGGTGTTGGCAGTTGGTGTTGGCAGTTGGTGTTGGCAGTTGGTGTTGGCAGTTGGTGTTGGCAGTTGGTGTTGGCAGTTGGTGTTGGCAGTTGGTGTTGGCAGTTGGTGTTGGCAGTTGGTGTTGGCAGTTGGTGTTGGCAGTTGGTGTTGGCAGTTGGTGTTGGCAGTTGGTGTTGGCAGTTGGTGTTGGCAGTTGGTGTTGGCAGTTGGTGTTGGCAGTTGGTGTTGGCAGTTGGTGTTGGCAGTTGGTGTTGGCAGTTGGTGTTGGCAGTTGGTGTTGGCAGTTGGTGTTGGCAGTTGGTGTTGGCAGTTGGTGTTGGCAGTTGGTGTTGGCAGTTGGTGTTGGCAGTTGGTGTTGGCAGTTGGTGTTGGCAGTTGGTGTTGGCAGTTGGTGTTGGCAGTTGGTGTTGGCAGTTGGTGTTGGCAGTTGGTGTTGGCAGTTGGTGTTGGCAGTTGGTGTTGGCAGTTGGTGTTGGCAGTTGGTGTTGGCAGTTGGTGTTGGCAGTTGGTGTTGGCAGTTGGTGTTGGCAGTTGGTGTTGGCAGTTGGTGTTGGCAGTTGGTGTTGGCAGTTGGTGTTGGCAGTTGGTGTTGGCAGTTGGTGTTGGCAGTTGGTGTTGGCAGTTGGTGTTGGCAGTTGGTGTTGGCAGTTGGTGTTGGCAGTTGGTGTTGGCAGTTGGTGTTGGCAGTTGGTGTTGGCAGTTGGTGTTGGCAGTTGGTGTTGGCAGTTGGTGTTGGCAGTTGGTGTTGGCAGTTGGTGTTGGCAGTTGGTGTTGGCAGTTGGTGTTGGCAGTTGGTGTTGGCAGTTGGTGTTGGCAGTTGGTGTTGGCAGTTGGTGTTGGCAGTTGGTGTTGGCAGTTGGTGTTGGCAGTTGGTGTTGGCAGTTGGTGTTGGCAGTTGGTGTTGGCAGTTGGTGTTGGCAGTTGGTGTTGGCAGTTGGTGTTGGCAGTTGGTGTTGGCAGTTGGTGTTGGCAGTTGGTGTTGGCAGTTGGTGTTGGCAGTTGGTGTTGGCAGTTGGTGTTGGCAGTTGGTGTTGGCAGTTGGTGTTGGCAGTTGGTGTTGGCAGTTGGTGTTGGCAGTTGGTGTTGGCAGTTGGTGTTGGCAGTTGGTGTTGGCAGTTGGTGTTGGCAGTTGGTGTTGGCAGTTGGTGTTGGCAGTTGGTGTTGGCAGTTGGTGTTGGCAGTTGGTGTTGGCAGTTGGTGTTGGCAGTTGGTGTTGGCAGTTGGTGTTGGCAGTTGGTGTTGGCAGTTGGTGTTGGCAGTTGGTGTTGGCAGTTGGTGTTGGCAGTTGGTGTTGGCAGTTGGTGTTGGCAGTTGGTGTTGGCAGTTGGTGTTGGCAGTTGGTGTTGGCAGTTGGTGTTGGCAGTTGGTGTTGGCAGTTGGTGTTGGCAGTTGGTGTTGGCAGTTGGTGTTGGCAGTTGGTGTTGGCAGTTGGTGTTGGCAGTTGGTGTTGGCAGTTGGTGTTGGCAGTTGGTGTTGGCAGTTGGTGTTGGCAGTTGGTGTTGGCAGTTGGTGTTGGCAGTTGGTGTTGGCAGTTGGTGTTGGCAGTTGGTGTTGGCAGTTGGTGTTGGCAGTTGGTGTTGGCAGTTGGTGTTGGCAGTTGGTGTTGGCAGTTGGTGTTGGCAGTTGGTGTTGGCAGTTGGTGTTGGCAGTTGGTGTTGGCAGTTGGTGTTGGCAGTTGGTGTTGGCAGTTGGTGTTGGCAGTTGGTGTTGGCAGTTGGTGTTGGCAGTTGGTGTTGGCAGTTGGTGTTGGCAGTTGGTGTTGGCAGTTGGTGTTGGCAGTTGGTGTTGGCAGTTGGTGTTGGCAGTTGGTGTTGGCAGTTGGTGTTGGCAGTTGGTGTTGGCAGTTGGTGTTGGCAGTTGGTGTTGGCAGTTGGTGTTGGCAGTTGGTGTTGGCAGTTGGTGTTGGCAGTTGGTGTTGGCAGTTGGTGTTGGCAGTTGGTGTTGGCAGTTGGTGTTGGCAGTTGGTGTTGGCAGTTGGTGTTGGCAGTTGGTGTTGGCAGTTGGTGTTGGCAGTTGGTGTTGGCAGTTGGTGTTGGCAGTTGGTGTTGGCAGTTGGTGTTGGCAGTTGGTGTTGGCAGTTGGTGTTGGCAGTTGGTGTTGGCAGTTGGTGTTGGCAGTTGGTGTTGGCAGTTGGTGTTGGCAGTTGGTGTTGGCAGTTGGTGTTGGCAGTTGGTGTTGGCAGTTGGTGTTGGCAGTTGGTGTTGGCAGTTGGTGTTGGCAGTTGGTGTTGGCAGTTGGTGTTGGCAGTTGGTGTTGGCAGTTGGTGTTGGCAGTTGGTGTTGGCAGTTGGTGTTGGCAGTTGGTGTTGGCAGTTGGTGTTGGCAGTTGGTGTTGGCAGTTGGTGTTGGCAGTTGGTGTTGGCAGTTGGTGTTGGCAGTTGGTGTTGGCAGTTGGTGTTGGCAGTTGGTGTTGGCAGTTGGTGTTGGCAGTTGGTGTTGGCAGTTGGTGTTGGCAGTTGGTGTTGGCAGTTGGTGTTGGCAGTTGGTGTTGGCAGTTGGTGTTGGCAGTTGGTGTTGGCAGTTGGTGTTGGCAGTTGGTGTTGGCAGTTGGTGTTGGCAGTTGGTGTTGGCAGTTGGTGTTGGCAGTTGGTGTTGGCAGTTGGTGTTGGCAGTTGGTGTTGGCAGTTGGTGTTGGCAGTTGGTGTTGGCAGTTGGTGTTGGCAGTTGGTGTTGGCAGTTGGTGTTGGCAGTTGGTGTTGGCAGTTGGTGTTGGCAGTTGGTGTTGGCAGTTGGTGTTGGCAGTTGGTGTTGGCAGTTGGTGTTGGCAGTTGGTGTTGGCAGTTGGTGTTGGCAGTTGGTGTTGGCAGTTGGTGTTGGCAGTTGGTGTTGGCAGTTGGTGTTGGCAGTTGGTGTTGGCAGTTGGTGTTGGCAGTTGGTGTTGGCAGTTGGTGTTGGCAGTTGGTGTTGGCAGTTGGTGTTGGCAGTTGGTGTTGGCAGTTGGTGTTGGCAGTTGGTGTTGGCAGTTGGTGTTGGCAGTTGGTGTTGGCAGTTGGTGTTGGCAGTTGGTGTTGGCAGTTGGTGTTGGCAGTTGGTGTTGGCAGTTGGTGTTGGCAGTTGGTGTTGGCAGTTGGTGTTGGCAGTTGGTGTTGGCAGTTGGTGTTGGCAGTTGGTGTTGGCAGTTGGTGTTGGCAGTTGGTGTTGGCAGTTGGTGTTGGCAGTTGGTGTTGGCAGTTGGTGTTGGCAGTTGGTGTTGGCAGTTGGTGTTGGCAGTTGGTGTTGGCAGTTGGTGTTGGCAGTTGGTGTTGGCAGTTGGTGTTGGCAGTTGGTGTTGGCAGTTGGTGTTGGCAGTTGGTGTTGGCAGTTGGTGTTGGCAGTTGGTGTTGGCAGTTGGTGTTGGCAGTTGGTGTTGGCAGTTGGTGTTGGCAGTTGGTGTTGGCAGTTGGTGTTGGCAGTTGGTGTTGGCAGTTGGTGTTGGCAGTTGGTGTTGGCAGTTGGTGTTGGCAGTTGGTGTTGGCAGTTGGTGTTGGCAGTTGGTGTTGGCAGTTGGTGTTGGCAGTTGGTGTTGGCAGTTGGTGTTGGCAGTTGGTGTTGGCAGTTGGTGTTGGCAGTTGGTGTTGGCAGTTGGTGTTGGCAGTTGGTGTTGGCAGTTGGTGTTGGCAGTTGGTGTTGGCAGTTGGTGTTGGCAGTTGGTGTTGGCAGTTGGTGTTGGCAGTTGGTGTTGGCAGTTGGTGTTGGCAGTTGGTGTTGGCAGTTGGTGTTGGCAGTTGGTGTTGGCAGTTGGTGTTGGCAGTTGGTGTTGGCAGTTGGTGTTGGCAGTTGGTGTTGGCAGTTGGTGTTGGCAGTTGGTGTTGGCAGTTGGTGTTGGCAGTTGGTGTTGGCAGTTGGTGTTGGCAGTTGGTGTTGGCAGTTGGTGTTGGCAGTTGGTGTTGGCAGTTGGTGTTGGCAGTTGGTGTTGGCAGTTGGTGTTGGCAGTTGGTGTTGGCAGTTGGTGTTGGCAGTTGGTGTTGGCAGTTGGTGTTGGCAGTTGGTGTTGGCAGTTGGTGTTGGCAGTTGGTGTTGGCAGTTGGTGTTGGCAGTTGGTGTTGGCAGTTGGTGTTGGCAGTTGGTGTTGGCAGTTGGTGTTGGCAGTTGGTGTTGGCAGTTGGTGTTGGCAGTTGGTGTTGGCAGTTGGTGTTGGCAGTTGGTGTTGGCAGTTGGTGTTGGCAGTTGGTGTTGGCAGTTGGTGTTGGCAGTTGGTGTTGGCAGTTGGTGTTGGCAGTTGGTGTTGGCAGTTGGTGTTGGCAGTTGGTGTTGGCAGTTGGTGTTGGCAGTTGGTGTTGGCAGTTGGTGTTGGCAGTTGGTGTTGGCAGTTGGTGTTGGCAGTTGGTGTTGGCAGTTGGTGTTGGCAGTTGGTGTTGGCAGTTGGTGTTGGCAGTTGGTGTTGGCAGTTGGTGTTGGCAGTTGGTGTTGGCAGTTGGTGTTGGCAGTTGGTGTTGGCAGTTGGTGTTGGCAGTTGGTGTTGGCAGTTGGTGTTGGCAGTTGGTGTTGGCAGTTGGTGTTGGCAGTTGGTGTTGGCAGTTGGTGTTGGCAGTTGGTGTTGGCAGTTGGTGTTGGCAGTTGGTGTTGGCAGTTGGTGTTGGCAGTTGGTGTTGGCAGTTGGTGTTGGCAGTTGGTGTTGGCAGTTGGTGTTGGCAGTTGGTGTTGGCAGTTGGTGTTGGCAGTTGGTGTTGGCAGTTGGTGTTGGCAGTTGGTGTTGGCAGTTGGTGTTGGCAGTTGGTGTTGGCAGTTGGTGTTGGCAGTTGGTGTTGGCAGTTGGTGTTGGCAGTTGGTGTTGGCAGTTGGTGTTGGCAGTTGGTGTTGGCAGTTGGTGTTGGCAGTTGGTGTTGGCAGTTGGTGTTGGCAGTTGGTGTTGGCAGTTGGTGTTGGCAGTTGGTGTTGGCAGTTGGTGTTGGCAGTTGGTGTTGGCAGTTGGTGTTGGCAGTTGGTGTTGGCAGTTGGTGTTGGCAGTTGGTGTTGGCAGTTGGTGTTGGCAGTTGGTGTTGGCAGTTGGTGTTGGCAGTTGGTGTTGGCAGTTGGTGTTGGCAGTTGGTGTTGGCAGTTGGTGTTGGCAGTTGGTGTTGGCAGTTGGTGTTGGCAGTTGGTGTTGGCAGTTGGTGTTGGCAGTTGGTGTTGGCAGTTGGTGTTGGCAGTTGGTGTTGGCAGTTGGTGTTGGCAGTTGGTGTTGGCAGTTGGTGTTGGCAGTTGGTGTTGGCAGTTGGTGTTGGCAGTTGGTGTTGGCAGTTGGTGTTGGCAGTTGGTGTTGGCAGTTGGTGTTGGCAGTTGGTGTTGGCAGTTGGTGTTGGCAGTTGGTGTTGGCAGTTGGTGTTGGCAGTTGGTGTTGGCAGTTGGTGTTGGCAGTTGGTGTTGGCAGTTGGTGTTGGCAGTTGGTGTTGGCAGTTGGTGTTGGCAGTTGGTGTTGGCAGTTGGTGTTGGCAGTTGGTGTTGGCAGTTGGTGTTGGCAGTTGGTGTTGGCAGTTGGTGTTGGCAGTTGGTGTTGGCAGTTGGTGTTGGCAGTTGGTGTTGGCAGTTGGTTGCAGCGACTCGGCACGGACTCAGATGTGAACGATCCAAATCGTTTATTACAAGTTCTCACATCCCTTATATACCTTCACAAGTTGTTATTTTCTAACTTTCCCATCCGCCCTTACAACTTTCCCAAACATCTTACATGTCAACAAAGCATTCTACAAAACACTTTTCAACTGTCCATGCAGGCACATAACCAATCAGAGCTGTGAGACTCTTCTTCTCCTTGCAGAGGTGTCCTTGGTTCTCATGCTGTTTATCTTGCTCCACAGCTGCTGCTCTGAACAGCTTTTCTTGTATTCCCACAGTTAGTGTTGGCAGTTAGTGTTGGCAGTTAGTGTTGGCAGTTAGTGCCTTTATTGCCTTTTTCTTCTCACCGTCGTGCGCAGCAGCTTGTAGGTAAGCTGAGCTGGCGTGGGATGGATGGGTGGGCAGTGAGGTGTTGAGAACTGCTGGCTGTCGGAGCTCACAGCACCGTATTGCTTACTCTTGACCATCAGACATAATTTTCCCCTGGTACACACGTTCCAAAGGGGGTATCCGTAAAGTTGGCACCTGTCCCGTGCTTCTTCCATTGTCTTTGCTCAGTAGTGGAAGCATTGTAAAGTTGCTGGGCGGACAGGCATCACGTAGCCTGAGACTCAGCATGTCTTGCAGCAAGTGGATGGGACGGTTGTGCTGTGTGTGTTATTCCATGGATGTCTTAGCCTTGCTCACTGACCTGCTCTTTCTCTCTCCTCTCCTCACCCTCCGCCCACTGCCTCGGTGCAGCTTTTGCTCTCATTCCATCCGAGCAAAGCGACAACTGCTGCAGATAGCTTGAGGTGATCTCACTGCCAGGTACGTGCCATGATTTGTCCCCCCACATGGTTTTGCCACATGGTATGTGAATGTAGTTCTGAAGAAGTCTGTCCATACTGTGCTGTGTGAATAGAGAAAACAGAAGTGTGTTTCTGCTCTGTTCCAGCTGTTCACACTTGCTGTGATGGGTGCTGCGTGCAGTGAGATCAGCCGTGAGCCTGAGGTGGCGGCGACGGAGGTACAGTATGAAGCTCTGGCCGGTCTTTGTTCCCTGTGTTGAACCATTAGAAGGAGCTGCAGATGTACTCTCCTGCAGGAAAGAATGGGCCAAAAAGGGCCTGGCCAGCTGTCTGCGCCAGTGCCATTGCTGATGAGTCTGGGTAGAGAGAGATGCATCTTTGCATGGCCTGGCAATGCACACCAGGAAGGGAAATAACTGTGATGAGACGTGCAGCTCCTTCTGAAGTGCTCCTGATAAGGATAGAGCGCATTTGCTGCAGCTTTCTCTGCAGATGTGCTCCTCACCTTGAAATCCTCCTGATTTGTCCTCATCTCCTGACCACGGCCTGTGCTCTGTTTTGCAGGCTGATAACATGCGGGAGCCGCAGCTGGTGCGTGCTATGTCATCTTTAAACGTACCAGCGATTGCGGCAGCCCATGTTATTAGGAGCCACGTCGCCCAGGGGCCGGATGAGCTCTCTCTGGAGGTAAGCAGTTCCAGGCGTTCCTTG
Organism: Coturnix japonica; assembly: GCF_054131305.1. Lineage (NCBI taxonomy): Eukaryota > Metazoa > Chordata > Aves > Galliformes > Phasianidae > Coturnix > Coturnix japonica. The sequence goes on from NC_140699.1 coordinate 3,176,961, forward strand.
TTGTTGTGCACAGAGAGTAGTATAGAGTGTGAACGCCTCGGGAATACTCTCATATTTTGTGTCGTAGAAGAAGGCTTTTGTTTTAGCTGTGCTGAAGCTGGGATTGATGTTTCAATCTTTTGCAGGTTGGAGACATCGTGTGCATTGTTGATATGCCACCAAAGGAGATGAGCCCCTGGTGGAGAGGCAAGCGTGGCTTTGAGGTAGGCACACATTTTTGACTAGAGAGCACAGCTTCAGTAGTGTCTAGAATCTCCGGTTGGAGCTGCTCTGCCTGCACAGGATGGCTTCTGGATGCAAACAGTTGCCCTGTGTCGGTGTCAGAGGACCTTCCCTTTGGCTCTGGGCTTGGGCTAATGCCCACCTGTCTTTTTGTTCTTATTACAGGTTGGTTTTTTCCCTGGTGAGTGCGTGGAACTCATCAGGGGAAAACTGCCCGAGTCCATCCTACATTCATTGCCAAAGCCAGGTGCGTATTTTACATTTGACAATGCGGGTTAGTAAAATGGGGTCTGAAGGTGGCTTTCAGGGGGTTCATTAATGCCCGAGTTGAGCAAGCTTAGAAAGAGAACTGCATTAAGCTCCTTGGGCACCTCCAGGGATGGGGAAAATCCGTTCTTGTGTGTCCTTGTTGGGAACATACTTTCTGTTGTTACGTGTTCTGTTGAATGCGTTGCACTTGGCCTCGTCCAACCGAGCCAAGCCTGAAATGAACTTGTTTCTTTGTTTTGTTGCACAGAGCCAAAGAAACGGGGCAAGTTCATCTCCTGCCTTCGTTGCCCGTTGAAGGCCCGCCCCAGGAGAGCGAAGCAGCCTGAGCCTCCAACATTCTCGGGATCCATGTCCCTGCTTGACATCGTTGAGAGGTATTTAGCCAACAGGACTTGAGGGCTGAGCTGTAGGAATGGAAGCATCCTTTGCTGTTTGAAACAGAGCGCTTTTCTAAGCTGTGTTTCAGCAGAAACCAGGCATTGACAGGAACAGGCAACTATTGGCAAGGGTTCGGTGCAGCTCTTCCCTCACCCTGCACCATGACTGACAGCATGCTCTGTTTTCTCTGCAGAATGAGTTCTCCCAGTAAGAGGGTAGAGTCAGCAGCTTGCAGTTGGCGTTCCTGCTTCTGCCTGGGCAAACCTTCCCCTGTGGCCAAACGCCAACTGCAGAGCAGTGCCAGGGAGCCCTCTGAAGCAGAAGTCTTGGTCCTGGCAGGTAAGCATGCAAATCCAGCTTTCAAAACACTGCTTGTCAGCAACACAGGTAGAATTCATGCTTTCAGTGGGCTTGTACATCCTTCTGGCATTCAAGCCTGTGCCTGACATCTTCAGTTGACTCCTGTCTTTCCCAAATGAGTCTCTTGTCAACACAAGAGCTGGACCTGCACGAGGATCACTTTCAAGGCAGTGACACTGTTGCTAGAAGCCTATTTGCTTCTGCCCACCATCACTGCATAGCCAAATGTCAAGAACCTGTTTCATGATTCATCTTGTGAAACTTTGACACTAACTGCTGTGCATCTACTCCTTCCTTTGTGACCCGAGCCTTTGTATATCTCCAAGACACCGGGCATGTTACGATGCAGCTTCCTGTGATTCCATCAATGAAGAACTGTTACTAAGCACAGGATGCTGCAGTTCAGATGAAAGCCTTCCGTATAACATCAGTTATAAAGAGAAGAATGCCATCATCGTTGAAGCTCTCGTTCATCCCATACCTGCTGAAGCTGCTGACCTGAGCCTGCCAGACTCCTCAGGCACCAGCCTGAACCGAGTGCCTTTCGAGGACAGCCCAGCCCAAGCACAGCACGAGTGCCCCGACAGCAGCACAACCATGCAGGCTCAGGTCAGCATTACAGAGGAGAAGCCAAACATCTTGGAGGGGGAGGTAGAATCAGGCCAAGAGTCCCAGGCTCCGGGCAACAGCACGACTTCTGAGACACTCTCGTCAGACAACAGAGAATGAGTCCCATCTTTCCTCCAGACCTCACACCCCCTCCTTTTTCCTATTGAATAAAGGCACGCTCGTGCTCAATCAACGCCTTGACTGAATTCTGAGTTTTCATTCGCAGAGATTGGGATGAGTACAAGAAACAGCAAGACAGCTCAGCTTGCAACGCTCTGGCTGTGGGGTGCGTGCAGGGACACTGTAACCATACAGGGAAAGGCTTCCACTGCTTCCTCAAGCTGTAGTCCAGCCCTGCTACTGCTCTGTGGCACAAAGCCCTGAGGGATGTTCCATATTGTTAAGCTAAGTGAAGCCAGCTTCATGCACTGTGTTTTGTTGTTGCTGGGTGAGAGGGGGATGCACGTTGGTGAGAAGATGAGCATTGCTGGATCTGCCACGAGTGTCCCTTCTGCCTCTAAGAATATGTCCTAAGTAGGATGTGAACACTGCTGGCACTTCCTCATTGCACGTGCTTGGAGGATCTTCAGTTCTTGCACATTCAGGATGTCTGTCAGTGACTACGAGGAAATTCTCAAGTACTAGGAATTCCATGAAACAGTTGGAACGGGTAAGTGTCATCTTTGTACAGAAACAGCACACCTAACAGTCTGTCTCACCACTCTAGAATTAATCTGATAATAGATTAACAGCTCTTGTCAGTTCTCTCAGTCAGGTTTCATTTGTATAAATTTGAAATTCGTTTTTTAAACCAGTTGGAAATTGTAATATTATATTAGAGAAGAATTCACACTCAACTTTAAGCATCTGTGTTTTGATTTGTAGGTGGTTTTGCAAACGTAAATCTTATGCGGCATCTTCTTACTGGTGAAAAAGTTGCACTAAAAATCATGGAGAAAGTTACTGTAGGGGTAAGCCAAAAGGCATTTAAATATGAGAATATCTTTTGTTGGAGTTGTGGAGTTCTCAAGAACACGGGGGCAGGTGGGATGGTACATACGAATGCAGCCTACTGGTCCCATTGCCTTTTGAAAGATGCTGTAGAGCTGGAAAAAGTTTAACAGAGCACCACAAATCTTCTTCCTCGTTGTTCAGAGGGCAGTATTCTCTGGCTGTAAAATGGAGGAAGTTATTACGTTATTACATTACATTACATTATTGTTACATTATTACAGCAACTTTACCAAAATACCAATGAAAATGCTGAATGTTTTACTTTTCATTTTTCACAGCTCTGTTTCAGAATTTCTATGGGAGTGATGTCAGTCATTGCTGAGTTGATGTTGAATTGTGTACTGTCCCATATGTGCTTGTTCTGTTCCACAGCAGTCAGATGTGGTACCTGGTATGTCACAGTAGTTAGCGATTTCATCGCTTGCTTTTATGGTCTCTTAAGGATGACTTGCCTCATGCTAAAACAGAAATTGATGCCATGAAGAACTGAAGTCATCAACATGTTTGCCCATTGGATCATGTAAGAGAGACACCAAAGAAATATTTATAGTCATAGAGGTAAGAAATAGTTTCTGCTTTCTGTGCTGTCATTGTTACTTACCTTTCTCTGATACTCTCTAAATGCATTTTCAGATAACCTTATCTTACAGGGAAGCTGTTTGATTGCATTGTTTCTAAGGACCACCTTTTGGAAGAGGAAGCTCCAGTCTTTTTTTGACATATTGTTTCAGCAATTGCTTATGTTCACAGTCAGGGTTATGCCTAGAGACCTCAAACCAGTGAGCCTGAACTGTAGTCAGTCTTCCATAAATAATAATGAATGTGTTTTTATTTTTCTGTTGGGAGAGAAAGTTACAGTACTCCACTCCATTCCAGTGGATTGCAGGAGAGAACTTAAGGCGGGAGAAGTAACACAAAGTAGAACTAATGGGTTGATTGAATTGATAGAATTATTTACTGAGATAAAGGATAATAGTTATGATGAATGCAAAAGCAATTGCTCACCACCTACCAATCAGTGTCCAGTTAGCCTCCTAGTAGTGGAAGAGATTGACATGAAGTTCTACCCCCTTCAAAACTCCTTCCACAATATGTCATATAGTATGGAATATCCTTTGGCCAGTTTAAGTCAGCTGTCCTAGTTCTGTTCCTTCTCACTTCCTTGGGCTCTCAGCTGAGATTGACTGTGGCTCTGTACAACGCTGCCTGGCAGCAACTGTAAGCATCACTGCGCTATCTCCATTGTTTCTCTAGAATGAAAACGTAGTATTAAATCAGACACTGAAGAAAATAATTCAGTTCCAGCTGAAACTCAGAGAATAACTTGTGCTTAGGATTCTTTCCCTACAGGAAATGTTAGATAATTATTGCTATTTGGTACTGTGTTGTGTAGCTGAGCTGGATTTTGTTATCCTTGAAGAAGTATCTTCCTCTGAAAGGGGAGTAAAACATGATGCTCCTAATGAGCGGAGCAGAGACACAGATCTGATCTGAGTGTTGGTTTCCCATTTTTGTGATGCTCTTTGCTGCAGTTTGTATCTCGAGAGAAGCCCTTGTGGTGTCAGTCTGTTGTGTAACCTGCTCTAGTTTTGTGCCTCAAGGAAGAGTGATCCTTTAAACAAATGGTGGCTGTACAGAGGGTATGGGGTGAGATGCATTCCTCTGGCCCCATCCAATGGATTTTCTGTCACTGAAGACTTGAAGCACAGGTTAGGTACTGGAAGGCTTGAATATTTCCTCACCAATAGGTTAGAGCTTGGCATTTTGTAAGCTGCTGGTATCTCTCAGTAAAGCAAATCATTACAGCACGAGCATTTTCCTAGGCATCTTATGAAATCCCTCTATCTAAGGCTACTGGAAGGCACTCTGAACAAAGATCATTCTCCCCAGCTTCTCTTCTCTGAGTGGGAGCTTCAGCCCCCTGCACAGGCTGGAGGTCATCCCCAGAACTTGCTTCAGGTTGTTATCCTTCCTGGCCAAAAACCAGATACAGTATTGTAGATGTGGTCCAGTGAGTGTTGAAGCAGGAATGACTTGTCGTGGTCTGGTTGTGCTGCTTTTTAATGCAGCTGATGATCTTGTTGTACTTCTTTTCTGTCAGAGCACACTGCTGGCTTGCATTCAGCCTGTGGTCTCTCACCACTTGTCCTCCTAGTTCCATACAGTTCGGTCTGTTCATTAAAATGTTTCAGTAAGTTGGTCTGGTCCTACGAAGTTGTATGACTGCAGTAAGCAGTGTACATGGTGCGCTGTGAGTACTGCACACATTCCTCTTGGCAGCTTGTGGAACAGACATTGTGCATTGTTTGGATTGTGTAAGCATTCCTGTTGGTCTCTTGTGATGCTTACCTTCTTAGAGCACCTTTCCATGTTTGGCTCTACATATTTTGGTACCTTACTTGTTCTGTTTGGCTTAGCAGGGAAGGTCTTCTTCTGAAGCATCCTCAGTCTTGGTCTGGGCAGCATACTTAGAAATGACATGGACGTTACATGAGTGGGTGATCAAAGGGGGAAAGATCTCACCTTTCTGATCTGTTTCCTTTTAGAAGACAGTCCTGGAGAGGATTTGCTTTCCTTGTTTCCTGGAGACTTGGATTCTTAGATGGTTTTGACTGCAGCTATTTCTGATGTTAATTCCTTTTTCTGTACTTTAGTAGCAAAGTGCACGTGGAGTGCTTTGGAATTGTCTGAAGTTGCCAGGTTGCTTGTGATCACATATGTAACGTGGAGTTATGTGTGGTGCCAGTGATAATTCAGTGTGATGAACTTGAAGGCTTTCAGTACAATTTCAGCCCTAATAGAAACAATGACTTGAACTCTGGAATTCTGTGTAAAATCATTAGCTAGCTTGTGGTCCGGGTCTTCAAACCAAAGGCTATGAGGTGCTGCTCTTGTTGACACAGGCTGTGAAAGATGACTTGAGCTCTAAGAGTAATTTCCCTTCTGCTCTTGATATGAACGTCAAATCCAAAATTACAGTATTAAGAACATAATATAAAAGTTTTTGCTGCTGGCTTGTGGACCTGCATTAGCTCTTAGCCATAGTTTGGAACTTGCAAAGCAATCATATTTAGATTTTAGTGATGAAATCTTCTAATGAAATCTTCCTTTTAATTCTGCAAAAGAATCTCAATGGCACATTTCTTTTCAGTCTGAAAAGGCTCTGACATAATGAAGATGTGCCAGACTGCAGCCATGTGCCAGATGTGTTTGGATCCATGGAATTTTCTGATGTAGCTTCAGTGTTTGAAGAATCTCCGCTTGATCTAAATACTCAGAGAACAAAGCAGGTGTGTAAAGATGTAGTGCTAGTTTCTTACAGAAAAAATATAGCACTTAATCCAGAAATTTACTTCTCATTGTATATAGTGCTTACTCCATACTTCAGTATCTAGTAAACCTTGACCGAAGTAAGATACAGATTGAGCAAAGTATGTTAAGCATAAATTTTGGTGCCTTCTACCTGTAGGCCATGGTTCATTTTACAAGAACCCTAACTCCAGTGTTTGGTTTGCACAGAAATAGCAAGCAAGGGAACAAGTAAAGGAGTCAGTGAGGATTTTAAAACGCAATGGAAAGTGATAAGGCACAGTTGATAAGATTTTGGAGTTAGGTTGGATGTACACAGAGCTTTAAAGAGGAAGAATCTTCAAGAATAGTCAGCATGGATTGACCAAGGGCAAATTGTACTTGACCCACCATTGCTAGGTGAGCTTCTGCTTTAAAGCATCAAGCTGCATAAAGAAGGCAGTTTTAAAAGCAAGCTTACCAATTCGTTTTTAACCAGTGATTTTTTCAGGAAGGAAAGCTTATAGATGCTGTTTGCTAATGGAAGATGGAGAGAGGAAAAGCAAGAGAAAGGCATGATGTGTGCATAGCCACCACATCCCATCTGCAGCGTTCTCCCCCTCTGCAAACGAGGAGCAGCTCATCAAGCTTGGCCTGGGCCATGGAAAGGGAGCATGCTAACATCTGGGCCAACCCAAACGAGTTAGTTCTGCAGGTTGGTTGTTTTCTGCTGTTTGTCTCACGTCCTGTTGCTCAGCGGTAGATTTGTTCATGTTCAGTGCCAACAGGAAACACCCAACAGGTGGGGTTTGCGGAGAAAGAGGTCCTGCAGGTCTTGTGTGACACCCATGGAACCGTAGCGAGGCTGCATGTGTGTAAAACACCAGGAATCAACAGAGGTGTGAAGGTGAGCTGTGGGCTGCAGTACCACAGGAAGGGATGTGTGTGCTCTGGGTTTGGATGCTTCTGTGTGTTTTAAGTGACTGAGATACCACTGCTCAGTCTGTTTGAGTGTATAGAAGAAGTGTAACATCCATTCTGATGGAGTATTGTGAACGGAGCCCTGTGGGTTTGAGACCTGCCTTTAAGCTTGTGGGCATCATCCAGGAGTTGGGGATGGGGCAAGGGAAGTTGGGGTGAGGGATGAAGCGTAGGAACAGAAACTTCTTTGGTCCATATTAACTCCTCCCTTTTTTGATTAGGAATCGATGTGGGTTTCTTTTATAAAGAAACAGACTCATTGTGAAGCCTGTGAATGAATTGATTCACGCCTGCTGATTGGTGCTGTTCTCTACAAGGAGCTTCAGTGGAAATGGACACTTCTGGTCCACTGTCTGGCCCCCTCCTATGTGCTCAGATCAGCCAAGTTGTCAAGGCCTGGCTCTTGGTTGGTGAGTTGTGCCAAGGTCAGAGAGTTGGATTTTCTGGGCTTTGAGACACGTCTTCAAGATGCACATTGTGTTATTTCTGATGTGTTGACCTGTTGAGGTCCAGCCCCAAATGAGGATTCAAGTACTACCACAGCAGGAATGGTTTAGATTGGAACTGGAATGCAGAAGGTTGGAGTCAGCAGGAGCAGGGAATCGATCATCCCCCTGTACTTGGCACTGGTGAGTCCTCACCTTGAGTTCTGTGTTCAGTTCTTGGCCCCTCACTGCAAGAAGGACACCGAAATCCTGGGATATGTCCAAAGAAGAACACTGAAGGTGTGAGGTGTCTAGAGCACAAGTCTTTTAGCAAGCACTATCTTAGAGGCAGCCTTGATTTCTCCAGCTCCAAGCTTTGTGCCACAAGAGCTCTCCTGCTTCTAACTGTGATGTGAGACCGTATGGAAGGCTCTGCAGAAGTCCTTCCTTTTCTTGACTGTATTTTGTGTGGCTTTGGACTTGTTTTCATCTTCCTCAAAGCCCTCTGCCCAATTCTGTGTCCTTCTCTGCAGCCATGAATTCAATATGGAGCAGGTTCCTGAGCTCAGCGTCCAAGACATTCACAGCGTGAGCTCCCTGTGTAAGATGTATTTCAGGGAGCTCCTGAACCCTCTGCTGACCGAGCAGCTGTATGCCAGGATCTCTATAAGCTCAGGGCAATGTCTTGGAAATGACACGTACCAGTTCCCTGGCCATCCTGGTTAGTGGTTGTAGCAGTGCCCCAGCTCTGAGGTCTTCTTTCTGTTAGCCCCATGAGTCACGTCTTTGCCACATCCTGCCTCTCACTGATGGCACTTGTGGTGGTGCCAGGAGGTGCTTATTTAAGCTATTCACAATGGTTGTGAGAATTCCTTTTCCTTTGCTGTTCTCCTGCTATTGGTAGAATGGGGTTAATAGCAAAGTGGACTTGGAGACGAATGCCTGCTGCGAGGAGCTGCACTGTGCAATCAGGCTGTAAAGCTGCCCAGTGCTTGCACCGCTTGGCCTTGATGGCACGGGCTGTGTGTATAATCAGGAGGGGTGTTAACTCTTTGAAAGGGCCGATAATATCAGTTCAAGAGGAAATGGTTTTATGTTGAAAGAGGGAAGATTAACGTTGGATGTTAGGGGAAAGTTCTTTACTAGGAGAGTGCTGAGGTCCTGGAACAGGCTGCCCAGGGACGTTGTGGATCCCCCATCCGTAGAGGTGTCCAAGGCCAGGTTAGATGTGGCCCTGGACAGCCTGGTCTAGTAAATGTGGAAGATAGGTGGCCCTGCCAGGCAGGGGGAGTGGAGCTTCATTATCCTTGAGGTCCCTTCCAACCCGGGTCATTCTGTGTTTCTGTGTTCCCCAGATGCCTCTTGGAAGGCATCAAGTCTGCCTCAGTGCTGACCACCAGTGCACTGTCCCCATGGGACTTAATAAGACACTTGATTTCTCTGGCAGGGATCTGCTCGGTGATAAACATGCATGCTAAGAACTTAGCGATAGTGTGGGCTCCAAACCTCTTAAGGTAAACTTCTTCTTCCATTTCAACACGATGCTTAGTTCTGCTGTCCCCCAACCCAGGTGCACAATTTCTAGATGACAGTTTCTACTCACTTGTTTAGCTGGGACTGCTGTGTCTCTGATCATCCAGGAGAATTAGTGGCATCACATCAGTGGCATCGCTGTTTGCCCACTGCGGAAGTCTCCAGAGCCCAGCTTGACAGTTTTTGGCTACAGAAATTCAGACTTGGGGAAGTGACCTCGGGGAAATGACTTGTAAGATCTGCCTTTTCTTCAGATCCCAGCAGAGCCAATCTTCCTGCGCATGAAAAGCTGCTTGCATGGAGCTGCAGATACAGTCAGCTGTTGTGGAATTACTCATCAGCCACACAGATGTCATCTTCTGCTCCAAATCCACACCAGCCATGGGAGAGGGAGTAGGTGAGCATCTTCCTCCATTAGCTTGATCTTGATCTGACAGCTTCATCCAATCCAGGGCTTCTCCAAGACCTTTGAAAATTCTATTACTGTTGAGGAGACAGCAGGCTTCTGGGCTTAGATTAGAATATGGTGCCCCATTCCTGGATCCTTAGTGTGTCCAAACACAAACCTTACATGGAGAAAACCATCACTGCTGTTAAGATTTTTTGCAAGCAGTTGAAGCTTGATTGAAATGTGGCAGCAAAGCTTTCTGAAATCCCAGACCCCTAGTTTTTCTAGGATTTTTGTTTGCCTGTTTTTGATACAGTGAGCTGCTCTTAATTGTGGCTGTGTCCTTTGCCACGAGCATACCTCTGAGCACACGGTTATTTTGAGCTCCTCTTCTTCCAGTGTCTCGGATAAGCAAGTCTGAGAGAAATGCAGAACTGGGATGGCTGTGCTGCTGCTTCCTCCTCCATCTCACCTGTGGTTTTCCCTTGCAGGGCACAGTTCTCTGCCTGGGCCCAAGTCTGTGTGGGTGTCTCCATCCACAAAGCTGCTCACACTGCAGGAGGCACAGGCTGAGAGGAGAGGCCAGAGCAGCTCTCCTGTTGCAACACGGAGCAGCAAGATACAAGTGGAGGAAGGGCCTGCAGCTGTACTGAGGAACTTCAACGCAATCATTGATTTTCCATCTGAAAGGTAAAGAAAGAGGAATTCCCTTTCCAGCCCCTATCATCATTGTTCAGGTGATTTCTATTGGTTTATTTTTTGTCCATTATATCTCCAAGCACTCAACTAAAAAACAGTTGCACTATGGGCTCAGTTCAGCCACACAAGGTGCCTTTCCTTCCTGGTTGGGCAGGCAGTCACAAGATGCAGAAAGCCACGCTGGTGTCTATCCTGGCCTGTGCTGCCTGTACCTGGAAACACTGGGGTTTTCCAGATTTCAGGGCCACGCACCTGAAACCAATTGCGCTTCTCCTGTAAGCAGAGCTGTTGGTCGGACTTGCTGGCACTAGAAATTAAAGATGGCAGTGAGCTGAGGCCAAGGAGGTGTTAACGTAAGAGTCAGAGATGCTTTTGAGCTTCCCTTATGGCTGCACCATTTTCTCAGAAAGCAGTTACGCCTGCCAGCTCCTGTCCTGCTGCTGAGCCTTTGCTCACATGCTCCGCATCTTGCTTGACACGGTTGAGAGGAATGTAGCCAGCAGGACTTGAGGGCTGAGCTGTAGGAATGGAAGCATCCTCTGCTGTTTGAAACAGAGCGCGTTTCTAAGCTGTGTTTCAGCAGTAAGCAGGCAGTGCCAGGAGTAGGGAACTGCTGGCAAGGGCTCGGTGCAGCTCTTCCCTCACCCTGCACCACGACTGCTCTGTTTTCTCTGCAGACCATGTTCTCCCGGCAAGAGGAAGGAATCACCTGCTGGCAGTTGGTGTTCCTGTTTCTGCCTGCGCAAACGATCCCATATGGCCAAACACCAATTGCAGAGCAGTGCCAGGGAGCCTTCCAAAGCAGAACGCGTGGTCCTGGCAGGTAAGCATGCAAATCCAGCTTTCAAAGCACTGCTTGTCAGCAACATGGGTAGAATTCATGCTTTCAGTGGGCTTGTACCTCCTTCTGGCGTTCAAGCCCATACCTGACATCTTCAGCTGACCCCTGTTTTCCCAAAGGATGAAAAAGGCTTTCTCTGAAGCCTTTGCCTCCATGGGCAGAGGAAGTTGGATGCTAACCCCTGTGTATCCACTCCTTCCTAGGTGAATCGAGCTCTTGTGAACCCAGAAGAGCCAGGTCAAGTGCTGATTGCTCAGAGAGTGCTTCCATCAACAGAGACCTCATGGGAAGCACAAGTTGCTGCAATTCAAATGAGAGCCTCCCGTGTGCCAGCAGCGACGGAGAGCAGGAGGTCATTGTTCAGGCACTCATTTCTCCCAGCTCTGCTGAAGGGGCTGATCTGAGCCTGCCAGAAAACACAGTCACCATCCTGGACTGTGGCCTGGTGCCTTTGCAGAGCAGCCCAGACCAAACACAACCCGAGTGCCCCAACAGCGGCACCTTCAAGCAGGACGAAGTCACTGTCACTGAGGAGCAGCCGAGCCTCTTGGAGGGGGACTTGGAGTCAGGCCTCCAGTCCCAGGCACCCGGCAGCAGCACGAGCTCCGAGCCACTCTCTCCTCAACAGCAAAGGATGAGTCCTGTCTTTCCAAGTGACTAAAGGCACGCTCATGCTCAGTCAACGGGATGGGGTGTTGGAAGAAGAAATGCTTAGAAGAGAAAATTTCCAGTGTTCATTTTAAAATATGGCATTTTTAAAAAGAGAAGAAGATAGAATAAGCAGATGTTGACAGATTAAGGGCACCTCATCAAATTTTGGGAAAGTCCATCTTGAGGAAACTTGGATAAGAGCAGAAAATAACTGTTTATGGATATACCCAATCACTAAAAATACCACCCTGAGTGCCAGCTCATGGCCCCAGACCCTTTTCTTCATTTCAAGAGCTGTCATCACAGAGGGCATCTTCCTGAGCTGGAGACCCTGAAGTAAAAGAATCCTTGGTCCTCAGTTAGTCCATGTAACTGATTTGCCTCGGAGCTGTGAACGTCACGGTGCACTGCTGAAAAACTGGCAGAGTTCCCCTGGAAACCCTGATTTGAATTCAGCAAAGTTCATCAAATCCAACAAGATTCAGAGGAAATGTTACAGGAACAACGAGTTGATATTTTCTCTGAAACTTCCTGGTAGGAGCACTAGAAATGTGGTCAGAAGTCTTTGTGGCATATGTAGGCCTCTTTTAAGAGATCAACATCACCTTTTGCAAAACAGAAAGATGTGGTGATTCATTCACATGAATACTGTGTCTGAACTCCACTTGTACCTGCCAAAGATCCTGCTACCTTCTCAGCTCAGTGAAGATTTGGCCTGCTGTCTGCCCTGAATTATGGTATGGTCTTACCAGATTTTCCGAGTGAAATAACACATGACCAAACACTGCTCCTACTTCAGAATATATCCTGAGTTCATCCCACCTAATACAGACAGAATCATCTTATGCTCTGTTATTAGAGTATGAGAGATGGTTTGCATTGTTGACTAAACATACTTTTAGCACCATAGAACCATAGAATATCCCAGTTTGGAAGGAACCCAAAAAGATCATCAAGTACAACTCCTGGATCCACACAGGACTACCCAAAAATCAGACCCTGTGTCTGAGAGCACTGTCCAAAATACTTCCTGAAATCTGGCAAGCTCAGTGCTGTGACTACTTAATCTGGGGAGGCTGTTCCAGGGCCTAATCACCCTAAATCTTACTTCACTGATTCCTGAGAATTTCTTGGATGACCACGTTCCTATGTCATATGTATCCAGGTTAGATTGCATGAACCAAGCAGATCAATGTGATCTCATCCTCAACAATTTTGCATAAACCTAAAAGCACTGAGTTTTGTAAATGGGAAAGAAACACAAAGCAGACGCAGTTCTTATTCAAACTATAAAATGTCTAGGTGTTTCATGGGAAAAATAAATTTATATTGAACATATTTATATGTAAATTTTATTGTACAATAGAAATAAAAGAACATTAAAAACAATGAGAAACGTGCTGTTGTTTTATTCGTCTTCACAATGATGATGAAGAAAATTAAGTACAGAAGGATTTGGCCCAATATTCACTGACTTGTGTTGTCCCAGATTAGACTTCTCTAAGTGTAAACTCAGAAACCGAAACTACTGTCTTGATGTTCAGATGTCCTTTGCCCAAACCAGTGGGGTTGCTCAGGTGTGTATAGGTCTGTGGGTATGTGTGCAAGGACGAGCATGCACATATATGTGTGTGCACAGGGGTGTGCAGAGTGTTGGAGCTGCACAAGGACATTGTGGTACCGGTGTGTGCGTGCACTTTGGGAGTGAAAGGAAGGGGTTACACATGTGTGTCTAATGTCTGGACTGTGGCAGCAAAGAGGCTGCAGTGTTGTTCTCTGTAGGAAGAGGCCAGTAGTTGCCCCATGTCAGACAGAACCAGTTCAAGTGCTGGCCAAAGCTGAGTCAAGGAGTGATGCTGCTGGCACTTCTGTGATAACTTTGTTAAGGAAGGTTCAAACCACTGCATAGCATATGTGAGAGCTATGAGCAAGAATGATGTGAGACAAACAGCCCTGCAGTCACCAAGGTCAGTGAAGAAGGAGGAGAGGAGGCTTAGTGGACATGGTGGTGATGGACTGATGATTGGGCTGGATGATCTAAGTGGTCTTTTCCAGCTCTCATGATTCTATCATTCTGTGACAGGTGATGTTAGTTTTGTTGACAGGTTCAGCAAGGTGAACTGGGACCAGAGGTACATCCCAAAACCTTTGAGTTGCTGGACTGGAGATAATCTTCCCAAAATAACTAATGAAAATAGTAGAACCATAAAAGGAATTTCTTTATCACTACGAGAAAAAGGGAGGGATCCTTTGGCTAATGAAGGCCTGATTTGGCAAAGCCAGAGACAGTTTGCTTTGCACCACATTTATTTGACTTTCCAGAATGGTGTACTTACTTTCCAGGTATTTCTAAACAGTGATTTTTTATTTCCAAACATGGCTAACAGCAGGTTAAAAATTCTTTTCTTTGTTTCCTTTCTGCTAAGAATGAATGAATTTAATGTGGTCTTTTTCGTGCTTCCTTCTTTACGAAGGAGACAGCTGCTGCATCATGGCAAACAAACATTCAGATGGTTTGGAGAACAAGTCCTTACATAGACTACAGTGTACAGCAATAAAGGGCACACACAGCAACATGCAAGACATTCATTCAGCCTCCAAACACTTCTCCCTGTTGACCAATTCAGAACATATTAAACCATTTAAGAAGGGCATTAAGCTTTAGAGTTGATGGGACGTTTTATACCTTGTACTTTTCTCCAACTCCCATAGTAAGCAAGGAAAAACAGAACAATAATAATAAAATCATATACAAAACAAACAAAGAAAGAAACATACAAGCAGAAAACGCTGACAGAAAAAGAATATACCTCGCAAGGTGTCAGGATCCTTTATATCTTATCCTCAAGGCAGAGGATGAAAGCTTTGTCTTTTCTAGGTAACTTGTGGCTAAGACTGGGAGCTGGGAGGACTTTATACTTTCCCTGACCCGGTGGTATGTAAACTAAATATAGAAGGTAGTCAAATAACTATAACATATGTAACATATATATTTATGTATATGTATTTTTAAATCCCAGACCTTAAGCCTGAAGTTCCTTGAATGGCTGGAGCTTTTAAATAGTGTTTTGATAGAAATTCTCTCAGCTATCTAAGAGTGCAGCTGGTCAAATCCACAAGCAAGCACGAACGATAAGCTTCATTTATAAGAGCAAACACAGAAGAACAACATGGAGGGAATAGTTGTTAGTTTCTTGAGTGAACTAACCCAGGCACCGTGTAGCCTCTACTATTGCTGTTCCTGAAGGAGAATCTGTTCCTCCCTTTATTTCTGAGCTTCACCCACCTCTACCACCTCTCACAAGAACTGTGTTTTGGGGGAATATTCATATGGAGTCGAAAGGAGCTGGCTGTTCTATCCAATCAAGAATGGGAAGGCATATGACCTGTAGATTAGAAGATAATCCTAATATTTTACAAGAAATCTCTCCATTTATTTTAACAGCTCACTTGGAAGCTGTGGAAGAATTATCACCTATTTACAAACAAGACAGTGAGAGATAAAATTCCATTGTACAGTGAAATCCATGAGATAACAAAGACAGAAAGTCAGTAAGTCCATCTGCCACAGCAAGCAGCAAGCAAACCCCATCACTTTGGTTTTTGCCCGAAAATAAGAGTAAGGTTTGTATGTGTTGGAACAGAACAGCACTGAATGAACTGCAATGGAACCAAACTTTAAATTGCACACCTTGCTTCTGAAATTTGAGGAACTTGATGTGCAGAAGCAGCTCGTGAATGCTGAGTTTACAACAGCAAACCTGAAACTACTTTGAATGAGAGGGAAGAAGCAGAAGCTAATTGTGGCAGGGTGATTCTCTTCATTTAATGCTTCCATTTTCTGTTTTGCCAGGGTTCACTGGATTTCATTTAACGTGAGGTTCTTAATGACTATTATATGTATCCATTTAGAGTGTCATTTAGCCAAAGTCTTTCTGAAACAGACAGGCCTTCCTGTTCTGGACTGTGAACACCGTGTAAGTTTGGCCTCTTCTGCCTTTGCCTGGTCTCTCAGTGGGTTCAACTTCTTTATTCAGTCCTAACTAAGTTTGGCCTGTAGGAAATGGAGAATATTCTCATCTGCTAGAGAAAGATGGCTTTAGAAACTTGGGATGTTTCACGGCACTGAGAGACCCTCCTGCTGCCTGCTTATCTTCTGTGATTTTGCTTCTCATAGAATCATAGAATCACAAGGTTGGAAAGGACCTACAAGATCATCCAGTCCAACCGCCCTCCCATCGCCGTTGCTGCCACAACCACATCTCATAGCTCCTCATTCAGACACCCAGAGCGTATAGTAAAAAGGAAAGTGAGAAATTAAAATTTCATCAGCAAAGCTTCAGTCATACCAATAGTGGAGGGTAAGACCAGCTCCCGTGGGGCTTCACAGTCAGATTAGTACAAAACTATTCTCAAAAAGGATGCCATCACCTCTTGTAGGCTGAGCTGCCATATCTGCGGCACCTGCTGTGATTCTGGTGGTGGACAGCTGATTGATTCAGAGATGGCTATTTGTGCCAAAGCATTATTTCCATTTCTATGACATGCAGAACAGAAAACAATCATGGCACTCATTGCCAACTTCTTTTTCATAGAGCAGTGCTTATCAGAGGACTTCACTTGTCTCTCCTTCCTGAGCCTTGTTTCATCTGTTCTGCTTGTGGTGGGGCTATGAAAAACTCATCTGATTGCTGTCCGCTTTTGGACTGATGCCCTATTGAGACAGGAGCTCACCTTCCTTTTCTAAAGTCCTGAAGCTTTAGAGATTCTTTTGGTAGCAATATGAATCAGTTTCTACAGATCGTTTTAGCTTTTGTACTGAGGAAGGATTCCACCACTCTGATAGTCAGCACGCCAGTTACTGTGATGTGCAGCTGAATTGGGCTTTCCTACCTCCTCGTGGTTTGCTGCTGTGCCCGTGCAGAGCTGCAGCTGGGTGGAGTGAGACGCTGTGGTTAGGCTGCTACATGTAGGGGGTGCTAGAATCTCTTTGTTTAAATTTATGATGTTTTGAGAACTTGTAATTGCATAATATTCTGTGCCTGCTATAGATGAAATAAAAGAATGGATTTCTTTTGTTTTTCCTGGAGGATGAGATGTATAAGCCAGGCAACCCATGTCCTGTGGCATGCTGAAAGAGGAAAGCATGCAGATTTCTACATATTTGTGTCTGCAACTTACAGCAGAGTGGTTTTGGTTATCAGATGTTAGTCTTAAAAACTGAGATTAAATCTGAGATATACGTTATGTCCCAACTGCTCTGCAGCTTTACTTATCTGAACAAACTTTTGTATTTGGCTTGATAACAAATGAGGCAAGAAAACGCCTTCCTGGCACTCTGAGATTCCTGCCTAGAGAGCTTTGCTTATGTTTGTTTTTTAAGGCCTGTGTGCTTGAGGTAGATTTAAACTATGTGACAATCTTGGGTGCTTTTTCCCTCTTAAAAAAAAACCTATTTCACACGCTTTTATAGCAAACTTGCAAATGTGACCTACGTTTCCCCCAAAATTGGGCTGCAAATGAAAGGAACCAGGGAGTCTCTGAAGACTTTTATCAGTATTCCTCCTGCCTCCTTGTGCTGCGGATAGCAGGCTCATAACTGATTCTTGAACATGTGAGGCTGTCACATAAACCTGTTCTTTCAGAAGTATTTATGTTAAGAATGACTTTGCACACATCCCCTTAACACCCAGGTCCAACACTCTGGCTGTCAGTGTTCATTCTGAACAACCTAAGGAGGTTCTGCTTTCCTTTATGATAGGTTTTCTTTGCAATCATTTTCAGATTAATGCAGACATAAGTTATTAACTAGAATTTCTTCTATTGGTAAAATGTGCGAACCACGAGGGTATTAGTATTATTTGTTCTATTAAATGTGCTTTAACCACTGTCAGACTGTGCAAACAATAACATGAATCAGTCTCACGGTGTGACTGGAACAAGGCTTTGTTTGCAGAAAGAAGAAATGTGCCCTACTGCAGCCTGGTGTGAGGACGTGGGAGCACCTGATTCCTGGTTTCGTTGTCTGCTGGCGTCATTTTGAAGTGTAGTTTGACCACTGTGAACAGACAGCTCACTCTTGGCAGCTGGTGCCTCTAACATTTAATTCTCGTGTATCGGTTCTTGTCTGCTTGGGTATTTTTCCCTGCTATATGGATACTTAACAATGTTGTTCGTAGGTTTTCACGTTCTTCTAGGCTGTACTCCTTCATCCTTCTATTTGCCTTTACTCTGGCAAGTACTAGTTAGACCATAATTGTGTTGTGGTAATTGCTTAGTTGGATTTATTTTTATTGGTACAGCAACTGCTGGTATCAAAAGTTGAGCACAGTATCGTTGAAACAAGGTAGCATGTGAGATAACTCCCAGTAAACCTTTAAAATGAAAGTAAATACCCATAATTAAACTATAGCTTGTGTGTGTTTGCACAGGACGAGGGTGGAGTGGCAGACTGGAGTTGCCCTCCCCAGGCACGTCATGGTTACGCTGAAGCACAGAGGGAAAGTTCCATGTCCTGGATGGCTTTACAGTGTCACAACATAGTTGTTGAGCCATGCAGCTTCACAGAGAGATGGCAAAATGCTTCTCCTTCCCAACTGTGTCATGCTGAGAGAGCGTTTGGTGGGAATAGCACTTCTACGTTGATCTTGCCAAATAATAAGTGGACCAAACTCCTGCTTGTGCTCATAGCAGAGTTGTCCCTTAACAAAGTTGCTTGTAGGCAGTTGAGCTGAGGGTCCCCCCTGAGTTGACATCCTGAGGATAATCTGGTAAAGGTGGCATGTGGGAGCCCTGAGCATGGCGTGCTCTCCGGGGGGTGTTTTCACTGACAAGAAAAATTACAGCCTCAGGATAAGCAGAAAGAGATGGAAGATGTTTTCTTGAATTGTCACAGCTGAAATCTGGCTAAAATCTATACTCCCTTTGCAAGGTTTCATTTGTTCTGCTATCTTGACAGGTAAGAGGCTTGGGCATTTTTGCATCTTGTTTTTTGTGATGTGAATTTGTTTTGCATTTTTTTTAGTATCAATAAATTACAGGTTTTCAGTCTGTTTTCTAGAAGACCAGGAGGGAATTGCTCATCTTAGTCATCGTAGAGTCATACACAAAACAAAGTTTCATCTGGTTGTGAAGCTTAAAGCGTGCTGCTGCACAATTAGAAAGCAATTGCTTTGTACTGGGACTGTAACAGCACTCCCAGTTCTCACTTCATGTCTGCCTGTAAAGTACAAAGTTGTCAGTGCTGTTGGAGGTGCCCTGAGGGATGATGCTGACAGTTGTGTTGATGTTCCCTAGCAGCTCTGAAAAAAAGCATTCAGCGCTCTCTCCTTTATTTTTAATACAGTGATGTCACGTACATGTATCGGTGTTTAAATGCCTTTCATGTTGGGAAGTGGGATGTAGGGATATATTCAGTTTCAGGTTCCTTTTGATGAGTAATTTCATAGGCTTCTTTAGAAAGCAGGGCTTCTTTACTAGCAATTTAGAGCACTTGACCAAGACTTCTCTTTTGACTCATCTGTAGCGGACTGTGTTTCTTTGCACTTTGTAGAGGGACCCAAAAGCAAATGGTGAGAAGACCTCATGGCTGCCATAGGGAGAAAAACCAACCAGCGCCACCCCGACCACACCTGAGCTGTTTGTTACCAAATGTCTGTAATGTCAGTTTCATTGGACTGACTGGGAGCAGCCAGAAAGTCTGAGCAGGGCCACTGCTATGTAGACAAGCACTCTGTATGCAGGACTGCCACAGCTGAAGGTGAGACCATGTGTTTGTGTAGGTGCTGATTTCTGACGTGGATCCTTGATGTGGACAGCTGAGCAGAACTTAACTAATGGGGTGCTTTTGTGAAGTGGAAGGAAGAGCTGCACAAGCAGCACAGTGCTGCACCAGAGCAGGTTCACACTGGATTTGGGGAGAAATTTCTCTCCAGCAGTGTCCAGGAGGCGTTAGGACAGTGTCCTCAACGTGAACTGACTTGTGCTCAGCCCTGAAGCTGTCATGCAGTTAGACCTGATTATCTTTGTAGGCCTCCTCCCCTGATCTGCTATAAACACGATGAATTTTCTTCCTCTTTTCTTCAGATTACATAAGCTCAGTGAAGGGTTTCTGTGCTTGAGAGAGATGCAGGATAAGAGCACAACAGCACAAGGTCTGCCTTTTGGCAGCTGGAGCTGTGATAATTCCAACATGCATGAAATGGCCTGATGTGCAGCGATTTAATTAATTGTGATTGCAGTCACATTTGGAGTTCAAGAGTTGCAGTTTGCATTTTGTCTGTGTCTTTTCTGGACCACGTGCAATTAAGTTTGAAATATTTCAGCATAATGTATGTAAGTGTACGATGAAGGACACTGCAGTTGCTCTTTTGAAGGTAAACATGTCTGTGTGTCCCTGTGTGTAGGTCCTGAAGCTGATCAGACATACTGTCAATAGTAACATCTTACAGATCAAGCTTGCTTGAGTTCTGATTCCAGTGATGTGGAGATGGGAGGAACAAAAGATATCAAAGCGCTGTTGCTATTCAGAAACATTCAGGTCTTGATTTTAGAAGTACTACTTCACCTTCTTTCTCTGTAAGATGAAAATAAAACCAGTTACCTGTTGTTTTAAGTTCACTGCTGTCTCTAGGGGAAATCTTTCCTTACTGTTATATATTAATAGATTAAGTTCATCTGCAGGGCAAGTAGAAAGAACGGCAAAGACAAAGAAACCACACCTGGGTCTGCAGGAGCTGAATTAGTGGAGGTTCCCAGCTGCTGCTGCTCAGGAGGCATCACCCATAGAGCACAGGCTTGCAGGATATGATGCCTAATTGCTTGTTCAGTTTGTTTCAGAATAGCCTGTTATGTTTGAAGGACTTTTGTAGAACATGAAGTAAATTGATATTTTCCTTCTTGTTTGCATAAGTCCTCAAATTCTTGGCTTCCCAGGCTTTGATTGGAGGAGGTGCAAGACAAAGGAGCAGCATCTGAAAGGCACAGCTTTGTGGAAAGGCTCTTACTGTTCTGTCAGGACCTTAATGCAGCACTGCACAACACTGCAGAGCACTGCAGTGAAATGGCTGAGGTACTTGATCAGGCTTTACCTTCAAGGGTCAGTGTTCCTCATAATGAGAAACAGAAGGGTTTTTCGCTGTGGGAAAAACACTATAAAGAGCAATTAGAGCACAGAACCCTGAGCTGCATCTGCTGCAGGCTTCATTCCAAAGTGTTGAAGTCTGGAAGAATTCACTAAGTTACTGTGCGGTGTCAGCTCAGACATATGTAAAGTACAGGTAAGGATCTTCAAATACAAAACCACTCACATTAATAATCCCCAGGGGACATGAAGGAATGCAGGTCTCGGTGAAGGCAAACAGCATCTGTAGGCAGAAGGCCACGCATCAGAGACCTTTTCTTGTTGTTTGCTTGCATTGTAAGTGAAACATCTAAAATGACACTCCCAGAGGAGAATTATACCCAGGCAGTGGAGCACAGGCATGTATTAAAGTGCTCTTAGTACTTGTAAACACAATCAAATCAGATGGAAACATAGTGCAGAGTTCACTTCCAAAGGTCTTGAAGTTTGTTATTTTTCAGGCAAGATCTGATTGCTCAGGGTGTCAGTTTCATCACTATCAGGATGATTTCCCTCCTGAAGCAGAATCTGTTCGTCCCAGTCTCACAGGAAGGCTGAGGCTCACAGTCCTCATTTCCACATAGGGAAAACGGTCTTGTATTTTGTATTTTGCAAGTGTAGCTGCAGGAGAAAGTAGATCAAGTCTGTCTTTGATGCCAGGAATGAAGTACGAGGAACTGTGCTCGTTTCCCAGTTAAGGGCCATCAAGGTAATTAGACATCTTGAAGTACATTATACTTGATAGATCAGAATATTGCATCTCATTTAAATGTCAGTGGGGTCTTTTGGTGTTTTTTCTGCATCCATATTATTTTGTTTCCTTGTCTTTTGTTCTTTCTAGGGCTCATGTGCTTCTGTTACTGTCTGATTCCTTTCTCTGCTGTTGTTGTTTAAGGTTTTCAGGTATCAGGTGGAATATTTTCCATGAGTGAGTCCACAATAATAGTTTAAATGTCTGTGGGATTTTTTTCCATGGTGCACAGCAGAGGTTAAAGCAGTTCATCTGTCCTTGCACTTGAGGCCTGATTTATGCGTCCTAGCCTTCCACTCGTGACCAGCTGCTGTTCTGTAAGGTGCTTTCCTAAATAGCTCAAGTAAAATCTGAGCTTCATAAATAGGGAGCAAGACGATTGTTTAACAAGGAATGCTACTGTTTTCCGAATCCTATTATGTTCTTTATCAAGTACACTTGTCATGTGAGCCCTTTTACTTTCTCTTGGTGCTTTACTGTAAACAGAAGAAGTAGATTTGAGAGACCAGAGGAGGAAAAACATCAGGATGTTGTGTTCTCACTGGGTGAAACTTTGCAGAAGTGTGGAAGAACACATTGTTCATCATGTGATTCTTCCCTGTTGTGTTTGCTCTCATGCTCACATCGAATGACCGTCAAATTCCAGCTTCAAACCGGCACAGCATCACAGCTGATGGTTTTGCTGTTCAAGTTATTGGAAGTCTTATCTGAACTATGAAAAGTAGGGATTCTTTGCTTTCTGAACATATGGAGTGTGTTTGAGTCACAGCTCGATGCTTTTGTCCCTCAGCTGTGGCAGCTAGAAACTTCTCTTACGTGATAGCTGCCATTCTTATGCAGGCATCTGAATTTGACACCTCAGTTTTCAGGAGAAAAGTCTTCAGTTATTAATATTGCTTACTATGATTATAGCTGATAAGGAGCCCTTGTCACCAACCCTGCGTGGATTCAGAAAATGAATGATCTGAAAAAAAACAAACATGACAGCCATAAGGGGGAAAGAAGAAGTAGAATGTATGACTGAATAATGTAGGCAGTGGCACAGAGTAGGTGGCTTATTACTGTAATTTCTTAAATGTTGGTTGTGAGCTTATTTTGGGAGAGGCTTACGTAAATCAAAAGGGAAGGATGGTCTTTGATCAATCAACAGGTGAGCAACTGTGGGTGAGGGATGCTGGTGAGGAGTCAAGCTGATTGAAGAGATTGATGAGGGTGTAGGAGATATTTAGCATAAAGAAATCTTTGGACTAGGACAGAAAGTCCAGCCCAAGTTAGAATGATCGCAGTCTGTAAGTTCCTTCCTTAGTGGATTTTGCTGGCTAGAGATTTCAGATGTTTTCTTCCTGGCAATAAAATAGTTTCCTTCTAGGGGAAAAAAAAAACCAAAACATAACTGTAAACCCCACAGGATTATGATATCACAGATGTGAGAACTACTGACAGAGACTGCTGGATCTCCTTCATGGAATGGCTTTTAAACAGAACCAGGCGCAACCTTTTGTTTCTTTACGCTGCCCGTGGTTTGTCCTTTTACTCTGGGCTCCTTAGTACTGAATGTGCAGCTCCAGGGTTCTTCAGGAATGAATCAAGTGAAATGATGGATAATTCTCATGTTCTCTTTAAACGGCGAATAACAGAATTTTCATTTCTCCTAAATATTTCTGAGACAAAATAGTTAAGGACAGTGGAAGTGGTATTTCAAGTTACACTGCCAAAACATATCACAGTACAGTGCTACTGGCCTGGTTTTCCATTCTGGTCACCATTCCAATCACCAACATGCTGATCCTGTCTCCAGTGTCAGTCTTTGTGCAGTGCTGTTTTGCGCACTAAACAGGCAGTGTGTTGCCCTCCACACCACCCACGAAGGAGCTATGTGTGTGCATCAATGTGCTTCTGACACATTCTGTGATGGAAGTCACTATGCCTTAGGCCATTAAATAGATATGGTCTGAATTTGATTTTTTGTACTGATAAAGTTAGTGTTTCTGTCACTCTATGCCAGTAGTCCGGTGACTGGACTTAGAAAGCATGTCAGTTTGCTCCTGTAATTGCACCTAACTTTGAAGAATAATTGATTTTCAATACCATTGTTCCATAGTGCTCCTCAAATATTTCACAAATTAAATTCCATTTGAAATGCTTCAGGCAATCTGAAAGAGGAAACTCCCCTTAAAAATACCTGTTATGCAGAGTTTTCTAACTTCCTTGTTTGTCTGGCAGTGATTCAGCCTGGTTGATGCTGACTCAGTTATAACTCTTGTATGTGACTCTTTATGTTCCTGTTTTCATGCTTTTGTTTTATTGAGGGACTGGTTCTTCTGGTCATGGGTTTACATACTGTGACTCAGGTGCAATGCAGACAACACGGCAGTTACAGGAGAAAGCCTGTTAATATCAGGTATGTTAGTACTTACGTTTTCCTTGTGCCTTTAGCTGAGAAATTCATACAGTCATAGAATGCTTTGGGTTGAAAGGGGCCTTAAATTTCCAACTCCCTCCAACAGCTGGTTGTCTCCCACAAGGACAGGCTGCCCTCATCCAGCCTGGCCTTGGCCATCTCTAGGGTTGGGCACCCACAGCTTCTCCAGACAACAGTGCCAGGGCCTCACTGCCCTCTGAATAAAAAGACACACGAGGGTTGAGCAGGTGATCCAAGACAGCTGGCACAGCTTCACCAAGGGTAGATTGTGCCTGACCAACCTGGTGACCTGGTGACCTATGATGGAGTGTTGGCATCACTGCACAAAGGGACAGCAACTAATGGCATCTACCTGGGATCCTGCAAAGCCTTTGGCACGGCCCCTTATGCTCTGCTCTTGTATGGCCCCAGCTGGGGTAGTGCGTCCAGGTTTGGGGTCTTTAACGCAGGAAAACTGTGAACTTCTAGCGATGGTCCAGAGGAAGCCATGAGGATGCTCGAGGGCTGGAGTGCTGCTGCTATGATGACAGGCTGAGGGAGCTGGGCTTTTCAGTCCGGCTTCAAGGAGACCTCGCTATGGCTTTACAATACTTAAACATAAGTAGGAGGGGAATAACATTTTTACACAAGTGATAGGACAAGGAGGAACTTCCTTTGTATGCCCAGCAGAGGCAACGCTTCGCCCGCCCGGTGCCAGCCCTTGGTGCTCCTTGTGCCCCACTCCGCTCGCTCAGAGCTGCGTGCCGCTGCCGACTTGGAGCGGTGTCAGACGCGCCGCGGATGCTTTGTAATTTTAATGCTAAAACGGAGCTGTGCCCGAGGGCTTGCACGCACGTGCCAGGAGGTGGAAAAACAGCAAGCAAACAAACGCGGCCTTTCCAGCGGTGTCGGGGCTCCCTCAACTCTGCCGCAGGCAGGAGCCGCCTTCTTTGTTTTACTCCGTGTTTGGCTTTTCAGATGTTGGAGCGCTCTGCCTTTCATTAGTCTTGGATATGGTGAGGACAGGCCGTATCTGTTGGCTCCCAAGGGCTAAGAACCAAATGTTTAGCTGCTCTGGATAAACCTGGCATTGAAAGTATGTTTGTACAGCTGTCACCTTTGTCCCTATGGCTATTTATTGTCTCCTGTGGTCAGTGGGTGTTTCTCGTGCATCTTTCGGAGGACAGCCCGGGAAGGGACACACCTTGTGGGAAAGGTTCTTGAAGTCTGTGCCCTTTTGACACTGTCCCGAGTGGAGCAATGTCCTGAAAACCTGCATTTTCCTCAGCCAGCATCTAAAGTTCAAAAGTACAGTTGAAAGTTAAGGACAGAGAAGTCGGGTTTTTTGAATTCCTTCTTATAAATGCATCAGTGTAGGTGTGTGCTGGAAGGGATTCAGAACGAATGCTGTCTTTCTCAGAGCTCTGTGCACAGCACAGATTCAGTGCAGCCGCCTCAGGTACCTTCCAGCATTCTGTCAGTCCTGCTTTCTTTCTGAACAGCAGCTGTTTAACACTGACCTGTTTGCCTTGGGGATTTCTGCAGAGGTGCTTTTCACATCCAGTGAGTTCACTTTTGCTTTGAAGACTGCAAAGCCATGTTTTGCTGTTGACGCTGGGTGAGTGTACAGTAAGAATGAAGTGACACAAAAGGCTCAGCTGACCTCACCTCTGCCTTATAAGAACGTGTTCTGCTCGTTGGGGGTGCCAGGAAAGCAGTTCTGTCAAGTGCATTTGTCAGCAAGAGTTACCAGCCCTCGTTTAGAATCAAGGGTTGCGCAGATTAATTGCGTAGTAGTTTAGCTGTGCTCAGTGCAAGGAGTGCAGGAGTTGAATATCACTGAGTAACCGCAGGGGAACCCCGAGTTAATCAGTGTTCCTGCTGATGGTGAGCAGTACTGCATCACTCAGCAGAGCTGCTGCAGGAGTCCTTTGCAGCCTCCTATTTTTAGACCTCGGAGGAGGGCTGTGTCCATCGTCACACACGGTGACTAACCCTCCTGGAGTGCTCTGTGGGCCTATAAATACTGGGTGTGCTATTTCAGTCTCAGTACCTGTGAGGCAGATCGGTGCGTGAGGGCAGCTCTGTGCTGCTGAGGGCAATGTTCCGTCCCACACCTGCCCTCAGGTTACAGCTGGGCTGTGCTGCTGGGCTGTGCTCACACACAGAACCAACCCAGGCGGCTCTCGTTTCTGAGCCCTTGTAAGACAAATCTTGGCCAGTGAGAGTTTCTAAGGGAGATCTGCCCAGTCTGGAGGCGGAATGCTTCCAGCTGTTCATTGCAAACAGCAGACCTGCACTGAAGGATGTTACTGTTCTTAGCACTGTATATTGTGTGCGGTCTCATTGCTGTAAAATAACATATATGTACATATGTTTTAAGATATTGGAGTATCCCTACTATTGTGGAAGTGTGTACTTAGGCAAGCATTATAAGTGCGAATGCAGCTATTTAACATGCACATGTAGCACTTCATCACTATTGTGATCCTATAATACAGCTGGCTGGTCTTTTTAATTCAGCTGGAGTACTTATCAGGAAAAGAGCTGAACTGGACTTGTATCTCACTTGCTGCTGTCTTGTAATATTGGCCCTTCTGCTTAAATTTAGCCCATCTGTATTCATATTCTCAACCAGTGACCAGCCTCTTCCTTTTGCTGTGTATGCGGCAGTGCCCAGCTACAGGCAAGGTAAGTGAACTTATAGGGCTGCTCTGTCTTTCTGTTCTTATTAAAGTACAAGCTGGATGAAGATTTCAGGGCTGTTTTGTGAGCTCTGACAACTTAAATGTGCTTAATGTTGCCAGGGAGAGCAAAGGAAAACTGTTCTTTTTATGTAGGTGTTGAGATGAAGATTTGCTGTGATGCTCTCAGCTTTGCGGAGGAACTTCTAAAAGTTCCTAATGTAGATTGCAACAGGTGAGCAACCTGGAAATTAAAAAGCCTTTGTTCCCATCTGCAGCTTTGGACAGATCACGTGCACTGCAGCAACTTACAGATCCTGAAACAGGCAAAGAAATAGAAAAAAAAAAAAAGTTCAGTCTTTTGCTGTAGTCACTGAGCTGCATTGGATTCCTTCTGGCAATGCTGTATAGCAGCTGCTCTGTCAACTGCAAGACAGCAAAGTTGTGTCTTTTTAAAGATGGGGCTGTGTCTGTATGTCGGGTCTGCACGACGAGGGTTTGATGGTAGCTGCAGCAGTGACCTCTGGTGGTCTCCAGCAGCTGCCCCAGCTCAGCTCAGAGCCAGATCCACCCAGGACTAGAAGGGTGGTGCTGGTGGCCTGAGCTGAGCCTGAGCAGTGCTGTCTATGCTCTGGGGATGTGGGGAAGGTGTTTGCATTTGCTTTAGCTCTCACTGCTCTGATTTGTTACCAGCCGGTAATAAATTACAGCAATCAGTCTATGCTGAGTGTTTTGACGGTGACAGTAACTGGTGATTGACCTCCCTGTCCTTACCTCAACCTGTGAGATTCCTTTTCCTCCATCCTATTTCCCCCCTGTTCTGTTGAGGAGTGGAGCATGGTGCGGTGGAGCTGAGCTACCTGTTGCTGGATCACAACAGTGTGTGTGTGCTGCTGGGAACCTGTGTGAGGATTCCACCATCATTTTAAAAGAAATCTGAGCAGTGGGAAAACGTTTAAGGAGGGAGCTGAGGGGCTGCTGGGAGCGGCATTCTGACCAGCACAGCTGCAAAAACATGAAACTTTTCCCCTGAAGATTTGGAGGAAAATGTTGGTGTTTCCTGTTGCAGCAAGTCCTGGGAATGTGTAAATGGAGCAGAGAAAGAGAAGGGAGCCTTCATCCTGCCCAGCCGTATTTCTGAAGGTGGTTTGCAAAGCCTCTGAGTCATACAGTATTATCACAGAGTCCCCCCTCCTCCTTTTTTTTCCCTCCATTCTGACAGCTTAGATTTGGGTGGGAGAATTTTGCCCTCTTGCTCTCACCCTTCTTAATATTCTGCAGTAACTGGAATAAAAACATATAAAACTCATCATGCTCTTCTAATACAGAACAATGTGGCCTACAGCCTGCTGGAAGGAAAACTTGCATCGGCTTAGAGTATAAATGAAGAAGCTTGAGGCAGAAATTAAGAAGTAACACAAATCATCGGCATTTCTGATGGTACAGAAATGTGAATAGAAGGGCCGTGTTTCACTTGGAGATCATAAGCTCAGTCAGTGTGTCAGCGGGGTGACACGTTAGTGTGCAAGGTGTGCTCAGGACAAACGGGGGCTTCCATGTGCTTTCTTTTGTTGCATCTTTTGAGCGAGCTTTCTGCTTCAGGAGCTCTGTGAGGGGGCTTAATGGCTTTCTGCTGGTTCTCTGTTATATAGTCACGTAGCACTTCCCTTTCTATCTTTTCCCTTGGCATTAGGGAGCAGCTTCTTGCTGTTTGCAGAGGTAATAACCAGCGGGTTACTTAGCACAGCACTTTCTATATAGTGAGAACATTCCACAGTGGGTAGGTGTTCTGCTTCACCAGGCAGAGTGCATCA
This sequence comes from Coturnix japonica, assembly GCF_054131305.1. NCBI lineage: Eukaryota > Metazoa > Chordata > Aves > Galliformes > Phasianidae > Coturnix > Coturnix japonica. Next base: position 3,205,391 of record NC_140699.1, read on the forward strand.
CAGAGCATCTGTTTAACGTGCGATTAAGAACCTATGAAGCTTGATAGATCAACTGCCCGGGGAAATAAAGTTCACTTTGTTTGGAAGCAAAGACAGAAGTGGAGCACTGTGTTCACAGTAAGGTTTGTACTTCTTTCCCCTTTTTAAGAAGAATAAGAAAAACAACTGAGCACCTGCCTGGCAGAATAGTTGTTCTCAGTCATATGAATGGTAGTAACTACTTTTGGGATGTTGTCTTAGATCTTCAGCACTTCAGTAGTGTTTAGCATCTGATTTAGGCCTTAAAAGGTATGCAAATCAGTATTGGTACTCCCCAGAACCTCTTCTCTAGGCTGAACAAGCCCAGCATCCTCAGCCTGTCTTTACCCGGGAGGTGCTCCAGCCCCCTGAGCATCCCAATGGCCCTGCTCTGGGCCGGCCCCATCAGCTCAGGGTGCAGAAAATGAAATCCTTCTGGGCAAACGTAAGCCGTGGTATTACTGCACTGATTTCATTTGCCCTACATGTTTGCTTTGGATTTTATGCGGGGTCTCATACGGGTTTTATGCTAATCATGCTAATGGTTTTGCAGAAGAAAACGTCTTAGAAGCACAATTTCCTTGTAGTATCTAAATCTCCGTCATGTAGAACAGTCCCAGGTTGTACATTACCTACAGACAAGGCCGCATTTAAATGCAGAATAACTGGGGGAAGAACCTGTCTTTACAGTGGGGTTGGGAGCACGTGATTAATGAGCTGGAAGACTTGCTGGAGCTGAGCCCTGACAGTGACCGTTCTTATTCCTGCTCCAGATAACATTATGCTTGCTCCATTTTATTGGCACACATGAAACACCTAAGCATGGTGCCGTTGCATCCCTCCTACTATACTAGGATAGTTGCCACCACAAATTACTGGGTCATGACTGACCGAGAAGGGCAGGGCTTGGTCTCTTGTACCTTTTTATGGTATTGCAAATAGCTATGCAGTCATCCTGGAGGAACAGTGCAAGAAAACAAATTACAGGCTAAGCCAGTCTGCCGGTGTCTCGGTGCAAGAGTTTGTTTATGTTAGTTTCACTCTGCCAGTTCTTCCAGAAAAAGGAAATACAGGGAATGCTGCCGTATCAACAAGATCTTCAGCAGGTGTAAGGTTACCAGTGAAATAAGCCACCTGGGAGTGCGCCCTGGGTGCTGCACTGGGGTAGAACAGTTAAAGACACTCGATGGTTCCTTCCTTGGATAGGAACGGGGAAGTGGACTAAATGAATGTGAAGTTCAGTTGGGACAAACACGCTTCTCCAGAAAATCATAGAATGACCCAGGTTGGAAAAGACCTTGAAGACCATCAAGTCCAACCGCAGCCTAACCAGTACCCTAACTCTAAAAACCCTCCGCTAAATCATATCCCTGAGCACCACATCCAGACGGCTCTTAAACACATCCAGGTGCAAACAAAGAATCCTCCATAGAAACGGAGTCCAGCAGAGAGAGATTTGAGAGATGCAGTGACTTACAGCCTTACTAAAACAGAACCATGTGAGCTGTGATCCTCAGGAACAGCACAAGTGCTGTCCTGGCCTGCAGCGTCACTGTCCTTTATGTCTCATGGTACCCGTTTTCTCTGTAAAATGTGTGTATTGTCAGCAGTTCTTAGTCTGTTCTTGTTACAGTTAATAAAAGATAGGATAGAATATTTTAGCTAACCATTGCCATGGGGTGTGGTTTATTTTAGCTCTCTGCTGAGTTATTTCTGAGAATGGCCATCCTTCTTTCAAACATGTTTTACGTTTTGTTCCTATTCTCAGATACCGGCTTCTGCTGAAGTCTTTGCAGGGCTATGCAAATGCTAGTTTTAGCTCTAAATAGCTTCTCTATTTATTCAGAACTAAAGATTTGTGGCAAGACAAGCTTTTTTAAGAGCAAGTCTGTATCTTAGAACCAGTGATTTGGCTGCTGTGCAAGAGTTGAACTGACCCTAACCGATGCAGGTGAGGATTGGCCTCTGCACGTCCCACATCTCTGCCTCATCTCTGGAGGCGAATGGTGCCTTCAAGGCCAGGTTGGATAGGCAGCCTGAACTAAGGGGTGGAGACCAACCCAGCCCATGGCAGGAGGTTTGGAGCGAGATGATCTTTAAGGTCCTTTCCAATCCAAGCCTTTCTATGTGTCTGGGACAAATAGGCACAAATAAGCAGTTAGATGAATGATTACAGTCAAAACCGTGGTCATTCCTGAACAGGCTGTTTGCTCTGGGAAAAAAAGGGGTGATGAAAAATATATGGTATGAAGTTCCATGACTGCTGACGTTCTCAAGCCCCATAAATAGTCCGTGACTGCAAACACAAATTCAGATTTGTTAATCAGCCCAATCCCTGGAGAGAAATGGGAGAAAACTGTATCGCAGATACTGCATCCATCATTGGTGTCATTACTGTCGCTTCCTATTTGCTCTAATAAAGAGACAGAGACCTAGAAAAGGAGTCTAAGGCTGTGATTGGCAGCACAGGGAGGAACCTTTGCAAAATGGAGCCAGCTTGTTTCCAAGTCACTTCAAAACTAACAAGCTTTCTGCTACTTTTAGACTGCAAAATATGTAATGTCTCCTGTGCTCACCCTGATACACGGGGTGCTTTTATCGTCATTCTCATCACAGTCATGCTTTAAGAAACCTCAGAAATATTGTCTTATCTGTCATAAAATCTAACCTTTTATAATAGCTACCAAAACTCTTAATTCGTGGCTGCTCTGCTTCATAGCAGGATTATGGTTTCCATTTAAGAGGAAAGAAAAAAAAAGCAGTTTGCCCAAGATTAGTGACAAGAGGCAGCAGTTTCAGTAGCAGCTATAGCCATTAAGAGTGCTTTCTTGCTAAGCCCTGTCACCTTTCTTTTAAGACAAGTGTTTCTGCATCTTTTTGATCCTGTAGTCTATAAAACAGTACCATATTTATTTGGCACACTTGTGTTTTTCTTGTTAGTCAGATTTTTCTCCTTTCTAACTTGAAGGCTGTAAACTGTTTCCAGTCAGTCTGATGCTTAAGGGCCAGGAGCCTAATGAGAACAAACGAGAGGCTAAATTTTGCTTTTGCTTACAGTGGGTTTGTGCCAGAAAAACTCAGCTGAAGTTACTGGAGTAGAGTTACCCTTGTGCAAAGCCAGAGTAATAGAGTGACCTGGATTAATTCCACTCCATTAATTACAACTTTCCCTCTAGTCTGATTTTCTCATTTCAGCAGTAATAAAGGCTGGTAGTGAGAGGGACTATCAGAATGAAGACTATGGTTTTTCATTTCCACCTTACAAACGATGCTGACTTTCTGTGTGCTTTAGTGACCCGTTACCTTTCCTGTTCACAGCTGACTGTAACGTTCAGTCACCTTCAAATCACAAAACAGACACTGGACACTCAGCAGTGGAAAGGAATCAGAACAGATGGACATTTACATAGGTTAATAGCTGCTAAAAACAATTCACTGCAGCAGTTCTGGAATTAACTTTCCAGTAATTGTAGAGCTGCTTGAGAACCTGCATAATTTCAGAGTGCCACGTTTGGACCAGCAGCTGAGTGTCCATGTAGTAGAGCTATAGAACAGGGACTTCTCATTGTCAAGATTTAGTTGGACTGTGGATGGATTTGGAAGTCGAAAGCTGCTTGATTTCGGTCATCCTAGCACAGAAAACAGGCAGCTTTCCCAAAGACATCCAACCCAAGAACGTCAGTAAGGAAGAGTACAGAGCACTTTCTGCAGGCGGTGCTGCACAGACTTGGAGTAGTTGCTGGCACTCACTTGGCAGTTCTCTTCTGCAGGGATGAACCTGTCCACTGCCACGGACTGAGCCTGTTTATTAATACTGGGTGTGGGCACAGATTTTAACCATATTCAACCCAAACAACAAAAGCTAACTGTCGTTAACCTTCTTGGCCTGTATCCCTAAAACAGTTCTATCTAAAGCTGGAATACTCACGCCAGTAGGCAAGAGCAGCAAGGCAGGAGCAAGACTGTGGGTGGTGAGAACAGATGCAGCACGCAGAAATATTTTAATGCTGCAGTTTTACTTTAGCATGGAGGCGGGCTGTGTGTGTTTGGGCAATGCTGTGAGCCAGGAGAAGAGCCCCAGGCTGCCACCCACATTTGTCAGTATTCTCACAAGGGGAAAAAAGAGAATATTTTCTGTGGGGGGTGGGCTGAGGCCAAACACCCCATGGTGAGGCTGGGAGGAGTCTTTATAAAGTCTCAAATAGGTTGTGGATTTTTGGAGGGTTTCCTCCCCTGCCCCAAGTTTTTATGTGCATGTTTGTTTCACGGTTTGTGGTGGGTTGGCTTTTGTCAGATCTGCAGCATGGCTATTTCTGTACAAGTTATTAAACAGTAAAAAGGGAGAGAAAAGGAAGGCTGTTTGCAGTCTTGGAGGACTTTGTTACAAAAGCAAACATTAGAGTTTAATAGATTTTCACGGATGTGAAAACAGCTCCAGCAGGGGAGCTGAAGAGAGGATGGTGGATAAGATTCTGAAAGAGTTTTTGACTGCTCAGCCTCTGATCAAACCTGGCTGCTAACAGCATCAGTGGGGCCAAGCAATCACAGGTGTGTGTCTGTACACCAGTTCCTTGTCTTCGAAGTACACAGTGCTTTGTGGGTATGTAAAAGGACCAGGAATCTCTGAATGCTGCGTGCATCCTGGATGACTTCAATGAACGTTGGGTACTTTCCACTGTGCAGGTGTACGTGTGAGCTCTGATGCTCATCGTTTTATAATGCAACAGGAAAGATCTCAAGAACCCCTCTGTGAGTGAAGATCAGTCAGTCAAGACTGCTGTGATCTTTGTGACCTGACTGTCCTGGCTGCTTTCAAAAAGCACCGTAAGGATACTGGCTGTTAAACCCCTGTGCTGTATGACATGTGTGTGCTCCCTGCTTCTATACACAAGTCACTAAGCAGCGCGTCCCTCATTCCAGTGAGTGGCCATGTGAATTACTAGCAAAACTGCTCGTAGTTGTGGACAGCTCATCCTTGCTGTTTAGCTGAGAAGTTAAAGCAGTAAACTGAAAACATCATTTGTCCTTTCAGCCTCAGCTTTTTCAGTCTGTTTCCCAGAGAGTTGAAAGTAGCTGCGTTGGCTGCCTCAGTACGTGTCTTCCCATGCATCTCCTGGGAGCACTGTACAGAGTTCTACTTGTGCTTACTCTTTGCTTGGAGGGGGGAGCAGCCTTAATGAGTCCTGTGAGAGTCATTCTTAGGTTTTTGCCTTGGAAAACGAGAGGATCAGAGGCATGCTATGAAGGAGCTGGCGTGCTCTTTCAGTGACAGAAAGGGAGACAGATGGTGAGCTTTGGTTCTTGAAACCTCCATCCATTTCTGCAAGGAGAGGACATTCATTCTTTTAGGCTTTCTGCATTATTTCAGTCTCTAAATGCAGTTAACAGTTTCACTTAGTGAAGTGTGCTTTAATTCCTGTCCTGTGCCTTCCAGCTGTAATGCTTGAGCAGTGGAAATGCTGTGTTTTCCCCAGGGGGGGAAGACGGTCTTGTGAAGGACAAAGTGTTTGGGAACCATTGGGATGAAAAGGAAGTTCAGGAACCGCATGGCATAAGTTTCAAAGAAAATCCCCAGGATGGTTTTTTAATCTTATAAAGGAATGATCTGCTCCACTTCTCCCTTATTTGTGACTTGTGTTTAGTTATGTCGGTGTGTGCTGTAAGGTGTGCTGCTTCAGTTGACGTTACCCAGGCTGAAAACACCAGAGGAGAGCAACAAGGATGAGACAGTATCGTGGAATACAGTGCAGTTTATAGCATGCATGTGCTGTACAAGCATTCTGACTATCAATATGCTTTCCTTGTTGTCCATAAAATTCCTCTCATTCACTTCCAGGAGAAGACTGGGAAGTCCTTCTTTTCCACGTGTTGTCTGTTCACCTTACAGACTGCATTGGAATAGTTAGACTGACATTTCCTATTTATGCACAGCTGGGTACAGGATGGGCAGTAACACACGAAGCTGTCTCGGATTTGCCCACCTGGCTCTGGTGATGTCAGCACATTTCGGTCCCTGTAGCAGTTCAGTGCTGCTGGTTTTTGCACTCTGCTGGTCAAACACTTCAGAAATAGTTGCAGAGGAGAGTTCTGTGTTTTTTTGTTTTGAATCCACCTCGGTGTGTGTGGGGGAGGCAGCTCTCGGCCCTACACTGACTGCTTTGGCAGACCCATCCAGTTTCCTCTGTAGTGTTCTCCACATGTGGTTGTGAAATCCAGTGGCTGACCTCTTTTCTAAATACTGAGTCACCATTCTTTTAAAATAAGTGATGCCAGAATTCTCCCTTGTTTTCAGGACCTTTCTTTCTACTTCTGCAAGTATTGAGCATTTCTCCCTTGTCCATTCTGCACAATCACTTTTCAAGTAACTTTATTATTCTTTTTGCTTTACTGTGTTCTGGTGTAAGTAACTGTTTGGTTTGTCTTCCAAGCAAAAGATCTGCTAACAAAGACTGCTTTCCTTCAGCAATGCAGGAGCAGCCACCGAGGAGTGTGCTGTGCCCCACAGTTAGCACAGAGCGTGTTCTTCACGTGGGCACACCTTCTGTGTGTAGAACACGGACAGTAACGATGGTGTTAGCAAAGATGAAGTGTTCTGTTTTCTCAGTTCAGTTCTGAGCAAATAGCTGATATGTCTTCACTGCACTACCCAGCTGGAACCACCTGATGTCCTGCATTATTAACGTGGTTAAATGGTATTGCGTGTAAGTAAATGTCTTAGCTTGGCCTCTTGCTAACGATGCTAGACTTTGGCTCAGAGGTAAAAAGGGACCAAATGTAAGCCTGGGCTGCAAAACAGCCAGCAGACTGAATGAGTTCACTTTTTATTGGTGAGTCGTCATGTGCTTCAAGAAAATGACACGCAAAGCTCATAGCAGCCTCACATGGATTTGGTTGAAAAACCCAGTGTTGCACAGTGAAAAGGGCTGCTCACCCTTTTATCTGTATGGTTTAACAAGGCAAGTCTGATTTTGGGCCTCCCCTGTTGCAAATTACACATTCCACTCTCTGTACCGCTGATCTGATCTCATTGTTAAGCACCACAGTTCTCTCTTTTGTTTTAATAATCACACAAAGGTCTGGAAAACTGCCATAATTCAATAAAAAAGCAAGGCTGACTTCATGGTTTCCTGGCTAGCTCTCTCCTAGGCTGCAGTGAACCTGCATATACCCTTCGGAAACGTTACTGACAACATTACGGGGTTTCGTTCTGTACAATGTAATGTTTGTGAGAGGATGAAGTGATTCAAGTCACAGGCTCGGGGTATGGTGTCACTGCAGTAGTCAGAAGTGGCATTTGTGCCTTGCTGCTCCCATAGGGATGCTGTGGGGCTCTGTTTCTGTTGGAAAGATTTCAGGTTCGCCACAGACAGAGAACAGGTTTTTGCTTTCTGTATTGTGCTTTCAGCATAATTGATCGCATCAGGTTTTGTGTGCGGATGGACAGGAGTTTGCTCCACATCAGACATGGAATGTTAGGAGTATGGTGTGCACGGAGGATGTCAGTGCTGGTTTAGCCTCAGACGTGGGGTCAGAGCCTCTTCTTTGAACCTCTCCACATTCCTCAGGATGCGATGGGAGTGTTCTACCGCTTAGAACAGCCTGAGGTGACTCCTGAAGTGTCTCTTACGATGAACCTTCGGTACTATTGGATTCTCAGAAAAGAGTCGTACATTTTAGGTAGGATGATAAGGCACAGATAAAATGAGGTGGTGAAGTTGTATTGTACGGGCTGCTCCAAAAGTAATGCCTGCCGTTTATTTCCATGGGAACTGCACCGGGTGCAAAGAGCACAACAGCACAGTTGTGTGGAGCAGTGTCAGCTACAAAGCGCCGTGTCTCAGCACTGTCACTACCAGCAGCTCCGTGTTTTGGCCAGCAAAGAACAAGAGCCGAATGCGGCGCTGCTAAAAGCTGCATGGCCAGATCTGGGGCTTTTCTTTCCTGTCCGTGCCCCCAGTGCTGCAATGCACCACATCACTGCGCTCACACGCGCTGCTTGTGCTCCATCCACATTCACAAGTGGAGCTGGACGCCTCTGGCTGCCATTTCCCCGCACACTGAGGCCGTACATTGTATCGCTGCACACCCCGCTGTGTCACCCCGCCGCCACCTGCTGACAGGCACCACACGGGTCGGGTTCAGCTCTGCTGCCGTCCGCCCCCTCGTGACGTCATCGCGGCGCGACGCCGTCCTTCCGGCCGGTCGCTCGGTGTCATGGCGGCCGTCGGTGCTCTCCGTCAGACCGCCCGCCTGGCCTCGTCCAGCGCCCTGCTGCAGGTGCGGGCCGACCCGGGACCCCCGGCCCCGCCTCCTCCCGCTCCTCGCCCTCCTGGGCGGCGCCCGCGGGAGCCGGCCCGGCCCCCCGGCAGCGCTTTCCTCCCCCGTTCCCCCGCAGGTGCTGTTCCGGGCGGTCACCTTCGGGCTGAACGCGCTGACGCTGCGCTACCTGTCCAGGGAGCTCCTCGGCGTCGTCAGCGTGAGGTGACGCCGCGCTGCCCCGGCAATGGGAGCTGCCGGGAACCGCCTCTGGTGGCCGGGTTTCCTTGGCACGGAGCGGGGCCGACCCCGTGTCCCGTCGTGTCTCCCGCAGGCTGACGCTGCTCTATTCCACCGCGGTGTTCCTGGCCAGGGAGGCGTTCCGCAGGGCCTGCTTGAGCGGCGGCGCGGAGCGGAGCTGGGCCGCGACCATCAACCTGCTGTGGCTGACGTGAGAGCGGCTCCGCTTTGCTTTAGAGCTCACTCCTGGTTCCGGCTGGAGGAGGCGGCGGGTCCTGCAGCGGGACCTGCACGAGGCGGCCCGTGTCTGCAGCCCGTGTCTGCACTGCATGCCGTGCATGTTTTCTTCTGCTGACTCCACTGCCGTTGCCTGGAAGGCTCACTGTAACAGTTACATTGGGGCTATCAGACTCATAGCTGCAAGTAGTAGCTCGCACTGACAGGTTTTACACCAAAACTTGTAGCTACAATAGCAATGAGTTTGTCTGATCTCTTTCGACATACGTAAAGTACAGCAGCGTGGGAAATTTGAATCAGATTTTCTCTTGTTCTTTTTTCTGCTGAAGGAAACCTGACTGTTTTTACATTAACTTTTTAGAGTCCCTCTTGGTGTCTTCTGGTCTGTTTTCCTGGGCTTCGTCTGGCTGCACGTACTTGAAGTTCCGGATCCATCCGTGGTTCCTCACTATCAGGCTGGCGTGGTGGCGTTTGGCCTCTCTGCAGTTGTTGAGCTTCTAGGGGAGCCATTCTGGGTTTTAGCCCAGGCTCACCTGTTTGTAAGGCTTAAGGTTAGTAGGGAAGCTGTGAGCATAGGGCTGTGTGGGACGGAGAAACTTCGTGCTGAAAAAGTGACGTAATGGAAATGAAGACCAGATTCCTGAACTGGATCTGTGCATGTTCAGGGGTGCTTAAAAAACAAATGAAGCTATGGGTTGCTTCGTGCTGTACGATGTAGTCATAATGTATTTGTAACGTTAATTTGCTCCTGTTTAAAAAAGGAAGTTAATTTGTTTAGAAGTTACCTCCCTAATGCTCATTAAATGTATAATCACAAGTGTTGCTCAGAGGGAGGCACAGACGCCTTCCACACTTCTGCTTTTCACTGTCGGTGTGAGGCTGTGAAATGCAGCAGCTGGGGTCACGATTGTGCCAAGCAGGATTTACTCCCATGTGGGTCCCACACAAGGGAGCGGGGCAGTGTGATGGGGGAAAAGTGCCCTATAAGACTTGAGAATGTGCAGAGATGCTGCAGCGTGAGGTGGTCAATGCAGCAGCAGAACTGTGGTAGCCACACTGACTGTGAATGCCTTACAGGTCCTTTGTGGGTTGTGTGTGTGAAACTGGAGTGCTTTGCCTTCCTGTAGGTGGTTAAGCTGGCAAAAATGAGCGTTGTCTATTTTCTCTTTCTTGAAGGTAATTGCTGAAAGCCTTTCGATAGTGTCAAAATGCACTTTGACAGTTATCTTAGTCATCCTTTATCCGCAATGGGGCCTTCACATTTTTTCCTTGGCTCAGGTAAGTTTCCTGTATTCTGTATATAAATTCTTGCTCTGAAATGTTCTTTGCTGCTGTCTGTGACATTTAACCTGCTAGATAACACTGAGGAGGTGAGAGAATGTTCCTCCGAGGTGAGGGTTTAAATGTGAAGGATTTTGGTGATAGACGTTACTTGGCGCGTTGAGCCCAGTCAGTTTAATGGGCACCTTTGTTGTGTGCCTAAAGGTACATTTTGTGAATAAGGTTGTTACGTTGTGTGTGCTTTAGCTGTTCTTGAGGGCAGAGGGCTGTGATGCTGATCTGCTGATTAAAATGAATTTAAATCAACAGTACTCTGTGTGTGGGGAGGGGAGTTACAGTAACGCCTTCAGCTAGGTTCAGAGTTGACAGGAGGAAGAACTGCCTTCACTTCTCACTGAGTTCTCACTCATTCTTTGTTTTTTTCCTTCCTTGTCTTTCCAGCTTTTGTACACCAGTGTTCTGGTGCTGTGCTATGTGGTTTGTTTTGCAAAGTTCTTGGGGTCTCCTGAAGCAACAAAGAAGTCATTTCCGATTACAAGAATGAAAGGCCTGTTACCTAACTGGATGGCGGATAAGGTGGGTCACACAGTTCATTCTTAAGTCTTTGACGAGAGCGCTTTGAAAACTGGAGTTGATGGAGTGACTGAGAGATTATTTCTGCTCCTGGACACCATGGCTGGTTAGGAAGCATGGTTGCATAAAATTCCATTCACAGTTGTTGCATTCAAATCCTTGTCAGAAAACCACAGTGAACCTGGAGCTCTTTGTTTCTGGGCCTCGTTGGCTGCCTCATCTGTTGATTGGAGATGGAACATTTACAGTGTTAAAGGGAGTGAGCTGGTATCAGGTAGAAGAGAATCCAGGGTTGTCTTACAGAGCTGGTACTTCAACTTCTCCTCAGACAGAACGTGGTGGTGCACAGCGTCCTGCAGATACTCAGATCTCTGATGTCCTCCAAAAAGGAAATGGGGCAAAGAAAGAAATGAAAAGGCAAAGATGAGGAAGAGACTGAGAGATTGAGGACATGAAGGCAGTTCTGTCTTGTGAGGCTTGCAGGAGTGCTTTGAAGAGCACTGAAAGATGTACAGTACTGTGAGGGGCAGAGTTATATTGGTCTGCTAAACAACTTTTCCCCCTCTCTGGTTACTGTTGAGTGATTTACTCTGTAGAAAACTTATGCAGTTCCTTTGTGTATCTGCAAAGATGGTGATTTTCCACAAGGGAGAAAGTCAGCCAGACCAGGGTGACGCTGCTTCTTTGATTTTGCAGGCTTTCCTTAACTGGAAGGAAGCATGGCTGACTTGGAGCTTCTTCAAACAGTCCTTCCTGAAGCAGATTTTGATAGAGGGTGAGGCTCGATGTGTGGGAATGCTGGGGGAAGGAAAGTGGATACAGGTCACAAAATGGACAAGGAGCCTGGGAAGGCTGGGAGGGGGTGGTGGTCAGAGCGGCACCAGCAGGTGTTGGCAACCCAGGTGCAGTTACGGAAGGTTTGTGGAGGATCAGAACTGTACCGTCCTGCTGGACATGTCTCTGGAATGCGTCCTGTTAGCAGGGCCTGGACACACACGGGGAGAGATGTGGGGGTTTGTCCTTACTTCTGTGTTTTCAACTTCAGGTGAGCGATACGTGATGACTTTTCTGAATGTGATAAACTTTGGCGATCAGGGTGAGTGTGACGATGCTGTGCAACAATGACATCATTTTCTAGTTGCTCCTTTTTGTCTGCTTCTGAAAATACTGAAAATATTAGAAACCATTTGAAAATAACATGAAAATGTTGGAGGATTTCAGTGGCGCTGGGACGTTGAGGTGCATTTCAGAGAATGATGGGTAAATGGTTATTAAATATAACACACACCAAAAAACAAGAAACAAAACCAGAGCAACTTGTTTGAGGGTCGTGGATTTAAGGAATGCTTCTCCCTTGGATCAAAACTTGGCAGTTGTGCCTCTTCTGCTGTGCGTCTTGTTTCTGTTTTAAAAACTTGGAAGGAGGCAGCATAGTATCTGATACATTGCAGTTCCTTCTCTTCATTTTCTTGGCCCTGTTGTCTTCCTTTGCAGTCTGTTAGCTGTTACAGCAGGAACACTGTTGTTTGTAGCATCACATCTCCAACTGAATGTGCTCCATAAAAGCCGTGTCCTTACAGAGTAATGAATGGCAGCAGCAGTTCAGGTGACAGCACTGGCTGCGCCACAGGCTGATTCTCTTGCATCTGGATCTTTTATCTTCCTCTGTAGTAAGAACTGAAGGGGCTGCCTGGGGGTGTCTGGGGCTATTGCTAGATTTGCTCTAATGCTGCATTAAGTTCCACTGGTTCTCTCTTTGTTTATCAGAAATGTGGAATAGGAATTTGTGCCAGAAAAAAAGTGACAGCTTGTTGGTGTGTTTTGTTTGTGAAGGTGTGTATGATATCGTGAATAATCTCGGGTCGCTGGTGGCCAGGTTCATCTTTTTGCCTATTGAAGAGAGTTTTTATGTCTTTTTCGCTCAAGTATTGGAAAGAGGGAAGAATGTAAAGGATCAGAAGCAGGTACGTTTGTTAGTATTGGTTCCACATGAAATGCTTACCTTCTGTTGGAGATCAATTGTATCAGGAGTGTGACTGACGTGTGTTTAAATTACTGAGTGTAAAGATATTTGGAAAGAAACTTGAAGTGGAGACCATGCCGAAGGAGTCTGGACAAAAAGCAAATGGATAAAAAGGTAGCGAAGTAGGAGTTACGAGGTGCAATGACATAATGCTGCATTGTCTGGTAATTGAAGTTAAAATCCTCTACTCCAACAGCATGGTGCTTGTGCACCATGTCTGTGCAGCTGTGCTGAGGCAATTACTGTAGGTTCAATCTCTTTCCAGCAAATAAGTGGCACTTGACAATATTTGACTGACTTGAAAATACAACAGGCTGGTAAGCATTGAGCACTTCAGAGGGTGCCCTTTCCAGAGGAAGACAGCTGTGTTTTGGCTGAGCTTTGGGATTGTTTGCGCAGTAACGATGGTTACATGAAGGAGAGGTTTCTGTATGCTCTAGAAGAAATTCTTGGTCAGATAGGAAGGTCCCAGTCAGCCAAGTGTCGTGTCTCACGTTAATGGTAGGCTGACAGAGGTGTACCTGTGTGTGTGTTTGACGTGGAGTGTTCATGGTGTGTTTGTGTGTGGGCTTATCCCGTGCACCTGGCAGGAGGTTTGACTCCTCATGAGGGGTGTGGGCAGCTGCATCTTACCATGTACAGAACTCACAAGTGGCTCCTTATGCTGTGGCGAAACTTGTAGTCCAGTGTAACAATGAAGATGTTGCCCTTTTGGTGATTCAGGCTGTGGCCCTGGGCAAATGCTGTGCTTTTCTTTGCTATTTACTGGCTGCTGTTTGCCCCTTTCCTTAAGCCCTGAAACAGAGCTGTCAATGGCTGATCTTTGTTGAGAGTTCTGCATATAATACGGAAGAGAATAAGAATACCTGAGCACAGCTGGAAGCCAGGACCAAGTGTGTAGGTGTGTCAATACCAAAAAATAGTCTTGGCTGTGCCTTGCATTGTGCCAGTGGACTTTTTCCCCCTGGAACAGTTTCTCTTGGTGACAGCAGCAGTTGTGCTGGTTCTAGTTCGTGTAATTGACTGCTGGGTTTTGTTGTTTTGTTTCTGTTTTTTTCTCCAGGATGATGTTGCTATGGCTTCGAATGTGTTAGAACTGCTGTTGAAGCTGGTGCTTCTGATTGGCCTTACCATTGCTGTTTTTGGATGTGCCTTTTCTCAGCTGGCTCTGGATATTTATGGAGGTTCAATGCTCAGTTCTGGAACAGGTAAAAAGCTTTAGCTGTGTTTTTTGTTTCTCAGCTCTGTTCTGAGCTCTTGGCTCGGTCAGCTTTCTGTCTGAAAAAAATCAGCTCAGGTTAAAAGGAGCTTCAAGTAGCCTCATTCTGGTAGAATTATTTGATTGCTTTGCCCTCCTGTAGATGCATGCATTTAGAATATTCCAACTGTAGCACCACAGCTCCCAAAGTTACCTGCAGGGATGCTTGCAGAGGCTGGAATGTAGCCCAGCAGTAGTTTTAACAATATTAGGAGGTTTACAAGGAAGGAAGGATAAAGCATTGGCTTTTCCTGACTTGTGTCACGTGTACCAGCTTATGGCCCAATAAATACAACCACCACTTTTGTGGAGGAGATCTTGTCTGTTACATTAATAGCTGCTGCCGCCTTGTACTTTGTGTTTGGGTTCCCCTTGCTTTGTTTATTCTGTTTGTCATCTTGTCAAGATGTCCAGACCAGAAGCTTCTCAAAGGGACACAGAAGTTGCTGTTATCATCGGTGATAATGTTACAGCTTCTGTTGTGGAGTATGAAATGTGGCTTTATAAAAGAAATAATGATCTCTTTATCCTTGTAATGCTGCTGTCTTTATTTTGTTGTAGGTCCCGATCTTCTCCGGTGCTACTCGTTGTATGTCCTATTTCTTGCTGTCAATGGAGTAACAGAATGTTTCACGTTTGCTTCGATGTGCAAAGAAGAAGTGGACAGGTGAGGAGTACCCCCAGTGCATCTGTGTGTGATTTGCATGGAGTTAAGCATGCAAATGGGGAACAATTGTTCTGCTTGGATATTCGCTTGGAAATGCTTTTCTGTTACTGAGAAGGCAGTTTCTTTTTGCAGTCGTTTGAAGGACTGTGTGCAGACCTCGATGTAAAAGCTTTAGTTTAAACCTTTGGGTAAAAAGGATCCGAACTGACAAGGTTATTAGCTTTTAATACACAGCAAACTGGGAAAGTAATTTAATGTGAAGTCTTATTTTCTGTACATGTACGTGAATAGAAGCTTCAGTTTTTAAGGTGGGCTGTTATGTTAAACTCCTTAAAGTCTTGCAGCTGTTAAAACTTCTCAGTCACAGTTTCTATAGATCACATTTGGGATGACATGAGTTCAGTGGTTTATCGGCCTTGAGGAGAGCTCTGGACAAGATGACTTCCTGTGATGTTTTGCAGCCTGGATGTTTTCTTGGTTCTCTGTTGTGGTGTGTTGGCACTGCAACCTGATGGCTGCCATCGGACTTGTTTCACTTCTGTGGCTGTTGTCTATTACAGCTCTGTTCCAAATTAATTAGGCCTTTATTTTTTTTAGGTCATTAATTAAAAGAGATCCTCTTTTAGCAGTTTAGCAATTGAGCAATTCTTTTTAGATGTGCAAGGACTGCTTTTGTCCCCCTTTCCAAGTGTGATCTTCTCTTTAAAGCCACTGTTTGGAGCAGGACTAAGTGTCACCCTATTGAGCGTTATTTTTCTTCAGTACCGAATAGAGAAGGAAAAAGTCCTCAGTGTTTGATACTGCTAATTATTGTTAGTAGGTTTTCTGAAGTGAATGCACAGGTGAATAGTAGGATAGAATTTCCTTCACTTAAAGTAGTTGTTGGTTTAGTTTACTCAAAGTATTTTTCATTCTTGTGCTGCATTTCTTTTCTCAGCCTTGCCGGCTGTTAGCAGATGACAGGAGTTGTTGCTCCCATGTTTTAGAAAGCGAATGGATTTTTATCTTCTGAAAATGAGTTTAGTAATTAAATAGTGCAACTGCATATGTTGTTTATATTGTTTCTTCTTCCTTGGTACAATTTTGTTATGCTGGCCTTGTCCTTCGTGTTCCTGTGCATCTCTTATTTCTTGACCCGCTGGCACGGAAGTGTTGGCTTCATCCTTGCCAACTGCTTTAATATGGGTATTCGCATTGCTCACAGCATCCAGTACATCTATGAGTACTTCAAGGAAAGCTCCTACAGACCTTTGACAGGCTTGCTTCCCTCACCGTTTTTAATACTCGCTTATGTCATAAGTGGAGGAATTACTGTTTATTCAGAGGTAAGTATCTGCCTCGGGATGTTCCTTTCACTGCGGAGGTTTGTCAGATGGCTTCATTACCAGAAGGAAAGAAATATTATCAACAGGAAAGGCTTACAACCATAGCCTTGGAGATTTCCATTACATCTTGCAAGGCTGCGTATAGATCTATTAAAAATGAAACAAAGACATGCAATTATATTGATCTTCAGATGTGTGCCTGCTTGCCTTCTCCAGGTGGCAGAGAACTGTGTACCTAATGAGTCAGACAGTTCTGCTGGCCATCTGTATATCCACATTCTTAGTTCTTGGTAATTGATGGTGATAGTGCAAAGAAATGGTCACTAAAGATTCGGTTAAAAAAATAAAAAAGCAGTGCAGGGGGAATAAAACAACAACATCTATCATGTATGTAGCTGGCCTACCTTGTGCCAACTGGTTTTCCTTCAGTTGCTGGTTTCCTTTGTTTTAGGCATTCTTCTGCTGCGATAAGGGTTGGATGTCAAGGCTGATTCACATCAGCATTGGGGCGCTGTGCTTTGCAGCTACCACCATTACCATGTTCTGCACAGAGACCAAGCTGGTCCACTTTGTCAGAAGCCAGTTCCTCTCCCAGTATATGAAGAAAGGAACATGAAATGCTCGTGGGCAGAATAATTCTTGTTCGTGGCTGCAATTATGGAGGGTTGTATTCTTTGCACGGGTCTGCCTGGATAAAGGTTTCCACATGAGTTTGTTGGAAGTATTGATAGTGACAGTATAAGTGGTTGCTGACTAAACTACTCTGTACAGTGAAAGAGAGCCGAGTAATTTTCTCTTCATGCATCATTCGTTCTTAGCTTTTCTTCCAACAGCCTTGTTGGTGATGAAGGTCTGTAGTGCACCTGCCTGACATGAACTGATGGCCAGAATTAATGTGGGGAGCTCCCATTCTTACTGGTAGGGAGACATATATGAAGGCATTGTATGGCTTACGTCTTAATTAACATGTAATTAAGAATACCCTTATTGAGGATGGTGGGCTGTTGAAAAAGTTAGCAAAGAAATGGTTTGATGTTGAAAAACAAAAACCAGAACCAAAACCTGAAGCAAACACTGGAGCGAGGACCAAGCACGAAACCAGTACCAAAGTGGAACGTAATGCAGCGCAGAAAAACCTGAGTTATCGGTGCCCTGAAGTGAGAAGCATTAAACAGACAGTTCTGGTACTTGCAGGGAAGCTACTGGAATATGCAGCGTGTCCAAGTCCAAGCTGGCTGTGTGAGTTTACTTCTGTCAGCATCATTCATGTAAGGAGAGAATCGATTAGCTTGTCAGAAATGCTCTGAAGCTTTTCTCTAGACAGAAGTGTGGTGGGTTTTTGAGCAGTGCCGAACAACAGCTGTGAATTACAGTCACGTCCAAGTTCCAGAAGGTAGAGTTAAATATCATTGACTTCACTGCTGTTCTGTTCCTACCTGAGGTGATCAGTGCAGTTATGAGCAGATTTGTCTCGCCTTTCTGCAAAGTGGAACGTTGTGTATGTTGAATGAGATTTCCTTCTGGGTTTGTGCGTGTTGGATCTCTTGCTTTTGGATTAAAAAAATGCTGCTTTTTCTTACAACGAGGTTTTTCATCTGGTTGCTCCTTTTTGTGTTTGTTATAAACCTTTGTGTTGATTTAATTTATTGAAAATGTCAATGCTCAGAAGCAATAAAGCATTGAATTTTGTTTCCTAAGGGCGCCATGTCGTATTGCTTGTCTAAGATGTGACTTCAGAGCATACGAGCAGCACGTTGTAACAACCAGCATTCCCTTCACATGGTTTGAGTGGAGCAGGAAATGCCGAGTGTGCTGAGACGTACAGCATGAAGACTTCACTGTCATCACATAGCAAACTCCACAGGTCCTGAGACAGCTCTAGAAGAATCTTCACTTCCAATGGCAGTGAGGAGTTGGTACCAATGGACAGAGCTGACGGGGTGAAATGCTTTCTGGTATCACTGTGGTACCGTTAGAAACGTTTGGTTCTGTTAGAAATGTTTTCTTAACTGTCGCCTCCAAATCCGGCGACAAGTCAAGTCTGCGTGTGAAAGTACCGTGCCTCCGCACATGGGGAACAGATGAGACTCACACACAGTGCGTAATGCCAAAAGAACGAATTTAATGCCTTGCAACAAATAGTATATACCGGTACATGTGACCGCCCCCATCAGGTACTTGTGACCTCCCTGACTCCAGCCCAGGTGCACCCAACAGCTTTGTCTCAAGTGATGCACGGTCATAGTTTACAAATCCTGATGAGCGGGCTGAAAGGAAGTGATCACACTATGATACAGGAACATCCCCTTCACCCGAGATTTCTGTCCAGGTTTTGTCTTCTCCAATTTAGAAAAGGCTCATTGGTAGGCTAACAGCATTGTAACCAGCATTACTAACACATCAAATGCCTATTCCCATAGATTCCAGCATTGGTAACATTAGATCCTATTTGATTCACATCCAATTTATTAATAAAATAGAAGCACACTGGATAATAACCTGGATAATGCCTAATAATTGCAGTTCCTGAGACTGCATTGGAAATGCTAGAAATTCTCCCATTATGTCGCTCCGCTGTTATCTGCAGTATAACAGGTTACAAAGCAGCACACGGGCCCAGTCACTATGAAAACTGGATACTAGGGCCAGTCCTAACGACTCCCATTTACTTTCCAAAAGCACAATTTGTGCGGGCGATGGGGCAAAGGGAAGTGATGTGCCTGAGGAGTGGGGCTGAGCAGCAGGCAGGAGATGCTGGGAGCTTTGCAGGGCGCTCAGCTGTCTGCCCGGGAGGAGCGCCACCTCCTCCATGTGCCACGGAGCCTGGTGGAGAGCTGCCCAATGGCTCCTTGTGGATGTGGCCTCGTTTCCTTCAGGATCTTCAGCGTCTGAAGGGCCAAGGAAGCGACAGCTGGACTGGGGTCATGCTTCATTCCCTGAAGGCCTGCGATAAGAGGAACAGAGAGGCATGATGACCCAGCTCTCCCCTCTGGCAGGAGGGAGCGAGGGACAGGCATGTCACCTGCTGGCTGCCCCAACATCCCACTCCCTGGCTTACTTTGGTAGATGTGCTCTCTGTCAGCCCGCTGCTCATCCCTCATGTGCCGCCCTAAGAGCCCTGCAAACACAAAGCCCCGTCAGCGACCCCCGCTGTTCCATGGGTGCAGCATGGAGGGCCGGGGATGGGGGAAGCTCAGCCTCGTGGCTCACCGATGAACCTCACGGCCTCCAGTCGCAGGGTTTCCTGCAGGCTCTGCAGGTAGAGCAGGCAGTCGCCCAGGTAGTCCTGCGCTGCACTCTGTCTCCTCCTCTTGGTCAGCTGAAGAGGGAAGAATGTGAGGTCAGTGCAGGCTGGTCCCGACCCTGTCCTGGGGTGTGGGAATGGGCATACTGTTGCGCATACACACCATGCAGTCGCTGATCTGCCAGAACTGCTCTGTCTGCACCAGGTGCTCCAGCTTCCTCCAGCGCAGGAACCGTGCAGCACCAAGGAGGGCTTTCTGGGAGGCCTGCCAAAGAGCTGAGATAGCACCGCAGCCCGAGCAGCCGCAGAGCCCGTGTCCCCAGAGCCCCTCTGCAGGGAGGATGCAGCAGCAGGGGCTGATGCTGCTGTGGGCTGCAGTACTCTTGATGTATGGGGGGCACCACGGGAGCAGCATCACCCTCCCCCAGATGAACCTGATTCCCACCTTGGACACGTTCTCTTCCTCATCGTGCAGGTGTAGATACAGCAGGACCAGGTTCCTGCACACCGTCTTCTGCATCTTCCTCTTTTCTTGGCCCTCCACAAAGCTCAGCGTTTTGAGGAAGAAGTCGATGGAGAGCTGACGCACCGTGCCGGACTCCTGTGGAGGAGGAAGGAAGGACATCTGTGTCAGCAGCTCCAAGTCCATGGCAAGCAGGGACAGCACCACCAGTGAAGTGGGGGCAAAATCTCCGAGCTGAGAGGATGCAGATCTTGAGGATGCCCTCAGAACTGCTCCAAAGTGTGCAAGCTCTGCCCAGCGGAAAGTCTGCCCAGGACCACGCAGTGCCTGAACCTGGTGAGCGGCCAGGAAAGTCCCCTGGTGCGCTGTCACAAGGCAGCAGGCATGGGCACGCTGGGCTGGCAGCCACATCCCTCGTGTGCTGGACTCCCTATCATCCTTACATCGTTAAGCAGAGCTGGGAGCTTGCCGGCCAGCTCCAGAGCCATGACGCTGAGCTTAACCTCCTTCAGGAGGTGCAGCAGATTGCTGAATATTGGTAGGGCCGTGGCACGGATGTCACTATCTGCATCCTGCAGCTGTTCCATGATGCACGGCAGGAAGATGATCATTGTCCTTGCCTGTGGGGAAAAACACCCCATCCTTTAGGTACGGCAGCAAGCGTAATGAGGGCAAGGCTACTCCAGTACCAGCCCCGAATAGCAGGCAGTGATGGGGTGGGCAGAGCGCACCAGCTCCTCACTGCCTGAAGAGTTGCCGAGTTGTACATGGCCCCGCTACAGCCCCATGGCAGGCCCAGCCCAACCTGTGGCATTCCTGGCCACCCCTGCTCACCGTGTCCTGCCTCTTGCTGAGCTGCAGGATGCCCCTGAGCACCAGCTGCTGCATGCCCACCCTCTTGCTCTGCAGATAGTGGGCAAAGATTCCTATGATGCGGTGCAGCTCTTTGCTGAGGTCCATGCATTCCAGCATCTGCAACAACACACGTGGCTCTTAGTGCTGGATCTAACAGTCAGCTTGGGGAAAGACAGCAGGCCCCGAGGGAGGCAGCAGGGCTCGTGCTGCCAGTGGCCTTGCAGCCTCCAGTGTTCTCTGCTTCTGCAGCTGTTGCTCACCTCAACGAGGAAGACCATGGCCACCATATCCCAGGAGTAGAAGTTGGTGCTGAGCAGCTCAACCAGCTGCTGGAAGATGGGGTCACGCAGAGCAGCAGGCAGTTCCCTCATCACCCTGCAGGGATAAGAAGGCACCGTGAGCCCTGAACCAGGCAGACGCAGCTCTGGCTGTGCAGCCCTCTTGCCACTGCTGCAGGGGCCACAGGCTCTGGTGCTGTGGCTGCAGTTTGGCTGAGAACTGGGGACCCCCGTGACACCACAAGGAAGGGCTCCCACCTGGCCACCACCTGCACACCCTGGAGGTGGGTCACAGTGCTGAGAAGCGCGTCCCAGCCCCCCTGCTCCTGGATGGCCTCCATCTGCTTCTGGAGGCCCACGCTGCAGAGCAGCACCTTCAAGGACTGCACCGCGGACCTGCAGGTGGAGAAGGGTGCGAGTCACATCAGGAGCCCCAGCACCGGGTCCCTGGGTGCAGCAGGGGGACGGGGATGTGGCACCTGATGGGAGTGAGTTGGTGCTGCTGTTGCCCCTCCCAGAAGATTTCCACCTCCTGCAGCGTCAGCTCCGTGGTGAAGGACACTTGCAGGAGAAGGGCTGGGAAGAGCTGGGGGAAGATGGCTTCAGCCTCCTTGAGGACCAGAGGCAGCTGGAGTATCTCTGGTAGGATCCTTGCTGCCTGCAGAAAGCACCCGGATATGATTCTTGCCCTGTCCCCTGGGTTTCCATCCCGTCTTTAGAAGTGTAGGGATGGAGAAAGGGAGGGGAGGGGAGGGAGACCCCCAGAGCCCCAGGCAGGTCTATGGATGCATCCCAGGGCAGGAAGAAGGCTCGGGGGTGGACAGGGAAGGGGAGTGGGGACTCAGCTGGGGTTCAGCTGGGTGAATGAGGAACTCACGGCCAGGGCAAGGACACGTGGCCTCTCCTTGATGAATGGGGAGGTGTGCTGCAGAGTGTGGTTTATGAGCACTTGGAACACCTCCTGCAGCACCGTCTTCACGGTTGAAGACTCCGAGAGCATTTCCCTCCACATGGTAACAGCAACTCTGCAGGTCCCCAGGGCTGTCAGCGTGGCTGCTCCTGCCTGGCTGACGGCCGTGGGGTGGGGAGGGGGGGGGAGAGGAGCCCTGAGGGCTGTGGCCCCATACCTGGAGCAGGTGAGAGAGCAGACCAGCAGGCTGCTGACCATCTCCTTTGGGAATTTGCTGGCCAGCACAAGCAAGGCCCTGCTCAGGCTTTCAAGAGCTGGCTTGGCTTTGATGGAAGGCAGGCTGCTGTGGATCGCCTTCACAATCTTTTGCACCTGGAAGGGGGGAGCATGGGTGAGAATGGGATGGCACCAGAGCAGGGCCCTGCTGCCATCCCCACTGCTGCCTGCCGGCCAAGCGCAGTGCCAGGGATGGAGCAGAGCCCCCAGGGCTGGAGCGGAGGCAGCAGCAGGTTCCCACCTGCTGTGGAGGGAAGCGAGCCTCTCCTGCGAGCACATCCACCATGTGGGCAGCCAGCTGGGTGCTGTGGAGGCTCGGTGCTTTCATGCTCTCAATGGCTGTGAGTAAAATGTTGACCTTTTCAGGGTACAGGAGGTATTTCAGAAGGACCTGTGGGAGGGAGGAGAGGAGGGATGACTTATCCTCTGCTTGGCTGCTCAGCTGTGCAGGTGTCCCAGGAGAACTGGGAGCAGAGGCTGTGCTGGGTGATGCCAGGGATATGAAGCGTGAGGGCCCCAAAGGCACCAGGGCTGCTCGGGGACAGTGCGTGCACTCTTCCTGACACTGCAGGCCTGGGTTCTCCTGTGGGCTCAGGGTTTGCTCTTTGTACCTCGAAGATATTTCTGGCTCTGTCCTCACGGGAAACCTCCTGGTGGAGCGAAGTTTGGCTGTCCCAGAGCTGTGGTACTGTGCGCTCCTCCAGTTGCCATGGCAGTCCTGGACAGGAGCACACACGGTGTCAGTGAGGGGTCTGGGCATCTGGAGGGACCTAGCCCAACACAACTCCTCTCACTTGGGGCAGCGATGAAGATGAAAAGCTGATGAACAGCATTAATCGCCTCATCTCTGGTCCTGTCATCCGTGGAAGTGCAGGACAGGATGAGGTGTCCGACCAGCTTTCCCAGCACGGGGAAGCGTTGGTTCTCCTGGCACTTGTGCTGGAACACCGCGGTTCCAACGAAGCAGGTGCACAGCTGGGGAGAGAGGCAGCACGGCTGAGTGGGCAGCAGGGCCCAGCCCAGGCTCTGTGCAAGCCTGGACACAGGTGGGCTCTGGCTGGGGAGCCAGGATGTGGTCCCAGAGCTGAGCGCGCCGGGACTCCCTACCTCAGGCAAGACGCAGGTGTTGCTGAAGGCGAGCAGCCTGGCAATGCACACCACAGCCCTCTCCTCCACGGCCGCCAGCTGGCACGTGGTGAAGGGCAGCAGGAGCTGTGGAGAGAAAAGTTGCTGTTGTGCCCACAGCACGGGGCACTCGTCCTTCCCCTTGCTCCCCAGCTGCAGCGGGGTGGGTGGTTGCGTCCCTGTCCTGCTGCAGCCCTGCCATCTTCCCGCTGCTCCCCACCCATCCCTCTAACACCACACGGGCTAGTTTTGGGCCAGCACCCCCTGCCCGCAGCAGGCCCTGGGGGGACCTCGTGTGGATCCCTCCTTTGTGGCCTTGAACCATCCCCGCAAACCCCAGCGTTGCCACATCCAAACCTCCATGATGTTCTGCAGCTCCACGAGGACAAAGCGGCCAGCGCTGCTCACCAGCACCTGCAGCAGGTGGTGCAGGGCTTCCATGGTCTGCAAAGGAGGACAGGGGTCAGGGCGGCCTGCCCTGCTGCGTCCTGCTGGCAGCAGAGGGGCATCCCGGGTGCTGGTGCCCAGGAAGCGTCCCCAGGGCTCAGCTGATGCGCACCTCCACGTAGAGTGCCGCATCCAGGTCCGCGTCGTCCTCGTAGCAAGGGAGGTGGAGGACGCTGCCGAGGCAGGCACGCAGGAGACCGTTCTTCTCCTCTGGAAGCAGCCATGCTCCACTGCGAGGGGAGAGAGGGCAGAGGTGTGATGCTCTGCTCAGCACCCTGTGCCCTGCAGCCTGTCCCGCTCAGGGCCCCGGCTGGGACCAATGCCTCCACGCTGGCGAAGCCGTGCTGGGGCGGTACCTCATGGCGGCGATGGTGCTCATGGCCTGCTGCCGGAGCTCCGTGTCCAGGTGCTCGGCGGGCTCCTCCTGCAGCAGCGCCTGTGGGCACAGCGGGATGGGATGGGATGGGATGGGATGGGATGGGATGGGATGGGATGGGATGGGATGGGATGGGATGGGATGGGATGGGATGGTGCAGTGTGCCCTGCTTGGTGTGCAGAGCCCAAGCACCCCATCCAGGCCCCCAGTCCTGGCCCTCGTTCAGGGCTCCC
Source organism: Coturnix japonica (assembly GCF_054131305.1). Classification (NCBI taxonomy): domain Eukaryota; kingdom Metazoa; phylum Chordata; class Aves; order Galliformes; family Phasianidae; genus Coturnix; species Coturnix japonica. The sequence goes on from NC_140699.1 coordinate 3,229,476, forward strand.
CAGTGACCCTGCAGTGGAAGGGCTGTGCCCTCAGCCCAGCCCTGCAGTGCTCCATTACCTCAATGCACAGCACCACCTTCAGCATGTAGTCACACAGCTGGCTGTGGACCACGCTGTCCGTGATGGCAGCTGTGCAGGCAGTGCGGACGCAGGCCAGAAAGCGCAGCTTCTGTTCCTGTGTCTGAGACAGGAGGGGAGTTACAGGGGTTGGCATCGGGGGACCCCGGCACCCTCTGGGCACAGCCGGGCAGGGGCAGCCATGGAAGCACAGAGTGCACACTACCTGCGGTCTGCATGCACAGCAGGCGTCGATGTAGCTCAGGGGATCCTCGTCCTGAGGTGACACGACGGAGGCAAAAGGATCCTCAGCTGAGCCCACGGGCCCCTGCTGGGGCTGCACCCCATGCACCTCGCCGGGCCCCTGCGGGGCCGTGGGGGTGCGGGATGCTCCGCGCCTCTCTGGCCAAGCCTCTCGAACTCGGAGTGGGGGTCTCTGCTCCATCTCGCAGCGAGGAACAGCGGCGAATGAGCCTCGTGTTCCAGCTCTGCCTCCTGGTGGTCAAAGCCCATTGTAACGGGGCTGTGATCTCACCCCGTTCCATCTGCCTCCACATAGAACCCCTCCTCTTGCCCTGGGCTCGCCCCAGAGCCCCATAGCCGTCCCTGTCCTTGGGCAGGTTCGGTCTGGAAGGAGCCCTTGTATTCACTGTGTGTGTTTGCCACAGCTGCAGTGTTGGGATCCGGGAGTCCTTCTTCAGTCCATCCCCGCATCCCCCCCTGTCAAATTAAACCATGTTCTGGTCTCCATTGGGACGGAGTTGATTTTCCCTTCTTGGCATCTGGTGCTCTGTTTCGGCTTTAGGAGAAAAACAGTGTTGGTAACGCAGCAGTGTTTCTAGCTGTTGCTGAGCTAGATGGGATGGGATGGGATGGGATGGGATGGGATGGGATGGGATGGGATGGGATGGGGTGGGATGGGATGGGATGGGATGGGATGGGATGGGATGGGATGGGATGGGATGGGATGGGATGGGATGGGATGGGATGGTGCAGTGTGCCCTGCTTGGTGTGCAGAGCCCAAGCACCCCATCCAGGCCCCCAGTCCTGGCCCTCGTTCAGGGTTCCCCAGTGACCCTGCAGTGGAAGGGCTGTGCCCTCAGCCCAGCCCTGCAGTGCTCCATCCCTGCAGGCATTCAAAGGCAGGCTGGATGTGGCTCTGGGCAGCCTGGTCTGGTGGTTGGCGACCCTGCACATAGCAGGGGGTTGGAACTGGATGATCTTTGAGATACTTTTCAACCCAGGCCATTCTATGACTGTACAGTTCCATACTGGAACAAAGATAAAATGGTAACTATGTAAAACATGGAGTCAAACCTGTGTGATTTGTCCACACCAGGAGGTGATTAGAAAACAATTTTTAGAAAATAAAACTACAAGAATAAGGGAAAACCTTTCTTCCTGAAAATAGGAAGAATAATGGACCTGACATGAAATTTGGGTGAAGCTGCCTGATTTTATGAAGCTATTCCCATTATTTTCTTGGTGCTGTGTTTCCCAAATGAGTGGTTTCTGGCTGTGCTGCAGCACCAGTCTGCATGTGAACATCAACTCTATTCACCGTCTGGGAAGATTAGGACTTCCCTTCTCCCACCAGCACCACTGAATTACAGTTACTCAGTGGTTAAACAAAGGAATCCTTAAAGAAGGGTTTACAGCTGTCGTGTTATCTGAAGTGCTTGGGGCATTCTGATGCTATTAAGCTCTATGTATTAACAAGTTCAAAAAGAAAAGGTAGGCATCTGATTGTTGTGACAGTTTCTAAGTGATTTGGAAAGCTGTACCACCCAACCACTCCTTCTGTTTGATGGAGGTGACAAAGCTCAGTTTAATTTCTGACTGCTGTTTAAATTCTGAAGCTCGAGCTGGTTCCTGGAGCAGAAAAAGCTCGGAAGCTGTCCCTCCTACAAGCAGGCACCTCTGAGCAAAATATGACATCTCAATTTCTGATGGTAAGGTCAGGAGATCTGATTCCAGCGTCTAGCTTTCGGCTTCATGCTGTGTTAGTGGGACCTTTGGAATCTAGCACTGACCAACAGCAACTGAGAGGCTGGTAACAGTGCACCCCAAAACAGTTACGTTTCTATTTATGTTATGAGGGAAAATTGTATCGCATTGAGATTTCCAGTTTTTACTCTTTGCAGATCTAACTAGCTGCTGGAAGAATCCTGTACGCCATGTTCACACCATTTTCAATGAGCTGGATGAGTCTGTTGTTGGCATTTTAATACCACTGACCAGGCAGGCAATATGTATGGAGTATTTGGCTCTCTCTACAGTCATGAATGTTTGAGTATCTTCAACATGTGGCTCATTGCTTCCATTTCAGGCTGCCCAGAGAAGCTGTGGATGCCTGTCCTTGGTGTTGAAGGCGAGGTTGGATGGGTGATGGGCAGCCTGAGCTGGTTAGTGTGCAGCCAGCCCATGGCAGGGTGTTTAGAACTGGATGATCTTGAAGGTTTCTTCCAACACAAGCCCTCCCGTGATCCTATGATTCTGTGATTTCATTCAGGTTTATTAAGATGAGATGAGTTCTCCTAAATGCGCTGTTCTCCATATGATGATAATTGGAGTCTAGATGGATGACTTAAACCAGACACCAAACTTTCTGATGGCCAAAATGAAATGAAATCAATCCTTTACTGTGTCAGTAGTCTGTAACTAGAGCCCATCAGGTAATTCCCAGCCTCCTGCCTGTATCAGTGGCTGCACACAGTGAAAAAGTCTGATGGGATTTTAACCTCTAAAATGTTCAGAATCAGCCAGAGGGTGAATATATTCACTATGCAAATACCTGCAGGAATAAGCTTGTCATGTATGTCCTCAGGTACCACAGTAGTTAATTGTGGGACTCAGTAGGTCATGCTGAAAGTTGAGTCTGCTGATCTTGAAGGTCTTTTCCAGCCTAAATGACCTTATGCTAATATTTCTGTATTTATTTCTGTTCAGCTCCCAGAAAACCGCCCACCCAGCCCCCAGCTGACCCCGTGGTGAAAAATAAAACAGAAACGTCAGTGACGCTGGCATGGTCCCCTCCGAAGATGCAACGCCCCATTCCAATCGATGGCTACATTGTGGAAGGCAATAAACTAACTGGCTTCACATAGGTGAGGTGCCACGAGTCTCATGTCCCCGTCCCAGAGTTCACGGTGAGCAATCTGTCTGAAGAGGCTGATGATCAGTTCCGAGTGTCTGCAGTCAATGCGCATGGACAGAGCCCGTCTCTGGAATTCCCAGGGAGCGTGCACCTTGGTAAGCACAAAAACCCCAATGGAAATGGGTCAGTGTGAGCTGAGCAGCTGTGTTGGTTCCCTAAAGATGTTTCCTTTGACTTTAAGGATAGTAGTGCATTAACACACCAAAGGCTTTCCCTTCTTCCTAGTTCTCCTATCAACCTCCAGCTACCACTAAAGTGATACAAGTTCTGTTTCTGTGACAGAGACATGAATATCCTTATCTTTTGATATCTCACATGTGCAAGAGGCAGAACTTTCTGTAACAGATTTGAAGCACAGAAGTTCTTCTTCCAGCACTCATGCAAAGGGAGAAGAAGAAATGTCCCTATGATTTAAACTTCCATCTCTAAATGAGATACCAGACTTGCATCTAAAGAGCATTAAGACATACATGTTGTTCTTCCTCAGAACCAGTCCTGGCTGTGAAATCCCCCCTAACAACTGGTGAAGCTGTACCTGGAGGGGATGCCATGTTTACTACTGATCTTACAACAATGTGTTGTGACACTTGGTACCTCTATGGTAAAGTCTTACAAGAAAGTGAGACCTGCATCATCAAGAGAACCCAAACTACTCACAGCCTAATGATAAAGAACATCACCAAGAATGATGGTGGAGCAGAAGTGAAATTTGTTGCCGAAAATGTTGATGTCAGCAGCAAGATGAGAGTGAGAGGTATTTGCTTTGATCCTTCTCCTTTCCTCTTACAGTCAAGGCATAGTTGCTGTGATCTGTTGATTAGAACTGGGGCTGCAGGCATTCACTGCCTGTACCAAATACCTGAAATTGCATCCCATGGACTGACGTGAGTCCTGGTAATGACCTAAACATGATAGCACTGAGTGTAGGGTAAGCCAATCTACCCAGCTGCTTGGTATCTGAACCAGATTGCTTCATGCCAGCTGATAAATGTCTGCAGTTCACAGGTATTGGCCAGTGCATTCAGTCAGCAGGTTTACCACTGCATCACCATAGAGCAGTACTTTCAGCTCCAGGTTCAGACAGCCTTTCTGATTGCACTGGAATAGTTTAGAAGTAGGGGAGCAATCATTCCAATAATATCTGTATCAATCAGCTTTGCATGACCAAATAGAACAAATAAACATTCATGATGGGAGGACCTGTTTGTCATTGGGTGGAAACCTCTGCAGAAGCATGTTTAGAGCATTATTAATCAGTAGAAGGAGATGTTTGGTTGATTTTTACTTAGTAAATCCGGCAAGAAGACCAAATGAAATATCTTGAATTGCTCAGCAGTGACACAATGATGAGTGCAGGAACAGAAGGTGATACTTTTTCAGAGATGTTGCAGCAAACATTGACCACGTTAGCCTGATATCAATTGAACTAACGAGGCCTTTGCTCCTGACAGGTGCTGCAGTGAGATTTACCAATAAGAGCAAAGATGTAGAAAAGATCTCCGCTCGGCTGCATGAGGAAGCCAAATTGCAGGCTGAGCTTTCAGACACAGGCGCTACTGTGGGGTGGATGAAGGATGGGAAGGAGCTCAAGGCCAGTGAAAAATAGGAACTGCACATTGTGGGGAAGAAACACACCCTGAAAATTCACAGCGTCTCAATGGATGATGCTGGAAGTTGTCAGTGCATCTGTGAGGGGGATAAAATGCTCTATCAGCTTTCAGTGAAAGGTATGTGACAGTCTGGGCTGTCCTCTTCCTGCCCAGGGCCAGCAGACTGCATTCACCTGACTCCCCGACAGTCCAGCTGTTGTCAGACAGCATGTGGGGTGTTTTCAGTGGCTGTTTTGACTTGAACTGGCCAATCTGCTTTGTAGAGCCATTTGATTTCTGTGTTCTGTCCTGTGATTCATCCCTAAGATATAGAGGAAATCAAGGGAAAGATAGGAAAAAGAGCATCCCAGTCTTCCTGTTCTTCTCCCAGGGTGGCCACGAGAGATGATGTAAACAGCTCTTTTTGTAGCAGTGATCCCAAATGTAGAAGAGACCTGTGAAGAGTCACAGGGATGTTTCCTTAGCTGTCATTCCATGGTGGGCTTTTTCTTGCACAGATGTAGAGAGAAACTTAACTTTCCCACGCAGGTCTCTGTTTTGCTGCAGGGTGTAGGTCTGATCTCTGAGATCCACACGCTGGGCCTTGATTGCAATAAATGAGAGCCCTTTGTTTGCTCCAGTGGAAGACTTTCCATTTCTGCAGTACCCTCTGCAGATGACACAAATGCAAATGCACCTTCTTCCCAGCAACAATTGCCTTTTTTTTTTTTTTTACACTGAGTATGCATGAGGCTCTTCATCATATTCTGCTGGCTTGTCACCCTTGTTGATCCATGGAGAAACAACAAAGCCCTAGTGTATGCACTTTGGCATTGGAGAGCTTACTTAATTGCTTCTTCTCAAAGAACAAACTCCAGAGAGACATGGAGAAAGCTCCAAACAGAACTGAATAATGGGACTAAATTGATGGAGAGCAGAACTTCCTGCCAAGGCTTGTCAGCTAGTCTTAATTTTGCTTTTCTTCTCTCAGTCATGTTAGCATAATATTTCATACTGGCAGGTCTGCCCCCAGAATTAACTGAATTAGCTGATGGACGTTTCCATGTGCTTTGCACTGTAATGTGACTATCAAATGAGTAATCAATGCTGTTATTTTAAAACCTGTGTTGGCAAGCTGTAAGACAAACAACTGCTGTTGGTAGCTTGGTTACTGCAGAATCAGCTTTTGTGTATCTCATAGATAGGGAAGAGACCCTTAAGGGTCAGCTAGTTGGACTGCCTGGCAATGAACAGGGGCACCGCAGCTCCATCAGGTGCTCTGAGCCCTGTCCAGCCTGACTTTGAACATCCTCAGGCTCACCAATCTTATACCCATGCCACACACTCGCAGTATTTCACCATTCAGCATCGCCACTTGTATCTTCTCTTGCTGTAAACCAGAGCTAGCTGGTAAATCATCTGCTGTGCGGGTCAGCTGTGTCTCTCCCATGGGCATCACGTGGCTGCTGGGAGGCTCTGAAGAGCTGCAGCCAGAGGTGTGTCACCCGCTGGGCCTCGTGCCCAAAGGAGCCCACAGGAAAGTGTTGTTGCAGTTTGTCATGCACTGCACTGCCATGAGACTTGACGTGCCAGACATCCTCTGACACGTGAGCTCCTGCATCCAGGCAGGACATCTGAGACGTCTCCTTCAGCCTGACGTGGCTGCAGTTTCACACTGGTTTTACTAAGGAAGGAGAAGGCACGTGGATGAAACTCTTTTCCTGCTCTTCCTGGCATTAGCTCATAGTACAAGTAAAGCACTGTCAGGTCAAGCCTGGAGGAGTAATGCTTGTCACTGACATGTTCATGTTCAGGGTGGAGCTGGAGGGTAAAATAACACAAGAAATTGTCATTGAAATTCAAGATCTGTGAAATTCAGCTGGCTGCATTCACAGAACCTGGCGTTAAGATCTGTTTTCTGGTTTCTATCTTGAGCCTATTTTCCATAACCCAGTCCTCATTTATGAACTGAAGCTCTACTGAAAGCCTTTCGCTGTGTATGCTCATGCTGCAGCGCAGCGCTTGTGACCTTTAACAGCACATTCACATTCCTCTGATCACAGGATCCTTAAGGTTGATTAAGACCCTCTAGTCCGACTGCTCACCCATCACCACCATGATGCTCACCATCAGCTAGCTAAAAACTCAGCAGAGATGATAGATCAAGCACAACACTGGATTTGGGATGGCTAGAGATTCCTAAGATATTGAAGGATTGCTTGCAGGTGGTGTTGGCTCAGGTATTCACCCTGCATCCCACCTCCTGTTCTGTTTGGTTGAGAATCATGCATTCTGCAATTTCACTTTGTAATTCAAAGCCCCTTTCTTTATCTATTGACAAACTGATCTAAAACAAGCCAAGAAGACTCCGTTGGAACTGGTTGATGCAGAACAAAGGCATCCCCAAAGGACAAGTTGCACTGTTTGATGAACATAATTGGATGAGAGCTAAGCTAAGATTTAAAAAGTTCTGGGGCTGTCTCTGAGCATCAGATACAGAGGAAGCCTGCATGATTCCCTGAGAATGGATACCTCCTACTTTGGTGTAGGGTGAAGGGAACACTAGCAGTAACTCCTATCACAAAATGTCACATGGCTCAGACAAAATGCCATCAAGAGGGCTTAATTAGGAGCACCAAATGGTCACAAGATGGTCTTAGGGCAGGGAAGTAATCTATCTATGTGATATTGATTGATGCTGTTAGTTCTTAACAGCTTGACTCTAGAGGGACTGTTCTTCTTTGGTCACCTAGTTTTAAAAGAATAGATGGCTCCTGTCTATTACAATTTTTAAGGCATTATTTGTTCACTGATGCCATAAATGTGCCTGGCATAGCAATTGGCCTTGGTATATTCAGCTCGGCGTCCAGTCGGATCTTGAATATCTCCACAGAAGGAGACTCCACCACCTCCCTGGGCAGCCTGTTCCAGTGCTACGTCACCCTCACCGTAAAGAAGTTCTTCCGCATCTTCGTGCAGAACTTCCAATGCTGAAGTTTCATCCCATTACCCCTAGTCCTGTCCCTACACATTACTGAAAAGAGACCAGCCACGCCACTATGGCACCCACACCTCAGGTATTTATAAACCTGGATCAAATCCCCTCTCAGCCTTCCCTTCTCAAGGCTAAACAGACCCAGCTCGCTAAATCTCTCCTCATAGGGGAAATGCTCCAGGCCCTTCACCATCTTAGTGGCCCTCCGCTGGACTCTTTCCAAGAGATCCCTGTCTTTTTTGTACTGGGGAGCGCAGAACTGGACACAGCACTCCAGAGGAGGCCCCACCGGGGCAGAGTAGAGGAGGAGGATCACCTCCCTCGACCCGCTGGCCATGCTCTTTTTAATACACCCCAGGATGCCATTGGCCTTTTTGGCCACTAGGGCACACTGCTGGCTCATGGTCAATCTGTCGTCCACCAGGACGCCCAGGTCCCACTCAGCAGAGCTCCTGTCCAGCAGCTCTTCCCCCAGCCTGTACTGGTGCATGCAATTATTTCTCCCTAGGTGCAAGACTCTACACTTGCTTTTGTTAAACCTCATCTGGTTTCTTACTGCTCAGCTCTCCAGCCTGTCCAGGTCTCTCTGAATGGCAGCACAGCCTTCAGGCGTGTCAGCCAATCCTCCCAACTTCGTGGCATCAGCAAACTTGCTGAGGGTGGTCACTATCCCCTCATCAAGGTCGCTGATGAAGATGTTGAACAAGACCGGACCCAGCACAGACCCCTGGGGGACGCCGCTAGTTACAGGCCTCCAGCCAGATTCCGCACCACCAACGACAACCCTCTGCACTCGGCCAGTCAGCCAATTCTCGACCCACTTCACCGTCCACTCATCTATCCCATACTTCCTCAGCTTTGTTATAAGGATGTCAAGGGGGACAGCATCAAAAGCCTTACAGAAATCAAGGTAGACTACATCTACCACTCTCCCCCTGTCCACCCAGCTAGTGACATCTTCATAAAAGGCCTACAGGTTGGTCGAGCACGACCTCCCCTTGGTGAACCCATGCTGAATACTCCTGATAACCTCCTTTTTTCCCAGTTGTCTCGAGATGGCATCCAGCACAAGCTGTTCCATCACCTTCCCTGGGACAGAGGTGAGGCTGACTGGCCTATAATTACCCGGGTCCTCCTTCTTGCCATTTTGAAGACAGGAGTGACACTGGCCATCCTCCAGTCTTCAGGCACCTCCCCAGTTCTCCAAGACCTCTGATAGATTACAGAGAGCGGCTCAGCAACGACCTCCAGCAGCTCCCTCAGCACCTGTGGATGCACCCCATCAGGTCCCAAGGATTTATGGACCTTAATGTTTCTTAGGCACTCACAGACCACCTCTTCCCTGACTAAAGGGAAATCTCCCATTCCCCACACTCTCTCATTAACCTCCAGGGCCTGGGATTCCGGAGGGAGAGCCCTTTCACTAAAGACAGAAGCAAAAAAGGCGTTCACTATTTCCACCTCCTCAGCATCCTTCCTCTCCCTGGAAGCACTCAAGGCCAGGCTGGATGTGTTGTGAGCAACCTGGTCTACAGCGAGGTGTCCCTGTCTATAGCAGGTTGGAACGAGGTGATCTTAAGGGTCCCTTCCAACACAAACCATTCTAAGATTCTAGGACAGAAAAACAGGCCAGCTCTCCCACATTGTTTCAGTGTCATTTACTTATAAAACAAGCTCTGGGACAACCCGAGAAGGTATTTGTTCCACGTGCAGCATCACCTGTGATAGAAACCAAGGAAGCCTACAGCAGGCCTCAGGACTCAGCAAGCCTTTTTGGCTCAAAGCAGGGCCAGCTGGAGCAGCTTACCACGAGTGCACCCAGAAGGGCCTCCATGCAGCTGCAGGCTTGCCGCATGTCATTGCATGTCATTGTGATGCAACAGTGGGTGAGCGTGACATAAAGCTGCAGGCTGGAACTCCGGCTGGGGTGGCCTCAGTTCGCTGCTGCTGGAGCGAGAGGTGGTAGCGGAGGGTTGCAGCTCTCAGAGAGTTCCTACCAGGAGCCATGGAGTGCTGTTGCAGTGCTGGATTCCGAAATCCAGATGAATTTCTGAGCAGAGCGGGGAAGAGCGGAAAGGTGAGCGCTGCTACATCAAGAGAGAGCTGAGTGCAGTAGCCTGGGGTATGCAGGGCTGCTCTGGGGCTGTAGATGCTCTCCAGAGGCTGAGGGACACTTCTCCTCATGCTGGTGCTGGAGAAGGCTTGCAGGGAATCGCACCTCTCTGCACATCCCAGCATCGGTTACAGAAGTGGGGAGGGAGCTGCCAAAGGGAGCGGAGGTGGGCTGGAGAGGGGAATGGAGTGTCTGAGTGTCCAAGCGTGTCTTTGTCTTTCTAGCTCCGACCCAGAGGACAGGAAGTTGGAGCAGGAGGTAGCTGGCTGTTGGACCTTCCACTCGGGGTTAAAATCCCTGTGCAGCCCGGCACCAAGCTCCTTTTCGCCAGGAGAAAGCTGGGGGAAAAGGTGAGAGGAGTAAGGAAGCGTCAAAAAGGGCTCTTGTTTCCTGGGGTTGCCGCCATGCCAAGGAGGCCTTGTGTTGGGATGCCAATCCCATGTGTTGGGATGCTGGGGCCAGGCATCCATCAGGCACAGAAATGTGGAGACCGGGTCGTTCCTGGAGGAGGGTGCAACCCTCTGCTCTCCCTCTTGGAGGACTTAGGAAAACCCAGACATGACTGTTTGGGAAAGAGGCAAGAGGCCAGCCTGTGGGTGTGAGCAGCTTGGAAGTGTCTCTGTCTCTTTGCTGCTCTCTCCTTCCCCATTCACACTCTACAACACATCTCTTCCAGCTCCACCAGCCTTCTCCTCAGTTTGACCTGAGAGATCCGTACAGTCGCAATCTGTGCACAGAGTACAACAGCCTGCATGACCCGCATCTGCGGGAGTTCCACAACCGCAAAAACAACCTGCGGAACCTGAAGAAACGGGGCTTGGTCACCGAGGATGGCGACGTAAGTTTGGCTGTTGGGCTGACCAACACGGGTCTCCTCAGGAGGGCTTTCCAGTCTGCCAGGCAGGGGCCTGACACTACAGCCATCTGTCATTGTCTCTTCTGTAGGTTGTCTGCACTCTGAAGGAGTTCAACGAGTACAGGCAGTACCTGACCAGGCTGAAGCTGGAGAAAAAGCAAGCAAAGAGGCGAGAAGAGGTAGGCAAAGCCCAGTATTGGTAGGCACGTGTCAGCAGCATGGCACTGAGGGCACGGGCTTTACTTGATGGATCTGAGGGAGATGGGGAAAGCAGAAAAGGTGAGGGGCGGGCTGGTGGTCTAGGCATTGAGGCATGGAAAGGACAGCTCAGCTCAGAGCTGAGCTAGCACAGCGTGCTGGTGTGAAGGCAGCCTGGAAAGTTGCTTGCTTACAAGCAGAGCACTGTGGCAGCCGTTCTCTTCTGCCCTCATTGCAAGGCTGAAGCAGTGTGCTTGCCCTCTTCTGCGTAAAGCAGCATTACTTAGGGTGGGAAGCACTCTCTAAGACAAGACCAAGCATAAACCCTCTGTTCCCTTCCAGGATGAGCTTCTTCGGGAGATTTCCAATTTGAAGAAATCGATCCACAGACTACAGATGGCCAGGGACAAGTTCCAGCCCGATCCCGTGGATTACATTGCGGGTTCGAAAATCAGACCCACAATGCTTCATAAACCAGCTGGCCCCTCTCCTTCATGCTATAATCTTCTGTCTGGACAATGCAGAAGGAATGTGGCTTTGATGGAGCGTGGCCTTCAGGGAGACTCATGGAGCACAGGGCGTGCAATGAAGCTGCCTGAGAAGTCACCCAAACCTGCGTTGGGCAGGGAAGGCTCCAAACTCCCCAGAATCATCCAGACTACTTCTGCGTCAACAACAAACTCCAAACTCCCCAGAAGCATTCGTACTGCTTCTGACCCAACAGCAAACTCCAGAGTCCCCAGAATCATCCAGACTACTTCTGCGTCAACAACAAACTCCAAACTCCCCAGAAGCATTCGTACTGCTTCTGACCCAAAAACAAACTCCAGAGTCCCTAGAAGCATCCAGGCCCCAGTGAAGGGAAAAGGAAAAAAAGGGGAAAACAAGTAGAGAGATTGGCCAAAAACCAAAACAGTGGCAACAAGTTAGTTTTAATTGGCTTAATTAATTTTAATTTGTTTAATTCGTTTTAATTTGTTTAATTAATTGACCAAAGATGATACCAGAATGCAAGATAACACACTACAGTACAATATATCATAATTAGTATCAGAATTAGAATTAAAACCAATAAAAAAAATTAAAAAAATAACATTACAAAGTGTGTCCGAAAACTGAAGTCCTTATTCTAAAGCCGAGGTGAGACAACCCAGGGAGTTCTCGTGCTGCTGGGATCAAAAAGGAAAGGGGAGATCAAGTGATATACGGATGGCTTTTATCTTTTGCACTGAACATAAAGGGTGACAGAGCAGCAAGCAATCCTCTGGGGGATGTAGTTGTTCTCTGCTGGGGGTACATGCAGTGTTACAGGCTTGGGACAGAATGGCTGGATGACTGTGAAGAGGAAAGGGACCTGGGGCTGTTGGTCGATGCTCTGCTCAACATGAGCCCACAGTGTGCCCAGGTGGCCAAGAAGGCCAAGGGCATCCTGGCCTGTATAAGAAACAGTGTGGCCAGCAGGAGCAGAGAGGTGATCATCCCTCTGTACTCAGCTCTGGTGAGGCCGCATCTCAAGTACTGTGTTCAGTTTTGGGCTCCTCACTACAAGAAGGACATGGAGGATGAGGTCCTCACAGGGGACTTCAACCACCCTGATATCTGTGGGAGGGACAACACAGCATTGCACCAGAAATCAAAGAGGTTTCTGGAATGTGCTGATGATAACTTCCTCTTCCAAGTAGTATGGGAACCTCAAAGATCAGGTTAGGAAAGCTAAAACCCAGGCAGAACTAAATCTAGCTGGGGACAGAAAGGGGAACAGGTATATCAGTGATTAAAAAGAAGGTAAGCGAGGATGTGGGCCCTCTCTGGAAGGCAACTAGAGGCCTGGTCATGAGGAATACAGAGAGAGCTGAGGTGCTCAATGACTTCTTTGCTTCAGGCCTCACTGGCAAGTGCTCTAGGCCCAGAGCCCAAACTGCAGAAAGCAACAGTAAAACTTGGAGAAGGTGGATCTGTAAGTGCTGTAAGTGAAGATGAGGTTCTAGACCATCGAAAGAATCTGAAGCTGCACAAGTCCAAGGGATCCATCCGCAGGTTCTGAGGGAACTGGTGGATGAACTTGCCAAGCCGCTGTGCATCGTATTTGAAAGGTCATGGCAGTCTGGCGAAGTTCCCACTGATCAGAAAAGGGGAAACATAACCCCCCTATTCCGGATCGGGAAAAAAGAAGATCCAGGGAACTACAGGCCATTCAGTCTCACCTCTGTGCTTGGTAAGATCGCGGGGTAGATCCAACTGAAGGCCCTACTGCACCACACGGAAAAATAAAGACAAGGTGGCTGGTGGTAATCAAAATGGTTTCACCATGGGCAAGTCAGACGTGACAAACTTGGTGGCCCATGTCAACTTCATGAAGTTCAACAAGGACAAGTGCCCTGAGTTGGGGAAATCTCAAGCACAGATAAAGGTTGGGTGGAGAATGGCTTGAGAGCAGCACCGAGGAGAAGGATTTGGGGGTCTCAGATGATTCAGCACGAGGTGGCAGTGTACGCTTGCGGCCTGGAAGGCCAAATATATCCCAGGTTTCATCAAGAGAAGTGTGACCAGCGAGTCGAGGAGGCGACTCTGCCCCTCCGCGCTGCTCCCGTAAGACCCCACATGGAGTACTGCGTCCAGCTCTGGGGACCCCAACACAAGGACACTGTGCTGTTGGAGCAGGTCCAGATGAGGGAAATGGAGATGATCAGAGGGCTGGAGCACCTCCCCTAGAAGGACAGGCTGAGAGAGCTGGGGCTCTTCAGCCTGGAGAAGAGAAGGCTCCAGGGGGACCTTATAGCAACCTCCCAGTATCTGAAGGGAGTGCATAGGAAAGCTTGGGAGGGACTTTTTATAAATGCATGTAGTGACAGGATGAAGGGAAATGGTTTTAAACTGGAAGAGGGTAGATTTAGAATACATACCAGGAAGAAATTTACTGTGAGGGTGGTGAAACACTGGAACAGTCTTCCCAGTGAGGCTGTGGTTGCCTCACAGAATCACAGAATTGCAGGGGTTGGAAGGGACCTCTAGAGATCATTGAGTCCAACCCTCCTGGAAAGCAGGCTCCCTACACCACGTCGCACAGCTCGGCGTCCACTCGGATCTTGAATATCTCCACAGAAGGAGACTCCACCACCTCCCTGGGCAGCCCGTTCCAGTGCTACGTCACCCTCACCATAAAGAAGTTCTTCCGCATCTTCGTGCAGAACTTCCAATGCTGAAGTTTCATCCCATTACCCCTAGTCCTGTCCCTACACATTACTGAAAAGAGACCAGCCACGCCACTATGGCACCCACACCTCAGGTATTTATAAACCTGGATCAAATCCCCTCTCAGCCTTCCCTTCTCAAGGCTAAACAGACCCAGTTTGCTAAATCTCTCCTCATAGGGGAAATGCTCCAGGCCCTCCACCATCTTAGTGGCCCTCCGCTGGACTCTTTCCAAGAGATCCCTGTCTTTTTTGTACTGGGGAGCGCAGAACTGGACACAGCACTCCAGAGGAGGCCCCACCGGGGCAGAGTAGAGGAGGAGGATCACCTCCCTCGACCCGCTGGCCATGCTCTTTTTAATACACCCCAGGATGCCATTGGCCTTCTTGGCCACAAGGGCACACTGCTGGCTCATGGTCAATCTGTCGTCCACCAGGACGCCCAGGTCCCACTCAGCAGAGCCCCTCTCCAGCAGCTCTTCCCCCAGCCTGTACTGGTGCATGCAATTATTTCTCCCTAGGTGCAAGACTCTACACTTGCTTTTGTTAAACCTCATCTGGTTTCTTACTGCTCAGCTCTCCAGCCTGTCCAGGTCTCTCTGAATGGCAGCACAGCCTTCAGGCGTGTCAGCCAATCCTCCCAACTTCGTGGCATCAGCAAACTTGCTGAGGGTGGTCACTATCCCCTCATCAAGGTCGCTGATGAAGATGTTGAACAAGACCGGACCCAGCACAGACCCCTGGGGGACGCCGCTAGTTACAGGCCTCCAGCCAGATTCCGCACCACCAACGACAACCCTCTGCACTCGGCCAGTCAGCCAATTCTCGACCCACTTCACCGTCCACTCATCTATCCCATACTTCCTCAGCTTTGTTATAAGGATGTCAAGGGGGACAGCATCAAAAGCCTTACAGAAATCAAGGTAGACTACATCTACCGCTCTCCCCCTGTCCACCCAGCTAGTGACATCTTCATAAAAGGCCTACAGGTTGGTCGAGCATGACCTCCCCTTGGTGAACCCATGCTGAATACTCCTGATAACCTCCTTTTCTCCCAGTTGTCTGGAGATGGCATCCAGCACAAGCTGTTCCATCACCTTCCCTGGGACAGAGGTGAGGCTGACCAGCCTATAATTACCCGGGTCTTCCTTCTTGCCATTTTGAAGACAGGAGTGACACTGGCCGTCCTCCAGTCTTCAGGCACCTCCCCAGTTCTCCAAGACCTCTGACAGATTACTGAGAGCGGCTCAGCAACGACCTCCAGCAGCTCCCTCAGCACCTATGGATGCACCTCATCAGGTCCCAAGGATTCATATTCAGTGACTGAAAGCAACAGTTGTTGCTCTAAGAAATGCAATACTAAGCTAGGTCTGCCTGTAGCTGACAGCCATCAGCTTGCTCCTCAGGCAGGTTCTGTCTGGATGGAATGAAGGGCATGAAATACTGATGTGCTCATCAAACGCTGCTTGTTAGCTTAGAGACAAGGTGTTAAATAGGTTTGTTCATGTATTGCAAACATGTTACTTAGCTGCCTTCATTCTAGCTTCAGAAGAACATGTGCAGAATACAGAATTGATTAAAAGAAATAAGAACTGTCTGCATAGAACTTACTCTTTCCTTTACACAGGAGAATCAAGCACACGTTTGTATGTGAGTACCTCCAGAGGTGAAACTCGATCACCCAAATGTAATGAGCAGAGACATTACAATCAGTTCTAACTGTATCTTCATGCTGTGCTGAATAAGGCTGAGTCAGGATGTAAACCACTTTCTCTTTTTTTCTTCAGATGAAGCCATTAATTCGGTCAACAAGCCCAAAACGACTCCAGAAATATCAGTCAGTCCTTCTGAAGACCTGGAGCTAGTGTGTGAGGTGTCAGCTGCAAGCGGAGCTTTCATATGGAAGAAAGATCAAACAGAGGTGAAGCAGGACCAGAGGACAAGCATCATCTCCCAGGGGACGCACCGCAAGCTCATGGTCAAAAATGTGACCCTGAAAGACCAAGGGAGCTACAGCTGTGAAACAAAAGATGACAAAGCAACATTCCAGGTGAAAGTCAGAGGTGAGAAAATGCTTGAAATCCCAGAGATAAAGGAACGCTTCATTTGGTGTGTCTTGCATTTGGAGGATCAACTGACAGCCTCTCTGGTGCAAAACATTTTGGCTATAGGGCTTTCTTTGTCATCTAGTGTCATAGCAACACTTTTCTACATGTGCTTTTCCATCCAGGAATGAATTACTGCAACAAACAATAGGCAAGGAGGGTAACTTGTGCAGCTCTTGTAGTCATCTGGTGTCTGCAGGGTTACAGTGCAAGAGCACACCAGGCATGCAAGGAGTGAGAAAATGGGAGGTGTTTGAAGAGATCTGGTTACTAAATTTGAGTGACACAATTAGGTGGAAAATGCCAATAATCAGACTCATAAATGGCCTGGGTTGCAAAGCCCCACAGTGCTCATCCAGTTCCAAACCCCTCCTATGTGCAGGGTTGCCAACCAGCTGCCCAGGCTGCCCAGAACCACATCCAGCCTGGCCTTGAATGCCTGCAGGGATGGAGCATCCACAGTCTCCTTGGGCAACCTGTTCTAGAGGGCCGTTCCCTTCTGATTTACTGGAAATGTAGAGAGACATGAGAAGAAAAAAAGATAAGGGAGGAGGTTCAGCAGTGCATGCAGGTGTTCTAAATCTCATGTCCAAATCTGCTATCAGACTGCGAAATGTTTAGCTTTGTGATATGATATGATATCATATGAAACGAAATGATATGCTTATCATTTCCCAAGGCAAAATAGAGGGGAAAGTATTTTCCTGTCTTAATGAGGTATCACAATGCTCCCTGTGAAGGGCAAGTATAGTGAAAACGGGGAACTGGAGTTAGCTCTGCAGCAGACTACAGCAAAACGGTGTGACTGTTGTGATGTCCCTGCAGAGAAAGAAGACGTGTTTACAAACAAGGACAAGGTACAAAAAGAGGTGAAGGCTGTACTGACTCAAAATGCCACGCTGAGCTGCGAGGTGGCCCAGGAGAAGACGGAGGTGAAGTGGTACAAGGAGGGGAAACTGATCACCTCGAGCAAGAAGTTCAAGGTGCAGTCAGAGGGCAAACAGCGTCGGCTGGTGGTGAGCCAGGTGGAGAAGAAAGATGCAGGGGAGTACAGCTGCGAGGCTGCTGGCCAGAAACTCACCTTCAAGATTCATGTAACTGGTAGGAAACACATTTTGGTTGATATTCTTTGATTATTCCATAGTCTGGCTGTGGAAACGTCTGTGTGAATGTGTCTTGATTCTGCCATGAAACTGTTTTGGGGAGGATGAAAAGAAATGCTTACAAACGTGCAACTAAAATGATTATTTGTTTTTAACAGTGTTTCATCCAGCTCTTCCCCTACAACTACTTTATCATCAGCTGTCCATGGATGTCCAACTGTGATTTGTACAATGTGCAACACTGCTCTACCAGTTGATATTTCAACAGTAGTAGTTACAGATCTCTACTGTGGCTGCACTGAGAAGGTTTGGTTGTTGGTGTCCTAAGAACTTTTAGTCAGAGGCATTGCACTTGCCTTTGGCTTGTTGAATCCCACGTTGACAACCATTCATTCCATGTTCTGTAAATGTAATGACCAGTCATGAATCCATTGATACCTTTCTAATTGTACGTTTCTCATTAGTCTGAGGGTTTAGAACAGAGGCAGATCTCTCACTCCAGCTGCAGTAGAGATTGCTCTGGTGTCAGTATATTTTGCACAAGATCCAGTAAATTTTAACTTAGACTCCAGATAGCCATGGGCACATCAGCTGCATTCTGAGTGACCATTAGTGAGCTGGCTGATGACGAGGGTTTGTCTTCTGTTTTATTTGTAGCTGCACTCTACTGGTTTTTGCTCATAAGTCAACTTGTTCTCTGTTAACTTTACAGTTCTCGTCTTGTATTCTGAGCTGATCAGGACAGGGAATCTGTTTTCTCCTCTTCTTTCTTATGGCAGTGAACACATTGGAGCTTAATCCTGGTCAAGGTTTGGCATTTGATCAGCTATGTGGAGGAGCAACTGTACTGGGAGTCTACTGCCTTTCTGCTCACGCAGACCTGGTGTCCTTGCAGGGCATAGCTTGCGTTCTGTTCCCTTGTAAAGGTTGCAGTCTTTGCTCTCTCCATCTTGGGGCATTCTGCTCCTTCAGTCCCTGGTGTGCAATATATCTCTGCTCCTGTAGTAGACAGTTTTGCTGCTGCCTGTGGTGTAGACTCTAAACTATCAGCTTTTACGTTTCCCACACCATGTGGATGTGATTCTGGGGCCTTTGGATCTGTTCCGTGAGTTGTGTAGCTCATGCTTTTGGCTCAGGAAACTGGCAGTTTCAGCAAAGAGTGGATTACAGAAAGGGTAGATTTGGGAGGTATCTGTCAGAGAAAATGAAATATGAACGATTACAGAAAGACTATGGCAACAGCTGGAATCAACCAAGTTAATCCTCAGCAGCCAAAGCCAGCCCACATCTTATTGCAGAGGCGTAGGGAGAAAACCCAGCAATGTAGTGCTTTTACACTTGAATTTTGCTAGCTGAGGGCTATTATTAGCTGTTTGCCTCAGAAACCAAAGGTTTTCTGTTCTCTTTCAGACCGGATGAGCTCATGGCTGCACAGGGTAATGTAATACTTCCTCCTCTGCCATACGTGGAGAGTGCTTGCCTAGCTACCGTTGCTGTATTTCTCATGTTTACCACCGTAACATGACGTGCAAGTCCAGCCCTCACTGCAGAATGATGTGGTGTGAAAGTCAGGAGGGATTATGAGTACTCTTGGAGTGGTTGGCTCTTTCACTACAGAAATCCTCATCTTACTAGCTTCTCCCAAAGTGCAATGGCTTTCTGAGTCTTAATTTGTCCTCTTACCATTGCACTCAGAAAGATTTTCAGGGTTCCTCTACCCCAGGGTTCCACTGGTAGCACAGAACAATCCCATTTTAAGGACATGTTGAATGTTAGGTGCTGAGTGTTGAGCATTACGGGATGCAGATTAGACCTTCTTGCTTAAAAGAAACAAGTGCTGTACACCTTGGAAACCTATAGAAAACTAGACTAAAAAGGGCTGATTCTGCCATCTCATTATCTCAGTATTTGTGGTGCACGCTGAAATCCTTATTTGAAGTGGGCCAAAGCTCCATTGCATTTGTGAGAAGTTTTGCATCACCTGGTTGGTCTAGGCCATGTTTGTTGTCTTGCTAATAAGCAAGCCTTCTGATCTTCATCAAATCATTGTGGTTGGAAAAGACCACAAAGATCCCCACATCCAGCCTCAACCCATCCCACCATGCACACTGCCCACGTCCCTCAGTGCCACATCTCCATGGTTATTGAACACTCCCAGGGATGGTGACCCCACCACCTCCCTGCAAAGCTGTGCCACCACATCACCATTCCTCTTCAGAAGAAGTTTTTCTTAACATCCAACTTGAACCTTCCCTGAAAATCATCAGTCAAAACAGGGGCTGTTGAAGATGGGCGGAGAGAATGATGCTTCTACAGTCAGTACAAGCAGGGAGATCAAATGTAGAGTGTATCAACTGCATTCTTGCATTGGCTTGCTGCCCTGCTCCCTCGCCTTCAGTGGACTGCAGTGCTGGTGGTAGAGCTGTGGTGTGAATCCTGGGATTGCACGTACTGCAACGGTCAGCAGCACAGGAACTTGAGCTGAACTTACCCTCCTGGGCAGCTGCTGCCACTCAGAATTCAGACAGCATGCAGAGGAGAAAGTCATGAAGGAAGGGAAAGGGATGGCAGCAGAAGGCTTCACAGAGTGACAGCGGGGAGGAAGGAGATAGGGGACAGGTCATGGAAGGGTTTGCCATGACTGCTGGGGAGCAGGAGCCTTCCCGGTCACCTGAGCTGGGTATGCCTGAATATGCTTGCATGAATGATCTGAATGAGTGGTCTTCCATGTCTCCACTGCAAATAAAAGGCAATGTCAATCCCCCTCACACCTGCTAGTCCTGCATTCATGCTTGGAGCCTCTGTCTTGGTATCAACATCAGGACCCTGGGATCTTTCCTGGGACCCAAACAAGCATAGGAAGCTTATTCAAAATTGCTCTGCTGTTAGAAGCTGGCTAGCACTAGAGAAGTCCATGATGTAAGTGCATCATAAATATTCTGCACTTCTACAGCCTTTTGTAGGGCAAACCATGGAATAGAAATGGAAGCCCATTTATTTAGGGTTTATCTGTTCTCCCACGCCTCAAATAGGAGCTAGCATGAACGCTCTCAGCGACCAGTTGTTGGTAAAAGGAGAATCAGATAAAACAGTCATTAAAGTAATCAATAAAAGATTCAATGTATCAATCGATCCCACTTAGCAAAGTGATTAACTGAATCCCCTTAACTGAAGTGTGTATGCCTAACTAATTATACTTGCTATCTTTCTGATGCTAACTCCATTTGTTGACACAAAGGGTAAGGTGGGCTTTAAACACTTTCTTCTATATGTGTTAGGTATTAAGAGGAGATGACCTCAGCCAGTTCTCTGAAGAATCAGGGGTTGCTGAGAGTAGAAAACCATGCTTTATGCATAAAACCGAGCTACAAAACCTAATGTAGGCCAAGTATTCACAATATTAAGGGCTATATCACTGCCATATGGTAGAGTCAAAAGATGGTTTTCTGCTCTTAAATTTCTATGGTTTCCTGATTTTGAGGTCTTCATAATTGAGCTGTATTTGGCAGCTCTCCAGCGTAGAGTGGAGCAATATCAAAAAGACACACAGATGAAGATCTGTCATTGTCTTCATTAAAAGAAATCTGAAAATTAGGAGTCCTAGCTGATAGTAAAGACTACCCAGAGGGATGGGATGACCATAGGGACTGTGCTGAGGATGCATTATAATGTGTGATAAACACTGTGAAGCAGTGTTGCTCCAGGAAATGGTCCAATACAACATAGAAGCAACTTTTAATGTCTTCCAGTCACAAGTTGTTCATATGTAATGTATATTTTACCCAGTGTTTTCCAGTTCTAGAAGCAGAGGATGCCTTTATCAACAAGCAGAAGGTGTAGAAGGAGGTGAAGGCTGTACTGACTCAAAATGCCACGCTGAGCTGCGAGGTGACCCAGGAGAAGACGGAGGTGAAGTGGTACAAGGAGGGGAAACTGATCACCTCGAGCAAGAAGTTCAGGGTGGAGTCAGAGGGCAAACAGCGTCGGCTGGTGGTGAGCCAGGTGGAGAAGAAAGATGCAGGGGAGTACAGCTGCGAGGCTGCTGGCCAGAAACTCACCTTCAAGATTGATGTCACAGGTGAGAGAAATTGTTTTGACTGTATTGAACCCCCCAGCAAAGAAGGAGGGGAAAGTTAAGTGGTTTGACACATTCAACCCCAGCATTCAGTGATGCAGACGGTGCTTAAATTCTGTTTAATTTGTGTACATTCCTGTTTGCCTTCTGAAGCTATGAACACAGAGGACTTGGGTAGCCTCAGCTTAAGACAGGCTGGAAATAATTCGGGAATTTCCCTGGGGATCTCAAGTAGATGCAATGATAGCAAAATGAGAAGTCAATAATTACAGGGGAAATTAAAGAATATTAAAGGTATCTTCATGGCACAAGCACACCCCTGCAAATGCTTCTTCCTAAATAGTCTCAGAGACAGCATTTGGTCACAATGCTAGACGGCAGCATTGGTGGTTTCTATTAAATTAAAGAAACCTGCAACTAAAAAGGTTTTCCCGTATTTTCTTTTGTTTTCTTCTCTATAGCAGGTACAAAAGAAATGCTTAAAAATAGAAAGGCTTCAAGCTGGTGCTTTTCTTTCCAGAAATGGAGGAAGACAGGCGTTCATTTATTAGGAGAGTCTGATAAGAAAGTGGAAAAAGGCTTTTTACCAGGGTCTATAGCAACATAACAAAGGGCAATGGTTTCAAAAGTGAAGAGGGTAGACTCAGTTTGGACATGAGAAAAGTTCTTTATGATGAGGGTGGTGATACACTGGAACAGATTGTCCAGTGCAGGTTGTGGGTGACTCATCATTGGAGTGTCCAAGGGCAGGCTGGATGGGGACCCTGGGCAGCCTCATTTAGTGAATGATGTCCCTGACCACGGCAAGAGGTTGGACTGGATGATCTTTAAAGCTTCCTTCTATACCCAAACCATTCTATGATTCCATAGGGGAAACCATTTTATTACTGCCTCTGAAAACTCAGGAGATATTAGAATTGTTTTCAGAAATAAGTAGGTGAGAAAAATACATTTCCTCACTATGACTTAATCACAAACAGAATTTAATCTTGACCCTCACCTGGCTTTTGCTGGCAAAGCAACTTACAGCTGTCAGCTTGTTTGGACAATGTAATGCCTGTCCCCGTGTATGAAACAGACTTTTCAATGACTGCGTATGCTGGTGTGCTGCTGGACAGTGGGGAAAGGGGTGTTTTTTAATTTTTGAAGATTTTGGAACATGATACTGGTGGAAATGAAAACAAGTTTAGGGCTATCTAAACTGTTTTGGTCTGGCAGGGAGGAAGTTCTTCACTGGCAATTGATATAGTTCAGATGTTGGCATTCAGTTCTGTATGGGAGATCACAATGTGAACCACTGATTGATCAGCTGAGGCAAGTGTGGGGTCAGCTGTGGGAGCACAGGTGAAAGTTATGTAGCTGTGCTCCCTGGAGGGGTGGAGTTCAACTCCACCTCCTCTGAGACCTCATTTAAGGGCTGACCCTCACTGAGGCAGCATCTCGTGGAGATTGCTTGCCAGGGAGGATTGTCTCAGCTCTGGTGAGTTCCCTTTTCCTTATATCTTCTGTATTTCTACCATTTTGCTTGTAATTGCTATCCTTGTTAGTACCAGCATAGTTACTGCCAATACAAGTTCATAGCACTGTCAGGAAATGTGAGTGGGAAAGCTGTCCTCAACGGTACAGTCCAAAGACTAATTTGGGCATTTGGGGAAGGCTGTGTAGAAAAGATTCATGTCTTAAATGTGCCCATTTGCCTTCAATTCCAGAAGCAGAAGATGCTTTTTTCAACAAGGAGAAGGTGCAGAAGGAGGTGAAGGCTGCACCAACCGAAAATGCCACGCTGAGCTGCGAGGTGGCCCAGGAGAACACGGAGGTGAAGTGGTACAAGGAGGGGAAACTGATCACCTCGAGCAAGAAGTTCAAGGCTGAGTCAGAGGGCAAACAGTGTTGGCTGGTGGTGAGCCAGGTGGAGAAGAAAGATGCAGGGGAGTACAGCTGCGAGGCTGCTGGCCAGAAACTCACCTTCAAGATTCATGTCACAG
The DNA here is from genome assembly GCF_054131305.1 of Coturnix japonica. NCBI lineage: Eukaryota > Metazoa > Chordata > Aves > Galliformes > Phasianidae > Coturnix > Coturnix japonica. The sequence goes on from NC_140699.1 coordinate 3,252,900, forward strand.
GTAAGACAGGTGTTGTCTGAAATACAGCAGAGATCAGTAAAGTAAAATCTAGTTTCTATTATACAGTGATCCAGTTGCAGTAGTCTGTGCTGAGGTTTTTCCCCTATACTTGATTGCCTGGGTTTGTAGCAAGTATTTGGATTTAGTATGGCACAAAGACCTGTTTCAGTCTGTCTGTAGAATAATAATTACTGATATATGTACAGTGGAAGCAATATTCAAGATATTATTCAAATCTCTCCAGTGTCTGAGATCCCAAACTGTAATTCTTGTTCACCGAAACATTTGACTAAGAAAAGTATGTGCAGTGAGGCTGGAGTGCATGTTCTACGTGCAGCCTTTTGTGGCAGGAGAAGCAGGAACTTCTCCTAGTAGTACACTGCCTTTTTACTATGCCTTTATGTTGGAGGCTGCATCTGGATAGGTGAGTCTGCTACTCACAGTAAGAGACCTGGTAGAGCTGACTATTGCCAGAGCTCAAAGTAAGATAGATATCTGCAAATCACACACAAAGAACAAAGGACCGCGTTGGTGAGCATATTTCCTTTGTGCCTTTGACAGTCACAGTTGTGGCAATGGTAGAGGCCATGAGGAGTCTGTTCAGGAAGCCAGGAGTACTGTTCTGGGTCATGAAAAGGCAGCCAGTGGTTTGACTATCGCATGTTTATGTGTTTTGATGTTTCACAGTGGGTCTTAAGCAAAAGGAACTCAGGTTTTGGTTGCCTGCAGGTCAGATGTTCTTTTGGGTTCAATATGTTTGCATAGTGACTTGCAACCATGGGACTGGTGTTCAAGGACCCTCTTGGTTCCTTCAGTTCCTAGGTTCTTTCTTGCCTAGATTTGACACTTAGTTTCAACAGAAGAGCTGATATTCTCTAGTGAAGGCTATTAGTTTGGGCACAAGTGGTAACCTAAACCTGTTCCAACCTGTACATACAAACCTACAAGATGGTCTCATTTCAGTCCTTCTGTTTTTCTTTTCTTCCCTCAGAGCCAAAACCTGTGTTTATAAACCAGGAGAAGGTGCAGAAAGAGGTGAGTGCTGCCCTGGCAGCAAGTGCTTCCCTCAGCTGTGAAGTAGCACAGGATCCAACTGGAGTAAAATGGTACAAGGATGGAAGACTGCTTGCCTCCTCCAGAAAGTTCAGAATGGAATCTGTGGGCAAAACACGGCGTCTGGTTGTGGAGCAGCTGGAGAAAAAAGATGCTGGAGAATACATCTGCGAGGCTGCTGGCCAGAAGATGACCTTCGAGCTGGAAACAACTGGTGAGCATTCAGAAATTCTCAGCCAGGATTTTGTAGCCTTGTTTTGAACTGGGTTTTAGGGTGAAATCTCAGTTTTCTTTGCACCTGACAGTGTGAGAATTTGCTCTGGCCCTTTGTGTACCTCCCCGGTGCTCAGCTGTTCCTTCCCTTACTTGGGGATAACATCATTTATTCAAGGTGATGTCCAAACGGGCTTGTTAACAGTCCTCTGCAGTGCTTTAAGCTGTCATATGTCAGCCAGAATTTATGCGTGTTCTATAGCCATTCCTACATGTTGAAAACACTGCACTGTGCTTAAGCGTCAGCATATGTTCCAGTAAGTACAGTTCCATTAATTCTAGGGAATTGGGTGAATTAAGCATAGATCTGAAGGCTGCCTTTGCCCAGTGCAGAGATGGAAGGACTAATGTAGATTTGACTTGATATTTTCCCTTCTAGGATGGGAAGGAGCTCTGTCAAAGTACAAAAGTGGGCATTACTTCCCAGGGAAATAAGAGAAGTCTCATTATTCACAGGCGGTGAACTCTCATTTTCTCTCTCAGTCTGCAACCAGGCTGGGTTGCTGTTTCAGTACTGGCTGTTTTATGCAGGAACTCTGCTCCTGAGGTTAATCCAAGATGATTTTGATTAAATTATCTTATGTTATAAACGAGCTAACATCCTTTGCTTGAATGTCAAGGAAGTTAAACATCACCAAGGCCTTTCACAGAAATAAAAACTCCTACCTACCTACCTTTCTGCCCACAAAACATCCAGCTTCTCTTTTGGAATTTACTTTTGCAAAGTAAGATGGATTATTTTCTTAGGAGGTTGATTTTCTACGTTTAGACTTCAGATTTGTGTTTGAACGTTGAGGGATAAAAAACATAGCTTGACCTTTTCTTCATTTTCTCTTGCTGTTTGAAAAGAACACAGGGTTTTGGTTTTTTTTTTAATATATACAATGTCAGGGTATATATATGATGTTAAGTGTGATAAAGAAAAGGGAGACATTTGAGTTAGCACACTACTCAAGAGTTCAGTCCCCAGCTTTGCCACTGTTAAAATTATAAGGGCAAGAACTTCCTGGAAAATGAATTTCTCCTAAGTAGAGTCATTACATTTGAGCTACAGAGACCTTTACTAGGTGAAAACTTGTTGTTCAGAGCTAAGTTGCTGTATTTAACCAAAGTAATTATCAATGTCCGTGTTTCAATGAACCTCTTTTCCATTTCGTAATGCGAGGAGTTTGATATTGGGATGGGAAGGTCATGGTTTGATTTAGATGTTGGACTGGGAATCAGAAGATCTGGGCTCTTTTCAGGTTGTCAATCTTATTGTCTGACTTCTTAACAACATTCTTTTCTTTCTATTATTTTTTAATGATGTTTCAAGGCATTCTGAGCTGATAGGTGTAGTGTTCATGTGCAGTAATGCTGACGTGAGTAAGTGGGGTGATAATGTAAGGGTTTTTTACATTCCTTCTAAATCTCTGCTTTCTCTTGTTCCATCCTTCTTAAAGAGCAATCCATTAATCTAGTAAAGGAGCTGTGTGATGAGGATGTGACTGAGCCTGAAAAAGCCAAATTTGAATGTGAGATATCCATTCCTTCTGTGAAACCTCCCAAGTGGTATCTACGTGGGGAAGTCTTACAGGCTGGCAGAAACTTGATTATGCAGTAAGAAGGCACCATCCACCAGCTTGCCATAGCGATAACCACCACTGATATGACAGGCACCATTCAGTTCTCAATTGGCAAATCCAAATCCACAGCCAATCTGCTTGTCAGAGGTAACATATCCAGGCTTTGAAAACACTGCACTGTGCAAAGATCTGTTTGAATAGCTGTGATGTGCTTACTATTCAGATCTACAGAGCTGAGGTTTTGTCCTTGGCTATACCAAAGAAGTCAAATCAGGTGAAATTAATTGTATTTCTGAACTAGACAAGGTTAAGTTTGGTAGCACCTAAATTTGATGCAGTTTGTCATTGATTTCATCTGAAAGAAACTTGCAGGCTTTTTATCTGCTGTTGTCCCCAGCATAAGAGTCTCCATTCACACCCTAAAGTACTTGTTATATTTTCAACTCACTCTTATTTGAATAAAAGCCTCAACAATTGGGAGCAATTTAATAAGCACAGAACAAGAGCTGGACCTTGCATTTGGTAGATAATATACAGTATTACTTTATAGAAATGTAGTCAATGGCATTCCCTATAGACAATCGTTTGTTTTATCTTTAGAGTCGTTCAAAGAACCATTGTGAACATGACATTAATTGGAATGGAATACACGCAAGAGACTTTCCTCTTCTTCCAATTGTCCTCATCCTTTCTTCTCTTCCACCCCTGCTTTGCAGATTACCATATAGAAATCACCAGGAAGTTGGAGGACAAGACAGCTTTGGAACATCATTCTGTCATCCTGTCCTGTGACTTCAGGCCTTCTCCAAAGGTTGTGAAATGGTTCAAAGGCCACACACTCATCAAGCCCTCTGAGAAGTACAAGATCAAGAGGGATAAGCATTCAGCAGAGCTCAAGATTCTGAAGCTGAAGCCCGATGATGCTGGTGTGTACAAGTGCAAGGAATTGCAGAGACTGAGGCCACGCTGACAGCTGAAGGTATGAGCAGGGGGGGTGGTCTCTTACATGTCCTATTTCACCTCAGATTTCTCTTCTTGGGGTTGATTTCTGCCGTTCTCTCCTGCTAACTTTATAAATGTATAATCTTCACTGAGAAGATTACACAAAGATCATCTAGTCCAACCATTCTAACACATCCCAGTATGATTTATAGTAACAGTGGTAACAGTTCACCTTGTTTCCTCACAGCCCGCAATGTAGAAGTAACCTGCAGGATGTAGAAATTGAAGAGAGCTCTGCTGTCTTCTCCTGCGAGCTGTCCCATGATGACGAGGACGTGGAATGGTTCCTGAATGGCAGCCTCCTTTACACCAACAATTACAATGACATCAAGAGCGTTGGCAATTGCTGCACACTGACAATGAAGCAGGTTAAGCCTGAGGATGCTGGCACAGTGACAGTGAAGTCAGACAAGGTGTCAGAAAGCGCACCTGAAGGTGATAGGTGGGTCTGATCACAGCCCTCCTGGATGTAAGTGATGCTAAGGAGCTCCAGTTCATTCTATTGTGCAGCAGTCCTGCTTCTAAAGCTCACCTCTCTGGGGTGACAAGTCATCAGAGGCTTTCTTCCAGTGGAAGGTTCCATTGCAGCAGATATCAACGAAGGAGGATGGTTTTGGTGTCCTGCCAAAGCATTCCATTGCTTTTTATCATCATTTTATTTAGCACAAGGAGAGTTACAAGAGCAGTTTCTTTTACTGCTTCAGTAACATGCAGTGTCAATGCTGTTGTCTCCAAGGATTTATGACTGCAGGGAGAGATCATTCAGTGTGTGTTTTGCCTCTGGGATGACTAATGACCAGGCTGTGAGCAACCTGATCTAGCTGTGAATGTCCCTTTTTATTGCAGGGGAGCTGGGCTAGATGGCCTTTAAGGGTCTCTTCCAATTCTAAGGGTAATGTGATTCTAATCTGCTCTCCCCAGCAATTAAGTTCTTTTACTCTATGCGCTCAGAGTTTGAAGGATTTCCTCTTTCTCCTTTCTTTTGCATTTGGTGGAAGTTTTTTCCCCATTATAAACATCTGATGTGTGAAATAGAAGATAGATAAAAGGAGTCAATAAAACAGGAAAATCAAAAGTGTTCAGCATCTTATCCTCTTAATCCTGTGGCCTGCTGTATGAGCTGTGCTCCGTGTGAGGGCAATGCCAGCTCTCCAGCTTTAGAAGAGCTGCATCCCAATTACTTCATATGATATCAGTCCCACCCACCGGCAATGCAGGCTGTCCCTCCTGTTCCCTGTATTCTCCTACTGATTAGTTCAGAATTCCATAAAGTGCATTCAGTCAACACACATGAAACCGCTTTAGGTTCTATATTGGTGTTGTCAGTACTGGTAAAGATTTATTTATCCCTCTTTAAAAATCTGAAAGCAACTGGAAATGTCTCAACTACTGTATCACATTGTTCTGTTTTGCCCTTTTAATTGCAGAGAAGCCTGCTGTCTTCATGAAGTCCTTGGATGATGTTTTTGGTGAGGAGCGGGGTGTGATTAAATTGGAATGCGAAGTCTCTAAAGAGAAGGTCAAACCAGTGTGGAAGAAGGACGGTGTTCTGCTCACTTCTGGCAACAAGTATGAGCTGGTACAGTCTGGGAAGACCCTATATCCCCTTATCCATGACTTCGAGAAGTCAGATGCAGGTTTCTATACCTGTGATATTGTCCGTGATGTTGCCAAATCAAAGGTCGGCGTTCAGGTTAAGTACTGTGGAAAGTAAAGGAGTGCTGAAAGCACATTCAGTGTGGTCACTATGTCTTACACCTATTCCCCCGTGAGCCTTAATAGTTTCTACAATAGAAGTGTATTACTGCAATTCAGCGCAGTGATGTCTGGAAAATTCCCATTGCTTTTGATGTGAATGTATCTCATTTTGCCATGAAAATCACCAAACACATCAAGAATGTCCTGGAAATATTTCCTTTCTAAACATCCCTAAAATGGAGAAATGGTTTGAACACCAGTAGGGGTAGGATGGTAACAAATTAGCTAATAGAAACATTTAATTTCTTGTCGTAGGCAAAACCCTTTTTCTCACGCAGCATCCTAGAGTTGTCCTCTCTGTTAGGTTGTTCCCTCTGTAGCTCATTGAATCTTCATTGTGCTCCATGGAATGAGCTGCTCTAATTGTAGTTCTTCCAGAGCAAAGACAAGAGATTCACGTCTCTTTTTTTTTTATAGCTTTCTGGTAATTCTGAGTGGAGAATGTCTTAGAGAATACATCAGTAAGGAATGCAGCCATGTTCTGCAAATCCTAAGTTAAAACACCAGTACTGCTACTCATGTCAGTCACAAATGCCTTTTCTCCATATAAACCTCATACTAACGTATCTCTTACCTTCCAGAGCTGAATAGTGGCATTACCAAACGGCTGAAAACCACTGAAATCCAGGAGGGAGAAGATTGTACTTTTGAATGCATTCTGTCCCATGAAAGCATTGATGAGTTCAACTGGACACTGAATGGAAGCAGAGTGAAAAATGGTGGGCGATTTAAAGCTTCTAACGTGAGTCGGAAATATACTCTCATTATCAAAAGTGTGACTCCTACTGACGCTGGGGAAGTCGTTTTTACTGCCCGTGGTCTAACCTCCAAAGCCTCTCTGTCTGTGAAAGGTAATGAGATGGGAGAGATTCTGGGGTCTGATTCCTTCAACTGTCTTCTGATAAGATTGTCGTGAGAGCTAACTCATAATATGGTTAAAGTGAATAGCAACCTTCTACTTAAACCTCGAAGCACTGAGAATTTCTCTTAAAAATAAGTAAAAGGACAAAACATTTTACACAAATGTGAGAACTACCCAAAGCACTGGGGTAGTGTTGGAAATGGGCATCTCACTACAGCTTGTTCCATTAACAGTAAATCAGGAATGATCTGTTGAGGCAACTGTGGGAGCAAATATCCTCTAAGTATAAGCTGAAGGGATGGCCTTCACATCATCTAGCTGTACAACAAATTCCTATCTAGAACATGTGCATCTGAGAGCATCATCTGAGGCTCCCAGTGTGATCAGTGGAGAGAAGGAAGAGGCAGTTTTCAGACATGGTTCATCATCCTCAATGGGGTAGATTTGAGAGAGAATTAATGGTGCCTGGAATTCTATTGTCTGTACTTTACAGATTACTGCTGGCTGTAGGATGGCCTCTGTTGCAAGTGCCTCTCTAACTTATCTCCAGCATGTAGATGCGTGTATTTTGAGAGAGGCATCCTACCCTAAGTGTATGTTACTCAAAAAGCAATGTTTTCTTCCAGGAAAACCTACTGAGGTTTCAAAACAGCTGGAGGATAAGACAGCAGCAGCAGGGCAGGACATCAGCCTGAGCTGTGAGCTGTCAAAGCCGGATTTGAACATCAGGTGGTACAAGGATGGCAAAGCAATCAGAAAAAGCCAGAAGTACGACTTGCAGCAGGAGGGAAGGAACTGGGGCCATTCTGATCATCCATGACTCTACTGCCAAGGACAGTGGGGAGTACCCCTGTGAGACAGAGGACTCCATAACAAAAGCCAGGGTCACTGTGCAAGGTGAGTTGAAAAGCACACTGGGGATGGCATGTAGAGAAGTCGAGGTAAATATCTGCAGCCTGTGGGTGATGTTTTTCTCTTCTGTTTCCTTGAGCAGGATCAATTCTTAGTTTTCAGAAAATACGATGGATTAAAATCTTTTCCTTAAAATAATCTGGAAACCGAATGATTCTCCAGTGTGATGTGGATCTGGGCAGCCTGGTCTGGTGGTTGGTGGCCCCTTGACAGGGGGTTTAAAACTAGATACTCTTTGAGGTCCTTTCCTACTCAGGCCACTCTATGATTCTGTGATCATTCTATGGTTCTATGATCTTGGTTGTTAGTGAGCCAAGAAAAGATGGCAATCTGAATTAGTCTATATTGAATATGTGTAATCAAAACTATATGCAGTTTATCAGATGAGATCCTACCAGCGCATGTATAATGGTATTGAACTTTCCAGATATCTACTGGAATTATCAAACCTATGTAAATGGGTGGACTCTGTGGACTTCTTAGATTCTTTGCATCTCTATGTGATGTTCTAGAAGTGAGGGCAAAGGAGATTCAGGACACCTCTGTATGCTTGAGACTTGTTCGGGTAACAAATCCCTTTGTCCCACACCCTCATCCCCCTCTTTTCCTTCCAGAAAAACCTAATTACTTTATCAAGGAACTTTCAGATCTGAAAACTGAAGAAAGTGGAACTACAATTTTTTCATTTCAGTGCGAGAAATGCTCATACACCGTCATATGGAGGAAAGGCATTGCTGAGCTCAGGCCTGGCAGGAAATACGAGATGGCACAGAAAGGACGAGACCTGCAGCTGAGCATAAGAAATCTGGAGAAAAGTGACAGTGACGTGTACACCTGTGACATTGGTGATGCCCAGTCCAGAGCCAAGCTGGTTGTACAAGGTATGTGTGAGAGCCATATGACTGCGCATCCTGTTTCTCCACTCCCAAGACATTATCCTGGTAGAATTTGTACATTTATGGCAGGTCTTTGGGGCTGCAGCTGTCTGGCCTGAATAGCGGTTCACAAGCCATGCACAGAGCGAGCTGCACGGAAAGGGAAAGAACTACCAACTAGAGCAGTGCCATTGAGAACTTTATGTATCATTTAAAAACCAAAAATGCTGATGTACGGTGAGGCTGGTGACCCAGAAATCAGTGTGAACTTTCTATCTCTGACCTTTCTGAGTTAAAAATAGTTCTCTAAAGTTCTAGGCAAAAATTCCCTGATGCAGCATTCTGGGTAGTTGTCACGGTTTAAACTAAAATTTACCTGTGTTCGTGACAGGGGGGCCACAGGCAAGCGAGGTGCTAGAAGGAGCTGAACCTCAGTCCCAGTTACTTCAGAAGCAGCCCGAACCCCCTCATACACGGCTAAGATCTCCTTCTCAGTTTAAGCATAGCGCTCCTCAGACCCTTTATATGCTCGACTCCAAAATCCCAGGGGTCGGCCTTGGGTCTCTCCTGAAGCTCTTTGCCACAAACTCCAAGTGGGACCTTTTTCTCCAGCAGCAGTGTAGATTATGTTTTTCACATCCTGTCCCGTCCGTACTGGCCCCAAGGCCACGGCATGGGCTATCTCTTGTTTTATCTGCTCAAAAGCCTGCTGCTGCTTAGGACCCCATGAGAAATTATTCTTCTTCCACGTTACCTGATAGAGGGGGCTCACTATGTGGCTGTAGTTTGGGACATGCATTCTCCAAAAGCCCACTACTCCCAGGAAAGATTGGGTCTCTGTCTTGTTGGTGGGCGGAGACATAGCAGTGATTTTGTCAGTCACATCTGCTGGGATGTGTCGATGCCCATCTTGCCGTTTTACACCTAAAAACTGGATTTCCTGGGCAGGCCCCTTCACCTTGCTGCGCTTAATGGGAAAACCAGCTTGCAAAAGAATTTGGATTATCTGTTTTCCTTTCTTGAAAACCTCTGCTGCTGTATGGCCCCACACGACAATATCATCAATATACTGCAAGTGTTCGGGAGCATTACCCTGTTCCAAGACAGCTTGGATCAACCAATGGAAATGGTTGGGCTGTGCTTCCACCCTTGAGGTAAACAGTTCCAGGTATACTGAACAGCTCTCCAGGTAAAAGCAAACTGTGACCTACATTTTGCAGCCAATGGGATGGAAAAGTAGGCATTAGCAATGTCAAAGATGGCAAACCACCTTGCTTCTTTTGACTCCAGTTCATACTGGAGTTCTATCATGTCTGGTACAGCAGCACTCAATGGAGGTGTGAATTCATTCAGGCCACGGTAATCCAGCGTCAGCCTCCATTCTCCATTGGCTTTACGCACTGGCCATATGGGGCTGTTAAAAGGCGAGTGAGTTTTGCTAATCAATCCCTGATTCTCTAATTGGCGAATTAGCTTGTGAATGAGGAGCAATGAGTCCCTATTGGTGCGGAACTGCTGTCTTGTACCACTTTGGTGGCAATTGGTACCACTTGGTCTTTTACCTGGAGCAACCCCACAGCAGAAGGATCATCTGACAGACCAGGTAAAGCTGACAGCTGCTTAACACAGTTTGTGTTAACAGCAGCTATCCCAAAGGCCCATCGATAGCCCTTGGGATCCTTAAAATATCTCATCCTAAGGTCATCAATACCCAAAATACATGGAGCCTCTGGACCAGTCACAGTAGGGTGTTTTTGCCAGTTTTTACCATTGAGGCTTATTTCGGCCTCCAACATAGTCAATTCTTGGGAACCCCCAGTCACTCCATGGATCTATATTGGTTGTGTCCCTTGGTGACTTGAGGGCATTAGGGTGCATTGTGTGCCAGTGTCCACCAAGGCTTTATATTTCTGTGGTTGAGATGTGCCAGGCCACCTAATCCACACAGCCCAGTATACTCTATTGTCCCTTTCCCCGCCCAGGCTGTAGTCAGGGCCCCTCTATTGGTTACCTCGATGGCTTGCAGCAACTGGAACTTCCCCCCTTTTGGGGCATGTAGCCCTGTCTTTCATGTCTCATGTCCAGTTCCACATGTTGTTTGAAGCACCATCTTAGAGGCAGCCTTTATTTCTCCAGCCCACCACTCTCTTGTACCACGAGAGCTCTCCTGCTTCTCGCTGTGATGTGAGACCAAATGGAAGGCCCTGCAGAAGTCTGGGTAGGTGATGTCAGTTGCTGTTCCTTTCCCCAACTGGTGCTGGGAAAAGCAGGGAATGGGACTGGGAGACATCCCGGCGGTGGGATCCTGCCTAAGCAGAACTGAATGGCTGTTCTGATCCATGTATTTTAACCTGAGTGAATCTGAAACTAATGAGGGAGGTGAGGGACCTGTGGGAAGAAAATGTATGTGCGCAGTTTGTGGTGCAAGGTGTTCTAGGAGCTGCTGGTAACAGTGCCCAGAAGTCTTCCTTTTTTGACGGGGAGAGGATTAACAAGGTTATTTTAATGAATCTATTTCCTTTCTGTTCATCTTTCATACTACCTCTCAAAAAACTGTCTGTGGATTCTGTCATAGTTTTGTGCTGTTGCTGTCAATATTCTACATCATAACATCATGTGCAGTATGAATCATTAATTGAGGGTATAAATAGTGGAATCATGTACAAAGGAAAAAGGGTTAAAGAGAAAGTAAATTTATGTGTGGATTCTATGCATTCTCAAGTAGTAGTTCTTGCTAAAGAGAATTCGTGTGCACTCTGTGCTTTCATCTGCACAAAGGATCTTGTAATCATCTCTGTCTGTGTTTCTTTTAGACCCAGAGATGGAGCAGAGAGGAACACAGACTTGGGTGGATCTTCATTCAGGAGCAGGGACACGTCATGCTCATCTGAGGTGTCTGGCTGACAGCAAGAGCAGAGAGGTAAGTTTCATAGGGTCGCGTGCCCATTTTATTTTATTTTTCATTCATGATGCATAGAGGCGTTCCCCAGACAAAGTGAGCATTTCTCAACTGGACTTTCTAGAAATGAGCTAGGCAGTGAAAATGGGTTTGAAGCATTCCTAAGAGCCCCGCAAGAGAATGCTGAGAGTTAATCTGGCACCCTCCTTTGGAAACGTCCATTGTCTGTCAGCTCTTCAGCTGTGCCCTAACACCTCCCATTGCGCTGCCACACCAGGATAGAATTCCAAGCCCACACTGAGTCCTGGAATGTTGTGGTGCCGTGTTGGAATCAGATGTGACCACGTGGTCTTGGCTCCCCGCCTTGTGGGGGGTCATGGTGGACCAGGCTGTTGGCCGTTGGTGATGTCATAAGCGGCTGGAATGAGGGGAGGAGCGGTGCGTTCTGTGTTCCTTTGTGGGTGAGCTAGTGGTCGGAGTGGTTGGTTGTCTTGTTGTTCTTGTGCCTTTTGTGCCGTTAGTGCTGATAGTTAGTGTTGGCGGTTAGTTAGTGTTGGCGGTTAGTTAGTGTTGGCGGTTAGTTAGTGTTGGCGGTTAGTTAGTGTTGGCGGTTAGTTAGTGTTGGCGGTTAGTTAGTGTTGGCGGTTAGTTAGTGTTGGCGGTTAGTTAGTGTTGGCGGTTAGTTAGTGTTGGCGGTTAGTTAGTGTTGGCGGTTAGTTAGTGTTGGCGGTTAGTTAGTGTTGGCGGTTAGTTAGTGTTGGCGGTTAGTTAGTGTTGGCGGTTAGTTAGTGTTGGCGGTTAGTTAGTGTTGGCGGTTAGTTAGTGTTGGCGGTTAGTTAGTGTTGGCGGTTAGTTAGTGTTGGCGGTTAGTTAGTGTTGGCGGTTAGTTAGTGTTGGCGGTTAGTTAGTGTTGGCGGTTAGTTAGTGTTGGCGGTTAGTTAGTGTTGGCGGTTAGTTAGTGTTGGCGGTTAGTTAGTGTTGGCGGTTAGTTAGTGTTGGCGGTTAGTTAGTGTTGGCGGTTAGTTAGTGTTGGCGGTTAGTTAGTGTTGGCGGTTAGTTAGTGTTGGCGGTTAGTTAGTGTTGGCGGTTAGTTAGTGTTGGCGGTTAGTTAGTGTTGGCGGTTAGTTAGTGTTGGCGGTTAGTTAGTGTTGGCGGTTAGTTAGTGTTGGCGGTTAGTTAGTGTTGGCGGTTAGTTAGTGTTGGCGGTTAGTTAGTGTTGGCGGTTAGTTAGTGTTGGCGGTTAGTTAGTGTTGGCGGTTAGTTAGTGTTGGCGGTTAGTTAGTGTTGGCGGTTAGTTAGTGTTGGCGGTTAGTTAGTGTTGGCGGTTAGTGCCTTTATTGCCTTTTTCTTCTCACCGTCGTGCGCAGCAGCTTGTAGGTAAGCTGAGCTGGCGTGGGATGGATGGGTGGGCAGTGAGGTGTTGAGAACTGCTGGCTGTCAGAGCTCACAGCACCGTATTGCTTACTCTTGACCATCAGACATAATTTTCCCCTGGTACACACGTTCCAAAGGGGGTATCCGTAAAGTTGGCACCTGTCCCATGCTTCTTCCATTGTCTTTGCTCAGTAGTGGAAGCATTGTAAAGTTGCTGGACGGACAGGCATCACGTAGCCTGAGACTCAGCATGTCTTGCAGCAAGTGGATGGGACGGTTGTGCTGTGTGTGTTATTCCATGGATGTCTTAGCCCTGCTCACTGACCTGCTCTTTCTCTCTCCTCTCCTCACCCTCCGCCCACTGCCTCGGTGCAGCTTTTGCTCTCATTCCATCCGAGCAAAGCGACAACTGCTGCAGATAGCTTGAGGTGATCTCACTGCCAGGTACGTGCCATGATTTGTCCCCCCACATGGTTTTGCCACATGGTATGTGAATGTAGTTCTGAAGAAGTCTGTCCATACTGTGCTGTGTGAATAGAGAAAACAGAAGTGTGTTTCTGCTCTGTTCCAGCTCTTCACACTTGCTGTTATGGGTGCTGCGTGCAGTGAGATCAGCCGTGAGCCTGAGGTGGCGGCGACAGAGGTACAGTATGAAGCTCTGGCCGGTCTTTGTTCCCTGTGTTGAACCATTAGAAGGAGCTGCAGATGTACTCTCCTGCAGGAAAGAATGGGCCAAAAAGGGCCTGGCCAGCTGTCTGCGCCAGTGCCATTGCTGATGAGTCTGGGTAGAGAGAGATGCATCTTTGCATGGCCTGGCAATGCACACCAGGAAGGGAAATAACTGTGATGAGACGTGCAGCTCCTTCTGAAGTGCTCCTGATAAGGATCGAGCACATTTGCTGCAGCTTTCTCTGCAGATGTGCTCCTCACCTTGAAATACTCCTGATTTGTCCTCATCTCCTGACCACGGCCTGTGCTCTGTTTTGCAGGCTGATAACATGCGGAAGCCGCAGCTGGTGCGTGCTATGTTATCTTTAAACGTACCAGCGATTGCGGCAGCCCATGTTATTAGGAGCCACGTCGCCCAGGGGCCGGATGAGCTCTCTCTGGAGGTAAGCAGTTCCAGGCGTTCCTTGTTGTTGTGCACAGAGAGTAGTATAGAGTGTGAACGCCTCGGGAATACTCTCATATTTTGTGTCGTAGAAGAAGGCTTTTGTTTTAGCTGTGCTGAAGCTGGGATTGATGTTTCAATCTTTTGCAGGTTGGAGACATCGTGTGCATTGTTGATATGCCACCAAAGGAGATGAGCCCCTGGTGGAGAGGCAAGCGTGGCTTTGAGGTAGGCACACATTTTTGACTAGAGAGCACAGCTTCAGTAGTGTCTAGAATCTCCGGTTGGAGCTGCTCTGCCTGCACAGGATGGCTTCTGGATGCAAACAGTTGCCCTGTGTCGGTGTCAGAGGACCTTCCCTTTGGCTCTGGGCTTGGGCTAATGCCCACCTGTCTTTTTGTTCTTATTACAGGTTGGTTTTTTCCCTGGTGAGTGCGTGGAACTCATCAGGGGAAAACTGCCCGAGTCCATCCTACATTCGTTGCCAAAGCCAGGTGCGTATTTTACATTTGACAATGCGGGTTAGTAAAATGGGGTCTGAACGTGGCTTTCAGGGGGTTCATTAATGCCCGAGTTGAGCAAGCTTAGAAAGAGAACTGCATTAAGCTCCTTGGGCACCTCCAGGGATGGGGAAAATCCGTTCTTGCGTGTCTTTGTTGGGAACATGCTTTCTGTTGTTACGTGTTCTGTTGAATGTGTTGCACTCGGCCTCGTCCAACCGAGCCAGGGCTGAAATGAACTTGTTTTTTTGTTTTGTTGCGCAGAGCCAAAGAAACGGGGCAAGTTCATCTCCTGCCTTCGTTCCCTGTTGAAGGCCTGCCCCAGGAGAGCGAAGCAGCCTGAGCCTCCAACATTCTCGGGATCCATGTCCCTGCTTGACATCGTTGAGAGGTATTTAGCCAACAGGACTTGAGGGCTGAGCTGTAGGAATGGAAGCATCCTCTGCTGTTTGAAACAGAGCGCTTTTCTAAGCTGTGTTTCAGCAGAAACCAGGCATTGCCCGGAACAGGCAACTATTGGCAAGGGTTCGGTGCAGCTCTTCCCTCACCCTGCACCACGACTGACAGCATGCTCTGTTTTCTCTGCAGAATGAGTTCTCCCAGTAAGAGGGCAGAGTCAGCAGCTTGCAGTTGGCGTTCCTGCTTCTGCCTGGGCAAACCATCCCCTGTGGCCAAACGCCAACTGCAGAGCAGTGCCAGGGAGCCCTCTGAAGCTGAAGTCTTGGTCCTGGCAGGTAAGCATGCAAATCCAGCTTTCAAATCACTGCTTGTCAGCAACACAGGTAGAATTCATGCTTTCAGTGGGCTTGTACATCCTTCTGGCATTCAAGCCTGTGCCTGACATCTTCAGTTGACCCCTGTCTTTCCCAAATGAGTCTCTTGTCAACACAAGAGCTGGACCTGCACGAGGATCACTTTCAAGACAGTGACACTGTTGCTAGAAGCCTATTTGCTTCTGCTCACCATCACTGCATAGCCAAATGTCAAGAACCTGTTTCATGATTCATCTTGTGAAACTTTGACACTAACTGCTGTGCGTCTACTCCTTCCTAGGTGACCCGAGCCCTTGTATATCTCCAAGACGCCAGGCATGTTACGATGCAGCATCCTGTGATTCCATCAATGAAGAACTGTTACTAAGCACAGGATGCTGCAGTTCAGATGAAAGCCTTCCGTATAACATCAGTTATAAAGAGAAGAATGCCATCATCGTTGAAGCTCTCGTTCATCCCATACCTGTTGAAGCTGCTG
Organism: Coturnix japonica; assembly: GCF_054131305.1. NCBI lineage: Eukaryota > Metazoa > Chordata > Aves > Galliformes > Phasianidae > Coturnix > Coturnix japonica. The sequence continues at coordinate 3,268,335 of NC_140699.1, forward strand.
ACCTGAGCCTGCCAGACTCCTCAGGCACCAGCCTGAACCGAGTGCCTTTCGAGGACAGCCCAGCCCAAGCACAGCACGAGTGCCCCGACAGCAGCACAACCATGCAGGCTCAGGTCAGCATTACAGAGGAGAAGCCAAACATCTTGGAGGGGGAGGTAGAATCAGGCCAAGAGTCCCAGGCTCCGGGCAACAGCACGACTTCTGAGACACTCTCGTCAGACAACAGAGAATGAGTCCCATCTTTCCTCCAGACCTCACACCCCCTCCTTTTTCCTATTGAATAAAGGCACGCTCGTGCTCAATCAACGCCTTGACTGAATTCTGAGTTTTCATTCGCAGAGATTGGGATGAGTACAAGAAACAGCAAGACAGCTCAGCTTGCAACGCTCTGGCTGTGGGGTGCGTGCAGGGACACTGTAACCATACAGGGAAAGGCTTCCACTGCTTCCTCAAGCTGTAGTCCAGCCCTGCTACTGCTCTGTGGCACAAAGCCCTGAGGGATGTTCCATATTGTTAACCTAAGTGAAGCCAGCTTCATGCACTGTGTTTTGTTGTTGCTGGGTGAGAGGGGGATGCACGTTGGTGAGAAGATGAGCATTGCTGGATCTGCCACGAGTGTCCCTTCTGCCTCTAAGAATATGTCCTAAGTAGGATGTGAACACTGCTGGCACTTCCTCATTGCACGTGCTTGGAGGATCTTCAGTTCTTGCACATTCAGGATGTCTGTCAGTGACTACGAGGAAATTCTCAAGTACTAGGAATTCCATGAAACAGTTGGAACGGGTAAGTGTCATCTTTGTACAGAAACAGCACGCCTAACAGTCTGTCTCACCACTCTAGAATTAATGTGAGAATAGATTAACAGCTCTTGTAAGTTCTCTAAGTCAGGTTTCATTTGTATAAATTTGAAATTCGTTTTTTAAACCAGTTGGAAATTGTAATGTTATATTAGAGAAGAATTCACACTCAACTTTAAGCATCTGTGTTTTGATTTGTAGGTGGTTTTGCCAAGGTAAAACTCGGGCGGCATCTTCTTACTGGTGAAAAAGTTGCACTAAAAATCATGGAGAAAGTTTCTGTAGGGGTAAGCCAAAAGGCATTTAAATATGATAATATCTTCTGTTGGAGTTGTGGAGTTCTCAAGAACACGGGGGCAGGTGGGATGGTACATACGAATGCAGCCTACTGGTCCCATTGCCTTTTGAAAGATGCTGTAGAGCTGGAAAAAGTTTAACAGAGCACCACAAATCTTCTTCCTCGTTGTTCAGAGGGCAGTATTCTCTGGCTGTAAAATGGAGGAAGTTATTACATCATTACATTACATTACATTATTGTTACATTATTACAGCAACTTTACCAAAATACCAATGAAAATGCTGAATGTTTTACTTTTCATTTTTCACAGCTCTGTTTCAGAATTTCTATGGGAGTGATGTCAGTCATTGCTGAGTTGATGTTGAATTGTGTACTGTCCCGTATGTGCTTGTTATGTTTCACAGCAGTCAGATGTGGTACCTGGTATGTCACAGTAGTTAGCAATCTCATCGCTTGCTTTTATGGTCTCTTAAGGATGACTTGCCTCATGCTAAAACAGAAATTGATGCCATGAAGAACTGAAGTCATCAACATGTTTGCCCATTGGATCACGTAAGAGAGACACCAAAGAAATATTTATAGTCATAGAGGTAAGAAATAGTTTCTGCTTTCTGTGCTGTCATTGTTACTTACCTTTCTCTGATACTCTCTAAATGCATTTTCAGATAACCTTATCTTACAGGGAAGCTGTTTGATTGCATTGTTTCTAAGGACCACCTTTTGGAAGAGGAAGCTCCAGTCTTTTTTTGACATATTGTTTCAGCAATTGCTTATGTTCACAGTCAGGGTTATGCCTAGAGACCTCAAACCAGTGAGCCTGAACTGCAGTCAGTCTTCCATAAATAATAATGAATGTGTTTTTATTTTTCTGTTGGGAGAGAAAGTTACAGTACTCCACTCCATTCCAGTGGATTGCAGGAGAGAACTTAAGGCGGGAGAAGTAACACAAAGTAGAACTAATGGGTTGATTGAATTGATAGAATTATTTACTGAGATAAAGGATAATAGTTATGATGAATGCAAAAGCAATTGCTCACCACCTACCAATCAGTGTCCAGTTAGCCTCCTAGTAGTGGAAGAGATTGTCATGAAGTTCTACCCCCTTCAAAACTCCTTCCACAATATGTCATATAGTATGGAATATCCTTTGGCCAGTTTAAGTCAGCTGTCCTAGTTCTGTTCCTTCTCACTTCCTTGGGCTCTCAGCTGAGATTGACTGTGGCTCTGTACAACGCTGCCTGGCAGCAACTGTAAGCATCACTGCGCTATCTCCATTGTTTCTCTAGAATGAAAACGTAGTATTAAATCAGACACTGAAGAAAATAATTCAGTTCCAGCTGAAACTCAGAGAATAACTTGTGCTTAGGATTCTTTCCCTACAGGAAATGTTAGATAATTATTGCTATTTGGTACTGTGTTGTGTAGCTGAGCTGGATTTTGTTATCCTTGAAGAAGTATCTTCCTCTGAAAGGGGAGTAAAACATGATGCTCCTAATGAGCGGAGCAGAGACACAGATCTGATCTGAGTGTTGGTTTCCCATTTTTGTGATGCTCTTTGCTGCAGTTTGTATCTAGAGAGAAGCCCTTGTGGTGTCAGTCTGTTGTGTAACCTGCTCTAGTTTTGTGCCTCAAGGAAGAGTGATCCTTTAAACAAATGGTGGCTGTACAGAGGGTATGGGGTGAGATGCATTCCTCTGGCCCCATCCAATGGATTTTCTGTCACTGAAGTCTTGAAGCACAGGTTAGGTACTGGAAGGCTTGAATATTTCCTCACCAATAGGTTAGAGCTTTGCATTTTGTAAGCTGCTGGTATCTCTCAGTAAAGCAAATCATTACAGCACGAGCATTTTCCTAGGCATCTTATGAAATCCCTCTATCTAAGGCTACTGGAAGGCACTCTGAACAAAGATCATTCTCCCCAGCTTCTCTTCTCTGAGTGGGAGCTTCAGCCCCCTGCACAGGCTGGAGGTCATCCCCAGAACTTGCTTCAGGTTGTTATCCTTCCTGGCCAAAAACCAGATACAGTATTGTAGATGTGGTCCAGTGAGTGTTGAAGCAGGAATGACTTGTCGTGGTCTGGTTGTGCTGCTTTTTAATGCAGCTGATGATCTTGTTGTACTTCTTTTCTGTCAGAGCACACTGCTGGCTTGCATTCAGCCTGTGGTCTCTCACCACTTGTCCTCCTAGTTCCATACAGTTCGGTCTGTTCATTAAAATGTTTCAGTAAGTTGGTCTGGTCCTACGAAGTTGTATGACTGCAGTAAGCAGTGTACATGGTGCGCTGTGAGTACTGCACACATTCCTCTTGGCAGCTTGTGGAACAGACATTGTGCATTGTTTGGATTGTGTAAGCATTCCTGTTGGTCTCTTGTGATGCTTACCTTCTTAGATCACCTTTCCATGTTTGGCTCTACATATTTTGGTACCTTACTTGTTCTGTTTGGCTTAGCAGGGAAGGTCTTCTTCTGAAGCATCCTCAGTCTTGGTCTGGGCAGCATACTTAGAAATGACATGGACGTTACATGAGTGGGTGATCAAAGGGGGAAAGATCTCACCTTTCTGATCTGTTTCCTTTTAGAAGACAGTCCTGGAGAGGATTTGCTTTCCTTGTTTCCTGGAGACTTGGATTCTTAGATGGTTTTGACTGCAGCTATTTCTGATGTTAATTCCTTTTTCTGTACTTTAGTAGCAAAGTGCACGTGGAGTGCTTTGGAATTGTCTGAAGTTGCCAGGTTGCTTGTGATCACATATGTAACGTGGAGTTATGTGTGGTGCCAGTGATAATTCAGTGTGATGAACTTGAAGGCTTTCAGTACAATTGCAGCCCTAATAGAAACAATGACTTGAACTCTGGAATTCTGTGTAAAATCATTAGCTAGCTTGTGGTCCGGGTCTTCAAACCAAAGGCTATGAGGTGCTGCTCTTGTTGACACAGGCTGTGAAAGATGACTTGAGCTCTAAGAGTAATTTCCCTTCTGCTCTTGATATGAACGTCAAATCCAAAATTACAGTATTAAGAACATAATATAAAAGTTTTTGCTGCTGGCTTGTGGACCTGCATTAGCTCTTAGCCATAGTTTGGAACTTGCAAAGCAATCTTATTTAGATTTTAGTGATGAAATCTTTTGATGAAATCTTTCTTTTAATTCTGCAAAAGAATCTCAATGGCACATTTCTTTTCAGTCTGAAAAGGCTCTGACATAATGAAGATGTGCCAGACTGCAGCCATGTGCCAGATGTGTTTGGATCCATGGAATTTTCTGATGTAGCTTCAGTGTTTGAAGAATCTCCGCTTGATCTAAATACTCAGAGAACAAAGCAGGTGTGTAAAGATGTAGTGCTAGTTTCTTACAGAAAAAATATAGCACTTAATCCAGAAATTTACTTCTCATTGTATATAGTGCTTACTCCATACTTCAGTATCTAGTAAACCTTGACCGAAGTAAGATACAGATTGAGCAAAGTATGTTAAGCATAAATTTTGGTGCCTTCTACCTGTAGGCCATGGTTCATTTTACAAGAACCCTAACTCCAGTGTTTGGTTTGCACAGAAATAGCAAGCAAGGGAACAAGTAAAGGAGTCAGTGAGGATTTTAAAACGCAATGGAAAGTGATAAGGCACAGTTGATAAGATTTTGGAGTTAGGTTGGATGTACACAGAGCTTTAAAGAGGAAGAATCTTCAGGAATAGTCAGCATGGATTGACCAAGGGCAAATTGTACTTGACCCACCATTGCTAGGTGAGCTTCTGCTTTAAAGCATCAAGCTGCATAAAGAAGGCAGTTTTAAAAGCAAGCTTACCAATTCGTTTTTAACCAGTGATTTTTTCAGGAAGGAAAGCTTATAGATGCTGTTTGCTAATGGAAGATGGAGAGAGGAAAAGCAAGAGAAAGGCATGATGTGTGCATAGCCACCACATCCTATCTGCAGCGTTCTCCCCCTCTGCAAACGAGGAGCAGCTCATCAAGCTTGGCCTGGGCCATGGAAAGGGAGCATGCTAACATCTGGGCCAACCCAAACGAGTTAGTTCTGCAGGTTGGTTGTTTTCTGCTGTTTGTCTCACGTCCTGTTGCTCAGCGGTAGATTTGTTCATGTTCAGTGCCAACAGGAAACACCCAACAGGTGGGGTTTGCGGAGAAAGAGGTCCTGCAGGTCTTGTGTGACACCCATGGAACCGTAGCGAGGCTGCATGTGTGTAAAACACCAGGAATCAACAGAGGTGTGAAGGTGAGCTGTGGGCTGCAGTACCACAGGAAGGGATGTGTGTGCTCTGGGTTTGGATGCTTCTGTGTGTTTTAAGTGACTGAGATACCACTGCTCAGTCTGTTTGAGTGTATAGAAGAAGTGTAACATCCATTCTGATGGAGTATTGTGAACGGAGCCCTGTGGGTTTGAGACCTGCCTTTAAGCTTGTGGGCATCATCCAGGAGTTGGGGATGGGGCAAGGGAAGTTGGGGTGAGGGATGAAGCGTAGGAACAGAAACTTCTTTGGTCCATATTAACTCCTCCCTTTTTTGATTAGGAATCGATGTGGGTTTCTTTTATAAAGAAACAGACTCATTGTGAAGCCTGTGAATGAATTGATTCACGCCTGCTGATTGGTGCTGTTCTCTACAAGGAGCTTCAGTGGAAATGGACACTTCTGGTCCACTGTCTGGCCCCCTCCTATGTGCTCAGATCAGCCAAGTTGTCAAGGCCTGGCTCTTGGTTGGTGAGTTGTGCCAAGGTCAGAGAGTTGGATTTTCTGGGCTTTGAGACACGTCTTCAAGATGCACATTGTGTTATTTCTGATGTGTTGACCTGTTGAGGTCCAGCCCCAAATGAGGATTCAAGTACTACCACAGCAGGAATGGTTTAGATTGGAACTGGAATGCAGAAGGTTGGAGTCAGCAGGAGCAGGGAATCGATCATCCCCCTGTACTTGGCACTGGTGAGTCCTCACCTTGAGTTCTGTGTTCAGTTCTTGGCCCCTCACTGCAAGAAGGACACCGAAATCCTGGGATATGTCCAAAGAAGAACACTGAAGGTGTGAGGTGTCTAGAGCACAAGTCTTTTAGCAAGCACTATCTTAGAGGCAGCCTTGATTTCTCCAGCTCCAAGCTTTGTGCCACAAGAGCTCTCCTGCTTCTAACTGTGATGTGAGACCGTATGGAAGGCTCTGCAGAAGTCCTTCCTTTTCTTGACTGTATTTTGTGTGGCTTTGGACTTGTTTTCATCTTCCTCAAAGCCCTCTGCCCAATTCTGTGTCCTTCTCTGCAGCCATGAATTCAATATGGAGCAGGTTCCTGAGCTCAGCGTCCAAGACATTCACAGCGTGAGCTCCCTGTGTAAGATGTATTTCAGGGAGCTCCTGAACCCTCTGCTGACCGAGCAGCTGTATGCCAGGATCTCTATAAGCTCAGGGCAATGTCTTGGAAATGACACGTACCAGTTCCCTGGCCATCCTGGTTAGTGGTTGTAGCAGTGCCCCAGCTCTGAGGTCTTCTTTCTGTTTAGCCCCATGAGTCACGTCTTTGCCACATCCTGCCTCTCACTGATGGCACTTGTGGTGGTGCCAGGAGGTGCTTATTTAAGCTATTCACAATGGTTGTGAGAATTCCTTTTCCTTTGCTGTTCTCCTGCTATTGGTAGAATGGGGTTAATAGCAAAGTGGACTTGGAGACGAATGCCTGCTGCGAGGAGCTGCACTGTGCAATCAGGCTGTAAAGCTGCCCAGTGCTTGCACCGCTTGGCCTTGATGGCACGGGCTGTGTGTATAATCAGGAGGGGTGTTAACTCTTTGAAAGGGCCGATAATATCAGTTCAAGAGGAAATGGTTTTATGTTGAAAGAGGGAAGATTAACGTTGGATGTTAGGGGAAAGTTCTTTACTAGGAGAGTGCTGAGGTCCTGGAACAGGCTGCCCAGGGACGTTGTGGATCCCCCATCCGTAGAGGTGTCCAAGGCCAGGTTAGATGTGGCCCTGGACAGCCTGGTCTAGTAAATGTGGAAGATAGGTGGCCCTGCCAGGCAGGGGGAGTGGAGCTTCATTATCCTTGAGGTCCCTTCCAACCCGGGTCATTCTGTGTTTCTGTGTTCCCCAGATGCCTCTTGGAAGGCATCAAGTCTGCCTCAGTGCTGACCACCAGTGCACTGTCCCCATGGGACTTAAGACACTTGATTTCTCTGGCAGGGATCTGCTCGGTGATAAACATGCATGCTAAGAACTTAGCGATAGTGTGGGCTCCAAACCTCTTAAGGTAAACTTCTTCTTCCATTTCAACACGATGCTTAGTTCTGCTGTCCCCCAACCCAGGTGCACAATTTCTAGATGACAGTTTCTACTCACTTGTTTAGCTGGGACTGCTGTGTCTCTGATCATCCAGGAGAATTAGTGGCATCACATCAGTGGCATCGCTGTTTGCCCACTGCGGAAGTCTCCAGAGCCCAGCTTGACAGTTTTTGGCTACAGAAATTCAGACTTGGGGAAGTGACCTCGGGGAAATGACTTGTAAGATCTGCCTTTTCTTCAGATCCCAGCAGAGCCAATCTTCCTGCGCATGAAAAGCTGCTTGCATGGAGCTGCAGATACAGTCAGCTGTTGTGGAATTACTCATCAGCCACACAGATGTCATCTTCTGCTCCAAATCCACACCAGCCATGGGAGAGGGAGTAGGTGAGCATCTTCCTCCATTAGCTTGATCTTGATCTGACAGCTTCATCCAATCCAGGGCTTCTCCAAGACCTTTGAAAATTCTATTACTGTTGAGGAGACAGCAGGCTTCTGGGCTTAGATTAGAATATGGTGCCCCATTCCTGGATCCTTAGTGTGTCCAAACACAAACCTTACATGGAGAAAACCATCACTGCTGTTAAGATTTTTTGCAAGCAGTTGAAGCTTGATTGAAATGTGGCAGCAAAGCTTTCTGAAATCCCAGACCCCTAGTTTTTCTAGGATTTTTGTTTGCCTGTTTTTGATACAGTGAGCTGCTCTTAATTGTGGCTGTGTCCTTTGCCACGAGCATACCTCTGAGCACACGGTTATTTTGAGCTCCTCTTCTTCCAGTGTCTCGGATAAGCAAGTCTGAGAGAAATGCAGAACTGGGATGGCTGTGCTGCTGCTTCCTCCTCCATCTCACCTGTGGTTTTCCCTTGCAGGGCACAGTTCTCTGCCTGGGCCCAAGTCTGTGTGGGTGTCTCCATCCACAAAGCTGCTCACACTGCAGGAGGCACAGGCTGAGAGGAGAGGCCAGAGCAGCTCTCCTGTTGCAACACGGAGCAGCAAGATACAAGTGGAGGAAGGGCCTGCAGCTGTACTGAGGAACTTCAACGCAATCATTGATTTTCCATCTGAAAGGTAAAGAAAGAGGAATTCCCTTTCCAGCCCCTATCATCATTGTTCAGGTGATTTCTATTGGTTTATTTTTTGTCCATTATATCTCCAAGCACTCAACTAAAAAACAGTTGCACTATGGGCTCAGTTCAGCCACACAAGGTGCCTTTCCTTCCTGGTTGGGCAGGCAGTCACAAGATGCAGAAAGCCACGCTGGTGTCTATCCTGGCCTGTGCTGCCTGTACCTGGAAACACTGGGGTTTTCCAGATTTCAGGGCCACGCACCTGAAACCAATTGCGCTTCTCCTGTAAGCAGAGCTGTTGGTCGGACTTGCTGGCACTAGAAATTAAAGATGGCAGTGAGCTGAGGCCAAGGAGGTGTTAACGTAAGAGTCAGAGATGCTTTTGAGCTTCCCTTATGGCTGCACCATTTTCTCAGAAAGCAGTTACGCCTGCCAGCTCCTGTCCTGCTGCTGAGCCTTTGCTCACATGCTCCGCATCTTGCTTGACACGGTTGAGAGGAATGTAGCCAGCAGGACTTGAGGGCTGAGCTGTAGGAATGGAAGCATCCTCTGCTGTTTGAAACAGAGCGCGTTTCTAAGCTGTGTTTCAGCAGTAAGCAGGCAGTGCCAGGAGTAGGGAACTGCTTGCAAGGGCTCGGTGCAGCTCTTCCCTCACCCTGCACCACGACTGCTCTGTTTTCTCTGCAGACCATGTTCTCCCGGCAAGAGGAAGGAATCACCTGCTGGCAGTTGGTGTTCCTGTTTCTGCCTGCACAAACGATCCCATATGGCCAAACACCAATTGCAGAGCAGTGCCAGGGAGCCTTCCAAAGCAGAACGCGTGGTCCTGGCAGGTAAGGGTGCAAATCCAGCTTTCAAAGCACTGCTTGTCAGCAACATGGGTAGAATTCATGCTTTCAGTGGGCTTGTACCTCCTTCTGGCGTTCAAGCCCATACCTGACATCTTCAGCTGACCCCTGTTTTCCCAAAGGATGAAAAAGGCTTTCTCTGAAGCCTTTGCCTCCATGGGCAGAGGAAGTTGGATGCTAACCCCTGTGTATCCACTCCTTCCTAGGTGAATCGAGCTCTTGTGAACCCAGAAGAGCCAGGTCAAGTGCTGATTGCTCAGAGAGTGCTTCCATCAACAGAGACCTCATGGGAAGCACAAGTTGCTGCAATTCAAATGAGAGCCTCCCGTGTGCCAGCAGCGACGGAGAGCAGGAGGTCATTGTTCAGGCACTCATTTCTCCCAGCTCTGCTGAAGGGGCTGATCTGAGCCTGCCAGAAAACACAGTCACCAGCCTGGACTGTGGCCTGGTGCCTTTGCAGAGCAGCCCAGACCAAACACAACCCGAGTGCCCCAACAGCGGCACCTCCAAGCAGGACGAAGTCACTGTCACTGAGGAGCAGCCGAGCCTCTTGGAGGGGGACTTGGAGTCAGGCCTCCAGTCCCAGGCACCCGGCAGCAGCACGAGCTCCGAGCCACTCTCTCCTCAACAGCAAAGGATGAGTCCTGTCTTTCTAAGTGACTAAAGGCACGCTCATGCTCAGTCAACGGGATGGGGTGTTGGAAGAAGAAATGCTTAGAAGAGAAAATTTCCAGTGTTCATTTTAAAATATGGCATTTTTAAAAAGAGAAGAAGATAGAATAAGCAGATGTTGACAGATTAAGGGCACCTCATCAAATTTTGGGAAAGTCCATCTTGAGGAAACTTGGATAAGAGCAGAAAATAACTGTTTATGGATATACCCAATCACTAAAAATACCACCCTGAGTGCCAGCTCATGGCCCCAGACCCTTTTCTTCATTTCAAGAGCTGTCATCACAGAGGGCATCTTCCTGAGCTGGAGACCCTGAAGTAAAAGAATCCTTGGTCCTCAGTTAGTCCATGTAACTGATTTGCCTCGGAGCTGTGAACGTCACGGTGCACTGCTGAAAAACTGGCAGAGTTCCCCTGGAAACCCTGATTTGAATTCAGCAAAGTTCATCAAATCCAACAAGATTCAGAGGAAATGTCACAGGAACAACGAGTTGATATTTTCTCTGAAACTTCCTGGTAGGAGCACTAGAAATGTGGTCAGAAGTCTTTGTGGCATATGTAGGCCTCTTTTAAGAGATCAACATCACCTTTTGCAAAACAGAAAGATGTGGTGATTCATTCACATGAATACTGTGTCTGAACTCCACTTGTACCTGCCAAAGATCCTGCTACCTTCTCAGCTCAGTGAAGATTTGGCCTGCTGTCTGCCCTGAATTATGGTATGGTCTTACCAGATTTTCCGAGTGAAATAACACATGACCAAACACTGCTCCTACTTCAGAATATATCCTGAGTTCATCCCACCTAATACAGACAGAATCATCTTATGCTCTGTTCTTAGAGTATGAGAGATGGTTTGCATTGTTGACTAAACATACTTTTAGCACCATAGAACCATAGAATATCCCAGTTTGGAAGGAACCCAAAAAGATCATCAAGTACAACTCCTGGATCCACACAGGACTACCCAAAAATCAGACCCTGTGTCTGAGAGCACTGTTCAAAATACTTCCTGAAATCTGGCAAGCTCAGTGCTGTGACTACTTAATCTGGGGAGGCTGTTCCAGGGCCTAATCACCCTAAATCTTACTTCACTGATTCCTGAGAATTTCTTGGATGACCACGTTCCTATGTCATATGTATCCAGGTTAGATTGCATGAACCAAGCAGATCAATGTGATCTCATCCTCAACAATTTTGCATAAACCTAAAAGCACTGAGTTTTGTAAATGGGAAAGAAACACAAAGCAGACGCAGTTCTTATTCAAACTATAAAATGTCTAGGTGTTTCATGGGAAAAATAAATTTATATTGAACATATTTATATGTAAATTTTATTGTACAATAGAAATAAAAGAACATTAAAAACAATGAGAAACGTGCTGTTGTTTTATTCGTCTTCACAATGATGATGAAGAAAATTAAGTACAGAAGGATTTGGCCCAATATTCACTGACTTGTGTTGTCCCAGATTAGACTTCTCTAAGTGTAAACTCAGAGACCGAAACTACTGTCTTGATGTTCAGATGTCCTTTGCCCAAACCAGTGGGGTTGCTCAGGTGTGTATAGGTCTGTGGGTATGTGTGCAAGGGCGAGCATGCACATATATGTGTGTGCACAGGGGTGTGCAGAGTGTTGGAGCTGCACAAGGACATTGTGGTACCGGTGTGTGCGTGCACTTTGGGAGTGAAAGGAAGGGGTTACACATGTGTGTCTAATGTCTGGACTGTGGCAGCAAAGAGGCTGCAGTGTTGTTCTCTGTAGGAAGAGGCCAGTAGTTGCCCCATGTCAGACAGAACCATTTCAAGTGCTGGCCAAAGCTGAGTCAAGGAGTGATGCTGCTGGCACTTCTGTGATAACTTTGTTAAGGAAGGTTCAAACCACTGCATAGCATATGTGAGAGCTATGAGCAAGAATGATGTGAGACAAACAGCCCTGCAGTCACCAAGGTCAGTGAAGAAGGAGGAGAGGAGGCTTAGTGGACATGGTGGTGATGGACTGATGATTGGGCTGGATGATCTAAGTGGTCTTTTCCAGCTCTCATGATTCTATCATTCTGTGACAGGTGATGTTAGTTTTGTTGACAGGTTCAGCAAGGTGAACTGGGACCAGAGGTACATCCCAAAACCTTTGAGTTGCTGGACTGGAGATAATCTTCCCAAAATAACTAATGAAAATAGTAGAACCATAAAAGGAATTTCTTTCTCACTACGAGAAAAAGGGAGGGATCCTTTGGCTAATGAAGGCCTGATTTGGCAAAGCCAGAGACAGTTTGCTTTGCACCACATTTATTTGACTTTCCAGAATGGTGTACTTACTTTCCAGGTATTTCTAAACAGTGATTTTTTATTTACAAACATGGCTAACAGCAGGTTAAAAATTCTTTCTTTTCTTTGTTTCCTTTCTGCTAAGAATGAATGAATTTAATGTAGTCTTTTTCTTGCTTCCTTCTTTACGAAGGAGACAGCTGCTGCATCATGGCAAACAAACATTCAGATGGTTTGGAGAACAAGTCCTTACACAGACTACAGTGTACAGCAATAAAGGGCACACACAGCAACATGCAAGACATTCATTCAGCCTCCAAACACTTCTCCCTGTTGACCAATTCAGAACATATTAAACCATTTAAGAAGGGCATTAAGCTTTATAGTAGATGGGATGTTTTATACCTTGTAGTTTTCTCCAGCTCCCATAGTAAGCAAGGAAAAACAGAACAATAGTAATAAAAACATACACACACAAAGCAAACAAACAAACAAACAAACAAGCAAAAAACACTGACAGAAAAAGAATATACCTCCCAGGGTGTCAGGATCCTTTATATCTAATCCTCAAGGCAGAGGATGAAAGCTTTGTCTTTTCTAGGTAACTTGTGGGTAAGACTGGGAGCTGGGAGGACTTTATACTTTTCCTGACCAGGTGCTATGTAAACTAAATACAGAAAATAGTCAAATAACTATAACATATATAACATATATATTTATATGTAGGTATTTTAAAATCCCAGACCTTAAGCCTGAAGTTCCTTGAATGGCTGGAGCTTTTAAATAGTGTTTTGATAGAAATTCTCTCAGCTATCTAAGAGTGCAGCTGGTCAAATCCACAAGCAAGCACGAACGATAAGCTTCATTTATAAGAGCAAACACAGAAGAACAACATGGAGGGAATAGTTGTTAGTTTCTTGAGTGAACTAACCCAGGCACCGTGTAGCCTCTACTATTGCTGTTCCTGAAGGAGAATCTGTTCCTCCCTTTATTTCTGAGCTTCACCCACCTCTACCACCTCTCACAAGAAGTGTGTTTTGGGGGAATATTCATATGGAGTCGAAAGGAGCTGGCTGTTCTATCCAATCAAGAATGGGAAGGCATATGACCTGTAGATTAGAAGATAATCCAAATATTTTACAAGAAATCTCTCCATTTATTTTAACAGCTCACTTGGAAGCTGTGGAAGAATTATCACCTATTTACAAACAAGATAGTGAGAGATAAAATTCCATTGTACAGTGAAATCCATGAGATAACAAAGACAGAAAGTCAGTAAGTCCATCTGCCACAGCAAGCTCTGAGCTGGAAGCACTGATCTCAGACGCATATCAGCTACCATTTAGTTATGCTAACTGCATGTTTATACCACCTGTGCATATAGACCTGGTATGGCTGAGTCCCCAAGCATTAGCAGGGAGAGCGAAAATGACTTTGTAATATTATATTGGCGCTTAGAAATTCAATTTGAATATTGCTCCCAACATTTATCTAGTTCCTTCCGTTGCTCCTTGTGGGGCATATTCTCCAAGCCCTTCACAAGCCTTGTTCAAGTCATTAATCTCTGCACAACTACATGCCTGCAGCTCCCCTCGGGAATTCCTTAAAGCTGCAGTGAGACAAGGGACACAAGAGAAACTTTGCTATGCACAGCAGGCTGAGCCCTCCTGCAGTCCCAGCTATGGAGTGCTCTGCAAAATCTGTCTCTTTTTGCTCCTGATGTGCAGAGGTTTGATCTGCTTTTGCACCAGCAAGAGAGAAGTGGCACCTCACACTTATATTTCTGAATATTCTTGCTGCATTCAGTGGGATGTAAGCAATAAATAAATAAACAAAATAAAAATATTATTGCTTTGGTTCTCAAAAAAAAAAAAAAGAACTGCCCAGCTTAATTTTGCTCCAGATCCTTCACTGCTTTGTTGCCTTTCACTGGACAAGATTTAGGGCCTCAATATCTTTCTTATAGTGAGGGGTTCAAAACAGAACACTGATAAACAGACCGGTACTGTGATCAATAGAACTTGAGGAAGAAATTCATCTTTCATGAGGAGCTCCTCTTTGAACAGCACCAGGAACTAAGACAGGTGTTTGATTATTTCCTGCTATGAGGCAAAGATGGATCAGCAGATACAGCTGGAATCTATCTCTCTCCTCCCCACTTTATTCCCCACCTTCAATTCTTTTTGGAAAGGAAATGCTGCAAATCTGGACTTATTTGGGAAATCACCGTGCACACAATGAAGTGAGAAAGCACCGTGCACATGAACAAGGCAAGATCCTGGATCAAGCTTTCAGTGGAAGGGAAATGCCTGAAAGGATTGAGCAAAGTCCTGGCGAAAAATACCTGGGGTTCCTGTTGGTGGGAAGCTGAACATGAGCCAGCAGTGTGCTCTCACAGCACAGAAAGTTAACCATATCCTGGGCTGCATCAAAAGAAGCACGGCCAGCAGGGCAAAGGAGGCGATCCTGCCCCTCTACTCTGTGCTGATGAGGCCTCATCTGGAGTACTGCATCCAGATGCAGAGTCCTCAGTACAGGAGAGACATGGACCTGTTGGAGCATGTACAGGTCACTGATACATGCCATAGAACTGATTCAAGGGCTGGAACACCTCTCCTATGAGGACAGGCTGAAAGAGCTGGGGCTGTTCAGCCTGGAGTACAAAAGGCTCCACGGTGACCTGAGAGCAGCCATGAAATCCTTAACAGGGGAAACTAGAAAGAAATACAAATAAAAGAGATTTCCATTAGGATATTTAGCAACACAGTCAGTAAGGGAAGTCAGTAAGGCACAGATGATTTGCTACATACTACCAGAAGAAGAAATAAATATTACAATTCAATGGTAAATTCAGTTGTATTCACTTTTACTTCTTCATAGACTAAGATCTGAATACATAGAAAACCAAGAGAAAATTTATTACAGGGATTATAGCTCTTTCATTAAAAATGTCTGAAACTTAATAAAGAAAGTCAGCCAGGGATGGATTTATTGACCATATCAAATATGACCCCTGACTTCAATTCTTTGTGTTGCTTTTTACAAGGAAATGTTCTCTTGGCAGTGGGGTCAGCATATTTGGTGTTGAAAGATGCTGTAGAGCAAGGACTGACTCCACTCAGACATCAGGATGCCCAGGACAAGTAGGGTTCCCAAAAGGGGAAACTACAAGCTGCCATCAACATCTCAAAGTAAAATCTCTTGGAGAAGACAGGTTTGTGCAGAGCCAGAAAGATCTTGAGGCTGCAAACACTTTCAAGGCATATTATGGTAAAAGCAAAGTTCTCCAGCACATGTAGATACCAGGAGGAGAGAGAAGGGGGTCCATGCACTGTCACTGTCTTTCCTCTGATATTCTATATAGTTCCATAGCAAATTAAATTCTTTGGCAGGTGAATTGCTGTAATAACAGAAGTAAAATAATAAAAAAAGCCATCGCCTGGGCACAATGAGGCACACTGAGAAACAATGAAGGGACAAGAAGGAGAGACCTCAGCTTCCTCTGTTGTGGGTCTTCAAAGTGCACCTGCAGCAGTCAGCTATTTTCCCTTATTATTTGGCTCTTTTCAAGATTTTCTTTGTGATACTGTTTTTATTTTTTTATTATTTTTATTTTTCTGTTTCCTAAGAGTCTCTACATGCTGTAGGTACTTCCCTCATCCAAAATTTCCTTTCTTCTTACGATAAAAGAATACAGATTATTCCCTCAATAATGGGAAAGGACAAATAGAAGCTGCTTCACCCCATCTGAGGTCAGGCTGTTTCCACACATAGGAAAATTGCAGGTAAGTGGAGGGGATTTTATCTAAGTGTAGGAACCAGGGGTGAAAATGTTGATTTTCTCCTCTATGAGAAGGGCAGAGCCAGCCATGCACACCCACAGAGCACAGAGCTTTTCATTGCTTCTTCATTTTTAAGTAAAATCATAGGGAAACTGTCAGACAATCAATGTGCAGAAGTGGTACAATCTCTTGAAAAGCCACTTATAGATCTGCAAAACTTGCAAAAAACAATTTTCTGTTTATCCAATTGTTTTCCCATCTCCAGATAAGACCCCGTGCTCTGATCCATTTTTTGTGCGTGCATCAACAGATTTACAAAAAGAAACAAGTCAGCAACTGGCAATTTATTCAAGGTGTTGAAAGTATCAGACAGTTGGTAGATTAGAAAGCAAACTGATTCCTCCAGAATTTCTTGGGGGACTCTCAGGAAATGGGATCCAGTAGGAGCTGGTCTGAAGTGGGGACTACTCCATTTCTAAGGAACTGTACATCAATGAGGAACTAGTTCAATGCTTTCTCAATCAAAGAAAAACCTGACTTCAGTACACGTCTGACCAAATGCCCAAGCTGTACAAACCTAAGTCAAGGTGTGAATGCAACTCTCTGAAAGGAAATTTTGTCATTTATTTCATTTATTTCATTAGTAAACATGGAAGTTTGGTGGCCCTTCCAGGCAGGGGGGCTGGAGCTTCATGATCCTTGGGGTCCCTTCCAACCCGGGTCATTCTGTGATTCTGTGATTCATTTCTCTGCATTGACAAGACTATCTTCCTTGTGTAAGCAGAAAGAAGAGCTGCTGGAGAGGAGCTCTGCTGAGAGGGACCTGGGCGTCCTGGTGGACGACAGATTGACCATGAGCCAGCAGTGTGCCCTTGTAGCCAAAAAAGCCAGGGGTGGGTAAAAGATCTAACACACATCTCTATGATGGGGGTGGCCCAATCACAAGCAGCGCTGCGCTCAGTTGTTCTGCTTGCCTGCTCCTCGAGGAGTTAGGAGAAATCTATGCCTGTTGCGTGTTCGAGTGCGTGTGCAATGCCATGTGGAGGGCTTATCACAATAAAGATTGGCGGATTTGCTGCGTAGACCGGTCAGAACTCAGATCTGCGTTGTGCTTCCTGTGGCACCAAACGCCCAACAGTGGCAGTTCCGAGTATTGGCCAGCAGGTGGCAGCAGAGACCACGGAAAGGACGTCTGCGGGACAGACCCTGGGGATCCGTTCTCTTTTGATTATAGGGGAAATATATTGAAAGCTTCAGATTTCATTAATCTCTGTGGGAATCATATAATGTGCAACTCAGATCTACCTCTTCGTGCAGTGACTGCCTGTAAATTTGCTAGAGCCTGATATAATATGGCCTTGTGCTTTCCGCTAACTCACCTTCATTTCATTTTCATTACATTTGCTTGGTAGTCAGATTTTGGTGTGTGGATATTATAAAACAATCTAACTGACATTGGCAAAAAATTAAAAATAATAAAAAAATGCACGACAGCATCAATTGTATCAATTTTTATAGATAAGATAAGTTTTCCTTAGTTTTCTGTGCCTCTTTACTTTCTTACCCTCTCCCCTTGTGTGAGAAACTCTCAAAGTCAAAGATTTCTAGTTAGGCAAAGCTGGCAGCGATAGCAGCAGTGCTTATTCATTACTGCAATACTGCGCGCACATCCCCTGTTGGCAAGGGAGAAATTGCACACCAGTCAGTGACATTAATTCTGTTCTATGCCCTAAACCCAATGCAGGTGATGCTCTCATGGCTCTCATTGGTTGAGCATCTCAGGCTCACAGACTCCTCGAGACTGTTGCTAGGATTCATTTCCATAGAAGGTCAATTACCAACCTCTTGTTTTTAGGTCTGCCTTGTACTTTTCTGCGGACAGAGAAGGGCAATGTTTCCAACAGTCAGTACATTCATTCTGTGCTGTGCTGGGCTCTACCCACCCTGCGTATTTATCTTGTGCTTGTCTCAATTCTACCCATGTCAGAATGCCCCCAGTCTGAACTTAACTCTGTTCAGCAACTTTCTTGGTGCAAAAACTACTTATACAGCTGTTTTACAAGAGGGTTATACATTCAGTTAGGGCCTACACTATGTACTGAAAATACTGGAAACTTCCACTGCAAAAACACAATCTACCTCTCCCATCTGTGCAGCCTTGCAGACCCAGAGCACGCCAGGTTATTTCTGCTTTCATAGCATTTGCATGCTGTAGGGTGAGCAAAAGGTTCTGCTGCTTGATTCTTCTGCAAGAGCTGCCTACCGGCAAATGGTTGCAGGGATGGAGGATGTGACAGAAAGCATTTGTCTCCACAAGAGCAGAGTTACATTCAGTGCAGAGTGTGAGAGTCAGGTTGGTGTGGAAAAGCACTGACACGCTGGGGATGATGCAGTGCTCACATGTCTAACACTCACAGACATTACTGTCAGAAGGATGGTGCTGTGTTGTGCTTCTACCTTTGGCAGCCCCTGGAGAAATGCTGTGGCACACAGAACACCTTTGTATTGCACTGACTGCTGCCATGCAGCATGGATTTAACACACCAAATCCAGAGGAGCATGACTGCATCTAACTGCCCTGAGAAAAACTACTGTAGCTGAAGAGATGAGGAGGCAGCTGCTCATCTGCAGAACAAGCAGCACTGCCAGACATTGGGCCAGGTGAGCACCTCCTGCTGCAGCGTGATGATGACAGGGCTGGAGATGATCTGCAAAGCCAGCTTCAAAGTGGGAGACATGAGTCAACATGGCAGGAGGACAGAGGTGTTAGGGAGCAGCCAAGGCATCAAAGAGTATCAAAAGGCTTTGACAAGTATCACAAAGCGACAGCCAGGAAGACTGGGATTATCATGAGCAGCAACCTGGATGCTAGAGATTATTTGCTGCCATACAAAATGGTAGAGATCTTGCTGCTGACATCCCAAAGCCATGCAAAATGGGAACCCAGAGCTCTGCCTGCACGAACCCCACAGCCATAGCATTGCAAGCTGAGCTGCCTTGCTGTTTGTTGCATTCATCCCAATCCCTGTGAATGAAGACTCGGAATGCAGCCAAGGCGATGATTGAGCATGAGAGTGACTTTATTCAATAAAAGACAGGAGGGCTTGAGAGGTCAAGGGTGAAGATGGGACTCCTCTTGTCAAGATGAGAGTGGCTCAGAGCTGGTGCTGCTGCCTGGTGCCTGGGACTGGCAGCCTGACTCTAAGTCCCCATCTAAGATGCTCAGCTTCACCTCACTGATGCTGACCTGCTCCTGCATGGTGGTGCTGCTGCTGGGGCACTCGGGCTGTGCTTGGGATGGGCAGCACTGCAAAGGCGCTGGGTCACAATCCAGGCAGGTGACTGTGGTGTCTGGCAGGCTCAGGTCAGGAGCTTCAGCAGAGCCAGGAGATATGAGAGCATGAACGTGGATGAGCCCCTTGTGTCCATCACTGTTACCATGTGGAAGGCTGTCATCCGAATTGCAGCGATTTGTGCTTAATAAGAACTCTCCATTGATGGAAACACACTGCACATCACTACTTGGTTTGGATCTTTGGGGTTGACAAGGGCTCGAATCACCTAGGAAGGCATAGAAACACAAGGGTTAGTGTCAAACGTTTGCAAGTTGAACCATGCAAGAGGTTGCTGATACTTGGTAATAGAGTGGCGGCAGGACGAAGCAAATAAGCTTGAAGCAACAGAGCCACTGTCTTGAAAGTGATCCTCGTGCAGGTCCATAAGTTTTGACTCTGCCTAGACTTCATATGGGGCAGTATGACATCACAAAGGGGTGATATGATGTCACAAATGGGCATTATGACGTCACAAATAAGCATTATGATGTCACAAAGGGGCACTATAATGTCAAAAATGGGCATTATGACATCACAAATAAGCATTATGACGTCACAAAGGGCATTATGACATCACAAAGGGGCATCATGACGTCACAAAGGATTGTTATGACGTCACAAAGAGGCATTATGACATCACAAAGGGGCATCGTGACGTCAGAAAGGGGCATCGTGATGTCAGAAAGGAGCATTATGACATCACAAAGGGCATTATGACATCACAAAGAAGCATTATGACGTCACAAAGGGGCATTATGACATCACAAAGGGGTGTTACCATCACCCTGCGCCCAACTCCTCTCTCCCTCCTATTGGCTCCCTCTCCCACCAATCCCCGATCTCCCCTCCCCTTAGGCATTGAATTCTCTTCTCACTACCTCCTCCCAGTCCTCCCCTAGGAACAGAAACCATTCAGATTCTACAGCAAACTACAGCATCTGCACTGCAAGAGCTCACTGAACCACCTGCAACAATGAAACACGGTTTTGGAGAGTGGGTTTGAAAACACACCTTTAGACAGCTGTCTCCCTGTAGCCAAAAGGAAACCAAGCAGCAAAAGAAGAGTCCAGCCTGAAACATGCCCATGCTACTAGCCCAGGTTTTTCACAGTCAATGCAGAATCCATCCTGTTCATGAGGTGACAAATGACCAGTGGGTCTCCCCTTGCTCCACCCCTTCTCCTTCAAAGCCAGAAAAAGAAAGAAAAAACAAGCTTCTGTACAGCTGCCGTTATTTCTGACAGCGAGTGTAATCACAGAATCATAGAATGGCCCGGGCTGGAAGGGACCTCAAGGATCATGAAGATCAATCGCCTCCCTGTCCCTGCTGGCCATCCCCTCTTCTGATGGAGCCCAGGGGACCATTTGCTCTCTGAGCTGCAAGAGCACGCTGATGGCTCACGTTCTGTTTTTCATCCACCAGGACCCCCAGGTCCTTCTCTGCGGGGCTTCTCTTAAGGACTGCTCCTCCCAGGCTGTACAGATGCCTGGGATTCCTCCAGCCCAAGTGCAAAACCTTGCACTTTGCTGTGTTCAACCTCATTAGATTCACCTAGGCCAACCTCTCGGTTGAGCTCCCTCTGAATGGCATCCCTTCCTTCCACTGCATCAGCCGCACCACTCAGCAAACAGCAGAGGGTGCACTCCATTGCATCATTGGTGTCACTGATAACCATGTAAAAAAGCACTGGTCCCAAGACAGACTCCTGGATGACACCACTTGTTATTGGCCTCCACCTGGACACAGAACCATGAATCACCACCCTCTGTCTGTGGCCTTTCAACCAATCCCTTATCCACCAGGTGGTCCACCTGTCAAATCCACATCCCTCCAGTTTAGAGATAAGGATGTGGTGGAGGGCCATGTCAAAGATCTTGCTCAAGTCCAGGTCAATGACATCAGTTTCCTTCCTTTTGTCCACAAATGCCGTCACTCCATCATAGAAGAGCACCAGATTGGTTAGGCATGGCCTTCCCCTGCTAAAGCCACGCTGACTGTCTTGGATCACATGCTCATTCCTTATGTGATCAAGCATGTCTTTGAGGCGGATCTGTTCTTCACCATCTTCATCACAGTTCTACATTTGAATCAAATAATTGGTGTTGCTGTCACCAAGAAAACCTCTTTGTCTTCTACTCCTGCTGCACATCTGTGCTTTCACCAGAAGCAAAGGGAGAGGCCACCTCCTAGATCTAAATTTTAAGAAACCAACACCCAATAGGTGTCATCTGAAGTAAAATAGGAGAGAAATTAAGATGACTCTTTTGCATCCAGCTTGGATCACTCCCTCACTCAGGCACACCACCATCAGATCAAGGAGATGCTGCCTTCAGCTTAGAGACTGTATGGGAAATCACAGCTTGAACCTCTGATTAATCAGCTGAGGCAAGTGTTGGGCCAGCTGCGGGAGCACAGGTGAGAGTAATCTAGCTGTGCTCCCAGAAGGGGTGGACCTCGACTGCACCTCTTCTGAGACCTCACCTCATTTAAAGGCTGACCACCACTAAGGCAGAATCTCTTGGAGACTGCTCCCCAGTTGAGACTGCCTCAGCTTTCTGGTCAAAACATCGACATTGGTGAGTTTTCCTTTGCTAACAACCTTTGACTATTTACCACCATCTTGGTTAACATCTTTTTACTAGCCACCCTTACAGAGACCATAAGGGTTTGGGCTTCCAAACTCTCAGCAAGCATTTGGATCAGACAGCTTCCTGCTGGGGAGCCCCCTGCATCACTGCTGCCTCCTTTGGTACCGTACCTGCAGATGCTTCAGAGCTCATTAGCATGGACTTCCTTCCTCCCCTCAGCAGCTGCTCCTGCACTCACCTTCATTCCTACTCAGATACCGGCCGCTTCCAGCACCAGCTGACCTGCAAGACACAGAAAGGAAAGGTGGGAGTCATGCAAACGCAGAAGCCCAAGGCTGCGTCACCACCACGTATGGCAGCCTCGGGAAGTCAGCTGCAACTACATCCTTTGTCAGAATGGAAACAGGCACCGTCAATTAAGTGTGACCTCTGAACTCATTGCCACCATCAGAAATAGGCACTGAAATCGCTCACTTCACTGCAGCTGGTTACCTCCTGATTTTGGGTAAATGCGGACACTGTCTTGAGGGCTACCAGAAAAACGACATCAACTTCATTGTAGGTGGTTAAGCTTGGAAGCTGGACTTGAGCAAGAAAAGTTTCTCAGCTCAGAATCACAGAATTATCAAGGTTGGAGAAGACCTACAAAATCATCTGGTCCAACCATTACCAATACTTCCCGGATAAATCATACCTCTCAACACAACATCCAAACGTTTCTTGAGCACTCCCATGGTCGGTGACTCCACCACCTCCCTGGGCAGTGCTATCCAATGCCTGAATACCCTTTAGGGGAAGTAATATTTCCTAATGTCCAGCCTGAATCTTTCCTGGCACAGCTTAAAACCATTCCCTCTAGATCTATAACTGATCACACGAGAGAAGAGGCCAAACCCCAGCTCACTACAACCTCCCTTCAGGAAGTTATAGAGAGTTATAAGGTCTCCCCTGAGCCTGCTCTTTTCCAAGCTGAACAATCCTAGTTCCCTCAGCAGCTCCTCGTAAGGTTTGTGCTCCAGACCCCTCACTACCTTCGTAGCTGAAGACGTTCCAGAACCGCAAGGTTTTCTTGCAGGGAGGGGCCCAAAACTGAATAGGTCAAACATCCTTCTCTCCATCATTGCTGTCACGTGGAAGGCTGTCCTTGGAACTGCAGTGACTCATGCATCCTAACTGCACTCCATTGATGGAAGCACAACGTGCATCATTGCAACTTGCTGGTGGGTTCCTGTATTGGCAAGGGATCGATTCACCTGGAAAGAGTAGATACACAGCATTTAGCGTCAAACTTTCACTGTCCAAGGAGGCAAAGTCTTAGTGCTGCCTGTCAAGCAGGTTTCAAGCAGCTTGTGAGACTCATCTAGGAAAGACAGGAGTCAACCAAAGATGTCAGGCACGGGCTTGAATTCCAGAAGGAGGTACAAGCCCACTGAAAGCATGAATTCTACCTGTGTTGCTGACAAGCAGTGTTTTGAAAGCTGGATTTGCACCCTTACCTGCCAGGACCACGGCTCCCTGGCACTGCTCTGCAGTTGGTGTTTGGCCACAGGGGATGGTTTGCCCAGGCAGAAGCAGGAACGCCAACTGCCAGCTGCTGACTCTGCCCTCTTACTGGGAGAACTCAGTCTGGAGAGAAAACAGAGCATGCTGTCAGTCGTGGTGCAGGATGAGGGAAGAGCTGCACCGAGCCCTTGCCAATAGTTGCCTGTTCCCGCCACTGCCTGCTTTCTGCTGAAACACAGCCTAGAAACACCCTCTGTTTCAAACAGCAGAGGATGCTTCCATTCCTACAGCTCAGCCCTCAAGTCCTGCTGGCTACATTCCTCTCAATGATTTCAAGCAAGATTCGGAGCATGTGAGCAAAGGCTCCACAGCCGGACAGGAAAGGAGCTGGCAGGCGTAACTGCTTTCTGAGGAACCGTACAGTTATAAGGGAAGCTCAAAAGCATCCCTGACTCTTACATTAACACCTCCTCGGCCTCAGCTCACTGCCACCTTTAATTTCTAGTGCCAGCAAGTCTGACCAACAGCTCTGCTTACAGGAGAAGCACAATTGGTTTCAGGCACATGGCCCTGAAATCTGGAAAACCCCAAGATTTCCATGTACAGCCAGCACAGAACAGGATAGACGCCAGCATGGCTTTCTGCATCTTGTGACTGCCTGCCCAACCAGGAAGGAAAGGCACCTTGTGTGGCTCCACTGAGGCCATAGGGCAACTGTGTGTTAGTTGAATCCTCAAAGATATAATGGACAAAAAATAAACCAATAAAAATCATCCGAACAATGATGGTAGGGGCTGGAAAGGGAATTCCTCTTTCTTTATCTTTCAGATGGAAAATCAATGATTGCGTTGAAGTTCCTCAGTACAGCTGCAGGCCCTTCCTCCACTTGTATCTTGCTGCTCCGTGTTGCAACAGGAGAGCTGCTCTGGCCTCTCCTCTCAGCCTGTGCCTCCTGCAGTGTGAGCAGCTTTGTGGATGGAGAGACCCACACAGACTTGGGCCCAGGCAGAGAACTGTGCCCTGCAAGGGAAAACCACAGCTAAGACAGAAAAGGAAGCAGCAGCACAGCCATCCCCATTCTGCATATCTCTCAGAATTGCTCATCCGAGCCACTGGAAGAAGAGGAGCTCAAAATAACTGTGTGCTCAGAGGTATGCTCGTGGCAAAGGACACAGCCACAATTAAGAGCAGCTCACTGTATCTTAAGAGGCAAACAAAAAGCCTAGAAAAACTAGGGGCCAGAGATCTCAGAAAGCATCACTGCCACACTTCAATCAAGTTTCACCTGCTTGCAAAACATCTTAAGAGCAGTGATGGTTTTCTCCATTGTCATGGTTTAATAATTTTGTAATTTTTGCTATCAGTATTCCACATCATAACATCATATTAAGCATGAATAATTTTACTGAATCTGCAACTTACAGAAGAAGACTACATCTCCCAGGGAACAACACGATAGGTCACGGGACCTGGACTCTATATTAACTCTGTCGCAGAACAGAGTGACGGTCTTTCGAGTTCTGGCGTTCAGGGCAGTGTGTGGGAGCCTTCAGCCGTTCGCCTAGATTCACAGTAGGCCTCTCGGTTACGGGACTCATTCTCTCTCCTATTTTGCTTGATTCGTTAGCTCAATTTTCAATTATATTGTATTATATTGTGTTATCCTGTATTTCGATATAGTATTTAGTAAATAAGTGTGCCTCCTTAGATCGTTGCCGCTGTTTTCTTTTCCTAATTAATTTTTTTCCTTTCGGCCTAGGGCCCCTCCGGGGCCCACGGCCCCTGTCACGGGCGCAGGTGGATTTTTAGTTCAAACCGTGACATCCATGTAAGGCTTGGACACTCTCAGGACCCATCAACAGGGCACCATATTCTAACCTAAGCCCAGAAGCCTGCTGTCTCCTCAACAGTAACAGAATTTTCAAAGGTCTTGGAGAAGCCCTGGATTGGATGAAGCTGTCAGATTTAGATCAAGCTAATGGAGGAAGATGCTCACCTACTCCCTCTCCCATGGCTGGTGTGGATTTGGAGCAGAAAAGGACATCTGTGTAAATAGTACTGTTGAAATATCAACTGGTAGAGCAGTGTTGCACATTGTACAAATCACAGTTGGACATCCATGGACAGCTGATGATAAAAGTAATTGTAGGGGAAGAGCTGGATGAAATATTGTTAAAAACAAATAATCATTTTAGCTGCACGTTTGTAAGCATTTCTTTCCATCCTTCTCAAAACAGTTTCATGGCAGAATAAAGAGGACACGTTCACACAGACATTTCCACAGCCAGACTAGGGAATAATCAAAGAATATCAACCAAAATGTGTTTCCTACCAGTTACATGAATCTTGAAGGTGAGTTTCTAGCCAGCAGCCTCGCAGCTGTACTCCCCTTTGTTACAGTAATTCATTCCTGGATGTAAATCACATGTAGAAAAGTGTTGCTATGATACTAGATGACCAAGAAAGTCCTAGAGCCAAAATGTTTTGCACCAGAGAGGCTGTCAGTTGATCCTCCAAATGCAAGACACACAAAATGAAGCGTTCCTTTATCTCTGGGATTCCAAGCATTTTCTCACCTCTTGACTTTCACTTGGAATGTTGCTTTGTCATCTTTTGTTTCACAGCTGTAGCTCCCTTGGTCTTTCAGGGTCACATTTTTGACCATGAGCTTGCGGTGCGTCCCCTTGGAGATGATGGTTGTCCTCTGGTCCTGCTTCACCTCTGTTTCATCTTTCTTCCATACGACAGCTCCGCTTGCAGCTGACACCTCACACACCAGCTCCAGGTCTTCAGAAGGACTGACTGATATTTCTGAAGTGGTTTTGGGCTTGCTGACAACATTAATGGCTTCATCTGAAGAAAAAAATAGAAAGTGGTTTACATCCTGACTCAGGCTTCTTCAGCACAGCATGAAGATACAGTTAGAACTGATTGTAATGTCTCTGCTCATTACATTTGGGTGATTGAGTTTCACCTCTGGAGGTACTCACATACAAACGTGTGCTTGATTCTCCTGTGTAAGGAAAGAGTAAGTTCTATGCAGACAGTTGTTATTTCTTTTAATCAATTCTGTATTCTGCACGTGTTCTTCTGTAGCTAAAATGAAGGCAGCTAAGTAACGTGTTTGCAATGCATGAACAAACCTATTCAACACTTTGTCTCTAAGCTAACAAGCAGCGTTTGAAGAGCACATCAGTATTTCATGCCCTTCATTCCATCCAGACAGAACCTGCCTGAGGAGCAAGCTGATGGCTGTCAGCTACAGGCAGACCAAGCTTAGTATTGCATTTCTTACAGCAACAACTGTTGCTTTCAGTCACTGAATATACTAAGGCCAATTGCTATGCCAGGCACATTTATGGCATCAGTGAACAAATAATGAGTTAAAAATTGTAATAGACAGGAGTCATCTATTCTTGTAAAACTAGGTGACCAAAGAAGAACAGTCCCTCTAGAGTCAAGCTGTTTAGAACTAATAGCATCAATCAATGTCACGTATATAGATTACTTCCCTGCCCTAAGACCATCTTGTGACCATTTGGTGCTCCTAATTAAGCCCTCTTAATGGCTTTTTTGTCTGAGCCATGTGACATTTTGTGATAGGAGTTACTGCTAGTGTTCCCTTCACCCTACACCAAAGTAGGAGGTATCCATTCTCAGGGAATCATGCAGGCTTCCTCTGGATTTGATGCTCAGAGACAGCCCCAGAACTTTTTAAATCTTAGCTTAGCTCTCATCCAATAATGTTCATCAAACAGTGCAACTTGTCCTTTGGGGATGCCTTTGTTCTGCATCAACCAGTTCCAACGGAGTCTTCTCGGCTTGTTTTAGATCAGTTTTTCAACAGATAAAGAAAGGGGCTTTGAATTACAAAGTGAAATTGCAGAATGCATGATTCTCAACCAAACAGAACGGGAGGTGGGATGCAGGGTGAATACCTGAGCCAACACCACCTGCAAGCAATCCTTCAATATCTTAGGAATCTCTAGCCATCCCAAATCCAGTGTTGGGCTTGATCTATCATCTCTGCTGAGTTTTTAGCTAGCTGATGGTGAGCATCTTGGTGGAGATGGGTGAGCAGTCGGACTAGAGGGTCTTAATCAACCTTAAGGATCCTGTGATCAGAGGAACTTGAATGTGCTGTTAAAGGTCACAAGAGCTGCACTGCAGCATGAGCATACACAGCGAAAGGTTTTCAGTAGAGCTTCGGTTCATAAATGAGGACTGGGTTATGGAAAATAGGCTCAAGATATACACCAGAAAACAGATCTTAATGCCAGGTTCTGTGAATGCAGCCAGCTGAATTTCACAGATATTGAATTTCAATGACAATTTCTTGTGTTATTTTACCCTCCAGCTCCACCCTGAACAGGAACAGGTCAGTGACAAGCATTACTCCTCCAGGCTTGACCTGACAGTGCTTTACTTGCACTATGAGCTAATGCCAGGAAGAGCAGGAAAAGAGTTTCATCCACGTGCCTTCTCCTTCCTTAGTAAAACCAGTGTGAAACTGCAGCCACGTCAGGCTGAAGGAGACGTCTCAGACGTCCTGCCTGGATGCAGGAGGTCACGTGTCAGAGGATGTCTGGCACGTCAAGTCTCATGGCAGTGCAGTGCATGACAAACTGCAACAACACTTTCCTGTGGGCTCCTTTGGGCACGAGGCCCAGCGGGTGACACACCTCTGGCTGCAGCTCTTCAGAGCCTCCCAGCAGCCACGTGATGCCCATGGGAGAGACACAGCTGACCCGCACAGCAGATGATTTACCAGCTAGCTCTGATTTACAACAAGAGAAGATACAAGTGGTGATGCTGAATGGTGAAATACTGCGAGTGTGTGGCATAGGTATAAGATTTGTGAGCCTGAGGATGTTCAAAGTCAGGCTGGACAGGGCTCAGAGCACCTGATGGAGCTGCGGTGCCCCTGTTCATTGCAAGGGAGTCCAACTAGCTGACCCTTAAGGGTCTCTTCCCTATCTATGAGATACACAAAAGCTGATTCTGCAGTAACCAAGCTACCAACAGCAGCTGTTTGTCTTACAGCTTGCCAACACAGATTTTAAAATAACAGCATTGATTACTCATTTGATAGTCACATTACAGTGCAAAGCACATGGAAACGTCCATCAGCTAATTCATTTAATTCTTTGGGCAGACCTGCCAGTATGAAATATTATGCTAACATGACAGAGAGAAGAAAAGCAAAATTAAGACTAGCTGACAAGCCGTGGCAGGAAGTTCTGCTCTCCATCAATTTAGTCCCATTATTCAATTCTGTTTGGAGATGTCTCCATGACTCTCTGGAGTTTGTTCTTTGAGAAGAAGCAATTAAGTAAGCTCTCCAATGCCAAAGTGCATACACTACTCTAGGCCTTTCTTGTTTCTCCATGGATCAACAAGGGTGACAAGCCAGCAGAAGATGATGAAGAGCCTCATCATGCAAACTCATGCATTTTATCCCCCTCACAGATGCACTGACAACTTACAGCATCATCCATTGAGACGTTGTGAATTTTCAGGGTGTGTTTCTTCCCCACAATGTGCAGTTCATATTTTTCACTGGCCTTGAGCTCCTTCCCATCCTTCATCCACTCCACAGTAGCGCCTGTGTCTGAAAGCTCAGCCTGCAGTTTGGCTTCCTCACGCAGCCGAGCGGAGATCTTTTCTACATCTTTGCTCTTATTGGTAAATCTCACTGCAGCACCTGTCAGGAGCAAAGGCCTCGTTAGTTCAATTGATATCAGGCTAACGTGGTCAATGTTTGCTGCAACATCTCTGAAAAAGTATCACCTTCTGTTCCTGCACTCATCATTGTGTCAGTGCTGAGCAATTCAAGATATTTCATTTGGTCTTCTTGCCGGATTTACTAAGTAAAAATCAACCAAACATCTCCTTCTACTGATTAAGAATGCTCTAAACATGCTTCTGCAGAGGTTTCCACCCAATGACAAACAGGTCCTCCCATCATGAATGTTTATTTGTTCTATTTTGTCATGCAAAGCTGATTGATAGAGATATTATTGGAATGATTGCTCCCCTACTTCTAAATTATTCCAGTGCAATCAGAAAGGCTTTCTGAACCTGGAGCTGAAAGTACTGCTCTATGGTGATGCAGTGGTAAACCTGCTGACTGAATGCACTGGCCAATAGCTGTGAACTGCAGACATTCATCAGCTGGCATGAAGCAATCTGGTTCAGATACCAAGCAGCTGGGTAGACTGGCTTACCCTACACTCAGTGCTATCATGTTTAGGTCATTACCAGGACTCACATCAGTCCATGGGATGCAATTTCAGGTATTTGGTACAGGCAGTGAATGCCTGCAGCCCCAGTTCTAATCATCAGATCACAGCAACTATGCCTTGACTGTAAGAGGAAAGGAGAAGGATCAAAGCAAATACCTCTCACTCTCATCTTGGTGCTGACATCAACATTTTTGGCAACAAATTTCACTTCTGCTCCACCATCATTCTTGGTGATGTTCTTTATGATTAGGCTGTGAGTAGTTTGGGTTCTCTTGATGATGCAGGTCTCGCTTTCCTGTAAGACTTTACCACTGAGGTACCAAGTGCTGCAACACATTGTTGTAAGATCAGTAGTAAACATGGCATCCCCTCCAGGTACAGCTTCACCAGTTGTTAGGGGGGATTTCACAGCCAGGACTGGTTCTGAGGAAGAACAACATGGATGTCTTAATGCTCTTTAGATGCAAGTCTGGTATCTCATTTAGAGATGGAAGATTAAATCATAGGTACATTTCTACTTCTCCCTTTGCATGAGTGCTGGAAGAAGCACTTCTATGCTTAAGATCTGTTACAGAAAGTTCTGCCTCTTGCACATGTGAGATATCAAAAGATAAGGATATTCATGTCTCTGTCACAGAAACAGAACTTGTATCACTTTAGTGGTAGCTGGAGGTTGACAGGAGAACTAGTAATAAAGGAAAGCCTTTGGTGTGTTAATGCACTACTATCCTTAAAGTCAAAGGAAACATCTTTAGGGAACCAACACAGCTGCTCAGCTCACACTGACCCATTTCCATTGGGGTTTTTGTGCTTACCAAGGTGCACGCTCCCTGGGAATTCCAGAGACGGGCTCTGTCCATGCGCATTGACTGCAGACACTCGGAACTGATCATCAGCCTCTTCAGACAGATTGCTCACCGTGAACTCTGGGACGGGGACATGAGACTCGTGGCACCTCACCCACGTGAAGCCAGTTAGTTTATTGCCTTCCACAATGTAGCCATCGATTGGAATGGGGCGTTGCATCTTCGGAGGGGACCATGCCAGCGTCACTGAGGTTTCTGTTTTATTTTTCACCACGGGGTCAGCTGGGGGCTGGGTGGGAGGTTTTCTGGGAGCTGAACAGAAAGAAATACAGAAATATTAGCATAAGGTCATGTAGGCTGGAAAAGACCTTCAAGACCAGCAGACTCAACTTTCAGCATGACCTACTGAGTCCCACCATTAACTACTGTGCTACCTGAGGACATACATGACAAGCTTATTCCTGCAGGTATTTGCATAGGGAATATATTCACCCTCTGGTTGCTTTGGAACATTTTAGAGGTTAAAATCCCATCAGACTTTTTCACTGTGTGCAGCCACTGATACAGGCAGGAGGCTGGGAATTACCTGATGGGCTCTAGTTACAGACTACTGACACAGTAAAGGATTGATTTCATTTCCTTTTGGCCATCAAAAAGTTTGGAGTCTGGTTTAAGTCATCCATCTAGACTCCAATTATAATCATATGGAGAACAGCGCATTTAGGAGAACTCATCTCATCTTAATAAACCTGAATGAAATCACAGAATCATAGGATCACGGGAGGGCTTGGGTTGGAAGAAACCTTCAAGATCATCCAGTTCTAAACACCCTGCCATGGGCTGGCTGCCCACTAACCAGCTCAGGCTGCCCATCACCCATCCAACCTCGCCTTCAACACCAAGGACAGGCACCCACAGCTTCTCTGGGCAGCCTGAAATGGAAGCAATGAGCCACATGTTGAAGATACTCAAACATTCATGACTGTAGAGAGAGCCAAATACTCCATACATATTGCTTGCCTGGTCAATGGTATTAAAATGCCAACAACAGACTCATCCAGCTCATTGAAAATGGTGTGAACAAGGCGTACAGGATTCTTCCAGCAGCGAGTTAGATCTGCAAAGTGTAAAAATAGGAAATCTCAATGCAATGCAATTTTCCCTCATAACATAAATAGACACATAACTGTTTTGGGGTGCACTGTTACCAGCCTGTCAGTTGCTGTTGGTCAGTGCTAGATGCCAAAGGTCCCACTAACATAGCATGAAGCTGAAAGCTAGACGCTGGAATCAGATCTCCTGACCTTACCATCAGAAATCGAGATGTCATATTTTGCTCAGAGGTGCCTGCTTGTAGGAGGGACAGCTTCCGAGCTTTTTCTGCTCCAGGAACCAGCTCCAGCTTCAGGATTTAAACAGCAGTCAGAAATTAAACTGAGCTTTGTCACCTCCATCAAATAGAAGGAGTGGTTGGGTGGTACAGCTTTCCAAATAACTTAGAAACTGGCACAACAATCAGATGCCTACCTTTTCTTTTTGAACTTGTTCATACATAGAGCTTAATAGCATCAGAATGCCCCAAGCACTTCAGATAACATGACAGCTGTAAACCCTTCTTTAAGGATTCCTTTGTTTAACCACTGAGTAACTGTAATTCAGTGGTGCTGGTGGGAGAAGGGAAGTCCTAATCTTCCCAGATGGTGAATAGAGTTGATGTTCACATGCAGACTGGTGCTGCAGCACAGCCAGAAACCACTCATTTGGGAAACACAGCACCAAGAAAATAATGGGAATAGCTTCATAAAATCAGGCAGCTTCACCCAAATTTCATGTCAGGTCCATTATTCTTCCTATTTTCAGGAAGAAAGGTTTTCCTTTTTTCTTGTAGTTTTATTTTCTTTTCCTTTCATGCAAGCAGCTTTGTAGCTTAAAAAATTGTTTTCTAATCACCTCCTGGTGTGGACAAATCACACAGGTTTGACTCCATGTTTTACATAGTTAGCATTTTATATTTGTTCCAGTATGGAACTGTACAGCCATAGAATGGCCTGGGTTGAAAAGGATCTCAAAGATCATCCAGTTCCAACCCCCTGCTATGTGCAGGGTCGCCAACCACCAGACCAGGCTGCCCAGAGCTACAATCCAGCCTTTCCTCATAGGAGAGCTGCTCCAACCCTCTGATCATCACAGTGGCCCCTCCTCTGGACCCACCCCAACAGCACCACAACCTTATTGTCCACAGAAAGCATATAACCCTCATTCAATTGCCCTTCCACTCAGCTTAGAGCACTGCTAAAACCAGCATCTTCACCTTAGCTCATCACACTGCTGCAGTTCCTTTTACAAGGATTTCACTGGCAAAAATTAAATCAAAGCCATCACAAGGGATTTAGCACAGTTACGTGTTACTGGCTACGAGAGCTGTCAGCACAGTCACCTGTCAGGCTTTGCTGCTGTTCTCTTTATGTAGAGGCACAACAAGGTTCAGACACCTCACAGTGCAATTCTCACTTGGACTGTAAAGAAAAAGGAGGCTTGAAAAGCAGCGTGTGGAAAACAAAGAAACAAGAATTAGAACAACAGTGGGGCCATGGCACTTGTAGGAATTGTTCTGCCTTTAACAGCAGAGCTTTTCAAGAAGTATGAGGGCATTGCAAACCAGACCAGTTTGGACAGATTAACAACTGCAAGTAGTGGGTTCCAAAATTCCAGACATGAAATCAAAGATAGAAAAACTCTTCACATTTTCATCTCTCAATTTTTAGTACATTGTGCATTACAGTGCAAACAAGTCTTCACATACAACTTGGAAGCTAAAGACAAGTCTGACAAAAAAGACTGCACAAAAATGATGGATAATTAACAGAGCAAATTGCTCTTTCAAAAACAGAGTTTATGTCTTCTGGTCATAACACTTCAGAAGCCTCAGAGGCTTCTTCTCCTTTGTATATTTTCATTAATCTTAGATTTTGTTTTCATTCAATGTGACCTCACTAAACAAATATTGTATAAGACCATGAGTATCACATAAATGTGCAGATCTCAAGCTGCTCACTTATCTAGTACCCTTGGCATGATGCTTTATTTTCCTCAGCTGATCATCTAGATTGTGCCTGTTGATTGTGCAACAACAGCCTGTTGGTCTCGATTACCTGTGAGAGGCTCTAACTTTGGCCAGGAAAAATCATTTGAGGACAAGTAATTCTCTTGGAATCAGTAAGGCAGTCTTCCCATTCTTTCTTACCAGCATCCATCTTACATGTTAATAAAGGATTCTGGAAATCAGTTTGAAGATCAAGAAACAATTCAGTTCAAGCATATGCAATCACAGGATTTGTACGTCACCTGCAAAAGTCATTTTATTCTATCCACAATCTCATCCTACATGCAGTTCCTTAGAGGGTTCTTTAGGCACACCAATCCCATGCTCCTATTACAGACCCTTGCATAAGACAGGTGATATACCTACAAGATTATCTACAGCTTAGACTATGAAAACAGGGAGTCTAGCTAGAGAAAATTATCTACCTGTGCTTCTGAGCAATCTGTTAACCACTCTCATACAGTTCAGGTCAATCCAAACAAGATGCAATGACATGTCAGCCACAGAAACAGCTTGATTTTAAGGAGTTTGTTTGGACAAGCCCCTGTTGCATACGGTGGTCAAACATGCATTACTTGGGGGCACACTGTATTTGATTTAACAGATACTCTTACCTTTGGCTTTGCACAGAGTCCAAAGTCTATCAGCTTCAAATTGTCAATCAGCAGATTTTCCCGGTGGATGAGAAAGCAGTCAGGAATGATTTCCACCCAAATGCCCAAGGAAACATCTTTTCTCTTCTCTTCTTTCCTGCTGTGGACAGTGGTTCCCAGTCTACTCAAAGCTCGCTCGCTCTCGCTGTCTCAGAGATCTTCACTGACTGCTGGCAAGTTCCCATCTTCCAATATCCCAGGTGGGAAATACTAGCTTGTATCTGTTGGAAAGGACCTGGGGACTAGGAGGACAAGTGGTGAGAGACCACAGGCTGAATGCAAGCCAGCAGTGTGCTCTGACAGAAAAGAAGTACAACAAGATCATCAGCTGCATTAAAAAGCAGCACAACCAGACCAGGACAAGTCATTCCTGCTTCAACACTCACTGGACCACATCTACAATACTGTATCTGGTTTTTGGCCAGGAAGGATAACAACCTGAAACAAACTCTGAAGCAAGTTCTATGGATGACCTCCAGCCTGTGCAGGGGGCTGAAGCTCCCACTCAGAGAAGAGAAGCTGGGGAGAATGATCTTTGTGACAGAAAATCCATTGGATGGGGCCAGAGGAATGCATCTCACCCCATACCCTCTGTACAGCCACCATTTGTTTAAAGGATCACTCTTCCTTGAGGCACAAAACTAGAGCAGGTTACACAACAGACTGACACCACAAGGGCTTCTCTCGAGATACAAACTGCAGCAAAGAGCATCACAAAAATGTGAAACCAACACTCAGATCAGATCTGTGTCTCTGCTCCGCTCATTAGGAGCATCATGTTTTACTCCCCTTTCAGAGGAAGATACTTCTTCAAGGATAACAAAATCCAGCTCAGCTACAGAACACAGTACCACATAGCAATAATTATCTAACATTTCCTGTAGGGAAAGAATCCTAAGCACAAGTTATTGTCTGAGTTTCAGCTGGGACTGAATTATCTTCTTCAGTGTCTGATATAATACTACGTTTTCATTCTAGAGAAACAATGGAGATAGCGCAGTGATGCTTACAGTTGCTGCCAGGCAGCGTTGTACAGAGCCACAGTCAATCTCAGCTGAGAGCCCAAGGAAGTGAGAAGGAACAGAACTAGGACA
Source organism: Coturnix japonica (assembly GCF_054131305.1). Taxonomy (NCBI): domain Eukaryota; kingdom Metazoa; phylum Chordata; class Aves; order Galliformes; family Phasianidae; genus Coturnix; species Coturnix japonica. The sequence goes on from NC_140699.1 coordinate 3,303,660, forward strand.
GCTGACTTAAACTGGCCAAAGGATATTCCATACTATATGACATATTGTGGAAGGAGTTTTGAAGGGGGTATAACTTCATGTAAATCTCTTCCACTACTAGGAGGCTAACTGGACACTGATTGGTAGGTGGTGAGCAATTGCTTTTGCATTCATCATAACTATTATTCTTTACTCTGTCTCAGTACATAATTCTATCTCAACCCATGAGTTCTACTTTGTGTTACTTCTCCCCCCTTCAGTTCTCTCCTGCAGTCCACTGGAATGGAGTGGAGTACTGTAACTCTCTCTGCCAACAGAAAAATAAAAACACATTCATTATTATTTATGGAAGACTGACTGCAGTTCAGGCTCACTGGTTTGAGGTCTCTGGGCATAACCCTGACTGTGAACAGAAGCAATTGCTGAAACAGTCTGTCAAAAAAAGACTGGAGCTTCCTCTTCCAAAAGGCGGTCCTTAGAAACAATGCAATCAAACAGCTTCCCTGTAAGATAAGGTTATCTGAAAATGCATTTAGAGAGTATCAGAGAAAGATAAGTAAGAAAGACAGCACAGAAAGCAGAAACTATTTCTTACCTCTATGACTATAAATATTTCTTTGATGTCTCTCTTACGTGATCCAATGGGCAAACATGTTGATGACTTCAGTTCTTCATGGCATCAATTTCTGTTTTAGCATGAGGCAAGTCATCCTTAAGAGACCATAAAAGCAAGCGATGAAATCGCTAACTACTGTGACATACCAGGTACCACATCTGACTGCTGTGGAACAGAACAAGCACATATGGGACAGTACACAATTCAACATCAACTCAGCAATGACTGACATCACTCCCATAGAAATTCTGAAACAGAGCTGTGAAAAATGAAAAGTAAAACATTCAGCATTTTCATTGGCATTTTGGTAAAGTTGCTGTAATAATGTAACAATAATGTAATGTAATGTAATGATGTAATAACTTCCTCCATTTTAAAGCCAGAGAATACTGCCCTCTGAACAACCAGCAACAAGATTTGTGGTGCTCTGTTAAACTTTTTCCAGCTCTACAGCATCTTTCAAAAGGCAATGGGCCCAGTAGGCTGCATTCGTATGTACCATCCCACCTGCCCCCGTGTTCTTGAGAACTCCACAACTCCAACAGAAGATATTATCATATTTAAATGCCTTTTGGCTTACCACTACAGTAACTTTCTCCATGATTTTTAGTGCAACTTTTTCACCAGTAAGAAGATGCCGCCCGAGTTTTACCTTGGCAAAACCACCTACAAATCAAAACACAGATGCTTAAAGTTGAGTGTGAATTCTTCTCTAATATAATATTACAATTTCCAACTGGTTTAAAAAACGAATTCCAAATTTATACAAATGAAACCTGACTTAGAGAACTGACAAGAGCTGTTAATCTATTCTCAGATTAATTCTAGAGTGGTGAGACAGACTGTTAGGCGTGCTGTTTCTGTACAAAGATGACACTTACCCGTTCCAACTGTTTCATGGAATTCCTAGTACTTGAGAATTTCCTCGTAGTCACTGACAGACATCCTGAATGTGCAAGAACTGAAGATCCTCCAAGCACGTGCAATGAGGAAGTGCCAGCAGTGTTCACATCCTACTTAGGACATATTCTTAGAGGCAGAAGGGACACTCGTGGCAGATCCAGCAATGCTCATCTTCTCACCAACGTGCATCCCCCTCTCACCCAGCAACAACAAAACACAGTGCATGAAGCTGGCTTCACTTAGGTTAACAATATGGAACATCCCTCAGGGCTTTGTGCCACAGAGCAGTAGCAGGGCTGGACTACAGCTTGAGGAAGCAGTGGAAGCCTTTCCCTGTATGGTTACAGTGTCCCTGCACGCACCCCACAGCCAGAGCGTTGCAAGCTGAGCTGTCTTGCTGTTTCTTGTACTCATCCCAATCTCTGCGAATGAAAACTCAGAATTCAGTCAAGGCGTTGATTGAGCACGAGCGTGCCTTTATTCAATAGGAAAAAGGAGGGGGTGTGAGGTCTGGAGGAAAGATGGGACTCATTCTCTGTTGTCTGACGAGAGTGTCTCAGAAGTCGTGCTGTTGCCCGGAGCCTGGGACTCTTGGCCTGATTCTACCTCCCCCTCCAAGATGTTTGGCTTCTCCTCTGTAATGCTGACCTGAGCCTGCATGGTTGTGCTGCTGTCGGGGCACTCGTGCTGTGCTTGGGCTGGGCTGTCCTCGAAAGGCACTCGGTTCAGGCTGGTGCCTGAGGAGTCTGGCAGGCTCAGGTCAGCAGCTTCAACAGGTATGGGATGAACGAGAGCTTCAACGATGATGGCATTCTTCTCTTTATAACTGATGTTATACGGAAGGCTTTCATCTGAACTGCAGCATCCTGTGCTTAGTAACAGTTCTTCATTGATGGAATCACAGGATGCTGCATCGTAACATGCCTGGCGTCTTGGAGATATACAAGGGCTCGGGTCACCTAGGAAGGAGTAGACGCACAGCAGTTAGTGTCAAAGTTTCACAAGATGAATCATGAAACAGGTTCTTGACATTTGGCTATGCAGTGATGGTGAGCAGAAGCAAATAGGCTTCTAGCAACAGTGTCACTGTCTTGAAAGTGATCCTCGTGCAGGTCCAGCTCTTGTGTTGACAAGAGACTCATTTGGGAAAGACAGGGGTCAACTGAAGATGTCAGGCACAGGCTTGAATGCCAGAAGGATGTACAAGCCCACTGAAAGCATGAATTCTACCTGTGTTGCTGACAAGCAGTGATTTGAAAGCTGGATTTGCATGCTTACCTGCCAGGACCAAGACTTCAGCTTCAGAGGGCTCCCTGGCACTGCTCTGCAGTTGGCGTTTGGCCACAGGGGATGGTTTGCCCAGGCAGAAGCAGGAACGCCAACTGCAAGCTGCTGACTCTGCCCTCTTACTGGGAGAACTCATTCTGCAGAGAAAACAGAGCATGCTGTCAGTCGTGGTGCAGGGTGAGGGAAGAGCTGCACCGAACCCTTGCCAATAGTTGCCTGTTCCGGGCAATGCCTGGTTTCTGCTGAAACACAGCTTAGAAAAGCGCTCTGTTTCAAACAGCAGAGGATGCTTCCATTCCTACAGCTCAGCCCTCAAGTCCTGTTGGCTAAATACCTCTCAACGATGTCAAGCAGGGACATGGATCCCGAGAATGTTGGAGGCTCAGGCTGCTTCGCTCTCCTGGGGCAGGCCTTCAACAGGGAACGAAGGCAGGAGATGAACTTGCCCCGTTTCTTTGGCTCTGCGCAACAAAACAAAAAAACAAGTTCATTTCAGCCCTGGCTCGGTTGGACGAGGCCGAGTGCAACACATTCAACAGAACACGTAACAACAGAAAGCATGTTCCCAACAAAGACACGCAAGAACGGATTTTCCCCATCCCTGGAGGTGCCCAAGGAGCTTAATGCAGTTCTCTTTCTAAGCTTGCTCAACTCGGGCATTAATGAACCCCCTGAAAGCCACGTTCAGACCCCATTTTACTAACCCGCATTGTCAAATGTAAAATACGCACCTGGCTTTGGCAACGAATGTAGGATGGACTCGGGCAGTTTTCCCCTGATGAGTTCCACGCACTCACCAGGGAAAAAACCAACCTGTAATAAGAACAAAAAGACAGGTGGGCATTAGCCCAAGCCCAGAGCCAAAGGGAAGGTCCTCTGACACCGACACAGGGCAACTGTTTGCATCCAGAAGCCATCCTGTGCAGGCAGAGCAGCTCCAACCGGAGATTCCCGACTCTACTGAAGCTGTGCTCTCTAGTCAAAAATGTGTGCCTACCTCAAAGCCACGCTTGCCTCTCCACCAGGGGCTCATCTCCTTTGGTGGCATATCAACAATGCACACGATGTCTCCAACCTGCAAAAGATTGAAACATCAATCCCAGCTTCAGCACAGCTAAAACAAAAGCCTTCTTCTACGACACAAAATATGAGAGTATTCCCTAGGCGTTCACACTCTATACTAATTCTGTGCACAACAACAAGGAACGCCTGGAACTGCTTACCTCCAGAGAGAGCTCATCCGGCCCCTGGGCGACGTGGCTCCTAATAACATGGGCTGCCGCAATCGCTGGTACGTTTAAAGATGACATAGCACGCACCAGCTGCGGCTTCCGCATGTTATCAGCCTGCAAAACAGAGCACAGGCCGTGGTCAGGAGATGAAGACAAACCAGGAGGATTTCAAGGTGAGGAGCACATCTGCAAAGAAAGCTGCAGCAAATGCGCTCCGTCCTTATCAGGAGCACTTCAGAAGGAGCTGCACGTCTCATCACAGTTATTTCCCTTTCTGGCGTGCATTGCCAGGCCATGCAAAGATGCATCTCTCTCTACCCAGACTAATCAGCAATGGCACTGGCACAGACAAGTGGCCAGGCCCTTTTTGGCCCATTCTTTCCTGCAGGAGAGTACACCTGCAGCTCCTTCTAATGGCTCAACACAGGGAAAAAAGACCGGCCAGAGCTTCATACTGTACCTCCGTCGCCGCCAACTCAGGCTCACGGCTGATCCCACTGCACGCAGCACCCATCACAGCAAGTGTGAACAGCTGGAACAGAGCAGAAACACACTTCTGTTTTCTCTATTCACACAGCACAGTATGGACAGACTTCTTCAGAGCTACCCGCGCATACCCTGCGGCAAAACCATGCGGGGGGACAAAACATGGCACGTACCTGGCAGTGAGATCACCTCAAGCTATCTGCAGCAGTTCCTTGTCGCTTTGCTCGGATGAAATGAGAGCAAAAGCTGCACCGAGGCAGTGGGCGGAGGGTGAGGAGAGGAGAGAGAAAGAGCAGGTCAGTGAGCAGGGCTAAGACAGTCATGGAATAACACACACAGCACAACTGTCCCACCCACTTGCTGCAAGACATGCTGAGTCTCAGGCTACGTGATGCCTGTCCGCCCAGCAACTTTACAATGCTTCCACTACTGAGCAAAGACAATGGAAGAAGCACGGGACAGGTGCCAACTTTACTGATACCCCCTTTGGAACGTGTGTACCGGGGAAAATTACGTCTGATGGTCAAGAGTAAGCAATACGGTGCTGTGAGCTCCGACAGCCAGCAGTTCTCAACACCTCACTGCCCACCCATCCATCCCACGTCAGCTCAGCTTACCTACAAGCTGCTGCACACGACGGTGAGAAGAAAAAGCACTAAAGATACTAACTAAAGCCACTAACTAAAGGCACTAACTAACTAACGGCACTAACTAACTAAAGGCACTAACTAACTAACGGAACTAACTAACTAACGGCACTAACTAACAACAGTAACTAACTAACAACAGTAACTAACTAACAACGCTAACTAACAACACTAACTAACTAACAAATCTAACTAACTAACAAAACTAACTAACTAACGGCACAAAAGGCACAAGAACAACAAGACAACCAACCACTCCGACCACTAGCTCACCCACAAAGGAACACAGAACGCACCGCTCCTCCCCTCATTCCAGCCGCTTATGACATCACCAACGGCCAACAGCCTGGTCCACCATGACCCCCCACAAGGCGGGGAGCCAAGACCACGTGGTCACGTCTGATTCCAACACGGCACCACAACATTCCAGGACTCAGTGTGGGCTTGGAATTCTATCCTGGTGTGGCAGCGCAATGGGAGGTGTTAGGGCACAGCTGAAGAGCTGACAGACAACGGACGTTTCCAAAGGAGGGTGCCAGATTAACTCTCAGCATTCTCTTGCGGGGCTCTTAGGAATGCTTCAAACCCATTTTCACTGCCTAGCTCATTTCTAGAAAGTCCAGTTGAGAAATGCTCACTTTGTCTGGGGAACGCCTCTATGCATCATGAATGAAAAATAAAATAAAATGGGCACGCGACCCTATGAAACTTACCTCTCTGCTCTTGCTGTCAGCCAGACACCTCAGATGAGCATGACGTGTCCCTGCTCCTGAATGAAGATTCACCCAAGTCTGTGTTCCTCTCTGCTCCATCTCTGGCTCTAAAAGAAACACAGACAGAGATGATTACAAGATCCTTTGTGCAGACGAAAGACAAGGGTGCACACGAATTCTGTTTAGCAAGAAATACTACATTCCCAATGGTAGTATTTGAATCCTCCTTTGGGTCTGGAGCTCAACAGGTCAACACATCAGAAATAACACAAAGTGCATCTGGAAGACGTGTCTCAAAGCCCAGAAAATCCAACACGGGAGGGGGCTGGACAGTGGACCACAAGTGTCCATTTCCATTGCAGCTCCCTGTAGAGAACAGCACCAATCAGCAGGCGTGAATCAATTCATTCACAAGCTGCACAATGACTCTGTTCTTTACGTGATAAAGAAACACACAGAGATTCCTGACCAAAAAGTTGGGAGTTAATAACGACCAAAGAGGTTCCTGTTCCTACGCCTCATCCTCTCACCCCAACTCCTGGGTGATGCCCACAGGCTTCAAGTCAGCTCTCAAATCCATTGAACTCCAGTCACAGAACTCCATCAAGAAGGATGTCACACATGTGACACTTACATACATTTTGCATCAGAAACAGTGACGCCAGCAGGAGCAGAGAGGTGACTGTCCCCCTGTACTCAGCACTGGTGAGGCCACAACTCTAATTCTGCGTCCAGTTTGTGGCCCCTCACTGAGAAAAAGACACTGAGGCATTGGAACGTGTTCAAAGAAGGGCAACAAAGCTGGTGAGGGGTCTGGAGCACAATGGGGCCATATGAGGAGAGGCTGCGGGAGATGGGAATGTCCAGCCTGGAGAAGAGGTGGCTCAGGGGAAACCTCATTGCTCTCTATAACTTCCTGAAGGGAGGTTGCAGTGAGCTGGGGGTCGGCCTCTTCTCTCGTGTCATTACTGATAGAACTAGAGGGAATGTTTTCAAGCTGCGGCAGGAGAGGTTCAGGCTGGACATTAGGAAATATTACTTCTCAGAAAGGGTGGCCAGGCACTGGAATGGACTGCCCAGGGAGGTGGTGGAGTCACCCACCCTGGGGGTGTTCAAGGAACGTCTGCAGAAATCCCTGCTGAAATCCTGACCTCTGCCACAGGTGGCTGAGTGACACAAAAGCTGTGTCCTTGGTTCCCGGCCTTACCTTCACATGCTGTTCATCTTGCTCTGCAGCTCCTGTTCTGAATAGTCTTCTTATATTCCCATGTGATGTACCCTGAAATACATAATTTAGTGAGTCTGAACAAAACATAAGACATTAATTGGAACTGTGAAGAAATGTTTTTTGCACTTTACTTGGAGGATGTTACATGCTATACCTTCTTTTCTCAATTGTAACACATGATTTTTTATAAAAAGAAACATAGCAAGTCAGCTCTTCAGTGTGCATATTGATGAAACTTGGTGAAATACAACTTTAGAAAAAGGTAATTTGAAAATTTAAATATTCTTATCAGAATCTCTGCTATTAGTTACCGTTCCAATGTTCTGATTTGATGATGATTCTCTCAGAGCTGTTTTGTCACTCGCCACCTCAAATGCACTTCAAGTGCTTTAGGAGCATCACTGGAATTTTGAATAAACTCAATATATTTTAGGAAAGCTGCTACAGATGCACGACTGCAGTACTTTGGAAAAATATAATCTTGATTGAACGCTGAACAGTGTTATTTAATTATAATCCAGGTAATTAAATTAATTAAACCAAGGGAATCACCTCCCAGTCAGTCAGCTCCCACCAGGGAACTCGCTTCCCTGCCAAGCAGATGCAACCAACACAAGCTGCTACATCACTCTAGGGCCCCACTGAGTCTTCCCAAGGGGTCTCCAAAGGCTTCCCTGTTGACTTCTGGGAACCTGGAAACACTCACATGGAAACCAGTGCCCCCTAATGTGCCCCAGAGGTTTCTCAGGGCCCTGCAATTAGCTCTACAGACATCCAGACATGCCCCAGAGCAAGTATGTGTGCTGTAGGGAGCCCAAGAGACATTCCAGAGTATGCTAGTACTCCTCAGTGCGCTCAAGGGTTCTTCACCTGTCTCTAAATATGCCATACTTGACTTTGTTTTCTCTTCTGGAGCTTAGTTCTCAGCTTTGCTTTCTCATGCCATTTATCATTCAGTTTAGAGATTATTTTAACTAAAATATTTTAATCCACCATATTTTCTGAAAACTAAGAATTGATCCCGCTCAAGGAAACAGAAGAGAAAAACATCACCCACAGGCTGCAGATATTTACCTCGACTTCTCTACATGCCATCCCCAGTGTGCTTTTCAACTCACCTTGCACAGTGACCCTGGCTTTTGTTTCAGAGTCCTCTGTCTCACAGGTGTACTCCCCGCTGTCCTTGGCGGTAGAGTCATGGATGATCAGAATGGCCCCAGTTCCCTCCTGCTGCAAGTCGTACTTCTGGCTTTTTCTGATTGCTTTGCCATCCTTGTACCACCTGATGTTCACATCTGGTTTCGACAGCTCACGGCTCAGGCTGATGTCCTGCCCTGCTGCTGCTGTCTTATCCTCCAGCTGTTTTGTTACCTCAGTAGGTTTTTCTGAAAGAAAACATGCTTTTTGAGTAACATACACTTAGGGTAGGATGCCTCTCTCAAAATACACGCATCTACATGCTGGACATAAGTTAGAGAGGCACTTGCAACAGACGCCATCCTACAGCCAGCAGTAATCTGTAAAGTACAGACAATAGAATTCCAGGCACCATTAATTCTCTCTTAAATCTACCCCATTGAGGATGATGAACCATGTCTGAAAACTGCCTCTTCCTTCTCTCCACTGATCACACTGGGAGCCTCAGATGATGCTCTCAGATGCACATGTTCTAGATAGGAATTTGTTGTACAGCTAGATGATGTGAAGGCCATCCCTTCAGCTTATACTTAGAGGATATTTGCTCCCACAGTTCCCTCAACAGATCATTCCTGATTTACTGTTAATGGAACAAGCTGTAGTGAGATGCCCATTTCCAACACTACCCCAGTGCTTTGGGTAGTTCTCACATTTGTGTAAAATGTTTCCTCCTTTTACTTATTTTTAAGAGAAATTCTCAGTGCTTCAAGGTTCAAGTAGAAGGTTGCTATTCACTTTAACCATATTATGAGTTAGCTCTCATGACAATCTTATCAGAAGACAGTTGAAGGAATCAGACCCCAGAATCTCTCCCATCTCATTACCTTTCACAGACAGAGAGGCTTTGGAGGCTAGACCACGGGCAATAAAAACGACTTCCCCAGAGTCAGTAGGAGTCACACTTTTGATAAGGAGAGTCTCTTACCAACCCATGTTATAAGCTTTAAATCGCCCACCACTTTCCACTCTGCTTCCATTCAGTGTCCACTTGAACTCATCAATGCTTTCATGGGACAGAATGCATTCAAAAGTGCAATCTTCTACCTCCTGGATTTCATTGTTTTTCAGCCGTTAGCTAATGCCAATATTCAGCTCTGGAAGATAAGAGATAGGTTAGTATGAGGTTTAGATGGAGAAAAGGCATTCGTGACCAATGTGAGTAGCAGTACTGGTGTTTGAACTCAGGATTTGCAGATCATGGCTGCGTTCCTCACTGATGTATTCTCTAAGACATTCTCCTCTCAGAATTACCAGAAAGCTATAAAAAAAAAGAGACGTGAATCTCTTGGCTTTGCTCTGGAAGAACTACAAGGAGAGCAGCTCAGTCCATGGAGCACAATGAAGATTCAATGAGCTACAGAGGGAAAAACCTAACAGAGAGGACAACTCTAGGATGCTGCGTGAGAAAAAGGGTTTTGCCTACGACAAGACATTAAATGTTTCTATTAGCTAATTTGTTACCATCCTACCCCTACTGGTGTTCAAACCATTTCTCCATTTTAGGGATGTTTAGAAAGGAAACATTTCCAGGACATTCTTGACGTTTTTTGTGATTTTCATGGCAAAAGGAGATACATTTACTTCAAAAGCAATGGGAATTTTCCAGACATCACTGCGCTAAATTGCAGAAATACAGTTCTATTGTAGAAACTATTAAGGCTCGTGGGGGAATAGGTGTAAGACATAGTGACCACACTGAATGTGCTTTTAGCACTCCTTCACTTTCCGCAGTACTTACCCTGAACGCCGACATTTGACTTGGCAACATCAGTGCCAATATCACAGGTATAGAAACCTGCATCTGGCTTCTCGAGGTCATGGAGAAGGAGACATAGGGTCTTCCCAGACTGTACCAGCTCATACTTGTTGCCAGAAGTGAGCACATCACCGTCCTTTTTCCTCACTGGTTTGACCTTCTCTTTAGAGACTTCACATTCCAATTTAATCACACCCCGCTCCTCACCAAAAACATCATCCAAGGACTTCATGAAGACAGCAGGCTTCTCTGCAATTAAACAGGCAAAACAGAACAACGTGATACAAGAGTTGAGACATTTCCAGTTGCTTCCAGCTTTTTAAGGAGAGATCAATAAATCTTTACCAGTACTGACAACACCAATATAGAACCTAAAGCGGTTTCATGTCTCTTGACAGAATGCGCTTTAAGGAATTCTGAACTAATCAGTAGGAGAATACAGGGAACAGGAGGGACAGCCTGCATTGCTGTGGGTGGGACTGATATCATATGAAGTTATTGGGATGCAGCTCTTCTAAAGCTGGAGAGCTGGCATTGCCCTCACATGGAGCAGAGCTCATACAGCAGGCCACAGGATTAAGAGGATAAGCTGATCTCTCCCTGCAGTCATAAATCCTTGGAGACAACAGCATTGACACTGCATGGCACTGAAGCAGTAAAAAAATTGCTCCTGTAACTCTTCTTGTGTTAAGTAAAATGATGATAAAAAGCAATGGAATGCTTTGGCAGGACACCAAAACCATCCTCCTTCGTTGATATCTGCTGCAATGGAACCTTCCACTGGAAGAAAGCCCCTGATAACTTGTCACCCCAGAGAGGTGAGCTTTAGAAGCAGGATTGCTTCACAATAGAATGAACTGGAGCTCCTTAGCATCTCTTACATCCAGGAGGGTTGTGACCAGACCCACCTATCACCTTCAGGCGCGCGCTTTCTGACACCTTGTCTGACTTCACTGTCACTGTGCCAGCATCTTCAGGCTTAACCTGACTCATTGTCAGTGTGCAGCAACTGCCAACGTTCTTGATGTCATTGTAATTGTTGGTGTAAAGGAGGTTGCCATTCAGGAACCATTCCACGTCCTCGTCATCATGGGACAGCTCGCAGGAGAAGACAGCAGAGCTCTCTTCTTCAGTTTCCACATCATGCAGGTGCTTCGTCACTTCTACATTGCGGGCTGTGGGGAAACAAGGTGAACTGTTACAAAAATAAGAACCTTAAGAAGAGAAATCTGAGGTGAAATAGGACATGGAAGAGGCCACCCTCCATGCTCATACCTTCAGCTGTCAGCGTGGCCTAAGTCTCTGCAATTTCTGCCTTGCACTTGTACACACCAGCATCATCGGGCTTCAGCTTCAGAATCTTGAGCTCTGCTGAATGCTTATCCCTCTTGATCTTGTACTTCTCAGAGGGCTCGATGGGTGGGTGGCCCTTGAACCATTTCACAACCTTTGGAGAAGGCCTGAAGTCACAGGACAGGATGACAGAATGACGTTCCAAAGCTGTCTTGTCCTCCAACTTCCTGGTGATTTGTAAATGGTAATCTGCAAAACAGGGGTGGAAGAGAAAAAAGGATGAGGACAATTGGAAGAAGAGGAAAGTCTCTTGCGTGTATTCCATTCCAATTAATTCCATGTTCACAATTGTTCTTTGAACCACTCTAAAGATAAAACAAACGATTGCCTATAGGGAATGCCATTGACTACATTTCTATAAAGTAATACTGTATATTATCTACTAAATGCAAGGTCCAGCTCTTGTTCTGTGCTTATTAAATTGCTCCCAGTTGAGGCTTTTTTTCAAATAAGAGTGAGTTGAAAATAAAACAAGCACTTTAGGATGTGAATGGAGACTCTTACGCTGGGGACAGCAGCAGATAAGAAGCCTGGAAGTTTCCTTCAGATGAAATCAATGACAAACTGCATCAAATTTAGGTGCTACCAAACTTAACCTTGTCTAGTTCAGAAATACAATTAATTCCACCTGATTTGACTTCTTTGGTATAGCCAAGGACAAAACCTCAGCTCTGTAGGTCTGAATAGTAAGCACATCACAACTATTCAAACAGATCTTTTACTGAGATGCAGCTGTCTTATTTAGTGTCCAACGACTTTTAAAAGGAAATGGAGCAGACCCTCCAGAAAACACACAATATTTCAAAGACTCCAGTGAAGGAAGACTGTACGGTAATTAATTCTTCATCTTCATGATGTAAATCAAGCCAGGATACGTTACCTCTGATGAGCAGATTGGCTGTGGATTTGGATTTGCCAATTGAGAACTGAATGGTGCCTGTCATATCAGTGGTGGTTTTCGGTATGGTCAGCCGGTGGATGGTGCCTTCTTGCTGCATAATCAAGTTTCTGCCAGCCTGTAAGATTTCTTCACGCAGATACCACTTGGGAGGTTTCATAGAAGGAATGGATATCTCGCATTCAAATTTGGCTTCTTCAGGCTCAGTCACATCCTCATCACACAGCTCCTTTACTAGATTAATGGATTGCTCTTTAAGAAGGATGGAACAAGAGAAAGCAGAGATTTAGAAGGAATATAAAAAACCCATACATTATCACCCTACTTACTCATGTCAGCATTACTGCACATGAACACTACACCTATCAGCTCAAAATGCCTTAAAACATCATTAAAAAAGTAGTAGAAAGGAAAGTTGTTAAGAAGTCAGACAATAAGACTGACAACCTGAAGAGAGCCCAGATCTTCTGATTCCCAGTCCAACATCCAAATCAAATCATGACCTTCCCATCTCGATATCAAACTCCTCGCATTACGAAATGGAATAGAGGATCAGTGAAACACAGACATTGATAATTACTTTGGTTAAATACAGCAACGTAGCTCTGAACAACAAGTTTTCTCCTAGTAAAGGTCTCTGTAGCTCAAATGTAATGACTCTACTTAGGAGAAATTCATTTTCCAGGATGTTCTTGCCCTTATAATTGTAACAGTGGCAAAGCTGGGGACTGAACTCTTGAGTACTGTGCTAACTCAAATGTCTCCCTTTTCTTTACCACACTTAACATCATATATATACCCTAACATTGTATATATTAAAAAAAAAACACAACCTGTGCTCATTTCAAACATACAGAGAAGATGAAGAAAAATTCAAGCTATGTTTTTATTCCTGAACGTTCAAACACAAATCTGAAGTCTAAAGGTAGAAAATCAACTTCCTAAGAAAATCGCCTGTTTTACTTAGCAAAGTAAATACCAAAAGACAAGCTGAATATTTTGTGGGCAGAAAGGCAGGTAGGTTGGAGCTTTTATTTCTCTGAAAGGTCATGGTGGTGTTTAACTTCCTTGACATTAAAGCAAAGGATGTTAGCTGGTTTATAACATAAGATAATTTAAGCAAAATCGTCATCAGAAGCATAATTACCTTTCACTGTAAGATGGGCACGAGATTCTGCCTTTTCTGCTACAGATTTTATTTCTGCGGCATCCTTGACTTGGACACGTGTGTAAGTCAGCGAGTAGGTCTTTCCTGAAGCAGAGAACCACAGAGTCACTAAGGCTGGAAAAGACCACTAAGGTCATCTAGTCCAACCGCCAACTCATCCCTACCAAACTGTGCTCTTGAGAGCAAACCCACAACTACACTTGGCTTCCTTGAGCAAAGAGCTCTGAGGCACATGGCCAGGCTGAGCATCATCCATCTGGTTTCACAGCATCACTGCCTGTTCTCTCATGTCAATGAAACCACCCATTCCCCCACATCCACATCCCACCAAAGCTGCTTAGTGTTCCCAAAGCAAATGCTCACCAGTTGTTTCCAACTTGAAGGTCATCTTCTGGCCAGCAGCCTCGCAGATGTATTCTCCAGCATCTTTCTTCTCCAGCTGCTCCACAACCAGACGCCGTGTTTTGCCCACAGATTCCATTCTGAACTTTCTGGAGGAGGCAAGCAGTCTTCCATCCTTGGATCATTTTACTTAGATTGGATCCTGTGCTACTTCACAGCTGAGGGAGGCACTTGCTGCCAGGGCAGCACTCAGCTCTTTCTGCACCTTCTCCTGGTTTATAAACACAGGTTTTGGCTCTGAGGGAAGAAAAGAAAAAGTATTGACTGAGGGACTGAAATGAGACCATCTTGCAGGTTTGTATGTACAGCTTGGAACAGGTTTAGGTTACCACTTGTGCCCAAACTAATAGCCTTCACTAGAGAATATCAGCTCTTCTGTTGAAACTAAGTGTCAAATCTAGGCAAGAAAGAACCTAGGAACTGAAGGAACCAAGAGGGTCCTTGAACACCAGTCCCATGGTTGCAAGTCACTATGCAAACATATTGAACCCAAAAGAACATCTGTCCTGCAGGCAACCAAAACCTGAGTTCCTTTTACTTCAGACCCACTGTGAAACATCAAAACACATAAACGTGTGATAGTCAAAGCACTGGCTGCCTTTTCATGACCCAGAACAGTACTCCTGGCTTCCTGAACAGACTCCTCATGGCATCTACCATTGCCACAACTGTGACTGTCAAAGACACAAAGGAAATATGCTCACCAATGCAGTCCTTTGTTCTTTGTGTGTGATTTGCAGATATCTATTTTACTTTGAGCTCTGGGAATAGTCAGCTCTACCAGGTCTCTTACGGTGAGTAGCAGACTCACCTATCCAGATGCAGCCTCCAACATAAAGGCATAGGAAAAAGGCAGTGTACTACTAGGAGAAGTTCCTGCTTCTCCTACCATGAAAGGCTGCACGTACAACATGCACTCCAGCCTCACTGCACATACTTATCTTAGTCAAATGTTTCGGTGAACAAGAATTACAGTTTGGGATCTCAGGCACAGGAGAGATTTGAATAATATCTTGAATATTGCTTCCATTGTACATATATCAGTAATTATTATTCTACAGACAGACTGAAACAGGTCTTTGTGCCATACTAAAACCAAATACTTTCTACAAACCCAGGCAATCAAGTCTAGGGAAAAAACCTCAGCACAGACTACTGCAACTGGATCACTGTATAATAGAAACTAGATTTTACTTTACTGTTCTCTGCTGTATTTCAGACAACACCTGTCTCACCTGTGACATGAATCTTGAAGGTGAGTTTCTGGCCAGCAGCCTCGCAGCTGTACTCCCCTGCATCTTTCTTCTCCACCTGGCTCACCACCAGCCGACGCTGTTTGCCCTCTGACTCCACCTTGAACTTCTTGCTCCAGGTGATCAGTTTCCCCTCCTTGTACCACTTCACCTCCATCTTCTCCTGGGCCACCTCGCAGCTCAGCGTGGCATTTTCTGTTGGTGCAGCCTTCATCTCCTTTTGTATCTTGTCCTTCTCTGTAAACACGTCTTCTTTCTCTGCAGGGACATCACAAGAGTCACACAGTTTTGCTGTAGTCTGCTGCAGAGCTTACTCCAGTTGCCCGTTTTCATTATACTTGCACTTCACAGGGAGCATCGTGATGCCTCACTAAGACAGGAAAATACTTTCCCCTCTATTTTGCCTTGGGAAATGATAGGCACATCATTTCATGTCATATCATATCATATCATATCATATCATATCATATCATATCATATCATATCATATCATATCACATCATATCACAAAGCTAAACATTTTGCAGTCTGATAGCAGATTTGGACATGAGATTTAGAACACCTGCATGCACTGCTGAACCTCCTATCTTATCTTTTTTTCTTCTGATGTCTCTCTACATTTCCAGTAAATCAGAAGGGAACGGCCCTCTAGAACAGGTTGCCCAAGGAGACTGTGGATGCTCCATCCCTGCAGGCATTCAAGGCCAGGCTGGATGTGGTTCTGGGCAGCCTGGGCTGCTGCTTGGCAACCCTGCACATAGAAAGAAGGGGGTTGGAACTGGATGAGCACTGTGGGCCTTTGCAACCCAGGCCATTTATGAGTCTGATTAGTGGCATTTTCCACCTAATTGTGTCACTCAAATTTTGTAACCAGATCTCTTCAAACACCTCCCCTTTTCTCACTCCTTGCATGCCTGGTGTGCTCTTGCACTGTAACCCTGCAGACACCAGCTGACTACAAGAGCTGCACAAGTTACCCTCCTTCCCTATGGTTTGTTGCAGTAATTCATTCCTGGATGGAAAAGCACATGTAGAAAAGTGTTGCTATGAGACTAGATGACAGAGAAAGTCCTAGAGCCAAAATGTTTTGCACCAGAGAGGCTGTCAGTTGATCCTCCAAATGCAAGACACACCAAATGAAGCGTTCCTTTATCTCTGGGATTCCAAGCATTTTCTCACCTCTGACTTTCACTTGGAATGTTGCTTTGTCATCTTTTGTTTCACAGCTGTAGCTCCCTTGGTCTTTCAGGGTCACATTTTTGACCATGAGGTTGCGGTGCGTCCCCTGGGAGATGATGGTTGTCTTCTGGTCCTGCTTCACCTCTGTTTGATCTTTCTTCCATACAACAGCTCCGCTTGCAGCTGACACCTCACACACCAGCTCCAGGTATTCAGAAGGACTGACTGATATTTCTGGAGTCATTTTGGGCTTGTTGACAACATTAATGGCTTCATCTGAAGAAAAAAAGAGAAAGTGGTTTACATCCTACTCAGGCTTATTCAGCACAGCATGAAGATACAGTTAGAACTGATTGTAATGTCTCTGCTCATTACATTTGGGTGATCGAGTTTCACCTCTGGAGATACTCACATACAAACGTGTGCTTGATTCTCCTGTGTAAGGAAAGAGTAAGTTCTATGCAGACAGTTCTTATTTCTTTTAATCAATTCTGTATTCTGCACGTGTTCTTCTGAAGCTAAAATGAAGGCAGCTAAGTAACGTGTTTTCAATGCATGAACAAACCTATTCAACACCTTGTCTCTAAGCTAACAAGCAGCGTTTGATGAGCACATCAGTATTTCATGCCCTTCATTCCATCCAGACAGAACCTGCCTGAGGAGCAAGCTGATGGCTGTCAGCTACAGGCAGACCAAGCTTAGTATTGCATTTCTTACAGCAACAACTGTTGCTTTCAGTCACTGGATATACCAAGGCCAATTGCTATGCCAGGCACATTTATGGCATCAGTGAACAAATAATGCATTAAAAATTGTAATAGACAGGAGCCATCTATTCTTTTAAAACTAGGTGACCAAAGAAGAACAGCCCCTCTAGAGTCAAGCTGTTTAGAACTAATAGCATCAATCAGTATCACATAGATAGATTACTTCCCTGCCCTAAGACCATCTTGTGACCATTTGGTGCTCCTAATTAAGCCCTCTTGATGGCATTTTGTCTGAGCCATGTGACATTTTGTGATAGGAGTTACTGCTAGTGTTCCCTTTACCCTACACCAAAGTAGGAGGTATCCATTCTCAGGGAATCATGCAGGCTTCCTCTGGATTTGATGCTCAGAGACAGCCCCAGAACTTTTTAAATCTTAGCTTAACTCTCATCCAATAATGTTCATCAAACAGTGCAACTTGTCCTTTGGGGATGCCTTTGTTCTGCATCCACCAGTTCCAACGGAGTCTTCTTGGCTTGTTTTAGATCAGTTTTTCAACAGATAAAGAAAGGGGCTTTGAATTACAAAGTGAAATTGCAGAATGCATGATTCTCAACCAAACAGAACGGGAGGTGGGATGCAGGGTGAATACCTGAGCCAACACCACCTGCAAGCAATCCTTCAATATCTTAGGAATCTCTAGCCATCCCAAATCCAGTGTTGGGCTTGATCTATCATCTCTGCTGAGTTTTTAGCTAGCTGATGGTGAGCATCTTGGTGGAGATGGGTGAGCAGTTGGACTAGAGGGTATTAATCAACCTTAAGGAGCCTGTGATCAGAGGAATGTGAATGTGCTGTTAAAGGTCACAAGAGCTGCACTGCAGCATGAGCATACACAGCAAAAGGCTTTCAGTAGAGCTTCAGTTCATAAATGAGGACTGGGTTATGGAAAAGAGGTTCAAGATAGAAACCAGAAACCAGATCTTAACGCCAGGTTCTGTGAATGCAGCCAGTTGAATTTCACAGATATTGACTTTCAATGACAATTTCTTGTGTTATTTTATCCTCCAGCTCCACCCTGAACAGGAACATGTCAGTGACAAGCATTACTCATCCAGGCTTGACCTGACAGTGCTTTACTTGCACTATGAGCTAATGGCTGTGCTTACAGCACCTCAGGGAGACACCTCAGAGATCACAACGTCCTTCGGGTACAGCAGGAGACACTCAACTCTCCAAATGTGGAGTTTAATTTGTCAAAAGAGGAGACTGGATTCCCATGCTAAGAACTTAGGACCGTTTCAGTCATAGGTTTAAAGATGATGTAAGTGCTGAGGCAATTCATGAACTAGAAGAATGAAGCCCAGATGTCAGGGCTCAAGTCGTGACTCCAGTTGTCTCTTTGTTTATGAAGTTTGCCAGTGCTGAAACAAAATATGGGCACACAAAATATGTACGATGGTAAAGAACTGCAGGGACATTGCTGACCATGAGGCATTCATTTATCATAAGGCCAAACATACACGTTTAATCTTAGTTCTAATTGCTAGATTCTAATTCAGAAGCTGGCAAATTGACAGCTTTTATAAACCACGTACCAGATTACCTTATCTCCACAAGTTGAAAGACATACACTGTACAGGGGACAGAGCCAAAGGAAGAAGCCCAGGGCTTAAAGAAAATGTCTAAACTCGGAAAACTGAGGAAAGAATTGGAACAAGCAAACTAGAAGGAAATAAATGGAGGGTGTTTTATTACTGCATTGTAACACCCTGGAAAACAAATCGAGCCTAAAAGATGGAGACAACACTTAGGACTGAAAAGAAAAACAGAATTCCTTTATGGAAGTTAATTGGAGCGCAAAAGTTAGATGATGAAACTGGCCTCTATTAACACACAGTGGAATAATTGTAGTCACCTCACCACTGCTGGATGTGAGCCCAGCCACACAAAAGCAGCTGCTGGTTTTCACTGCAGATACTGCAGGAAGGAGGAACAGCCTCCGGACTGGACCAGCTGAGCGTGGCCCTACCAGGATTTGCTCCAAAAGTCTTATTACCAGTAGTGCTTCCTGCTGAAATACATGGGGGTCCTCCTTTGATTCCAACCCCAACCCACCCCACCATGCCCCCTGATAACATCCATCAGGGCCACATCTCCACAGTTCCTGAACACCTCCAGGGATCCCACCACCTCCCTGGGTAGCCTGTGCCAGTTAATTCTGAGGGCAGACCTGCCAGTATGAAATATTATGCTAACGTGACAAAGAGGGAGAAGAAAAGCAAAATTAAGACTAGCTGACAAGCCTTGGCAGGAAGTTCTGCTCTCCATAAGTTTAGTCCCGTTATTCAATTCTGTTTGGAGCTGTCTCCATGCCTCTCTGGAGTTTGTTCATTGAGAAGAAGCAATTAAGTAAGCTCTCCAATGCCAAAGTGCATACACTACTCTAGGGCTTTGTTGTTTCTCCATGGATCAACAAGGGTGACAAGCCAGAAGAATATGATGAAGAGCCTCATGCATACTCAGTGTAAAAAAGAACAAGGCAATTGTTGCTGGGAAGAAGGTGCATTTGCATTTGTGTCTTCTGCAGAGGGTACTGCAGAAATGGAAAGTCTTCCACTGGAGCAAACAAAGGGCTCTCATTTATTGCAATCAAGGCCCAGCGTGTGGATCTCGGAGATCAGACCTAAACCCTGCAGCAAAACAGAGACCTGCGTGGGAAAGTTCAGTTTCTCCCTACATCTGTGTAAGAAAAAGCCCACCATGGAATGACAGCTAAGTAAACATCCCTGTGACTCATCACAGGTCTCTTCTACATGTCAGTGCTGAGCAATTCAAGATATTTAATTTGGTCTTCTTGCCAGATTTACTAAGTAAAAATCAACCAAACATCTCCTTCTACTGATTAAGAATGCTCTAAACATGCTTCTGCAGAGGTTTCCACCCAGTGACAAACAGCTCCTCCCATCACGAATGTTTATTTGTTATATTTGGTCATGCAAAGCTGATTGATAGAGATATTATTGGAATGATTGCTCCCCTACTTCTAAACTATTCCAGTGCAATCAAAAAGGCTGTCTGAACCTGGAGCTGAAAGTACTGCTCTATGGTGATGCAGTGGTAAACCTGGTGACTGAATGCACTGGCCAATAGCTGTGAACTGCAGACATTTATCAGCTGGCATGAAGCAATCTGGTTCAGATACCAAGCAGCTGGGTAGATTGGCTTACCCTACACTCAGTGCTATCATGTTTAGGTCATTACCAGGACTCACATCAGTCCATGGGATGCAATTTCAGGTATTTGGTACAGGCAGTGAATGCCTGCAGCCCCAGTTCTAATCAGCAGATCACAGCAACTATGCCTTGACTGGAAGAGGAAAGGAGAAGGATCAAAGCAAATACCTCTCACTCTCATCTTGGTGCTGACATCAACATTTTTGGCAACAAATTTCACTTCTGCTCCATCATCGTTCTTGGTGACGTTCTTTATCATTAGGCTGTGAGTAGTTTGGGTTCTCTTGATGATGCAGGTCTCGCTTTCCTGTAAGACTTTACCATTGATGTACCAAGTGCCGCAACACGTTGTTGTAAGGTCAATAGTAAACATGGCATTCCTTCCAGGTACAGCTTCACCAGTTGTTAGTGGGGATTTCACAGCCAGGACTGGTTCTGAGGAAGAACAACATGGATGTCTTAATGCTCTTTAGATGCAAGTCTGGTATCTCATTTAGAGATGGAAGATTAAATCATAGGCACATTTCTACTTCTCCCTTTGCATGAGTGCTGGAAGAAGCACTTCTATGCTTCAAATCTGTTACAGAAAGTTCTGCCTCTTGCACATGTGAGATATCAAAAGATAATAATATTCATGTCTCTGTCACAGAAACAGAACTTGTATCACTTTAGTGGTAGCTGGAGGTTGATAGGAGATAGGAGAACTAGGAATAAGGGAAAGCCTTTGGTGTGTTAATGCACTACTATCCTTCAAGTCAAAGGAAACAACTTTAGGGAACCAACACAGCTGCTCAGCACACACTGACCCATTTCCATTGGGGCTTTTGTGCTTACCAAGGTGCACGCTCACTGGGAATTCCAGAGACGGGCTCTGTCCATGCGCATTGACTGCAGACACTCGGAACTGATCATCAGCCTCTTCAGACAGATTGCTCACCGCGAACTCTGGGACGGGGACATGAGACTCGTGGCACCTCACCCAGGTGAAGCCAGTTAGTTTATTGGGTTCCACAATGTAGCCATCGATTGGAATGGGGCGTTGCATCTTCGGAGGGGACCATGCCAGCGTCACTGAGGTTTCTGTTTTATTTTTCACCACGGGGTCAGCTGGGGGCTGGGTGGGAGGTTTTCTGGGTGCTGAACAGAAAGAAATACAGAAATATTAGCATAAGGTCATGTAGGCTGGAAAAGACCTTCAAGATCAGCAGACTCAACTTTCAGCATGACCTACTGAGTCCCACCATTAACTACTGTGCTACCTGAGGACATACATGACAAGCTTATTCCTGCAGGTATTTGCATAGTGAATATATTCACCCTCTGGTTGCTTCGGAACATTTTAGACGTTAAATTCCCATCAGACTTTTTCACTGTGTGCAGCCACTGATACAGGCAGGAGGCTGGGAATTACCTGATGGGCTCTAGTTACAGACTACTGACACAGTAAAGGACTGATTTCATTTCATTTTGGCCATCAGAAGGTATGGTGTCTGCTTTAAGTCACCCAATTATAATTTAAGACTCCAATTATAATCATATGGAGAACAGCGCATTTAGGAGAACTCATCTCATCTCAATAAACCTGAATGAAATCACAGAATCATAGGATCACGGGAGGGCTTGGGTTGGAAGAAACCTTCAAGATCATCCAGTTCTAAACACCCTGCCATGGGCTGGCTGCCCACTAACCAGCTCAGGCTGCCCATCACCCATCCAACCTCGCCTTCAACACCAAGGACAGGCATCCACAGCTTCTCTGGGCAGCCTGAAATGGAAGCAATGAGCCACACGTTGAAGACACTGAAATATTCATTACTGTAGAGAGAGCCAAATACTCCATACATATTGCCTGCCTGGTCAATTGCATTAAAATGCCAACAACAGACTCATCCAGCTCATTGAAAATGGTGTGAACATGGCGTACATTATTCTTCCAGCAGCTAGTTAGATCTCCAAAGAGCAAAGACAGGAAATCTCAATGCCATACAATTTTCCTGACCCATCCTGACACATAACTGCTTTGATGTGCACTGTTACCAGCCTGTCAGTTGCTGTTAGTCAATGCTGGATGCCAAAGGTCCCACTAACATAGGTCCCACTCACAAGAGCTGAGCAGGAGGGGACAATCACCTCCCTCTCCTGCTGGCCACCCCTTTTTCAGTGCAGCCCAGAACACACATGGATCTATCTTTTTCATATGTATATTCCCATAGATGTACATATATATACCACACCTACACCCCCACAATCTGCTACAACTTCATATTCCTCCCCACAGTCCCCGACAGCCCCCAGTAGCCCCATATCACCCTAAGGCCCCCACAACCCTCTATCTCTCCATACACCACCCCTTAAAGCCCCATACCTGCCCATATCCTCCAATAGCTCCCCACAACCCCTACACACCCTCACAGCCCCCTAGAGCCCCTAGTCCTCCTATGGCCCACCACAGCCCCATATCCCCCCTACAGTCCCCCTCAGCTCCTTTTACAGCCCCTGCACAGCTCTATAGAACAGTCTGATAGAACTACCTCTAGTAGAAGCAATCTCCACACAGAGATCCTTTCCCAGTGGCACTCAGCCCTTCAGTGGGGTCTAAGAGAGCTGCAGCCAGACTCAAACACAACTGCTCACACAGCTCAGCTGCCTTCACCTGTGCTCCTGACGCTGACACATTGCAGCCCCACATCCCCCTCTGCCCCCCCCACAATGGCCACTCCCGCGCACTGCGGCTCAGCCAATCGGAGCCGGCGGAGCTGCCGCTGCCCAATGGGAGGCCGGGGGAGGCCGGCGCTGGGACGGGGAGAGGAGAGAAGAGACAGAGGCAGCACTGAGGTGGGATGGGCTGATGGGGAGTGCGGGGAGGACAGGGGGGTGTGGGGCTGTGGGGGGGCAGAGGGGGATGTGGGGCTGCAATGTGTCAGTGTCAGGGGCACAGGTGAAGGCAGCTGAGCTGTGTGAGCAGTTGTGTTTGAGTCTGGCTGCAGCTCTCTTAGACCCCACTGAAGGGCTGAGTGCCACTGGGAAAGGATCTCTGTGTGGAGATTGCTTCTACTAGAGGTAGTTCTGTAAGACTGTTCTATAGAGCTGTGCAGGGGCTGTGGGGGTCTCTAGGGAGTCTCTATTTCCTCTCACAAACGTCCTACAAACCATGTCTGGGCAGTGCTGTCTCGGCCTTGATCTCAGCTCCTGAGACTGTCAGATGTGAAGCAGCAGCTGCTGGGACAGGGCTGGCTCTGTGTGCCCTCTGTGGGTCTGTGGGTATAGAGTGGGGCAGAGGGATGACTGTGAGAGGGAGGAATTGCCCAGCCACTAGAAAGAGGAAATCAGCTGAAAAGGGGAGATTTGAGAAGCACTGAGGCTGTGGCTGTTTGGACAGTAAGAAGAAACCAAGCTGTCACTGTGCAGATGGGAACTCCAGTAGGAGAGCTGTGGTGGCTTTACAGATGGCAGACAGCACCTGGAGTGTAGAGCCAAGGGTAGGGGGGGGATCTTCCTCTTAGCAATGCCATGCAAAGAATGATGCAGACTCCTGCAGGGTCGGCTTTGCTGTGTGACCCTGGGTGGAAGCAGCTGGAAGGTCTCAGCCCTTCTGCGTTATCCCAGGAGCAGGAGAATGGAGTTGTAGCAGATTAAGGGGGTGTAGGTGTGGTATATATATGTACATCTATGGGAATATCCATATGAAAAAGATAGATCCATGTGTGTTCTGGGCTGCACTGAAAAAGGGGTGGCCAGCAGGAGAGGGAGGTGATTGTCCCCTCCTGCTCAGCTCTTGTGAGGCCCTATTTGCAGCACTGTGTCCAGGCCTGGGAAGGATGTGGAGCTGTTGGGGTGGGTCCAAAGGAGGGCCACTGTGATGATCAGACGGAAATTTGGGTGAAGCTGCCTGATTTTATGAAGCTCTTCCTGTTATTTTCTTGGTGCTGTGTTTCCCAAATGAGTGGTTTCTGGCTGTGCTGCAGCACCAGTCTGCATGTGAACATCAACTCTATTCACCATCTGGGAAGATTAGGACTTCCCTTCTCCCAGCAGCACCACTGAATTACAGTTACTCAGTGGTTAAACAAAGGAATCCTTAAAGAAGGGTTTACAGCTGTCGTGTTATCTGAAGTGCTTGGGGCATTCTGATGCTATTAAGCTCTATGTATTAACAAGTTAAAAAAGAAAAGGTAGGCATCTGATTGTTGTGCCAGTTTCTAAGTGATTTGGAAAGCTGTAGAACCCAACCACTCCTTCTATTTGATGGAGGTGACAAAGCTCAGTTTAATTTCTGACTGCTGTTTAAATTCTGAATCTTGAGCTGGATCCTGGAGCAGAAAAAGCTCGGAAGCTGTCCCTCCTACAAGCAGGCACCTCTGAGCAAAATATGACATCTCAATTTCTGATGGTAAGGTCAGGAGATCTGATTCCAGCGTCTAGCTTTCGGCTTCATGCTGTGTTAGTGGGACCTTTGGCATCTAGCACTGACCAACAGCAACTGAGAGGCTGGTAACAGTGCACCCCAAAACAGTTATGCGTCTATTTATGTTATGAGGGAAAACTGTATCGCATTGAGAATTCCTATTTTTACTCTTTTCAGATCTAACTAGCTGTTGGAATAATCCTGTACGCCATGTTCACACCATTTTCAATGAGCTGGATGAGTCTGTTGTTGGCATTTTAATACCATTGACCAGGCAGGCAATATGTATGGAGTATTTGGCTCCCTACAGTCATGAATATTTGAGTATCTTCAACATGTGGCTCATTGCTTCCATTTCAGGCTGCCCAGAGAAGCTGTGGATGCCTGTCCTTGGTGTTGAAGGCGAGGTTGGATGGGTGATGGGCAGCCTGAGCTTGTTAGTGTGCAGCCAGCCCATGGCAGGGTGTTTAGAACTTAATGACCTTGATGGTTTCTTCCAACCCAAGCCCTCCCATGATCCTATGATTCTGTGATTTCATTCAGGTTTATTAAGATGAGATGAGTTCTCCTAAATGCGCTGTTCTCTATATGATTGTAATTGGAGTCTTAAATTATAATTGGGTGACTTAAACCAGACACCAAACTTTCTGATGGCCAAAATGAAATGAAATCAATCCTTTACTGTGTCAGTAGTCTGTAACTAGAGCCCATCAGGTAATTCCCAGCCTCCTGCCTGTATCAGTGGCTGCAAACAGTGAAAAGGTCTGATGGGATTTTAACCTCTAAAATGTTCCGAAGCAACCAGAGGGTGAATATATTCCCTATGCAAATACCTGCAGGAATAAGCTTGTCATGTATGTGCTCAGGTAGCACAGTAGTTAATGGTGGGACTCAGTAGGTCATGCTGAAAGTTGAGTCTGCTGATCTTGAAGGTCTTTTCCAGCTTAAATGACCTTATGCTAATATTTCTGTATTTCTTTCTGTTCAGCTCCCAGAAAACCTCCCACTCAGCCCCCAGCTGACCCCGTGGTGAAAAATAAAACAGAAACCTCAGTGATGCTGGCATGGTCCCCTCCGAAGATGCAACGCCCCATTCCAATCGATGGCTACATTGTGGAAGGCAATAAACTAACTGGCTTCACCTGGGTGAGGTGCCACGAGTCTCATGTCCCCGTCCCAGAGTTCACGGTGAGCAATCTGTCTGAAGAGGCTGATGATCAGTTCCGAGTGTCTGCAGTCAATGCGCATGGACAGAGCCCGTCTCTGGAATTCCCAGTGAGCGTGCACCTTGGTAAGCACAAAAGCCCCAATGGAAATGGGTCAGTGTGTGCTGAGCAGCTGTGTTGGTTCCCTAAAGTTGTTTCCTTTGACTTGAAGGATAGTAGTGCATTAACACACCAAAGGCTTTCCTTTATTCCTAGTTCTCCTATCTCCTATCAACGTCCACCTACCACTAAAGTGATACAAGTTCTGTTTCTGTGACAGAGACATGAATATCCTTATCTTTTGATATCTCACATGTGCAAGAAGCAGAACTTTCTGTAACAGATCTGAAGCATAGAAGTGCTTCTTCCAGCACTCATGCAAAGGGAGAAGTAGAAATGTGCCTATGATTTAATCTTCCATCTCTAAATGAGATACCAGACTTGCATCTAAAGAGCATTAAGACATCCATGTTGTTCTTCCTCAGAACCAGTCCTGGCTGTGAAATCCCCCCTAACAACTGGTGAAGCTGTACCTGGAGGGGATGCCATGTTTACTATTGACCTTACAAAATGTTGTGGCACTTGGTACCACAGTGGTAAAGTCTTACAGGAAAGCGAGACCTGCATCATCAAGAGAACCCAAACTACTCACAGCCTAATGATAAAGAACGTCACCAAGAACGATGATGGAGCAGAAGTGAAATTTGTTGCCTAAAATGTTGATGTCAGCACCAAGATGAGAGTGAGAGGTATTTGCTTTGATCCTTCTCCTTTCCTCTTCCAGTCAAGGCATAGTTGCTGTGATCTGATGATTAGAACTGGGGCTGCAGGCATTCACTGACTTTACCAAATACCTGAAATTGCATCCCATGGACTGATGTGAGTCCTGGTAATGACCTAAACATGATAGCACTGAGTGTAGGGTAAGCCAGTCTACCCAGCTGCTTGGTATCTGAACCAGATTGCTTCATGCCAGCTGATGAATGTCTGCAGTTCACAGCTATTGGCCAGTGCATTCAGTCAGCAGGTTTACCACTGCATCACCATAGAGCAGAACTTTCAGCTCCAGGTTCAGACAGCCTTTCTGATTGCACTGGAATAGTTTAGAAGTAGGGGAGCAATCATTCCAATAGTATCTCTATCAATCAGCTTTGCATGACCAAATAGAACAAATAAACATTCATTATGGGAGGAGCTGTTTGTCACTGGGTGGAAACCTCTGCAGAAGCATGTTTAGAGCATTCTTAATCAGTAGCAGGAGATGTTTGGTTGTTTTTTACTTAGTAAATCCGGCAAGAAGACCAAATGAAATATCTTGAATTGCTCAGCACTGACACAATGATGAGTGCAGGAACAGAAGGTGATACTTTTTCAGAGATGTTGCAGGAAACATTGACCACGTTAGCCTGATCTAAATTGAAATAACGAGGCCTTTGCTCCTGACAGGTGCTGCAGTGAGATTTACCAATAAGAGCAAAGATGTAGAAAAGATCTCTGCTTTGCTGCAGGGTGTAGGTCTGATCTCTGAGATCCACACGCTGGGCCTTGATTGCAATAAATGAGAACCCTTTGTTTGCTCCAGTGGAAGACTTTCCATTTCTGCAGTACCCTCTGCAGATGACACAAATGCAAATGCACCTTCTTCCCAGCAATAATTGCCTTTTTTTTTTTACACTGAGTATGCATGAGGCTCTTCATCATATTCTGCTGGCTTGTCACCCTTGTTGATCCATGGAGAGACGAGAAAGCCCTAGAGTAGTGTATGCACTTTGGCATTGGAGAGCTTACTTAATTGCTTCTTCTCAAAGTACAAACTCCAGAGAGGCATGGAGACAGCTCCAAAGAGAATTGAATAATGGGTATAAATTTAAGGAGAGCAAAACACCCTGCCAAGGCTTGTCAGCTAGTCTTAATTTTGCTTTTCTTCTCTTTCTTTGTCACGATAGCATAATATTTCATACTGGCAGTTCTGCCCACAGAATTAACTGGCACAGGCTGCCCGGGGAGGTGGTGGGATCCCTGGAGGTGTTCAGGACCAGTTCTTGGGACCAGTGCTTTTTTACATGGTTATCAGTGACACCAATGATGCAATGGAGTGCACCCTCTGCTGTTTGCTGAGTGGTGCGGCTGATGCAGTGGAAGGAAGGGATGCCATTCAGAGGGAGCTGAACCGAGAGGTTGGCCTAGGTGAATCTAATGAGGTTCAAGACAGCAAAGTGCAAATTTTGCACTTGGGCTGGAGGAATCCCAGGCATTTCTACAGCCTGGGAGGAGCAGTCCTTAAGAGAAGCCCCGCAGAGAAGGACCTGGGGGTCCTGGTGGATGAAAAACAGAACGTGAGCCATCAGCGTGCTCTTGCAGCTCAGAGAGCAAATGGTCCCCTGGGCTCCATCAGAAGAGGGGATGGCCAGCAGGGACAGGGAGGTGATTGATCTTCATGATCCTTGAGGTCCTTTCCAACCCGGGCCATTCTATGATTCTATGATTACACTCGCTGTCAGAAATAACGGCAGCTGTACAGAAGCTGGATATATTTGGGGACAGTTCTTGTAACCAGCTGATTTTAAGACCTTGCCCGAGTCGAGAGTCTACATTGCATGTCAGAAGAAAGCTGGGAAAGTGGTTATTGCTCATTCTTTTTCATTTGCTGATTCTTTCTTTCGGGTTCCTTTTCCAAAGGAGATTCTGGTGATGGAAGCAGTTGAAGAAAGAACCAAAGCAGCTCTTGCCAAGAGTGCTTGAAGTCCCTGTGGAGAGAAGCAAAGAACTTGGGCTTCCTCTGGCATGCTCCCCACCATGTCTCAGGAAGGAGACAACTGCTGTTCCACTTTCTGCTCTGTGTGTGGAAAGGTACGTCTGGGTTTCTTCTGCTTGTTTTTTCTTTCTTTTTCTGGCTTTGAAGGAGAAGGGGTGGAGCAAGGGGAGACCCACTGGTCATTTGTTACCTCAAGAACAGGATGGATTCTGCATTCACTGTGAAAAACCTGGGCTAGTAGCATGGGCATGTTTCAGGCTGGACTCTTCTTTTGCTGCTTGGTTTCCTTTTGGCTACAGGGAGACAGCTGTCTAAAGGTGTGTTTTCAAACCCACTCTCCAAAACCATGTTTCACTGTTGCAGGTGGTTCAGTGTGCTCTTGCAGTGCAGATGCTGTAGTTTGCTGTAGAATCTGAATGGTTTCTGTTCCTAGGGGAGGACTGGGAGGAGGTAGTGAGAAGAGAATTCAATGCCTGAGGTGTATCTTAGTGAGAAATGTAGGCATGAGGTGCTGAAAGTCTTGAGCTGTCAAAGGCCAGTGAGGCTCAGACTCCTTAACCTGCTGGAGCAGGGTGGAAGCAAGGAGTGGGCACTGCCGTCCCACAAGCGGCACTTGGTTCTGGTCTGCCAGGTCTGTGCTGGCCTGGATTTCTTCTGAGAAGTTTGTTGGAGCTGCTTGGAGTAGTGAAGGGTGGGGAAGAAGTGCTGCTCAAGAGCTAAGGCTCTGCTTGATCATTTTGGATGGATTTAACCGTGGTATCTGAAGACATAGTTTCCATCAGAATGATCCCAGCATTGTGCAAGTGTCTCAGCTGAAGCCCCTGAGCAGATGTGTGAGACCACCCGCCTCCTCCAGCTGAGCCATAGGAAAGCTGACTGTGCCCAGTAATTACACCTTCTGCAGATTGAATGTGCTTCCAAGTGTTTTCCTTAGTGATCAATCATGTCCCAGCACTCTGATATTCCATCTCTGGCACAATCTGGAGCATCTCTGCAAACATTGGGTGCTCATTCCCACCAGCGTTTCTTCCTTTCTCTCTTTAGAATCAGTGTGGTGCAGTTCCCAGTGTTTGTGAGCAGCAGCCAGCAGGCTGCAAGAGATCCAATGGCAGCTTTCAGCACACAGAGTGATGTGATGGGGACAGACTGTCCTTACCGCCATGCAGAAGGGAGTTTTTACCGTCCTCTCTCAAGAAGTATGAAAGAATAGAGTTTCAATGATAGTTGTGAGCAGGTGCTGTGCTGTAGGGGATGTCAGGTAACCATTCCTATGGGGGTGCGGGAAGGAGCAGTGAAAGTGATGTATTAGTTTGTGTTTTGGCTGTTAAAGAGGAGTTCCATTTCTGGAAGCAAAACTATGGGCTAAGATGGAAAACAGAAGGGAGAAGGCTGATACCTGGATCGTGGGCTGAGCTTTGGTGACTGCAGCCATTTGCAGTAGAAGTTTTGCTGTTTTGCATAGTGGGGTTCATAATGGGAGCTGATGATGAATGGGAGCTGCTCGAGGGACAGACTTCCATGTACAAGTTCCAGTGCCTCAATGACTTTCTTGTAGCGAGGAACCCCAAACTGAATATAAGACTTGAGGCGCAGCCTCCCCAGTGTTGAGTCCAAGGGGATGATTACCTCTCTGCTCCTGCTGGCCACACTATTTCTTAGACAGGCCAGGATGCCGTGGGCCTTCTTGGCCACCTGGGCACACTGTTGGCTCATGTTCAGCTGAGCATCGACCAACAGCCCCAGGTCCATTTCCTCTGCACGGTCCTGCAGCCACTCAGCCCCAGGCCTATAGCGCTGCATGGGGTTATTGTGGCCAAAGTGCAGGACCTGGCACTTGGCCTGGGTGTACCACATCCCATTCACCTCAGCCCAGTGAGGTTGATCCAGCTTATCTAGATCCCTCTGAAGGGGCCTCCCTACCCTCAGGCAGGTTGACACCAGCTCCCAGTCAAAAGACAAAAAGAGAAGAAAGCAGAAATGAAGAAGGCTTCTCTGAGAGCTGCCCCTGCACCTGCAGAGGTGAGTCCTTGTTATGGACAGACACAGCTCTTGTTGTCAGGGCCTCCATCTGTCAGACATGAATGAGGCTGTAAAATCCTGAGGGAAGTGGCGTCCTGGTTCTGCACTTGCTTTGTTTCTTTGCAGTGTTTGAAGTGTTACACAAAATGAAGGATAAATCTCTAAAGCAGGTGGTCGGTATGCTGGCATGGTGATGTTACTTGGTAATTAGTGCTATTATTTTGTAGTATATTAATAGTTTGCTAATAAACAAAAAACAAGGGGGGGAGGAAGGCGTTCTGATAACAGAGGATGCTGAGAAGGCAGAAACACTGAATGCCTTCTTTGCTTCTGTCTTTAGTGAAAAGGCTCTCCCTCAGAAATCCCAGACCCTGGAGGTTAATGAGAGAGTCTGGACAATAGGAGATTTCTCTTTAGTCAGGGAAGAGGTGGTCTGTGATTGCCTAGGAAACATTAATGTCCATAAATACATGGGATGGGTGCATGGGGTGCATCCACGGGTGCTGAGAGAACTGGTGGAGGTCATTGCTGAGCCCCTCTCTGTAATCTTTCAGAGGTCTTGGAGAACTGGGAAGGTGCCTGAAGACTGAAGGATGGCCAATGTCACTGCAGTCTTCAAAAAGGGCAAGAAGGAAGAGCCTGGTAATTATAGGCCAGTCAGCCTCACCTCTGTCCCAGGGAAGGTGATGGAACAGCTTGTGCTGGATGCCATCTCCAGAGAACTGGGTGATAAGGAGGTTATCAGGAGTACTCAGCATGGGTTCACCAAGGGGAGGTCGTGCTTGACCAACCTGGTGGCCTTTTATGAAGATGTCACTGGCTGGGTGGACGGGGCTAGAGTGGCAGATGTAGTCTACCTTGATTTCAGAAAGGTTTTTGATACTGTCCCCCATGACATCCTTATAACAAAGCTGAGGAAGTATGGGATAGATGAGTGGACAGTGAAGTGGGTCGTGAACTGTCTGACTGGCAGAGTGCAGAGGGTTGTCATTGGTGGTGCTGAGAGGGGATTTGATCCAGGTTTATAAATACCTGAGGTGTGGGGGCCATAGTGGCACGGCTGATCTCTTTTCAGTAGTGCGTGGGGACAGGACTAGGGGTAATGGGCTGAAACTTGTGCATAGGAAGTTCCACATGAATGTGCACTATAACTTCTTTATGGTGAGGGTGACGGAGCACTGGAACAGGCTGCCCAGGGAGGTGGTGGAGTCTCCTTCTCTGGAGATATTCAAGACCCGCCTGAACACCTACCTGTGCAACGTGGTGTAGGGAGCCTGCATTGGCAGGGGGGTTGGACTCGATGATCTCTAGAGGTCCCTTCCAACCCCTACAATTCTGTGATTCTGTTGGAATGTGGGAATGCAAGAAAGAATATTCTGAGCAAAAGCTGTGGAGTGAGATACATGGCATGAGAAAGCAAAGCTGATAACCAAGGAGGGCTGATAACCAATGAAGTCCAGTAGGGCATATTTAGAGACAGGTGAAGAACCCTTGAGCGCACTGAGGAGTACTAGGGTGCTCTGGAATGTCTCTTGGGCTCCCTACAGCACACATACTTGCTCTGGGGCATGTCTGGATGTCTGTAGAGCTAATTGCGGGCCCTGAGAAACCTCTGGGGCACATTAGGGGGAACTGGCTTCCATGTGAGTGTTCTCAGGTTCCCAGAAGTCAACAGGGAAGCCTTTGGAGACCCCTTGGGAAGACTCAGTGGGGCCCTAGAGTGATGTAGCAGCTTGTGTTGGTTCCATCTGCTTGGCAGGGAAGCGATTTCCCTGGTGGGAGCTGACTGACTGGGAGGTGATTTCCTTGGTTTAATTAATTTAATTACCTGGATTATAATTAAATAACACTGTTCAGCATTCAATCAAGATTATATTTTTCCAAAGTACTTCAGTCATGCATCTGTAGCAGCTTTGCTAAAATATATCGAGTTTATTCAAAATTCCAGTGATGCTCCTAAAGCACTTGAAGTGCATTTGAGGTGGGGAGTGACAAAACAGCTCTGAGAGAATCATCATCAAATCAGAACATGGGAACGGTAACTAATAGCAGAGATTCTGAAAAGAATATTCAAATTTTCAAATTACCTTTTTCTGAAGTTGTATTTCACCAAGTTTCATCAATGTGCACACTGAAAAGCTGACTTGCTATGTTTCTTTTTATAAAAAATCATGTGTTACAATTGAGAAAAGAAGGTATAGCATGTAACATCCTCCAAGTAAAGTGCAAAAAACATTTCTTCACAGTTCCAATTAATGTCTTATGTCTGTGAAAGGTAATGAGATGGGAGAGATTCTGGGGTCTGAGTCCTTCAACTGTCTTCTGATAAGACTGTCGTGAGAGCTAACTGATAATATGGTTAAAGTGAATAGCAACCTTCTACTTGAACCTTGAAGCACTGAGAATTTCTCTTAAAAATAAGTAAAAGGAGGAACCATTTTACACAAATGTGAGAACTACCCAAAGCACTGGGGTAGTGTTGGCAATGAGCATCTCACTACAGCTTGTTCCATTACCAGTAAATAAGGAATGATCTGTTGAGGCAACTGTGGGAGCAAATATCCTCTAAGTATAAGCTGAAGGGATGGCCTTCACATCATCTAGCTGTACAACAAATTCCTATCTAGAACATGTGCATCTGAGAGCATCATCTGAGGCTCCCAGTGTGATCAGTGGAGAGAAGGAAGAGGCAGTTTTCAGACATGGTTCATCATCCTCAATGGGGTAGATTTAAGAGAGAATTAATGGTGCCTGGAATTCTATTGTCTGTACTTTACAGATTACTGCTGGCTGTAGGATGGCGTCTGTTGCAAGTGCCTCTCTAACTTTTCTCCAGCATGTAGATGCGTGTATTTTGAGAGAGGCATCCTACCCTAAGTGTATGTTACTCAAAAAGCATGTTTTCTTTCAGAAAAACCTACTGAGGTAACAAAACAGCTGGAGGATAAGACAGCAGCAGTAGGGCTGAGCTGTGAGCTGTCGAAACCTGATGTGAGCATCAGGTGGTACAAGGATGGCAAAGCAATCAGAAAAAGCCAGAAGTACGACTTGCAGCAGGAGGGAACTGGGGCCATTCTGATCATCCATGACTCTACTGCCAAGGACAGCGGGGAGTACACCTGTGAGACAGAGGACTCTGAAACAAAAGCCAGGGTCACTGTGCAAGGTGAGTTGAAAAGCACACTGGGGATGGCATGTAGAGAAGTCGAGGTAAATATCTGCAGCTTGTGGGTGATGTTTTTCTCTTCTGTTTCCTTGAGCGGGATCAATTCTTAGTTTTCAGAAAATATGGTGGATTAAAATATTTTAGTTAAAATAATCTCTAAACTGAATGATAAATGGCATGAGAAAGCAAAGCTGAGAACTAAGCTCCAGAAGAGAAAACAAAGTCAAGTATGGCATATTTAGAGACAGGTGAAGAACCCTTGAGCTCACTGAGGAGTACTAGGATACTCTGGAATGTCTCTTGGGCTCCCCACAGCACACATACTTGCTCTGGGGCATGTCTGGATGTCTGTAGAGCTAATTGCGGGGCCCTGAGAAACCTCTGGGGCACATTAGGGGGCACTGGCTTCCATGTGAGTGTTCTCAGGTTCCCAGAAGTCAACAGGGAAGCCTTTGGAGACCCCTTGGGAAGACTCAGTGGGGCCCTAGAGTGATGTAGCAGCTTGTGTTGGTTGCATCTGCTTGGCAGGGAAGCGATTTCCCTGGTGGGAGCTGACTGACTGGGAGGTGATTTCCTTGGTTTAATTAATTTAATTACCTGGATTATAATTAAATAACACTGTTCAGCATTCAATCAAGATTATATTTTTCCAAAGTACTGCAGTCGTGCATCTGTAGCAGCTTTGCTAAAATATATCGAGTTCATTCAAAATTCCAGTGATGCTCCTAAAGCACTTGAAGTGCATTTGAGGTGGGGAGTGACAAAACAGCTCTGAGAGAATCATCATCAAATCAGAACATTGGAACGGTAACTAACAGCAGAGATTCTGATAAGAATATTTAAATTTTCAAATTACCTTTTTCTAAAGTTGTATTTCACCAAGTTTCATCAACACTTGGTGAAAACACTGAAAAGCTGACTTGCTATGTTTCTTTTTATAAAAAATCATGTGTTACAATTGAGAAAAGAAGGTATAGCATGTAACATCCTCCAAGTAAAGTGCAAAAAACATTTCTTCACAGTTCCAATTAATGTCTTATGTTTTGTTCAGACTCACTAAATGATGTATTTCAGGGTACATCACATGGGAATATAAGAAGACTATTCAGAACAGGAGCTGCAGAGCAAGATGAACGGCATGAGAAGGTAAGGCCGGGAACCAAGGACACAGCTTTTGTGTAACTCAGCCACCTGTGGCAGAGGTCAGGATTTCAGCAGGGATTTCTGCAGACGTTCCTTGAACACCCCCAGGGTGGGTGACTCCACCACCTCCCTGGGCAGTCCATTCCAGTGCCTGGCCACCCTTTCTGAGAAGTAATATTTCCTAATGTCCAGCCTGAACCTCCCCTGCCGCAGCTTGAAACCATTCCCTCTAGTTCTATCAGTAATGACACGAGAGAAGAGGTCGACCCCCAGCTCACTGCAACCTCCCTTCAGGAAGTTATAGAGAGCAAGGAGGTCTCCCCTGAGCCATCTCTTCTCCAGGCTGGACATTCCCATCTCCTGCAGCCTCTCCTCATATGGCCCCATTGTGCTCCAGACCCCTCACCAGCTTTGTTGCCCTTCTTTGAACACGTTCCAATGCCTCAGTGTCTTTTTTGCAGTGAGGGGCCACAAACTGGACAGAGAATTCGAGTTGTGGCCTCACCAGTGCTGAGTACAGGGGGACAGTCACCTCTCTGCCCCTGCTGGCGTCACTGTTTCTGATGCAAAATGTATGTAAGTGTCACATGTGTGACATCCTTTTTGATGGAGTTCTGTGACTGGAGTTCAATGGATTTGAGAGCTGTCTTGAAGCCTGTGGGCATCACCCAGGAGTTGGGGTGAGAGGATGAGGCGTAGGAACAGGAACCTCTTTGGTCGTTATTAACTCCCAACTTTTTGGTCAGGATTTGTGTGTTATTTTTATCATTTAAAGAACAGAATCATTGTGCAGCTTGTGAATGAATTGACTCACACCTGCTGATTGGTGCTGTTCTCTACAGGGAGCTGCAATGGAAATGGACACTTGTGGTCCACTGTCCAGCCCCCTCCCGTGTTGGATTTTCTGGGCTTTGAGACACATCTTCCAGATGCACTTTGTGTTATTTCTGATGTGTGACCTGTTGAGCTCCAGCCCCAAAGGAGGATTCAAGTACTACCACAGCAGTCCATTGGGACTGTAGTATTTCTTGCTAATCAGAATTCGTGTGCACCCGTGTCTTTCGTCTGCACAAAGGATCTTGCAATCATCTCTGTCTGTGTTTCTTTTAGACCCAGAGATGGAGCAGAGAGGAACACAGACTTGGGTGGATCTTCATTCATGAGCAGGGACACGTCATGCTCATCTGAGGTGTCTGGCTGACAGCAAGAGCAGAGAGGTAAGTTTCATAGGGTCACGTGCCCATTTTATTTTATTTTTAATTCATGATGCATTGAGGCGTTCCCCAGACAAAGTGAGCATTTCTCAACTGGACTTTCTAGAAATGAGCTAGGCAGTGAAAATGGGTTTGAAGCATTCCTAAGAGCCCCGCAAGAGAATGCTGAGAGTTAATCTGGCACCCTCCTTTGGAAACGTCCGTTGTCTGTCAGCTCTTCAGCTGTGCCCTAACACCTCCCATTGCGCTGCCACACCAGGATAGAATTCCAAGCCCACACTGAGTCCTGGAATGTTGTGGTGCCGTGTTGGAATCAGATGTGACCACGTGGTCTTGGCTCCCCGCCTGAGGTGTGGGGGCCATAGTGGCACGGCTGGTCTCTTTTCAGTAGTGCGTGGGGACAGGACTAGGGGTAATGGGCTGAAACTTCTGCATAGGAAGTTCCGCACAAATGTGTGCAAGAACCTCTTTACGGTGAGGCTGACGGAGCACTGGAACAGGCTGCCCAGGGAGGTGGTGGAGTCTCCTTCTCTGGAGATATTCAAGACCCGCCTGAACACCTACCTGTGCAACGTGGTGTAGGGAACCTGCCATGGCAGGGGGGTTGGACTCAATGATCACTAGAGGTCCCTTCCAACCCCTACAATTCTGTGATTCTGTTGGAAGGTGGGAATGCAAGAGAGAATATTGCGAGCAAAAGCTGTGGAGCGAGATAAATGGCATGAGAAAGCAAAGCTGAGAACTAAGGAAAGCTCCAGAAGAGAAAACAAAGTCCAGTAGGGCATATTTAGAGACAGGTGAAGCATCCATGAGTGCACTGAGGAGTACTAGGGTGCTCTGGAATGTCTCTTGGGCTCCCTACAGCACACATACTTGCTCTGGGGCATGTCTGGATGTCTGTAGAGCTAATTGTGGGGCCCTGAGAAACGTCTGGGGCACATTAGGGGGCACTGGCTTCCATGTGAGTGTTCCCAGGTTCCCAGAAGTCAACAGGGAAGCCTTTGGAGACCCCTTGGGAAGACTCAGTGGGGCCCTAGAGTGATGTAGCAGCTTGTGTTGGTTGCATCTGCTTGGCAGGGAAGCGATTTCCCTGGTGAGAGCTGAGTGACTGGAAGGTGATTTCCTTGGTTTAATTAATTTAATTACCTGGATTATAATTAAATAACACTGTTCAGCGTTCATTAAAGATTTCTTTTTTTTCCAAAGTACTTCAGTTGTGCAGCTGTAGCAGCTTTGCTAAGATATATCGAGTTTATTCAAAATTCCAGTGATGCTCCTAAAGCACTTGAAGTGCATTTGAGGTGGGGAGTGACAAAACAGCTCTGAGAGACACATCATCAGATCAGAACATTGGAACGGTAACTAATAGCAGAGATTCTGATAAGAATATTGAAGTTTTCAAATTACCTTTTCTTAAAGTTGTATTTCACCAAGTTTCATCAATGTGCACACTGAAGAGCTGACTTGTTATCTTTCTTTTTATAAAAAATCATGTGTTACAATTGAGAGCAGAAGTTATAGGATGGAACATTCTCCAAGTAAAGTGCAAAAGACATTTCTTCATAGTTCCAATTAATGTCTTATGTTTTGTTCAGACTCACTAAATGATGTATTTCAGGGTACATCATGTGGGAATATAAGAAGACTATTCAGAGCAGGAGCTGCAGAGCAAGATGAACGACATGAGAAGGTAAGGCTGGGAACCAAGGACACAGCTTTTGTGTCACTCAGCCACCTGTGGCAGAGGTCAGGATTTCTGCAGGGATGGGAAATCATCCCATCACTTAGTGCCTTACAAGGAGCTGAGAAGCTTTTCTTGCTCAAGTCCTGCTTCCAAGCTTAACCACCTACAATGAAGTAGATGTCACTTTGCTGGTGTCCTTCAATTCCGTGTCTGCATTTTCCCAAAATCAGGAGGTAACCAGCTGCAGTGAAGTGAGCGATTTCAGTGCCTGTTTCTGATGGTGGCAATGAGTTCAGAGGTCACAATTAACTGACGATTCCTGTTTCCATTCTGACAAAGGATGTAGTTGCAGCTGACTTCCTGAGGCTGCCATACGTGGTGGTGATGCAGCCTTGGGCTTCTTGGGGATTTGCATGACTCCCACCTTTCCTTTCTGTGTCTTGCAGGTCAGCTGGTGCTGGAAGCAGCTGGTATCTGAGTAGGAATGAAGGTGAGTGCAGGAGCAGCTGCTGAGGGGAGGAAGGAAGTCCATGCTAATGAGCTCTGGAGCATCTGCGGGTCTGGTACCAGAGGAGGCAGCAGTGATGCTGGAGGGCACGTGGTGAGTGCGTGGACAGGGTGGCACAAACGTGTGCGTGTGCTGAGGAGTTGGGTTGCACACAGGTGCACAGAAAGGGGTGTTTGTGGAAGGTGTAGGCACGTACGTGTTCCCAGGGGTGGTTTGCACACGTCTGTGAATACAAAGGAGGGCACACGATGCGGTGTGTGCATGGAGGTGTGCAAAGCAGGCAGGGTGGCACACGGGTGTGCATGTGCACATGGATAGGGGAAGGCTGGGGTTACAGGTTGACCTGTGCTGAGGTGAGTGGGGGCTCACGGTGTTGCTCAGTGGTAGATTTGTTTACACTGAGTGCTAACAGGAAACTCGCACACCCTTTTTGTTTCAGCTGTGCCAGCGCTGTGATCCCTTGCTGCTGGGATGTGCTGTTGGAAGGATGGTGTGCATGCCGAGCTCCCATCACTTCCAAGCCCTACAATTCTGTGATTCTGTGAATCAAGTGTAGAGCAAAAGGGATGTTTGGGCCAGGTGACTGTAAGAAGGCTGGCTGCTTTGGATGGTGGCAGCTGATGGAAACAGGTGCTCTGGGGACCGTTCAGCTTTTAACAGAAGACAGGGGTCCTGCAGGAAGAACGACGAGGTTCTCAAAAGGCTTCAGACGTGCACACAGAGTACATCTGTCCTGCCGTGCCGTCTCTGCTTCTTTTTGATGAAAGCATTTTCATGACCACTTGTTGTGGCTGTTGCTTGTAGAAGGAGGAATGTTAGGTGCAGTTCTCACTGAGAACTTCTGCTAGGATTTCTGTGTAATTTGAATCATGAGTGTTAGCACAGTGAGTTGAAGGAGGGCCCCGGAAGCAAATTTGTTGCTGTTGAAGCACTGTGTGATGAGCAGGTGCGTGGTAAGACGTGCTGGCAGATGTTGAAGCCACTTTAAGATTGAGGTGAGAAGGAAAGGCGATGAAGGAGCTGATGGCAAAGAGCTTCCTTAGGAGGCTTGGTGCTTGCATGGGATTGTATCCGATCAACTTCTTGTGTGCTGGTGTCCATCTGTGGTTTGTGGAGCAGTTTTCATTCCAGGGTCTGTCTGGTAGGACTGTGGCTTGGGCCAGGCCAGGGCGAATCCAGTGTGCTTTACTCTCGTTCTTAGTGCTTGTTTTTGCTCAGGTGTCAATCCTCACAGAGCAAGGCCTGAGGGTGGGGTTTGCGGAGAAAGAGGACATGCAGGCCTTGTGTGACACCCACGGAGCTGCAGCGAGGCTGCATTGGTGTAAAACAAGGGAAATGCACAGAGATCTGAAGGTGGGTTTTGGGCTCGACTTATGCCAGAGGGGATGTGCGTGCTCCTTTACAATGTGCGTTTTCTGCCTACTGTATGGCAGGTGGGCTTGGAAAGTTGTTTCCGTGTTTCTGTTGTTGGGAGAAGCAGATATCAACTCTTCTCTCTATTGAAAGATTTAACAAAAGAGCCTCTCCTTGCTTCTTAGTGTATGAATCACAGAATCATAGAATCACCAGGGTTGGGAAAGACCTAAAAGAACAGTCCAACCGTTCTCTTATTACCAATAGCTCCCAATAAACCACGTCCTTCAACACAACATCCAGTCATTCCTTGAACACCCCCAGGTGGGATGGCTCCACCACCTCCCTGGGCAGTCCATTCCAGTGCCTGGCCACCCTTTCTGAGAAGTAATATTTCCTAATGTCCAGCCTGAACCTCTCCTGCCGCAGCTTGAAACCATTCCCTCTAGTTCTATCAGTAATGACACGAGAGAAGAGGCCGACCCCCAGCTCACTGCAACCTCCCTTCAGGAAGTTTTAGAGAGAAATGAGGTCTCCCCTGTGCCACCTCTTCTCCAGGCTGGACATTCCCAGCTCCCGCAGCCTCTTCTCATATGGCTCCATTGTGCTCCAGACCCCTCACCAGCTTTGTTGCCCTTCTTTGAACACGTTCCAATGCCTCAGTGTCTTTTTTGCAGTGAGGGGCCACAAACTGGAAACAGAATTCGAGTTGTGGCATCACCAGTGCTGAGTACAGGGGGACAATCGCCTCTCTGCTCCTGCTGGCATCAGTGTTTCTGATACATACATTCTCATGTATGTAAGTGTCACATGTGTGACATCCTTTTTGATGGAGTTCCGTGACGGGAGTTCAGTGGATTTGAGAGCTGACTTGAAGCCTGTGGGCATCACCCAGGAGTTGGGGTGAGAGGATGAGGCGTAGAAACAGGAACCTCTTTGGTCGTTATTAACTCCCAACTTTTTGGTCAGGAATCTCTGTGTGTTTTTTTATCATGTAAAGAACAGAGTCATTGTGCAGCTTGTGAATGAATTGATTCACGCCTGCTGATTGGTGCTGTTCTCTACAGGGAGCTGCAGTGGAAATGGACACTTGTGGTCCACTGTCTGCCCCCCTCCCGCATGCTCAGATCAGCCAAGTTGTCAAGGCCTGGCTCTTGGTTGGTGAATTGTGCCAAGGTCAGAGAGTTGGATTTTCTGGGCTTTGAGACACGTCTTCCAGATGCACGTTGTGTTATTTCTGATGTGTTGACCTGTTGAGGTCCAGCCCCAAATGAGGATTCAAGTACTACCACCGCAGGAATGGTTTAGATTGGAATTGGAATGCAGAAGGCTGAAGCCAGCAGGAGCAGGGAATCCATCATCCAAGGGCTTGGTGCAGCTCTTCTTTGCTCAGTTGTGGAAGCATCGTAAAGTTGCTGGGCGGACAGGCATCACGTAGCCTGAGACTCAGCATGACTTGCAGCAAGTGGATGGGACGGTTGTGCTGTGTGTGTTATTCCATGACTGTCTTAGCCCTGCTCACTGACCTGCTCTTTCTCTCTCCTCTCCTCGCCCTCCACCCACTGCCTCGGTGCAGCTTTTGCTCTCATTTCATCCGAGCAAAGCGACAAGGAACTGCTGCAGATAGCTTGAGGTGATCTCACTGCCAGGTACGTGCCATGTTTTGTCCCCCCGCATGGTTTTGCAGGCCGTGTGGCACTGTGTTTAGTAACACAGCCTCATGCAGCTTTGATGTGACCCTGGTCACGGATGGGTTTCTCCACTGCCCTGCAGCTCAGCCCTTAGAAGGGCTGTCTCTCAGAATGGCCGCCCTAGACCCCGTCCCCATCTCTGCTGCCCTCCCCGTCCCTTCAGCTGTTCCCGGTTCGGGCCGGGCGACACCGGGCAGGTGGGTGAGCGGAGCGGGGCAAGATGGCGGCAGGGAGTGGGGTGTGAGGGGCAGGGCGGGGCCTAACGGGGGCGGGGGGCGGGGCTAAGGGGAGGGGAGAGCGGGGATTGGTGGGAGAGGGAGCCAATAGGAGGTAGAGAGGAGTTGGGCACAGGGTGATGTTAACACCCCTTTGTGACATCATAATGCCCCTTTGTGATGTCATAATGCTTCTTTGTTACATCATAATGCCCCTTTGTGACATCATAATGCCCCCTTTGTGACGTCATAATGTCCCTTTGTGACGTCATAATGCCCCTTTGTGACGTCATAATGTCCTTTTCTGATGTCATAATGCCGCTTTGTGATGTCATAATGCCGCTTTGTGATGTCATAATGCTCCATTGTGACGTCATAAAGCTCCACTGTGACGTCATAAAGCTCCTTTGTGACGTCGTAATGCCCCTTTGTGACATCATATAGCTCCTTTGTGATGTCATAAAGCTCCTTTGTGACGTCATAATGCCCCTTTGTGACATCATAATGTCCTTTTGTGATGTCATGAAGCTCCTTTGTGATGTCATAATGCTTCTTTGTGATGTCATAATGCTTCTCTGTGACGTCATACTGTCCCTTTGTGACGTCATAATGCCCTCTGTGACGTCATAATGCGCCTTTTGACGTCATGATGCCCTTTGTGACATCATGAAGCTCATTTATGACATCATAATGCCCCTTTGTGACGTCATAATGTCAGTTTCGGATGTCATAATGCCCCTTTGTGATGTCATAATACCCCTTTGTGACGTCGCAGTGCTCCTTTGTGACGTCATAAAGCTCCTTTGTGACGTCGTAAAGCCCCTTTGTGACGTCATAAAGCTCTTTTGTAATGTCATAAAGCTCCTTTGTGACATCATAATGCCCCTTTGTGACATCATAATGCCTTTTGTGACATCATAAAGCTCCTTTGTGACGTCATAATGCCCCTCTGTGACATCATAATGTCCTTTTCTGATATCATAATGCCCCTTTGTGACGTCATAATGCTCTTTGTGACGTCATAATGCTCTTTGTGACGTCATAAAGCTCCTTTGTAACGTCATAAAGCTCCTTTGTGATGTCATAATGCCCCTTTGTGACATCATAATGTTCTTTTGTGATGTTATAATGCCCCTTTGTGACATCATAATGTTCTTTTGTGATGTTATAATGCCCCTTTGTGATGTCATAATGCTTCTTTGTTACATCATAATGCCCCTTTGTGACGTCATAATGTCCTTTTCTGATATCATAATGCCCCCTTGTGACGTCATAATGCCCCTTTTTAAAGTCATAATGCCCCTTTGTGACGTCATAATGCTTATTTGTGACGTCATAATGCCCCTTTGTGACATCATATCACCCCTTTGTGATGTCATACTGCCCCATATGAAGTCCAGACAGAGTCAAAACTTATGGACCTGCACGAGGATCACTTTCAAGACAGTGGCTCTGTTGCTTCAAGCTTATTTGCTTCGTCCTGCCGCCACTCTATTACCAAGTATCAGCAACCTCTTGCATGATTCAACTTGCAAACATTTGACACTAACCCTTGTGTTTCTGTGCCTTCCTAGATAATTCGAGCCCTTGTCAACCCCAACGATCCAAACCAAGTAGTGATGTGCAGTGTGTTTCCATCAATGGAGAGTTCTTATTAAGCACAAATCGCTGCAATTCGGATGACAGCCTTCCACATGGTAACAGTGATGGACACAAGGTGCTCATCCACGTTCATGCTCTCATATCTCCTGGCTCTGCTGAAGCTCCTGACCTGAGCCTGCCAGACACCACAGTCACCTGCCTGGATTGTGACCCAGCGCCTTTGCAGTGCTGCCCATCCCAAGCACAGCCCGAGTGCCCCAACAGCAGCACCACCATGCAGGAGCAGGGCAGCATCAGTGAGGTGAAGCTGAGCATCTTAGATGGGGACTTAGAGTCAGGCTGCCAGTCCCAGGCACCAGGCAGCAGCACCAGCTCTGAGCCACTCTCATCTTGACAAGAGGAGTCCCATCTTCACCCTTGACCTCTCAAGCCCTCCTGTCTTTTATTGAATAAAGTCACTCTCATGCTCAATCATCGCCTTGGCTGCATTCGGAGTCTTCATTCACAGGGATTGGGATGAATGCAACAAACAGCAAGGCAGCTCAGCTTGCAATGCTATGGCTGTGGGGTTCGTGCAGGCAGAGCTCTGGGTTCCCATTTTGCATGGCTTTGGGATGTCAGCAGCAAGATCTCTACCATTTTGTATGGCAGCAAATAATCTCTAGCATCCAGGTTGCTGCTCATGATAATCCCAGTCTTCCTGGCTGTTGCTTTGTGATACCTTTCAAAGCCTTTTGATACTCTTTGATGCCTTGGCTGCTCCCTAACACCTCTGTCCTCCTGCCATGTTGACTCATGTCTCCCACTTTTAAGCTGGCTTTGCAGATCGTCTCCAGCCCTGTCATCATCACGCTGCAGCAGGAGGTGCTCACCTGGCCCAATGTCTGGCAGTGCTGCTTGTTCTGCAGATGAGCAGCTGCCTCCTCATCTCTTCAGCTACAGTAGTTTTTTTCAGGGCAGTTAGATGCAGTCACGCTCCTCTGGATTTGGTGTGTTAAATCCATGCTGCATGGCAGCA
Organism: Coturnix japonica; assembly: GCF_054131305.1. NCBI lineage: Eukaryota > Metazoa > Chordata > Aves > Galliformes > Phasianidae > Coturnix > Coturnix japonica. Next base: position 3,347,878 of record NC_140699.1, read on the forward strand.
GTCAGTGCAATACAAAGGTGTTCTGTGTGCCACAGCATTTCTCCAGGGGCTGCCAAAGGTAGAAGCACAACACAGCACCATCCTTCTGACAGTAATGTCTGTGAGTGTTAGACATGTGAGCACTGCATCATCCCCAGCGTGTCAGTGCTTTTCCACACCAACCTGACTCTCACACTCTGCACTGAATGTAACTCTGCTCTTGTGGAGACAAATGCTTTCTGTCACATCCTCCATCCCTGCAACCATTTGCTGGTAGGCAGCTCTTGCAGAAGAATCAAGCAGCAGAACCTTTTGCTCACCCTACAGCATGCAAATGCTATGAAAGCAGAAATAACCTGGCGTGCTCTGGGTCTGCAAGGCTGCACAGATGGGAGAGGTAGATTGTGTTTTTGCAGTGGAAGTTTCCAGTATTTTCAGTACATAGTGTAGGCCCTAACTGAATGTATAACCCTCTTGTAAAACAGCTGTATAAGTAGTTTTTCCACCAAGAAAGTTGCTGAACAGAGTTAAGTTCAGACTGGGGGCGTTCTGACATGGGTAGAATTGAGACAAGCACAAGATAAATACGCAGGGTGGGTAGAGCCCAGCACAGCACAGAATGAATGTACTGACTGTTGGAAACATTGCCCTTCTCTGTCCGCAGAAAAGTACAAGGCAGACCTAAAAACAAGAGGTTGGTAATTGACCTTCTATGGAAATGAATCCTAGCCACAGTCTGGAGGAGTCTGTGAGCCTGAGATGCTCAACCAATGAGAGCCATGAGAGCATCACCTGCATTGGGTTTAGGGCATAGAACAGAATTAATGTCACTGACTGGTGTGCAATTTCTCCCTTGCCAACAGGGGATGTGCGCGCAGTATTGCAGTAATGAATAAGCACTGCTGCTATCGCTGCCATCTTTGCCTAACTAGAAATCTTTGACTTTGAGAGTTTCTCACACAAGGGGAGAGGGTAAGAAAGTAAAGAGGCACAGAAAACTAAGGGAAACTGCTCTTCTTTATCTTATCTATAAAAATTGATACAATTGGTGCTGCAGGAACCACAACGCAGATCTGAGTTCTGACCGGTCTACGCAGCAAATCCGCCAATCTTTATTGTGATAAGCCCTCCACATGGCATTGCACACGCACTCGAACACACAACAGGCATAGATTTCTCCTAACTCCTCGAGGAGCAGGCAAGCAGAACAACTGAGCGCAGCACTGCTTGTGATTGGGCCACCCCCATCATAGAGATGTGTGTTAGATCTTTTACCCACCCCTGGCTTTTTTGGCTACAAGGGCACACTGCTGGCTCATGGTCAATCTGTCGTCCACCAGGACGCCCAGGTCCCTCTCAGCAGAGCTCCTCTCCAGCAGCTCTTCTTTCTGCTTACACAAGGAAGATAGTCTTGTCAATGCAGAGAAATGAATCACAGAATCACAGAATGACCCGGGTTGGAAGGGACCCCAAGGATCATGAAGCTCCAGCCCCCCTGCCTGGAAGGGCCACCAAACTTCCATGTTTACTAATGAAATAAATGAAATAAATGACAAAATTTCCTTTCAGAGAGTTGCATTCACACCTTGACTTAGGTTTGTACAGCTTGGGCATTTGGTCAGACGTGTACTGAAGTCAGGTTTTTCTTTGATTGAGAAAGCATTGAACTAGTTCCTCATTGATGTACAGTTCCTTAGAAATGGAGTAGTCCCCACTTCAGACCAGCTCCTACTGGATCCCATTTCCTGAGAGTCCCCCAAGAAATTCTGGAGGAATCAGTTTGCTTTCTAATCTACCAACTGTCTGATACTTTCAACACCTTGAATAAATTGCCAGTTGCTGACTTGTTTCTTTTTGTAAATCTGTTGATGCACGCACAAAAAATGGATCAGAGCACGGGGTCTTATCTGGAGATGGGAAAACAATTGGATAAACAGAAAATTGTTTTTTGCAAGTTTTGCAGATCTGTAAGTGGCTTTTCAAGAGATTGTACCACTTCTGCACATTGATTGTCTGACAGTTTCCCTATGATTTTACTTAAAAATGAAGAAGCAATGAAAAGCTCTGTGCTCTGTGGGTGTGCATGGCTGGCTCTGCCCTTCTCATAGAGGAGAAAATCAGCATTTTCACCCCTGGTTCCTACACTTAGATAAAATCCCCTCCACTTACCTGCAATTTTCCTATGTGTGGAAACAGCCTGACCTCAGATGGGGTGAAGCAGCTTCTATTTGTCCTTTCCCATTATTGAGGGAATAATCTGTATTCTTTTATCGTAAGAAGAAAGGAAATTTTGGATGAGGGAAGTACCTACAACATGTAGAGACTCTTAGGAAACAGAAAAATAAAAATAATAAAAAAATAAAAACAGTATCACAAAGAAAATCTTGAAAAGAGCCAAATAATAAGGGAAAATAGCTGACTGCTGCAGGTGCACTTTGAAGACCCACAACAGAGGAAGCTGAGGTCTCTCCTTCTTGTCCCTTCACTGTTTCTCAGTGTGCCTCATTGTGCCCAGGCGATGGCTTTTTTTATTATTTTACTTCTGTTATTACAGCAATTCACCTGCCAAAGAATTTAATTTGCTATGGAACTATATAGAATATCAGAGGAAAGACAGTGACAGTGCATGGACCCCCCCTTCTCTCTCCTCCTGGTATCTACATGTGCTGGAGAACTTCGCTTTTACCATAATATGCCTTGAAAGTGTTTGCAGCCTCATGATCTTTCTGGCTCTGCACAAACCTGCCTTCTCCAAGAGATTTTACTTTGAGATGTTGATGGCAGCTTGTAGTTTCCCCTTTTGGGAACCCTACTTGTCCTGGGCATCCTGATGTCTGAGTGGAGTCAGTCCTTGCTCTACAGCATCTTTCAACACCAAATATGCTGACCCCACTGCCAAGAGAACATTTCCTTGTAAAAAGCAACACAAAGAATTGAAGTCAGGGGTCATATTTGATATGGTCAATAAATCCATCCCTGGCTGACTTTCTTTATTAAGTTTCAGACATTTTTAATGAAAGAGCTATAATCCCTGTAATAAATTTTCTCTTGGTTTTCTATGTATTCAGATCTTAGTCTATGAAGAAGTAAAAGTGAATACAACTGAATTTACCATTGAATTGTAATATTTATTTCTTCTTCTGGTAGTATGTAGCAAATCATCTGTGCCTTACTGACTTCCCTTACTGACTGTGTTGCTAAATATCCTAATGGAAATCTCTTTTATTTGTATTTCTTTCTACTTTCCCCTGTTAAGGATTTCATGGCTGCTCTCAGGTCACCATGGAGCCTTTTGTACTCCAGGCTGAACAGCCCCAGCTCTTTCAGCCTGTCCTCATAGGAGAGGTGTTGCAGCCCTTGAATCAGTTCTATGGCATGTATCAGTGACCTGTCCATGCTCCAACAGGTCCATGTCTCTCCTGTACTGAGGACTCTGCATCTGGATGCAGTACTCCAGATGAGGCCTCATCAGCACAGAGTAGAGGGGCAGGATCGCCTCCTTTGCCCTGCTGGCCGTGCTTCTTTTGATGCAGCCCAGGATATGGTTAACTTTCTGTGCTGTGAGAGCACACTGCTGGCTCATGTTCAGCTTCCCACCAACAGGAACCCCAGGTATTTTTCGCCAGGACTTTGCTCAATCCTTTCAGGCATTTCCCTTCCACTGAAAGCTTGATCCAGGATCTTGCCTTGTTCATGTGCACGGTGCTTTCTCACTTCATTGTGTGCACGGTGATTTCCCAAATAAGTCCAGATTTGCAGCATTTCCTTTCCAAAAAGAATTGAAGGTGGGGAATAAAGTGGGGAGGAGAGAGATAGATTCCAGCTGTATCTGCTGATCCATCTTTGCCTCATAGCAGGAAATAATCAAACACCTGTCTTAGTTCCTGGTGCTGTTCAAAGAGGAGCTCCTCATGAAAGATGAATTTCTTCCTCAAGTTCTATTGATCACAGTACCGGTCTGTTTATCAGTGTTCTGTTTTGGACCCCTCACTATAAGAAAGATATTGAGGCCCTAAATCTTGTCCAGTGAAAGGCAACAAAGCAGTGAAGGATCTGGAGCAAAATTAAGCTGGGCAGTTCTTTTTTTTTTTTTTGAGAACCAAAGCAATAATATTTTTATTTTATTTCTTTATTTATTGCTTACATCCCACTGAATGCAGCAAGAATATTCAGAAATATAAGTGTGAGGTGCCACTTCTCTCTTGCTGGTGCAAAAGCAGATCAAACCTCTGCACATCAGGAGCAAAAAGAGACAGATTGTGCAGAGCACTCCATAGCTGGGACTGCAGGAGGGCTCAGCCTGCTGTGCATAGCAAAGTTTCTCTTGTGTCCCTTGTCTCACTGCAGCTTTAAGGAATTCCCGAGGGGAGCTGCCTTAATAGCAAGTTGTACCACTTTTAAAGCTACATTTGTATCGCTCACACAGCAAGAGCTCTTGTCACATGGAAGCCATCGAATGAAAACACTGACGTGGCAAGAGAATAAGGCGAGATAATGAGAAATTAAGAGCATGAAAAGTAAATGCTCTAGAAAAGCTGACACTTCATAACACTTCAAGTGAACACTTGCCTGAATTTCAAAGTCGACCGATAAAAAATTATTTGCTTTTCTTATGTAACAGAAATAGATAAAGAATTCTGTTTGGATAGGAAAAGATTCCACTAGGCTGCAATTTACGTATGGATGCTCAATATTTAAGGAAATTGATTCTTTTACTTTGTAAAAGTGCTGTGCGTCACAGGGCAACCATGGGTCCTGTGATCCATCCTGCCCAGCCCCACAGCACGGGGCTCAGCTGTGACCCAGGAGCAGCCACCATCCTGTCCATGGCAGGGTGACCCTGCGCATGCCATCGTGCCCTCCACCAGGCCATGGAAACTGCATTTTCTTCTTCCCCCCCCCATCCCCAGAATGATAAAAGACAGACTCCATCAAGTCAATAGAGATGCTCCTGTTTCAAGGTGTGCAGAAATTCCCACCCTGCAGTGGTTTGAACAAGGACTGGTGACACGAAACAAACGGGGCTGCAGAAAGCAGAAAGAAATTGGTCTGTGCTTTATGGGGCACATCCTGGAGCTCCTCTGAGATCCGAGTTCAGCACCAATGGGATCATGCAGAGAAATCCTTAAGTCCGAGTTCAAAAGTCGTTTCTTCAGTGACCAAAGGGAAGTGAGAGCGCATAAGGAGAGAATACCACTCCCAGGGCTCAACGCAGCCATTCCCCTGCAGCATTTGAAGCACGGACTCAGATGTGAATGATCCAAATCCTTTATTACAAGTTCTCACATCCATTATAAACCTTCACAAGTTTTTTTTTTTCTAACATATCCAATCAGAGCCGTGAGTCCCTTCTTCTCCTTCCAGAGGTGTCCTTGGTTCTCAGGCTGTTGATCTGGCTCCACAGCTGCTGCTCTGAACAGCTTTTCTTGTATTCCCACATTCCCCCACGAGCCCAGCGCGGGGCAGGGCAGGATGGAGCAGGGGATGCTCCAAGGGACCACAGGAGAGGTAGAAGAAAGCTCCAGTGTGAGACCAGGGCCTCGTCGGCCCCCTGAGCAGAGAAACATGAGCAGGGCAGCTGGAGAGGCTGCGTCCTCATTGACACTCCTGGGCTGAGCCTTCAGCCTTCTGAAGGGCTCCAGCCATGCACCATCGTTCTCTGTAGGATTGTCCTTCAGGTGTGCAGCCGTGGGGGAGTCGTGCAGGATCAGGGTCCAACCCGTCCACACTCCGCTCCTGGCACAACCATCTCCATCCTCACCCATCTGCAGCCCTTCCCCACCCCACTGCAGAGCAAAGTGGGTACCCAGGGAAGAGCAGAGGGTCAGCAGACGTTGCAGTTGGGATTCAGAGATCTCTGCAGGGAAGCTCAGGGTGAGCCAGGTCAGATGCGCAGCTCCGGCTGCTGCACAAACAAAAGAGAGTGGATTTCAGAGTCTTGCTGCCAAAATGCTCCCCAAGAACAGCAGGGGATGCCCAGCGCCAGGGAAGAGGGGACCCTGCATGGGGATATCCCAGAGAGCGGGCAGGGGACAGACTAAGACAGCAAGGTGAGAGGAAGGCACTGAGGGACCAGAAAGCTGCAAGATCCCCTCTGCCCTCTTCGCCCTCCAGGCTCCTGGCCCCACTCAGTGCAAACCCACCCAGGCCCAGGGATGACAAGTCAACACAGGGCACTCTCACCTCCTGCAGGATCTGGGGAGCACCAAGCCCGAGGCTCACCTGGAGGCAGTGAAGATGTGCTTGGAGTTGGTGCAGATGGCGTTGATGGGGCTGCCCTTTGATCTCCCCAACTGGGCCGAAGTTATCCATGTTCCAGACTTTGATCACGCCTCCTTGGTACGCACTCAACAACATGGGGCAGCCAGGGATGAAGGCCAGGGTACAGACCCAATCTTTGTGTGCTCTTGGGATTTGCTGTAGGTACATGGCAGAGCAGAGATCACAATCAGCCTCATGCACTCAGCTGCAGGGCTGCAGATCATCCACTGCTGCCCCAGAGTCAATCCAAATCACCAAGCTGGACGCAAGACTTGGGGCCTGAATCCTCTTCTCAGAGAGTAACATAGCAACTGATGCTCCAAGCCTATGTCTCAAGGGGAAGTGGCAGTTCTGGGTGCCCTTCAGTACACACCCATAGGCACACAGAGCCACTTGGCACACACACTGCCAGATCCCCAGGCTGCCTTTCCAGGATAGCAGGACCTAGACCAGGTCCCTCAGCCTTCCTCCTTCCACACTTCCACATACCCTCGATCACAATTCCACATACCCTCTATTACACTTCCACATACCCTCAGTTACACTTTCTTATACCATCAGAACAGTTTGTCCCATTCAAACACCTTTAATACCATATAACGTTCCCTTAGCAATCCGTATTGTTCAGTTATAAACAAAAAGTTACTTTCTCTTTAACCCTTTTTCCTTTGTACATGATTCCACTATTTATACCCTCAATTAATGATTCATACTGCATGTGATGTTATGATGTGGAATATGGACAGCAACAGCACAAAACCATGACACAGTGTTACCGACCCAACAGGCTCCGACCTTAGAGCCGCTCAGGGCTTTGCTAGCAGATCTCAGCAAGGAGGCTCCCACCTCCGTCTTCGGCACTCCATGGGAAGATTGTCGGGGTCACTGAGCTGCAGCAATACAACAGGGCTGGCAAAAATGTTCTTGGTTGGTGTGAGAGAACCTGAGCTGGGGCTCATCCAAGGAGATTCAGCGATCACAGCTTCTAGTCCTGCACTTCACACATAGCTCCAGGCAACAGCAAATTAACTGTCCCTAAACACTGCAAAAAGAGGATGGATCCAATTGGATGGCCCCTGAGATAGACAAAACTCAACACCCAACACAAAACACAGTCCTCTCACCTGCTGGTCAGCAAACAACAGAGCACAACACACACCAGCATCCAGGACTCGTGCAAAAAAAGAAGAAAAAGAAATTGCTAGATGGTGTTTCTCAGAAACACAGAAGCACAAGCCAACTGGAAGATAGCTGCAATTATTCTTGAAAACAATGTCCTTTGTTATCTTGATGTGGCCAGTGTTGAGCGAAGCAAACAAAGTCAACCCGATTTTCTTACATTCAGATTAATCTGCAAGGCACAAAGTAATAAAGGTATGATTTTTATTAATAAACTGAGTGTTAGCAGCTGTCAGAAGAATGAATGTGTCACACACAGAGGTAAACTCCCACAGCAAAACTAGATGTAACATTTCCTATCTGTGTTTCATCCTCACAGGAAAAGCCTTTCTTCGCAAGATCTCCTGGAAGAGAGATGGTAAGAGACATGAAAACTGAAGGATCCGAGCACAGCTCTCCAGTAGCTCCCTCTGTACGTAGATGGTCGCAGAGACAAAAGGTCAAGTCCACTTTTGGAGGGAGCTTGGTGATGTTTACCACTAACATTACACCACCTTCAGGTAAGTCTGCTCGCTTTCACATCCTTACAAAAGTGCATGAAATGGATCAGCATCCGCTTCTTTGGTTGACTGTTGCTTTTACTCTGAGGTCAAGTGATACAGGCTTTGCTGGTGATCTTCTCTACTCTATTGCTGTGGGTTTTTAAAATTACTATTTTTCTGCTTCAAAACATGCAACTTTGGCACTGTTTTCCCATTTCCAACAATGCAGTGAAATCCCGGTCTCATTTGGATGACAATAAGATGAACCACACTGCATTCTGAAGAGTACAAAACATGCTTGCTCTCTCCTTGGTTCTTGTGCACGGGGACACTAACACCAATTCAGTTCAAAGGAGAAATTTCCTCCAGTGACTCTTGTCCCCATGTCTTCCTTCATCTTCCATTATTTTGTTGTTGTGTTGCTGTTATTAGTAGTATTAGAAACAGTATTGTTGTTAATGAAGAGTCTAATGTCATCAAAGAAAGTTTGCAGAATCCTTTCTAATCCGGTTTTGAATTGCAAACTCAAAAGCAAAGATCTTGAATTCTGGATTCCTGGCTCTCCAAGACATAGGCAAAGAAAATGTGTTTCTTTGTCTTTTTCCACATGACACTTATGTCCAGGCACACAGCACTATAAGCAAGCAGGAGCTTTGCTGCCCAGCATTCCGGCTTTGCAAAAGCTAGAATAAACCACAACTTTTCTGCTTGCTTGTTTAAGTTCCAAGAACTCATATGAGGAGTTACAATTTAGTCAGTGTAATTATGATCAGTTCTGCATCTGTGTGCATACGTGCTGCTCTCTAGTGGTCATATTCTCCAGATCTTCCTTCCAAAGGCTTTCAATTGTGCTTTTCAATTTAATTAATCGCTAACTACAGACCCAGTTCTAACCAGCTTGGTTCCTGTTCTTTCTTCCAAGATGTCTGTGCTCCAAGGCTCCCGCTGTTGTTCAGGGGGTCTGTCTTGCGTGACAGGAACACATGTCCCAGCAACGTTGCTGTACAGGTGTCCTAGCAACGTTAATGAACAAGAATTATCCCTCAGAAGGCTATGCAGGACCAGCGGAAAAGTGCTGGGAGCCTTCTCCGTGCTGGTGCCGCCTTCTGCCTTTGGTGTCTCAGCTTCTGGATGGTCTCAGATGCCATAGAACAGACTGTCAGATGGGGGTCATCTTCCAAAGGCTGAAGGGCTGCAACAGAAGGAAACAGAGCAGAGATGGGACCCCCAGTCTACAGAGAGCCACCAGCTTCCACTCTGGGCCTTGACAGCCCCACTCCTTGCTTTTCCTGGCCAGGAGGAGCACGGGAGACTGACGGGTCAGTGGAAGACACTGCTCAGGACTGCCATGAATGCTCCTCTGCCCCTGCAGCATTTCCTTGCAGCAGGGCAAAGCACAGCTGCATGCTGCCCAGCTCTGCCCCCAGCCCCAACACACACAGCACTGCCCTCACTCACCACTGCAGAGTTCATTCAGCATCTCCTCACTCTGCTCCCTGGCGTGCTTCCCAATCAGCCCTAGGGAAAGAGCTCTGTCAGACACCCACTCCCCAACATGCTGCCAGAAGCTCAGACCCCAACCCCGCCAGCCCAGCTGCTTCCCCTTCCATGCTGCAGGCAGGGACGGCACCTGAGGGGGGACCTGAGCAAGGCACCCACTGTGGCTACCGGCACGGGCAGGCTGTACCTGGGGGCTTCAGGGCTGTGCCTTCCTGCCAGGGCAGGGCCCAAAGAGGGACGCAGGGGTTGGGCTCACCAATGAATCTGACAGCCTCGCATCGCAAGGAGGCCTGAGAATCCTCCAGGTATGGCAGGTTCTGCTGCAGGTACCCTTCCACTCCCTTTCTGTCCTGCTGCAGCTGAAGAAGAGAACAAGAGCATGGGGCTTGCAGAGCAGCCACAGCTGCTGCTGCAACCCCTCCTCCAGCATCCCCTTTCCCCCAGCAAAAAGGTGGGGGCTGTGAGATTGTCCTCACCAAACACTTCATGATCCCCACTGTGTTCTTCTGCTGGGTCTGCTGCTTGAGCTCCTTCCACTTCAGGAACTTTGCACAGGACACAAGGGCTTTCCCAGATGCCTGCAGAACAACAGATGCAGGGACATGGCACCACACACACAGACACACATCCCAGTGTCTGAATGCTTGCTGAACTTGCTCTCAATTGCACATCACAGCTGAACTGTCAGCACACCACTGCCTGCACACTGCTCAGCTCTGAAATTCGTACCTGTGCTACGCTCAGGGTCTCGTCACTCATGTGAAAGAGCAGAGGGTGCAGGGCCCTGCGCACGATCTTCTTCATGCTTCCCTTCTGAGACCACAGCACAGCATCCATCACATCCATGAAGAGGCGGATGGAACCTTCTCGCACTTCAGATGATGCCTGAGGGAGAACAGGAGGACCTCAGACCTCAGCAGCACACTCTCACTGCCCATGGTGAGCATGAGTGTAGGCTGAGCCCCAGCACAGGGGCCTGACATCACCAAGAACAACCAAGCTGCACTAGCAGGGACACGGCCAGCAGTGCTACAGAGCCCACAGGACATGTCATTCCTGAGAGCCCAGAGAAGGAAAGAAAGGAGAAGACGCTCCTGTCAAGCACCCACCCGCAGAGCTCAGCCTCCCACAACAGACTTACGTGATTAAAAAGAGGCAGGATCTTCTCAGCCAGCTCCAGAGCAAACGGACTGGCATGCCTCTTCCCCAGATGGTGCATTGCATTCCTGAAGATATTCAGCACCTTCACAGTAATGGCTGTGTTGGCAAACAGCAGGTTCTCCATGACGCCTGGAAGCAGGGCCCGGATTTCAATTGCCTGTACAAAACACACAATTTCCTTTCCATCAGGAGGACAGATGCCAAGGCACAGTGTTGCCCATTGCCCCAGCGCCAGGCTGTCAACATGAGGCCTTCGTTTGACAAGGTCCTGCTCACCGTCTCAGGTCTATCAGACAGCAGCACGAGACGTCTGAGCACCAGCCAGAGCACTGGCAGGCTTTCCACATTCAGAAGCTTCTGGAGCAGTGCTGGCTTACACAGCTCCTTCACCAGCTCTTCAGTGGGAGGCATCGCCTGAAACCAACACAGCAGTGAGAGGCAGGCAGAGGCAGCAGGACATCCTGCACCCTGCAGCTCCTGGCTGCTCTGGCAGCTCAAGGCAGGGCACTAGGGAGACACAGCCCAGCCTGAGCTACCAGTGCTCTGTAGGAGAGCACGGTGCATTGTCCAGTAACTCACAGTCAAGCGAAGGAGGCCCAACTCCTCTGTGCTGATGCTCAATATCTCACACAGCTGTTGGTCCTGTAGAACACTGCTGAGCTCATCCCAGATCCGCTTGGATGCTTCCAGCAGGGTCAGCACACTCTTCAGTATGTCCAGGGTAGTGCTATAAACAGAGAGCAATGCTGCGTCAGCAGGGCTGCCTTAGCCACAGCACCATGGCTCAGGCAGGAGCCTGATGGGGGGCTCTGGGCTGCCATGGTTGGTATTGGCTGCTGCAGCCCTGAGCTGCCCACCAGCACTGGAAAGCACAGTGGGATGGAGGGCCTGCTCCTTGGGATGTCCTGCAGCTTTCCTTGGCTCTGGCAGCCAGACCATTTCTGAGCCCTGCTCTTCACATGGAACAAATGTGTGGGGCTGTCTGGGCTGATACCTGTCATTCTGTGGGAGGTCGGTCAACACACTCCTCAGCACATCCCTGGGAAACTGGACGGTCAGCATATCCAGCACTGAGAGCAGGATCTGCTGAACTGATGTGCTCTGGATCTTCAGGTTGGCGTGGATGAATCCCAGAATCTCTGGCACCTGTTGTGAGAACACAGGGAGACTGCTGCTGCCACTGGACTGCAGCCATTTGCCTCCCAGGCTGTGTTATTACTGCCCTTCCCACAGCTCATTGCTGCCTTCAAATGGCTTCAGTTCCCAAGAGCTGTGGCGGGCAGGGTTGCCTCACTCTGCTTACATCCATCAGCCAGGTGCCAGGGTTTCTCCGAAGCACATCCAGCATAGTCTCAGCCCACTTCTTCTCATCAAAACCATAGTCCCCAATGATCTTCTCCAGGGTTACAAGGGCAATGTCTGTCCTCTGAGAAGGGGCAAGGTTTTTTCCAAGGGGCTGCAGTAAGAAGGAAAAAAGGAGGGAAGGCATGTTAAACAGAATGAGAGAATAGCATCTGGAGCAGGATGAGCACAGGCAAAAGGAAGGATAAAGACCCTCCCTTCATGTCAAAAGCATTCTGAGGGTTCACACCTGAGCCGCAGCTTTTCTCACAGGTACACAATTTTCATGTCTCCTTACCTGCTGCCAGAAACTGCTGGTCATGAAGCCACTAAGCTTCCAGATGCGCCCCAAAGCCCTCTCACACACAGCCTGTGTCTTGGAGATGCTGAAAGGCAGCAGCACCTGTGAGGAGAGGAGCTGCTGGTTAGCCTGGGAGCTGCTGATGCCCACTGCAGGTCTGCTGAGCTCCTAGCTGGAATCACAGCATCCATCCAGGCTTCCCCTGAGCTTAAGCCAAGCCCATCATGGGGCTACTGCCGCCAGGGTCCCTTGCTGGCTCCAACTACTGCCAGTGCCGTTTCCATGGAGTGGGATAAACTACTAGAAGGGAGCTGTGGGGGCAGAACTTCACAATAGACAGACCTCCAAGATTCCCTGCAGCCGACTCTTGACACTGGCAATGGGACAGACATCTAGCACAATCTGCAGCATGTCGTCCATAGCTTCCAGGGTCTGTAAAGAGAACAGTGGGTTGTGGAAGTCTTTCAGGGTTTCCTTTCATACCCAGTAGACTGCTGTGAACCCCTCTGGCTGCCAAGGAAGGATACCCACAGATCTGTGCACAGGGGCACCCTGCAAGGCTGCTGCACTCAGAGCAGGCTACAACACAGGGTGTTTTGCCAAGCCCAAGGCAAGAGTGAGAGGGGTGAGGGCAAGCAAGGCTGCTACCTTGTCCCACAAACATCTTGATAGATCTCTGGACACAAGTAATGCAAGCGGCAGCCCAGAGGCATGGGGTCAACAGTAGATTGCCCAGTACATACCTGGTTGTAGAGGGAAATGTTCAAGGCCCTGGCTGGAGGAAGATAGAAGACGATGCTGCAGCACACCTTGAAGAGATGGAGTATTTCTTCCTCTGTAACTGCATTAACTGTGCTGCAATTAGAGAGACACTGATGCTAGGAGCGGTGCCTGGGTGCTGAGGCAGGGCTGGAACAGGTCCTCCCCTGGGCAAGGCTCCCTGAGAGGGATGGGGAGCCCTGCCAGGAGGTGCCTCCTCCCCTACGGGGCTGCTCTGGGTCAGAGGACAGTCCTGATGTCACCAGCTTTGGGGCGAGGGCCAAGACTTAGTGGGGAGCTGCATCAGGGCCACCAGGATGGTGCCTGGGGGATGTGCTGGCAAAAGCAGGGGCTGGGCAGGTACCTCAAGGCAGCAATGGTGTTCATGCAGCAGTATCTCAGGTCGGTGCTCAGCTGCTCCATGGGCTCCTCACGCAACAGAACCTGCAAAGCACAATCAGGATGGCACCTGGCAGCTGCCAGCACCCAGCAACAGCAAACCTGCCACCGGCCGCTAGGGCCTGAGTCGCCCCAGTGGCCCTTGACAAACACTGGCACACTGGTGCTGCTGTCCACCTCCACTGCTGAGCTCTCAGCAGCACCTGGAGTCCCATCTGGGGCACTTGGGTGTCTGTGCATCATTTCCCTGCCTCCCTCTCCCCCTGTCCTGTCCTTCTCACAGGGTGCAGCTACCTGGGTGCCATGTCCCCTCACCTCAATCTTCTTGCACTGATTTTTCAGCAAGCAGAAGATATCATGGCTCAGTGTGAGGCTCGTCTGTCCAGCCATGCTGCACAGTATACAAATGGAATTGAGGAACTGCAGCTTCTGCACCAGATCCTGGCAAGCACACAGAGACCGAGGAGTGTGAGTGGGGACAGCCATGGCCAGGGGGACCAGGCGTTGTGGGGTGTGGAGCAGCACAGGACAGCTGCAGGACAGCAGCAGCTCTGCCCGGCCATCAGCCCTCCTGCAGCCTGAAGGCAGAGCCAGAGGGACCGTCTGGAGATGCAGGTATAGCCACGATGGAGTTGGCTGCTCTTACCATTTCCATGCTGATGGTGTTGGCTTGGATGAAGTCCACTGCCTCCTGTTCCACATCAGACAGAGGCAGCAATTCAGCATCTGAGCAAGGAGAGAGAGCAGTGCTATAGAGGGGCCAAAGGCAGGCGGGAGCAGAAGGAGCTCTGCCCTCTCCGGCCCTGGGCTCGCTCCCCTGGCACAGTCTGCCTGTGACAAGGGTTCCTGGTGTGGAGCAGGGGGCACTCGCTGCCCCAGCCCTGCCCACCCCGCTTTAGAACCTCACTCACCAGCATGCAGAGGCATCACCTCCGTAACTTGGTAGGGCTCCGCTGGAGATCTTCTGTCCTGGGGAGCCCCACTCTCCTCCCCAGCCATGCACGCGACGCCCATCACAGCAGCTGTGACGTGCTGGAACAGAACGGAAACACATTTCTGTTTTCTGTATTCACACAGCACAGTATGGGTACAATTCGTCAGAACTACCCTCGCATACCCTGCGGCAAAACCATGTGCGGGGACAAAATGTGGCACGTACCTGGCAGTGAGATCACTTCAAGCTATCTGCAGCAGTTCCTTGTCGCTTTGCTCAGATGGAATGAGAGCAAAAGCTGCACCGAGGCAGTGGGCGGAGGGTGAGGAGAGGAGAGAGAAAGAGCAGGTCAGTGAGCAGGGCTAAGACATCCATGGAATAACACACACAGCACAACTGTCCCACCCACTTGCTGCAAGACATGCTGAGTCTCAGGCTACGTGATGCCTGTCCGCCCAGCAACTTTACAATGCTTCCACTACTGAGCAAAGACAATGGAAGAAGCACGGGACAGGTGCCAACTTTACTGATACCCCCTTTGGAACGTGTGTACCAGGGGAAAATTACGTCTGATGGTCAAGAGTAAGCAATACGGTGCTGTGAGCTCAAACAGCCAGCAGTTCTCAACACCTCACTGCCCACCCATTTATCCCACGCCAGCTCAACTTACCTACAAGCTGCTGCACACGACAGTGTGAAGAAAAAGGCAATAAAGGCAATAACTAAAGGCACTAACTAAAGGCACTAACTAAAGGTACTAACTAAAGGCACTAACTAACAACACTAACTAACAACACTAACAACACTAACTAACAACACTAACAACACTAACTAACAACACTAACTAACAACACTAACAACACTAACTAACAGCACTAACGGCACTAAAGGCACAAGACCAACAAGACAACCAACCACTCCGACCACTAGCTCACCCACAAAGGAACACAGAACGCACCGCTCCTCCCCTCATTCCAGCCGCTTATGACATCACCAACGGCCAACAGCCTGGTCCACCATGACCCCCCACAAGGCGGGGAGCCAAGACCACGTGGTCACATCTGATTCCAACACGGCACCACAACATTCCAGGACTCAGTGTGGGCTTGGAATTCTATCCTGGTGTGGCAGCGCAATGGGAGGTGTTAGGGCACAGCTGAAGAGCTGACAGACAACGGACGTTTCCAAAGGAGGGTGCCAGATTAACTCTCAGCATTCTCTTGCGGGGCTCTTAGGAATGCTTCAAACCCATTTTCACTGCCTAGCTCATTTCTAGAAAGTCCAGTTGAGAAATGCTCACTTTGTCTGGGGAACGCCTCAATGCATCATGAATTAAAAATAAAATAAAATGGGCACGTGACCCTATGAAACTTACCTCTCTGCTCTTGCTGTCAGCCAGACACCTCAGATGAGCATGACGTGTCCCTGCTCATGAATGAAGATCCACCCAAGTCTGTGTTCCTCTCTGCTCCATCTCTGGGTCTAAAAGAAACACAGACAGAGATGATTGCAAGATCCTTTGTGCAGACGAAAGACACGGGTGCACACGAATTCTGATTAGCAAGAAATACTACAGTCCCAATGGACTGCTGTGGTAGTACTTGAATCCTCCTTTGGGGCTGGAGCTCAACAGGTCACACATCAGAAATAACACAAAGTGCATCTGGAAGATGTGTCTCAAAGCCCAGAAAATCCAACACGGGAGGGGGCTGGACAGTGGACCACAAGTGTCCATTTCCATTGCAGCTCCCTGTAGAGAACAGCACCAATCAGCAGGTGTGAGTCAATTCATTCACAAGCTGCACAATGATTCTGTTCTTTAAATGATAAAAATAACACACAAATCCTGACCAAAAAGTTGGGAGTTAATAACGACCAAAGAGGTTCCTGTTCCTACGCCTCATCCTCTCACCCCAACTCCTGGGTGATGCCCACAGGCTTCAAGACAGCTCTCAAATCCATTGAACTCCAGTCACAGAACTCCATCAAAAAGGATGTCACACATGTGACACTTACATACATTTTGCATCAGAAACAGTGACGCCAGCAGGGGCAGAGAGGTGACTGTCCCCCTGTACTCAGCACTGGTGAGGCCACAACTCGAATTCTCTGTCCAGTTTGTGGCCCCTCACTGCAAAAAAGACACTGAGGCATTGGAACGTGTTCAAAGAAGGGCAACAAAGCTGGTGAGGGGTCTGGAGCACAATGGGGCCATATGAGGAGAGGCTGCAGGAGATGGGAATGTCCAGCCTGGAGAAGAGATGGCTCAGGGGAGACCTCCTTGCTCTCTATAACTTCCTGAAGGGAGGTTGCAGTGAGCTGGGGGTCGACCTCTTCTCTCGTGTCATTACTGATAGAACTAGAGGGAATGGTTTCAAGCTGCGGCAGGAGAGGTTCAGGCTGGACATTAGGAAATATTACTTCTCAGAAAGGGTGGCCAGGCACTGGAATGGACTGCCCAGGGAGGTGGTGGAGTCACCCACCCTGGGGGTGTTCAAGGAACGTCTGCAGAAATCCCTGCTGAAATCCTGACCTCTGCCACAGGTGGCTGAGTTACACAAAAGCTGTGTCCTTGGTTCCCGGCCTTACCTTCTCATGCCGTTCATCTTGCTCTGCAGCTCCTGTTCTGAATAGTCTTCTTATATTCCCATGTGATGTACCCTGAAATACATCATTTAGTGAGTCTGAACAAAACATAAGACATTAATTGGAACTGTGAAGAAATGTTTTTTGCACTTTACTTGGAGGATGTTACATGCTATACCTTCTTTTCTCAATTGTAACACATGATTTTTTATAAAAAGAAACATAGCAAGTCAGCTTTTCAGTGTTTTCACCAAGTGTTGATGAAACTTGGTGAAATACAACTTTAGAAAAAGGTAATTTGAAAATTTAAATATTCTTATCAGAATCTCTGCTGTTAGTTACCGTTCCAATGTTCTGATTTGATGATGATTCTCTCAGAGCTGTTTTGTCACTCCCCACCTCAAATGCACTTCAAGTGCTTTAGGAGCATCACTGGAATTTTGAATGAACTCGATATATTTTAGCAAAGCTGCTACAGATGCACGACTGCAGTACTTTGGAAAAATATAATCTTGATTGAATGCTGAACAGTGTTATTTAATTATAATCCAGGTAATTAAATTAATTAAACCAAGGAAATCACCTCCCAGTCAGTCAGCTCCCACCAGGGAAATCGCTTCCCTGCCAAGCAGATGCAACCAACACAAGCTGCTACATCACTCTAGGGCCCCACTGAGTCTTCCCAAGGGGTCTCCAAAGGCTTCCCTGTTGACTTCTGGGAACCTGAGAACACTCACATGGAAGCCAGTGCCCCCTAATGTGCCCCAGAGGTTTCTCAGGGCCCCGCAATTAGCTCTACAGACATCCAGACATGCCCCAGAGCAAGTATGTGTGCTGTGGGGAGCCCAAGAGACATTCCAGAGTATCCTAGTACTCCTCAGTGAGCTCAAGGGTTCTTCACCTGTCTCTAAATATGCCATACTTGACTTTGTTTTCTCTTCTGGAGCTTAGTTCTCAGCTTTGCTTTCTCATGCCATTTATCATTCAGTTTAGAGATTATTTTAACTAAAATATTTTAATCCACCATATTTTCTGAAAACTAAGAATTGATCCCGCTCAAGGAAACAGAAGAGAAAAACATCACCCACAAGCTGCAGATATTTACCTCGACTTCTCTACATGCCATCCCCAGTGTGCTTTTCAACTCACCTTGCACAGTGACCCTGGCTTTTGTTTCAGAGTCCTCTGTCTCACAGGTGTACTCCCCGCTGTCCTTGGCAGTAGAGTCATGGATGATCAGAATGGCCCCAGTTCCCTCCTGCTGCAAGTCGTACTTCTGGCTTTTTCTGATTGCTTTGCCATCCTTGTACCACCTGATGCTCACATCAGGTTTCGACAGCTCACAGCTCAGCCCTACTGCTGCTGTCTTATCCTCCAGCTGTTTTGTTACCTCCGTAGGTTTTTCTGAAAGAAAACATGCTTTTTGAGTAACATACACTTAGGGTAGGATGCCTCTCTCAAAATACACGCATCTACATGCTGGAGAAAAGTTAGAGAGGCACTTGCAACAGACGCCATCCTACAGCCAGCAGTAATCTGTAAAGTACAGACAATAGAATTCCAGGCACCATTAATTCTCTCTTAAATCTACCCCATTGAGGATGATGAACCATGTCTGAAAACTGCCTCTTCCTTCTCTCCACTGATCACACTGGGAGCCTCAGATGATGCTCTCAGATGCACATGTTCTAGATAGGAATTTGTTGTACAGCTAGATGATGTGAAGGCCATCCCTTCAGCTTATACTTAGAGGATATTTGCTCCCACAGTTGCCTCAACAGATCATTCCTGATTTACTGGTAATGGAACAAGCTGTAGTGAGATGCTCATTGCCAACACTACCCCAGTGCTTTGGGTAGTTCTCACATTTGTGTAAAATGGTTCCTCCTTTTACTTATTTTTAAGAGAAATTCTCAGTGCTTCAAGGTTCAAGTAGAAGGTTGCTATTCACTTTAACCATATTATCAGTTAGCTCTCACGACAGTCTTATCAGAAGACAGTTGAAGGACTCAGACCCCAGAATCTCTCCCATCTCATTACCTTTCACAGACATAAGACATTAATTGGAACTGTGAAGAAATGTTTTTTGCACTTTACTTGGAGGATGTTACATGCTATACCTTCTTTTCTCAATTGTAACACATGATTTTTTATAAAAAGAAACATAGCAAGTCAGCTTTTCAGTGTGCACATTGATGAAACTTGGTGAAATACAACTTCAGAAAAAGGTAATTTGAAAATTTGAATATTCTTTTCAGAATCTCTGCTATTAGTTACCGTTCCCATGTTCTGATTTGATGATGATTCTCTCAGAGCTGTTTTGTCACTCCCCACCTCAAATGCACTTCAAGTGCTTTAGGAGCATCACTGGAATTTTGAATAAACTCGATATATTTTAGCAAAGCTGCTACAGATGCATGACTGAAGTACTTTGGAAAAATATAATCTTGATTGAATGCTGAACAGTGTTATTTAATTATAATCCAGGTAATTAAATTAATTAAACCAAGGAAATCACCTCCCAGTCAGTCAGCTCCCACCAGGGAAATCGCTTCCCTGCCAAGCAGATGGAACCAACACAAGCTGCTACATCACTCTAGGGCCCCACTGAGTCTTCCCAAGGGGTCTCCAAAGGCTTCCCTGTTGACTTCTGGGAACCTGAGAACACTCACATGGAAGCCAGTTCCCCCTAATGTGCCCCAGAGGTTTCTCAGGGCCCGCAATTAGCTCTACAGACATCCAGACATGCCCCAGAGCAAGTATGTGTGCTGTAGGGAGCCCAAGAGACATTCCAGAGCACCCTAGTACTCCTCAGTGCGCTCAAGGGTTCTTCACCTGTCTCTAAATATGCCCTACTGGACTTCATTGGTTATCAGCCCTCCTTGGTTATCAGCTTTGCTTTCTCATGCCATGTATCTCACTCCACAGCTTTTGCTCAGAATATTCTTTCTTGCATTCCCACATTCCAACAGAATCACAGAATTGTAGGGGTTGGAAGGGACCTCTAGAGATCATCGAGTCCAACCCCCCTGCCAATGCAGGCTCCCTACACCACGTTGCACAGGTAGGTGTTCAGGCGGGTCTTGAATATCTCCAGAGAAGGAGACTCCACCACCTCCCTGGGCAGCCTGTTCCAGTGCTCCGTCACCCTCACCATAAAGAAGTTATAGTGCACATTCATGTGGAACTTCCTATGCACAAGTTTCAGCCCATTACCCCTAGTCCTGTCCCCACGCACTACTGAAAAGAGATCAGCCGTGCCACTATGGCCCCCACACCTCAGGTATTTATAAACCTGGATCAAATCCCCTCTCAGCACCACCAATGACAACCCTCTGCACTCTGCCAGTCAGACAGTTCACGACCCACTTCACTGTCCACTCATCTATCCCATACTTCCTCAGCTTTGTTATAAGGATGTCATGGGGGACAGTATCAAAAACCTTTCTGAAATCAAGGTAGACTACATCTGCCACTCTAGCCCCGTCCACCCAGCCAGTGACATCTTCATAAAAGGCCACCAGGTTGGTCAAGCACGACCTCCCCTTGGTGAACCCATGCTGAGTACTCCTGATAACCTCCTTATCACCCAGTTCTCTGGAGATGGCATCCAGCACAAGCTGTTCCATCACCTTCCCTGGGACAGAGGTGAGGCTGACTGGCCTATAATTACCAGGCTCTTCCTTCTTGCCCTTTTTGAAGACTGCAGTGACATTGGCCATCCTTCAGTCTTCAGGCACCTTCCCAGTTCTCCAAGACCTCTGAAAGATTACAGAGAGGGGCTCAGCAATGACCTCCACCAGTTCTCTCAGCACCCGTGGATGCACCCCATGCACCCATCCCATGTATTTATGGACATTAATGTTTCCTAGGCAATCACAGACCACCTCTTCCCTGACTAAAGAGAAATCTCCTATTGTCCAGACTCTCTCATTAACCTCCAGGGTCTGGGATTTCTGAGGGAGAGCCTTTTCACTAAAGACAGAAGCAAAGAAGGCATTCAGTGTTTCTGCCTTCTCAGCATCCTCTGTTATCAGAACGCCTTCCTCCCCCCCTTGTTTTTTGTTTATTAGCAAACTATTAATATACTACAAAATAATAGCACTAATTACCAAGTAACATCACCATGCCAGCATACCGACCACCTGCTTTAGAGATTTATCCTTCATTTTGTGTAACACTTCAAACACTGCAAAGAAACAAAGCAAGTGCAGAACCAGGACGCCACTTCCCTCAGGATTTTACAGCCTCATTCATGTCTGACAGATGGAGGCCCTGACAACAAGAGCTGTGTCTGTCCATAACAAGGACTCACCTCTGCAGGTGCAGGGGCAGCTCTCAGAGAAGCCTTCTTCATTTCTGCTTTCTTCTCTTTTTGTCTTTTGACTGGGAGCTGGTGTCAACCTGCCTGAGGGTAGGGAGGCCCCTTCAGAGGGATCTAGATAAGCCGGATCAACCTCACTGGGCTGAGGTGAATGGGATGTGGTACACCCAGGCCAAGTGCCAGGTCCTGCACTTTGGCCACAATAACCCCATGCAGCGCTATAGGCTTGGGGCTGAGTGGCTGCAGGGCTGTGCAGAGGAAATAGACCTGGGGGTGTTAGTCGATGCTCAGCTGAACATGAGCCAACAGTGTGCCCAGGTGGCCAAGAAGGCCAACGGCATCCTGGCCTGTCTAAGAAATAGTGTGGCCAGCAGGAGCAGAGAGGTAATCATCCCCTTGGACTCAACACTGGGGAGGCTGCGCCTCAAGTCTTATATTCAGTTTGGGGTTCCTCGCTACAAGAAAGTCATTGAGGCACTGGAACTTGTACATGGAAGTCTGTCCCTCGAGCAGCTCCCATTCATCATCAGCTCCCATTATGAACCCCACTATGCAAAACAGCAAAACTTCTACTGCAAATGGCTGCAGTCACCAAAGCTCAGCCCACGATCCAGGTATCAGCCTTCTCCCTTCTGTTTTCCATCTTAGCCCATAGTTTTGCTTCCAGAAATGGAACTCCTCTTTAACAGCCAAAACACAAACTAATACATCACTTTCACTGCTCCTTCCCGCACCCCCATAGGAATGGTTACCTGACATCCCCTACAGCACAGCACCTGCTCACAACTATCATTGAAACTCTATTCTTTCATACTTCTTGAGAGAGGACGGTAAAAACTCCCTTCTGCATGGCGGTAAGGACAGTCTGTCCCCATCACATCACTCTGTGTGCTGAAAGCTGCCATTGGATCTCTTGCAGCCTGCTGGCTGCTGCTCACAAACACTGGGAACTGCACCACACTGATTCTAAAGAGAGAAAGGAAGAAACGCTGGTGGGAATGAGCACCCAATGTTTGCAGAGATGCTCCAGATTGTGCCAGAGATGGAATATCAGAGTGCTGGGACATGATTGATCACTAAGGAAAACACTTGGAAGCACATTCAATCTGCAGAAGGTGTAATTACTGGGCACAGTCAGCTTTCCTATGGCTCAGCTGGAGGAGGCGGGTGGTCTCACACATCTGCTCAGGGGCTTCAGCTGAGACACTTGCACAATGCTGGGATCATTCTGATGGAAACTATGTCTTCAGATACCACGGTTAAATCCATCCAAAATGATCAAGCAGAGCCTTAGCTCTTGAGCAGCACTTCTTCCCCACCCTTCACTACTCCAAGCAGCTCCAACAAACTTCTCAGAAGAAATCCAGGCCAGCACAGACCTGGCAGACCAGAACCAAGTGCCGCTTGTGGGACGGCAGTGCCCACTCCTTGCTTCCACCCTGCTCCAGCAGGTTAAGGAGTCTGAGCCTCACTGGCCTTTGACAGCTCAAGACTTTCAGCACCTCATGCCTACATTTCTCACTAAGATACACCTCAGGCATTGAATTCTCTTCTCACTACCTCCTCCCAGTCCTCCCCTAGGAACAGAAACCATTCAGATTCTACAGCAAACTACAGCATCTGCACTGCAAGAGCACACTGAACCACCTGCAACAGTGAAACATGGTTTTGGAGAGTGGGTTTGAAAACACACCTTTAGACAGCTGTCTCCCTGTAGCCAAAAGGAAACCAAGCAGCAAAAGAAGAGTCCAGCCTGAAACATGCCCATGCTACTAGCCCAGGTTTTTCACAGTGAATGCAGAATCCATCCTGTTCTTGAGGTAACAAATGACCAGTGGGTCTCCCCTTGCTCCACCCCTTCTCCTTCAAAGCCAGAAAAAGAAAGAAAAAACAAGCAGAAGAAACCCAGACGTACCTTTCCACACACAGAGCAGAAAGTGGAACAGCAGTTGTCTCCTTCCTGAGACATGGTGGGGAGCATGCCAGAGGAAGCCCAAGTTCTTTGCTTCTCTCCACAGGGACTTCAAGCACTCTTGGCAAGAGCTGCTTTGGTTCTTTCTTCAACTGCTTCCATCACCAGAATCTCCTTTGGAAAAGGAACCCGAAAGAAAGAATCAGCAAATGAAAAAGAATGAGCAATAACCACTTTCCCAGCTTTCTTCTGACATGCAATGTAGACTCTCGACTCGGGCAAGGTCTTAAAATCAGCTGGTTACAAGAACTGTCCCCAAATATATCCAGCTTCTGTACAGCTGCCGTTATTTCTGACAGCGAGTGTAATCATAGAATCATAGAATGGCCCGGGTTGGAAAGGACCTCAAGGATCATGAAGATCAATCACCTCCCTGTCCCTGCTGGCCATCCCCTCTTCTGATGGAGCCCAGGGGACCATTTGCTCTCTGAGCTGCAAGAGCACGCTGATGGCTCACGTTCTGTTTTTCATCCACCAGGACCCCCAGGTCCTTCTCTGCGGGGCTTCTCTTAAGGACTGCTCCTCCCAGGCTGTAGAAATGCCTGGGATTCCTCCAGCCCAAGTGCAAAATTTGCACTTTGCTGTCTTGAACCTCATTAGATTCACCTAGGCCAACCTCTCGGTTCAGCTCCCTCTGAATGGCATCCCTTCCTTCCACTGCATCAGCCGCACCACTCAGCAAACAGCAGAGGGTGCACTCCATTGCATCATTGGTGTCACTGATAACCATGTAAAAAAGCACTGGTCCCAAGAACTGGTCCTGAACACCTCCAGGGATCCCACCACCTCCCCGGGCAGCCTGTGCCAGTTAATTCTGTGGGCAGAACTGCCAGTATGAAATATTATGCTATCGTGACAAAGAAAGAGAAGAAAAGCAAAATTAAGACTAGCTGACAAGCCTTGGCAGGGTGTTTTGCTCTCCTTAAATTTATACCCATTATTCAATTCTCTTTGGAGCTGTCTCCATGCCTCTCTGGAGTTTGTACTTTGAGAAGAAGCAATTAAGTAAGCTCTCCAATGCCAAAGTGCATACACTACTCTAGGGCTTTCTCGTCTCTCCATGGATCAACAAGGGTGACAAGCCAGCAGAATATGATGAAGAGCCTCATGCATACTCAGTGTAAAAAAAAAAAGGCAATTATTGCTGGGAAGAAGGTGCATTTGCATTTGTGTCATCTGCAGAGGGTACTGCAGAAATGGAAAGTCTTCCACTGGAGCAAACAAAGGGTTCTCATTTATTGCAATCAAGGCCCAGCGTGTGGATCTCAGAGATCAGACCTACACCCTGCAGCAAAGCAGAGATCTTTTCTACATCTTTGCTCTTATTGGTAAATCTCACTGCAGCACCTGTCAGGAGCAAAGGCCTCGTTATTTCAATTTAGATCAGGCTAACGTGGTCAATGTTTCCTGCAACATCTCTGAAAAAGTATCACCTTCTGTTCCTGCACTCATCATTGTGTCAGTGCTGAGCAATTCAAGATATTTCATTTGGTCTTCTTGCCGGATTTACTAAGTAAAAAACAACCAAACATCTCCTGCTACTGATTAAGAATGCTCTAAACATGCTTCTGCAGAGGTTTCCACCCAGTGACAAACAGCTCCTCCCATAATGAATGTTTATTTGTTCTATTTGGTCATGCAAAGATGATTGATAGAGATACTATTGGAATGATTGCTCCCCTACTTCTAAACTATTCCAGTGCAATCAGAAAGGCTGTCTGAACCTGGAGCTGAAAGTTCTGCTCTATGGTGATGCAGTGGTAAACCTGCTGACTGAATGCACTGGCCAATAGCTGTGAACTGCAGACATTCATCAGCTGGCATGAAGCAATCTGGTTCAGATACCAAGCAGCTGGGTAGACTGGCTTACCCTACACTCAGTGCTATCATGTTTAGGGCAAAACCAGGACTCACGTCAGTCCATGGGATGCAATTTCATGTATTTGGTACAGTCAGTGAATGCCTGCAGCCCCAGTTCTAATCATCAGATCACAGCAACTATGCCTTGACTGGAAGAGGAAAGGAGAAGGATCAAAGCAAATACCTCTCACTCTCATCTTGGTGCTGACATCAACATTTTAGGCAACAAATTTCACTTCTGCTCCATCATCGTTCTTGGTGACGTTCTTTATCATTAGGCTGTGAGTAGTTTGGGTTCTCTTGATGATGCAGGTCTCGCTTTCCTGTAAGACTTTACCACTGAGGTACCAAGTGCTGCAACACATTGTTGTAAGATCAGTAGTAAACATGGCATCCCCTCCAGGTACAGCTTCACCAGTTGTTAGGGGGGATTTCACAGCCAGGACTGGTTCTGAGGAAGAACAACATGGATGTCTTCATGCTCTTTAGATGCAAGTCTGGTATCTCATTTATGGATGGAAGATTTAATCATAGGCACATTTCTACTTCTCCTTTTGCATGAGTGCTGGAAGAAGCACTTCTATGCTTCAGATCTGTTACAGAAAGTTCTGCTTCTTGCACATGTGAGATATCAAAAGATAAGGATATTCATGTCTCTGTCACAGAAACAGAACTTTTATCACTTTAGTGGTAGGTGGACGTAGATAGGAGATAGGAGAACTAGGAATAAAGGAAAGCCTTTGGTGTGTTAATGCACTACTATCCTTAAAGTCAAAGGAAACATCTTTAGGGAACCAACACAGCTGCTCAGCACACACTGACCCATTTCCATTGGGGTTTTTGTGCTTACCAAGGTGCACGCTCCCTGGGAATTCCAGAGACGGGCTCTGTCCATGCGCATTGACTGCAGACACTCGGATCTGATCATCAGCCTCTTCAGACAGATTGCTCACCGTGAACTCTGGGACGGGGACATGAGACTTGTGGCACCTCACCCAGGTGAAGCCAGTTAGTTTATTGGGTTCCACAATGTAGCCATCGATTGGAATGGGGCGTTGCATCTTCGGAGGGGACCATGCCAGCATCACTGAGGTTTCTGTTTTATTTTTCACCACGGGGTCAGCTGGGGGCTAGGTGGGAGGTTTTCTGGGAGCTGAACAGAAAGAAATACAGAAATATTAGCATAAGGTCATTTAAGCTGGAAAAGACCTTCAAGATCAGCAGACTCAACTTTCAGCATGACCTACTGAGTCCCACCATTAACTACTGTGGTACCTGAGGACATACATGACAAGCTTATTCCTGCAGGTATTTGCATAGGGAATATATTCACCCTCTGGTTGCTTCGGAACATTTTAGAGGTTAAAATCCCATCAGACCTTTTCACTGTTTGCAGCCACTGATACAAGCAGGAGGCTGGGAATTACCTGATGGGCTCTAGTTACAGACTACTGACACAGTAAAGGATTGATTTCATTTCATTTTGGCCATCAGAAAGTTTGGTGTCTGGTTTAAGTCACCCAATTATAATTTAAGACTCCAATTACAATCATATAGAGAACAGCGCATTTAGGAGAACTCATCTCATCTTAATAAACCTGAATGAAATCACAGAATCATAGGATCACAGGAGGGCTTGGGTTGGAAGAAACCATCAAGGTCATTAAGTTCTAAACACCCTGCCATGGGCTGGCTGCACACTAACAAGCTCAGGCTGCCCATCACCCATCCAACCTCGCCTTCAACACCAAGGACAGGCATCCACAGCTTCTCTGGGCAGCCTGAAATGGAAGCAATGAGCCACATGTTGAAGATACTCAAACATTCATGACTGTAGGGAGCCAAATACTCCATACATATTGCCTGCCTGGTCAATGGTATTAAAATGCCAACAACAGACTCATCCAGCTCATTGAAAATGGTGTGAACATGGCGTACAGGATTCTTCCAGCAGCTAGTTAGATCTGAAAAGAGTAAAAATAGGAATTCTCAATGCGATACAGTTTTCCCTCATAACATAAATAGACGCATAACTGTTTTGGGGTGCACTGTTACCAGCCTGTCAGTTGCTGTTGGTCAGTGCTAGATGCCAAAGGTCCCACTAACACAGCATGAAGCCGAAAGCTAGACGCTGGAATCAGATCTCCTGACCTTACCATCAGAAATTGAGATGTCATATTTTGCTCAGAGGTGCCTGCTTGTAGGAGGGACAGCTTCCGAGCTTTTTCTGCTCCAGGATCCAGCTCAAGATTCAGAATTTAAACAGCAGTCAGAAATTAAACTGAGCTTTGTCACCTCCATCAAATAGAAGGAGTGGTTGGGTTCTACAGCTTTCCAAATCACTTAGAAACTGGCACAACAATCAGATGCCTACCTTTTCTTTTTTAACTTGTTAATACATAGAGCTTAATAGCATCAGAATGCCCCAAGCACTTCAGATAACACGACAGCTGTAAACCCTTCTTTAAGGATTCCTTTGTTTAACCACTGAGTAACTGTAATTCAGTGGTGCTGCTGGGAGAAGGGAAGTCCTAATCTTCCCAGATGGTGAATAGAGTTGATGTTCACATGCAGACTGGTGCTGCAGCACAGCCAGAAACCACTCATTTGGGAAACACAGCACCAAGAAAATAATGGGAATAGCTTCATAAAATCAGGCAGCTTCACCCAAATTTCCCTCTGATCATCACAGTGGCCCTCCTTTGGACCCACCCCAACAGCTCCACATCCTTCCCAGGCCTGGACACAGTGCTGCAAATAGGGCCTCACAAGAGCTGAGCAGGAGGGGACAATCACCTCCCTCTCCTGCTGGCCACCCCTTTTTCAGTGCAGCCCAGAATACACATGTATCTATCTTTTTCATACAGATATTCCCATAGATGTACATATATATACCACACCTACACCCCCACAATCTGCTACAACTCCATTCTCCTGCTCCTGGGATAACGCAGAAGGGCTGAGACCTTCCAGCTGCTTCCACCCAGGGTCACACAGCAAAGCCGACCCTGCAGGAGTCTGCATCATTCTTTGCATGGCATTGCTAAGAGGAAGATCCCCCCCTACCCTTGGCTCTACACTCCAGCTGCTGTCTGCCATCTGTAAAGCCACCACAGCTCTCCTACTGGAGTTCCCATCTGCACAGTGACAGCTTGGTTTCTTCTTACTGTCAAAGCAGCCACAGCCTCAGTGCTTCTAAAATCTCCCCTTTTCAGCTGATTTCCTCTTTCTAGTGGCTGGGCAATTCCTCCCTCTCACAGTCATCCCTCTGCCCCACTCTGTGCCCACAGACCCACAGAGGGCACACAGAGCCAGCCCTGTCCCAGCTGCTGCTGCTTCACATCTGACAGTCTCAGGAGCTGAGATCCAGGCCGAGACAGCAATGCCCAGACATGGTTTGTAGGACGTTTGTGATAGGAAATAGAGACTCCCTAGAGACCCCCACAGCCCCTGCACAGCTCTATAGAACAGTCTTACAGAACTACCTCTAGTAGAAGCAATCTCCACACAGAGATCCTTTCCCAGTGGCACTCAGCCCTTCAGTGGGGTCTAAGAGAGCTGCAGCCAGACTCAAACACAACTGCTCACACAGCTCAGCTGCCTTCACCTGTGCTCCTGACGCTGACACATTGCAGCCCCACATCCCCCTCTGCCCCCCCACAGCCCCACACCCCCCTGTCCTCCCCGCACTCCCCATCAGCCCATCCCACCTCAGTGCTGCCTCTGTCTCTTCTCTCCTCTCCCCGTCCCAGCGCCGGCCTCCCCCGGCCTCCCATTGGGCAGCGGCAGCTCCGCCGGCTCCGATTGGCTGAGCCGCAGTGCGCGGGAGTGGCCGTTGTGGGGAGGCAGAGGGGGATGTGGGGCTGCAATGTGTCAGCGTCAGGAGCACAGGTGAAGGCAGCTGAGCTGTGTGAGCAGTTGTGTTTGAGTCTGGCTGCAGCTCTCTTAGACCCCACTGAAGGGCTGAGTGCCACTGGGAAAGGATCTCTGTGTGGAGATTGCTTCTACTAGAGGTAGTTCTATCAGACTGTTCTATAGAGCTGTGCAGGGGCTGTAAAAGGAGCTGAGGGGGACTGTAGGGGGGATATGGGGCTGTGGTGGGCCATAGGAGGACTAGGGGCTCTAGGGGGCTGTGAGGGTGTGTAGGGGTTGTGGGGAGCTATTGGAGGATATGGGCAGGTATGGGGCTTTAAGGGGTGGTGTATGGAGAGATAGAGGGTTGTGGGGGCCTTAGGGTGATATGGGGCTACTGGGGGCTGTCGGGGGCAAATATGGGGAGGAATATGGAGTTGTAGCAGATTGTGGGGGTGTAGGTGTGGTATATATATGTACATCTATGGGAATATACATATGAAAAAGATAGATCCATGTGTGTTCTGGGCTGCACTGAAAAAGGGGTGGCCAGCAGGAGAGGGAGGTGATTGTCCCCTCCTGCTCAGCTCTTGTGAGGCCCTATTTGCAGCACTGTGTCCAGGCCTGGGAAGGATGTGGAGCTGTTGGGGTGGGTCCAAAGGAGGGCCACTGTGATGATCAGACGGAAATTTGGGTGAAGCTGCCTGATTTTATGAAGCTCTTCCTGTTATTTTCTTGGTGCTGTGTTTCCCAAATGAGTGGTTTCTGGCTGTGCTGCAGCACCAGTCTGCATGTGAAAATCAACTCTATTCACCATCTGGGAAGATCACGACTTCCCTTCTCCCACCAGCACCACTGAATTACAGTTACTCAGTGGTTAAACAAAGGAATCCTTAAAGAAGGGTTTATAGCTGTCATGTTATCTGAAGTGCTTGGGGCATTCTGATGCTATTAAGCTCTATGTATTAACAAGTTCAAAAAGAAAAGGTAGGCATCTGATTGTTGTGCCAGTTTCTAAGTGATTTGGAAAGCTGTAGAACCCAACCACTCCTTCTATTTGATGGAGGTGACAAAGCTTAGTTTAATTTCTGACTGCTGTTTAAATTCTGGAGCTCAAGCTGGTTCCTGGAGCAGAAAAAGCTCGGTAGCTGTCCCTCCTAAAAGCAGGCACCTCTGAGCAAAATATGACATCTCAATTTCTGATGGTAAGGTCAGGAGATCTGATTCCAGCGTCTAGCTTTTGGCTTCATGCTATGTTAGTGGGACCTTTGGCATCCAGCACTGACTAACAGCAACTGACAGGCAGGTAACAGTGCACATCAAAGCAGTTATGTGTCAGGATGGGTCAGGAAAATTGTATGGCATTGAGATTTCCTGTCTTTGCTCTTTGCAGATCTAACTAGCTGCTGGAAGAATCCTGTACGCCATGTTCACACCATTTTCAATGAGCTGGATGAGTCTGTTGTTGGCATTTTAATGCAATTGACCAGGCAGGCAATATGTATGGAGTATTTGGCTCTCTCTACAGTAATGAATATTTCAGTGTCTTCAACGTGTGGCTCATTGCTTCCATTTCAGGCTGCCCAGAGAAGCTGTGGATGCCTGTCCTTGGTGTTGAAGGCAAGGTTGGATGGGTGATGGGCAGCCTGAGCTGGTTAGTGGGCAGCCAGCCCATGGCAGGGTGTTTAGAACTGGATGATCTTGAAGGTTTCTTCCAACCCAAGCCCTCCCGTGATCCTATGATTCTGTGATTTCATTCAGGTTTATTAAGATGAGATGAGTTCTCCTAAATGCGCTGTTCTCCATATGATTATAATTGGAGTCTTAAATTATAATTGGGTGACTTAAACCAGACACCATACCTTCTGATGGCCAAAATGAAATGAAATCAATCCTTTACTGTGTCAGTAGTCTGTAACTAGAGCCCATCAGGTAATTCCCAGCCTCCTGCCTGTATCAGTGGCTGCACACAGTGAAAACGTCTGATGGGAATTTAACCTCTAAAATGTTCAGAAGCAACCAGAGGGTGAATATATTCACTATGCAAATACCTGCAGGAATAATCTTGTCATGTATGTCCTCAGGTAGCACAGTAGTTAATGGTGGGACTCAGTAGGTCATGCTGAAAGTTGAGTCTGCTGATCTTGAAGGTCTTTTCCAGCCTACATGACCTTATGCTAATATTTCTGTATTTCTTTCTGTTCAGCTCCCAGAAAACCTCCCACCCAGCCCCCATCTGACCCCGTGGTGAAAAATAAAACAGAAACCTCAGTGACGCTGGCATGGTCCCCTCCGAAGATGCAACGCCCCATTCCAATCGATGGCTACATTGTGGAATGCAAGAAACTAACTGGCTTCACGTGGGTGAGGTGCCACGAGTCTCATGTCCCCGTCCCAGAGTTCACGGTGAGCAATCTGTCTGAAGAGGCTGATGATCAGTTCCGAGTGTCTGCAGTCAATGCGCATGGACAGAGCCCGTCTCTGGAATTCCCAGGGAGCGTGCACCTTGGTAAGCACAAAAACCCCAATGGAAATGGGTCAGTGTGTGCTGAGCAGCTGTGTTGGTTCCCTAAAGTTGTTTTCTTTGACTTGAAGGATAGTAGTGCATTAACACACCAAAGGCTTTCCTTTATTCCTAGTTCTCCTATCTCCTATCAACCTCCAGCTACCACTAAAGTGATACAAGTTCTGTTTCTGTGACAGAGACATGAATATCCTTATCTTTTGATATCTCACATGTGCAAGAGGCAGAACTTTCTGTAACAGATTTGAAGCATAGAAGTGCTTCTTCCAGCACTCATGCAAAGGGTGAAGTAGAAATGTACCTGTGATTTAATCTTCCATCTCTAAATGAGATACCAGACTTGCATCTAAAGAGCATTAAGACATCCATGTTGTTCTTCCTCAGAACCAGTCCTGGCTGTGAAATCCCCACTAACAACTGGTGAAGCTGTACCTGGAAGGAATGCCATGTTTACTATTGACATTACAACAACGTGTTGCGGCACTTGGTACATCAATGGTAAAGTCTTACAGGAAAGCGAGACCTGCATCATCAAGAGAACCCAAACTACTCACAGCCTAATGATAAAGAACGTCACCAAGAACGATGATGGAGCAGAAGTGAAATTTGTTGCCAAAAATGTTGATGTCAGCACCAAGATGAGACTGAGAGGTATTTGCTTTGATCCTTCTCCTTTCCTCTTCCAGTCAAGGCATAGTTGCTGTGATCTGATGATTAGAACTGGGGCTGCAGGCATTCACTGACTGTACCAAATACCTGAAATTGCATCCCATGGACTGACGTGAGTCCTGGTTTTGCCCTAAACATGATAGCACTGAGTGTAGGGTAAGCCAGTCTACCCAGCTGCTTGGTATCTGAACCAGATTGCTTCATGCCAGCTGATGAATGTCTGCAGTTCACAGCTATTGGCCAGTGCATTCAGTCAGCAGGTTTACCACTGCATCACCATAGAGCAGTACTTTCAGCTCCAGGTTCAGACAGCCTTTTTGATTGCACTGGAATAGTTTAGAAGTAGGGGAGCAATCATTCCAATAATATCTCTATCAATCAGCTTTGCATGACCAAATATAACAAATAAACATTCGTGATGGGAGGAGCTGTTTGTCACTGGGTGGAAACCTCTGCAGAAGCATGTTTAGAGCATTCTTAATCAGTAGAAGGAGATGTTTGGTTGATTTTTACTTAGTAAATCTGGCAAGAAGACCAAATGAAATATCTTGAATTGCTCAGCACTGACATGTAGAAGAGACCTGTGACGAGTCACAGGGATGTTTACTTAGCTGTCATTCCATGGTGGGCTTTTTCTTACACAGATGTAGGGAGAAACTGAACTTTCCCACGCAGGTCTCTGTTTTGCTGCAGGGTTTAGGTCTGATCTCTGAGATCCACACGCTGGGCCTTGATTGCAATAAATGAGAGCCCTTTGTTTGCTCCAGTGGAAGACTTTCCATTTCTGCAGTACCCTCTGCAGAAGACACAAATGCAAATGCACCTTCTTCCCAGCAACAATTGCCTTGTTCTTTTTTACACTGAGTATGCATGAGGCTCTTCATCATATTCTTCTGGCTTGTCACCCTTGTTGATCCATGGAGAAACAACAAAGCCCTAGAGTAGTGTATGCAATTTGGCATTGGAGAGCTTACTTAATTGCTTCTTCTCAATGAACAAACTCCAGAGAGGCATGGAGACAGCTCCAAACAGAATTGAATAACGGGACTAAACTTATGGAGAGCAGAACTTCCTGCCAAGGCTTGTCAGCTAGTCTTAATTTTGCTTTTCTTCTCCCTCTTTGTCACGTTAGCATAATATTTCATACTGGCAGGTCTGCCCTCAGAATTAACTGGCACAGGCTACCCAGGGAGGTGGTGGGATCCCTGGAGGTGTTCAGGAACTGTGGAGATGTGGCCCTGATGGATGTTATCAGGGGGCATGGTGGGGTGGGTTGGGGTTGGAATCAAAGGAGGACCCCCATGTATTTCAGCAGGAAGCACTACTGGTAATAAGACTTTTGGAGCAAATCCTGGTAGGGCCACGCTCAGCTGGTTCAGTCCGGAGGCTGTTCCTCCTTCCTGCAGTATCTGCAGTGAAAACCAGCAGCTGCTTTTGTGTGGCTGGGCTCACATCCAGCAGTGGTGAGGTGACTACAATTATTCCACTGTGTGTTAATAGAGGCCAGTTTCATCATCTAACTTTTGCACTCCAATTAACTTCCATAAAGGAATTCTGTTTTTCTTTTCAGTCCTAAGTGTTGTCTCCATCTTTTAGGCTCGATTTGTTTTCCAGGGGGTTACAATGCAGTAATAGAACACCCTCCATTTATTTCCTTCTAGTTTGCTTGTTCCAATTCTTTCCTCAGTTTTCCGAGTTTAGACATTTTCTTTAAGCCCTGGGCTTCTTCCTTTGGCTCTGTCCCCTGTACAGTGTATGTCTTTCAACTTGTGGAGATAAGGTAATCTGGTACGTGGTTTATAAAAGCTGCCAATTTGCCAGCTTCTGAATTAGAATCTAGCAATTAGAACTAGGATTAAACGTGTATGTTTGGCCTTATGATAAATGAATGCCTCATGGTCAGCAATGTCCCTGCAGTTCTTTACCATCGTACATATTTTGTGTGCCCATATTTTGTTTCAGCACTGGCAAACTTCATAAACAAAGAGACAACTGGAGTCACGACTTGAGCCCTGACATCTGGGCTTCATTCTTCTAGTTCATGAATTGCCTCAGCACTTACATCATCTTTAAACCTATGACTGAAACGGTCCTAAGTTCTTAGCATGGGAATCCAGTCTCCTCTTTTGACAAATTAAACTCCACATTTGGAGAGCTGAGTGTCTCCTGCTGTACCCGAAGGACGTTGTGATCTCTGAGGTGTCTCCCTGAGGTGCTGTAAGCACAGCCATTAGCTCATAGTGCAAGTAAAGCACTGTCAGGTCAAGCCTGGAGGAGTAATGCTTGTCACTGACATGTTCCTGTTCAGGGTGGAGCTGGAGGATAAAATAACACAAGAAATTGTCATTGAAAGTCAATATCTGTGAAATTCAACTGGCTGCATTCACAGAACCTGGCGTTAAGATCTGGTTTCTGGTTTCTATCTTGAACCTCTTTTCCATAACCCAGTCCTCATTTATGAACTGAAGCTCTACTGAAAGCCTTTTGCTGTGTATGCTCATGCTGCAGTGCAGCGCTTGTGACCTTTAACAGCACATTCACATTCCTCTGATCACAGGCTCCTTAAGGTTGATTAATACCCTCTAGTCCAACTGCTCACCCATCACCACCATTATGCTCACCATCAGCAGGCTAAAAACTCAGCAGAGATGATAGATCAAGCACAACACTGGATTTGGGATGGCTAGAGATTCCTAAGATATTGAAGGATTGCTTGCAGGTGGTGTTGGCTCAGGTATTCACCCTGCATCCCACCTCCCGTTCTGTTTGGTTGAGAATCATGCATTCTGCAATTTCACTTTGTAATTCAAAGCCCCTTTCTTTATCTGTTGAAAAACTGATCTAAAACTAGCCAAGAAGACTCCGTTGGAACTGGTGGATGCAGAACAAAGGCATCCCCAAAGGACAAGTTGCACTGTTTGATGAACATTATTGGATGAGAGTTAAGCTAAGATTTAAAAAGTTCTGGGGCTGTCTCTGAGCATCAAATCCAGAGGAAGCCTGCATGATTCCCTGAGAATGGATACCTCCTACTTTGGTGTAGGGTGAAGGGAACACTAGCAGTAACTCCTATCACAAAATGTCACGTGGCTCAGACAAAAATGCCATCAAGAGGGGGTTTAATTAGGAGCAACAAATGGTCACAAGATGGTCTTAGGGCAGGGAAGTAATCTACCTATGTGATACTGATTGATGCTATTAGTTCTTAACAGCTTGACTCTAGAGGGGCTGTTCTTCTTTGGTCACCTAGTTTTACAAGAATAGATGGCTCCTGTCTATTACAATTTTTAATGCATTATTTGTTCACTGATGCCATAAATGTGCCTGGCATAGCAATTGGCCTTGGTATATCCAGTGACTGAAAGCAACAGTTGTTGCTGTAAGAAATGCAATACTAAGCTTGGTCTGCCTGTAGCTGACAGCCATCAGCTTGCTCCTCAGGCAGGTTCTGTCTGGATGGAATGAAGGGCATGAAATACTGATGTGCTCATCAAACGCTGCTTGTTAGCTTAGAGACAAGGTGTTGAATAGGTTTGTTCATGCATTGAAAACACGTTACTTAGCTGCCTTCATTTTAGCTTCAGAAGAACACGTGCAGAATACAGAATTGATTAAAAGAAATAAGAACTGTCTGCATAGAACTTACTCTTTCCTTACACAGGAGAATCAAGCACACGTTTGTATGTGAGTATCTCCAGAGGTGAAACTCGATCACCCAAATGTAATGAGCAGAGACATTACAATCAGTTCTAACTGTATCTTCATGCTGTGCTGAATAAGCCTGAGTCAGGATGTAAACCACTTTCTCTTTTTTTCTTCAGATGAAGCCATTAATGTTGTCAACAAGCCCAAAATGACTCCAGAAATATCAGTCAGTCCTTCTGAAGACCTGGAGCTGGTGTGTGAGGTGTCAGCTGCAAGCGGAGCTGTCGTATGGAAGAAAGATCAAACAGAGGTGAAGCAGGACCAGAAGACAACCATCATCTCCCAGGGGACGCACCGCAAGCTCATGGTCAAAAATGTGACCCTGAAAGACCAAGGGAGCTACAGCTGTGAAACAAAAGATGACAAAGCAACATTCCAAGTGAAAGTCAGAGGTGAGAAAATGCTTGGAATCCCAGAGATAAAGGAACGCTTCATTTGGTGTGTCTTGCATTTGGAGGATCAACTGACAGCCTCTCTGGTGCAAAACATTTTGGCTCTAGGACTTTCTTTGTCATCTAGTCTCATAGCAACACTTTTCTACATGTGCTTTTCCATCCAGGAATGAATTACTGCAACAAACCATAGGCAAGGAGGGTAACTTGTGCAGCTCTTGTAGTCAGCTGGTGTCTGCAGGGTTACAGTGCAAGAGCACACCAGGCATGCAAGGAGTGAGAAAAGGGGAGGTGTTTGAAGAGATCTGGTTACAAAATTTGAGTGACACAATTAGGTGGAAAATGCCACTAATCAGACTCATAAATGGCCTGGGTTGCAAAGGCCCACAGTGCTCATCCAGTTCCAACCCCCTTCTTTCTATGTGCAGGGTTGCCAACCAGCAGCCCAGGCTACCCAGAACCACATCCAGCCTGGCCTTGAATGTCTGCAGGGATGGAGCATCCACAGTCTCCTTGGGCAACCTGTTCTAGAGGGCCGTTCCCTTCTGATTTACTGGAAATGTAGAGAGACATCAGAAGAAAAAAAGATAAGGGAGGAGGTTCAGCAGTGCATGCAGGTGTTCTAAATCTCATGTCCAAATCTGCTATCAGACTGCAAAATGTTTAGCTTTGTGATATGATGTGATATGATATGATATGACATGAAATGATATATCTATCATTTCCGAAGGCAAAATAGAGGGGAAAGTATTTTCCTGTCTTAGTGAGGCATCACGATGCTCCCTGTGAAGTGCAAGTATAATGAAAACGGGCAACTGGAGTAAGCTCTGCAGCAGACTACAGCAAAACTGTGTGACTCTTGTGATGTCCCTGCAGAGAAAGAAGACGTGTTTACAGAGAAGGACAAGATACAAAAGGAGATGAAGGCTGCACCAACAGAAAATGCCACGCTGAGCTGCGAGGTGGCCCAGGAGAAGATGGAGGTGAAGTGGTACAAGGAGGGGAAACTGATCACCTGGAGCAAGAAGTTCAAGGTGGAGTCAGAGGGCAAACAGCGTCGGCTGGTGGTGAGCCAGGTGGAGAAGAAAGATGCAGGGGAGTACAGCTGCGAGGCTGCTGGCCAGAAACTCACCTTCAAGATTCATGTCACAGGTGAGACAGGTGTTGTCTGAAATACAGCAGAGAACAGTAAAGTAAAATCTAGTTTCTATTATACAGTGATCCAGTTGCAGTAGTCTGTGCTGAGGTTTTTTCCCTAGACTTGATTGCCTGGGTTTGTAGAAAGTATTTGGTTTTAGTATGGCACAAAGACCTGTTTCAGTCTGTCTGTAGAATAATAATTACTGATATATGTACAATGGAAGCAATATTCAAGATATTATTCAAATCTCTCCTGTGCCTGAGATCCCAAACTGTAATTCTTGTTCACCGAAACATTTGACTAAGATAAGTATGTGCAGAGAGGCTGGAGTGCATGTTGTACGTGCAGGCTTTCATGGTAGGAGAAGCAGGAACTTCTCCTAGTAGTACACTGCCTTTTTCCTATGCCTTTATGTTGGAGGCTGCATCTGGATAGGTGAGTCTGCTACTCACAGTAAGAGACCTGGTAGAGCTGACTATTCCCAGAGCTCAAAGTAAAATAGATATCTGCAAATCACACACAAAGAACAAAGGACTGCATTGGTGAGCATATTTCCTTTGTGTCTTTGACAGTCACAGTTGTGGCAATGGTAGATGCCATGAGGAGTCTGTTCAGGAAGCCAGGAGTACTGTTCTGGGTCATGAAAAGGCAGCCAGTGGTTTGACTATCACACGTTTATGTGTTTTGATGTTTCACAGTGGGTCTGAAGTAAAAGGAACTCAGGTTTTGGTTGCCTGCAGGACAGATGTTCTTTTGGGTTCAATATGTTTGCATAGTGACTTGCAACCATGGGACTGGTGTTCAAGGACCCTCTTGGTTCCTTCAGTTCCTAGGTTCTTTCTTGCCTAGATTTGACACTTAGTTTCAACAGAAGAGCTGATATTCTCTAGTGAAGGCTATTAGTTTGGGCACAAGTGGTAACCTAAACCTGTTCCAAGCTGTACATACAAACCTGCAAGATGGTCTCATTTCAGTCCCTCAGTCAATACTTTTTCTTTTCTTCCCTCAGAGCCAAAACCTGTGTTTATAAACCAGGAGAAGGTGCAGAAAGAGCTGAGTGCTGCCCTGGCAGCATGTGCCTCCCTCAGCTGTGAAGTAGCACAGGATCCAATCTAAGTAAAATGATCCAAGGATGGAAGACTGCTTGCCTCCTCCAGAAAGTTCAGAATGGAATCTGTGGGCAAAACACGGCGTCTGGTTGTGGAGCAGCTGGAGAAGAAAGATGCTGGAGAATACATCTGCGAGGCTGCTGGCCAGAAGATGACCTTCAAGTTGGAAACAACTGGTGAGCATTTGCTTTGGGAACACTAAGCAGCTTTGGTGGGATGTGGATGTGGGGGAATGGCTGGTTTCATTGACATGAGAGAACAGGCAGTGATGCTGTGAAACCAGATGGATGATGCTCAGCCTGGCCATGTGCCTCAGAGCTGTTTGCTCAAGGAAGCCAAGTGTAGTTGTGGGTTTGCTCTCAAGAGCACAGTTTGGTAGGGATGAGTTGGCGGTTGGACTAGATGACCTTAGTGGTCTTTTCCAGCCTTAGTGACTCTGTGGTTCTCTGCTTCAGGAAAGACCTACTCGCTGACTTACACACGTGTCCAAGTCAAGGATGCCGCAGAAATAAAATCTGTAGCAGAAAAGGCAGAATCTCGTGCCCATCTTACAGTGAAAGGTAATTATGCTTCTGATGATGATTTTGCTTAAATTATCTTATGTTATAAACCAGCTAACATCCTTTGCTTTAATGTCAAGGAAGTTAAACACCACCATGACCTTTCAGAGAAATAAAAGCTCCAACCTACCTGCCTTTCTGCCCACAAAATATCCAGTTTGTCTTTTGGGATTTACTTTGCTAAGTAAAACAGGCGATTTTCTTAGGAAGTTGATTTTCTACCTTTAGACTTCAGATTTGTGTTTGAACGTTGAGGGATAAAAACATAGCTTGAATTTTTCTTCTTCTTCTCTGTATGTTTGAAATGAGCACAGGTTGTGTTTTTTTTTTAATATATACAATGTTAGGGTATATATATGATGTTAAGTGTGGTAAAGAAAAGGGAGACATTTGAGTTAGCACAGTACTCAAGAGTTCAGTCCCCAGCTTTGCCACTGTTACAATTATAAGGGCAAGAACATCCTGGAAAATGAATTTCTCCTAAGTAGAGTCATTACATTTGAGCTACAGAGACCTTTACTAGGAGAAAACTTGTTGTTCAGAGCTACGTTGCTGTATTTAACCAAAGTAATTATCAATGTCTGTGTTTCACTGATCCTCTATTCCATTTCGTAATGCGAGGAGTTTGATATCGAGATGGGAAGGTCATGATTTGATTTGGATGTTGGACTGGGAATCAGAAGATCTGGGCTCTCTTCAGGTTGTCAGTCTTATTGTCTGACTTCTTAACAACTTTCCTTTCTTTCTACTACTTTTTTAATGATGTTTTAAGGCATTTTGAGCTGATAGGTGTAGTGTTCATGTGCAGTAATGCTGACATGAGTAAGTAGGGTGATAATGTATGGGTTTTTTATATTCCTTCTAAATCTCTGCTTTCTCTTGTTCCATCCTTCTTAAAGAGCAATCCATTAATCTAGTAAAGGAGCTGTGTGATGAGGATGTGACTGAGCCTGAAGAAGCCAAATTTGAATGCGAGATATCCATTCCTTCTATGAAACCTCCCAAGTGGTATCTGCGTGAAGAAATCTTACAGGCTGGCAGAAACTTGATTATGCAGCAAGAAGGCACCATCCACCGGCTGACCATACCGAAAACCACCACTGATATGACAGGCACCATTCAGTTCTCAAGTGGCAAATCCAAATCCACAGCCAATCTGCTCATCAGAGGTAACGTATCCTGGCTTGATTTACATCATGAAGATGAAGAATTAATTAACGTACAGTCTTCCTTCACTGCAGTCTTTGAAATATTGTGTGTTTTCTGGAGGGTCTGCTCCATTTCCTTTTAAAAGTCGTTGGACACTAAATAAGACAGCTGCATCTCAGTAAAAGATCTGTTTGAATAGTTGTGATGTGCTTACTATTCAGACCTACAGAGCTGAGATTTTGTCCTTGGCTATACCAAAGAAGTCAAATCAGGTGGAATTAATTGTATTTCTGAACTAGACAAGTTTAAGTTTGGTAGCACCTAAATTTGATGCAGTTTGTCATTGATTTCATCTGAAGGAAACTTCCAGGCTTCTTATCTGCTGTTGTCCCCAGCGTAAGAGTCTCCATTCACATCCTAAAGTACTTGTTATATTTTCAACTCACTCTTATTTGAAAAAAAGCCTCAACTGGGAGCAATTTAATAAGCACAGAACAAGAGCTGGACCTTGCATTTAGTAGATAATATACAGTATTACTTTATAGAAATGTAGTCAATGGCATTCCCTATAGGCAATCGTTTGTTTTATCTTTAGAGTGGTTCAAAGAACAATTGTGAACATGGAATTAATTGGAATGGAATACACGCAAGAGACTTTCCTCTTCTTCCAATTGTCCTCATCCTTTCTTCTCTTCCACCCCTGTTTTGCAGATTACCATTTACAAATCACCAGGAAGTTGGAGGACAAGACAGCTTTGGAACGTCATTCTGTCATCCTGTCCTGTGACTTCAGGCCTTCTCCAAAGGTTGTGAAATGGTTCAAGGGCCACCCACCCATCGAGCCCTCTGAGAAGTACAAGATCAAGAGGGATAAGCATTCAGCAGAGCTCAAGATTCTGAAGCTGAAGCCCGATGATGCTGGTGTGTACAAGTGCAAGGCAGAAATTGCAGAGACTTAGGCCACGCTGACAGCTGAAGGTATGAGCATGGAGGGTGGCCTCTTCCATGTCCTATTTCACCTCAGATTTCTCTTCTTAAGGTTCTTATTTTTGTAACAGTTCACCTTGTTTCCCCACAGCTCGCAATGTAGAAGTGACGAAGCACCTGCATGATGTGGAAACTGAAGAAGAGAGCTCTGCTGTCTTCTCCTGCGAGCTGTCCCATGATGACGAGGACGTGGAATGGTTTCTGAATGGCAACCTCCTTTACACCAACAATTACAATGACATCAAGAACGTTGGCAGTTGCTGCACACTGACAATGAGTCAGGTTAAGCCTGAAGATGCTGGCACAGTGACAGTGAAGTCAGACAAGGTGTCAGAAAGCGCGCGCCTGAAGGTGATAGGTGGGTCTGGTCACAACCCTCCTGGATGTAAGAGATGCTAAGGAGCTCCAGTTCATTCTATTGTGAAGCAATCCTGCTTCTAAAGCTCACCTCTCTGGGGTGACAAGTTATCAGGGGCTTTCTTCCAGTGGAAGGTTCCATTGCAGCAGATATCAACGAAGGAGGATGGTTTTGGTGTCCTGCCAAAGCATTCCATTGCTTTTTATCATCATTTTACTTAACACAAGAAGAGTTACAGGAGCAATTTTTTTACTGCTTCAGTGCCATGCAGTGTCAATGCTGTTGTCTCCAAGGATTTATGACTGCAGGGAGAGATCAGCTTATCCTCTTAATCCTGTGGCCTGCTGTATGAGCTCTGCTCCATGTGAGGGCAATGCCAGCTCTCCAGCTTTAGAAGAGCTGCATCCCAATTACTTCATATGATATCAGTCCCACCCACAGCAATGCAGGCTGTCCCTCCTGTTCCCTGTATTCTCCTACTGATTAGTTCAGAATTCCTTAAAGCGCATTCTGTCAAGAGACATGAAACCGCTTTAGGTTCTATATTGGTGTTGTCAGTACTGGTAAAGATTTATTGATCTCTCCTTAAAAAGCTGAAAGCAACTGGAAATGTCTCAACTTCTGTATCACGTTGTTCTGTTTTGCCTGTTTAATTGCAGAGAAGCCTGCTGTCTTCGTGAAGTCCTTGGATGATGTTTTTGGTGAGGAGCGGGGTGTGATTAATCACAGAATCACAGAATCACAGAATTACCCGGGTTGGAAGGGACCTCAAGGATCATGTAGTTCCAACCCCCCTGCCTGGCAGGGCCACCAAACATACACATTTACTAGATCAGGTTGCCCAGGGCCCCGTCCAACCTGGTCTTGAACACCTCCAAGGACGGGGCATCCACAACCTCACTGGGCAGCCTGTTACAGGACCTAACCACCCTTCTAGTAAAGAACTTTCCCCTAACATCCAACCTAAATCTTCCCTCCATTAAATTGGAATGCGAAGTCTCTAAAGAGAAGGTCAAACCAGTGTGGAAAAAGGACGGTGTTGTGCTCTCTTCTGGCAACAAGTATGAGCTGGTACAGTCTGGGAAGACCCTATGTCCCCTTATCCATGACCTCGAGAAGTCAGATGCAGGTTTCTATACCTGTGATATTGGCACTGATGTTGCCAAGTCAAAGGTCGGCGTTCAGGGTAAGTACTGTGGAAAATAAAGGAGTGCTGAAAGCACATTCAGTGTGGTCACTATGTCTTACACATATTCCCCCACGAGCCTTAATAGTTTCTACAATAGAAGTGTATTACTGCAATTTAGCGCAGTGATGTCTGGAAAATTCCCATTGCTTTTGATGTAAATGTATCTCCTTTTGCCATGAAAATCACAAAAAACGTCAAGAATGTCCTGGAAATGTTTCCTTTCTAAACATCCCTAAAATGGAGAAATGGTTTGAACACCAGTAGGGGTAGGATGGTAACAAATTAGCTAATAGAAACATTTAATGTCTTGTCGTAGGCAAAACCCTTTTTCTCACGCAGCATCCTAGAGTTGTCCTCTCTGTTAGGTTTTTCCCTCTGTAGCTCATTGAATCTTCATTGTGCTCCATGGACTGAGCTGCTCTCCTTGTAGTTCTTCCAGAGCAAAGCCAAGAGATTCACGTCTCTTTTTTTTTATAGCTTTCTGGTAATTCTGAGTGGAGAATGTCTTAGAGAATACATCAGTGAGGAACGCAGCCATGATCTGCAAATCCTGAGTTCAAACACCAGTACTGCTACTCACATTGGTCACGAATGCCTTTTCTCCATCTAAACCTCATACTAACCTATCTCTTATCTTCCAGAGCTGAATATTGGCATTAGCAAACGGCTGAAAAACACTGAAATCCAGGAGGTAGAAGATTGCACTTTTGAATGCATTCTGTCCCATGAAAGCATTGATGAGTTCAAGTGGACACTGAATGGAAGCACAGTGGAAAGTGGTGGGCGATTTAAAGCTTCTAACGTGGGTTGGTAAGAGACTCTCCTTATCAAAAGTGTGACTCCTACTGACTCTGGGGAAGTCGTTTTTATTGCCCGTGGTCTAGCCTCCAAAGCCTCTCTGTCTGTGAAAGGTAATGAGATGGGAGAGATTCTGGGGTCTGATTCCTTCAACTGTCTTCTGATAAGATTGTCATGAGAGCTAACTCATAATATGGTTAAAGTGAATAGCAACCTTCTACTTGAACCTTGAAGCACTGAGAATTTCTCTTAAAAATAAGTAAAAGGAGGAACCATTTTACACAAATGTGAGAAATACCCAAAGCACTGGGGTAGTGTTGGCAATGAGCATCTCACTACAGCTTGTTCCATTACCAGTAAATCAGGAATGATCTGTTGAGGCAACTGTGGGAGCAAATATCCTCTAAGTATAAGCTGAAGGGATGGCCTTCACATCATCTAGCTGTACAACAAATTCCTATCTAGAACATGTGCATCTGAGAGCATCATCTGAGGCTCCCAGTGTGATCAGTGGAGAGAAGGAAGAGGCAGTTTTCAGACATGGTTCATCATCCTCAATGGGGTAGATTTAAGAGAGAATTAATGGTGCCTGGAATTCTATTGTCTGTACTTTACAGATTACTGCTGGCTGTAGGATGGCGTCTGTTGCAAGTGCCTCTCTAACTTATCTCCAGCATGTAGATGCGTGTATTTTGAGAGAGGCATCCTACCCTAAGTGTATGTTACTCAAAAAGCATGTTTTCTTTCAGAAAAACCTACGGAGGTAACAAAACAGCTGGAGGATAAGACAGCAGCAGTAGGGCTGAGCTGTGAGCTGTCGAAACCAGATGTGAACATCAGGTGGTACAAGGATGGCAAAGCAATCAGAAAAAGCCAGAAGTACGACTTGCAGCAGGAGGGAACTGGGGCCATTCTGATCATCCATGACTCTACCGCCAAGGACAGCGGGGAGTACACCTGTGAGACAGAGGACTCTTAAACAAAAGCCAGGGTCACTGTGCAAGGTGAGTTGAAAAGCACACTGGGGATGGCATGTAGAGAAGTCGAGGTAAATATCTGCAGCCTGTGGGTGATGTTTTTCTCTTCTGTTTCCTTGAGCGGGATCAATTCTTAGTTTTCAGAAAATATGGTGGATTAAAATATTTTAGTTAAAATAATCTCTAAACTGAATGATAAATGGCATGAGAAAGCAAAGCTGAGAACTAAGCTCCAGAAGAGAAAACAAAGTCAAGTATGGCATATTTAGAGACAGGTGAAGAACCCTTGAGCGCACTGAGGAGTACTAGCATACTCTGGAATGTCTCTTGGGCTCCCTACAGCACACATACTTGCTCTGGGGCATGTCTGGATGTCTGTAGAGCTAATTGCAGGGCCCTGAGAAACCTCTGGGGCACATTAGGGGGCACTGGTTTCCATGTGAGTGTTTCCAGCTTCCCAGAAGTCAACAGTGAAGCCTTTGGAGACCCCTTGGGAAGATTCAGTGGGGCCCTAGAGTGA
Source organism: Coturnix japonica (assembly GCF_054131305.1). NCBI lineage: Eukaryota > Metazoa > Chordata > Aves > Galliformes > Phasianidae > Coturnix > Coturnix japonica. The sequence continues at coordinate 3,392,846 of NC_140699.1, forward strand.
TGTAGCAGCTTGTGTTGGTTGCATCTGCTTGGCAGGGAAGCGTTTTCCCTGGTGGGAGCTGACTGACTGGGAGGTGATTCCCTTGGTTTAATGAATTTAATTACCTGGATTATAATTAAATAACACTGTTCAGCGTTCAATCAAGATTATATTTTTCCAAAGTACTGCAGTCGTGCATCTGTAGCAGCTTTCCTAAAATATATCGAGTTTATTCAAAATTCCAGTGATGCTCCTAAAGCACTTGAAGTGCATTTGAGGTGGCGAGTGACAAAACAGCTCTGAGAGAATCATCATCAAATCAGAACATTGGAACGGTAACTAATAGCAGAGATTCTGATAAGAATATTTAAATTTTCAAATTGCCTTTTTCTAAAGTTGTATTTCACCAAGTTTCATCAATATGCACACTGAAGAGCTGACTTGCTGTTTCTTTTTATAAAAAATCATGTGTTACAATTGAGAGCAGAAGTTATAGGATGGAACATTCTCCAAGTAAAGTGCAAAAAACATTTCTTCACAGTTCCAATTAATGTCTTATGTTTTGTTCAGACTCACTAAATGATGTATTTCAGGGTACATCACATGGGAATATAAGAAGACTATTCAGAACAGGAGCTGCAGAGAAAGATGAACAGCAAGTGAAGGTAAGGCCGGGAACCAAGGACACAGCTTTTGTGTCACTCAGCCACCTGTGGCAGAGGTCAGGATTTCAGCAGGGATTTCTGCAGACGTTCCTTGAACACCCCCAGGGTGGGTGACTCCACCACCTCCCTGCTCAGTCCATTCCAGTGCCTGGCCACCCTTTCTGAGGAGTAATATTTCCTAATGTCCAGCCTGAACCTCTCCTGCCGCAGCTTGAAAACATTCCCTCTAGTTCTATCAGTAATGACACGAGAGAAGAGGCCGACCCCCAGCTCACTGCAACCTCCCTTCAGGAAGTTATAGAGAGCAATGAGGTTTCCCCTGAGCCACCTCTTCTCCAGGCTGGACATTCCCATCTCCTGCAGCCTCTCCTCATATGGCCCCATTGTGCTCCAGACCCCTCACCAGCTTTGTTGCCCTTCTTTGAACACGTTCCAATGCCTCAGTTTCTTTTTCTCAGTGAGGGGCCACAAACTGGACACAGAATTCGAGTTGTGGCCTCACCAGTGCTGAGTACAGGGGGACAGTCACCTCTCTGCCCCTGCTGGCGTCACTGTTTCTGATGCAAAATGTATGTAAGTGTCACATGTGTGACATCCTTTTTGATGGAGTTCTGTGACTGGAGTTCAATGGATTTGAGAGCTTACTTGAAGCCTGTGGGCATCACCCAGGAGTTGGGGTGAGAGGATGAGGCGTAGGAACAGGAACCTCTTTGGTCGTTATTAACTCCCAACTTTTTGGTCAGGAATCTCTGTGTGTTTCTTTATCATGTAAAGAACAGAGTCATTGTGCAGCTTGTGAATGAACTGATTCACGCCTGCTGATTGTTGCTGTTCTCTACAGGGAGCTGCAATGGAAATGGACACTTGTGGTCCACTGTCCAGCCCCCTCCCGTGTTGGATTTTCTGGGCTTTGAGACACGTCTTCCAGATGCACTTTGTGTTATTTCTGATGTGTTGACCTGTTGAGCTCCAGCCCCAAAGGAGGATTCAAGTACTACCATTGGGAATGTAGTATTTCTTGCTAAACAGAATTCGTGTGCACCCTTGTCTTTCGTCTGCACAAAGGATCTTGTAATCATCTCTGTCTGCGTTTCTTTTAGACCCAGAGATGGAGCAGAGAGGAACACAGACTTGGGTGAATCTTCATTCAGGAGCAGGGACACGTCATGCTCATCTGAGGTGTCTGGCTGACAGCAAGAGCAGAGAGGTAAGTTTCATAGGGTCGCGTGCCCATTTTATTTTATTTTTCATTCATGATGCATAGAGGCGTTCCCCAGACAAAGTGAGCATTTCTCAACTGGACTTTCTAGAAATGAGCTAGGCAGTGAAAATGGGTTTGAAGCATTCCTAAGAGCCCCGCAAGAGAATGCTGAGAGTTAATCTGGCACCCTCCTTTGGAAACGTCCGTTGTCTGTCAGCTCTTCAGCTGTGCCCTAACACCTCCCATTGCGCTGCCACACCAGGATAGAATTCCAAGCCCACACTGAGTCCTGGAATGTTGTGGTGCCGTGTTGGAATCAGATGTGACCACGTGGTCTTGGCTCCCCGCCTTGTGGGGGGTCATGGTGGACCAGGCTGTTGGCCATTGGTGATGTCATAAGCGGCTGGAATGAGGGGAGGAGCGGTGCGTTCTGTGTTCCTTTGTGGGTGAGCTAGTGGTCGGAGTGGTTGGTTGTCTTGTTGTTCTTGTGCCTTTTGTGCCGTTAGTTAGTTAGTTTTGTTAGTTAGTTAGTTTTGTTAGTTAGTTAGTGTTGTTAGTTAGCGTTGTTAGTTAGTTACTGTTGTTAGTTAGTGCCGTTAGTTAGTTAGTTCCGTTAGTTAGTTAGTGCCTTTAGTTAGTTAGTGCCGTTAGTTAGTTAGTGCCTTTAGTTAGTGGCTTTAGTTAGTATCTTTAGTGCTTTTTCTTCTCACCGTCGTGTGCAGCAGCTTGTAGGTAAGCTGAGCTGACGTGGGATGGATGGGTGGGCAGTGAGGTGTTGAGAACTGCTGGCTGTTTGAGCTCACAGCACCGTATTGCTTACTCTTGACCATCAGACGTAATTTTCCCCAGTATACACGTTCCAAAGGGGGTATCAGTAAAGTTGGCACCTGTCCCGTGCTTCTTCCATCGTCTTTGCTCAGTAGTGGAAGCATTGTAAAGTTGCTGGGCGGACAGGCATCACGTAGCCTGAGACTCAGCATATCTTGCAGCAAGTGGGTGGGACAGTTGTGCTGTGTGTGTTATTCCATGACTGTCTTAGCCCTGCTCACTGACCTGCTCTTTCTCTCTCCTCTCCTCACCCTCCGCCCACTGCCTCGGTGCAGCTTTTGCTCTCATTTCATTTGAGCAAAGCGACAAGGAACTGCTGCAGATAGCTTGAGGTGATCTCACTGCCAGGTACGTGCCGTGTTTTGTCCCCCCGCATGGTTTTGCCGCAGGGTATGCGCGGGTAGCTCTGAAGAAGTCTGTCCATACTGTGCTGTGTGAATAGAGAAAACAGAAGTGTGTTTCTGCTCTGTTCCAGCTGTTCACACTTGCTGTGATGGGTGCTGCGTGCAGTGGGATCAGCCGTGAGCCTGAGTTGGCGGCGACGGAGGTACAGTATGAAGCTCTGGCCGGTCTTTTTTCCCTGTGTTGTGCCATTAGAAGGAGCTGCAGGTGTACTCTCCTGCAGGAAAGAATGGGCCAAAAAGGGCCTGGCCACTTGTCTGTGCCAGTGCCATTGCTGATTAGTCTGGGTAGAGAGAGATGCATCTTTGCATGGCCTGGCTATGCACGCCAGAAAGGGAAATAACTGTGATGAGACGTGCAGCTCCTTCTGAAGTGCTCCTGATAAGGACGGAGCGCATTTGCTGCAGCTTTCTTTGCAGATGTGCTCCTCACCTTGAAATCCTCCTGGTTTGTCCTCAGTGCCCTGACCACGGCCTGTGCTCTGTTTTGCAGGCTGATAACATGCGGGAGCCGCAGCTGGTGCGTGCTATGTCATCTTTAAACGTACCAGCGATTGCGGCAGCCCATGTTATTAGGAGCCACGTCGCCCAGGGGCCGGATGAGCTCTCTCTGGAGGTAAGCAGTTCCAGGTGTTCCTTGTTGTTGTGCACAGAATTAGTATAGAGTGTGAACGCCTCGGGAATACTCTCATATTTTGTGTCGTAGAAGAAGGCTTTTGTTTTAGCTGTGCTGAAGCTGGGATTGATGTTTCAATCTTTTGCAGGTTGGAGACATCGTGTGCATTGTTGATATGCCACCAAAGGAGATGAGCCCCTTTTGGAGAGGCAAGCGTGGCTTTGAGGTAGGCACACATTTTTGACTAGAGAGCACAGCTTCAGTAGAGTCGGGAATCTCCGGTTGGAGCTGCTCTGCCTGCACAGGATGGCTTCTGGATGCAAACAGTTGCCCTGTGTCGGTGTCAGAGGACCTTCCCTTTGGCTCTGGGCTTGGGCTAATGCCCACCTGTCTTTTTGTTCTTATTACAGGTTGGTTTTTTCCCTGGTGAGTGCGTGGAACTCATCAGGGGAAAACTGCCCGAGTCCATCCTACATTCATTGCCAAAGCCAGGTGCGTATTTTACATTTGACAATGCGGGTTAGTAAAATGGGGTCTGAACGTGGCTTTCAGGGGGTTCATTAATGCCCGAGTTGAGCAAGCTTAGAAAGAGAACTGCATTAAGCTCCTTGGGCATCTCCAGGGATGGGGAAAATCCGTTCTTGCGTGTCTTTGTTTGGAACATGCTTTCTGTTGTTACGTGTTCTGTTGAATGTATTGCACTCGGCCTCGTCCAACCGAGCCAGGGCTGAAATGAACTTGTTTTTTTGTTTTGTTGCGCAGAGCCAAAGAAACGGGGCAAGTTCATCTCCTGCCTTCGTTCCCTGTTGAAGGCCTGCCCCAGGAGAGCGAAGCAGCCTGAGCCTCCAACATTCTCGGGATCCATGTCCCTGCTTGACATCGTTGAGAGGTATTTAGCCAACAGGACTTGAGGGCTGAGCTGTAGGAATGGAAGCATCCTCTGCTGTTTGAAACAGAGCGCTTTTCTAAGCTGTGTTTCAGCAGAAACCAGGCACTGCCAGGAACAGGCAACTATTGGCAAGGGTTCGGTGCAGCTCTTCCCTCACCCTGCACCACGACTGACAGCATGCTCTGTTTTCTCTGCAGAATGAGTTCTTCCAGTAAGAGGGCAGAGTCAGCAGCTTGCAGTTGGCGTTCCTGCTTCTGCCTGGGCAAACCATCCCCTGTGGCCAAACACCAACTGCAGAGCAGTGCCAGGGAGCCCTCTGAAGCTGAAGTCTTGGTCCTGGCAGGTAAGGGTGCAAATCCAGCTTTCAAATCACTGCTTGTCAGCAACACAGGTAGAATTCATGCTTTCAGTGGGCTTGTACATCCTTCTGGCATTCAAGCCTGTGCCTGACATCTTCAGTTGACCCCTGTCTTTCCCAAATGAGTCTCTTGTCAACACAAGAGCTGGACCTGCACGAGGATCACTTTCAAGACAGTGACACTGTTGCTAGAAGCCTATTTGCTTCTGCCCACCATCACTGCATAGCCAAATGTCAAGAACCTGTTTCATGATTCATCTTGTGAAACTTTGACACTAACTGCTGTGCGTCTACTCCTTCCTAGGTGACCCGAGCCCTTGTATATCTCCAAGACGCCAGGCATGTTACGATGCAGCATCCTGTGATTCCATCAATGAAGAACTGTTACTAAGCACAGGATGCTGCAGTTCAGATGAAAGCCTTCCGTATAACATCAGTTATAAAGAGAAGAATGCCATCATCGTTGAAGCTCTCGTTCATCCCATACCTGTTGAAGCTGCTGACCTGAGCCTGCCAGACTCCTCAGGCACCAGCCTGAACCGAGTGCCTTTCGAGGACAGCCCAGCCCAAGCACAGCACGAGTGCCCCGACAGCAGCACAACCATGCAGGCTCAGGTCAGCATTACAGAGGAGAAGCCAAACATCTTGGAGGGGGAGGTAGAATCAGGCCAAGAGTCCCAGGCTCCGGGCAACAGCACGACTTCTGAGACACTCTCGTCAGACAACAGAGAATGAGTCCCATCTTTCCTCCAGACCTCACACCCCCTCCTTTTTCCTATTGAATAAAGGCACGCTCGTGCTCAATCAATGCCTTGACTGAATTCTGAGTTTTCATTCGCAGAGATTGGGATGAGTACAAGAAACAGCAAGACAGCTCAGCTTGCAACGCTCTGGCTGTGGGGTGCGTGCAGGGACACTGTAACCATACAGGGAAAGGCTTCCACTGCTTCCTCAAGCTGTAGTCCAGCCCTGCTACTGCTCTGTGGCACAAAGCCCTGAGGGATGTTCCATATTGTTAACCTAAGTGAAGCCAGCTTCATGCACTGTGTTTTGTTGTTGCTGGGTGAGAGGGGGATGCACGTTGGTGAGAAGATGAGCATTGCTGGATCTGCCACGAGTGTCCCTTCTGCCTCTAAGAATATGTCCTAAGTAGGATGTGAACACTGCTGGCACTTCCTCATTGCACGTGCTTGGAGGATCTTCAGTTCTTGCACATTTCAGGATGTCTGTCAGTGACTACGAGGAAATTCTCAAGTACTAGGAATTCCATGAAACAGTTGGAACGGGTAAGTGTCATCTTTGTACAGAAACAGCACGCCTAACAGTCTGTCTCACCACTCTAGAATTAATCTGAGAATAGATTAACAGCTCTTGTCAGTTCTCTAAGTCAGGTTTCATTTGTATAAATTTGAAATTCGTTTTTTAAACCAGTTGGAAATTGTAATATTATATTAGAGAAGAATTCACACTCAACTTTAAGCATCTGTGTTTTGATTTGTAGGTGGTTTTGCCAAGGTAAAACTCGGGCAGCATCTTCTGTCTGGTGAAAAAGTTGCACTAAAAATCATGGAGAAAGTTACTGTAAGGGTAAGCCAAAAGGCATTTAAATATGATAATATCTTCTGTTGGAGTTGTGGAGTTCTCAAGAACACGGGGGCAGGTGGGATGGTACATACGAATGCAGCCTACTGGGCCCATTGCCTTTTGAAAGATGCTGTAGAGCTGGAAAAAGTTTAACAGAGCACCACAAATCTTGTTGCTGGTTGTTCAGAGGGCAGAATTCTCTGGCTTTAAAATGGAGGAAGTTATTACATCATTACATTACATTACATTATTGTTACATTATTACAGCAACTTTACCAAAATGCCAATGAAAATGCTGAATGTTTTACTTTTCATTTTTCACAGCTCTGTTTCAGAATTTCTATGGGAGTGATGTCAGTCATTGCTGAGTTGATGTTGAATTGTGTACTGTCCCATATGTGCTTGTTCTGTTCCACAGCAGTCAGATGTGGTACCTGGTATGTCATCGCTTGCTTTTATGGTCTCTTAAGGATGACTTGCCTCATGCTAAAACAGAAATTGATGCCATGAAGAACTGAAGTCATCAACATGTTTGCCCATTGGATCACGTAAGAGAGACATCAAAGAAATATTTATAGTCATAGAGGTAAGAAATAGTTTCTGCTTTCTGTGCTGTCTTTCTTACTTATCTTTCTCTGATACTCTCTAAATGCATTTTCAGATAACCTTATCTTACAGGGAAGCTGTTTGATTGCATTGTTTCTAAGGACCGCCTTTTGGAAGAGGAAGCTCCAGTCTTTTTTTGACAGACTGTTTCAGCAATTGCTTCTGTTCACAGTCAGGGTTATGCCCAGAGACCTCAAACCAGTGAGCCTGAACTGCAGTCAGTCTTCCATAAATAATAATGAATGTGTTTTTATTTTTCTGTTGGCAGAGAGAGTTACAGTACTCCACTCCATTCCAGTGGACTGCAGGAGAGAACTGAAGGGGGGAGAAGTAACACAAAGTAGAACTCATGGGTTGAGATAGAATTATGTACTGAGATAGAGAAAAGGATAATAGTTATGATGAATGCAAAAGCAATTGCTCACCACCTACCAATCAGTGTCCAGTTAGCCTCCTAGTAGTGGAAGAGATTTACATGAAGTTATACCCCCTTCAAAACTCCTTCCACAATATGTCATATAGTATGGAATATCCTTTGGCCAGTTTAAGTCAGCTGTCCTAGTTCTGTTCCTTCTCACTTCCTTGGGCTCTCAGCTGAGATTGACTGTGGCTCTGTACAACGCTGCCTGGCAGCAACTGTAAGCATCACTGCGCTACCTCCATTGTTTCTCTAGAATGAAAACGTAGTATTATATCAGACACTGAAGAAGATAATTCAGTCCCAGCTGAAACTCAGACAATAACTTGTGCTTAGGATTCTTTCCCTACAGGAAATGTTAGATATTTATTGCTATGTGGTACTGTGTTCTGTAGCTGAGCTGGATTTTGTTATCCTTGAAGAAGTATCTTCCTCTGAAAGGGGAGTAAAACATGATGCTCCTAATGAGCGGAGCAGAGACACAGATCTGATCTGAGTGTTGGTTTCACATTTTTGTGATGCTCTTTGCTGCAGTTTGTATCTAGAGAGAAGCCCTTGTGGTGTCAGTCTGTTGTGTAACCTGCTCTAGTTTTGTGCCTCAAGGAAGAGTGATCCTTTAAACAAATGGTGGCTGTACAGAGGGTATGGGGTGAGATGCATTCCTCTGGCCCCATCCAATGGATTTTCTGTCACAAAGATCATTCTCCCCAGCTTCTCTTCTCTGAGTGGGAGCTTCAGCCCCCTGCACAGGCTGGAGGTCATCCATAGAACTTGCTTCAGAGTTTGTTTCAGGTTGTTATCCTTCCTGGCCAAAAACCAGATACAGTATTGTAGATGTGGTCCAGTGAGTGTTGAAGCAGGAATGACTTGTCCTGGTCTGGTTGTGCTGCTTTTTAATGTAGCTGATGATCTTGTTGTACTTCTTTTCTGTCAGAGCACACTGCTGGCTTGCATTCAGCCTGTGGTCTCTCACCACTTGTCCTCCTAGTCCCCAGGTCCTTTCCAACAGATACAAGCTAGTATTTCCCACCTGGGATATTGGAAGATGGGAACTTGCCAGCAGTCAGTGAAGACCTCTGAGACAGCGAGAGCGAGCGAGTTTTGAGTAGACTGGGAACCACTGTCCACAGCAGGAAAGAAGAGAAGAGAAAAGATGTTTCCTTGGTCATTTGGGTGGAAATCATTCCTGACTGCTTTCTCATCCACCGGGAAAATCTGCTGATTGACAATTTGAAGCTGATAGACTTTGGACTCTGTGCAAAGCCAAAGGTAAGAGGATGTGTTAAATCAAATACAATGTGCCCCCAAGTAATGCATGTTTGACCACCGTATGCAACAGGGGCTTGTCCAAACAAACTCCTTAAAATCAAGCTGTTTCTGTGGCTGACATGTCATTGCATCTTGTTTGGATTGGCCTGAACTGTATGAGAGTGGTTAACAGATTGCTCAGAAGCACAGGTAGATTATTTTCTCTAGCTAGACTCCCTGTTTTCATAGTCTAAGCTGTAGATAATCTTGTAGGTATATCACCTGTCTTATGCAAGGGTCTGTAATAGGAGCATGGGGTTGGTGTGCCTAAGGAACCCTCTAAGGAACTGCATGTAGGATGAGATTGTGGATAGAATAAAATGACTTTTGCAGGTGACGTACAAATCCTGTGATTGCATATGCTTGAACTGAATTGTTTCTTGATCTTCAAACTGATTTCCAGAAGCCTTTATTAACATGTAAGATGGGTGCTGGTAAGAAAGAATGGGAAGACTGCCTTACTGATTCCAAGAGAATTACTTGTCCTCAAATGATTTTTCCTGGCCAAAGTTAGAGCCTCTCACAGGTAATCGAGACCAACAGGCTGTTGTTGCACAATCAACAGGCACAATCTAGATGATCAGCTGAGGAAAATAAAGCATCATGCCAAGGGTACTAGATAAGTGAGCAGCTTGAGATCTGCACATTTATGTGATACTCATGGTCTTAGACAATATTTGTTTAGTGAGGTCACATTGAATGAAAACAAAATCTACGATTAATGAAAATATACAAAGGATAAGAAGCCTCTGAGGCTTCTGAAGTGTTATGACCAGAAGACATAAACTCTGTTTTTGAAAGAGCAATTTGCTCTGTTAATTATCCATCATTTTTGTGCAGTCTGTTTTGTCAGACTTGTCTTTAGCTTCCCAGTTGTATGTGAAGACTTGTTTGCACTGTAATGCACAATGTACGAAAAATTGAGAGATGAAAATGTGAAGAGTTTTTCTATCTTTGATTTCATGTCTGGAATTTTGGAACCCACTACTTGCAGTTGTTAATCTGTCCAAACTGGTCTGGTTTGCAATGCCCTCATACTTCTTGAAAAGCTCTGCTGTTAATGGCAGAACAATTCCTACAAGTGCCATGGCCCCACTGTTGTTCTAATTCTTGTTTCTTTGTTTTCCACACGCTGCTTTTCAAGCCTCCTTTTTCTTTACAGTCCAAGTGAGAATTGCACTGTGAGGTGTCTGAACCTTGTTGTGCCTCTACATAAAGAGAACAGCAGCAAAGCCTGACAGGTGACTGTGCTGACAGCTCTCGTAGCCAGTAACACGTAACTGTGCTAAATCCCTTGTGATGGCTTTGATTTAATTTTTGCCAGTGAAATCCTTGTAAAAGGAACTGCAGCAGTGTGATGAGCTAAGGTGAAGATGCTGGTTTTAGTAGTGCTCTAAGCTGAGTGGAAGGGCAATTGAATGAGGGTTATATGCTTTCTGTGGACAATAAGGTTGTGGTGCTGTTGGGGTGGGTCCAGAGGAGGGGCCACTGTGATGATCAGAGGGTTGGAGCAGCTCTCCTATGAGGAAAGGCTGGATTGTGGCTCTGGGCAGCCTGGTCTGGTGGTTGGCGACCCTGCACATAGCAGGGGGTTGGAACTGGATGATCTTTGAGATCCTTTTCAACCCAGGCCATTCTATGGCTGTACAGTTCCATAGTGGAACAAATATAAAATGCTAACTATGTAAAACATGGAGTCAAACCTGTGTGATTTGTCCACACCAGGAGGTGATTAGAAAACAATTTTTTAAGCTACAAAGCTGCTTGCATGAAAGGAAGAGAAAATAAAACTACAAGAAAAAGGGAAAACCTTTCTTCCTGAAAATAGGAAGAATAATGGACCTGACATGAAATTTGGGTGAAGCTGCCTGATTTTATGAAGCTATTCCCATTATTTTCTTGGTGCTGTGTTTCCCAAATGAGTGGTTTCTGGCTGTGCTGCAGCACCAGTCTGCATGTGAACATCAGCTCTATTCACCATCTGGGAAGATTAGGACTTCCCTTCTCCCACCAGCACCACTGAATTACAGTTACTCAGTGGTTAAACAAAGGAATCCTTAAGGAAGGGTTTACAGCTGTCGTGTTATCTGAAGTGCTTGGGGCATTCTGATGCTATTAAGCTCTATGTATTAACAAGTTCAAAAAGAAAAGGTAGGCATCTGATTGTTGTGACAGTTTCTAAGTGATTTGGAAAGCTGTAGAACCCAACCACTCCTTCTGTTTGATGGAGGTGACAAAGCTCAGTTTAATTTCTGACTGCTGTTTAAATTCTGAAGCTCGAGCTGGTTCCTGGAGCAGAAAAAGCTCGGAAGCTGTCCCTCCTACAAGCAGGCACCTCTGAGCAAAATATGACATCTCGTTTTCTGATGGTAAGGTCAGGAGATCTGATTCCAGCGTCTAGCTTTCGGCTTCATGCTATGTTAGTGGGACCTTTGGCATCTAGCACTGACTAACAGCAACTGACAGGCTGGTAACAGTGCACCCCAAAACAGTTATGCGTCTATTTATGTTATGAGGGAAAATTGCATTGCATTGAGATTTCCTATTTTTACACTTTGCAGATCTAACTAGCTGCTGGATGAATCCTGTACGCCTTGTTCACACCATTTTCAATGAGCTGGATGAGTCTGTTGTTGGCATTTTAATACCATTGACCAGGCAGGCAATATGTATGGAGTATTTGGCTCTCTCTACAGTCATGAATGTTTGAGTATCTTCAACATGTGGCTCATTGCTTCCATTTCAGGCTGCCCAGAGAAGCTGTGGGTGCCTGTCCTTGGTGTTGAAGGCGAGGTTGGATGGGTGATGGGCAGCCTGAGCTGGTTAGTGGGCAGCAAGCCCATGGCAGGGTGTTTAGAACTGGATGATCTTGAAGGTTTCTTCCAACCCAAGCCCTCCCGTGATCCTATGATTCTGTGATTTCATTCAGGTTTATTAAGATGAGATGAGTTCTCCTAAATGCACTGTTCTCCATATGATTATAATTGGAGTCTAGATGGGTGACTGAAACCAGACACCAAACTTTCTGATGGCCAAAATGAAATGAAATCAATCCTTTACTGTGTCAGTAGTCTGTAACTAGAGCCCATCAGGTAATTCCCAGCCTCCTGCCTGTATCAGTGGCTGCACATAGTGAAAAAGTCTGATGGGATTTTAACCTCTAAAATGTTCTAAAGCAACCAGAGGGTGAATATATTCACTATGCAAATACCTGCAGGAATAAGCTTGTCATGTATGTCCTCAGGTAGCACAGTAGTTAATGGTGGGACTCAGTAGGTCATGCTGAAAGTTGAGTCTGCTGATCTTGAAGGTCTTTTCCAGCCTACATGACCTTATGCTAATATTTCTGTATTTATTTCTGTTCAGCTCCCAGAAAACCTCCCACCCAGCCCCCAGCTGACCCCGTGGTGAAAAATAAAACAGAAACCTCAGTGACACTGGCATGGTCCCCTCCGAAGATGCAACGCCCCATTCCAATCGATGGCTACATTGTGGAAGGCAATAAACTAACTGGCTTCACATGGGTGAGGTGCCACGAGTCTCATGTCCCCATCCCAGAGTTCACGGTGAGCAATCTGTCTGAAGAGGCTGATGATCAGTTCCGAGTGTCTGCAGTCAATGCGCATGGACAGAGCCCGTCTCTGGAATTCCCAGGGAGCGTGCACCTTGGTAAGCACAAAAACCCCAATGGAAATGGGTCAGTGTGAGCTGAGCAGCTGTGTTGGTTCCCTAAAGATGTTTCCTTTGACTTTAAGGATAGTAGTGCATTAACACACCAAAGGCTTTCCTTTATTACTAGTTCTCCTGTCAGCCTCCAGCTACCACTAAAGTGATACAAGTTCTGTTTCTGTGACAGAGACATGAATATCCTTATCTTTTGATATCACACATGTGCAAGAGGCAGAACTTTCTGTAACAGATCTTAAGCATAGAAGTGCTTCTTCCAGCACTCATGCAAAGGGAGAAGTAGAAATGTACCTATGATTTAATCTTCCATCTCTAAATGAGATACCAGACTTGCATCTAAAGAGCATGAAGACATCCATGTTGTTCTTCCTCAGAACCAGTCCTGGCTGTGAAATCCCCCCTAACAGCTGGTGAAGCTGTACCTGGAGGGGATGCCATGTTTACTACTGATCTTACAACAATGTGTTGCAGCACTTGGTACCTCAGTGGTAAAGTCTTACAGGAAAGCGAGACCTGCATCATCAAGAGAATCCAACTACTCACAGCCTAATCATAAAGAACATCACCAAGAATGATGGTGGAGCAGAAGTGAAATTTGTTGCCGAAAATGTTGATGTCAGCACCAAGATGAGAGTGAGAGGTATTTGCTTTGATCCTTCTCCTTTCCTCTTACAGTCAAGGCATAGTTGCTGTGATCTGATGATTAGAACTGGGGCTGCAGGCATTCACTGACTGTACCAAATACCTGAAATTGCATCCCATGGACTGACGTGAGTCCCGGTAATGACCTAAACATGATAGCACTGAGTGTAGGGTAAGCCAGTCTACCCAGCTGCTTGGTATCTGAACCAGATTGCTTCATTCCAGCTGATGAATGTCTGCAGTTCACAGCTCTTGGCCAGTGCATTCAGTCACCAGGTTTACCACTGCATCACCATAGAGCAGTACTTTCAGCTCCAGGTTCAGACAGCCTTTCTGATTGCACTGGAATAATTTAGAAGTAGGGGAGCAATCATTCCAATAATATCTCTATCAATCAGCTTTGCATGACAAAATAGAACAAATAAACATTCATGATGGGAGGACCTGTTTGTCATTGGGTGGAAACCTCTGCAGAAGCATGTTTAGAGCATTCTTAATCAGTAGAAGGAGATGTTTGGTTGATTTTTACTTAGTAAATCCGGCAAGAAGACCAAATGAAATATCTTGAATTGCTCAGCAGTGACACAATGATGAGTGCAGGAACAGAAGGTGATACTTTTTCAGAGATGTTGCAGCAAACATTGACCACGTTAGCCTGATATCAATTGAAATAACGAGGCCTTTGCTCCTGACAGGTGCTGCAGTGAGATTTACCAATAAGAGCAAAGATGTAGAAAAGATCTCCGCTCGGCTGCGTGAGGAAGCCAAACTGCAGGCTGAGCTTTCAGACACAGGCGCTACTGTGGAGTGGATGAAGGATGGGAAGGAGCTCAAGGCCAGTGAAAAATATGAACTGCACATTGTGGGGAAGAAACACACCCTGAAAATTCACAACGTCTCAATGGATGATGCTGCAAGTTGTCAGTGCATCTGTGAGGGGGATAAAATGCATGAGTTTGCATGATGAGGCTCTTCATCATCTTCTGCTGGCTTGTCACCCTTGTTGATCCATGGAGAAACAAGAAAGGCCTAGAGTAGTGTATGCACATTGGCATTGGAGAGCTTACTTAATTGCTTCTTCTCAAAGAACAAACTCCAGAGAGTCATGGAGACATCTCCAAACAGAATTGAATAACGGGACTAAATTGATGGAGAGCAGAACTTCCTGCCACGGCTTGTCAGCTAGTCTTAATTTTGCTTTTCTTCTCTCTGTCATGTTAGCATAATATTTCATACTGGCAGGTCTGCCCAAAGAATTAAATGAATTAGCTGATGGACGTTTCCATGTGCTTTGCACTGTAATGTGACTATCAAATGAGTAATCAATGCTGTTATTTTAAAATCTGTGCTGGCAAACATTAAGACAAACAGCTGCTGTTGGTAGCTTGGTTACTGCAGAATCAGCTTTTGTGTATCTCATAGATAGGGAAGAGACCCTTAAGGGTCAGCTAGTTGGACTCCCTTGCAATGAACAGGGGCACCGCAGCTCCATCAGGTGCTCTGAGCCCTGTCCATCCTGACTTTGAACATCCTCAGGCTCACAAATCTTATACCTATGCCACACACTCGCAGTATTTCACCATTCAGCATCGCCACTTGTATCTTCTCTTGTTGTAAATCAGAGCTAGCTGGTAAATCATCTGCTGTGCGGGTCAGCTGTGTCTCTCCCATGGGCATCACGTGGCTGCTGGGAGGCTCTGAAGAGCTGCAGCCAGAGGTGTGTCACCCGCTGGGCCTCGTGCCCAAAGGAGCCCACAGGAAAGTGTTGTTGCAGTTTGTCATGCACTGCACTGCCATGAGACTTGACGTGCCAGACATCCTCTGACACGTGAGCTCCTGCATCCAGGCAGGACATCTGAGACGTCTCCTTCAGCCTGACGTGGCTGCAGTTTCACACTGGTTTTACTAAGGAAGGAGAAGGCACGTGGATGAAACTCTTTTCCTGCTCTTCCTGGCATTAGCTCATAGTACAAGTAAAGCACTGTCAGGTCAAGCCTGGAGGAGTAATGCTTGTCACTGACCTGTTCCTGTTCAGGGTGGAGCTGGAGGGTAAAATAACACAAGAAATTGTCATTGAAATTCAATATCTGTGAAATTCAGCTGGCTGCATTCACAGAACCTGGCGTTAAGATCTGGTTTCTGGTTTATTTCTTGAGCCTATTTTCCATAACCCAGTCCTCATTTATGAACCGAAGCTCTACTGAAAACCTTTCGCTGTGTATGCTCATGCTGCAGTGCAGCTCTTGTAACCTTTAACAGCACATTCAAGTTCCTCTGATCACAGGATCCTTAAGGTTGATTAAGACCCTCTAGTCCGACTGCTCACCCATCACCATCATGATGCTCACCATCAGCAGGCTAAAAACTCAGCAGAGATGATAGATCAAGCCCAACACTGGATTTGGGATGGCTAGAGATTCCTAAGATATTGAAGGATTGCTTGCAGGTGGTGTTGGCTCAGGTATTCACCCTGCATCCCACCTCCCGTTCTGTTTGGTTGAGAATCATGCATTCTGCAATTTCACTTTGTAATTCAAAGCCCCTTTCTTTATCTATTGAAAAACTGATCTAAAACAAGCCAAGAAGACTCCGTTGGAACTGGTTGATGCAGAACAAAGGCATCCCCAAAGGACAAGTTGCACTGTTTGATGAACATTATTGGATGAGAGTTAAGCTAAGATTTAAAAAGTTCTGGGGCTGTCTCTGAGCATCAAATCCAGAGGAAGCCTGCATGATTCCCTGAGAATGGATACCTCCTACTTTGGTGTAGGGTGAAGGGAACACTAGCAGTAACTCCTATCACAAAATGTCACATGGCTCAGACAAAAAAGCCATCAAGAGGGCTTAATTAGGAGCACCAAATGGTCACAAGATGGTCTTAGGGCAGGGAAGTAATCTATCTACGTGACATTGATTGATGCTATTAGTTCTAAACAGCTTGACTCTAGAGGGACTGTTCTTCTTTGGTCACCTAGTTTTACAAGAATAGATGACTCCTGTCTATTACAATTTTTAACTCATTATTTGTTCACTGATGCCATAAATGTGCCTGGCATAGCAATTGGCCTTGGTATATTCAGTGACTGAAAACAACAGTTGTTGCTCTAAGAAATGCAATGCTAAGCTAGGTCTGCCTGTAGCTGACAGCCATCAGCTTGCTCCTCAGGCAGGTTCTGTCTGGATGGAATGAAGGGCATGAAATACTGATGTGCTCTTCAAACGCTGCTTGTTAGCTTAGAGACAAGGTGTTGAATAGGTTTGTTCATGCATTGAAAACACGTTACTTAGCTGCCTTCATTTTAGCTTCAGAAGAACACGTGTAGAATACAGAATTGATTAAAAGAAATAAGAACTGTCTGCATAGAACTTACTCTTTCCTTACACAGGAGAATCAAGCAGACGTTTGTATGTGAGTACCTCCAGAGGTGAAACTCGAATACCCAAATGTAATGAGCAGAGACATTACAGTCAGTTCTAACTGTATCTTCATGCTGTGCTGAATAAGCCTGAGTCAGGATGTAAACCACTTTCTCTTTTTTTCTTCAGATGAAGCCATTAATGTTGTCAGCAAGCCCAAAACCACTTCAGAAATATCAGTCAGTCCTTCTGAAGACCTGGAGCTGGTGTGTGAGGTGTCAGCTGCAAGCGGAGCTGTCGTATGGAAGAAAGATGAAACAGAGGTGAAGCAGGATCAGAGGACAACCATCATCTCCAAGGGGACGCACCGCAAGCTCATGGTCAAAAATGTGACCCTGAAAGACCAAGGGAGCTACAGCTGTGAAACAAAAGATGACAAAGCAACATTCCAAGTGAAAGTCAGAGGTGAGAAAATGCTTGGAATCCCAGAGATAAAGGAACGCTTCATTTTGTGTGTCTTGCATTTGGAGGATCAACTGACAGCCTCTCTGGTGCAAAACATTTTGGCTATAGGACTTTCTTGGTCATCTAGTATCATAGCAACACTTTTCTACATGTGATTTACATCCAGGAATGAATTACTGCAACAAAGGGGAGTACAGCTGCGAGGCTGCTGGCTAGAAACTCACCTTCAAGATTCATGTAACTGGTAGGAAACACATTTTGGTTGATATTCTTTGATTATTCCCTAGTCTGGCTGTGGAAATGTCTGTGTGAACGTGTCCTCTTTATTCTGCCATGAAACTGTTTTGAGAAGGATGAAAAGAAATGCTTACAAACGTGCAGCTAAAATGATTATTTGTTTTTAACAATATTTCATCCAGCTCTTCCCCTACAATTACTTTTATCATCAGCTGTCCATGGATGTCCAACTGTGATTTGTACAATGTGCAACACTGCTCTACCAGTTGATATTTCAACAGTACTATTTACACAGACGTCCTTTTCTGCTCCAAATCCACACCAGCCATGGGAGAGGGAGTAGGTGAGCATCTTCCTCCATTAGCTTGATCTAAATCTGACAGCTTCATCCAATCCAGGGCTTCTCCAAGACCTTTGAAAATTCTGTTACTGTTGAGGAGACAGCAGGCTTCTGGGCTTAGGTTAGAATATGGTGCCCTGTTGATGGGTCCTGAGAGTGTCCAAGCCTTACATAGAGAAAACCATCACTGCTCTTAAGATGTTTTGCAAGCAGGTGAAAATTGATTGAAGTGTGGCAGTGATGCTTTCTGAGATCTCTGGCCCCTAGTTTTTCTAGGCTTTTTGTTTGCCTCTTAAGATACAGTGAGCTGCTCTTAATTGTGGCTGTGTCCTTTGCCACGAGCATACCTCTGAGCACACAGTTATTTTGAGCTCCTCTTCTTCCAGTGGCTCGGATGAGCAATTCTGAGAGATATGCAGAATGGGGATGGCTGTGCTGCTGCTTCCTTTTCTGTCTTAGCTGTGGTTTTCCCTTGCAGGGCACAGTTCTCTGCCTGGGCCCAAGTCTGTGTGGGTCTCTCCATCCACAAAGCTGCTCACCGTGCAGGCGGCACAGGCTGAGAGGAGAGGCCAGAGCAGCTCTCCTGTTGCAACACGGAGCAGCAAGATACAAGTGGAGGAAGGGCCTGCAGCTGTACTGAGGAACTTCAACGCAATCATTGATTTTCCATCTGAAAGATAAAGAAAGAGGAACTCCCTTTCCAGCCCCTACCATCATTGTTCGGATGATTTTTATTGGTTTATTTTTTGTCCATTATATCTTTGAGGATTCAACTAACACACAGTTGCCCTATGGCCTCAGTGGAGCCACACAAGGTGCCTTTCCTTCCTGGTTGGGCAGGCAGTCACAAAATGCAGAAAGCCACGCTGGCGTCTATCCTGTTCTGTGCTGGCTGTACATGGAAATCTTGGGGTTTTCCAGATTTCAGGGCCATGTGCCTGAAACCAATTGTGCTTCTCCTGTAAGCAGAGCTGTTGGTCAGACTTGCTGGCACTAGAAATTAAAGGTGGCAGTGAGCTGAGGCCGAGGAGGTGTTAATGTAAGAGTCAGGGATGCTTTTGAGCTTCCCTTATAACTGTACGGTTCCTCAGAAAGCAGTTACGCCTGCCAGCTCCTTTCCTGTCCGGCTGTGGAGCCTTTGCTCACATGCTCCGAGTCTTGCTTGAAATCATTGAGAGGAATGTAGCCAGCAGGACTTGAGGGCTGAGCTGTAGGAATGGAAGCATCCTCTGCTGTTTGAAACAGAGGGTGTTTCTAAGCTGTGTTTCAGCAGAAACCAGGCATATCCAGGAACAGGCAACTATTGGCAAGGGCTCGGTGCAGCTCTTCCCTCACCCT
Organism: Coturnix japonica; assembly: GCF_054131305.1. Taxonomy (NCBI): domain Eukaryota; kingdom Metazoa; phylum Chordata; class Aves; order Galliformes; family Phasianidae; genus Coturnix; species Coturnix japonica. Next base: position 3,411,765 of record NC_140699.1, read on the forward strand.
GCACCACGACTGACAGCATGCTCTGTTTTCTCTCCAGACTGTGTTCTCCCAGTAAGAGGGCAGAGTCACCAGCTGGCAGTTGGCGTTCCTGCTTCTGCCTGGGCAAACCATCCCCTGTGGCCAAACACCAACTGCAGAGCAGTGCCAGGGAGCCCTCTGAAGTAGAAGTCTTGGTCCTGGCAGGTAAGGGTGAAAATCCAGCTTTCAAAACACTGCTTGTCAGCAACACAGGTAGAATTCATGCTTTCAGTGGGCTTGTACCTCCTTCTGGCATTCAAGCCTGTGCCTGACATCTTTGGTTGACTCCTGTCTTTCCCAGATGAGTCTCACAAGCTGCTTGAAACCTGCTTGACAGGCAGCACCAAGCCTTTGCCTCCTTGGACAGTGAAAGTTTGACGCTAAATGCTGTGTATCTACTCTTTCCAGGTGAATCGATCCCTTGCCAATACAGGAACCCACCAGCAAGTTGCAATGATGCACGTTGTGCTTCCATCAATGGAGTGCAGTTAGGATGCATGAGTCACTGCAGTTCCAAGGACAGCCTTCCACGTGACAGCAATGATGGAGAGAAGGATGTTTGACCTATTCAGTTTTGGGCCCCTCCCTGCAAGAAAACCTTGCGGTTCTGGAACGTCTTCAGCTACGAAGGTAGTGAGGGGTCTGGAGCACAAACCTTACGAGGAGCTGCTGAGGGAACTAGGATTGTTCAGCTTGGAAAAGAGCAGGCTCAGGGGAGACCTTATAACTCTCTATAACGTCCTGAAGGGAGGTTGTAGTGAGCTGGGGTTTGGCCTCTTCTCTCGTGTGATCAGTTATAGATCTAGAGGGAATGGTTTTTAGCTGTGCCAGGAAAGATTCAGGCTGGACATTAGGAAATATTACTTCCCCTAAAGGGTATTCAGGCATTGGATAGCACTGCCCAGGGAGGTGGTGGAGTCACCGACCATGGGAGTGCTCAAGAAACATTTGGATGTTGTGTTGAGAGGTATGATTTATCCGGGAAGTATTGGTAATGGTTGGACCAGATGATTTTGTAGGTCTTCTCCAACCTTGATAATTCTGTGATTCTGAGCTGAGAAACTTTTCTTGCTCAAGTCCAGCTTCCAAGCTTAACCACCTACAATGAAGTTGATGTCGTTTTTCTGGTAGCCCTCAAGACAGTGTCCGCATTTACCCAAAATCAGGAGGTAACCAGCTGCAGTGAAGTGAGCGATTTCAGTGCCTATTTCTGATGGTGGCAATGAGTTCAGAGGTCACACTTAATTGACGGTGCCTGTTTCCATTCTGACAAAGGATGTAGTTGCAGCTGACTTCCCGAGGCTGCCATACGTGGTGGTGACGCAGCCTTGGGCTTCTGCGTTTGCATGACTCCCACCTTTCCTTTCTGTGTCTTGCAGGTCAGCTGGTGCTGGAAGCGGCCGGTATCTGAGTAGGAATGAAGGTGAGTGCAGGAGCAGCTGCTGAGGGGAGGAAGGAAGTCCATGCTAATGAGCTCTGAAGCATCTGCAGGTCCAGTACGAAAGGAGGCAGCAGTGATGCAGGGGGCTCCCCAGCAGGAAGCTGTCTGATCCAAATGCTTGCTGAGAGTTTGGAAGCCCAAGCCCTTCTAGTCTCTGTAAGGGTGGCTAGTAAAAAGATGTTAACCAAGATGGTGGTAAATAGTCAAAGATTATTAGCAAAGGAAAACTCACCAATGTTGGTGCCTTGACCAGAAAGCTGAGGCAGTCTCAACTGGGGAGCAGTCTCCAAGAGATTCTGCCTTAGTGGTGGTCAGCCTTTAAATGAGGTGAGGTCTCAGAAGAGGTGCAGTCGAGGTCCACCCCTTCTGGGAGCACAGCTAGATTACTCTCACCTGTGCTCCCGCAGCTGGCCCAACACTTGCCTCAGCTGATTAATCAGAGGTTCAAGCTGTGATTTCCCATACAGTCTCTAAGCTGAAGGCAGCATCTCCTTGATCTGATGGTGGTGTGCCTGAGTGAGGGAGTGATCCAAGCTGGATGCAAAAGAGTCATCTTAATTTCTCTCCTATTTTACTTCAGATGACACCTATTGGGTGTTGGTTTCTTAAAATTTGGATCTAGGAGGTGGCCTCTCCCTTTGCTTCTGGTGAAAGCACAGATGTGCAGCAGGAGTAGAAGACAAAGAGGTTTTCTTGGTGACAGCAACACCAATTATTTGATTCAAATGTAGAACTGTGATGAAGATGGTGAAGAACAGATCCGCCTCAAAGACATGCTTGATCACATAAGGAATGAGCATGTGATCCAAGACAGTCAGCGTGGCTTTAGCAGGGGAAGGCCATGCCTAACCAATCTGGTGCTCTTCTATGATGGAGTGACGGCATTTGTGGACAAAAGGAAGGAAACTGATGTCATTGACCTGGACTTGAGCAAGATCTTTGACATGGCCCTCCACCACATCCTTATCTCTAAACTGGAGGGATGTGGATTTGACAGGTGGACCACCTGGTGGATAAGGGATTGGTTGAAAGGCCACAGACAGAGGGTGGTGATTCATGGTTCTGTGTCCAGGTGGAGGCCAATAACAAGTGGTGTCATCCAGGAGTCTGTCTTGGGACCAGTGCTTTTTTACATGGTTATCAGTGACACCAATGATGCAATGGAGTGCACCCTCTGCTGTTTGCTGAGTGGTGCGGCTGATGCAGTGGAAGGAAGGGATGCCATTCAGAGGGAGCTCAACCGAGAGGTTGGCCTAGGTGAATCTAATGAGGTTGAACACAGCAAAGTGCAAGGTTTTGCACTTGGGCTGGAGGAATCCCAGGCATCTGTACAGCCTGGGAGGAGCAGTCCTTAAGAGAAGCCCCGCAGAGAAGGACCTGGGGGTCCTGGTGGATGAAAAACAGAACGTGAGCCATCAGCGTGCTCTTGCAGCTCAGAGAGCAAATGGTCCCCTGGGCTCCATCAGAAGAGGGGATGGCCAGCAGGGACAGGGAGGCGATTGATCTTCATGATCCTTGAGGTCCCTTCCAGCCCGGGCCATTCTATGATTCTGTGATTACACTCGCTGTCAGAAATAACGGCAGCTGTACAGAAGCTTGTTTTTTCTTTCTTTTTCTGGCTTTGAAGGAGAAGGGGTGGAGCAAGGGGAGACCCACTGGTCATTTGTCACCTCATGAACAGGATGGATTCTGCATTGACTGTGAAAAACCTGGGCTAGTAGCATGGGCATGTTTCAGGCTGGACTCTTCTTTTGCTGCTTGGTTTCCTTTTGGCTACAGGGAGACAGCTGTCTAAAGGTGTGTTTTCAAACCCACTCTCCAAAACCGTGTTTCATTGTTGCAGGTGGTTCAGTGTGCTCTTGCAGTGCAGACGCTGTAGTTTGCTGTAGAATCTGAATGGTTTCTGTTCCTAGGGGAGGACTGGGAGGAGGTAGTGAGAAGAGAATTCAATGCCTAAGGGGAGGGGAGATCGGGGATTGGTGGGAGAGGGAGCCAATAGGAGGGAGAGAGGAGTTGGGCGCAGGGTGATGGTAACACCCCTTTGTGATGTCATAATGCCCCTTTGTGACGTCATAATGCTTCTTTGTGATGTCATAATGCCCTTTGTGATGTCATAATGCTCCTTTCTGACATCACGATGCCCCTTTCTGACGTCACGATGCCCCTTTGTGATGTCATAATGCCTCTTTGTGACGTCATAACGATCCTTTGTGACGTCATGATGCCCCTTTGTGATGTCATAATGCCCTTTGTGACATCATAATGCTTATTTGTGATGTCATAATGCCCCTTTTTGACATCATAATGCCCCTTTGTTACATCATAATGCCCCTTTGTGACATCATAATGCTTATTTGTGACATCATAATGCCCATTTGTGACATCATATCACCCCTTTGTGATGTCATACTGCCCCATATGAAGTCCAGGCAGAGTCAAAACTTATGGACCTGCACGAGGATCACTTTCAAGACAGTGGCTCTGTTGCTTCAAGCTTATTTGCTTCGTCCTGCCGCCACTCTATTACCAAGTATCAACAACCTCTTGCATGATTCAACTTGCAAACATTTGACACTAACCCTTGTGTTTCTGTGCCTTCCTAGATAATTCGAGCCTTTGTAAACGCCAAAGATCCAAACCAAGTAGTGATGTGCAGCGTGTTTCCATCAATGGAGAGTTCTTATTAAGCACAAATCGCTGCAATTCGGATGACAGCCTTCCACATGGTAACAGTGATGGACACAAGGTGCTCATCCACGTTCATGCTCTCATATCTCCTGGCTCTGCTGAAGCTCCTGACCTGAGCCTGCCAGACACAGCAGTCACCTGCCTGGATTGAGACCCAGCGCCTTTGCAGTGCTGCCCATCCCAAGCACAGCCCAAGTGCCCCAACAGCAGCACCACCATGCAGGAGCAGGGCAGCATCAGTGAGGTGAAGCTGAGCATCTTAGATGGGGACTTAGAGTCAGGCTGCCAGTCCCAGGCACCAGGCAGCAGCACCAGCTCTGAGCCACTCTCATCTTGACAAGAGGAGTCCCATCTTCACCCTTGACCTCTCAAGCCCTCCTGTCTTTTATTGAATAAAGTCACTCTCATGCTCAATCATCGCCTTGGCTGCATTCCGAGTCTTCATTCACAGGGATTGGGATGAATGCAACAAACAGCAAGGCAGCTCAGCTTGCAATGCTATGGCTGTGGGGTTCGTGCAGGCAGAGCTCTGGGTTCCCATTTTGCATGGCTTTGGGATGTCAGCAGCAAGATCTCTACCATTTTGTATGGCAGCAAATAATCTCTAGCATCCAGGTTGCTGCTCATGATAATCCCAGTCTTCCTGGCTGTCGCTTTGTGATACCTTTCAAAGCCTTTTGATACTCTTTGATGCCTTGGCTGCTCCCTAACACCTCTGTCCTCCTGCCATGTTGACTCACGTCTCCCACTTTTAAGCTGGCTTTGCAGATCATCTCCAGCCCTGTCATCATCACGCTGCAGCAGGAGGTGCTCACCTGGCCCAGTGTCTGGCAGTGCTGCTTGTTCTGCAGATGAGCAGCTGCCTCCTCATCTCTTCAGCTACAGTAGTTTTTCTCAGGGCAGTTAGATGCAGTCGTGCTCCTCTGGATTTGGTGTGTTAAATCCATGCTGCATGGCAGCAGTCAGTGCAATACAAAGGTGTTCTGTGTGCCACAGCATTTCTCCAGGGGCTGCCAAAGGTAGAAGCACAACACAGCACCATCCTTCTGACAGTAATGTCTGTGAGTGTTAGACATGTGAGCACTGCATCATCCCCAGCGTGTCAGTGCTTTTCCACACCAACCTGACTCTCACACTCTGCACTGAATGTAACTCTGCTCTTGTGGAGACAAATGCTTTCTGTCACATCCTCCATCCCTGCAACCATTTGCCGGTAGGCAGCTCTTGCAGAAGAATCAAGCAGCAGAACCTTTTGCTCACCCTACAGCATGCAAATGCTATGAAAGCAGAAATAACCTGGCGTGCTCTGGGTCTGCAAGGCTGCACAGATGGGAGAGGTAGATTGTGTTTTTGCAGTGGAAGTTTCCAGTATTTTCAGTACATAGTGTAGGCCCTAACTGAATGTATAACCCTCTTGTAAAACAGCTGTATAAGTAGTTTTTCCACCAAGAAAGTTGCTGAACAGAGTTAAGTTCAGACTGGGGGCATTCTGACATGGGGAGAATTGAGACAAGCACAAGATAAATACAGGGTGGGTAGAGCCCAGCACAGGACAGAATGAATGTACTGACTTTTGGATACATTGCCCTTCTCTCTCCGCAGAAAAGTACAAGGCAGACCTAAAAACAAGAGGTTGGTAATTGACCTTCTATGGAAATGAATCCTAGCAACAGTCTCGAGGAGTCTGTGAGCCTGAGATGCTCAACCAATGAGAGCCATGAGAGCATCACCTGCATTGGGTTTAGGGCACAGAACAGAACTGATTTCACTGACTGGTGTGCAGTTTCTCCCTTGCCAACAGGGGATGTGCGCGCAGTATTGCAATAATGAATAAGCACTGCTGCTATCGCTGCCATCTTTGCCTAACTAGAAATCTTTGACTTTGAGAGTTTCTCACACAAGGGGAGAGGGTAAGAAAGTAAAGAGGCACAGAAAACTAAGGGAAACTGCTCTTCTTTATCTTATCTATAAAAATTGATACAATTGATGCTGTTGTGCATTTTTTTAAATTTTATTTTTAATTTTTTGCTAATGTCAGTTAGATTGTTTTAAAATATCCACACACCAAAATCTGACTACCAAGCAAATTTAATGAAAATGAAATGAAGGTGAGTTAGTGGAAAGCACAAGGCCATATTATATTAGGCTCCAGCAAATTTACAGGAAGTCACTGCACGAAGAGGTAGATCTGAGTTGCACATTATATGATTCCCACAAAGATTAAGGAAATCTGAAGCTTTCAATATATTTTTTTTTTATTCTTTTTTCATTTCATTTTTAAACACCTGACCCAGACCCCAACCCTCACAGGAGCTGTAAAGATAACAGCAATAACCCGCAATGTAACTCTAATCCTAACCCTTACCCTGATTCTAAAATCGTCTCTAACTCCAAATGCAACAACAAAAATGATGCTAGAAGTTTGTAGCAAAAGGAACCTTAACCCTGATCATAATCCAAAAACAATCATTAAGGTAACAATAATATTTACCTTAAGAGTAATATTAATCAGAGCCCAGATGATGCCTGCATCCAATCAGAAGCATGCTTTGTATTATTTAAGAGTTGTATTTTTTCCAATGAACTCTCTCTATTATCACTTTTATAAAGTAACAGAGTCTGTTCTTTTTCTCCTGACACTGTGCCTTACTCCTGACATCCCCAGGAAATGACCCAGATAGGGCACCATCAAAGTAATGCTAATAGTAATGTCAATCCTAAGGGTATCTCTAGCCTCAGTGTTAATGGGACGCTAACAACAATCCCAACAGCCTTAAACATTCTGGTGGTGTGAAAGAGGTGCTGCCTTGCACATGCTGGGCAGTCCCATTGCCTGTTAAATGCAGGCGGCAGCGTAGAAACATGATGCCCGTGGTCAGAATGCCCTGTGGCAGATCCTGGCACCGGAGAACTGACCGGAGAACCATGAGAGAACTGACAACAAATCACTCGACATCAGAACCGACCCAGTGGTTATTTACAAGCCTTGGGAGACCCAGACAGGATCTCAGAGTGGTGAATGTAGGTACAGAAGTTGTTACTACTCTGTTTTCTTCTAAAAGAAGTGGTTTTTTTTCATCTCAGAAGTTTGGGGGGGGAGGCAGGAAAGGGATATCAATTTAATTACTCATTAATTTATTGACAGACATTCACGTTTGCTACGTTTGGAGAAGTTTTTATTTGTTTGCTTTGGTTTGATTTTTTTTTTTCTTTTTTTTTTCCCCCTTCCCTCCTCTTCCATCTTTGTGTTCTTCCCCTATAATCAAAAGAGAACTGATCCCCAGGGTCTGTCCCGCAGACGTTCTTTCCGTGGTCTCTGCTGCCACCTGCTGGCCAATAAGCGGAACTGCCACTGTTGGGCGTTGGGTGCCGCAGGAAGCACAACGCAGATCTGAGTTCTGACCGGTCTACGCAGCAAATCCGCCAATCTTTATTGCGATAAGCCCTCCAGACAAGAGCATACAGTCTTTGCCTGAGGGCAGGGTTAGTAGTAATGGATGTCAGTTTTGAAATTTCCAGTCCATTCACCATAGCACTTTCTGCCTCCATGTCCCATAACCAGAGCAGCTATGCTGGCATGCTCTCTTGGTTTCTGTCTAAACCACTGTACTATATCCATCAGTTCAGCTGCTGTATTATGGGCAGCAGGGTTTGGGGGGTTGGACACTGGTCAGGGCACTCCCACCAGCCTATCCTGCATTTATTTTTTTTCATTTATGGGTTACAATCAGTCAGATCTCAAATAGATCTAGTCCAAATGGAACCTCAAAATCTGACCTTTTAGTGCCTTCATTTACAGAGTCCATTTTATACAGATTCCCTTGTACAGGGCCCCCATGGTCCTCCAGACAGTTGTTACTGATCTTCCATAGGAGAATGATTGAATTAGGTTTTTTTCCCATCAAAACTGCCACCTGTCTTTCCAGTTTTTCAACACTATCATTCAATAGCTGATTTGCATCAGCCTGAGCCTCTTCAGTTATGTTCAGACAGTTCAAGGCCATCAGCAGTGGCCATGCCACCATGAACACAGCTAACTGTCATTCTCAAGTTGTAAGTATGTCTTTGCTAAGACCATGGAAATACTCAGTCAGGTGGGCCAGGGACTCATGGACCCTCCCTCCGTCCCACACAGGGCCCCATTTTTCAGTGACAGAAGCAGTGCTGCATTTTGAGGATCCTAGGAATCCCAGGACATGCCCTGACAAAAGGTCATTCAAAGGGGTAGTCTTTCCCCATCCAAACCACCCCATGATATTCACAGAATCACAGAATTGTAGGGGTTGGAAGGGACCTCCAGAGACCACTGAGTCCAGCCCCCCTGCCAAAGCAGGTTCCCTACACCACGTCGCACAGCTCAGCATCCAGGCAGGTCTTGAATATCTCCAGAGAAGGAGATTCCACAACCACCCTGGGCAGCCTGTTCCAGTGCTCTGTCACTCTCACCATAAAGAAGTTATTGCACACATTAGTGCAGAATTTCCTATGGTCCAGTTTCTGTCTGTTTCCCCTTGTCCCTCCTCCACACACTGCTGAAAAGAGTCTGGCCTCACCTCTTTGCCCCCCACACCTCAAATACTTATAGAACCTGGATCCTGTCCCCTCTCAGCCTTCTTTTCTCAAGGCTAAACAGACCCAGTTCCCTCAGTCTCTCCTCATAGGGGAGATGCTCCAGGCCCTTCACCATCTTTGTGGTCCTCCACTGGACTCTTTCCAAGAGATCCCTGTCTTTTTTGTACTGGGGAGCCCAGAACTGGATACAATATTCCAGATGAGGCCTCACCAGGGCAGAGTAGAGGGGGAGGATCACCTCCTTCGACCTGCTGGACACACTCTTTTTAATGCACCCCAGGATGCCATTGGCTTTTTTGGCTACAAGGGCACACTGCTGGCTCATGGTCAATCTGTCGTCCACCAGGACGCCCAGGTCCCTCTCAGCAGAGCTCCTCTCCAGCAGCTCTTCCCCCAGCCTGTACTGGTGCATGCAATTATTTCTACCCAGGTGCAAGACTCTACACTTGCTTTTGTTAAACCTCATCTGGTTTCTTACTGCCCAGCTCTCCAGCCTGTCCAGGTCTCGCTGAATGGCAGCACAGCCTTCAGGTGTGTCAGCTAATCCTCCCAACTTTGTGTCATCACAAACTTGCTGAGGGTGGTCACTATCCCCTCATCAAGGTCGTTGATGAAGATGTTGAACAAGACCGGACCCAGCACAGACCCCTGGGGGACGCCGCTAGTTACAGCCCTGCAGCCAGACACCGCACCGCCAACGACAACCCTCTGCACTCTGCCAGTCAGCCCATTCTCGACCCACTTCACTGTCCACTCACCTATCCCATACTTCCTCAACTTTGGTATAAGTATGTCATGGGAGACTGTATCAGTTATAGAGGTTATAGAGTTCAATTCCTGTAGTCAGTTTGGCGGCCCATGTGGGACCAGCTCTGTTCGCTGCAGGACCAGCTGAGAGGGAGACACTTTTGGCGCACCCTGAGATTTCTCTGAAGGACTCCCTTCCTCACCTGATCACTGCAGGGACAGACAAGGACCACCCACAGGTGGACCAGGTATGTGTATGGTAAGTGGAGCCCATATGTCTTGAGGAGACATCCTACACAGTTTACAGCCATACGTGCTGCTCCCAGGGAGGTGAGCTCATGGCTTTGGTTGCCAGCTGGGGTAGGAAGACTCCTTGGGTGAGTTCCTATGAAAGGGAACTGTATGTCATATGAATGGAAACAAGAACAAGTACTCTCTCCCAGGTAGTTGACAATAGGAGGGACCTAGGTTGGTCTCTCCTACAGGTATGGGATATAGTGGATAGCCTGTCAAATGGTAGCCTGGGTTCTCCAAGGTGTAATCATGTGGCTTATAGGTTGTATGTTCAATATTATCATCTGCTTTAAGTGTTTGGTACCGTGTGTCAAGCCGACTCTGGGAAAAACATTAACGTTTGCAACTGGTCGACCAGAGTATGAGTGTTATTAAGATTCCAGCTAGAAAACGTTGTCAGCATTGTGTAGTATGAATAAACCATGGTTTTTGATCTAAATGTCAGAGTGAGTGTGGTGTGAGTGAGACACAGAACAGCTGCAGGGTGAGTGCCGAGTCCCGATCCATGTTTCCTTCCTCCTGTGAGGGAAATGGCCAGACACGGACAAAGTGAAAGACTGTGTTGTCTGTCCACTCATAAGTACTTTCTGCTTGTGTGTAAGAAGACGGGAGTTTGTACTCTGTAGATTAGTAAGATTGTCCTGAGGAGAGGTGTACATTCCACCTGACCAATGAGTGTCAACCCATTTATGTAATACTATGTACTGCTTGCGAGGAAGTGTGTGAGGGAGGTGGTTCAATCAGTGCTGGTTCTGTGGCACAGTGTTTATAACTGAAGAATACAGACTGTATTAAGGGAGTTTATGTGAACTGAAGAACTGTACGTTTTGACAAACTGTTTTGATGGTATAAGAAAGTGTAATTGTTAATGATATATGAAAGTGTAGTTGAGGGAATGTGGAAGTGTATCTGAGCATAGAAATAGAGGAAGCATTTACAGAGGAAAAAGGATTAAAGTGAGTTTACCTGCATTGACATGAGAGCAACACCCTGCCAGACCGCTGCCCTGTGAGCAGAGCAGAGCAGAGCAGAGACACAGTCCCCATGTATCAGGTAGTGTTATTCTGCTTACCAAAAGAATGAGTTCACTACAGAAGAGGCAAATCTTCCCCTCTGCTCCATCTGTGGCATACTCTGGAGTTCAAGGCATTGCAAAGCTATGGCACATCTACTTTCTTTCAATGATGACGCCTTTGTGTGCTCTGGGCTCTCATTTCAATTGCATCTAAAGAAGTCTAGGGTCATGCCAGCTGACAGGAAGCTGGCAAATGTTGTCTCATTGTAAGGAAGAGCAAGAAAGATGACATGGGCAATTATGGACCTGTCAGTCTCACTCCAGTGCCTGGTAAAATTATGGAGAAAATGATGGTGGGAGTTATGGAAAAACAGCTGAAGGACAATTCTGTCATTGGTCGCAGCCAACACAAGTTTGTGAGGCAAAGGTCCTGTTTAATTTAAGCTCATTTTGTGACACAGTTATCCATTTAGTTGACCAAGGGAAGCCAGTTGATGTAATCCTTGAGGATTTCAGTGGAGATTTTGATACTGTTTCTCACAACAACCTTCTGGACAGAATGTTCTGCATATGGCTAGACAGAAACACAATGTGGTGGGTGAGCAGTTGGCCAGTAGGTCAGTCCCAAAGGATTATAGTCAGTGGGTTCCATCAGGCTGGTAGATGGTCACTGTCGGGGTCCCCAGGGTTCCATTTTGGGGCCACTTTCCTTTCATGTTTATGCAGATGACTTGAATGCAGGACTAGAAGTCGTTCTGAGCAAGTTTGCTGATGAGACCAGATGAGGAGGTGCTGTTGCCTCCACTGAGGGTGGAGAGGACTTGCAGAGAGATGTGGACAAGTCAGAGAAGTGGGTACCAGTTGGTACTAAGCACCAAGTGCATAAAGTATAACAAGAACAAGTGCCTGATTGTGCACCTCAGAACATAAAGGACATCAAACTCTGGGAGAATGTGCAAACGAGGGCACTGGAACTGAGAGATCTGAAGTTCAGAGTTTCACAGGGATTGACTGCTTGTTCACACTGGGCCCTTCTCACATCCCTTCTCACATCCTGCAATGAAACATAGGTCTCATATGGGACATGAACCTCAAAGCGTCCTTGCACCACATGTAGAGCCTGGGATCTTCTGTCCCCATGTCTTTCATTTAACATCATACGGACCTCCAACCCATTGCCCCAGGAAATGCCAGGAGCCAACATGAGATACAGGACCTCTCTACCACTGGTCTTGCAATCAGGGCTTGACCTGTCTGCTTCATAAGGCAAAGGAGAGGTTTCTTAGCATGCCAGTGCCTTTGCCTGCCTGTAGTCATGGCTTCCAGTTATCTTCTCTAACAAGTCCCTTGGGAAGCTTACTTGGTAATGTTCCTCACTGGGCCCATTAGTACTCCAAGAAACTTCACTGTTACTTCTGACTTTGTCTTGTTGAGCACTTTGTGCAAACTTCTCTCTGCACTGGAGGCTGACGAACTCAGCATCAAATGCACCCTGGGACCATTATAACCTAAAGAATCTCCTGTGCCTTATGCCATCTTGTTATCTTCTTCAGGTTATCAGAACTTGTTCAGCAAAAAGGAGGGATATCTGGAGAGAGCTTGAAGAATCCAGTATAAATTTCTTGTCTATTTATTTATAGTTGGGTTTAAAGAAGACATTAAAGCAGCACTGTGCAACTGATACCAATCCAGGATGTCCCAATGAGTTCTGTACTGTTACTGTGTTGACAAAGGTCCTTCTCAACCTCCCCACCCAATTTCTGCTCACAATGGACCTATGGGACTTGCATCACTTTTCTTCACATCACTCTTCTCCTTCATCCTTCGGATGCATTCATCCGCTCAGTGTTAAAACTGCTTTGCACCAACTCCCACTGGCTTTCCTCAGAGAACCATCTGCACATGGAAAAGGAAAGATTTCTCTTTTTTATCTGGCCAGCAAATGGAAAGAAAGGTGATGCAATTGAATGAACAGTAAAACACAGTGATCAACTGCATGCCATGTTCAAGCGGCATCTATTGAAGTTTGTCTTTCATATGGAATATTTTTAAAAGAAATGATTTATACTGAGGTAGGATAGGATAGATTGAATCACAGTGAAGTAGTTGACAACAGAGGCCATCAGACTCTGAGAGATAGAGCAAATTCCAGTAATCTTCCTGGGATAGATCAGCCAGGTAGTTGAGAGGTATCAACTTAAAATTGATCAGGACTTGTGAGTATTTCACACATTGAGATGGGTTAACACATTCTCATTGATTTATATCTTTGTCTCCAGCTCTGTTTTTCACTTTTACTGACATTAATGAACATCTTTCAGACTTCGTGCCTTAATAAAAAAGAGACAGTGATTGAGAAAAAGAAAAAGTATAAGAAGAAAAAGAAAAAGAATAGATAGGAAGGGATAGATCAAATCACAGTGAAGGAGTTGACAACACATTCCATCAGACTTTGGGGAGATGGAACAAATTCCAGTAATCCCCCTGAAAGTCAGAAATCAGACAGATAATTGGGAGGTATCTGACTGAACAAAGAGCAAGGGATGGAGAAATCTGGAGGGCAGTGGGAGTAGTGTGTGCCCAAATGGCCTGCTGAAAACATGCCCTTAACCATGGCCATTTATTTAGGAGAGCTGAAAAAACTTGGAGGATGAGGCACATCAAATAGGCAGCAGGGAAGAGTAGTGCTGGGCACCGGGCTATAGTCACAGGGCATTGGCACTGGCACCGCTGTCTGTGTCTCTGAACCTGAAGACATTTGTGTCCAGCGAACACAGTTCTGGAAAACATTGTAGTTTCAGTAAAAGAAAAAAAAAGACATCAAATCACCTCAAAGATTCATATTTACAACTTAAAATGGAACAAGACTCATGAGAATTTTTCATGTTGAGAAGGGTTAACACAATTTCAATGATTTCCATCTTTGTCTTCAATTATTTGTTTCAGTTTTATTGACATTTATGATCAACTATTAAGCTTACAGCCTCAAAATAAATAAATTAATTAAAAGAGATACATTTGCATCTTGCACATGGCCTGATGCCCCTTTCACCTTCACAGTTCCCACAAGTCCTTCCATGCCGGAGAGTATGAGATCCAGCAGAGCACCTCTCCTCTTTGGTTCCTCCACTGCTTGGTCAAGAAGCTTCCATCTGTGCTCTCCATGGATCTGCTGGATGCCACATGCCCTGCTGTGCTGTCCCTGCCACAGATAATGGAGTGACAAAGGCCACCAAATGGGACAGGGGACAGACAACATCAGATTCCCATCTGTCTGCAGAGGGCACCTTCCATTTACTCTCCCTGATCAGGAAGACAGGAAAAGACACTGATGGTCTCCTCTGTTTGCCATTTCCATTAGCTCTGACCTGTCTGCTCTTCCATCCCCAGGCAGAGCTCAGTGCACTCTCACAGAGGGCAGTCGCCCTTCTTTGTCTCCTCGCCCATCCATCCTAAAGACTCGGTATCCCCCTTGTGCTACAGTGCAGTTGTGGAAACCATTAAACTGTGTCCCCATGGTCCAAACAGGAGCTCAGGCCAGCAGCTCTACCAAGATTTCTAGCTTCTTGTGTGTTGGTGTTTGCATTAGTGCAAAAGCACAGAAGTAAATATCCTAATTGAAAAGCATCACTGGACATTGCCTGACTGGATAGCTCATCTATAGAATCAGTGTGCAGAAGGTGGCACACAAACATTAGACCGATCGTGGGTCTTGGAGCTGACGTAGCAGCACGGACACACCATGGGCATGGCTTTCCTGAAGGCCCTGTGCTGCTCTTGTAGCTGTGAGTGAATTCACCGGACAGCCGGTGCTATCCCCTCTCTGGCCCTCAGCTGATGCCCAGGAAGGAGCTGTCTATCTCAGGGATTTCCCACACGGTTTACAAGCACTTGCAAACATCAGGAGCAGCCCAGGCACCTTGGGCATCACCCAGTGTCTGTGTGTGAGCAGCTGCCTCCCAGCTGAAGGACCGAGGACTCAGAGCAGGAGCTCACATGCAGGCAACTCCTTGTGCACTTCTGAACTGAACCAGAGAAATCCCAGCTCCTGTGGTTCTGTGGGGAGCCGAATCCCATTTCAGCTCCAGGATTTCTGTCAAGGGATGAGACTCCTGCGCTGCCTCAGCTGGATCACTGTCCTGCACAGGGAAAGTCCAAACCTCGCCTTCCTTGTCTGGGTGCCCTTATTGTTTCATCAAACGATCTCTGGGAGCACTCCCCATATGTCTCCAATCAGTCACTGACCACTGGTCATGTGGTGGTTAATTGAGCGGATTTCAAAGCACAGTCATGATGCTGTTGTCTTTCAGGAGCTGTTGGCCATGAGGACCCAGGGACATGTCAGGGGAAATGAGTGGGAAGGATAAAAATGACATAATCTGCTGCTTGCTCGTCCAGGTTCCTGGGACACAGGGAGCTCATAAAAGTGGGCAGAGCTGCAGAGAGACAGCTGTGCCCAGGAGCAGATCTCGTGCACAGCACAGCCTGCAGGTGACAGAAGGAGAGGAGAGAAATTGGAGAGAGCTTGCAGGATGTGTGTGGTGTGAGCGGGCTGTGAACTCACTGCAGGAGCATTGCTCACAGACCATGACAAGGTAAGTCTCACAGCTGACCATGAGCTGCTTTTAATTAAGGGGTAACTATAACTGGGACATCCCATAGGAGATCTGACTGCAGGCACTGCATGTTTCTTTACTGTGGAAAAAGCTTTCTGCTCCAGCTGAGACGGGTGCCCAGGGCTGTCCTGCAGAGCAGGGTCCCTGCTGTGCCCCAGGGGCTGTGTGCCGGGTATGGGACTCTGCCGCCTGCCAGGCTCAGCACTCAGCCTGCCCGGGGAGCTGCCCAGGGCACTGCGGGGAGACGGGTGGGGGGAAGGAGCCCCCAGCAGGGCTTGTGCTGCCACAGCTGCTGCCTGGGGCAGGGGATCACAGCTCCACTGCACAACAGGATGTTTGTGAGGGCACTTTGCAAGAGGAGAGCCAAGGCAGGGGGTTTCCATTTCCTGTTCTGAGGCAAAGAGGTTTGGAGTCAGAAATCTAAAAGGGGCAATAAGAGTTCTGAGAATTTTTCGTCAATCAATTGCTTGTTTTGTGAACAGTCACACATGATGTGCTTTCAGTCTCCCCTTTCTCAAAGGATGGAATTATCATCATTTTCTGTAGGCATGAATAATTCACTTATCCTACAAACAGGCAGCATTTTCTAACTGAAACTGAATGCCACAGAAGCTGGGGTAAAGGGCTCTAAGAGCACTTGGGGTAAAGATATGAGACTTGAAACAGATGAAAATATCCAGGGAGAAGGGATAAGAAAATAAGAGGAAGGTTAGAGCTCCATATGCTGCTTCTGCTTAAGGAATGCTGATCTACATGAAATTAAATGCAAGTAATGGTGCTAAATGTACACTGTTGTAGGAGAATTAAAACATTTCATAGTATAGCAGGAGTAGTGCGTCTGAGAATGGTCTGGACTTGTCATTATCTTCTGCACTCTGAGCAGGACTCCAAGCCCAACAACAGCAGATGCCCAACAGCAGCTCCATCAGTGAGTTCCTCCTGCTGCCGTTGGCAGACACGCGGCAGCTGCAGCTCCTGCACTTCTGGCTCTTCCTGGGCATCTACCTGGCTGCCCTCCTGGGCAACGGCCTCATCAGCACAGCCGTAGCCTGCGACCGCCGCCTGCACACCCCCATGTACTTCTTCCTCCTCACCCTGGCCCTCCTCGACCTGGGCTGCATCTCCACCACTCTCCCCAAAGCCATGGCCAACGCCCTCTCGGACACCAGGGCCATCTCCTACACAGGATGTGCTGCACAGCTCTTTTTCTTTACCTTCTTCATGTCAGCAGAGTATTCCCTTCTCACCATCATGTCCTATGACCGCTACGTTGCCATCTGCAAGCCCCTGCACTACGGGACCTTGATGGACAGCAGAGCTTGTGCCACCATGGCAGCAGCTGCCTGGGGCACTGGGGTTCTCAATTCCCTGCTGCACACTGCCAGTACGTTTTCACTGCCTCTCTGCCAAGGCAATGTTTTCAACCAGTTTTTCTGTGAAATTCCCCAGATCCTCAAGCTCTCCTGCTCAGAATCAAATCTCAGGGAAGTTGTGTTTCTCATTTTTACTATCAGTTTAGACGTAGGCTGCTATGTTTTCATAGTTGTGTCCTATGTGCAGATCTTCCTTGCTGTGCTGAGGATGCCCTCTGAGCAGGGACGGCACAAAGCCTTCTCCACGTGCCTCCCTCACCTGGCCGTGGTCTCCCTGTTTCTCAGCACTGGTGCTTTTGCCTACCTGAAGCCCCCCTCCATTCCCTCCCCACTCCTGGATCTGACAGTGGCACTTCTGTACTCAGTGGTTCCTCCAACACTGAACCCTATTATCTACAGCATGAGGAACAGGGAGATCAAGCACGCTCTCAGGAAGGTGTTGCAATACTCACTATTCCCGCTTCAATAAAGTGCACATCTTCATCGCATGATTCCCAGTGATGGTTCTTCATCTTTTATGCATCTTTGATTGTTTGATTATGTGAGATATAGCAACGTGCAAAAAAATGTTATTGAACTTATAAATAAAAATTTGTTTCACTTCTTTCACACCTACTATCCATTTTCTCACTCCAAGAGCTCATGTAAACATGGAACCAGAGTCCCCGAATAGGTTAAGAGTTAAATAAATAGCATTCAAAATACGCTTTTCCTTAGCTCTTCTCTTATCCAACTTTGTCTGGATTTGGGGAAGGTACAGCCACAGATAGAAGCACAACTAGTTCTTTTCATTCCTCCTCTCTTTACACTGCCACAGTGCACAGAGGATTCGAGTCCTCTCATTTCTACAGGCCTGACGGTCTTGTGTGTCTCACAGCAGTCCCGTCGTCTCTACAGCAGCACTCAGGGGTTTGCTTAATTTTCTTATCTCAATACTTGGAACAGCTACAGGACCTGTAGCATAAGTGACCGCAGAGCTCCTTATGAGGGGTGGAGTGACAGTGGGATCTGTCCAGAGCTTGGAGCAACTGCAGGATGTGTAGCAAAAACTTGGAGCTATTGCAGGGACTGTGCCAGGAGTTGCAGAGGCTGCAGCAATGTCAGCAGATCCAGCTCTCTTCCCCTTGAAGATGCTGAATAGTGTTGAACACAGCTCAGTAGGTGTGGGCCAGGCCCTGGCACACTGCAGTCATTTGGGCCTTTTTAGGATTACCAGTGCCACAGCAGACCTGTCTCCAATATTCTACCAGTTTCTCAGGATCCTGCAGTTGCTCGGAGATGAAGTTCCAAAGCCCTGGGGGTGCCCACCACTCCAGGCAGCTGCCCAGACTGTCCCACACCCTCTGCCATGCAGAGCCTTCTCACCTTGGGGCAGATCTCTCACTGATATTCCTGAATAATTGTTTAACCTCAATCCTAGAATCATAGAATCACCAAGGCTGGAAAAGGCCTGAAAGATCATCCAATCCAACCGTTCACCTATTACCAATAGCTCCCACTAAACCATGTCCCTCAACACAATATCCAGTCTCTCCTTGAATACCCCTGGTCTCCCAGAGACGACAGTGTAAAATGTGTAATTCCTAATCATACCAACAATATTACTTCCAAAACCCAACGATGTCCAAAGAGCTGAATGTGCACAAAACTTCACTTTGCCAATTTTATCGTGGTACAAACCAAGGTCAAACAGCATAGCAAAATAAATACCCTAATCCAGCATCCAGAGTTGACAAATGATGCAGCAGGGAAAACAAGCAGCAAGCAAGGAGCTGTGAAATGCAGCTTCATGAGAAGACTCAGCAAGCTTCACAAATAGGGAAACTATCAGCACCATGGCCTGCACATCTCCAACTCCCACAAAGCCCTGTCCACTCTGGACAGATGTGCTGTTACCACAACCCTTGGAGCCTCACATCAGGCACCAAAATGACTGTGGTTGTTGAACCCAACATGTGGCTCAGCAGCTCACAGTGCTTTGTGCACTGCCCCATTCCCAGTGGGATGGGGATGAGAACTGGGAAAAAGAGTACAACTTCTGGGTTGTAACAAAACAGTTTACTAAGAGAGATAAAAGGAGAGGAGTAATAGTTATCACTATATATCCGTTGATATAGAATCGTATGTAACAACTGATGCACAAGCACTTGCTCAGCACCACCAGACTGATGCTCAGCTGGGCCCTGAGCAGTGAAGAGACTGAGATGAACTCCCACCCCTTTCAATACAATTTCTGCTTGCTGTCAGCTGATAGACAACGTCTCTTTGGCCACTATCAGTCAGCTGTCCTCACTCTGTTCCCTCCCAGCTCCATGTGCCATCCACTGACCATGGCCTTGGCTCCGTACAACACTGCTTAGCAGCAGCTGTAAACATCAGAGTGTTATCAATGGTTTTCTCCTAGAACCAAAACACTGCACCATAGCAGGCAGTCTGAAGAAAAAAAATTCATCTGAGCTGTAACTCAGATTCCTGTCTGTCCCCCTCCTCTTGTTCTTCCTGATCAGGAAGCAAAGAACAGAATATGCTGCTCTTCTTTTTGAAACCTTTCCATCAGTATTCAGGTGGCTCCTCTGCCATCCCCGGGCAGAGCTCAGTGCACTCTCACAGATGGCAGCAGCCTTTCTTCATCTTCATTGCCTAATCGTAATGAAGAGTCTGTACCTACTTTGCTACAGTTCAGAGGTGGGAACCATCCCACCATGTCTCTGTGAGACAAACAAGACCCTAGGCCTGCAAAGGCACAGAGATTTGGAGTTCACTGAGTGAATGTTTGTGGTCCTCTCATTAGTGTAAGGATTCTTCAGAAAGCATCCCCTTCCAGAAGCATGTTTTGATTTAGCCTGTCTGGGTCTTGCATCTACACTGTGGTACTGATGTTCAGGGCCTTGCTCAGAATCAGCAGCCTGCATGAAAGGAAAAGCTCTGTGGTTTTCTCTTGATTTGTCCCGTTTATTTCCCATGCTACCCGCACTGGTCTACAGGCACTTTAGGGCAGCAGTAGGTTGGGGTTACCCCCAGAGGGTACACAGTAAGATTTAGGACGGGGTATTGGCAACAAGACTTTCTCTGAGGAATCCTCACACAATCCTATAGAACAACTCAGAGGCTTTCCATTCAATCTCCAACAGCAACAATATCCTTCAGCCCTTCTCTGTCACATCCAATTCCCCACCCTTCCCCATTTGGACCTGGTTTAAAGCCCTATAATCAATCAGTGCAGGAGCATTTCAGATGGGGTCATGGAGGAGGCAGACTGCCATTCTTGGGGTGGCCATTTTCCCAGGAGGGCATGGTGGGAGGGCTTTGTCCCATCTGGTTCCACCAACACTTGCATCCACCCAGCAGAAGGCTGTGCCCTCTGTGTCCCACTTGAACTCTGCATGGAGCTTACAGTTGGCAGTGACATGGCTGAGAAGCTCTGGGCATGGATTAAGGGACAGGGAATTAATGTGCCTTCCTAACTTCCTCCCTGCATGCCTTAGCAACTTCCTTGTAATCTCCCCAAGTACCCAGCCCCTTCTTCCAGAGGACGGAGATTCTCTTTTTCTTCCTGAGTCTCAATAGTTTTTCCCAGTTCATCTGCACTGGTCTTCTTCCCCTATGGCTCACCTTATGGCATTCAGGGACAGCCTGATCTCGTGCCTTTAAGATTTCCATCTGGAGGAGTGTCCAGGCTTCCTGGACCCCTTTACCCATAAGGAGCGACTCCCAAGGGACCTGTGCTACAAGTGTCCTGAACAGGTCAAAGTCCGCCCTCTAGAAGTTCAGGATTGTAGTTTTGCTAGTCACCCTTCTGACATCTCCAAGAATAGAGAATTCTACCATTTCATGGCCACTCTGCCCAAGACAGTCCCCAACCTTCTCAACTCCTACCAGTCCTTCACTGTTAGTGAAGAGCAGGTCTAGCAAGGAACCACCCCTGGTAGGATTTCATACCAGCTGCGTAAGGAAGCTGTCTTGCATGCAATCTATAAACCTCTTGGACTGATTCCTCTGCTATTTATTATATTCCCAGCATATATCAGAGAAGTTGTAGTCTCCCAAGAAAATGTGTGCTGGCAATCTTGCGACTTCAGTAAGCTGCTCATAGAATGCCTCACCCATCAATTAGGCGGTCTATAAGAAACCTTTAGCAAGATGTCACACTTACAGGCCTTTCCCCCGATCCTTACAAACATGCACTTCATTCTGAAGCCCAAGCTCTTCAACATCAAAACTCTCTTTAATATAAAGGGCCACACCACCACCCTTCCTTCCTCCTCTATCCCTTCTGAAGAGCTTGTAACCATCCATCACAGCACTCCAGTCATGGCAGTGGTCCCACCATGGGTCGGTAATAGCAACTAGGTCATGGTTTGTCAGATGCACAGTTGCTTCCAGCTCCTCTTGCTTGTTGACCAAGCTGCGTGCGTTGGTGTAGATGCACTTCAGCTGAGGCATCTGCCTCTCTCCCAGCTCAAACAGCATTTCCCTAGGCTTATCTCTGGTAAGCCCTGTTTTGTCCACTCCCCCATCGTAGCTAGTTTAAAGCTCTTTCGATAAGCCCCGCTACCGTCTATGCTACGATTCACTTCCCCCTTTGAGACAGTTGGGTTCCATTCATGGATAACAGACCATGGGCCAAGTAAACTGTCCTGTGATCAAAGAACTCAAAGTTTCTGGCTCAGTACCAACCTCTGAGACAATTGTTCATTGCTTTGCTTTCCAAGCCTGCTCTGTGTCCCTCACTGCCACTGAAGGTATAGAACAAAAAATCACTTGATCTCCCACTTTGTGAACTAAATGGCCTAAATTCCTGAAATCTCTTTTTATAGTTTGTAGTCTTATCTAAGAAATTTCATCACTGCCCACCTAAACTATGAGTAGTGGAAAATAATCAGTGGACCTAACCAGCATTGGGAGTTTCCTCATTATGTCCCTGACCTGAAACCAAGAAGGCAGCAGACTTACTGACAACTGGGGTCCAGTCTGCAAATGGGGCCCTCTATTCCTCTGAGAAGGGAGTCACCCACCACGGCCACCCTTCTTTCTTTCATGGCAGAGGAAGTCACAAGGCTTGGTAGTGACTGCCTTGCATTAGGTTTCCTCCTAGGCAGATCCTCCATTGCCTCCCCATTCTTATCTCCTTCAGATTTCAGAGTGTCAAACCTGTTGCTTAGATGGATCAGGGGTCGAGGGCTAGGCAGGCATGGGGGGGCTCCTGTGATGTTGAGTTGGGACTCTCTTCCAACCCTTCTCATCAGTCAGGTCTGTCTGACTGTGACAGGGCAGGGAGTCAACCACTTTTCTGGGGGTATCTGCCTGGCAGCCTTCCCTCGGGGATGCCAGCAAGTCACTCCACCAGCCCATCTCCCGATCACACTCCCTGATGGTAAACTGTGAGTAAAACCTTGAGTAAAGTGAGAGTTCACCTAGACAAAAGTATGAGTAGAAACATGGACTGACGTGAGGGTAAACCCAGAGTAAACCCAGGATCCCATCCATTGGGCATGCACAGCCTCTGAGGGCAACTTTTTCCAGTGTTGCTGTGTAAAAATATAGGTTCCTCACATCTAACCCATGTCTCCCCTTTTCAATTTAAATCCGTTTCCATTTGTCCTGTTATCAACAGACCATCCCATCCTTATTCTAGCGTTAGGCATCTCATCCTCAGATGGAAACCCTGGGGCTGAATTGGGATCAGTTTTTCAAAGAACCACAGGAGCTACAAGTTCACCTAGCTGAGTTCAGATGTGCACAGTGAGGTGTCTGTGTGTGAGTCCCTCATCTGAATCCTTGGTTTTTATTCCACAGGGACTGCACTACTCATACACAGTCTCTCAGTGATGCCCAAGGTGCCTTGGGTGATCCTAGTTTTGTGCTAGTGCTTGTAAACTGTGACGGAAAATCTATGAGATAGACACCTCCTTCTGGAGCATCAGCTGAGGGCCAGAAGGGAGGTATTCTTGGCCATCCTAAATACCACCTCAGCCACGTGCTTAGGGCACCCATTGTGTCTTTTGCACCTGACCCCATGGAGTATGTAGTGATATTCAGCTTATCAAAAGGATGAGCTCAGAACAGAAGAGGCAGATCTTCCTCTCTGCTCCATCTGTGGCATAGTCTGGATTTCAAGGCATTGCAAAGCTATGGCACATCTACGTTCTTGCACTGATGACACTTTAGCATGCTCTGGGCTCGCATTTCAATGGCATCTAATAAATCTAGGGTCATACCTGTTGACAGGAAGCTGGCAAATGTTGTCTCATTGTAAGGAAGAGCAAGAAAGATGACACGGGCAACTATGGACCTGTCAGTCTCACTACAGTGCTTGGTAAAATTATGGAGAAAATGATGGTGGGAGTTATGGAAAAACAACTGAAGGACAGGTCACAGACAACACAAGATACAGAGGGGAAGGTCCTATTTAATTTCAGGTCTTTTTATGACACCTTTATCCATTGAGCTGAACAAGGGAAGGCAGTTGATGTAATCCTTGAGGATTTCAGTAGAGCTTTTGATACTATTTCTCCAGCACCCTTCTGGACAGAAATTCCTGCATACAGCTAGACAGAAACAGAACGTGGTGTGTTGTAATACAAGAAGAATTTTACAGAGCAGCAGCCATGGATTGAGATAAGGAGTTCACAGAGCAGCAGCTGCGGAGCAGGATAAACAGCATGAGAACAAAGGACATCTCTAGGAAAAGAATGAATGGCTCGTGGCTTTGAAGGGGGGTTATAGGGTTGTTATTGCAGTAGCTTTCCTCCAATTAGCGTGTGTGATTTTTGGACACCCTTGTCTGTCTCCTATGAAAGTCTGGCTTTCGGGCAATAAATTGATGCAGCTATATGTAACTATATTGGTGTTTCTCTGTTTGACCCAGCACGCTGACATTTTGCCTTTCAGGTTCTCCTGCAGTGGTGGGTGAGCAGTTGGCCAGTAGTTCTGTCCCAAAGGATTATAGTCAGTGGGTTCCATTGGGCTGGTAGATGGTCACTGTCAGAGTTCCCCAGGGTTCCATTTTAGGGCCACTTTCCTTTCATGTTTATGCAGATGACTTGCATGCAGGACTAGAAGATGTTCTGAGCAAGTTTGCTGATGAGACCAGATGAGGAGGTGTTGTTGCCTCCACTTAGGGTGGAGAGGACTTGCAGAGAGATGTGGACAAGTCAGAGAAGTGGGTATCAGTTGGTACTAAGCACCAAGTGCATAACGCATAACAAGAACAAGTGCCTGATTGTGCACCTGGGTATGGGCAACCCTGGACATAAACACTGTCTGTATATTGGACACATGAGAGACGTCTGACTGAAAAGGATTGGGGGTCCTTCTCAACATAAAATTTTAAGTGAGTCAGCAGTGTGCCCAGCCAGCCAAGAAGGCCAACAGTCCCCTAAAGTGCATCAAGCAATTTATTGCCAGCTGGGTGGGAGAAAGGGTTGTCCCTCTTTGCTCTGCATTGCTACTGCCTCACCTGGAGCACTGGGTGCACTTCTGGGCAATGCAGAACATAAAGAACATCAAACTATGGGAGAGTGTGCACAGGAGGGCACTGGAACTGAGAGATCTGAAGTTCAGAGTTTCACTGGGATTGACTGCTTGTTCACACTGGGCCCTTCTCACACCCCACATCCTGTGATGAGACACAGGGCACATGTGGGATATGAACTTTAACAGCATCCTTGCACCACATGCAAATGCTTTTCCCAGTGCTTCAGTGTTCCACCACCCATTGCTTTCAACATAGTTTTCAACACCCCATTGTATCTTTTAATTTTACCAGAAGCTGGTGCATGGTAGGGGATATGATAAATCCACTCAATGCCATGAACTTTGGCCCAAGTATTTATTAAGGGAATTTTTGAAATGTGTCCCATTATGAGACTCAGTTCTTTCTGAGGTGTCATGTCTCTATAGGACTTGTTTCTAACAACCCAATATTGTGTTTCTGGCAGTAGCATGGGGTACTGCGTATGTTTCAAGCCACCCAGTGGTTGCTTCCACCATGGTACGCACAAAACGCTTATCATTATGAGATCCTGGCAAGGTGACATCATTCACCTGTCACTCCTCCCCATATTTATACTTTTGCCTTGGCCTTCCCCCCAGAGAGGCTTCATATTCTTGGCTTGTTTAATTATGGCACATGATTCACAGTCATGAATAACCAGTGCAATAGCATCCATAGTTAAGTCCACCCCTCAGTCTCTAGCCCAATTATATGTTATGTCCATTCCTTGATGGCCTGAGGTCTCATGGAACCATCAAGCTTGAAATAATTCACTCTTGTTCTGCCAGTCCAAGTCTATTTGAGCCACCTCAATTCTGGCAGCTCGACCTACCTGATGGTTGTTTTGTTGTTCTGCAATAGCCCGACTCTGGGGCAAGTGTGCATCCACGTGACACACCTTTACAATCATATCTTTTTTTTGAGCAGTTATGTTTTTCTACAGTTCAGCAGCCCAAATAGGTTTACACCTCCGTTGCCAGTTATTTTGTTCCCACTGCTGTAACAACCCCCATAAGGCATTTGCCACCATCCATGAGTCAGTATAAAGATACAGCATTGGCCACCTCTCCCGTTCAGCCACATCTAAGGTCAGCTGGACAGCTTTTACCTCTGCAAACTGACTTGATTCTCCTTTACCTTCAGTGGCCTCTGCAACCTGTCGTGTGGGGCTCCAAACAGCAGCTTTCCATCTCTGATGCTTCCCTACAATATGAAATGATCCATCAGTGAAAAGAGCATATTTCTTTTCATTTTCTGGTAGTTCGATGTATGGTGGGGCCGCTTTAGCACATGACACCTCTTCTCCTGGTGATGTTCCAAACTTTTTATCTTCAGGCCAGTTCATGATCACTTCTAAAATTCCTGGACGATTGAGGTTCCCCATCCGCACTTGTTGTCTAATCAGTGCAATCCACTTGCTCCAGGTGGCATCGGTAGCATGATGGGTGGAGAGAACCTCCCCTTTCAACATCCGGTTCATCATTGACAGTCGAGGTGCCAGAAAGAGCTGCATTTCAGTACCAGCTACTTCGGAAGCAGCCCGAGCCCCCTCATACGCGGCTAAGATCTCCTTCTCAGTTGGAATGTAGCACTCTTCAGACCCCTTGTACGCTCAGCTCCAGAATCCCAGGGGTCGGCCTTGGGTCCCTCCTGAGGCTCTTTGCCACAAACTCCAAGTGGGACCTTTCTCTCCAGCAGCAGTATAGAGGATGTTCTTTACATCCTGTCCAGTCCGTACTGGCCCCAGGTCCACGGCACAGGCTATCTCCTGTTTAATCTGTTCAAAAGCCTGCTGCTGCTCTGGGCCCTATGCAAAATCATTCTTCTTCTGCATCACCTGATAAAGGGGGCTTACAATGAGGCTGTAGTTTGGAATGTGCATCCTCCAAAAGCCCACTGCACCCAGGAAAGATTGTGTCTCTTTCTTGCTAGTTGGTGGAGACATGGCAGTGATTTTGTCAATCACTGTTGGGATGTGATGACATCCATCCTGCCACTTTATACCTAAGAACTGAATTTCCTGGGCAGGCCCTTTTACTTTGCTTCACTTAATAGCAAAACTGGCTCATAGAAGAATTTGAATTATTTGCTCTCCAGCACAGCAGCACTCAGTGGGGGTGTGACCTCATTCAGGCCACGGTAGTCTACTGTCAGCCTCCATTCTCCACTGGCTTTACGCACTGGCCATATGGAGCTGTTAAAAGGTGAGTGAGTTTTACTGATCACTCCCTGATTCTCCAACTGGCGAATCAAATCATGAATGGGGAGCAAGGAATCCCTGTTGGTGCGATACTGCCGTCTGTGCACTGTCTTTGTAGCAATCGGTACCTGCTGCTCTTTTATTTTTACTCGTAGCAGCCTCACAACAGACGGGTCCTCTGACAGGCCAGGCAAAACAGACAGCTGCTTAATGTTGTCCATATCTACAGCAGCGATTCCAAAGGCCCAGTGATACCCCTTAGTATCCTTGAAATGCCCTCTTCTGAGGTAATCAATACCAAGTATGAACGGAAACCCTGGACCACTCACATAGGATGTTTTTTCCAGTCTTTACCAGTGAGGCTTATTTCAGCCTCCAACACAGTCAATTCTTGAGAGATATCCAGAAATATGGATTGATTCTGTCCCTTCATGACTGGAGGGCATTAGGGTGCACTGTGCACCAGTATCCACCAGTGCCTTATATTTCTGTGGTTCTGATGTGCTAGGCCATCAAATCCACACAGTCCAATAAACTCTATTATCCCTTCCACTCCCTTGAATGAGGGCAGGGCCCCTCTATTGGTTACCTGTGATAACTGGAGCAGCCGTACTGGTGGTTGGACTGTTTTGTAGTTCCCTCACCCGTGCTCATAGTACAGGAGTAGGCTGGTCATGCCACTTCCTCGTGTCTTCTCTGTGGTCACGTAGGTAACACCACAAGGAAACACACAGTGCAATTTACTGTTGTTCCTTGCTCAATCTGGAAAGCGCTTGTGTCTAATAGCTGAGAATTTTAATGATACACATGAAGGCTTTATGGTCGTTAATTTCTTTACGATCTCTCGCCTTCAACTGAAGCAGCAGCTAGGCCAATTACCCAGTGACACCAAGGAGATGAAGTGGCAAAATGGCGATTTATTGAAACAGACACATCCTTATATAACCTACGCCTTTTTGTCTACACCCACTGTATTACACTAAGATTCTTCCAGAATATGGGGAAGGGCCTGTCACATCACAACAAGCTACCGTCCCAGCTGTCCCAACAGCGAAGCAACCAGGTAACAAGAGATTCATTCTGGTGCCGTGTGAACTCCTTTCTTACGCCTTCGATTTCAGTCATCTTCAGGGATCGACAAACAGTAACAGAGATTTCCTCCTCATCACTCTCTTCTTCATGACACTTTTCCTTTTTCCTTTCTCGGTACTTATCCAGACCTGTCACCTGGATCTTCTGTTGCCTCCTCCTCCACTTCTTTTTTCCGTTCTAGACGTGAGGACACCCATTTCCATTTCTTGCCTTCCACAAGGGCAACTGATATTGTTACTGGTGCCTCCTGTGACTGATCAAAATTGACTTGGGGATTTCCCTTTTTGGCTAGAACCTCAGCTCGGAAATTCTCTCTTTTCGGAACAGTGTTCTGTAGAGCACGGTAAGCACAAGCCAAGCCCCAAATAAGTCATACCCCCTTAGATCTATCTAGGCTGCGCCATCCCTGACTCAAATACTGGCTTAGTTTCTCGGGATCCCACAGGTGTTCAAGAGTTAAATCCCATGACATTGCGGGCCCCCATGTGTTGGCGAACCTGAAGGCAAAAGTCAGCGTTCTAGGACAAACAACCACACACCAATATAGTTAAATATAGCTGTGTCCATCTATTGCCTGAAGAGCCGTACTTTTATAGCAAACAAACAAGGGTGTTCAAAAATCACACGTACTAATTGGAAGAAAGCTTCTGCAATAAGAACCCTAAAACCCCGCTTCAAAGCCACGAGCCTTTCACTCTTTTGCTAGAGGTGTCCTTGGTTCTCATGCTGTTTATCCTGCTCTGCAGCTGCTGCTCTGTAAAGTGCTTATCTTGATCCATGGCTGCTGCTCTGTAAAATTCTTCTTGTATTACAACAGAATGGCAGTTCCCTGGGGTCTCCAGCACACCCCCAGCCAGCTGGCAAATGCCACTGAGGACCTTTAGGAAAGACATGCCCTGGGTAGTGACAATGTTCACTGGACAACTGTGAGCCCCACAATGGGTCTCGTACCTGTGTGCCACCTTCTGAACACCAGTAGCACGGTGTAGATGCAAGGCACAGCCAGGCAAAATCAAAACATGCTTCTGGAAGGGGATCCTTTCTGAAGAGTCGTTACACTAATGAGAGGACCACAAACATTCACTCAGCGAACTCCAAATCTCTGTGCCTTTGCAGGCCTAGGGTCTTGTTTGGTTCACAGAGACATGGTGGGTTGATTCTCAGCTCTGTACTGTAGCAAATGGGGTACAGATTCTGCATGACGGATGGGCAAGGAAGAAGAGAAAAGGCTGCTGCCATCCATGAGAGGGCACTGAGCTCTGCCTGGGGATGGCAGAGGAGCCAGCTGAGAACTGATGGAAAGGGCTCAGAGAGGAGAGCGGCAGATTCTGTTCCTTGCTTCCTGATCAGGAAGAACAAGAAGAGGGGACAGGCAGGAATCTGAGTTACAGCTGGGATGGAATTGTTTTCTTCAGACTGTCTGCTGTGGTGCAGTGTTTTGGTTCTAGGAGAAAACCATTGATAACACTCTGATGTTTACAGCTGCTGCTAAGCAGTGTTGTACAGAGCCAAGGCCATGGTCAGTGGAGGGCACATGGAGCTGGGAGGGAACAGAGTGAGGACAGCTGACTGATAGTGGCCAAAGGGACGTTCTCTATCAGCTGACAGCAAGCAGAAATTGTATTGAAAGTGTTGGGAGTTCATCTCAGTCTCTTCACTGCCCAGGGTCCAGCTGAGCATCAGTCTGGTGGTGCTGAGCAAGTGCTTGTGCATCAGTTGTTACATACAATTCCATATCAACGGATATATAGTGATAACTATTACTCCTCTTCTTTTATCTCTCTTAGTAAACTGCTTTGTTACATCCCAGAAGTTGTACTCTTTTTCCCAGTTCTCATCCCCATCCCACTGGGAATGGGGCAGTGCACAAAGCACTGTGAGCTGCTGAGCCACATGTTGGGTTCAACAACCACAGTCATTTTGGTGCCTGATGTGAGGCTCCAAGGGTTGAGATAGCAGCACATCTGTCCAGAGCGGACAGGGCTTTGTGGGAGCTGGAGAAGTGCAGGCCATGGTGCTGATATGTGTGGATGTGCTCCCTATGTGTGGAGCTTGTTGAGTCTTCTCATGAAGCTTCACTGCACAGCTCCTTACTTGGTGCTTGGATGCTGCATTAGGGTATTTATTTTGCTATGCTGTTTGACCTCAGTTTGTACCACGATAAAATTGGCAGCTGACAAAGTGAAGTTTTGTGCACATTCAGCTCTGCGGTCATCTTTGGGTTTTGGAAGTAATATTGTCCATATGATTAGGAATTACACAATTTACATTGTCGCCTCTGTGAGTCCGGGGGTGTACTGGATATTGTGTTGAGGGACATGGTTTAGTGGGAGCTATAGGTAATAGGTGAACGGTTGGACTGGATGATCTTTTAGGCCTTTTCCAACCTTGGTGATTCTATGAATCTATGATTGAGGTTAAACAATTATTCAGGAATATCAGTGAGAGATCTGCCCCAAGGTGAGAAGGCTCTGCATGGCAGAGGGTGTGGGACAGTCTGGACAGCTGCCTGGAGTGGTGGGCACCCCCAGGGCTTTGGAACTTCATCTCCGAGCAACTGCAGGATCCTGATAAACTGGTAGAATATTGGGGGCAGGTCTGCTGTGGCACTGGTAACCCCCAAGAGGCACAAATGACTGCAGTGTGCCAGATCCAGAGAGCTGGATCTGCTGACAGTGCTGCAGCCTCTGCAACTCCTGGCACACACCATGCAGCAGCTCCAAGGTTTTGCTACACGTCCTGCAGTTGCTCCAAGCTCTGGGCAGATCCCTCTGTCACTCCACCCCTCATAATGAGCTCTGCAGTTACTCCTGCTACGGGTCCTGTAGCTGTTCCAAGTATGGTAATAAGAAAATGGTACAAATTCCTCCCAAGGGAGGAAGTACAGCCCTGCGGTGGCTCCAACCCCTCCAATGAGCCCAGTGGCTGCTCCAACATAGTCACAGGTCCTGTGGTGGTTCCAGCTCTGGCAATGAACTCTGAGGTCACTTCAACTCCTGCAACAGCCCAACAGCCACTTCAGCTCCTACAGTGAACCCTGTGGCTGTTAAAACCCCTGCAACTAATCCTGGACTTGCAGACAGATGCGCATAGGGATTAGTTCATATATGTTTGCAACTGCATATGTTGTATATGTGTGAAAATACACTAAATATATTATATATGTATAAATACATTTGTCATAATTATTATCCTTTTCTTTTTCTCTTTGTCTCAACCCATAAACCTTAAACCACAGCACTGCCTTGAGATGCTTACGGATCTCCTTGGGACTATTCAATCTGATCTGGTCACACACTGAAGAGCACCAGAAGATCTCGAGGTTTTCTCAGGGAGCAGCTCCTGAGGTATATTCCTTGCAGTAGCTTTGGAAGAGGCCTCCCTCCAGTTCTCTGGTCCTGCTCTAAAGGGGCCCTCTTGTTATGGCAGTGCCAGCAAGGAGACCAGCTCTGACACAGCCGTTCGTATTGCTGGCTACTGACTGCAGCCCTGGATTGCTGCTGAAGAGACAACGGGACTGTTGCAAGACACACAAGACCTTCAGTCCAGAACAAATGAGAGGACTTGAGGGCACTGTGTCAGTGTAAAGCAAGCAGTAATGAAAAGAGCACATTGTGCTGCTGCCTGCGACTGTACCTCCACCAGACCCAGACAAAGTAGGAAGAGAGAAGAGATAAACAAAAGTCTATTTTGAAAGCCTTTTAGGAATCTTTTAAACTATTCAGGGAATCTGGTTCCATGTTTACACAATCTCTTGGAGTGAGAAAACAGAAAGTAGGTGGGAAAGAAGTGAAATAAATTTTTATTTATATGTTCAATAACATTTTTATTGCGGGTTACTATATCACACACAATCAAACAATCAAAGATGCATAAAACATAAAGAACCATCACTGGGAATCGTATGAGGAAGTTGTGCATTTTATGGAAGCTGGAATAGTGCTTATTGCAACACCTTCCTGAGAGCGTGCTTGATCTCCCTGTTCCTCATGCTGTAGATAATAGGGTTCAGTGTTGGAAGAACCACTGCGTACAGAAGTGCAACTGTCAGATCCAGGAGTGGGGAGGAAATGGAGGGGGGCTTCAGGTAGGCAAAAAAGGCAGTGATGAGAAACAGGGAGACCACGGCCAGGTGAGGGAGGCACGTGGAGAAGGCTTTGTGCCGTCCCTGCTCAGAGGGCATCCTCAGCACGACAACGAAGATCTGCACATAGGACACAACAATGAAAACAAAGCACCCAAAGACTAAACTGGCACCAAAAAAGAGAAACACAACTTCCCTGAGGTAGGATGCTGAGCAGGAGAGCTTGAGGATCTGGGGGATTTCACAGAAAAACTGGTTGACAACATTGCCTTGTCAGAGAGGCAGTGAAAACGTACTGGCAGTCTGCATCAGGGAACAGAGAACACCAGCACCCCAGGCAGCTGCTGCCATGGTGGCACAAGCTCTGCTGTCCATCAAGGTCCCGTAGTGCAGGGGCTTGCAGATGGCAACGTAACGGTCATAGCACATGATGGTGAGAAGGAAATACTCTGCTGACATGAAGAAGATAAAGAAAAAGAGCTGTGCAGCACATCCTGTGTAGGAGATGGCCCTGGTGTCCCAGAGGGTGTTGGCCATGGCTTTGGGGAGAGTGATGGAGATGCAGCCCAGGTCGAGGAGGGCCAGGTTGAGGAGGAAGAAGTACATGGGGGTGTGCAGGCGGCGGTCGCAGGCTACGGCTGTGCTGATGAGGCCGTTGCCCAGGAGGGCAGCCAGGTAGATGCCCAGGAAGAGCCAGAAGTGCAGGAGCTGCAGCTGCCGCGTGTCTGCCAACGGCAGCAGGAGGAACTCGCTGATGGAGCTGCTGTTGGGCATCTGCTGTTTTGCCTGGAGTCCTGTTCAGAGAGCAGAAGATAATGACAAGTCCAGACCATTCTCAGACACACTACTCCTACTATAATATGAAATGTTTTCATTCTTCTACAACAGTGTATATTTAGCACCATTACTTGCAATTAATTTCATGTTGTTCAGCATTCCTTAAGCAGAAGCAGTGTTTGGAGCTCTAACTATTCCTCTTACTTTCTTACCTTATCCCGTCTCCCTGGATGTATTCATCTGTTTCCTGTCTCATATCTTTACTCCAACTGCTCTTAGTGCCCCAAAAGCAGCCTCTGTGCCATTCAATTTCAGTTAGAAAAAGCTGCCTGTTCGCAGCTAAAGTGAATTATTCATGCCTACAGAAAATGATGATAATTAAAATTGGTTCCATCCTTCAAAACAGGGGAGACTGGAAACACATCACATGTGACTGTTCACAAAACAAGCAACTGACTGATGAAAAATTCTCAGAAGTGTGACTGCCACTTTCTGCCTCCAATTATTTTTTCCTCAGAACAGGAAATGGAAACCCCCTGCCTTGGCTCTCCTCTTCCAAGGGCCCTAGAAAACAGAGTTGTTCAATAGAGCTGCGATCCCCCTGCCCCAGGCAGCAGCACAAGCCCTGCTGGGGGCTCCTTCCCCCCACACGTCTCCCCGCAGCGCCCTGGGCAGCTCCCCGGGCAGGCTGAGTGCTGAGCCTGGCAGGCGGCAGAGTCCCATACCCGGCACACAGCCCCTGGGGCACAGCAGGGACCCTGCTCTGCAGGACAGCCCTGGGCACCCGCCCGCAGTCCCGGCTGCACAGCCTGCAGCCGTGCTGGGACATGCAGCCCTCAGGGCTGTGCTCTGACACTGCAGTATGGAAGCCCTCAGCTGGAGCAGAAGGCTTTTAACAAAGTAAAGAAACATGCAGTGCCTGGAGCCAGATCTGCTATGGGATGTCCCAGATTGTTAACCCTCTATGAAAAGCAGCTCACGGTCTGCAGTGAGACTTACCCTGTCATGGTCTGTGAGCAATGCTCCTGCAGCAAACTCACAGCCCACTCACAGCACACACATCCTGGAAGCTCTCACCCCTTTCTCTTCTCTTCTTCTGCCACCTGCAGGCTGTGCTGTGCACAAGAGCTGCTCCTGGGTACAGCTATCTCTCTGCAGCTCTGCCCTCATTTATGAGCTCCCTGTGTCCCAGGAGCCTGTCCCAGCTCAGCAACAGATGATGTCATTTTTATCCTTTCCTCTCATTTCCTATGACATGTCCCTGGGTCCTCATGGCCAATAGCTACTAAAAGACAACAGCATAATGACTGTGAGTTGAAATTCGCTCAATTAACCACCACATGACCAGTGGTCAGTGACTGATTGGAGACATATGGGGAGTGCTCCCAGTTATTGTTTGATGAAACAATAAGGGCACCCAGACAAGGAAGGCGAGGTTTGGACTTTCCCTGTGCAGGACAGTGATCCAGCTGAGGTAGTGCAGGAGTCTCATCCCTTGACAGAAATCCTGGAGCTGAAATGGGATTCAGCTCCCTACACACCCACAGGAGCTGGGATTCCTCTGGTTCAGTTCAGAAGTGCACAAGGAGTTGCCTGCATGTGAGCTCCTGCTCTGAGTCCTCGGTCCTTCAGCGGGGAGGCAGCTGCTCACACACAGACACTGGGTGATGCCCAAGGTGCCTGGGCTGCTCCTGATGTGTGTCAGTGCTTGTAAACTGTGTGGGAAGTCCCTGAAACAGACACCTCCTTCCTGGGCATCAGCCGAGGGCCAGAGAGGGGATAGCACCGGCTGTCTGGTGAATTCACATGCAGCTACAAGAGCAGCACAGGGCCTTCAGCAAAGCCATGCCCATGCTGTGTCCGTGCTGCTACGTCACCTCCAAGACCCACGATCGGTCTAATGTTTGTGTGCCACCTTCTGCACACTGATACCATACATGAGCTATCCAGTCAGGCTATGTCCAGTGATGCTTTTCAATTAGGATGTTTACTTCTGTGGTTTTGCACTAATGCAAACACCAACACACAAGAAGCTAGAAATCTTGGTAGAGCTGCAGGCCTGAGCTCCTGTTTGGACCATGGGGACACAGTTTAATGGCTTCCATAACTGCACTGTAGCACAAGGGGGATACAGAGTCTTTAGGATGGATGGGCGAGGAGATAAAGAAGGGTGAATGCCCTCTGTGAGAGTGCACTGAGCTCTGCCTGGGGATGGAAGAGCAGACAGGTCAGAGCTAATGGAAATGGCAAACAGAGGAGACCATCAGTGTCTTTTCCTGTCTTCCTGATCAGGGAGAGTAAAAGGAAGGTGCCCTCTGCAGACAGATGGGAATCTGATGTTGTCTGTCCCTTGTCCCATTTGGTGGCCTTTGTCACTCCATTATCTGCGGCAGGGACAGCACAGCAGGGCATGTGGCATCCAGCAGATCCATGGAGAGCACAGATGGCAGCTTCTTCACCAAGCAGTGGAGGAACCAAAGAGGAGAGGTGCTCTGCTGGGTCTCATACTCTCCAGCATGGAAGGACTTGTGGGAACTGTGAAGGTCAAAGGGGCATCAGTCCATGTGCAAGATGCAAATGTATCTCTTTTAATTTATTTATTTATTTTGAGGCTGTAAGCTTAATAGTTGATCATAAATGTCAATAAAACTGAAACAAATAATTGAAGACAAAGATGGAAATCAATGAAAATGTGTTAACCCTTCTCAACATGAAAAGTTCTCATGAGTCTTGTTCCATTATAAGTTGTAAATACGAATCTTTGAGATGATTTGATGTCTTTTTTTTTCTTTTACTGAAACTACAATGTTTTCCAGAACTGTGTTCGCTGGACACAAATGTCTTCAGATTCAGAGACACAGACAGCGGTGCCAGTGCCAATGCCCTGTGACTATAGCCCGGTGCCCAGCACTGCTCTTCCCTGCTGCCTATTTGATGTGCCTCATCCTCCAAGTTTTTTCAGCTCTCCTAAAGAAATGGCCATGGTTAAGGGCATGTTTTCAGCAGGCCATTTGGGCACAAACTACTCCCACTGCCCTCCAGATTTCTCCATCCCTTGCTCTTTGTTCAGTCAGATACCTCCCAAATATCTGTCTGATTTCTGACTTTCAGGGGGATTACTGGAATTTGTTCCATCTCCCCAAAGTCTGATGGAATGTGTTGTCAACTCCTTCACTGTGATTTGATCTATCCCTTCCTATCTATTCTTTTTCTTTTTCTTCTTATACTTTTTCTTTTTCTCAATCACTGTCTCTTTTTTATTAAGGTACGAAGTCTGAAAGATGTTCATTAATGTCAGTAAAAGTGAAAAACAGAGTTGGAGACAAAGATAGAAATCAATGAGAATGTGTTAACCCATCTCAATGTGTGAAATACTCACAAGTCCTGATCAATTTTAAGTTGATACCTCTCAACTACCTGGCTGATCTATCCCAGGGAGATTACTGGAATTTGCTCCATCTCCCAGAGTCTGATGGCCTCTGTTGTCAACTACTTCACTGTGATTCAATCTATCCTATGCTACCTCAGTCTAAATAATTTCTTTTAAAAATATTCCATATGAAAGACAAACTTCAATAGATGCCGCTTGAACATGG
This sequence comes from Coturnix japonica, assembly GCF_054131305.1. Lineage (NCBI taxonomy): Eukaryota > Metazoa > Chordata > Aves > Galliformes > Phasianidae > Coturnix > Coturnix japonica. The sequence goes on from NC_140699.1 coordinate 3,447,773, forward strand.
CATGCAGTTGAACACTGTGTTTTACTGTTCATTCAATTGCATCACCTTTCCTTCCATTTGCTGGCCAGATAAAAAAGAGAAATCTTTCCTTTTCCATGTGTAGCTGGTTCTCTGAGGAAAGCCAGTGGGAGTTGGTGCAAAGCAGTTTTAACACTGAGCAGATGAATGCAGAGGAGAAGAGTGATGTGAAGAAAAGTGATGCAAGTCCCATAGGTCCATTGTGAGCAGAAATTGGGTGGGGAGGTTGAGAAGGACCTTTGTCAACACAGTAACAGTACAGAACTCATTGGGACAACCTGGATTGGTATCAGTTGCACAGTGCTGCTTTAATGTCTTCTTTAAACCCAAGTATAAATAAATAGACAATAAATTTATAATGGATTCTTTAAGCTCTCTCCAGATATCCCTCCTTTTTGCTGAACAAGTTCTGATAACCTGAAGAAGATAACAAGATGGCATAAGGCACAGGAGATTCTTTAGGTTATAATGGTCCCAGGGTGCATTTGATGCTGAGTTCATCAGCCTCCAGTGCAGAGAGAAGTTTGCACAAAGTGCTCAACAAGACAAAGTCAGAAGTAACAGTGAAGTTTCTTGGAGTATTAATGGGCCCAGTGAGGGCTATTACCAAGCAAGCTTCCCAAGGGACTTGTTAGAGAAGATAACTGGAAGCCATGACAACAGGCAGGCAAAGGCACTGGCATGGTAAGAAACCTCTCCTTTGCCTTACGAAGCAGACAGGTCAAGCCCTGATTACAAGACCAGTGGTAGAGAGATCCTGTATCTCATGTTGGCTCCTGGCATTTCCTGGGGCAATGGGTTGGAGGTCTGTATGATGTTAAATGAAAGACATGGGGACAGAAGATCCCAGGCTCTACATGTGGTGCAAGGACGCTGTGAGGTTCATGTCCCATATGAGACCTATGTTTCATCGCAGGATGTGAGAAGGGCCCAGTCTGAACAAGCAGTCAATCCCTGTGAAACTCTGAACTTCAGATCTCTCAGTTCCAGTGCCCTCCTTTGCACATTCTCCCAGAGTTTGAAGTCCTTTATGTTCTGCGGTGCTCAGAAGTGCACCTAGTGCTGCTAGTGAGGCAGTAGCAATGCAGAGCAGAGAGGGATGATCCTTTCCCTCACCCAGCTGGCAATAAGTTGCTTCATGCACTCCAGGGGACTGTTGGCTTTCCTGGCTGCCTTGGCACACTGCTGACTCACATTCAGTGTGATGCTGACCAGCACCCCAATCCTTTCCAGTCAGACTTCTATCCAGTGTCCCATATCCAGTCAGTGTGTATGTCCAGGGTTGCCCATACCCAGGTGCACAATCAGGCACTTGTTCTTGTTATACTTTATGCACTTGGTGCTTAGTGCCAACTGGTACCCAGTTCTCTGACTTGTCCACATCTCTCTGCAAGTCCTCTCCACCCTCAGTGGAGGCAACAGCACCTCCTCTTCTGGTCTCATCAGCAAACTTGCTCAGAACGTCTTCTAGTCCTGCATTCAAGTCATTTGCATAAACATGAAAGGAAAGTGGCTCCGAAATGGAACCCTGGGGACCCCGACAGTGACCATCTACCAGCCTGATGGAACCCACTGACTATAATCCATTGGGACTGACCTACTGGCCAACTGCTCACCTACCACATTGTGTTTCTGTCTAGCCATATGCAGAACATTCTGTCCAGAAGGTTGTTGTGAGAAACAGTATCAAAATCTCCACTGAAATCCTCAAGGATAACATCAACTGGCTTCCCTTGGTCAACTAAACGGATAACTGTGTCACAGAATGAGCTTAAATTAAACAGGACCTTTGCTTCACAAACTTGTGTTGGCTGGACAGAATTGTCCTTCAGCTGTTTTTCCATAACTCCCACCATCATTTTCTCCATAATTTTACCAGGCTCTGGACTGACAGGTCCATAATTGCCCATGTCATCTTTCTTGCTCTTCCTTACAATGAGACAACATTTTCCAGCTTCCTGTCAGCTGGCATGACCCTAGACTTCTTTAGATGCAATTGAAATGAGAGCCCAGAGCACACTAAGGTGTCATCATTGTAAGAAAGTAGATGTGCCATAGCTTTGCAATGCCTTGAACTCCAGAGTATGCCACAGATGGAGCAGAGGGGAAGATTTGCCTCTTCTGTATTGAACTCATTCATTTGGTAAGCAGAATAACACTACCTGATACACGGGGACTGTGTCTCTGCTCTGCTCTGCTCAGCTCACATGGCAGCGGTGCAGGGTGTTGCTCTCATGTCAGTGCAGGTAAACTCGCTTTAACCCTTTTTCCTCTGTAAATGCTTCCTCTATTTCTATGCTCACATACACTTCCACATTCCCTCAAGTACACTTCCATATATCATTAACAATTACACTTTCTTATACCATCAAAACAGTTCATCAAACAGGACGGTTCTTAAGTTCACATAAACTCCCTTAATACAGTCTGTATTCTTCAGTTATAAACACTGTGCCACAGAACCAGCACTGATTGAACCACCTCCCTCACACACTTCCTCACAAGCAGTACATAGTATTACATAAATGGGTTGACACTCATTGGTCGGGTGGAATGTACACCTCTCCTCAGGACAATCTTACTAATCTACAGAGTACAAACTCCCGTCTTCTTACATACAAGCAGAAAGTACATATGAGTGGACAGACAACACAGTCTTTCACTTTGTCCGTGTCCGGCCATTTCCCTCACAGGAGGAAGGAAACACGGGTCGGGACTCGGCACTCACCCTGCAGCTGTTCTGTGTCTCACTCACACCACACTCACTCTGACATTTAGATCAAAAACCATGGTTTATTCATACTACACAATGCTGACAACGTTTTCCAGCTGGAATCTTAATAACACTCATACTCTGGTCGACCAGTTGCAAACGTTAATGTTTTTCCCAGAGTCGGCTTGACACACGATACCAAACACTTAAAGCAGATGATAATATTGAACATACAACCTATAAGCCCCATGATTACACCTTGGAGAACCCAGGCTACCATTTGACAGGCTATCCACTATATCCCATACCCGTAGGAGAGACCAACCTAGGTCCCTCCTATTGCCAACTACCTGGGAGAGAGTATTTGTTCTTGTTTCCATTCATATGACATACAGTTCCCTTTCATAGGAACTCACCCAAGGAGTCTTCCTACCCCAGCTGGCAACCAAAGCCATGAGCTCACCTCCCTGGGAGCATCACGTATGGCTGTAAACTGTGTAGGATGTCTCCTCAAGACATATGGGCTCCACTTACCATACACATACCTGGTCCACCTATGGGTGGTCCTTGTCTGTCCCTGCAGTGATCAGGTGAGGAAGGGAGTCCTTCAGAGAAATCTCAGGGTGCGCCAAAAGTGTCTCCCTCTCAGCTGGTCCTGCAGCGAACAGAGCTGGTCCCACCTGGGCCGCCAAATTGACTACAGGAATTGAACTCTAGAACCTCTATAACTGATACAGTCTCCCATGACATACTTATACCAAAGTTGAGGAAGTATGGGATAGGTGAGTGGACAGTGAAGTGGGTCGAGAATTGGCTGACTGGCAGAGTGCAGAGGGTTGTCGTTAGCGGTGCGGTGTCTGGCTGCAGGGCTGTAACTAGCGGCGTCCCCCAGGGGTCTGTGCTGGGTCCGGTCTTGTTCAACATCTTCATCAACGACCTTGATGAGGGGATAGTGACCACCCTCAGCAAGTTTGCTGATGACACGAAGTTGGGAGGATTGGCTGACACGCCTGAAGGCTGAGCTGCCATTCAGAGAGACCTGGACAGGCTGGAGAGCTGGGCAGTAAGAAACCAGATGAGGTTTAACAAAAGCAAGTGTAGAGTCTTGCACCTGGGTAGAAATAATTGCATGCATCAGTACAGGCTGGGGGAAGAGCTGCTGGAGAGGAGCTCTGCTGAGAGGGACCTGGGCGTCCTGGTGGACGACAGATTGACCATGAGCCAGCAGTGTGCCCTTGTAGCCAAAAAAGCCAATGGCATCCTGGGGTGCATTAAAAAGAGCATGTCCAGCAGGTCGAAGAAGGTGATCCTCCCCCTCTACTCTGCCCTGGTGAGGCCTCATCTGGAATATTGTATCCAGTTCTGGGCTCCCCAGTACAAAAAAGACAGGGATCTCTTAGAAAGAGTCCAGCGGAGGGCCACAAAGATGGTGAAGGGTCTGGAGCATCTCACCTATGAGGAGAGACTGAGGGAACTGGGTCTGTTTAGCCTTGAGAAAAGAAGGCTGAGAGGGGACTGGATCCAGGTTTATAAATACCTGAGGTGTGGGGGTCATAGTGGTGAGGCTGGTGTCTTTTCAGTAATGCTTGGGGACAGGATTAGGGGTAATGTGATGAAAGTACAGCATAGGAAGTTCTGCACTAATGTATGCAATAACTTCTTTATGGTGAGGGTGACAGAGCACTGGAACAGGCTGCCCAGGGTGGTTGTGGAATCTCCTTCTCTGGAGATATTCAAGACCTGCCTGGATGCCGAGCTGTGCAACATGGTGTAGGGAACCTGCTTTGGCAGGGGGACTGGACTCAATGGTCTCTGGAGGTCTCTTCCAACCCCTACAATTCTGTGATTCTGTGAATATCATGGGGTGGTTTGGATGGGGAAAGACTACCCCTTTGAATGACCTTTTGTCAGGGCATGTCCTGGGATACCTAGGATCCTCAAAATGCAGCACTGCTTCTGTCACTGAAAAATGGGGCCCTGTGTGGGACGGAGGGAGGGTCCATGAGTCCCTGGCCCACCTGACTGAGTATTTCCATGGTCTTAGCAAAGACATACTTACAACTTGAGAATGACAGTTAGCTGCATCCATGGTGGCATGGCCACTGCTGATGGCCTTGAACTGTCTGAACATAACTGAAGAGGCTCAGGCTGATGCAAATCAGCTATTGAATGACAGTGTTGAAAAACTGGAAAGACAGGTGGCAGTTTTGATGGGGAAAAAACCTAATTCAATCATTCTCCAATGAAGATCAGGAACATCTCTCTGGAAGACCATGGGGACCCTGTACAAGGGAATCTGTATAAAATGGACTCTGTAAATGAAGGCACTAAAAGGTCAGATTTTGAGGTTCCATTTGGACTAGATCTATTTGAGATCTGACTGATTGTAACCCAAAAATGAAAAAAAAAAAAATAAAAAAAAAAAGCAGGATAGGCTGGTGGGAGTGCCCTGACCAGTGTCCACCCCCCAAACCCTGCTGCCCATAATACAGCAGCTGAACTGATGGATATAGTACAGTGGTTTAGACAGAAACCAAGAGAGCATGCCAGCATAGCTGCTCTGGTTATGGGACATGGAGGCAGAAAGTGCTATGGTGAATGGACTGGAAATTTCAAAACTGACATCCATTACTACTCACCCTGCCCTCAGGCAAAGACTGTATGCTCTGTCCAACAGAATGAGGATAGCCATTTGATCAGTGAATGATTTATGGCTGTGTGTCATATAACATGGCCAAATAAGAATGACATACCATTAAATATCAGCCTGTGGTCCTCTATGGAGGACTAACAAAATTATATTAGAGAATTAGGCATGAAAGAGGCAATCTATAAAGATGATTTTGAGAGCCCAGTCAATAAATTTTTCATCAGGAACGAGGGATCTCATCCTACAGCCATCACCTTTACATCAGGATGGGTCTATGTTATCCATACTGACCCCCCCAGTGGCCCTCAGGTGCTGTAATACAACAGGCTGCCCAATTGATGAGGAGACAAGAGTGCCTACGGCCAGATGCAGGCTCTGAATGGTGGTGGAAAGGTCAGAGAACCATCTGCTGTCATGACTTAGGCATCCAGCCCCTAAGGTAATCCAGCCTGGACCCATTAGGGTCTTGAGACAACAAATGTTTAAAGACCAGATTAGAGCAGGAGTTCAGTTTAAAAAGATCGATGGACAGCATAATCGGGAAAAAATATCTGTTAAACAGGCCCAAGCACTGAGTATTTATAGTCCAACCTTTTCAGCCAAACTAGATGTGAATGTAACTCAAGAAGGGTCTGGATGGGGGCTCTGGCAGAGCCAGAGTTCTTTGTGAACCCCTATGAGGTTTTGGTCACAGGTTTGGCATGGAGCAGAATAAAGATACATCACAGTTGAAAAGCATTTATTGGCTACCTATTCTACACTACAGGTGGTAGAACCAGTAACTCAGATTTCAGAGGTTATCGTTAAACAACAAGGCCAGTCCAGGGGTGGGTAAAAGATCTAACACACATCTCTATGATGGGGGTGGCCCAATCACAAGCAGCGCTGCGCTCAGTTGTTCTGCTTGCCTGCTCCTCGAGGAGTTTGGAGAAATCTATGCCTGTTGCGTGTTCGAGTGCGTGTGCAATGCCATGTGGAGGGCTTATCACAATAAAGATTGGCGGATTTGCTGCGTAGACCGGTCAGAACTCAGATCTGCGTTGTGCTTCCTGCGGCACCAAACGCCCAACAGTGGCAGTTCCGTGCATTGGCCAGCAGGTGGCAGCAGAGACCACGGAAAGAACGTCTGCGGGACAGACCCTGGGGATCCGTTCTCTTTTGGTTATAGGAGAAGAACACAAAGATGGAAGAAAAAAGAAGGGGGGAAAAAAAAAAGAAAAAAAGAAAAAACCAAACCACAGCAAACAAATAAAAACTTCTCCAAACGTAGCAAACGTGAATCTCTGTCAATAAATAAATGAGTAATTGAATTGATGTCTGTTTCCCCTCTCCCCCGCCCCCCCCAACTTCCGAGATGAAAAAACCCCTGGTATCAATTGGACAGATGCACACAGTGAAGCCAGGGATGGTCTGAAACGCAAAGCAGCTGAGCAGCTTTTAGAAGAAAACAGAGTAGTAACAACTTCTGTACCTACATTCACCACTCTGAGATCCTGTCTGGGTCACCCAAGGCTTGTAAATAACCACTGGGTTGGTTCTGATGTCGAGTGATTTGTTGTCAGTTCTCTCATGGTTCTCCGGTCAGTTCTCCGGTGCCAGGATCTGCCACAGGGCATTCTGACCACGGGCATCGTGTTTCTACGCTGCCGCCAGCATTTAACAGGCAATGGGACTGCCCAGCATGTGCAAGGCAGCACCTCTTTCACACCACCAGAATGTTTAAGGCTGTTGGGATTGTTGTTAGCGTCCCATTAACACTGAGGCTAGAGATACCCTTAGGATTGACATTACTATTAGCATTACTTTGATGGTGCCCTATCTGGGTCATTTCCAGGGGATGTCAGGAGTAAGGCATAGTGTCAGGAGTAAAAGAACAGACTCTGTTACTTTATAAACGTGATAATAGAGAGAGTTCATTGGAAAAAATACAACTGTTAAATAATATAAAGCATGCTTCTGATTGGATGCAGGCATCATCTGGGCTCTGATTAATATTACTCTTAAGGTAAAGATTATTGTTACCATAATGATTTTTTTTTTTTTGATTATGATCAGGGTAAAGGTTCCTTTTGCTACAAACTTCTAGCATCATTTTTGTTGTTGCATTTGGAGTTAGGGACGATTTTAGAATCAGGGTAAGGGTTAGGATTAGAGTTACATTGCTGGTTAATGCTGTTATCTTTACAGCTCCTGTGAGGGTTGGGGTCTGGGTCAGGTGTTTAAAAATGAAATGAAAAAAGAATTAAAAAAATATATTGAAAGCTTCAGATTTCCTTAATCTTTGTGGGAATCATATAATGTGCAACTCAGATCTACCTCTTCGTGCAGTGACTGCCTGTAAATTTGCTGGAGCCTAATATAATATGGCCTTGTGCTTTCCACTAACTCACCTTCATTTCATTTTCATTAAATTTGCTTGGTAGTCAGATTTTGGTGTGTGGATATTTTAAAACAATCTAACTGACATTAGCAAAAAATTAAAAATAAAATTAAAAAAAATGCACAACAGCATCGTATCAATTTTTATAGATAAGATAAAGAAGAGCAGTTTCCCTTAGTTTTCTGTGCCTCTTTACTTTCTTACCCTCTCCCCTTGTGTGAGAAACTCTCAAAGTCAAAGATTTCTAGTTAGGCAAAGATGGCAGCGATAGCAGCAGTGCTTATTCATTATTGCAATACTGCGCGCACATCCCCTGTTGGCAAGGGATTAATTGCACACCAGTCAGTGACATTAATTCTGTTCTATGCCCTAAACCCAATGCAGGTGATGCTCTCATGGCTCTCATTGGTTGAGCATCTCAGGCTCACAGACTCCTCGAGACTGTGGCTAAGATTCATTTCCATAGAAGGTCAATTACCAACCTCTTGTTTTTAGGTCTGCCTTGTACTTTTCTGCGGACAGAGAAGGGCAATGTTTCCAAAAGTCAGTACATTCATTCTGTCCTGTGCTGGGCTCTACCCACCCTGTATTTATCTTGTGCTTGTCTCAATTCTCCCCATGTCAGAATGCCCCCAGTCTGAACTTAATTCTGTTCAGCAACTTTCTTGGTGGAAAAACTACTTATACAGCTGTTTTACAAGAGGGTTATACATTCAGTTAGGGCCTACACTATGTACTGAAAATACTGGAAACTTCCACTGCAAAAACACAATCTACCTCTCCCATCTGTGCAGCCTTGCAGACCCAGAGCATGCCAGGTTATTTCTGCTTTCATAGCATTTGCATGCTGTAGGGTGAGCAAAAGGTTCTGCTGCTTGATTCTTCTGCAAGAGCTGCCTACCGGCAAATGGTTGCAGGGATGGAGGATGTGACAGAAAGCATTTGTCTCCACAAGAGCAGAGTTACATTCAGTGCAGAGTGTGAGAGTCAGGTTGGTGTGGAAAAGCACTGACACGCTGGGGATGATGCAGTGCTCACATGTCTAACACTCACAGACATTACTGTCAGAAGGATGGTGCTGTGTTGTGCTTCTACCTTTGGCAGCCCCTGCAGAAATGCTGTGGCACACAGAACACCTTTGTATTGCACTGACTGCTGCCATGCAGCATGGATTTAACACACCAAATCCAGAGGAGCATGACTGCATCTAACTGCCCTGAGAAAAACTACTGTAGCTGAAGAGATGAGGAGGCAGCTGCTCATCTGCAGAACAAGCAGTACTGCCAGACATTGGGCCAGGTGAGCACCTCCTGCTGCAGCGTGATGATGACAGGGCTGGAGATGATCTGCAAAGCCAGCTTCAAAGTGGGAGACATGAGTCAACATGGCAGGAGGACAGAGGTGTTAGGGAGCAGCCAAGGCATCAAAGAGTATCAAAAGGCTTTGAAAGGTATCACAAAGCGACAGCCAGGAAGACTGGGATTATCATGAGCAGCAACCTGGATGCTAGAGATTATTTGCTGCCATACAAAATGGTAGAGATCTTGCTGCTGACATCCCAAAGCCATGCAAAATGGGAACCCAGAGCTCTGCCTGCACGAACCCCACAGCCATAGCATTGCAAGCTGAGCTGCCTTGCTGTTTGTTGCATTCATCCCAATCCCTGTGATTGAAGACTCGGAATGCAGTCGAGGCGATGACTGAGCATGAGAGTGACTTTATTCAATAAAAGACAGGAGGGCTTGAGAGGTCAAGGGTGAAGATGGGACTCCTCTTGTCAAGATGAGAGTGGCTCAGAGCTGGTGCTGCTGCCTGGTGCCTGGGACTGGCAGCCTGACTCTAAGTCCCCATCTAAGATGCTCAGCTTCACCTCACTGATGCTGCCCTGCTCCTGCATGGTGATGCTGCTGCTGGGACACTCGGGCTGTGCTTGGGATGGGCAGCACTGCAAAGGCGCTGGGTCACAATCCAGGCAGGTGACTGCTGTGTCTGGCAGGCTCAGGTCAGCATCTTCAGCAGAGCCAGGAGATATGAGAGCATGAACGTGGATGAGCCCCTTGTGTCCATCACTGTTACCATGTGGAAGGCTGTCATCCGAATTGCAGCGATTCATGCTTAATAAGAACTCTCCATTGATGGAAAGACACTGCTTGGTTTGGATCTTTGGGGTTGACAAGGGCTCGAATCACCTAGGAAGGCATAGAAACACAAGGGTTAGTTTCAAACATTTGCAAGTTGAATCATGAAAGGTTGTTGATACTTGGTAATAGAGTGGCGGCAGGAAGAAGCAAGTAGGCTTGAAGCAGCATAGCCACTATCTTGAAAGTGATCCTCATTCAGGTCCAGCTCGTGTGTTGTTTCACTGTAATCTGCTTCTTTGGGTCTACCTAGTGGGCAGCAACACTCGAGCTGTTACTGATATCACTGAAAAGAACTGGAGACAATTGTTCTATTCCTAAGAGCTTCAAGGTGTCTAGAAGCACAAATAGAAACCAGCAGTATTTCATCACTTCACCAAAAGGAAGGTCAAACACCTGAGCTGTGAAGAGCAGTTACAGAACCTATGCATAAGATCACACCAGACATACTTTGTTCTAACAACAGTTATGGCACATAGTCCATTTCCTTCAATATTCCCAAAATGAAATGATGTGGAGCATTACAGGGAAAGAAACACTGCATACAGACACTATGACCCTGATTATACTCAAGCAGCAGACTTAAAACAAGTCAGAGTTTTTGATTCCAGGATATTTCAGGACCCATCGTGTGAAATTCAGTTACACAACAGTGCCTAGGTGCCTGCGTTTCAAGCAACTTTCAGATCACAGCCATGTAAAATAAAAACAAATTCAGTGCAGAAATAGCAAGCCTGTACCTTAATACTCATGAGATTATCCATTTTTTACTGCATTCTGACTAAGTTCTAAAACTTGCTCATCCCAGTTCACTTCAACAAGTTCCACCAGTTCAAGCAACGCAGTTCTGAGATCCTGTGTATGTTAGGCAGATAGAATTGAACAGTGCAGAAATAATCTCTGACAGCTTTAAGAGCTCTGTTCTGCTTACAAACTCTCAGTCCAAAACTATTCTCAGTTTTAAGGAAATGAACACCTGAAGCAGTTGGATCATCTGCCATTTGCCGCATTATGCTTCTTGGCATCATGATTAGCACAAAGGGTTTTCTGCTGTCCTGCAGAGATGGACAAAGTCCTGCTTACAAATGGACCAAGTTTCAGTGTACAGCAGAGTTTGTACCAGACTAAAAAGCCACGTCATTCAGTTCATGTGCTCAGGTTGTTATGCACTCCGAAAGGAAACAGAACTAACTGTTGGATTCTGAAGGCAATCTGTGGGGTCCTACATTACCTCCTGATTCTGGAAGAGGAAATTCTAATAGCAAATGCAGAACTTTGATCTTTGTAGACATGAGAAGAGCTGGCATTTAGGAACATTCATTTCAGGGAAATCAAATGATGTGTCTATATTTTTACTACAGATAGTATAGGGAGCAGCCAGTTGAAGAACCAGATACAAAAAAATCCAGCCCATTGGCAGGAAAATACTTCTCCTTAAATTCTGTATGCTATCATGGTATAGAATCAGGCTACAGTGCCACATAGGCCAACCAAGCGTAGAACCAAATCCACAAAATACTGGTAGACAAAGCAGCAAAAACAGGGACAATATTCAGCAGACAGGCCTTTCTACCCACAGCTCAGCATGTTCTGCCATCCGAAAAGCAAGGCCTCTTGTCAAGCTCAGCTATTTCCCTTCTCAGTGTATTCTAGCACCACTGATACCCACTGGTATCCTCCTGTAGAGTCCCATCATATTGTCATCATCCAAAGGGAAAACCCACACAGCAGAGCATACAGCAGTACACCCATGCTCCAAATATCCGCCTGAAAAACTAAAAGACAAGCTTACAAACCTGAAGCACCTCAAATGGCTTCCTGACAGACTGGATTGTCTGTCCTTGCCAAAGCCCACATATAGCCCATGAAAAGCTGGCTCTTTCCCTCAGGAAATAAAACCTTATCGTCCCAGAGAAAGCATATAACCCTCATTCAATTGCCCTTCCACTCAGCTTAGAGCACTACTAAAACCAGCATCTTCACCTTAGCTCATCACACTGCTGCAGTTCCTTTTACAAGGATTTCACTGGCAAAAATGAAATCAAAGCTGTCACAAGGGATTTAGCACAGTTACGTGTTACTGGCTACGAGAGCTGTCAGCACAGTCACCTGTCAGGCTTTGCTGCTGTTCTCTTTATGTAGAGGCACAACAAGGTTCAGACACCTCACAGTGCAATTCTCACTTGGACTGTAAAGAAAAAGGAGGCTTGAAAAGCAGCGTGTGGAAAACAAAGAAACAAGAATTAGAACAGTGGGGCCATGGCACTTGTAGGAATTGCTCCGCCTTTAACAGCGATTCAAGAAGTACGAGGGCATCCCAAACCAGACCAGTTTGGACAGATTAACAACTGCAAGTAGTGGGTTCCAAAATTCCAGACATGAAATCAAAGCTGGAAAAACTCTTCACATTTTCATCTCTCAATTTTTAGTTCATTGTGCATTACAACGGAAACAATTCTTCACATACAACTTGGATGCTAAAGACAAGTCTGACAAAACAGACTGCACAAAAATGATGGATAATTAACAGAGCAAATTGCTCTTTCAAACACTTAGTAATAGAAAGAGATCTCTGAAGTTGCTGTTCTGTAGAGCACCAAAGCAGTCGCTTGAGGCAGTTCAGGATTAGCCAGAGACAAACCAGCCAGCTGTGTGAACTGAGACCAATTGCACTTTTCTAGTCTGTGGCCACTGACAGCTTCTGAGAGCTACCAAGCAATGCAACCTAGCAGAATTCAGAAGGGAAACCAAGAGAGCCTACCTGAGCTCCACTGCCTTTAAATGCTCTGTGCAGAGGGAAGGGAAAGAGGGGAAAACAAACACCGCTCTACATCCCTCTGAGCCAATAGACACTTTGCCCTGGATTAGCTCTGGTGCTGCATAAGCTGGGCTTCCACAGCATGTGTTCAGGCGGTAATCAAGGCCTGCCTGGAATAACACAAAAAATAGAGAGAAACGTTTGCTTTAACAGAGTTTATGTCTTCTGGTCATAACACTTCAGAAGCCTCAGAGGCTTCTTCTCCTGTGCATATTTTCATTCATCTTAGAGTTTGCTTTCATTCAATGTGACCTCTCTAGGCAAATATTGTCTAAGACCATGAGCATCACATAAATGTGCAGATCTCAAGCTGCTCACTTATCTAGTACCCTTCGCATGATGCTTTATTTTCCTCAGCTGATCATCTAGATTGTGTCTGTTGATTGTGCAACAACAGCCTGTTGGTCTCGATTACCTGTGAGAGGCTCTAACTTTGGCCAGGAAAAATCATTTGAGGATAAGTAATTATCTGGGACTCAGTAAGTCTTCCCATGCTTTCATAACAGCCGAGATACACACACACACAAACTCGTGGAACCCCACTGCTTTGCACAATCCTGTGCACACTCACGTGTGTCATGCACTGATTTCCCAGCCAGTCCTCATAGGGTCTCTTACTTAGGACGGGAGTGTAGGGGAGCAGCCAGAAGCTGTTTGCATTCCCTGCTGTCTGCTGGGCAGCTTTGCTGGAGATGCTTGGGTTGCTTTGTTTTTCCTTGGGAGGTGGGAAGGAGCTTTGGGTTGGAGGCACATCCCGTGCCAGAGCATCCCAATGGCACGTGTGGGGCACTGATCTGCAGCAGATGAAGGGGAGGAGGTCCCAGCACAGCTCTGCACCATGCTCTGCCACACTGGGCAGCTTGTTCCTGGCTCAGCAGCGCCATCAGACAAGGAGCAGGGAAGGAAATCAAGGATGGGGGGTACCATCAAACGCAGTTAGTGCATGCCTGTGCAAGACAAACAGACCCAGAGCTTGCAGGTTGTTCCTGCTTTTGTAGCATTTGTGTGCTGTAGCTGAGCAAAAGGTTCTGCTGCTTGAATCTTCTTCTGCAAGAGCCGCCTACCGGTAAATGTCTGCGGGGATGTACTCGGTGTGCACGTCTGAAGCCATTTGAGAACCTAGTCGTTCTTGCTGCAGGACCCCTGTCTTCTGTTAAAAGCTGAACGGTCCCCAGAGCACCTGTTTCCATCAGCTACCACCATCCAAAGCAGCCAGCCTTCTTACAGTCACCTGGCCCAAACATCCCTTTTGCTCTACACTTGATTCCTGCAAGAGATGGGAGCTCGGCACGCACACCATCCTTCCAACACCCCATCCCTGCAGCAAGGGATCACAGCGCTGGCACAGCTGAAACAAAAAGGGTGTGCGAGTTTCCTGTTAGCCCTCAGTGTGAACCAATCTACCACTGAGCAACACCGTGAGTCCCCACTCACCTCAGCACAGGTCAACCTGTAACCCCAGCCTTCCCCTATCCATGTGCACAGGCACACCCATTCACCACCCTGCCTGCTTTGCACACCCCCATGCACACTCTGCATCGTGTGCCCTCCTTTGCATTCACAGACGTGTGCCAACCACCCCTGGGAACACGTACGTGCCTACACCTTCCACAAACACCCCTTTGTGTGCACCTGTGTGCAACCCAACTCCTCAGCACACGCACGCGTTTGTGCCACCCTGTCCATGCACTCACCACGTGCCCTCCAGCAACCAAGGATTGCAGAGATGCTCCAGACTGTGCCAGAGATGGAATCTCAGAGTGCTGGGACATTATTGATCACTAAGGAAAACACTTGGAAGCATATTCAATCTGCAGAAGCTGTAATTACTGGGCACAGTTAGCTTTCCTATGGCTCAGCTGGAGGAGGCGGGTGCTCTCATACATCTGAGACACTCGCACAATGTTGGGATCATTCTGATGGAAACTATGTTTTCAGATATCATGGTTAAAACCATCCAAGATGATCATGCAGAGCCTTAGCTCTTGAGCAGCACTTCCTCCCCACCCTTCACTACTCCAAGCAGCTCCAACAAACTTCTCAGAAGAAATCCAGGCCAGCACAGACCTGGCAGACCAGAACCAAGTGCAGCTGGTGGGACGGCAGTGCCCACTCCTTGCTTCCACCCTGCTCCAGCAGGTTAAGGAGTCTGAGCATCACTGGCCTTTGACATCTCAAGACTTTCAGCACCTCATGCCAACATTTCTCACTAAGATACACCTCAGGCATTGAATTCTCTTCTCACTACCTCCTCCCAGTCCTCCCCTAGGAACAGAAACCATTCAGATTCTACAGCAAACTACAGCATCTACCCTGCAAGAGCACACTGAACCACCTGCAACAATGAAACATGGTTTTGGAGAGTGGGTATGAAAACACACCTTTAGACAGCTGTCTCCCTGTAGCCAAAAGGAAACCAAGAAGGAAAAGTCCAGCCTGAAACATGCCCATGCTACTAGCCCAAGTTTCTCACAGTCAATGCAGAATCCATCCTGTTCTTGAGGTAACAAACGACCAGTGAGTCTCCCGTTGCTCCACCCCTTCTCCTTCAAAGCCTGAAAAAGAAAGAATAAACAAGCAGAAGAAACCCAGACGTACCTTTCCACACACAGAGCAGAAAGTGGAACAGCAGTTGTCTCCTTCCTGAGACATGGTGGGGAGCATCCCAGAGGAAGCCCAAGTTCTTTGCTTCTCTCCACAGGGACTTCAAGCACTCTTGGCAAGAGCTGCTTTGGTTCTTTCTTCAATTGCTTCCATCACCAGAATCTCCTTTGGAAAAGGAACCCGAATGAAAGAATCAGCAAATGAAAAAGAATGAGCAATAGCCACTTTACCAGCTTTCTTCTGACACTCAATTTAGACTCTTGACTCAGGCAAGGTCTTAAAATCAACTGGTTACAAGAACTGTCCCAAAATATATCCAGCTTCTGTACAGCTGCCATTCTTTCTGACAGCGAGTGTAATCACAGAATCATAGAATGGCCCGGGTTGGAAGGGACCTCAAGGATCATGAAGATCAATCACCTCCCTGTCCCTGCTGGCCATCCCCTCTTCTGATGGAGCCCAGGGGACCATTTGCTCTCTGAGCTGCAAGAGCACGCTGATGGCTCACGTTCTGTTTTTCATCCACCAGGACCCCCAGGTCCTTCTCTGCGGGGCTTCTCTTAAGGACTGCTCCTCCCAGTCTGTAGAAATGCCTGGGATTCCTCCAGCCCAAGTGCAAAACCTTGCACTTTGCTGTGTTCAACCTCATTAGATTCACCTAGGCCAACCTCTCGGTTGAGCTCCCTCTGAATGGCATCCCTTCCTTCCACTGCGTCAGCCGCACCACTCAGCAAACAGCAGAGGGTGCACTCCATTGCATCATTTGTGTCTCTGATAACCATGTAAAAAAGCACTGGTCCCAAGACAGACTCCTGGATGACACCACTTGTTATCGGCCTCCACCTGGACATAGAACCATGAATCACCACCCTCTGTCTGTGGCCTTTCAACCAATCCCTTATCCACCAGGTGGTCCACCTGTCAAATCCACATCCCTCCAGTTTAGAGATAAGGATGTGGTGGAGGGCAATGTTAAAGATCTTGCTCAAGTCCAGGTCAATGACATCTGTTACCTTCCTTTTGTCCACAAATGCCGTCACTCCATCATAGAAGGCCACCAGACTGGTTCGGCATGGCCTTCCCCTGCTAAAGCCACGCTGGCTGTCTTGGATCACATGCTCATTTCTTATGTGATCAAGTATGTCTTTGAGGCAGATCTGTTCTTCACCATCTACATCAGTTACACATTTGAATCAAATAATTGGTGTTCCTGTCACCAAGAAAACCTCTTTGTCTTCTACTCCTGCTGCACTTCTGTGCTTTCACCAGAAGCAAAGGAAGAGACCACCTCCTAGATCCAAATTTTAAGAAACCAACACCCAATAGGTGTCATCTGAAGTAAAATAGCAGAGAAATTAAGATGACTCTTCTGCATCCAGCTTGGATCACTCCCTCACTCAGGCACACCACCATCAGATCAAGGAGATGCTGCCTTCAGCTTAGAGACTGTATGGGAAATCACAGCTTGAACCTCTGATTAATCAGCTGAGGCAAGTATTGGGTCAGCTGCGGGAGCACAGGTGAGAGTAATCTAGCTGTGCTCCCAGAAGGGGTGGACCTCGACTCAACCTCCTCTGAGACCTCATTTAAAGGCTGACCACCACTGAGACAGCATGTATTAGAGATTGCTCCCTAGTTGAGGCTGCCTCAGCTTTCTAGTCAAGGTATCGATATTGGTGAGTTTCCCTTTGCTAATAACCTTAGGCTATTTACCACCATCTTGGTTAATATCTTTTTATTAGCCACCCTTACAGAGACCATAAGGGTTTGGGCTTCCAAACTCTCAGCAAGCATTTGGATCAACCAGCTTCCTGCCGAGGAGCCCCCTGCATCACTGCTGCCTATTCTGGTACCGGACCCGCAGATGCTTCAGAGCTCATTAGCATGGACTTCCTTCCTCCCCTCAGCAGCTGCTCCTGCACTCACCTTCATTCCTACTCAGATACCGGCCGCTTCCAGCACCAGCTGACCTGCAAGACACAGAAAGGAAAGGTGGGAGTCATGCAAACGCACAAGCCCAAGGCTGCGTCACCACCACATATGGCAGCCTTGGGAAGTCAGCTGAAACTACAGCCTTTGTCAGAATGGAAACAGGCACCGTCAATTAAGTGTGACCTCTGAACTCATTGCCACCATCAGAAATAGGCACTGAAATCGCTCACTTCACTGCAGCTGGTTAACTCCAAATTCTTTTGCTTTTGGGAAAATGCGGACACGGAATTGAAGGACACCAGAAAAACGACATCTACTTCATTGTAGGTGGTTAAGCTTGGAAGCAGGACTTGAGCAAGAAATGCTTCTCAGCTCCTTGAAAGGCACTAATCCTGACCTCTGCCACAGGTGGCTGAGTGACACAAAAGTTGAGCTGCCCATTCAGAAGCACGTGGGGCAGGCCATGGAGCGGTTACATACCAACACATGAACAGGCACTTTCCCATTGGAAGGGAAATCCCTTCTCCCTGCCATGCCATGCCCACACCGCTCCTCAGGGCTGCACTGACAGCACAGACAGAATTGAAACATCTTTTGTCATCATTGTGGTTTTTCACAGACCCAGACAATGAGATACTGGGTTGCTGTGTGGGTTCCCAGGCGGCACTGCCATTTCCAAGCCATCGCTTCCTAGGGGCACAGAAAGGAAAACACCTGAACAAAATTTCACCCAGAGATTGCTATTTTACCATTCTTCCATGCAAAACAGGAGGACAGTACAGCGGATTTGTGCAGCTGCATCAACACCCTGGGTGCTAAAGGAATGCAAAGACAGAAATATCAAACCTACAAGGAGGGAAGCTATGTTTAGTAATATCTTTTCTCATTTACAACAGGCAGTTGGCACTACTAAAGGAAAATCCCAGGCCTCAGGTTCTGACAGTGCGACAATCTGGCACGGACTCAGATGTGAGTGATCCAAATGGTTTATTCCAGGTTCTAATACCACTTCTGTGAATTCACACGTTTTCTCTCTTAACTTTCCCACAGCCTTCACATGTCCACAGAACATCCCACAAACTCTCCTTTACGGCGCACGTAGGCACTCATCCCACCAGAGCCATCAGTCATTCCTAGCCATGTGCTTCTCCTCCAGTCACGGACAGTATCACACGGCCATCATGCATCTTAAATGACTTAGTTTTTCTGTTCTTTCTGGAGGTGTCCTTGGTTCCCAGCCTTACCTTCTCATGCCGTTCATCTTCCTCTGCAGCTCCTGCTCTGAAGAGTCTTCTTATATTCCCACATGACAGGAAGAAAATGAAGACACAACCCCTGCCACCAAGGTCAGCTCTGCAGCACACGTTACCTGAGGAGCACTTGGCTACTCATGCAAACTGCACAGTGCCAGGAAGATTGTTACATGTTGCACTTCTTCTTCTCCTGGCTCAGAAATTAAATTTTCTACCTAGAAAATGGAAAACAAACAAACAAGCAAACAAAAAACAACAACAACAAAAAACACCTCACCTGACATAAAGGAGACATGATTGTTACTATGGAATTCCGGAGGGCAAGGTATTTGCCCTCTCTATGAAGAAGCTGACTGCAAAGGACTAAGAACAGCCACGATCACGTTGAGAACTTGCGGGTAAAATTTGGGACTGAACCAATAATGGGCTTCTGGAGGTGAGGGTCTGCTCCAGGCCGCCTGGTCAAGGGAGCCTGTTGATGGGCCCTGCTTACTGCAGCTACCAGAAGCACTGCGCTCACTGACTCTCAACTTGATGGGGGATTCCAGTCAGGCTGGGAAATCAGCATGGCTGGCTGCAAGCTGTCTGAGAGCCTGCTGGAGTGCACTGGGAATAACTTTGTGGGCCAAGCATTAAGCACACCAAGCAGAAGGGAAGCATTACTGGACATGCTGCACATCAGGGGTTAAGACTGGAGGCGGTCAGGGCTGTAGTGACCATGCCCTCCTAGAGTTCCTCATCTCAAGGAATGCGGGCCTGGCAAAAAGCAAAGTCAGGACCCTGAGCTTCAGGAGAGTCAGCTGCAGGCTGTTCAAAGAATTCTTGGATGAGAGACACTGGAAAACTGTTCTTAGGGGCAAAGGGTTCAAACATCCCTTTGTGTGCACCTGTGTGCAGCCCAACTCCTCAGCACAGCCCTGTGCAAGCACACATTTGTGCCACCGCATCCACGCAATATCTATGTGCTCACACACACTCACACAACCACATCCCTTAGTGCAGCCCTGTGCGCACACATACTCACACATGTGTAACCCCTTCCTTTCACTCCCAAAGTGCACGCACACACCCGTACCACAATGTCCTTGTGCAGCTCCAACACTCTGCACACCCCTGTGCACGTACATATATGTGCATGCTCGTCCTTGCACACATACCCACAGACCTACACACACCTGAGCAACACCACTGGTTTGTACACTCATGGACACAAATGTGTGTACAACACCATCCATGCACAAATACACACACACACACACATGGATCCCCACTGCTTTGCACAATGCTGTGCACACTCACGTGTGTCATGCACTGATTTCCCATCCAGTCCTCGAGGGGTCACTTACTTAGGACAGGAGTGCAGGGGAGCAGCCAGAAGCTGTTTGCATTCCCTGCTGTCTGCTGGGCAGCTTTGCTGGAGATGCTTGAGTTGCTTTGCTTTTCCTTGGGAGGTGGGAAGGAGCTTTCAATTTGAGGCACATCCCGTGCCAGAGCATCCCGATGGCACAAGGGGGATCAGGGCCCCTCTACTGGTTACCTCGGTGGCTTGCAGCAACTGGAACTTTTTGCCTATTGAGAAAGCTAAAAAGTGTGAGTTCCTCCTGACCCATATCAACAAAAATTTCAACCATAAAAAAGAGACGTCTTCGTATTCAAGCAAATGACAACAGTAAGACCATGCATGTTGTTTTGTTGTATTTCCTCTGTAATCATGGGGAGGATATGAAGAAGTGGTATAATTCATCCACTTCTGCACTTCAGGCACAAGTTCCTTAGAATTGGAAGAGACCCTTAAAGGCCATCTAGCCCAGCTCCCCTGCAATAAAAAGGGACATTCACAGCTAGATCAGGTTGCTCACAGCCTGGTCATTAGTCATCCCAGAGGCAAAACACACACTGAATGATCTCTCCCTGCAGTCATAAATCCTTGGAGACAACAGCATTGACACTGCATGTTACTGAAGCAGTAAAAGAAACTGCTCTTGTAACTCTCCTTGTGCTAAATAAAATGATGATAAAAAGCAATGGAATGCTTTGGCAGGACACCAAAACCATCCTCCTTCCTTGATATCTGCTGCAATGGAACCTTCCACTGGAAGAAAGCCTCTGATGACTTGTCACCCCAGAGAGGTCAGCTTTAGAAGCAGGACTGCTGCACAATAGAATGAACTGGAGCTCCTTAGCATCTCTTACATCCAGGAGGGGTGTGATCAGACCCACCTATCACCTTCAGGTGCGCTTTCTGACACCTTGTCTGACTTCACTGTCACTGTGCCAGCATCCTCAGGCTTAACCTGCTTCATTGTCAGTGTGCAGCAATTGCCAACGTTCTTGATGTCATTGTAATTGTTGGTGTAAAGGAGGTTGCCATTCAGGAACCATTCCATGTCCTCATCATTATGGGACAGCTCGCAGGAGAAGACAGCAGAGCTCTCTTCTTCAATTTCTACATCCTGCAGGTGCTTCGTTACTTCTACATTGCGGGCTGTGGGGAAACAAGGTGAACTGTTACCACTGTTACTATAAATGATACTGGGATGTGGTAGAACGGTTGGACTAGATGATCTTTGTGTAATCATCTATGTGAAGATAATACATTTATAAAGTTAGCAGGAGAGAACGGCAGAAGTCAACCTCAAGAAGAGAAATCTGAGGTGAAATAGGACATGGAAGAGGCCACCCTCCCTGCTCATACCTTCAGCTGTCAGCGTGGTTTCAGTCTCTGCAATTCCCGCCTTGCACTTGTACACACCAGCATCATCGGGCTTCAGCTTCAGAATTCTGAGCTCTACTGAATGCTTATCCCTCTTGATCTTGTACTTCTCAGAGGGCTCGATGGGTGTGTGGCCCTTGAACCATTTCACAACCTTTGGAGAAGGCCTGAAGTCACAGGACAGGATGACAGAATGACGTTCCAAAGCTGTCTTGTCCTCCAACTTCCTGGTGATTTCTATATGGTAATCTGCAAAGCAGGGGTGGAAGAGAAGAAAGGATGAGGACAATTGAAAGAAGAGGAAAGTCCCTTGCGTGTATTCCATTCCATTTAATTTCATGTTCACATCGGTTCTTTGAACGACTCTAAAGATAAAACAAACGATTGTCTATAGGGAATGCCATTGACTACATTTCTATGAAGTAATACTGTACAGTATCTACCAAATGCAAGGTCTAGCTCTTGTTTTGTGCTTATTAAATTGCTCCCAGTTGAGGCTTTTATTCAAATAAGAGTGAGTTGAAAATATAACAAGTACTTTAGGATGTGAATGGATAATCTTACGCTGGGGACAACAGCAGATAAAAAGCCTGCAAGTTTCTTTCAGATGAAATCAATGACAAACCGCACCAAATTTAGGTGCTACCAAACTTAAACTTGTCTAGTTCAGAAATACAATTAATTTCACCTGATTTGACTTCTTTGCTATAGCCAAGGACAAAACCTCAGCTCTGTAAATCTGAATCGTAAGCACATCACAGCTATTCAAACAGATCTTTTACTGAGATGCAGCTGTCTCATTTAGTGTCCAACGACTTTGAACTGGAAATGGAGCAGACCAAAGCAGAATCTAAACATGGCTTCTACAAGGACTGACCGAATGTGGCTGTCGTCACCTTCAAAGTACCTGATACAGAAGGATCACACTCACTGTCAGACAAAACCTCTTTGGAGAGGTGAACTGACTGCCCTGTTCACCCCCACTTTGGAAATAACTGCACTCATTTCCTACCTGCTCCCAGCAGTGTGGGATGGTGGGATAGCATCACACTTCCCACACTAAGCATCCCACCATGTCACTTGTTCCACCTAAACCTCAGTCCCAAAACAAAAGGGGAACTCGCTTCTGAACCCTCTTCACTTCATTTCAGATGTCTTATATGCTTGATCTCCAACCCACCCCCCACTCAGGAGAAAGACCCCCCGCTTACACCCTACCATCTTGTTGCATTCTGATGTTGTCATCAGCCTTCAGCTTGTTGTCCTCTTTGTACCACTGGGTCTGAACCTCATCGTGTGAAATCTCACAGACAAAAGATGCACTCCCATATTCATTCACTTCCACATCTTCCAGTGCTTTAACAATCTTGATATCTCCAGCTGTGAAACAGTAGAGATATATTTGTCAAGGTATTTCCAGAACTGAGTGCAGCATCTTTTCCTTACACATATTTGCATAGAAAATAAGTAGGATTATGTTTTATTCTAAACCATCATCCATTCCTGAGTCATTTCTCTCTTCAACACAGTCAATGCATTATTGCCCTTGAACTTAAAGACAGACTTACTAGCTACAATGGAGCTCCCTGCAAACAGTTTTCATGGAAACCAGAATCTCATTTATTCTAAAACCTTTCAAGCAAAATTTAGGGTAGAAAAACAATAGAACTGACTGAATCTTTAAGGTCATTTAGTTCCAGTCCCCCTGCTATAGGCAGGGACACCTCCCTCCAGACCATCTCTTCTCCTCAGGGTCAAGGCTTCTCTCAAATCATTCTCCTCTAAGCCTGTGCCTGTGCTTGGGATTGCCCTGACCCAGGTGCAGGGCCTTGTACTTGGCCACACTCAAGTTCATGAGGCTGCCAAGGGCCCACCTTTCCAGCCTGTCCAGGTCCCTCTGAGTAGCATCCCTTCCCTCTAGCACATCAACAGCACCGCTCAGCTTGGTGTCATCTGCAAACTTGCTGAGGGTTCACTTGATTCCACTGTCCATGTTGCCTACAAAAATGTTAAATAACACTGGTCCCAACACCACCCTCCACCTGGACACTGAGCTATTGACTGCAGCTCTCTGAGTGTGACCATCCAGACAGTTCCCTATCCTGCAACTGGTCCATCCATCAAAACCATTTTTCTCCACTTTGGTGACCAGGATGTCATGCAGGACGGGATCAAATGCTCTGCACAAGTCCAAGTAGATGATGTCAGTTGCTCTCCCATTATCCACTGATGCTGTTACTCCATCATGAAAGGCCACCAAGTTTGTCAGACATGGCTTGACCTTGATGAAGCCATATTGGTTACCACCAATCACCTCATCTTTATTTTCCAAACTATGCCAAGGAGAAATAGACAGAACTCTACAGTGTTGTGTCACTACAAACCTGTCTGAACCATTGGCTTCTCTGCATGCTCATCACTAGTCTCTTCTTAGCTTGTGTGCCTACAAACAATGTATGGGGAATGTCAGCCACAAATCTTACCTAGGGGACATCTTTGCTTCAAAATCCCTTGAACATCACACAATCCCTTTTAACTCTCCAGGTCTGCATTTATTTATGTCAGAATCAGGCTATATTTCTGTGCTGCTATATCCCTTTTCTTCTGAAGGGCCTGGATACAACTTAGATTAACCTCAGGAGAAGAGTTCCTGCATAGAATCATAGATTTACCCAGGTTGGAAAAGACATTGAAGATCATCAAGTCCAACCGCAGCCTAACCAGTACCCTAACTCTAAAAACCCTACACTAAATCATATCCCTGAGTACCACATCCAAAAGGCTCTTAAACACAACCAGGGATGGCGATTCAACCACCTTTCTGGGGAGCCTATTGCAGTACCTAAAATCTCTAGTATCTAAATCTCTCTAAAAGAGCACAGGTATTAATCTGACCAGAAAGGTTCCTGTTTGTTCATAAAATGAGCCTTTTCCGCTCCATCTTGCATAGGCCACTGGGCACAGGGTAGCTGGGAGACCACAGAAAAAGTGGTTCTGTGAGCAATAGGGAAACTACTGCCTAATCCAACTCCTCCAATCTCTGCGCTCTGCCAGCATGTCTAAATAGGGTGGCAGATACACACAGGAGATAAATATTTCCACTTCCCTCAGCCAACACTGCTCTGAATTTCTATGGGACACACAGTTAGATGAAAAGGCATTTGACAAAGAAGGAAATGAAAGAGTTTAATCTGCTGTGTCATTCTCTCGGTAGCCAGAATAACTAACCCTCGCCAGTGTTAGTTCAAAGAATAGGCAGATTTTATCTCCTGACATGAGCAGTAATTCAAAGAAGCTGGTATATGATCCAGTATCCTGCATATTCACTGCAGGCAGGCAAAGACATTATGAGATAAGGGAGATCTACACATCACTTGTTATGAACACCTCATAAAGATAAAACCACACACAAGAGGAGAGTTTATGAAGAGGACTACTCATGGACTGCTTTCCAAGAGGCATCAATTAGTAACTCTCTTCGCTCATTTTTCACACTACTCTACAGTGTCCTCCTGAGCCCCCTTACTCCTGTTGCCAACTGCTGATGCAGGGAATCCTGAGGAACCAAGGATTCATAGTTGTTCCATCAGTAGTCCTTGGTCAGCTCTCCCTCCCTGCCCCTTCTGTTTTGATCCCACTAACCAAATTTTAGGTAGTCTGAAAAGAGGATGGAAACCTCCGCAGAAATTAGTTTCTAAATATCTTGCAATGGGCAGCTTGTAGGAGCCCCATCTCAATGCCCACAGCACAGGAGGCAGGACTGCTTAGCCCATGCACTAGTGCATTTACCAGCACAGATGTAAGCCCAGATCTACGCACACCAAATACATGCTCTCAGTTTGCACAAGGAGGCATCCATGGAGCTGAAGTATTAGGCAGATATTGTGGTGGGGCAGCAGTTATTGAGACGCCAGACAGAAAGGACACAGATAACGTGGCAACTCAGCTTTACCATTATGACTGCTGATGGAACATCTAATTTCACTGCTCAAAAGAGAACTTCCATATAACTGGAAAGGATGAAATTCACAGGGGAAACCACACACAGACACACACAAAAGCAATACAAAGGAGATGAAGGATGGTTCACATACTAGTGATTCACTCTGAGACGCAAGCAAATGAAAGAGTATCCCCAACCATTTGCCTCCTGAAATGCTAAGTATATAATCTAATTGCTGTGATAACTCTGCCAGACGTGAGTCATACACTGTAAAACCTTATGGGGTCAATCAGTTTAACTTCATAAATTCATTACACCAACAAAAACAGACCATCGTGTCCAGGCAGGTTCATTTCAGCTCTTCAAAGCTGTTGGTAAAACTGCCTGAGAGCTGAAATGCTTACCAGCAAAAGCTAAAACCTGTAAATCAAATGTAATAGGCTGGCTTTGTCTACTGTATAGAAATGATGTCTGAAAAAAAGAAAAGAAAAAAAAAAAAAAAAAGAACCTAAACCAGAACAAATGGAATGGCTGCATAAAACAGCCAGTACTGAAACAGCAACCCAACCTGGTTGCAGAATGAGAGAGAAAATGAGAGTTCACCAAAGTCATGGGACAGGACAGATGTTCATGTTCATGCTAACACTGAACCCAAGTGGCCACATGAGGACAGCATCTAGTAGGAAATCAGAAAAAAGCATCCTTTCATACGTCCCTTGGGAAGGTGGCATCTACCAGGGCACAGCAGACCCGTGTGTTCAGTAACCAGTCTGATGCTTCAGAGCCTGGTGATGAGCTACAAACTGGGGTTTAACCAATGCAACACATGGAGGGAAAATCTGTCTTGAGCATAAAGAAGAAAGAGAAAGGTATCCAAAATGACTAACCAAGAAATGCCCAAACTGCCCATGAAGCATTTCTTCCTGTGGTGCAAAATACCACAATAGGATTTATTTGCTCTTTCAGTTAAACATAAAATGAACATTTAGGGTAGCTGATGTCTTGTCTTAGGCTGCTCAGCATGTGGATGTTCCCTGATCTTCATATTCACACTTGTGAATAATGAGACTTCTCTTATTTCCCTGGGAAGTAATGCCCACTTTTTTACTTTGGCAGAGCTCCTTCCCATCCTAGAAGGGAAAATATCAACGTCAAATCTCCATGAGTCCTTCCATCTCTGCACTGAGCAAAGGGAGCCTTCAGATCTATGCTTAATTCACCCACTCCCCTAGAATTAATGGAACTGTGCTTACTGGCACATATGCTGAAGCTTAAGCACAGTGCAGTGTTTTCAACATGGAGGAATGTCTATAGAACATGCATAAATTCTGGCTGACCTATGACAGCTTAAAGCACTGCAGAGGACTGTTAACAAGCCTGTTTGGACATCACCTTGAATAAATGATGTTATCCCCAAGTAAGGGAAGGAACAGCTGAGCACCGGGGAGTTACACAAAGTGCCAGAGCAAATTCTCACACAGTCAGGTGCAAAGAAAACTCAGATTTCACCCTAAAACCCAGTTTACAACAAGGCTACAAAATCCTGGCTGAGAATTTCTGTGTTAGACTTGAAGCTCAAGACTGTACTGTAGTTCAACCAACAATATTTTGTGCAGCAAGACCTCAGGAGTTCACAAGAAACCCAAAACAAACTTCCATTTCAACTTGATAAATGAACTCAGGACATAATAACAAAGAGTGCTGATCTGGGCAAGTAAAAGAGCATAAAGAAAAGAGAGCAGTGCAAAAGCTATCAAGCAAAAGCTCAGACTCGCATCCCTTGGAAGTGAAATTAAAGGCTCTCATTCATTTCCAGAGAAGTCAGAAAGGAAAATACCATTACATGCCATACCTTGAACCACTTGACATCCACGTTGAGCCTGGACAGCTGACACTCACCTCTTTCAGCACTTGCTACTGGTTTATAAACACAGGTTTTGGCTCTGAGGGAAGAAAAGAAAAAGTATTGACTGAGGGACTGAAATGAGACCATCTTGCAGGTTTGTATGTACAGCTTGGAACAGGTTTAGGTTACCACTTGGGCCCAACTAATAGCCTTCATAGAGAATATCAGCTCTTCTGTTGAAACAAAGTGTCAAATCTAGGCAAGAAAGAACCTAGGAACTGAAGGAACCAAGAGGGTCCTTGAACACCAGTCCCATGGTTGCAAGTCACTATGCAAACATATTGAACCCAAAAGAACATCTGTCCTGCAGGCAACCAAAACCTGAGTTCCTTTTACTTAAGACCCACTGTGAAACATCAAAACACATAAACATGTGATAGTCAAACCACTGGCTGCCTTTTCATGACCCAGAACAGTACTCCTGGCTTCCTGAACAGACTCCTCATTGTGGGAATACAAGAAAAGCTGTTCAGAGCAGCAGCTGTGGAGCAAGATAAACAGCATGGGAACCAAGGACACCTCTGCAAGGAGAAGAAGAGTCTCACAGCTCTGATTGGTTATGTGCCTGCATGGACAGTTGAAAAGTGTTTTGTAGAATGCTTTGTTGACATGTAAGATGTTTGGGAAAGTTGTAAGGGCGGATGGGAAAGTTAGAAAATAACAACTTGTGAAGGTATATAAGGGATGTGAGAACTTGTAATAAACGATTTGGATCGTTCACATCTGAGTCCGTGCCGAGTCGCTGCAAATGGCGCCCACAACGTGGGGCAAATCAACCCGCGGCTGAGCGAGCCCGGTCCGGCAGCGTCGCCCGACTGAACTTCGGAGAGACTGTTTCGCGCGCACCCGCCCCGTTCTGCAGGACAGAAGGTGAGCAGTAGGAACTATGGGGAGCTCACTAACGAAGGAGCAGAAAGTAAATCTCGAAGTATTGCGGTCAGTGTTACCGTATCAGGATAAGACTGTGTCTACTAAAGCATTAGCTACTCTTCTTAAATGGATAAGCAAAAATGTCCCTGAATTTCCAAAAACTGAGTTCTCTCTCGATGGAGAACTTTGGGACAGAATCGGCTCAAAACTCTACGAGGCTTCTCTCGCTAAAGACAGAAAGGCTGCTAAGCTGTTGCCCGTTTGGAGCCGGATAATGGAAGGGATTAAGCAATCACGACGGGAAAGAATTTATTCCGACCATTCCCTGCCGCCCTCCGTCCCAACCCCGCCGCTGCCTCTCGCTGCGGGAAGCGGCCCGTGCCCGGATCCGACCGGCGGCTCCGACCCCTCCCCGATTCGGGGAGACGAGGGGCCGCGGCCGCCCCCCTTCGCGCTCCCGCCGTTCGCTCCTCCCCCGACGTTCGCCGCGTTGCCACCCTCTACGGCGCCCTCGCCCTTCGCTCCGCCTACGACGTTCGTCGCGCCGCTTCTGCCCTCCTCCCCCCCCACGTCATGCGCTGCTGCGTCTGTGCAGCCGGCGTGTAACGTGGTTAAAGACACGGACGGATCGAAACCAGGGGATCGTTGTGACCCCGGTCCAGAAGATCCAGAAAGAGAATCAGACGCATTTCCTCCTGATGATACTTTGAAGGAAGCAAGAGTGACAAATTTCCCTACAGCGTACTGTGATGTCTTAGAGCAATGCAAAAAAGAAACAATATTAAGAAGTGATGCTGACACGTTGCAGACCTTTCCTAATCAGGTCCCCCGTTTGGAATCTCTGCCTTATGAGGCAGTGAAGGAGCTAAGGGAGTCAGTGAGAACATTCGGAGTTCAGTCAGCCTTTACATACAATCTTTTGGTTACAAACAGTGACAGTTACGCTATGACCCCTCACGATTGGAAAACTGTGTTAAGAATGATCCTCTCTCCTATGCAATACACCGTGTTTATGACTGAATATCAGCTACATAATTTGACTGATAGCTCTTTGCCTCAGATTCAGACAAATCCATGTGGCACTGCACCTCTTCAACTGTGTCAGACAGATGTCACTCACGTTCCTGAATTTGGCCGTCTAAAATATGCACATGTAACAATAGATACTCATTCTTCTTACGTATTTTCCACAGCACATACAGGTGAATGCAGTCTCAAGATTTAGAGTTTAAGGCATTAGCTAGGATGTTGTGTGCTTCTTCTATTTTAGTAATAGATCAGATATGTATTAAACAGGATTTGATCTAATCAATGCTAGAATCTACAGGAACAGCTCTTTTAATGTTTTAGTACTGTTTGGTTATGATGTTATTAACCTATTAATTAGCTTTTCTTAATTTGCAAAGACAAAACCTGGAAAGGAATCCCAGGCAAAGAGATGACCCTGTATCATAGAACGGATACCTCTTTTACATCCAATTAATTGGGATCTGAAAATATAACCATGCATCATTTTAGACAAAAGTGCATGCTAATAGAACTAAATTTGATGGTTTATTCTGTTTTCCAAGCAGGTGTTCCACTTGGGCTCTATATCACGCACTGGCCATGCGGATGTGGTGTACAACTGGAAGAAATCCTTCAGACCCTGAATGCAGGAGAGAATCTGTGATGGGTGAGAGAGGAAATGTGCACCTTGAAGCAGGGGACGCCCTGCTGGCACTACCTGTCACATCCACCACCAACATGGCTTGCTGTTTCTCAAGGGTCAATAAGTAATAATGCCCTTAGTGATACTCTAGTACATTTGTCCTCTAAAATTGGTTCTATTTGACATGCTATTCCATTAAATTGTGCGATCATTAATCAATTATTAGCCCAGATAACTCAGTTGGTAGAGCACGGTTATGAACATCTTAAAAGCATTTACTGCACAAATTTTAGTGGTCATTAAAAATCAATATATCAGAGTATATAAAAATTGAAGCCTTTTCCTGATCAGTTACGGATTAACACAATGGGACCCTCATGGATTTATTTTCAGGTTGCAGAAACTTAGGTTGCAGTACAAACATGTTTGTTCTTTTTAGTGGGTTTAACAGTAATGTTGTTATGTTGTATTTGACTTGTCTCTTTTTTCACTTTTAGAGTATTGTCAATCGAGGCCTTGATTGAGTTATAATGATTATGTTATTAATATAAATAGCGTTATTATTTTATAGTATGGTAGTAGCTTGTCAATAAACAAAAAAGGGGGAATTGTGGGAATACAAGAAAAGCTGTTCAGAGCAGCAGCTGTGGAGCAAGATAAACAGCATGGGAACCAAGGACACCTCTGCAAGGAGAAGAAGAGTCTCACAGCTCTGATTGGTTATGTGCCTGCATGGACAGTTGAAAAGTGTTTTGTAGAATGCTTTGTTGACATGTAAGATGTTTGGGAAAGTTGTAAGGGCGGATGGGAAAGTTAGAAAATAACAACTTGTGAAGGTATATAAGGGATGTGAGAACTTGTAATAAACGATTTGGATCGTTCACATCTGAGTCCGTGCCGAGTCGCTGCACCTCATGGCCTCTACCATTGCCACAACTGTGACTGTCAAAGGCAGAAAGGAAATATGCTCATCAACGCAGTCCTTTGTTCTTTGTGTGTGATTTGCAGATATCTATCTTACTTTGAGCTCTGGGAATAGTCAGCTCTACCAGGTCTCTTACTGTGAGTAGCAGACTCACCTATCCAGATGCAGCCTCCAACATAAAGGCATAGTAAAAAGGCAGTGTACTACTAGGAGAAGTTCCTGCTTCTCCTGCCATGAAAGGCTGCACGTACAACATGCACTCCAGCCTCACTGCACATACTTATCTTAGTCAAATGTTTCGGTGAACAAGAATTACAGTTTGGGATCTCAGGCACTGGAGAGATTTGAATAATATCTTGAATATTGCTTCCACTGTACGTATATCAGTAATTATTATTCTACAGACAGACTGAAACAGGTCTTTGTGCCATACTAAATCCAAATACTTGCTACAAACCCAGGCAATCAATTATAGGGGAAAAACCTCAGCACAGACTACTGCAACTGGATCACTGTATAATAGAAACTAGATTTTACTTTACTGATCTCTGCTGTATTTCATACAACACCTGTCTTACCTGTGACATGAATCTTGAAGGTGAGTTTCTGGACAGCAGCCTCACAGCTGTACTCCCCTGCATCTTTCTTCTCCACCTGGCTCACCACCAGCCGACGCTGTTTGCCCTCTGACTCCACCCTGAACTTCTTGCTCGAGGTGATCAGTTTCCCCTCCTTGTACCACTTCACCTCCGTCTTCTCCTGGGCCACCTCGCAGCACAGTGTGGCATTTTCTGTTGGTTCAGCCTTTACCTCCTTCTGCACCTTCTCCTTGTTGATAAAAGCATCTTCTGCTTCTGGAATTGAAGGCAAATGGGCACATTTAAGACATGAATCTTTTCTACACAGCCTTCCCCAAATGCCCAAATTAGTCTTTGGACTGTACCGTTGAGGACAGCTTTCCCACTCACATTTCCTGACAGTGCTATGAACTGAATGCCAACATCTGAACTATATCAATTGCCAGTGAAGAACTTCCTCCCTGCCAGACCAAAACAGCTTAGATAGCCCTAAACTTGTTTTCATTTCCACCAGTATCATGTTCCAAAATCTTCAAAAATTAAAAAACACCCCTTTCCCCACTGTCCAGCAGCACACCAGCATACGCAGTCATTGAAAAGTCTGTTTCATACAAGGGGACAGGCATTAAATTGTCCAAACAAGCTGACAGCTGTAAGTTGCTTTGCCAGCAAAAGCCAGGTGAGGATCAAGGTTAAATTCTGTTTGTGATTAAGTCATAGTGAGGAAATGTATTTTTCTCACCTACTTATTTCTGAAAGCAGTTCTAATATCTCCTGAGTTTTCAGAGGCAGTAATAAAATGGTTTCCCCTATGGAATCATAGAACGGTTTGGGTATAGAAGGAAGCTTTAAAGATCATCCAGTCCAACCTCTTGCCATGGTCAGGGACATCATTCACTAAATGAGGCTGCCCAGGGTCCCCATCCAGCCTGGCCTTGGACACTCCCAATGATGAGTCACCCACAACCTTCTCTGGACAATCTGTTCCAGTGTATCACCACCCTCATAATAAAGAACTTTTCTCATGTCCAAACTGAGTCTACCCTCTTCACTTTTGAAACCATTGCCCCTTCTTATGTTGCTACAGACCCTGGTAAAAAGACTTTTTCCACTTTCTTATCAGACTCTCCTAATAAATAGAACGCCTGTCTTCCTCCATTTTGGAAGGAAAAGCACCAGCTTGAAGCCTTACTATTTTTAAGCATTTCTTTTGTACCTGCTATAGAGAAGAAAACAAAAGAAAATACTGGAAAACCTTTTTAGTTGCAGGTTTCTTTAATTTAATAGAAACCACCAATGCCGCCGTCTAGCATTGTGACCAAATGCTGTCTCTGAGACTATTTAGGAAGAAGCATTTGCAGGGGTGTGCTTGTGCCCTGAAGATATCTTTAATATTCTTTAATTTCCCCTGAAATTATTGACTTCTCATTTTGCTATCATTGCATCTACTTGAGATCCCCAGGGAAATTCCCGAATTATTTCCAGCCTGTCTTAAGCTGAGGCTACCCAAGTCCTCTGCGTTCATAGCTTCAGAAGGCAAACAGAAAGTACACGAATTAAACAGAATTTAAGCACCGTCTACATCACTGAATGCTGGGGTTAAATGTGTCAAACCACTTAACTTTCCCCTCCTTCTTTGTTGGGGGGTTCAATACAGTCGAAACAATTTCTCTCACCTGTGACATGAATCTTGAAGGTGAGTCTCTGGCCAGCAGCCTCGCAGCTGTACTCCCCTGCATCTTTCTTCTCCACCTGGCTCACCACCAGCCGACGCTGTTTGCCCTCTGACTCCACCTTGAACTTCTTGCTCGAGGTGATCAGTTTCCCCTCCTTGTACCACTTCACCTCTGTCTTCTCCTGGGCCACCTCGCAGCTCAGCGTGGCATTTTCTGTTGGTGCAGCCTTCACCTCCTTCTGCACCTTCTGCTTGTTGATAAAGGCATCCTCTGCTTCTGGAATTGAACTGGAAAACATTGGGTAAAATATACATTAGATATGAACAGCTTGTGACTAGAAGACATTAAAAGTTGCTTCTATGTTGTATTGGACCATTTCCTGGAGCAACACTGCTTCACAGTGTTTATCACACATTATAATGCATCCTCAGCACAGTCCCTATGGTCATCCCATCCCTCTGGGTAGTCTTTACTATCAGCTAGGACTCCTAATTTTCAGTTTTCTTCTAATGAAGACAATGACAGATCTTCATCTGTCTGTCTTTTTGATATTGCTGCACTCTACACTGGATATCATCCAAGTACAGCTCAGTTATGAAGACCTCAAAATCAGGAAACCATAGAAATTTAAGAGCAGAAAACCATCTTTTGACTCTACCCTTTGGTAATGATATAGCCCTTAATATGGTGAATATTTGGCCTACATTAGATTTTGTAGCTCGGTTTTATGCATAAATCATGGTTTTGTACTCACAGCAACCTCTGATTCTTCAGAGAACTGGCTGAGGTCATCTCCTCTTAATACCTAACACATAAAGAAGAAAGTGTTTAAAGCCCACCTTACCCTTTGTGTCAACAAATGGAGTTAGCATCAGAAAGATAGCAAGTGTAATTAGTTAGGCATACACACTTCAGTTAAGGTGATTCAGTTAATCACTTTGCTAAGTGGGATCGATTGATACATTGAATCTTTTATTGATTACTTTAATGACTGTTTTATCTGATTCTCCTTTTACCAACAACTGGTCGCTGAGAGCGTTCATGCTAGTTCCTATTTGAGGCGTGGGAGAACAGATAAACCCTAAATAAATGGGCTTCCATTTCTATTCCATGGTTTGCCCTACAAAAGGCTGTAGAAGTGCAGAATATTTCTGACGCACTTACATCATGGACTTCTCTAGTGCTAGCCAGCTTCTAACAGCAGAGCAATTTTGAATAAGCTTCCTATGCTTGTTTGGGTCCCAGGAAAGATCCCAGGGTCCTGATGTTGATACCAAGACAGAGGCTCCAAGCATGAATGCAGGACTAGCAGGTGTGAGGGGGATTGACATTGCCTTTTATTTGCAGTGGAGACATGGAAGACCACTCATTCAGATCATTCATGCAAGCATATTCAGGCATACCCAGCTCAGGTGACCGGGAAGGCTCCTGCTCCCCAGCAGTCATGGCAAACCCTTCCAGGACCTGTCCCCTATCTCCTACCTCCCTGCTGTCACTCCTTGAAGCCTTCTGCTGCCATCCCTTTCCCTTCCTTCATGACCTTCTCCTCTGCATGCTGTCTGAATTCTGAGTGGCAGCAGCTGCCCAGGAGGGTAAGTTCAGCTCAAGTTCCTGTGCTGCTGACCGTTGCAGTACGTGCAATCCCAGGATTCACACCACAGCTCTACCACCAGCACTGCAGTCCACTGAAGGCGAGGGAGCAGGGCAGCAAGCCAATGCAAGAATGCAGTTGACACACTCTACATTTGATCTCCCTGCTTGTATTGACTGTAGAAGCATCATTCTCTCCGCCCATCTCCAACAGCCCCTGTTCTGAATGATGATTTTCAGGGGAGGATCAAGTTGGATGTTAAGAAAACCTTCTTCTGAAGAGGAATGGTGATGTGGTGGCACAGCTTTGCAGGGAGGTGGTGGGGTCACCATCCCTGGGAGTGTTCAATAACCATGGAGATGTGGCACTGAGGGACGTGGGCAGTGTGCATGGTGGGATGGGGTGAGGCTGGATGTGGGGATCTTTGTGGTCTTTTCCAACTGCAATCACAGAATCACAGAATCACAGAATTACCCGGGTTGGAAGGGACCTCAAGGATCATGTAGTTCCAACCCCCCTGCCTAGCAGGGCCACCAAACATACACATTTACTAGATCAGGTTGCCCAGGGCCCTGTCCAACCTGGTCTTGAACACCTCCAAGGACGGGGCATCCACAACCTCACTGGGCAGCCTGTTCCAGGACCTAAACACCCTTCTAGTAAAGAACTTTCCCCTAACATCCAACCTAAATCTTCCCTCCTTCAACTTAAAACCATTTCCCCTAGTCCTGCTATTATCAAAAAACAGGATTGGGGGGGGCTACCCACAGGGCTCCATGGGGAGGCTTCAGAGTGAAGCTCATGAGGAAAGCAGCACTAATGGAATCAAGGGAACAGGGGCAAACCTTCCACCCCAAAACACAGTGTGATGTGCCATCAGCCCTGGGACAGCAGCTCCAACATGGCACTGCCCACCCTGCAAGGAGCCCTCTATGCTCTATACGGAGAGCAGACTGGCACTGCCGCCCACCCCACAGCAATGATTTGATGAAGATCAGAAGGGTTGCTTATTAGCAAGACAACAAACATGGCCTAGACCAACCAGGTGATGCAAAACTTCTCACAAATGCAATGGAGCTTTGGCCCACTTCAAATAAGGATTTCAGCGTGCACCACAAATACTGAGATAATGAGATGGCAGAATCAGCCCTTTTTACTCTAGTTTTCTATAGGTTTCCAAGGTGTGCAGCACTTGTTTCTTTTAAGCAAGAAGGTCTAATCTGCATCCCGTAATGCTCAACACTCAGCACCTAACATTCAACATGTCCTTAAAATGGGATTGTTCTGTGCTACTAGTGGAACCCTGGGGTAGAGGAACCCTGAAAAGCTTTCTGAGTGCAATGGTAAGAGGACAAATTAAGACTCAGAAAGCCATTGCACTTTGGGAGAAGCTAGTAAGATGAGGATTTCTGTAGTGAAAGAGCCAACCACTCCAAGAGTACTCATAATCCCTCCTGACTTTCACACCACATCATTTTGCAGTGAGGGCTGGACTTGCACGTCATGTTACAGTGAGAAATACATAAGAAATACAGCAACAGTAGCTAGGCAAGCACTCTCCACGTATGGCAGAGGAGGAGGTATTACATTACCCTGTGCAGCCATGAGCTCATCCGGTCTGAAAGAGAACAGAAAACCTTTGGTTTCTGAGGCAAACAGCTAATAATAGCCCTCAGCTAGCAAAATTCAAGTGTAAAAGCACTACATTGCTGTGTTTTCTCCCTACACCTCTGCAATAAGACGTGGGCTGGCTTTGGCTGCTGAGGATTAACTTGGTTGATTCCAGCTGTTGCCATAGTCTTTCTGTCAACGTTCATGTTTCATTTGCTCTGACAGATACCTCCCAAATCTACCCTTTCTGTAAACCACTATTTTCTGAAACTGCCAGTTTCCTGAGCCAAAAGCATGAGCGACACAACTCACGGAACAGATCCAAAGGCCCCAGAATCACATCCACGTGGTGTGGGAATAGTAAGAGCTGATAGTTTAGAGTCTACACCACAGGCAGCAGCAAAACTGTCTACTACAGGAGCAGAGATATATTGCACACCAGGGACTGAAGGAGCAGAATGCCCCAAGATGGAGAGAGCAAAGACTGCAACCTTTACAAGGGAACAGAACGCAAGCTATGCCCTGCAAGGACACCAGGTCTGTGTGAGCAGAAAGGCAGTAGACTCCCAGTACAGTTGCTCCTCCACATAGCTGATCAAATGCCAAACCTTGACCAGGATTAAGCTCCAATGTGTTCACTGCCATAAGAAAGAAGAGGAGAAAACAGATTCCCTGTCCTAATCAGCTCAGAATACAAGACGAGAACTGTAAAGTTAACAGAGAACAAGATGACTTATGAGCAAAAACCAGTAGAGTGCAGCTACAAATAAAACAGAAGACAAACCCTCGTCATCAGCCAGCTCACTAATGGTCACTCAGAATGCAGCTGATGTGCCCATGGCTATCTGGAGTCTAAGTTAAAATTTACCAGATCTTGTGCAAAATATACTGACACCAGAGCAATCTCTACTGCAGCTGGAGTGAGAGATCTGCCTCCATGCTAAACTCTGAGACTAATGAGAAACGTACAATTAGAAAGGTATCAATGGATTCACGACTGATCATTACATTTACAGAACATGGAACGAATGGTCGTCAACGTGGGATTCAACAAACCAAAGGCAAGTGCAATGCCTCTGACTAAAAGTTCTTAGGACACCGACAACCAAACCTTCTCAGTGCAGCCACAGTAGAGATCTGTAACTACTACTGTGGAAATATCAACTGGCAGAGCAGTGTTGCACATTTTACAAATCACAGTTGGACATCCATGGACAGCTGATGATAAAAGTAGTCCTAGGGGAAGAACTGGATGAAACACTGTTAAAAACAAATAATCATTTTAGCTGCATGTTTGTAAGCATTTATTTTCATCCTCCCCAAAACAGTTTCATGGCAGAATAAAGAGGACACGTTCACACAGACGTTTCCACAGCCAGACTATGGAATAATCAAAGAATATCAACCAAAATGTGTTTCCTACCAGTTACATGAATCTTGAAGGTGAGTTTCTGGCCAGCAGCCTCGCAGCTGTACTCCCCTGCATCTTTCTTCTCCACCTGGCTCACCACCAGCCGACGCTGTTTGCCCTCTGACTCCACCTTGAACTTCTTGCTCCAGGTGATCAGTTTCCCCTCCTTGTACCACTTCACCTCCGTCTTCTCCTGGGCCACCTCGCAGCTCAGCGTGGCATTTTGAGTCAGTACAGCCTTCACCTCCTTTTGTACCTTGTCCTTGTTTGTAAACACGTCTTCTTTCTCTGCAGGGACATCACAACAGTCACACCGTTTTGCTGTAGTCTGCTGCAGAGCTTACTCCAGCTCCCCGTTTTCACTATACTTGCCCTTCACATTGAGCATTGTGATGCCTCATTAAGACAGGAAAATACTTTCCCCTCTATTTTGCTTTGGGAAATGATAGGCATATCACTTCATATCATATCATATCCTATCATATCACATCATATCATATCAGAAAGCTAAACATTTCGCAGTCTGATAGCAGATTTGGACATGAGATTTAGAACACCTGCATGCACTGCTGAACCTCCTCCCTTCTCTTTTTTTCTTCTCATGTCTCTCTACATTTCCAGTAAATCAGAAGGGAACGGCCCTCTAGAACAGGCTGCCCAAGGAGACTGTGGATGCTCCATCACTGCAGGCATTCAAGGCCAGGCTGGATGTGGTTCTGGGCAACCTGGGCTGCTGCTTGGCAACCCTGCACATAGGAAGAAGGGGGTTGGAACTGGATGCGCACCGTGGGCCTTTGCAACCCAGGCCATTTATGAGTCTGATTATTGGCATTTTCCACCTAATTGTGTCATTCAAATTTTGTAACCAGATCTCCTCAAACACCTCCCCTTTTCTCACTCCTTGCATGCCTGGTGTGCTCTTGCACTGTAACCCTGCAGACACCAGCTGACTACAAGAGCTGCACAAGTTACCCTCCTTGCCTATGGTTTGTTGCAGTAATTCATTCCTGGATGGAAAAGCACATGTAGAAAAGTGTTGCTATGACACTAGATGACAAAGAAAGTCCTAGAGCCAAAATGTTTTGCACCAGAGAGGCTGTCAGTTGATCCTCCCAATGCAAGACACACCAAATGAAGCGTTCCTTTATCTCTGGGATTCCAAGCATTTTCTCACCTCTGACTTTCACTTGGAATGTTGCTTTGTCATCTTTTGTTTCACAGCTGTAGCTCCCTTGGTCTTTCAGGGTCACATTTTTGACCATGAGCTTGCGGTGCGTCCCCTGGGAGATGATGGTTGTCCTCTGGTCCTGCTTCACCTCTGTTTGATCTTTCT
The DNA here is from genome assembly GCF_054131305.1 of Coturnix japonica. Lineage (NCBI taxonomy): Eukaryota > Metazoa > Chordata > Aves > Galliformes > Phasianidae > Coturnix > Coturnix japonica. Next base: position 3,486,487 of record NC_140699.1, read on the forward strand.
TCCATACGACAGCTCCGCTTGCAGCTGACACCTCACACACCAGCTCCAGGTCTTCAGAAGGACTGACTGATATTTCTGGAGTCGTTTTGGGCTTCTTGACAAAATTAATGGCTCCATCTGAAGAAAAAAAGAGAAAGTGGTTTACATCCTGACTCAGGCTTCTTCAGCACAGCATGAAGATACAGTTAGAACTGATTGTAATGTCTCTGCTCATTACATTTGGGTGATCGAGTTTCACCTCTGGAGGTACTCACATACAAATGTGTGCTTGATTCTCCTGTGGAAGGAAAGAGTAAGTTCTATGCAGACAGTTCTTATTTCTTCTAATCAATTCTGTATTCTGCACATGTTCTTCTGAAGCTAAAATGAAGGCAGCTAAGTAACGTGTTTGCAATACATGAACAAACCTATTCAACACCTTGTCTCTAAGCTAACAAGCAGCGTTTGATGAGCACATCAGTATTTCATGCCCTTCATTCCATCCAGACAGAACCTGCCTGAGGAGCAAGCTGATGGCTGTCAGCTACAGGCAGACCAAGCTTAGTATTGCAGTTCTTAGAGCAACAACTGTTGCTTTCAGTCACTGAATATACCAAGGCCAATTGCTATGACAGGCACATTTATGGCATCAGTGAACAAATAATTCGTTAAAAATTGTAATAGACAGGAGCAATCTATTCTTTTAAAACTAGGTGACCAAAGAAGAACAGTCACTCTAGAGTCAAGCTGTTAAGAACTAACAGCATCAATCAATATCACATAGATAGATTACTTCCCTGCCCTAAGACCATCTTGTGACCATTTGGTGCTATTAATTAAGCCCTCTTGATGACTTTTTTGTATGAACCATGTGACATTTTGTGATAGGAGTTACTGCTAGTGTTCCCTTAACCCTACACCAAAGTAGGAGGTATCCATTCTCAGGGAATCATGCAGGCTTCCTCTGTATTTGATGCTCAGAGACAGCCCCAGAACCTTTTAAATCTTAGCTTAGCTCTCATCCAATAATGTTCATCAAACAGTGCAACTTGTCCTTTGGGGATGCCTTTGTTCTGCATCCACCAGTTCCAACGGAGTCTTCTTGGCTTGTTTTAGATCAGTTTTTCAACAGATAAAGCCAGGGTCTTTGAATTACAAAGTGAAATTGCAGAATGCATGATTCTCAACCAAACAGAACGGGAGGTGGGATGCAGGGTGAATACCTGAGCCAACACCACCTGCAAGCAATCCTTCAATATCTTAGGAATCTCTAGCCATCCCAAATCCAGTGTTGTGCTTGATCTATCATCTCTGCTGAGTTTTTAGCTAGCTGATGGTGAGCATCATGGTGGTGATGGGTGAGCAGTTGGACTAGAGGGTCTTAATCAACCTTAAGGATCCTGTGATCAGAGGAACTTGAATGTGCTGTTAAAGGTCACAAGAGCTGCACTGCAGCATGAGCATACACAGCAAAAGGTTTTCAGTAGAGCTTCAGTTCATAAATGAGGACTGGGTTATGGAAAATAAACCAGAAAACAGATCTTAACGCCAGGTTCTGTGAATGCAGCCAGCTGAATTTCTCAGATCTTGAATTTCAATGACAATTTCTTGTGTTATTTTACCCTCCAGCTCCACCCTGAACAGGAGCATGTCAGTGACAAGCATTACTCCTCCAGGCTTGACCTGACAGTGCTTTACTTGTACTATGAGCTAATGCCAGGAAGAGCAGGAAAAGAGTTTCATCCACGTGCCTTCTCCTTCCTTAGTAAAACCAGTGTGAAACTGCAGCCACGTCAGGCTGAAGGAGACGTCTCAGATGTCCTGCCTGGATGCAGGAGCTCACGTGTCAGAGGATGTCTGGCACGTCAAGTCTCATGGCAGTGCAGTGCATGACAAACTGCAACAACACTTTCCTGTGGGCTCCTTTGGGCACGAGGCCCAGCGGGTGACACACCTCTGGCCGCAGCTCTTCAGAGCCTCCCAGCAGCCACGTGATGCCCATGGGAGAGACACAGCTGACCCGCACAGCAGATGATTTACCAGCTCGCTCTGATTTACAGCAAGAGAAGATACAAGTGGCGATGCTGAATGGTGAAATACTGCGAGTGTGTGGCATAGGTATAAGATTTGTGAGCCTGAGGATGTTCAAAGTCAGGATGGACAGGGCTCAGAGCACCTGATGGAGCTGCGGTGCCCCTGTTCATTGCAAGGGAGTCCAACTAGCTGACCCTTAAGGGTCTCTTCCCTATCTATGAGATACACGAAAGCTGATTCTGCAGTAACCAAGCTACCAACAGCAGTTGTTTGTCTTACAGCTTGCCAACACAGGTTTTAAAATAACAGCATTGATTACTCATTTGATAGTCACATTACAGTGCAAAGCACATGGAAACGTCCACCAGCTAATTCAATTAATTCTGGGGGCAGACCTGCCAGTATGAAATATTATGCTAACATGACTGAGAGAAGAAAAGCAAAATTAAGACTAGCTGACAAACCTTGGCAGGAAGTTCTGCTCTCCATCAATTTAGACCCATTATTCAGTTCTGTTGGGAGCTGTCTCCATGTCTCTCTGGAGTTTGTTCTTTGAGAAGAAGCAATTAAGTAAGCCAAAGTGCATACACTACCCTAGGGCTTTGTTGTTTCTCCATGGATCAACAAGGGTGACAAGCCATCAGAATATGATGAAGAGCCTCATGCATACTCAGTTTAAAAAAAAAAAAAAGGCAATTGTTGCTGGGAAGAAGGTGCATTTGCATTTGTGTCATCTGCAGAGGGTACTGCAGAAATGGAAAGTCTTCCACTGGAGCAAACAAAGGGCTCTCATTTATTGCAATCAAGGCCCAGCGTGTGGATCTCAGAGATCAGACCTACACCCTGCAGCAAAACAGAGACCTGCGTGGGAAAGTTCAGTTTCTCTCTACATCAGTGTAAGAAAAAGCCCACCATGGAATGACAGCTAAGTAAACATCCCTGTTACTCTTCACAGGTCTCTTCTACATTTGGGATCACTGCTACAAAAAGAGCTGTTGACTTCATCTCTCGTGGCCACCCTGAGAGAAGAGCAGGAAGGCTGGGATGCTCTTTTTCCTATCTTTCCCTTGACTTCCTCTATATCTTAGGGACGAATCACAGGACACAACACAGAAATCAAATGGCTCTACAAAGCAGATTGGCCAGTTCAAGTCAAAACAGCCACTGAAAACACCCCAGATGCTGTCTGACAACAGCTGGACTGTCGGGGAGTCAGGTGAATGCAGTCTGCTGGCCCTGGGCCGGAAGAGGACAGCCCAGACTGTCACATACCTTTCAGTGAAAGCTGATAGAGCATTTTATCCCCCTCACAGATGCACTGACAACTTACAGCATCATCCATTGAGATGCTGTGAATTTTCAGGGTGTGTTTCTTCCCCACAATTTGCAGTTCATAATTTTCACTGGCCTTGAGCTCCTTCCCATCCTTCATCCACTCCACAGTAGCGCCTGTGTCTGAAAGCTCAGCCTGCAGTTTGGCTTCCTCACGCAGCTGAGCAGAGATCTTTTCTACATCTTTGCTCTTATTGGTAAATCTCACTGCAGCACCTGTCAGGAGCAAAGGCCTCGTTATTTCAATTGATATCAGGCTAACGTGGTCAATATTTGCCCCAAGATCTCTGAAAAAGTATCACCTTCTGTTCCTGCACTCATCATTGTGTCAGTGCTGAGCAATTCAAGATATTTCATTTGGTCTTCTTGCCGGATTTACTAAGTAAAAATCAACCAAACATCTCCTTCTACTGATTAAGAATGCTCTAAACATGCTTCTGCAGAGGTTTCCACCCAATGACAAACAGCTCCTCCCATCATGAATCTTTATTTGTTCTATTTCTCATGCAAAGCTGATTGATAGAGATATTATTGGAATGATTGCTCCCCTACTTCTAAACTATTCCAGTGCAATCAGAAAGGCTGTCTGAACCTGGAGCTGAAAGTACTGCTCTATGGTGATGCAGTGGTAAACCTGCTGACTGAATGCACTGGCCAATACCTGTGAACTGCAGACATTCATCAGCTGGCATGAAGCAATCTGGTTCAGATACCAAGCAGCTGGGTAGACTGGCTTATCCTACACTCAGTGCTATCATGTTTAGGTCATTACCAGGACTCACGTCAGTCCATGGGATGCAATTTCAGGTATTTGGTACAGTCAGTGAATGCCTGCAGCCCCAGTTCTAATCATCAGATCACAGCAACTCTGCCTTGACTGTAAGAGGAAAGGAGAAGGATCAAAGCAAATACCTCTCACTCCCATCTTGCTGCTGACATCAACATTTTTGGCAACAAATTTCACTTCTGCTCCATCATCGTTCTTGGTGACGTTCTTTATCATTAGGCTGTGAGTAGTTTGGGTTCTCTTGATGATGCAGGTCTCGCTTTCCTGTAAGACTTTACCATTGAGGTACCAAGTGCCGCAACACGTTGTTGTAAGGTCAATAGTAAACATGGCATCCCCTCCAGGTACAGCTTCACCAGTTGTTAGGGGGGATTTCACAGCCAGGACTGGGTCTGAGGAAGAACAACATGTATGTCTTAATGCTCTTTAGATGCAAGTCTGGTATCTCATTTAGAGATGGAAGATTAAATCATAGGGACATTTCTACTTCTCCCTTTGCATGAGTGCTGGAAGAAGCACTTCTATGCTTAAGATCTGTTACAGAAAATTCTGCCTCTTGCACATGTGAGATATCAAAAGATAAGGATATTCATGTCTCTGTCACAGAAACAGAACTTGTATCACTTCAGTGGTAGCTGGAGGTTGATAGGAGATAGGAGAACTAAGAATAAAGGAAAGCCTTTGGTGTGTTAATGCACTACTATCCTTAAAGTCAAAGGAAACATCTTTAGGGAACTAACACAGCTGCTCAGCTCACACTGACCCATTTCCATTGGGGTTTTTGTGCTTACCAAGGTGCACGCTCCCTGGGAATTCCAGAGACAGGCTCTGTCCATGCGCATTGACTGCAGACACTCGGAACTGATCATCAGCCTCTGCAGACAGATTTACAGTCCCTGCACAGCTCTATATAACAGTCTTACAGAACTACCTCTAGTAGAACCAATCTCCACACAGAGATCCTTTCCCAGCACACTCCAACACGGGGGGGGGCAAAACGGGGAGGGGGCCACATACACACACAGCGCCGGGGGGGGGCCGTAACTAACCCCCACCCATCCTTTAAAGGGGTGTGGGGTCCGTTTTAATGGGGGGGGGGCCGAGACCACCTTCACCCCCCCCTCATCCCCACCCCATCCTTTAAAAGGGGGGTGTCCATTTTGGTGGGGGGGGGTGGCAGTGACAATCTCCCCCCCACCCCATTGTTTAAAGGAGGGGGGGTCCGAGACCACCCCCCCCCCACCCCATCTTTTAAGGGGGGGGGTCAGGGGCTCATGGGGGGCAGCACATCGTGCACAACTTTGGGGGGGTGCCTTTAAAAGGGGGGGGTTACAAAAAGCATAGCTCTCAACTATAGATGGGATTGGGGGGGGCTCAATCGATGGGGGGGGCCCCTTCATGCAGGGGGGGCACAGCGTAAGGCAGCGGCTTTGAGGGGGGGGGGTTGGGGCTGTTTGGCCTTTGGGGGGGTTATTGTGTGCCCCACCCCCACCACCCCCACACACAATGGGGTGTTAATGTGGGGGGGGGGGGCTTAGATTAGTTGCGTTCCCTATAGCGCTGCCCCCCCCGTCATTAACCCCCCCGCTTTATCTTTACGGCTGAGCCCCCCCCCGACAGCGCCCCATTCATCTTGATGGGGGGGGGGGTTGTCACACGACCCCGGCGCGGCTTACGGCACATCGTCGACCCCACCCCCACCCCCCATAACCCCACCCGGGGGGGGAGGGGGCGATGTGGTGAGTGGGGGGGGGGGTTCCGGAGGTGGGGGTGAGCAAAGCGCAATATGGGGGGGGGGGTCCTATAACTGGAATGCAGCGGCTGCACAAAGAGCCCGCGGGGGTCGGAGAGCAGCACTTTGGCTGGGGGGGGGCCACGGGGTCCGGGGGTAATGCTGCCCCACCCCCTCCCCCACCCCCTCCCCCACCCCCCACTGCCGACCCCCCCCCCGCGTTGCCCCCCCGCCCCAACGTCAGCTCCTGCGGCAGTTCCTCGTCGCTCTCCTCCTCCTCTTCCTCGTCTGGGGGGTCAATATGTGGGGGGGGGGGGTCCCATCGGGCAGCGGCAGCTCCGCCGGCTCCGATTGGCTGAGCCGCAGTGCGCGGGAGCGGCTGTTGTGTGCCGGTCGGTGGAGGGGCGGCTCTTCATGGAGCTGCCCCGCAGCCAAAAACAGCCTGAATGAGATCCTGGAGTCCCAGACGCTGGAGGATGAGCCGGGAAAGAGCAGAGGCTCCCCACAGAAGGGCAAATCACGTCTGATAACGTGAGTGTGGAGCACAGCCAGCCCCTTCCTCACATGTGTGGGGCTTCCATGTTCCTCTGTGCCCATTGCGGTGTGCCACCCCAATCCTGCTGCCCAGCCAGGAGTGGATGGGATGAGCAGGTTGGGATGCACAGAGCAGTGCTCAGACATTGCTGGGACATTTGTGCACTGCTGTTGAGCTTCCCTTTGTGCAGCAGGGGAGAGGATGGAGGTTTACAGGTGGATGGTTGTTATTTCTATGGCATTGCACAGGTGGTAGAACCTTGTCCATTCCCAAACTTATTCCAGGGCATGCGGGAATTTGTGCAGTTGTAGTTCCTGAATTGTGCTATTTAAAACCCTCCTGTAAATGGGGATGTTTTGTAATGCCTGCTGGGGCTGCAGGCAGCATTGCCTTCCTCCTTAGGGGGCAGGTTTAATCACAAACCTCCCTATTTCCTATCACAAACGTCCTACAAACCATGTCTGGGCATTGCTGTCTCGGCCTGGATCTCAGCTCCTGAGACTGTCAGATGTGAAGCAGCAGCAGCTGGGACAGGGCTGGCTCTGTGTGCCCTCTGTGGGTCTGTGGGCACAGAGTGGGGCAGAGGGATGACTGTGAGAGGGAGGAATTGCCCAGCCACTAGAAAGAGGAAATTAGCTGAAAAGGGGAGATTTGAGAAGCACTGAGGCTGTGGCTGCTTTGACAGTAAGAAGAAACCAAGCTGTCACTGTGCAGATGGGAACTCCAGTAGGAGAGCTGTGGTGGCTTTACAGATGGCAGACAGCAGCTGGAGTGTAGAGCCAAGGGTAGGGGGGGGATCTTCCTCTTAGCAATGCCATGCAAAGAATGATGCAGACTCCTGCAGGGTCGGATTTGCTGTGTGACCCTGGGTGGAAGCAGCTGGAAGGTCTCAGCCCTTCTGCGTTATCCCAGGAGCTGGGGCAGTGCTCGGTCTCATCCCACCCCTGCTAATAGCAAATGCAGAATCCCTTATCTGAGTGCCCTTTTCTCTCATGTAGAGTCACCAACCCTGGGAAGTTCACAAAAAGTTTGGTTGTTGTGTTGAGGGATGTGATTTAACTGGGAAGTATTGGTGATGGTTGGACTGGATGATCATAAGATCATCCAGATCATAAGATTTGAGATCATAAGATCATCCAGGTCTTTTCCAACCTTGAAAATTCTATGGAGTTGTAGCAGATTGTGGGGGGGTAGGTGTGGTATATGTATGTACACAGATGGGAATATCCGTATGGAAAAGATAGATCCATGTGTGTTCTGGGCTGCACTGAAAAAGGGGTGGCCAGCAGGAGAGGGAGGTGATTGTCCCCTCCTGCTCAGCTCTTGTGAGGCCCTATTTGCAGCACTGTGTCCAGGCCTGGGAAGGATGGGGAGCTGTTGGGGGGGGTCCAGAGGAGGGCCACTGTGATGATCAGAGGGCTGGAGCAGCTCTCCTATGAGGAAAGGTGGAGGGATCTGGGCTTGTTTAGCCTGGAGAATGGAAGGCTGTGGGGAGACCTCACTGTGGCCTTTGAGTACTTGATTGGAGCGTATAAACCGGAGGGGGAATGGCTGTTTATGAGGGTGGACAGTGATAGAACAAGGGGGAATGGTTTTAAACTGAGACAGGGGAGGTTTAGGTTGGATCTTAGGAAGATGTTTTTTGCTCAGAGGGTGGTGACGCACTGGAACAGGTTGCCCAAGGAGGCTGTGGATGCCCCATCCCTGCAGGCATTCAAGGCCAGGCTGGATGTGGCTCTGGGCAGCCTGGTCTGGTGGTTGGCGACCCTGCACATAGCAGGGGGTTGGAACTGGATGATCTTTGGGATCCTTTTCAACCCAGGCCATTCTATGACTGTACAGTTCCATAGTGGAACAAATATAAAATGCTAACTATGTAAAACATGGAGTCAGACCTGTGTGATTTGTCCACACCAGGAGGTGATTAGAAAACAATTTGTAAGCTACAAAGCTGCTTGCTGGAAAGGAAAAGAAAATAAAACTACAAGAAAAATGGAAATCATTTCTTCCTGAAAATAGGAAGAATAATGGACCTGACATGAAATTTGGGTGAAGCTGCCTGATTTTATGAAGCTATTCCCATTGTTTTCTTGGTGCTGTGTTTCCCAAATGAGTGGTTTCTGGCTGTGCTGCAGCACCAGTCTGCATGTGAACATCAACTCTATTCACCATCTGGGAAGATCACGACTTCCCTTCTCCCACCAGCACCACTGAATTACAGTTACTCTAAGGAATCCTTAAAGAAGGGTTTATAGCTGTCATGTTATCTGAAGTGCTTGGGGCATTCTGATGCTATTAAGCTCTATGTATTAACAAGTTCAAAAAGAAAAGGTAGGCATCTGATTGTTGTGCCAGTTTCTAAGTTATTTGGAAAGCTGTACCACCCAACCACTCCTTCTGTTTGATGGAGGTGACAAAGCTCAGTTTAATTTCTGACTGCTGTTTAAATTCTGAAGCTGGAGCTGGTTCCTGGAGCAGAAAAAGCTCGGAAGCTGTCCCTCCTACAAGCAGGCACCTCTGAGCAAAATATGACATCTCAGTTTCTGATGGTAAGGTCAGGAGATCTGATTCCAGCGTCTAGCTTTCGGCTTCACGCTATGTTAGTGGGACCTTTGGCATCTAGCACTGACCAACAGCAACTGACAGGCTGGTAACAGTGCACCCCAAAACAGTTATGTGTCTATTTATGTTATGAGGGAAAATTGTATCGCATTGAGATTTCCTATTTTTACTCTTTGCAGATCTAACTAGCTACTGGAAGAATCCTGTATGCCATGTTCACACCATTTTCAATCAGCTGGATGAGTCTGTTGTTGGCATTTTAATACCATTGACCAGGCAGGCAATATGTATGGAGTATTTGGCTCTCTCTACAGTCATGAATATTTGAGTATCTTCAACATGTGGCTCATTGCTTCCATTTCAGGCTGCCCAGAGAAGCTGTGGGTGCCTGTCCTTGGTGTTGAAGGCGAGGTTGGATGGGTGATGGGCAGCCTGAGCTGGTTAGTGGGCAGCCAGCCCATGGCAGGGTGTTTAGAACTGGATGATCTTGAAGGTTTCTTCCAACCCAAACCCTCCCGTGATCCTATGATTCTGTGATTTCATTCAGGTTTATTGAGATGAGATGAGTTCTCCTGAATGTGCTGTTCTCCATATGATGATAATTGGAGTCTAGATGGGTGACTTAAACCAGACACCAAACTTTCTGATGGCCAAAATGAAGTGAAATCAATCCTTTACTGTGTCAGTAGTCTGTAACTAGAGCTTATCAGGTAATTCCCAGCCTCCTCCCTGTATCAGTGGCTGCACACAGTGAAAAAGTCTGATGGGATTTTAACCTCTAAAATGTTCCAAAGCAACCAGAGGGTCAATATATTCTCTATGCAAATACCTGCAGGAATAAGCTTGCCATGTATGTCCTCAGGTACCACAGTAGTTAATGGTGGGACTCAGTAGGTCATGCTGAAAGTTGAGTCTGCTGATCTTGAAGGTCTTTTGAAGGTCTTTTCCAGCCTACATGACCTTATGCTAATATTTCTGAATTTTATTTCTGTTCAGCTCCCAGAAAACCTCCCACCCAGCCCCCAGCTGACCCCGTGGTGAAAAATAAAACAGAAACCTCAGTGACGCTGGCATGGTCCCCTGCGAAGATGCACTGCCCCATTCCAGTCAATGGCTACATTGTGGAATGCAAGAAACTAACTGGCTTCACCTGGGTGAGGTGCCACGAGTCTCATGTCCCCGTCCCAGAGTTCAAGGTGAGCAATCTGTCTGAAGAGGCTGATGATCAGTTCCGAGTGTCTGCAGTCAATGCGCATGGACAGAGCCTGTATCTGGAATTCCCAGGGAGCGTGTACCTTGGTAAGCACAAAAACCCCAATGGAAATGGGTCAGTGTGTGCTGAGCAGCTGTGTTGGTTCCCTAAAGATGTTTACTTTGACTTTAAGGATAGTAGTGCATTAACACAACAAATGCTTTCCTTTATTCCCAGTTCTCCTATCTCCTATCAACCTCCAGCTACCACTAAAGTGATACAAGTTCTATTTCTGTGACAGAGATATGAATATCCTTATCTTTTGATATCTCACATGTGCAAGAGGCAGAACTTTCTGTAACAGATCTTAAGCACAGAAGTGCTTCTTCTAGCACTCATGCAAAGGGAGAAGTAGAAATGTCCCTATGATTTAATCTTCCATCTCTAAATGAGATACCAGACTTGCATCTAAAGAGCATTAAGACATCCATGTTGTTCTTCCTCAGACCCAGTCCTGGTTGTGAAATCCCCCCTAACAACTGGTGAAGCTGTACCTGGAGGGGATGCCATGTTTACTATTGACCTTACAACAACGTGTTGCGGCACTTGGTACCTCAATGGTAAAGTCTTACAGGAAAGTGAGACCTGGATCATCAAGAGAACCCAAACTACTCACAGCCTAATGATAAAGAACGTCACCAAGAACGATGATGGAGCAGAAGTGAAATTTGTTGCCAAAAATGTTGATGTCAGCAGCAAGATGGGAGTGAGAAGGTATTTGCTTTGATCCTTCTCCTTTCCTCTTACAGTCAAGGCAGAGTTGCTGTGATCTGATGATTAGAACTGGGGCTGCAGGCATTCACTGACTGTACCAAATACCTGAAATTGCATCCCATGGACTGACGTGAGTCCTGGTAATGACCTAAACATGATAGCACTGAGTGTAGGGTAAGCCAATGTACCCAGCTGAACCAGATTGCTCCATGCCAGCTGATGAATGTCTGCAATTCACAGCTACTGGCCAGTGCATTCAGTCAGCAGGTTTACCACTGCATCACCATAGAGCAGTACTTTCAGCTCCAGGTTCAGATAGACTTTCTGATTGCACTGGAATAGTTTAGAAGTAGGGGAGCAATCATTCCAATAATATCTCTATCAATCAGCTTTGCATGAGAAATAGAACAAATAAACATTCATGATGGGAGGAGCTGTTTGTCATTGGGTGGAAACCTCTGCAGAAGCATGTTTAGAGCATTCTTAATCAGTAGAAGGAGATGTTTGGTTGATTTTTACTTACTAAATCCTGCAAGAAGACCAAATGAAATATCTTGAATTGCTCAGCACTGACACAATGATGAGTGCAGGAACAGAAGGTGATACTTTTTCAGAGATCTTGGGGCAAACATTGACCACGTTAGCCTGATATCAATTGAAATAACGAGGTCTTTGCTCCTGACAGGTGCTGCAGTGAGATTTACCAATAAGGGCAAAGATGTAGAAAAGATCTCCGCTCAGCTGCGTGAGGAAGCCAAACTGCAGGCTGAGCTTTCAGACACAGGTGCTACTGTGGAGTGGATGAAGGATGGGAAGGAGCTCAAGGCCAGTGAAAATTATGAACTGCACATTGTGGGGAAGAGACACACCCTGAAAATTCACAACGACTCAATGGATGATGCTGGAAGTTGTCAGTGCATCTGTGAGGGGGATAAAATGCTCTATCAGCTTTCACTGAAAGGTATGTGACAGTCTGGGCTGTGCTCCTCCTGCCCAGGGCCAGCAGACTGCATTCACCTGACTCCCCGACAGTCCAGCTGTTGTCAGACAGCATCTGGGGTGTTTTCAGTGGCTGTTTTGACTTGAACTGGCCAATCTGCTTTGTAGAGCCATTTGATTTCTGTGTTCTGTCCTGTGATTCGTCCCTAAGATATAGAGGAAATCAAGGGAAAGACAGGAAAAAGAGCATCCCAGCCTTCCTGCTCTTCTCTCAGGGTGGCCACGAGAGATGATGTAAACAGCTCTTTTTGTAGCAGTGATCCCAAATGTAGAAAACACCTGTGAAGAGTCACAGGGACTAAATTGATGGAGAGCAGAACTTCCTGCCAAGGCTTGTCAGCTAGTCTTAATTTTGCTTTTCTTCTCTCTCTTTGTCATGTTAGCATAATATTTCATACTGGCAGGTCTGCCCACAGAATTAACTGGCACAGGCTGCCCAGGGAGGTGGTGGGATCCCTGGAGGTGTTCAGGAGCTGTTGAGATGTGGCCCTGATGGATATTATCAGGGGGCATGGTGGGGTGGGTTGGGGTTGGAATCAAAGGAGGACCCCCATGTATTTCATCAGGAAGCACTACTGGTAATAAGACCTTTGGAGCAAATCCTGGTAGGGCCACGCTCAGCTGGTCCAGTCTGGAGGCTGTTCCTCCTTACTGCAGTATCTGCAGTGAAAACCAGCACCTGCTTTTGTGTGGCTGAGCTCACATCCAGCAGTGGTGAGGGGACTACAATGATAAGAGACAGTTGCTGAAAAAATGAATGAAATTTGACTGTATGATAGGACGGAGTTAAATGTATTGACAGGATCTCAGGCATCCCAGTGTCCATCAGCTGGCTCTCGAGCTCCTAAAAGACAGGCATTCTGTAGAACGTTGTTGAATTTGTATTATACATGCGTGTTCTTGGAACTTCAGAACAAATGCATGCATAATCCAGACTTTGATTTTAGAAGCTCTGACTGTGCTGTCTCAACAGACCCAACTCAGTTGTGTGCGCTGTTTTGAAATGATATTTTAACAAGAAGTTGGAAAACAAACTCCATTACCTGGAGTAAAATAGGACCGTGGCCTTAGGCTTAAACCTTTGGCTAAGACAGTGGTGAGATTTTGAATCTTTGAAGTCAATTATTCCACTGTGTGTTAATAGGGGCCAGTTTCATCATCTAACTTTTGTGCTCCAATTAATTTCCATAAAGGAATTCTGTTTTTCTTTTCAGTCCTAAGTGATATCTCTATCTTTTAGGCTCGATTTGTTTGCCAGGGGGTTACAGTGCAGTAATAGAACACCCTCCATTGATTTCCTTCTAGTTTGCTTGTTCCAATTCTTTCCTCAGGTTTCCTATTTCCGACATTTTCTTGAAGCCTTGGGCTTCTTCCTTTGGCTCTGTCCCCTGTACAGTGTATGTCCTTCAATCTCTGGAGATAAGGTAATCTGGTACGTGGTTTATAAAAGCTGCCAATTTGCCAGCTTCTGAATTAGAATCCAGCAATTAGAACTAGGATTAAACGTGTACGTTTGGTCTTACGATAAATGAATGCCTCATGGTCACCAATGTCCCTGCAGTTCTTTACCATCATACATATTTTGAGTGTCCATATTTTGTTTCAGCACTGGCAGACTTCATAAACAAAGAGACAACTGGAGGAGTTATCAGAGCAGTTGCTGGAAAACACGCTGAATTTGTTTCTGAGACCTCTGAAGCCAATGTCATGGTGAAGTGGTACAAAAATGGCAAAGAAATCACAACCAGTAAGAAATTCACAATGGAAGATAAAGGGAAACTGCATAAGCTTGTGGCTTCAGCTGTAACGAAAGAAGACGAGGGAACATCTGCAAAATTGGAGGTGACACTCTGATTTTTGATTGGAAAGTCTCAGGTAAGTTTGTGAGGCAAACATGGGATCACAATCCATGTAAAGCACTTCAGACTTAATTCATTTTATTTGTCCAGCCCTGTGGGTTTCCAGTATTTAGGACAAAGATTGCATAGCTCTATTGAAGCAATTCTGACCTTACTGTTGTCCCTATGCAAATCCACAGGATGAGCAAATAATGTAACTGTGTTGTGATGAATTCAGGACAGCCTTAGCTCCAACTGACGCTGGAGTCATGACTTGAGCCCTCACATCTGGGCTTCATTCTTCTAGTTCATGAATTGCCTCAGTGCTTACATCATGTTTAAACCTCTGACTGAAATGGTCCTAAGTTCTTAGCATGGGAATCCTGTCTCCTCTTTGGACAAATTAAACTCCATATTTGGAGAGTTCAGTGTCTCCTGCTGTACCCGAAGGATGCTGTGATCTCTGAGGTGTCTGCCTGAGGTGCTGTAAGCACAGCCATTAGCTCATAGTGCAAGTAAAACACTGTCAGGTCAAGCCTGGAGGAGTAATGCTTGTCACTGACCTGTTCCTGTTCAGGGTGGAGCTGGAGGGTAAAATAACACAAGAAATTGTCATTGAAATTCAATATCTGTGAAATTCAGCTGGTTGCATTCACAGCACCTGGCGTTAAGATCTGTTTTCTGGTTTATATCTTGAGCCTATTTTCCATAAACCAGTCCTCATTTATGAACTGAAGCTCTACTGAAAGCCTTTCACTGTGTATGCTCATGCTGCAGTGCAGCGCTTGTGACCTTTAACAGCACATTCACGTTCCTCTGATCACAGGATACTTAAGGTTGATTAAGACCCTCTAGTCTGACTGCTCACCTATCACCACCATGATGCTCACCATCAGCTAGCTAAAAACTCATCAGAGATGACAGATCAAGCACAACACTGGATTGGGATGGCTAGAGATTCCTAAGATACTGAAGGATTGCTTGCAGGTGGTGTTGGCTCAGGTATTCACCCTGCATCCCACCTCCTGTTCTGTTTGGTTGAGAATCATGCATTCTGCAATTTCACTTTGTAATTCAAAGACCCTGGCTTTATCTGTTAAAAAACTGATCTAAAACAATCCAAGAAGACTCCGTTGGAACTGGTTGATGCAGAACAAAGGCATCCCCAAAGGACAAGTTGCACTGTTTGATGAACATTATTGGATGAGAGCTAAGCTAAGATTTAAAAAGTTCTGGGGCTGTCTCTGAGCATCAAATACAGAGGAAGCCTGCATGATTCCCTGAGAATGGATACCTCCTACTTTGGTGTTGGGTTAAGGGAACACTAGCAGTAACTCCTATCACAAAATGTCACATGGCTCAGACAAAAAAGCCATCAAGAGGGCTTAATTAATAGCACCAAATGGTCACAAGATGGTCTTAGGGCAGGGAAGTAATCTATCTATGTGATATTGCTTGATGGTATTAGTTCTTAACAGCTTGACTCTAGAGGGACTGTTCTTCTTTGGTCACCTAGTTTTAAAAGAATTCATGGCTCCTGTCTATTACAATTTTTAAGGCATTATTTGTTCACTGATGCCATAAATGTGCCTGGCATAGCAATTGGCCTTGGTATATTCAGTGACTGAAAGCAACTGTTGTTGCTCTAAGAAATGCAATACTAAGCTAGGTCTGCCTGTAGCTGACAGCCATCAGCTTGCTCCTCAGGCAGGTTCTGTCTGGATGGAATGAAGGGCATGAAATACTGATGTGCTCATCAAACGCTGCTTGTTAGCTTAGAGATAAAGTGTTGAATAGGTTTGTTCATGTATTGCAAACACGTTACTTAGCTACCTTCATTTTAGATTCAGAAGAACATGTGCAGAATACAGAATTGATTAAAAGAAATAAGAACTGTCTGCATAGAACTTACTCTTTCCTTTACACAGGAGAATCAAGCACACGTTTGTATGTGAGTACCTCCAGAGGTGAAACTCGATCACCCAAATGTAATGAGCAGAGACATTACAATCAGCTCTAACTGTATCTTAATGCAGTGCTGAATAAGCCTGAGTCAGGATGTAAACCACTTTCTCTTTTTTTCTTCAGATGAAGCCATTAATTTTGTCAACAAGCCCAAAACGACTCCAAAAATATCAGTCAGTCCTTCTGAAGACCTGGAGCTGGTGTGTGAGGTGTCAGCTGCAAGTGGAGCTGTCGTATGGAAGAAAGATCAAACAGAGGTGAAGCAGGACCAGAGGACAACCATCATCTCCCAGGGGATGCACCGCAAGCTCATGGTCAAAACTGTGACCCTGAAAGACCAAGGGAGCTACAGCTGTGAAACAAAAGATGACAAAGCAACATTCCAAGTGAAAGTCAGAGGTGAGAAAATGCTTGAAATCCCGGAGAGAAAGGAATGCTTCATTTTGTGTGTCTTGCCTTTCGAGGATCAACTTACAGCCTCTCTGGTGCAAAACATTTTGGCTATAGGACTTTCTTTGTCATCTAGTGTCATAGCAACACTTTTCTACATGTGCTTTTCCATCCAGGAATGAATTACTGCAACAAACCATAGGCAAGGAGGGTAACTTGTGCAGCTCTTGTAGTCAGCTGGTGTCTGCTGGGTTACAGTGCAAGAGCACACCAGGCATGCAAGGAGTGAGAAAAGGGGAGGTGTTTGAAGAGATCTGGTTACAAAATTTTAATGACACAATTAGGTGGAAAATGCCACTAATCAGACTCATAAATGGCCTGGGTTGCAAAGCCCCACAGTGCTCATCCAGTTCCAACCCCCTTCTTCCTATGTGCAGGGTTGCCAAGCAGCAGCCCAGGTTGCCCAGAACCACATCCAGCCTGGCCTTGAATGCCTGCAGGGATGGAGCATCCACAGTCTCCTTGGGCAACCTGTTCTAGAGGGCCGTTCCCTTCTGATTTACTGGAAATGTAGAGAGACATCAGAAGAAAAAAAGATAAGGGAGGAGGTTCAGCAGTGCATGCAGGTGTTCTAAATCTCATGTCCAAATCTGCTATCAGACTGCGAAATGTTTAGATTTATGATATGATATGAAATGATATGCCTATCATTTCCCAAGGCAAAATAGAGGGGAAAGTATTTTCCTGTCTTAATGAGGCATCACGATGGTCCCTGTGAAGGGCAAGTATAGTGAAAACGGGGAGCTGGAGTTAGCTCTGCAGCAGACTACAGCAAAACTGTGAGACTGTTGTGATGTCCCTGCAGAAAAAGAAGACGTGTTTACAAACAAGGACAAGGTACAAAAGGAGGTGAAGGCTGTACTGACTCAAAATGCCACGCTGAGCTGCGAGGTGGCCCAGGAGAAGACGGAGGTGAAGTGGTACAAGGAGGGGAAACTGATCACCTCGAGCAAGAAGTTCAAGGCTGAGTCAGAGGGCAAACAGCGTCGGCTGGTGGTGAGCCAGGTGGAGAAGAAAGATGCAGGGGAGTACAGCTGCGAGGCTGCTGGCCAGAGACTCACCTTCAAGATTCATGTCACAGGTAAGACAGGTGTTGTATGAAATACAGCAGAGAACAGTAAAGTAAAATCTAGTTTCCATTATACAGTGATCCAGGTGCAGTAGTCTGTGCTGAGGTTTTTTCCCTATACTTGACTGCCTGGGTTTGTAGAAAGTATTTGGTTTTAGTATGGCACAAAGACCTGTTTCAGTCTGTAGAATAATAATTACTGATATATGTACAATGGAAGCAATATTCAAGATATTATTCAAATCTCTCCTGTGCCTGAGATCCCAAACTGTAATTCTTGTTCACCTAAACATTTGACTAAGATAAGTATGTGCAGTGAGGCTGGAGTGCATGTTCTACGTGCAGCCTTTCGTGGCAGGAGAAGCAGGAACTTCTCCTAGTAGTACACTGCCTTTTTACTATGCCTTTATGTTGGAGGCTGCATCTGGATAGGTGAGTCTGCTACTCACAGTAAGAGACCTGGTAGAGCTGACTATTCCCAGAGCTCAAAGTAAGATAGATATCTGCAAATCACACACAAAGAACAAAGGACTGCGTTGGTGAGCATATTTCCTTTGTGCCTTTGACAGTCACAGTTGTGGCAATGGTAGAGGCCATGAGGAGTCTGTTCAGGAAGCCAGGAGTACTGTTCTGGGTCATGAAAAGGCAGCCAGTGGTTTGACTATCACATGTTTATGTGTTTTGATGTTTCACAGTGGGTCTTAAGTTAAAAGAACTCAGGTTTTGGTTGCCTGCAGGACAGATGTTCTTTTGGGTTCAATATGTTTGCATAGTGACTTGCAACCATGGGACTGGTGTTCAAGGACCCTCTTGGTTCCTTCAGTTCCTAGGTTCTTTCTTGCCTAGATTTGACACTTAGTTTCAACAGAAGAGCTGATATTCTCTAGTGAAGGCTATTAGTTTGGGCACAAGTGGTAACCTAAACCTGTGCCAACCTGTACATACAAACCTGCAAGATGGTCTCATTTCAGTCCCTCAGTCAATACTTTTTCTTTTTTCCCCTCAAAGCCAAAACCTGTGTTTATAAACCAGGAGAAGGTGCAGAAAGAGGTGAGTGCTGCCCTGGCAGCAAGTGCCTCCCTCAGCTGTGAAGTAGCACAGGATCCAACTGGAGTAAAATGGTACAAGGATGGAAGACTGCTTGCCTCCTCCAGAAAGTTCCAAATGGAATCTGTGGGCAAAGCACGGCGTCTGGTTGTGGAGCAGCTGGAGAAGAAAGATGCTGGAGAATACATCTGCGAGGCTGCTGGCCAGAAGATGACCTTCAAGTTGGAAACAACTGGTGAGCATTCGCTTTGGGAGCACTAAGCAGCTGTTTATGTGGCTTAGAGGAAGACTGGCTGTCTTCTACCCTGTGGGCATGGAACAGCCACAGTTCCCCCTGGAACAATATCAATGACCCACACCACTAATTGGATTCTCCTTTTTAATGTAGTGGTAGCGAGCTGAAAACCTGGCTGTGGAATACTTCTGACTAAGGAACTTCTACTTTAATTTCTAGGTGCACTGAATTACCCTCTAGAGTATCTTTCTGAATATATAAGCAACCACGGGTGACTATGATCCTGATTTATATCTAGGTTCAGGATTACTTTTTCAGTTAGGTTAGATGAATAGCTCCAGAGAAGATAGGGAAATACAGCAGTTCACTGATACCACGTGTCAGAAGAATGCAGCTCAGCGCTGGGCAGTTTGCTGCTTCATTCCCTCTTACAAGTTGCACCCAAGGCTGGAAAAGACCACTGAGATAGCTGAGTCCAACCCCTGCCCACCCTCACTGGACTTACTAACCACGTCCCCAGTGCCACATACCCGTGGCTCTTGAGAACCTCCAGTGACTGTGGTATATCAGCGTGGTTGCTTCAGTTGTGTGAGTTTTCAGACACTGGCTGTTGTTCTAGCGAGGCAAAAAACCCAAACTGATGGAACAGTGTCTATACAGGAAGCAACTGGCTGTCCTGATGGCTGCCAACAGTTTTGCACAAGGTGTGTCATGCAAGCTTGCATGAGTCTGGTTTAAAAACTTGCTGTTCTGATGGAAGGAGAGGATGTTGGTACAGGATAACTGCGGGATTTGTGCTCTCCCGACATCCAGTAGCAATCACAGCTTATTGTTGCTATAGAAAACAGCTTCTCTGTAGACAAACTAAGTTAGTTCCAATAAGTGGCTGAAGCCCTAAGTGATCCAAGGTGAAGCATGATCCAAACTGGAATTTAGCTAATTGTAGTAGGGAATCCAAGATGAGTTATTTAAAATATGATTCCTCCATCTAAAACAGCATTGAACTCTTACCCTGGTTTATGATAGAAGTGAGAGTTTAACAGCAGAAGTCTGAAGTTATGCTCCATATTTCTCATCACGCAAGAGAATATTTGAATATATGAATTCCTTTGGCTATGTTAGAGCTCATAATGAGGTCAGCTGATGTTCTTTAAATGCTCGGAGTCTAGCAATGTGGGGAAGTGGACTGCTATTTGCTGTTGAGCTTTAGGCTGAGAAGCCTGATTTTAGAGGACCGTGGACTTCCCCTTTCCCTTCCTCTCTCCTCGCCTTCTCCCTGGACTGATCCCGCATGGTTTGAGAATGAGTTCAGAGCAAGGTAAATGAGGAATAGCCATGTGAAAACCTGTTGTTTTAGTGCACTATAAAAGACACTTAGTCAAAGGACAAGTGTGTGTTCCAAGCTTGAGACTGCAGGAGATCCTAGAAAAAACTCAGCTGCTCAAACCTGTAGTCTGGCTGAATATTTTATTGTCAGTTATGGTCAGGAGGAGATGCTTGAGTAAGACAAATAAAAGGTCACGGGTAAGTTGGTCCTTCTTGTGATATACTTCTAGGCTTTCATCAGGGAAAAGCTTAATTAGTCCAAATAATTATAGCAGAAACACCACACCAAGAACATGTGAGTGATATTTCAAATTTCTTGACGTGAAGGTAAACTTTACCTGGTTCTGCCATTCCCCAAATGTTTGTTTCATTATGACAAGAAGAACTTTGCAAAAGTAATATATTTTTTTTTCAGTCTTGTGTGCAACACAAAAAGGGGTAAAATCTAGGAGGCCACCTGAAATGTTTTTTCCATCTGGAAAGATCCATTTAAGAGCACCCATGGACCTGGTTATGAACAAGTTTTCTTCTTTGCAAAGGCTGTTGCTTAATTGGCAGATACTGTACCTGGGAGAGGAAGAGGGAAGTAACTTGTTTTGGAAGTCCTGATGCTATTCAAGCATTCAAGGCCAGGCTGGATGGGGCTTTGTGCAGTCTGGTCTAGAGGGAAGCATCCCTGCCTACAGCAGGGGGTTTGGAACTGGGTGATCTCAAAGGTCCCTTCCAACCTAAACCTTTCTCTGATTCCTTTGATGATTCTATTTCTCAGCTGCTGGTGTGAGATCTCCAACCTCTCCCCGTTGTCTTTCAGTGCGGCAGATGAAGCTGGTGAAAGGTCTGCAGCCCCTGGAATTCCCTGAGAAGGGAACTGTCACCTTTTCGGTGGAGGTGTCCCATGAGGATGTGGAAGGGACTTGGCAGAAGGACGGCGTGCGGCTGAAGGCTGCACCAAATATCACGATGGGTGTCCAGGGGAAGAAACATTCCTTGACACTTTCTTCTGTGACCCTTGAAGATGCAGGACTCATTTCCTTTAAAGCAGAAGGCATGAATTCATCGGGGAGGCTCACTGTGACAGGTATTGGTTGGTGCAAGGTGTCATTATCTGCTCTTGTCCCAGATTACTTGAACAGCAGAACCAGCTTTCCTTCCAGCTGCAAAGAATGTTATGCACTGGGCTATTGCCACCAGAGTATCCCTGAAATATCAAGAGGATTGTTGTAACATGATTGTATCTAGCACAAGTAATGATAATGTGCTCAAAACAATAGGTTTTTTTGTTGTTAATTACAAGCTATATTAAGCATGGCAAGTAGGCACTGCCTTTCATTATTCCTTATGCCAGATTCTCCTAGAGACCTCATTCCCAACTAAATCCACATCCTTCTTTCTCCTTCTCAGAATTGCCTGTGAAAATCAGCAGACCATTTGCAGACATTAGCGTCATTCAGAAGGACAAGGTCACATTTGAGTGTGAGCTGTCCAGGCCCAAGGTGGACGTCAAGTGGTTCAAGGTATGGCATGTAATGGTATTTTCCTTTCTGACTTCTCTGGAAATGAATGAGAGCCTTTAATTTCACTTCCAAGGGATGCGAGTCTGAGCTTTTGCTTGATAGCTTTTGCATTGCTCCCTTTTCTTTGTGCTCTTTTACTTGCCCAGATCAGCACTCTTTGTTATTATGTCCTGAGTTCATTTATCAAGTAGAAATGGAAGTTTGTTTTGGGTTTATTGTGAACTCCTCAGGTCATGCTGCACAAAATATTGTTGGTTGGAGTACAGTCTTGAGCTTCAAGTCTAACACAGAAATTCTCAGCCGGGATTTTGTAGCCTTGTTGTGAACTGGGTTTTAGGGTGAAATCTCAGTTTTCTTTGCACCTGACAGTGTGAGAATTTGCTCTGGCACTTTGTGTACCTCCCCGGTGCTCAGCTGTTCCTTCCCTTACTTGGGGATAACGTCATTTATTCAAGGTGATGTCCAAATGGGCTTGTTAACAGTCCTCCGCAGTGCTTTAAGCTGTCATAGGTCAGCCAGAATTTATGCAAGTTCTATAGCCATTCCTACATGTTGAAAACACTGCACTGTGCTTAAGCTTCAGCATATGTTCCAGTAAGCACAGTTCCATTAATTCTAGGGGAGTGGGTGAATTAAGCATAGATCTGAAGGCTCCCTTTGCTCAGTGCAGAGATGGAAGGACTCATGGAGATCTGATTTGATATTTTCCTTTCTAGGATGGGAAGGAGCTCCGTCAAAGGAAAAGAAGTGGGCATTACTTCCCAGGGAAATAAGGGAAGTCTTATTATTCACTAGTGTGAATTTGAAGATCAGGGAACATACACGTGCCAAGCAGCTGAAGACAAGACATCAGCTACCCTAAAGGTTCATGGTATGTTTAACTGAAAGAGCAAATAAATCCTACTGTGGTATTTTGCACCACAGGAAGAAATGCTTCATGTGCAGTTTGGGCACTTCTTGGTTAGTCCTTTTGGATACCTTTCTCTTTCTTCTTTATGCTCAAGACAGATTTTCCCTCCATGTGTTGCATTGGTTAAACCCCAGTTTGTAGCTCATCACCAGGCTCTGAAGCATCAGACTGGTTACTGAACACACGGGTCTGCTGTGCCCTGGTAGATTCCACCTTCCTAAGGGACGTCTGAAAGGATGCTTTTTTTCCGATTTCCTACTAGATGCTGTCCTCATGTGGCCACTTGGGTTCAGTGTTAGCATGAGCATGAACATCTGTCCTGTCCCATGACTTTGGTGATCTCTCATTTTCTCTCTCAGTCTGCAACCAGGTTGGGTTGCTGTTTCAGTACTGGCTGTTTTATGCAGGAACTCTGCTCCTGAGGTTAATCTAAGTTGTATCCAGGCCCTTCAGAAGGAAAGGGAAATAGCAGCACAGAAATATGGTCTGATTCTGACATAAATAAGTGCAGACCTAGAGAGTTAAAAGGGATTGTGTGATGTTCAAGGGATTTTGAAGCAAAGATGTCCCCTAGGTAAGATTTGTGGCTGATATTCCCCATACACTGTGGGCACACAAGCTAAGGAGAGACTAGTGATGAGCATGCAGAGAAGCCAATGATTCAGACAGGTTTGTAGTGACACAACACTGTAGAGTTCTGTCTAGTTCTCCTTGGCATAGTTTGGAAAATGAAGATGAGGAGATTGGTGGTAACCAATATGGCTTCCTCAAATTCAAGCCATGCCTGCCAAACTTGGTGGCCTTTCATGATGGAGTAACAGCATCAGTGGATAATGGGAGAGCAACTGACATCATCTACTTGGACTTGTGCAGAGCATTTGATCCTGTCCTGCATGACATCCTGGTCACCAAAGTGGAGAAAAATGGTTTTGATGGATGGACCAGTTGCAGGATAGGGAACTGTCTGGATGGTCACACTCAGAGAGCTGCAGTCAATAGCTCAGGGTCCAGGTGGAGGGTGTTGTTGGGACCAGTGTTATTTAACATTTTTGTAGGCAACATGGACAGTGGAATCAAGTGAACCCTCAGCAAGTTTGCAGATGACACCAAGCTGAGCGGTGCTGTTGATGTGCTAGAGGGAAGGGATGCTACCCAGAGGGACCTGGACAGGCTGGAGAGGTGGGCCCTTGGCAGCCTCATGAACTTGAGTGTGGCCAAGTACAAGGCCCTGCACCTGGGTCAGGGCAATCCCAAGCACAGGCACAGGCTTAGAGGAGAATGATTTGAGAGAAGCCTTGACCCTGAGGAGAAGAGATGGTCTGGAGGGAGGTGTCCCTGCCTATAGCAGGGGGATTGGAACTAAATGACCTTAAAGATTCATTCAGTTCTATTGTTTTTCTACCCTTAATTTTGCTTGAAAGGTTTTAGAATAAATGAGATTCTGGTTTCCATGAAAACTGTTTGCAGGGAGCTCCATTGTAGCTAGTAAGTCTGTCTTTAAGTTCAAGGGCAATAATGCATTGACTGTGTTGAAGAGAGAAATGACTCAGGAATGGATGATGGTTTAGAATAAAACATAATCCTACTTATTTTCTATGCAAATATGTGTAAGGAAAAGATGCTGCACTCAGTTCTGGAAATATCCTGACAAATATATCTCTAGTGTTTCACAGCTGGAGATATCAAGATTGTTAAACCACTGGAAGATGTGGAAGTGAATGAATATGGGAGTGCATCTTTTGTCTGAGATTTCACACGATGAGTTTCAGACCCAGTGGTACAAAGATGACAACAAGCTGAAGGCTGATGACAACATCAGAATGCGGCAAGATGGTAGGGTGTAAGAGGGGGATCTTTCTCCTGAGTGGGGGGTGGGTTGGAGATCAAGCATATAAGACATCTGAAATGAAGTGAAGAGGGTTACGAAGGGAGTTCCCCTTTTGTTTTGGGACTGAGGTTAGGGTGGAACAAGTGACATGGTGGGATGCTTAGTGTGGGAAGTGTGATGCTATCCCACCATCCCACACTGCCGGGAGCAGGTAGGAAATCAGTGCAGTTATTTCCAACGTGGGGGTGAACAGGGCAGTCAGTTCACCTCTCCAAAGAGGTTTTGTCTGACAGTGAGTGTGATCCTTCTGTATCAGGTACTTTGAAGGTGACGGCGGCCACATTTGGTCAGTCCTTGTAGAAGCCATGTTTAGATTACACTTTGGTGGGGATGTGGACGTGGGGGAATGGGTGGTTTCATTGACTTGAGAGAACAGGCAGTGATGCTGTGAAACCAGATGGATGATGCTCAGCCTGGCCATGTGCCTCAGAGCTCTTTGCTCAAGGAAGCCAAGTGTAGTTGTGGGTTTGCTCTCAAGAGCACAGTTTGGTAGGGATGAGCTGGCGGTTGGACTAGATGACCTTAGTGGTCTTTTCCAGCCTTAGTGACTCTGGTTCTCTGCTTCAGGAAAGAGCTACACGCTGACTTACACACGTGTCCAAGTCAAGGATGCAGCAGAAATAAAATCTGTAGCAGAAAAGGCAGAATCTCGTGAATCTTGTGCCCATCTTACAGTTAAAGGTAATTATGCTTCTGATGACGATTTTGATTAAATTATCTTATGTTATAAACGAGCTAACATCCTTTGCTTTAATGTCAAAGAAGTTAAACACCACCAGGGCTTTTCACAGAAATAAAAACTCCTACCTACCTACCTTTTTGCCCACAAAATATCCAGCTTCTCTTTTGGAATTTACTTTTGCTAAGTAAAACAGATTTTTTTCTTAGGAGGTTGATTTTCTACGTTTAGACTTCAGATTTGTGTTTGAACGTTGAGGGATAAAAAACATAGCTTGACTTTTTCTTCATTTTCTCTTGCTGTTTGAAAAGAACACAGGGTTTTGGTTTTTTTTTATATATATACAATGTTAGGGTATATATATGACGTTAAGTGTGATAAAGAAAAGGGAGACATTTGAGTTAGCACACTACTCAAGAGTTCAGTCCCCAGCTTTGCCACTGTTACCTTTGCCACTGTTACCATTATAAGGGCAAGAACTTCCTGGAAAATGAATTTCTCCTAAGTAGAGTCATTACATTTGAGCTACAGAGACCTTTACTAGGTGAAAACTTGTTGTTCAGAGCTAAGTTGCTGTATTTAACCAAAGTAATTATCAATGTCCGTGTTTCATTGAACCTCTTTTCCATTTCGTAATGCGAGGAGTTTGATATTGGGATGGGAAGGTCATGGTTTGATTTAGATGTTGGACTGGGAATCAGAAGATCTGGGCTCTTTTCAGATTGTCAGTCTTATTGTCTGACTTCTTAACAACATTCTTTTCTTTCTATTATTTTTTAATGATGTTTCAAGGCATTCTGAGCTGATAGGTGTAGTGTTCATGTGCAGTAATGCTGACGTAAGTAAGTGGGGTGATAATGTAAGGGTTTTTTACATTCCTTCTAAATCTCTGCTTTCTCTTGTTCCATCCTTCTTAAAGAGCAATCCATTAATCTAGTAAAGGAGCTGTGTGATGAGGATGTGACTGAGCCTGAAGAAGCCAAATTTGAATGCGAGATATCCATTCCTTCTGTGAAACCTCCCAAGTGGTATTCCTACGTGGGGAAGTCTTACAGGCTGGCAGAAACTTGATTATGCAGCAAGAAGGCACCATCCACCAGCTGACCATACCGAAAACCACCACTGATATGACAAGCACCATTCAGTTCTCAATTGGCAAATCAAAATCCACAGCCAATCTGCTTGTCAGAGGTAACATATCCAGGCTTGGTTTACATCATGAAGATGAAGAATTAATTAACATACAGCCTTCCTTCACTGGGGTCTTTGAAATATTGTGTGTGTGTCTGGACGGTCTGCTCCATTTCCAGTTCAAAGTCGTTGGACACTAAATGAGACAGCTGCATCTCAGTAAAAGATCTGTTTGAATAGCTGTGATGTGCTTACTATTCAGATCTACAGAGCTGAGGTTTTGTCCTTGGCTATACCAAAGAAGTCAAATCAGGTGAAATTAATTGTATTTCTGAACTAGACAAGTTTAAGTTTGGTAGCACGTAAATTTGATGCAGTTTTTCATTGATTTCATCTGAAAGAAACTTGCAGGCTTTTTATCTGCTGCTGTCCCCAGCGTAAGAGTCTCCATTCACATCCTAAAGTACTTGTTATGTTTTCAACTCACTCTTATTTGAATAAAAGCCTCAACAAATGGGAGCAATTTAATTAGCACAGAACAAGAGCTGGACCTTGCATTTGGTAGATACTGTACAGTATTACTTCATAGAAATGTAGTCAATGGCATTCCCTATAGACAATCATTTGTTTTATCGTTGGAGTGGTTCAAAAAACCATTGTGAACATGACATTAATTGTAATTGAATACATGCAAGAGACTTTCCTCTTCTTCCAATTGTCCTCATCCTTTCTTCTCTTCCACCCCTGCTTTGCAGATTACCATATAGAAATCACCAGGAAGTTGGAGGACAAGACAGCTTTGGAACGTCATTCTGTCATCCTGTCCTGTGACTTCAGGCCTTCTCCAAAGGTTGTGAAATAGTTCAAGGGCCACACACCCATCGAACCCTCTGAGAAGTACAAGATCAAGAGGGATAAGCATTCAGCAGAGCTCAAGATTCTGAAGCTGAAGCCCAATGATGCTGGTGTGTACAAGTGCAAGGCAGGAATTGCAGAGACTGAAACCACGCTGACAGCTGAAGGTAAGAGCGGGGGGGTAGTCTCTTACATGTCCTATTTCACCTCAGATTTCTTTTCTTGAGGATGATTTCTGCCGTTCTCTCCTGCTAACTTTATAAATGTATAATCTTCACTGAGAATACTACACAAAGATCGTCTAGTCCAACCATTCTACCACATCCCAGTATGATTTAAAGTAACAGTGGTAACAGTTCACCTTGTTTCCCCACAGCCCGCAATGTAGAAGTAACGAAGCACTTGCAGGATGTGGAAATTGAAGAAGAGAGCTCTGCTGTCTTCTCCTGCGAGCTGTCCCATGATGACGAGGACGTGGAATGGTTCCTGAATGGCAACCTCATTTACACCAACAATTACAAGGACATCAAGAACGTTGGCAATTGCTGCAAACTGACAATGAAGCAGGTTAAGCCTGAGGATGCTGGCCCAGTGACAGTGAAGTCAGACAAGGTGTCAGAAAGCACGTGCCTGAAGGTGATAGGTGGGTCTGATCACATCCCTCCTGGATGTAAGAGATGCTAAGGAGCCCCAGTTCATTCTGTTGTGCAGCAGTCCTGCTTCTAAAGCTCACCTCTCTGGGGTGACAAGACATCAGGGGCTTTCTTCCAGTGGAAGGTTCCATTGCAGCAGATATCAAGGAAGGAGGATGGTTTTGGTGTCCTGCCATAGCATTCCATTGCTTTTTATCATCATTTTACTTAACACAAGAAGAGTTACAAGAGCAATTTCTTTTACTGCTTCAGTAACATGCAGTGTCAATGCTGTTGTCTCCAAGTATTTATGACTGAAGGGAGAGCTCATTCAGTGTGTGTTTTGCCTCTGGAATGACTAATGACCAGGCTGTGAGTAACCTGATCTAGCTGTGAATGTCCCTGTTTATTGCAGCGGAGCTGGGCTAGATGGCCTTTAAGGGTCTCTTCCAATTCTAAGGATACTGTGATTCTAATCTGATCTCCCCAGCAATTAAGCTCTTTATGCACTCCAGAGTTTGAAGGATTTCATTTTTCTCCTTTCTTTTGCATTTGGTGGGTGTTTTTTCCCCATTATAAACATCTGATGTGTGAAATAGAAGATAGATAAAAGGAGTCAATAAAACAGGAAAATCAAAATTGTTCAGCAGCTTATCTTCTTAATCCTGTGGCCTGCTGTATGAGCTCTGCTGTACGTGAGGGCAATGCCGGCTCTCCAGCTTTAGAAGAGCTGCATCCCAATTACTTCATATGATATCAGTCCCACCCACCGGCAATGCAGGCTGTCCCTCCTGTTCCCTGTATTCTCCTCCTGATTAGTTTAGAATACCATAAAGCGCATTCAGTCAACGGACATGAAATCGCTTTAGGTTCTATACTGGTGTCGTCAGTACTGGTAAAGATTTATTGATCCCTATTTAAAAATCTGAAAGCAACTGGAAATGTCTCAACTTCTGTATCACGTTGTTCTGTTTTGCCTGTTTAATTGCAGAGAAGCCTGCTGTCTTCGTGAAGTCCTTGGATGATGTTTTTGGTGAGGAGCGGGGTGTGATTAAATTGGAATGCGAAGTCTCTAAAGAGAAGGTCAAACCAGTGTGGAAAAAGGACGGTGTTGTGCTCTCTTCTGGCAACAAGTATGAGCTGGTACAGTCTGGGAAGACCCTATGTCCCCTTATCCATGACCTCGAGAAGTCAGATGCAGGTTTCTATACCTGTGATATTGGCACTGATGTTGCCAAGTCAAAGGTCGGCGTTCAGGGTAAGTACTGTGGAAAATAAAGGAGTGCTGAAAGCACATTCAGTGTGGTCACTATGTCTTACACATATTCCCCCACGAGCCTTAATAGTTTCTACAATAGAAGTGTATTACTGCAATTTAGCGCAGTGATGTCTGGAAAATTCCCATTGCTTTTGATGTAAATGTGTCTCATTTTGCCATGAAAATCACCAAACACATCAAGAATGTCCTGGAAATATTTCCTTTCTAAACATCCCTAAAATGGAGAAATGGTTTGAACACCAGTAGGGGTAGGATGGTAACAAATTAGCTAATAGAAACATTTAATTTCTTGTCATAGGCAAAACCCTTTTTCTCACACAGCATCCTAGAGTTGTCCTCTCTGTTAGGTTGTTCCTTCTGTGGCTCATTGAATCTTCATTCTGCTCCATGGACTGAGCTGCTCGCCTTGTAGTTCTTCCAGAGCAAAGACAAGAGATTCACGTCTCTTTTTTTTAATAGCTTTCTGGTAATTCTGAGTGGAGAATGTCTTAGAGAATACATCTGTAAGGAATGCAGCCATGTTCTGCAAATCCTGAGTTAAAACACCAGTGCTGCTACTCATGTCAGTCACAAATGCCTTTTCTCCATATAAACCTCATACTAACCTATCTCTTACCTTCCAGAGCTGAATAGTGGCATTAGCAAACGGCTGAAAAACACTGAAATCCAGGAGGGAGAAGATTGTACTTTTGAATGCATTCCGTCCCATGAAAGCATTGATGAGTTCAACTGGACACTGAATGGAAGCACAGTGGAAAGTGGTGGGCGATTTAAAGCTTCTAACGTGAGTCAGAAATAGGCTCTCCTTATCAAAAGTGTGACTCCTACTGACGCTGGGGAAGTCGTTTTTTACTGCCCGTGGTCTAACCTCCAAAGCCTCTCTGTGAAAGGCAATGAGATGGGAGAGATTCTGGGGTCTGATTCCTTCAACTGTCTTCTGATAAGATTGTCGTGAGAGCTAACTCATAATATGGTTAAAGTGAATAGCAACCTTCTACTTGAACCTTGAAGCACTGAGAATTTCTCTTAAAAATAAGTAAAAGGAGGAAACATTTTACACAAATGAGAGAACTACCCAAAGCACTGGGGTAGTGTTGGAAATGGGCATCTCACTACAGCTTGTTCCATTAACAGTAAATCAGGAATGCTCTGTTGAGGGAACTGTGGGAGCAAATATCCTCTAAGTATAAGCTGAAGGGATGGCCTTCACATCATCTAGCTGTACAACAAATTCCTATCTAGAACATGTGCATCTGAGAGCATCATCCGAGGCTCCCAGTGTGATGAGTGGAGAGAAGAAAGAGGCAGTTTTCAGACATGGTTCATCATCCTCAATTGGGTAGATTTAAGAGAGAATAAATGCTGCCTGGAATTCTATTGTCTGTACTTTGCAGATTACTGCTGGCTGTAGGATGGCGTCTGTTGCAAGTGCCTCTCTAACTTATCTCCAGCATGTAGATGCATGTATTTTGAGAGAGGCATCCTACCCTAAGTGTATGTTACTCAAAAAGCATGTTTTCTTCCAGGAAAACCTACTGAGGTTTCAAAACAGCTGGAGGATAAGACAGCAGCAGCAGGGCAGGACATCAGCCTGAGCTGTGAGCTGTCAAAACCGGATTTGAACATCAGGTGGTACAAGGATGGCAAAGAAATCAGAAAAAGCCAGAAGTATGACTTGCAGCAGGAGGGAAGTGGGGCCATTCTGATCATCCATGACTCTACTGCCAAGGACAGTGGGGAGTACCCCTGTGAGACAGAGGACTCCATAACAAAAGCCAGGGTCACTGTGCAAGGTGAGTTGAAAAGCACACTGGGGATGGCATGTAGAGAAGTCGAGGTAAATATCTGCAGCCTGTGGGTGATGTTTTTCTCTTCTGTTTCCTTGAGCAGGATCAATTCTTAGTTTTCAGAAAATATGATGGATTAAAATCTTTTCCTTAAAATAATCTGGAAACTGAATGATTCTCCAGTGTGATGTGGATCTGGGCAGCCTGGTCTGGTGGTTGGTGACCCCTTGGCAGGGGGTTTGAAACTAGATGATCTTTGAGGTCCTTTTCTATTCAGGCCACTCTATGATTCTGTGATCATAACTATCATAACTATAATCAAAACTATATGCAGTTGATCAGATGAGATCCTACCAGCGCATGTATAATGGTATTGAACTTTCCAGATATCTACTGGAATTATCAAACCTATGTAAATGGGTGGACTCTGTGGTCTTCTTAGACTCTTTGCATCTCTATGTGATATTCTGAAATGAGGGCAAAGGAGATTCAGGACACCTCTGTATGCTTGGGACTTGTTGGGGTAACAAATCCCTTTGTCCTACACCCTCATCCTTTTTTTTTTCCTTCCAGAAAAACCTAATTACTTTATCAAGGAACTTTCAGATGTGAAAATTGAAGAAAGTGGAAGTGCACTTTTTACATGTCAGAGCGAGAAAGCCGCATCCTTCGTCATATGGAGGAAAGGCATTGCTGAGCTCAGGCCTGGCAGGAAGTACAAGAGGGCACAGAAAGGACGAGACCTGCAGCTGTGCATAAAAAATCTGGAGAAAAGTGACAGTGACGTGTACACCTGTGACATTGGTGATGCCCAGTCCAGAGCCAAGCTGGTTGTACAAGGTATGTGTGAGAGCCATATGACTGCGCATCCTGTTTCTCCACTACCAAGACATTATCCTGGTAGAATTTGTACATTTATGGCAGGTCTTTGGGGCTGCAGCTGTCTGACCTGAATAGCGGTTCACAAGCCATGCACAGAGCGAGCTGCACGGAAAGGGAAAGAACTACCGACTAGAGCAGTGCCATTGAGAACTTTATGTATCATTTAAAAACCAAAAATGCTGATGTACGGTGAGGCTGGTGACCCAGAAATCAGTGTGAACTTTCTATCTCTGACCTTTCTGAGTTACAAATAGTCCTCCAGAGTTCTAGGCAAAAATTCCCTTATGCTGCATTCTGGGTAGTTGTCACGGTTTAAACAAAAATCTACCTGTGTCCGTGACAGGGGGGCCACAGGCAAGCGAGGTGCTAGAAGGAGCTGAACCTCTGTCCCAACTACTTCAGAAGCAGCCCAAACCCCCTCGTACATGGCTAAGATCTCCTTCTCAGTTGGAGTGTAGCACTCCTCAGACCCTTTATATGCTCGACTCCAAAGTCCCGGGGGTTGGCCTTGGGTTTCTCCTAAAGCTCTTTGCCACAAACTCCAAGTGGGACCTTTCTCTCCAGCAGCAGTGTAGAGGATGTTCTTTACATCCTGTCCTGTCCGTACTGGCCCCAAGGCCACGGCACGGGCTATCTCTTGTTTTCTCTGCTCAAAAGCCTGCTGCTGCTCAGGACCCCATGAGAATTTATTCTTCTTCCGTGTTACCTGATAGAGGGGGCTCACTATGTGGCTGTAGTTTGGGACATGCATTCTCCAAAAGCCCACTACTCCCAGAAAAGATTGGGTCTCTGTCTTGTTGGTGGGAGGAGACATAGCAGTGATTTTTTCAATCACATCTGCTGGGATGTGTCGATGCCCATCTTGCCATTTTACACCTAAGAACAGGATTTCCTGGGCAGACCCCTTCACCTTGCTGCGCTTAATGGCAAAACCAGCTTGCAAAAGAATTTGGATTATCTGTTTTCTTTTCTTGAAAATCTCTGCTGCTGTATGGCCCCACACGACAATATCATCAATATACTGCAAGTGTTCGGGAGCAGTAAAATTATTCATGCTTTATATGACGTTATGATGTGGAATACTGATAGCAAAATTACAAAATTATTAAACCATGGCACCCTGGTATTTTTCTTTTTTTTTTTCTTAAATATTTTCCTTTTTTTTTTCTTAAATATTTTCCTTTTTACTATTTAAATGTTATGGGCACATCTTATAGAAACACAAGGCTGTTTACAAAGAAGTGCATGCTGTGTTGCTGTATGATGAGCAAGATACATCTATTCTTCATCTAGCAGGAATAGTTGCTGAGCCTTAAGAACAGTTTCAGAAAGCTTTGGGAATTTGGGCATTTTCCTTGTTTCTGCAACACAAAATGAAAATTTACGCTGTATACAAGGAAAAGGGGAGTCCGAACTTGTACGTTAAATTTGAAGGAGATCAATCTGGGGTAATATTTAAAAAAAAAAAAAAAAAAAAAAAAGGGAGTGTGGTCATCAAATACTATAAAATATATTAGCTGTTACTAGAATGCCACTTATCTTCCCCCGATACGAATCACTGTCATGTTGTATGTGAATTTGTGAGGTGGGTTTTGAGGCTGAAATTAAAAACTTCTTGTATGGCTGTCTTCATAGTGGCTATCCAGACTATCTGTAGAAATAACAGCTATTATGTAGTCAGCTATTCACCAGTTTTAACTGATTATAAATTACGTTTCAGGGTGGAGAACATAGCATAGTGCCTGACACCTGTGTTGATCCTGAGGGCATTCTTGATTCTGTGCATTATGATGTCATGGATATTAAAGAGCAAGCTGAGGCAGCACATAGTTCCATTGTATCCCTGGGGGACCCGAAGGAAGATACTGGCTGGTTTGAAAAGCAGCTGGAGAAAACTAACTTTGAACTGATGGAGACCAAAGAAGAGCTAACAGAGAAAAACACCAAACTACTTAAAACTGAAGAAGAGCTGATGCAGAAGAACAAAGGTGAGTTATGCGATGTGAAAGGTAGAAGACAGAAATAGTTCATTAATCTAAAAGAGAAATAACCAGTTTGAATAGGAATTAGAGGAGATGTTCTACCTTTGGAACCATAGCCTGTAGATAAGTGATAGTTTGTTCCTTGTGTATATTCAGGTTCAGCAATTCCACGGTTTTTGGTTATTTCTTTTCTTTTTTCCCCCCTCTCCTTTAAACTGCAACTAGCAGCTTTACGCTTTCATAAGTATGGGGTTAAATATATCTTATATATCTATATCTTGATTTTTACTTTTATATTGTAATCTCTACTCTTCTTTATGTCTTGTTGATGCAATGTTTTCGTTCCAAGAAATATAGAAAACTTTTGAATCACTCCCAATAAGTGAAGACCACATGCAAATTAATTAATCTGTTCAAAAGCTACCTAAACATTAGAATATCTGGAAAAATTGATTACTTAATAAACTATCTATTGGCTACTTATGTAATACAACCTTTTCTGTGTGTTACAGACTTTGAAATGCAGATGATTAAATTGGATGAGTCTGATGAGCAACTTAAAGAAGCAACTGAGGTAACTTTATCAAGAAGATGTTGTGTAAAATTGTTTTAATACCAACTTGTGGTAGCTTAAAATGCTATTCCAGTAGGCTCCATTAATAGATTTCTTACCGAGCTTAGCTTAACTGAATTTGCCTTTAATGCATTGTGTAATTCAGCTACTTAACACTCCATTAGAAACTGATGACTGAATTTTTTTTATTTTTTATTTCTAAGAAAATGAATGCACAAAATGAAAGTATTCGAGAGCTAATGGACATCGTGGTGCAGAAAGATGACATTATTACAGAGCTACAAGACTTAAAATCTCATTTAGAAGAAAAAGTAAAAGATTATGTGAGTTTTACACATCTCCGTATCCTTATACAAAAAAAGGAAAACACTAATTCTATGCTTGTAATCAACACATTTTTGGAAAACTGATTTTCTGTGTGTAGCTGGTACTCTCTTGAAATTGTAAACAATTCAAATTTATCTGAAGGTAGTTGTTGTTAACACAAACAACAAAAATATCAGCGTGTTCCACTAACTCCTGCCTCACACTCCTACATCAGAGGAAGAGCAACAGTAAAAGTATGTTGAGTAGAGTTGGAAGTACGAGTATGAATGGTCAGGATATCTCCACGTTCTATGCAGTCTATAAAACTTTATCCTGACTAATGTACTGCGAGCTACTGAATATGTGAAGACTAGCTTGATTAAGTATGTGTGCATACCACTTCTGGTGGTTTTTGTTCATTTTTTGATGTTTGGTAGCCTGAAGTAGCTCTGAAAACATTTATAGTTAATTCTGTCACTCAGATCTCTAACCTTGTAAGCTTAGCAACTTGACCCTTCTTAGTCTTTGACTGTCTGCATCACTGCAACTCAGTATTTCCATGGTATTAAAGCTGACTGTGATGAGTAGTCATGTCCTCGCCTATTACTTCTTCCAAGAACAAGGCTCCAACTCTATCTGTGAGATTGTGTGGCCTGAACACTTCTGAGGCTTTTCTTTTCATAAGTTACTAAAGATCAGTCCTTGGCAGTGCCAGCATGGCTTAACAATCGTCATCTTGTAAGTAAGGAAGCTTCACTTGTGGTCAAGGACACAATCTAAAATATGTGTGACAGAGCTGACTAAGCTTTAAGGTTGGATTATATCTGTCACGATGAAAGTGATTTTAGCAGCTTAGCAGAAGTGTGATGTGATGAACTTGTATGAGAGCTGACCATTTGCTCTTTGACCATGTTTGTAATTTTGTTGACTTCTTGGAAACAGGAAATTCTTTGATAAACTGGTAAACTCTTGATTGTGTGCAAGTCTTTTACTTTGTAACCTGCTCGGCTCTTGCTTTCCCTTGTATACTCTACCGAGTATTGCACTTGTCATTATCTGAAGGTGTACTTGTTCTGTCTGCTATTGAAATTTGTAACTGATGTCTATAGAGTCACTGGGTAAATATTTTAGCTGTATGGTTTTGTGTAAATATTTGCCTACAGAAGATTACTGAGACTTAAGTGCTCCTTTTGTTAAGCTTCAATGTAACTGATCTTATATCAATACAGGAAAAGACTACCTACCATTTAACTACCATTAAAGCAGAACCGGCAGAAGAGAACACTAATAAAGGAACTGAAAGCAGCCAATTTTCAGTGCTTTCAGTTAAAGCACTGAAACAAGAGAAAACTGAGTTGGAAGTGGGAAGAAAGCGCAGTACTGATGAAGATAAGCCTACTGTGGAAGAGCCACCTCCAAAGAAAGGTACAGTTTCTTCCATTGTTGAACAGGGTGTCTTCCAAAACAATAAATTGCTTCCTATTCCGGATAGGAAGCAAAAGGCTGTGAAGCGCGTACCTTATGGTATAAGGAGAAAAGCCACTGTGTTAAACTGTAAATAGAAGTAACTGTTATGTAAATATCCCTTTTTCAGAAGGTCCTATGCTGTTCATTTTTGAATGCTTAAGAATAAAAGTTTTTTGCACTATTTTTTTCCTTTTTGCTGCTTTTTCCTCATCTGTTGATGCACTTGCAGATTTGGTAATAGTTTTAAAGCAGTTTCTTTAGGATTGTTTCAACTGCTGTTGCTGATCTTCTGAGTAGCATCAGCTGTTCAAGTGCTTTTTTTTGTTTGTTTGTTTTGTTTTTCCTAAAGCAACTATCAAAATTGTTGACGACCTGCTAATTGCTCACTCATGGGCAATATTTGAGCAAAATGGTTTGGATAAGCTCTGATGCATTTGACTTCACTTCTGGGCACAGCTGAGCATCAGTGTTCCTAGAATTACGGAAGGCATATACAATGTAGAAGGGAAAATCTAAAACTTAGCTGTAGTCCCTTCCTTTCTTGTATTCCTCTTGCAAAATATGTGCAAGGGAGAAAGTCAAGGCCTTCTTTGGATGAGATGCTGTTCTTGGATGATTTGTCCCTGCTGCCTTTATTTGGCGTAAATATTGAATCCTAATGTGACCACTGAATGGCATCACATATAAGCATCTTACCAGAGACTGAGGGAGGGATGTGGACTCCACCATACTCCAAATAGTAGTGGGTTTGTTCTAATCATATGACCAAAGCTCTCATTTAACAATTAATGACAGCAATGCTCCACATAGGAATTAAAATAGGTAGCTGATAGTCACAATGTCAGCATGAAGTTTTCGGTTAAGAAGTACTGAGTATTCAATCATGTTAAAATTTTCTTCTATTTGTGAGTATTAATAGCATCCAATTTCAAAAACCGCTTAATATATATTCTTTAGCTATGTTAAATATACACAGTAGAACAATGAGCACAGGTATGTTGTGCTGGTTCTTTTGTAGAATTAGTTATATAAGTAGCACGAGCAAAAGTGTTTTAGGAGATGCTAGGTTATCTCAGCTTCAAGTTCAGGGTATTTACACCATTCTCTGAGCTTTTAGGTCTTTCTTCCTATGCTCTGTAATAATGCTTTTTCCCTACTTCCTGTGTAAGGAGCTTCTAGACTGAACATTACACATCTTCTCCCTAGTCTTATTTATCTTGCTTTAGTGCTTGCTTGTTGTTTTCAGCATAAAGTGTTTAGATTACTTATAAATCATATTCCCCTCACTAGTGTTGCTGGGTGAGCAGTCAAAACCCAAAACCTGGTTTGGGGTGGAATATGCCACTGCTGTTTCTTCAGTATGACTTTTAAATCAGTTGAGGGCTGTATATAAAACTCCTTAGATGAGTTAAGAGGCTGTTTCCATGCAGTACATGTGAATCTGTATGTAATGCAGGCTGCACGTGGGCGCTATAAAATTCTGCATTTCTGTAGTTGTAGTAATAAAAGGACTGTACAAGAATCACCATGGAATATATTGTTGTGGTGACACAATCCCTAGTAAGTCTTGACTTATATTTATTTTTTTTAATACTTAAAGTATGCATATTATGGAATGGACGTAACTGGATTCTAAAGCAGTGATGAAATACAGCAGAAGTCGCTTTTGATAGAAAGAAAATGCATGTGATTTTAGCTAATTGCTCACCAGTTAAAGAAAAAAACAGCCCCAAGCTAATGGAATATTTATGGAAACTTGAATCTGCAAATTTGTACAACTTTATGCGTGAACTGTATATGCAAAAGAGTAAGTGTGGACAGAAGTAGGAATCCTCATATTTTGTTTAGAGATCAACTGAATAAGAGAGACAGATATCAACACTTAAGTGATCAACTTGTCCAGGGTTTTATCTTTCTTTTGAAAGTAAGAGGACTGTGAGTTGGAATGAAATTTCTTAGAGAACTGTTTATCTACCATTTAGATGTAGATGGAGTGATTCCTGGCTGCCTTATAGGGATTGCTGAAGCAGGGAAGATAGAAAGAATATAGCTGTGAATTATCTATCTCGTTCCCATGTTTCTTAGATCTAATAAGATTTTCTACTGGTGTGGAGTGGAAGGTTTGAGTAGTGCCATGGTAAAAGTGTTCTTCCAGACTGAAAACCTTTTGCTGTTAATTCTGTATAGAAATCTGAGGCACCTGAATACGTGTTCAGAGGACTTTAATTCCTTCACTAGTATCAAATACTATGTGATGTGAGGGCATGGCTTGCATATTACGACAGTTTTTCACTTAGAAGTTGCTACTTGGTGTTGTGAACTGCTATGTAATAATGATTTTAATCAATCTGAGCTACATTCCTTTTCCCTTTTTTTTTTTGTTTGTTTGTTTGTTTTACAGTAGTTGTAAATGAGAGAAAGAAAAAGAACACTGTAGAGCAAAAGAAAATTGAACACATGAAACAAAAGTGCTCCACGTACCGAAAGGAAGTACTAGCACTGAGGGAAAGAACTGAAATCTTGGAACATCATTTAACTGTGCTTGAAGAACAATGCAGAAGAGAAAAAAATAAAAAAGAAGATTTCAGTAAGCAGGTAACAAGCCTGCGTATTGAGCTTTCTTTTTCTGAAGAAACAGCTGATGTCCTCCGTGAACAAATTCAGCAGGGTCAAGCTGACTATCGGGAAATTGCTTCTGAACTGGATGAACAGAAATCTATAAATATGACACTAGAAGACAAAAATGCCCAACTAACTAACAACATAGAAGTTGCCAAAGAATATATAATTGATAAAGTGTCACAAGTAAAAGAAATTCGGACCAAATTAGATGAATTATACAAATGTCACTTAGAGTTTCACGCCATCGGTACTGACTTTGTCAGTGTAAAGGATTCCTCAGACTGTGAAAAAGATGAGCCAGGGACATCTCAAATTAGTTCTGCATGCATTCAGTCACAGACTTCTTCCATCTCAGGTCTTGTGCAGGACCTCTCCTTTAACTATAGTCTTGAAAGGATTTGGGAAGTATGCAGAAGTATTGTTGATGTTTCCTCACAAAAAAATCAGCACATCAAAGCACTGCTTCAAGACAATGAAAACCTAAAGGCGGGACTGAATAATGCTGAAAATCATAATCGTCAACTTGTAATGAAGCTATGTGAGATTACAACTCAGACTAGTCAGGAAGATGATCTTGTGAATCAGTTACATGAGCAAATAGAAAAGAAAACTCAGGACTTTGAAGAAAAGACTGCAGAAGATCAGAGAGTGATTGCACAATTTCAGGAGGAAGTTGCCAACTGTGAGATAAAAATAAGAGAGCTTGAATATCGCCTGGAGGCTTCCAAGACAATGGAAGACAATGTGTCAAAACTCAATGAATTACATAAAGAAAAAGAATCTATTATTGTTAATCTGGAGACAGTTACAGCAACTCTGCAGGAGAAGTCTGCAAATGCAGACAAAAATTTTGAAGAGTTAATTAGCAATGAAGCAAATCTGATTCAAGAAGTTATGCAGCTGAAAAACAGCTTGGAGCAGATGAAACATTCTCTTCGGGAAAAGGAAAAGAGTGAAATGGAGAAAGTGCAACGTATAGAATCGTAAGTAACCACTGAGTTAACTTAGAGCCCTTTGAGAATGAACTAGAGTTAAAAATAGTTAATGGGAACATCCCTTCGACTTAATGCATCTGCATGCTTATCAATGGCCAAACTACTACTTTAGGATGCTTTGGTATGCTACTTGAGTTCCAAGGGAAAACAGGAGTGTGCAAGGAAATAAAGAATAATATGGGGATTTCTGGTGGTTTTGTTGTACATACCTCAGTACAGCATCTGAATAATTTATTGCTTCAGAATCTGATTATGAGAAGCAAGCTGAAATTCAAAAGTAATTGTTTAAATCTTGTCACTGGTCTAGATAGATTTAAGAGTCTATTTACAAATAGAAACCAACAGGCAGGGCATGGATTAAGCTGTGATTGCTGTTTCCATGAGATGTGTAACAGTAATGTTCTTTGTCTCTTTATTTTTAACATAAGGCTAGAAAATATTCTTTCTGAGAGTTCTGCCCTTGTACTGAATTTGAAAAAAGATTTGAAGAGGAAAGAAGAAGAGTATGCAGATCTAAAAGACAAACATTCTGATGCCGAGAAACAAATTCAGCAACTACAAAGCGAGGTTTGTAGTCAACTGAGATATTTTTTTCTGTAAGATTATGCTTGGCTTTCTGCTGTTAAAACTTCTCAAACTTTAACTATGAAGCTGGAAATTTCACACTAGTGTGGCTAGCAGCAAATCTTAGGTAAAGTTGCCATTGAAGCTCTAGAGGGGAGCAGAAGTTAAAACATGGTTTCACATAGATAATGAACAGAGGAAAGTAAAGTTGGTTGGTAGTCTGGAATAAGGTTTGTGAAGAGAATAGCTAATCTGCCTCTGGAGGGGACTTGTTATTATCTCTACGTTACTGGTGACTTGCCATTGGTATCCGTGGTAACTCCAAAGCCTAAAACCTAAGTCTTGTGAAAAAACGCTGATAACTGGGAAGAAGAATGCTATTTACTTGAAGAGAAATAGACTAATTTCCAGAGGCTCTTTAATATAAGCATGTATATTTTTTTTCTTCAATTTCAGCTTCAGTGATGTTAATAGTTAAAATTTAATTATTAAACAAGAAGATATATTAAAACCCATTTTGCAGGATCTTGGTCTGAAAGTTTATTGGGTGTGCTTGGGGTGGAAAATTGAAGCTTAAAAATGAATTCATGTCTTCCTTGGTAACCTTGCACTTGCTGTCGTTTTCCTACTCAGCACTTGTTTGTGAATTCCTCTTTATTTAACAAAGAAGTATTTGGCCAGGTTGGATTACAGACGTCTTTTAATTAACCATGAGCTGTGCTTACATTACAGGTGTCCACTATGCGTTCTGTGGAGGAATCCCTCAGGAACAGGATGGAAGAACTTGAAAGGATTAATAACCAGTTTAAGGATGAGCTGGATTATAAAGACTTCTATATCCAACAAATTAAGCAGGTATTTTACTTGCTCTTAATTTTTATTACATGAATGATGCAGGTTTTCCAAGCAACAGGAAAAAGGTCAAAAAAAAAAAAAAATTGGAGCAAAATGAAAGTGGCCAACTGAAATTAGTGGTAGACCATGAAAGATATTCAAATAATTAGTCACTACAGAGCACTGGCAGATTGTTTTCAATACAATAATCTGCATAGTAAATACATATGTAATACATGCATATAACCTG
The DNA here is from genome assembly GCF_054131305.1 of Coturnix japonica. Taxonomy (NCBI): domain Eukaryota; kingdom Metazoa; phylum Chordata; class Aves; order Galliformes; family Phasianidae; genus Coturnix; species Coturnix japonica. The sequence continues at coordinate 3,527,494 of NC_140699.1, forward strand.
ATCTTGTTGAGTGACATCATGATATGTTAATTGAAATGTCTTACCATAAACTCTTTTTATCAGCTTGAGTCCTTATTTATGCTTTATGAAAAGCTTATTAATTCTAGGCTGTCTTAAAGATTCTGCTTGTTTTTACTGTCTATGCTTTTCTTTCAACATGAAATATAGGAGCTGGTGGAAACTGAGAGGATGGAAGATATCTCCAAAGACTATGACCAACTATGTGACGGTCAGCCATTATGTGTGTGTGTGTGTGTGTGTGTGTGGAATATCCGTGTAAATGTTGTCACATTGCTAATGACTTTGAGTCTTCTGTGTTTCGATTTTAAAACATATCTGCATGTATTTGTATGTAAATCTTTCAACGGAGATGCTCTATTTCTTTTAAAAGAGCTTTTGGTCATGGGAGAATCTTGATTTGAGAATAATGGGAGCTAGTAGGGAGTTCATCTGTAAATTTTCAAACCTTCAGATCTGTGTGCAAGGGATAGAACAATTGAAGTTATGCAGATGGCATTAGAAGAACAAGAGGTAACGCAGCTTGAACAAGATGAAATGCTTCAAGCTCAGTTAGAAGAGAACCAAAAATTAGCTTCAGGTAATCTTTCCAGGGAAAGGGAGCAGGGATGCAAAAGGGGTTTAGACGTACTGTGATAGCCACTTCCATTTTCATGTGACTGTTACTTAGGCATTAACGTTCCATAGTAAACAACAACTCTCTTGTAGTTAAAGGCTTCTGTTATTTCTTTATGTCTGTAGCAGATAAAACCGAAGCTGCTTTAGTAAAAAGTCATTGGTGTGGTATTTCAAATATATATTTGAAATGATATGCTATCTAACCTCATTTTGTGTATTGAGTAGAACTGATTGCATGGAAACACAAATACAGTGAACTGGAATACCAGAGCAATGGTGACTGGCAGCAAAAGAACAACGAAAGTGATGAGGCAAATTTGAATGAAAACAGTACAGAATTAATAAAGCTGCAAAAAGAGCTGGAGGTAACTTAACTTCAAAGTTGTAACTTGATAAAGTAAACTGTTATATTGATTACAGAAACTAACTGTAAAACCTGCAGTGCAACATGCAATAGGGACCAGGTGCAGCTTTTTTGTGGTACGTTAAGAATGGCATCACTGATGCCCCCATAGTATAGGAAGTGTAGCCTTCCCTACATTATGCTGCCATGAGCAGTGCTTCTTTTGCTGGCCTCTGAACAGTTAGTTGTCTTATCCCATCTGATGTTATTTTTTGTTGTTGTTGTTTGTTTGTTTTTTTAAATAAAAGTAATGGGCTGGCAGTGGTAGTTTTATAATTGAGTATACAATAGGTTACATCCACTCTGTTAGTGGAATGGTTCTGAGCTTCTTTCCTCCTTCACCTTGAGTAAGCTTATTCATGATATATTTTTTTAATGTGCAGAGCCAATTCCCTTTTTCAAGAAGAGGGGAAAGTTGAACATTCATTGCTTCATTCTATACCACGTCAATGTGCTATAAGCAGAGTATACTTATACAATTGTTGTTTGCAAGAAAGGAATACTAACTCAAAGCAAATTGTAACTTACGGTGTATTTGTCAAAACTGTTTTCTGTTAGTTGCTTGGGCAACTAATATAAGCTATCGAAATCATCATCTAACTTTATCACCAGGAAGCCTTTTTTGTTGGGCTGCGGGTCTACTAATTTTCCTTGGTTAAAAGACTTTTATTTTTTCCAAGCGGTTTCTCAGGTGCTCTGTCCTATATATGAGAATGTCTGCCAGTAGGTTTGATAGGAAAGGAGACTACTCCTACAGTGTAAACTGTGTTGCTTTTCTTTGTCTTTCAACCCTGAAGGAGCTGCAAGTTTTCCTACAACTGCTGCAAGGCAGCGTAAAGTGTTAGAAGTTTTTAAGTTAAAAGAGTTTTTCTTATACTGACTTTTGGTGTAAGTTCTGTAAAGCTTGTGTGAACATTTATAAAGAAAAAGAGATGTTTTATGGAGGCTCTCCAGTCTGAATAAGAAATACTGGAAATGATTATTTTTTAATGGAAAAGAACTAATGATTATCCAATACCTGCCTTTGGGAATATTCTGTAGTAAAAACTGCTAATGTTTCTGTTATCTTGCAGAAACAAGTCCATTTAATGATGACCTGGCTTTTAAGACTTTTATTCCTTAATGACTCACTATTTCATTTTTGGTTTCTTTGAAATAGGAAAGTGAGACTGAGTATCAAACTGATAGAAAAAAGTGGCTGGAGGAGAAAGAAGAGCTCCTAAATCAGATAAAAGAAGCTGAGAATCTTCGCAACAAAGAAATGAAACAATTTGCTGAGGACCAACAACATTATGGAAAGCAACAAGCAGAAATCGTAAGTGATGAGGTCCTGGCAGAGTTGTCTGGTGCCTGTAGTTTGGAGACAACTACATACCAAGTATTAACAGTAAGGGTGCATAAGAGCAGCTTGTCCAAGTCCCCTTGCTTTCTTATGCGCCAAAGCCCATATGAGAACTGCTTGATTTGGAAAAGGAAGGAATGGGGGGGCCACAAAAAGAAAGATCTTTCATAAGTGCATAATGAAATGTCACGTATGTGGGACATCAATAAGAAAATTACAGTTGAAAAATAGATCACTATTTAATGAGGCTAAGAAAGTATTTTGTACAATAGCTTTTGTTTGTTCTCTTTTCTGCAAAGCAGAAGTCCATTAAGCCTTTATAAGGAAGAAAAGGCAATTGAGTTTCTAAAGAAACCCCACAAACTTCTCTCCAGATACTGAATAAAAATACTTGGTCAAACGGCCACAGTTTTGCTCCTTTATCACTTTCCAAATAGTGACTGATAACAAAGTCACTTGAGTTACTTGAGCTGTTTGCTGGGCTCTTGTCATGTAACTTCTTAAACATGTGAATCTGTACATTCTGCAAAGCTTTTTTTACATCTGGAAGTAGTTAGTCCCGACTTTCTGGACCTGCAAGCAGCATAGAAGGATGTGAGGAGCTTAGTATTATTATCACTTTGTGACTTTATTTTCCTAAAGCTCATTAGTAATCATTAAATGAGCAAATTGAACTTGTTAAATAATACTAATATTTTTTCACAAGGAGAGTAATGTAGGTTGTCTAATAGAAGCATGGTTTTGCTTCTGTAGGTTTGTAGTGCAACTAGTTCTAGAGCTCCTGTGGATCTTGAAGAGATCATACATTTACTAAGACTGTAAAACGGTGCTAACTACCGAAGTGTTAGAACAGTTCAGTGTGTAGTAGGTGATGTTCACTGTTCATCTATTCTTCCTTTAGGAAAGACTTGTTGCCCAGCTGGAGGAAAAGGACCGTAATCTTCAAAAGTGGCGTGAGGAGAGAGATCAGTTAGTAGAAGCTTTGGAAGAACAGCTCAAAAGTTTGGCTTTAAATGAAAGCTTGGAGCAGATGAAACATTCTCTTCGGGAAAAGGAAAAGAGTGAAATGGAGAAAGTGCAACGTATAGAATCGTAAGTAACCATTGAGTTAACTTAGAGCCCTTTGAGAATGAACTAGAGTTAAAAATAGTTAATGGGAACATCCCTTTGACTTAATGCATCTGCATGCTTATCAATGGCCAAACTACTACTTTAGGATGCTTTGGTATGCTACTTGAGTTCCAAGGGAAAACAGGAGTGTGCAAGGAAATAAAGAATAATATGGGGATTGCTGGTGGTTTTGTTGTATATCCCTCAGAATAGCATCTGAATAATTTATTGCTTCAGAATCTGATTATGAGAAGCAAGCTGAAATTCAAAAGTAATTGTTTAAATCTTGTCACTGGTCTAGATAGATTTAAGAGTCTATTTACAAATAGAAACCAACAGGCAGGGCATGGATTAAGCTGTGATTGCTGTTTCCATGAGATGTGTAACAGTAATGTTCTTTGTCTCTTTATTTTTAACATAAGGCTAGAAAATATTCTTTCAGAGAGTTCTGCCCTTGTACTGAATTTGAAAAAAGATTTGCAGAGGAAAGAAGAAGAGTATGCAGATCTAAAAGACAAACATTCAGATGCCGAGAAACAAATTCAGCAAGTACGAAGAGAGGTTTGTAGTCAACTGAGCTATTTTTTTCTGTAAGATTATGCTTGGCTTTCTGCTGTTAAAACTTCTCAAACTTTAACTATGAAGCTGGAAATTTCACACTAGTGTGGCTAGCAGCAAATCTTAGGTAAAGTTGCCATTGAAGCTCTAGAGGGGACCAGAAGTTAAAACATGGTTTCGCATAGATAATGAACAGAGGAAAGTAAAGTTGGTTGGTAGTCTGGAATAAGGTTTGTGAAGAGAATAGCTAATCTGCCTCTGGAGGGGACTTGTTATTATCTCTACGTTACTGGTGACTTGCCATTGGTATCCGTGGTAACTCCAAAGCCTAAAACCTAAGTCTTGTGAAAAAACGCTGATATCTGGGAAGAAGAATGCTATTTACTTGAAGAGAAATAGACTAATTTCCAGAGGCTCTTTAATATAAGCATGTATTTTTTTTTTCTTCAATTTCAGCTTCAGTGATGTTAATAGTTAAAATTTAATTATTAAACAAGTAGATATTTTAAAACCCATTTTGCAGGATCTTGGTCTGAAAGTTTATTGGGTGTGCTTGGGGTGGAAAATTGAAGCTTAAAAATGAATTCATGTCTTCCTTGGTAACCTTGCACTTGCTGTCGTTTTCCTACTCAGCACTTGTTTGTGAATTCCTCTTTATTTAACAAAGAAGTATTTGGCCAGGTTGGATTACAGAAGTCTTTTAATGAACCGTGAGCTGTGCTTACATTACAGGTGTCCACGATGCGTTCTGTGGAGGAATCCCTCAGGAACAAGATGGAAGAACTTGAAAGGATTAATAACCAGTTTAAGGATGAGCTGGATTATAAAGACTATACTATCCAACAACTTAAACAGGTATTTTACTTGCTCTTAATTTTTATTACATGAATGATGCAGGTTTTCCAAGCAACAGGGAAAAGGTCAAAAAAGAAAAAAAATAGAGCAAAATGAAAGTGGCCAACTGAAATTAGTGGTAGACCATGAAAGATATTCAAATAATTAGTCACTACAGAGCACTGGCAGATTGCTTTAAATACAATAATCTGCATAGTAAATACATATGTAATACATGCATGTAACCTGATCTTGTTGAGTGACATCACGATATGTTAATTGAAATGTCTTACCATAAACTCTTTTTATCAGCTTGAGTCCTTATTTATGCTATATGAAAAACTTATTAATTCTAGTCTGTCTTAAAGATTCTGCTTGTTTCTACTGTGTATGCTTTTCTTTCAACATGAAATATAGGAGCTGGAGGAAGAGGACCATAATATTCAAAAGTGGCGTGAGGAGAGAGATCAGTTAGTAGAAGCTTTGGAAGAACAGCTCAAAACTTTGGCTTCTAATGCCATACAAAAAGAGACAGAAATAGCAGAACTGAGACAATCTGCCTTAAAGGATTCAAGCAAGGTCAGCTCTCCTTTCCTCCTACCTGATTAGCTACCCATAAATTCTGTAAGACTCCTGTACCTGCTCTTTGTATTCTGGGTGTGGTTCTGTTCTTGAACACTGTCGTATTGACATCATGTGCGACTAACCAAAAAAAGCACCAGCTTTTATTTTTGTTCTTCAGAAACAGAATTTCTGTTAATTACTAAAATTTCAATTTTTTCAGTAGTTCAGATAAGCAGATGTCAGTTTGATGCTTATGATCCTACAATCATACTGGACATCTGTAGCTTTTTCTGATAATTCACAGCATTTCCGGATCCCAAGCTAGGCTCAATACTCAGACAGTAGTTCTGTCTCAGGTTTCTTACTTTCTTTGCTTTCTCTGAGGTAGTATCTACAATGGCATGAAAAGACAGAAGGGGACGTGGAGAGAGATTAAGGGAAGCATCAAAAAGCAGAGGGGGGATGATCTCTGGAAGTTGCATTTCTTATTTCAACATCCAGCTTTTAATCAGGATAGCCAATCTAAGCCGTAGCATAGAATTTCAGAAGCTAAACAGAAGACTAAATGAGTTGTGCTCTTTTGAGAATGTTTGGATTCACTTTCTCTGAGAAGAAAGATGTTCTCATAGCAAAACTTCCCCTACAACTGCCGACTTTCTCACAGTACCGAGGATTTGGGAACAAATAAAAGCTCGGGTTATTATATCTTAAGGGAGATGAAGGCTGAAGCACATAAGTAAAATAGATGAATCAAAATATATTGTATTACAACTTCCCAGGCAATTCTGTGACTACTGCACTTGTAACAGTGACCGTACAAATCCGTGAAATGTTACTGTTCTTGAATAGTTAAGTGTTGTAGCCTGCAATTCTAAAACTGATGCTACTAAGTAATTGCAATGCTGCTTGTGTGTGATAATTCCTTTTGCCAAACCACAACTCAGCAGTTTTTACTGTTTATTAGGATAATGCAACTGTGATAGAAGAGTTAAGAAAAGAACTGGCTGACAAAGATGACTTTATAAAGGAATTAAAACAGCGCATTAACCACAGTAGCCCTCAGTGTTTGCCAGAAATACCTTTACTTGAAGAAAGACAAAGTAGAAGGAATGACTCTGTAAATGAAAAGGTATGATTATATTTATAGAAAGTCAGTACTTAACATCTTGTTAACCCCTTTTTGTTCTTCTGTTTTCCTAGGAGATACTGGAGCTGGAATCATTGTTCTTGGCATATAGTCCTTTAACTACATATTCAGTGATGAGTACTTGTTGGTTCTTTTTGTCTTCCACTCAAACATGAGCTCTCATCTTCTCAAAAATATTTTATTTACTAGAACACCATCTCTCTGTGTACATTATGGAACTTTTCCATGCAGTTTTCCATGTATTCGTATGTGGATGCTGAAGATTAGGCAGAGGTTTAGCCTTTGGTGTTCTAACATAGCAGCTGTGAGCGTGCAGAGTATGGGGGGAATGGATGACAAAACGACCAGCGTTACAGATTTTGTCCCTAAATAATGTCTCGCTTTCTCTCTTTTGGAGGCAGAATACTGCCTGAGACTGTTAGTGAGACCCAGTAGGGTGTATCTGAAGATCACACAATGAATAGATGTTACTACCTTCCCACACTTGTGCTGTGTTTCAGCTTACGTGTTCATGTGGCGTCTGAGCTTGAGGTTTTACACTGTAACTTTAGAAAACTCGAGATATTTTGGAGGTCTAATGCATAGCCTAATCTTTACTCCTTTTAAATATTTACAGCCTAGGAAACAACAAAGCAAAACTAAAACTGGAGAAAGTATTCCATTAAGATGCAAAGCTGAAGACAGTTATTTGTCACGTCCATGTACTAGGAGCCTCACTTCATTAAATGAATCTGAGGTTAGTATGAAACTTCAGATCTGAAAATGTTGTGATTGTATTGCTTTTGATAAGGAATGAGTATATTCCCAAGTTTTAATTTATTTATCCCTTTCAAGGTGATCAGATCACCTGTTTTTATAGCCTTTGATAGGAATAAAAGCTGTTGAAACAATTGTGTGATGAATTTTTGTCAGGTGCTGTTGAAAACTCTCCTCATGTTAATGCTTATGAAGTGGCTCATGATTAGATAAGTTACTTGGAAAAAATTCATGGAGCCACTGAAACAGGCACAGCAAATTGAACTTATTTTCTTCCTCTGCAGGATTTCTGGATATTGTTTTGTTAGCAGATGATGTTAATCATTCCTATATAAGTTTTTAATTGCTAACTTTCATAAAACAGCAGTTACATATATTTTAAAAACAAAGTATTTATTAACCAACTTAATTCTTGGAAATACAGTGGGTGGTGATACTCCATTCAGATTCTTAGCAGAGCCTGATAAAGTGGCTCTGACTACTTTTTGTCTTTCAACAATTAAAAAAAGCATTAAAAACAAGCATTAAAAAATGCTATTTCTACCTCAGTAAAGTAGTTGAAGAATTTAATCAATGAACTGCTTTAATGAACAAAACTAATAGCCAAGCTCAGTGATAATGGTTTAAGAGAAGAGAATTTCTCTTAACTTCATTGTGTATTTTCTTTGAAACCTGTAGACATAAATCAGCTTTTTAGACATCATAAGATGTCTAATACTGATATCTTAATGTCCTGTTTTTATAATTGAATGCTTATTTATTATTTGATTTACAGTGGAATAGTTACCACTAGCAAATACTTCCCTACTATTAGCAAAAGTGTTTAAAGTGTTCACTTTTGTGACATCAGTTGTTCTTTCCAAAAGAATCATGGCTGAAACTTGTCTTATTTTCCCAGGATTTTGTGAAAAGTGAGAACACGAAAAATACAAAATCTGTCATGGCTTTTAATTCACCCTCTGCAAGTGACGAGAAAATGGTTGGTTTTTGTTCTAGTTTTGAAGCTAGCTTGGGACTTCCTGTAATTGTGTGGTCACACGAAAGAAGCAGTGTCTTATCCTTATGTGTATACCTGAATGGGAATCTTACATGCTTATGAGCTCTTCCTATTAAATTCCATAAGCTAACCAAAGGGCAAGTCAGTCTGTCCCCAGAGCGTGTAATGGCTGTACTGTGTAATGATTTGGAGGGAAGGATATTGCACACTGAATAGTTGGGAAGAGAAGCTTTAGTGTATTATCGTGTGCTTTTGTAAGTGAAGCCCTTGTATTAAACTAAGGTTCATATCATTAATATGCATGGCAGTTATTAAAAACAGATGTTCACATGTGATAGCAGTATCCTTGGCATGGTCAGAGTATGAGTAGTAGATTTTTCCCATCTGTTGTCTTCTGTTTTGTATGTTTGTTTATTTTATGTAATTAGAACAGCTTATGTAAGAAACAACTCCACAGCTTGGGAGCTACTTTTAAAGAAACTACTGCCTTATTAAGAAACTTTAAGAAACGTATGCCTTGAAATAGCTGAGATTTTGACAACTTCCTAAAGGGTATAAAATTGTCTACATTACTTGCCGTTGTGGTATCATCAGCATAATGAACAGAGGTGTCAGTAGTAAAGCTCAAAATGTCAACTTAAAATAACGTTGAACTAAAATGAAGTTTAAACAATGCTCTTGTTTCACATGTTCACATCTCTGTTGAACAGAAATCCGGAAAAGACTACTTCCTGAGAAAGCGAGTACATGCTTCAAGACTGACTAAAAAGAAGGATGAAACACTGCAAAAAGTTGGAGATTTTATTCAAAGCTCTCCTTCTATTATACACTCTAAAGGTTGGTGTAGAATAAGTTTTATTCCATGTTTTCTAGACATTGTAGAATGGCTTGTTTCTGCTGTAGGCTATTAATGTATGTGTTCTTAGAGAACTTGTCTGCCATGTTAAGTTGTCCTTTGATTTATGAAGTAAATGCATTTATTCGTCTCTTCAGAGATTCATTATTACATTTGTGAAAACCTACAAGTATACAGAGAAAGTTGGTTCTGTCTTGTGCTTCTGTCAGCACGAAAGTTAGGCCTGTTGTTTAACTCCTGCTGAAGTTTCTGACTTCCAGCGACTTCTGAGCCATGATTGTCTTTCATACTCCATTTTAATGCGTGCTTTAAGCTGCCATACCTGAAGCTATAAACTGTTTCAGCTATAGAAGCAATAAAGAACCTCGATGAACAAATACAATTTCTGAGTATTTTCACTTAAATTTTACGTGTCATTTATAAACCAAGTTTGTTACGAAGCTTTTTTTGCATTCAGTGATTTAAAGACTCACAAAACCAGTAAGTTGATTGGTTTATGTATCAAAACAAATTTCTTCTAGCCAAGAAGCTGATGTCAGCAGTAAGTTCTCCTAAATCAAACAAACCTGAAAGTCTCGAAGAAGGAGAGACCAAGCCAAAACGATGCAAAAGGAAGCTGTATTCCACTGTCGTTTCTGGCCCTCTAGATATACCTGCTTCTTCGGTAAGCGATTATACTGTAGTCTTGGCTTAAAATAAACTACTAAGGAGTCCAAACAGACTGGAGGTTTCATCTATTTGCAGGAGGAGGTTGAAAGTACTGAGGTATTTCTTTATTCTACCAAGTCATTCTTGTTGGTCTTCCTGCTGTTCTGTTTTAGTTTGTCCTCAAAGATCTCTGTGTTTGGCTGGCTTACAGTTTACTAAGTAGGTGATGTAGCAATCACGGAGATGTCTTCTAATTTGGAATCATAGATAATTTCAGTGTGTTGGAGTGGGATTATTCTACTACACGCTTTTCTAGAGCACAACTTAGACAGCTTTTTAGGTATGCTTAAACTATGATCTCCTGTCTAAGCCAACTTGCAAAGGATCTGATGTGCCAGTTTCATGACTCTGTCGGCAGCTATTGTGCTAAGAACATTCTTGCTCTGTTGGAACTGCATCTTTTAATTATACTAGAGTCCTTTTTCTGTTCAGCAAAGTGATCATTTGCCCATACTGTAATATCCCTCTGAATTTTTTGATGATTTGACGAATGATAGGGGCAGAAACCAAAATGTTATATTTTTTTTGTTAGAGGATGAAGATGAGACAATTTCTTCTCTCACTGTAGTTCTGAGAACATGGAACTGAACCGAGAACTGAAATTCTGGGCAAGTCATAGCTACAGGGATTGAGGCTAAAAATGTTTTCTGAACGCTTCATGTTTCACAAAACAAGTATTATAATACTCTTTTGAAAACAAGTATTTCAAAATGAAAGCTGCCTTCAGGCTTTCCTCAGATGTGTGTGCTTTTTTAAGATAAACAGGATTTTGAACATTCTCCATATTTGTTCCTTGTGATTAAGCTGCATTAAAATGATCTCGGTATCCCATAGTTTTCTGAATAAAATATAATAAGCAAATGCCATTCTGAAATCCATTTAGGGGAAGAAATATGTTTGCGTGGGTCAAGAAGAGCTTGTCAGTCTTGTGTGAAAAGATGAGTAACTTTTGAAATGTTTTCTTCAGGAATCTGAGGAACAAAAGAAGGAAAGTGATCATCTGATCATCAAGCGACGGCTGAGATCCAGAACAGCTAAAAAACCTTGAAGAAGCATGTTTGTTCCCCTTTCTCAGGACATACTTTTATCATATAATTAAAACTGGTTGTTAATAAACAGTAACAGTTACTCCGTTGTGTTCTTAAATTTGTATATAGGTGTACAGTGTCTCTCTGACAGTTTCAAACTGACTCCATTGAGGCTGAAATAAATACAAGCTTTCTTAAACTGGGTTTGGATTTTATTGTGGTTAAGGGTTTATTTATTTTTGTCTTGCCTCCCCTGTATAGGAACAGTATCTCTAGGACTGATTGCTATTTACCCACTGTGCAGTAATAACTGTACTTGTTCAGGATGGCCTGGCTTGCTTTTTTCACGTGACTGGTGTACTTAGCAGAACTCTGGCAGAGAGAAGAGCATGAATACACATTAATATTTATGTATACTTAATTTTTGGGCCTTTTTAAAGAATTTTCTTTGGAGAGAAGATGGTGCCAATTCCTCAGTGTGGAAGAAAGGTGCTTTCCCTCACTTGTGCAAATTCAGCTTTAAATTAATAAACTTAGAAAAATAAACCCAATACATTTGGGGGGAATTCTAATATCCCAAATTCTGTTCTCCCCCTCAGTGAGCTTCGAACCTTTAGATACTGTTGGATGAATTAGCTGAAAGGTTCTCAGCTGGCAGTATGTCCTTGTGTTGTCTCCTAGTCCAATAGTTCCTATAGATTCAATTGCTCAGGAGGTAAAAACATGGATGAAAGCCGACTTGGGTGAATATTTGAGAGTTTGATGGGAGTGAATTGCCTTAAAAGCAGCTGGTGATAGAACAATATACTGATTGTATTTAAAAAAACCCACAATCGTACTATTTGTTGCTGTGCCGATAAGCTTTCTCCTTGCTTGTAGGCTTGTGAGATCCAGGTTTGCAGAAAACAATCTGTGAACAATCATGGGAATCATGTGGTTTTATGCTCAGCAATCTCATTAAAATCTTGAACTGACTTTTAGAAGCTTTTCTCCATGGTGTTAGCTGGACAAATCTGCATGTGGATGTCAACATGGAGGCTTTTATTGACCTGGAGTAGAAAACAGCATTCGTACCTACCAGGTGAGATGGGCAGCTACTGCACAGGTACACAGAAGAAACTGATGGAAGCATAAGTACTTGAAATCACCCACCCTCCTATTGATTGACCTATGTATGTGAATGCCGTGCATGAATGCCTCATAGCCAGATGTCAAAATGGAACAGTGCTGCCTGAAGTGGTTGGTGACAATATGGAAGACGGTTCTGATTAGCTGCAGTTTGCAAATTACTTGCAAATATTTCATATCCAGAAGACTGCAATTTATCAGCCATGCGATATTGGAGGCAAAGTCATTGCAGGGGATGGGAGTGATCTACTTGTTCCAGAAGCTGTTAATAGAGCTCTCGTTGCTACTGGGTACATCATGACATACACTTAATTACACTACTTTTCAAATGGTATTTTTATTATGAGAACAGCCTCATTGCTGTCTGCTGCTGCATGGGAAAAGTAGTTGCACACTTGGTATAATTATATGTGGTTCTCTGCTGCAAAACTGACCTTTTACAAAACGTCACATGTGGTGTTTGGTGAGTCTCAGGCTTGCCTAATTTCTGTGCATTTTCGTAAGGCACAGCAAGTGCAGAAAACAGGTTGCTTTGTTTAGGGAAAAGAAAAACCAACCACAAATGTTTAGCTGACTTGCGGAATCAAACTCTATAATCCAGAGATGGGTTGTAAAGCAGGTATGTTTATTCCAGCGTTGCGCAGCGCCGGGTGCAAGGGGGATAGCTCCTCCAAACCTGCACACCGACTTGTAAAGCCGTGATACAGAAAGCAGGCAGAAGAAACATCCTTCAAATCCAGAAGGTAAACTCCACCTATTCATTCCTTAACTGGGTTAATAAAGTGCATGGATTTGCCACCACTGAGTGTATGCATTCAACAATTCTACTACTTGCCTTCAAGTGTTGTACCAAACTACAGCACTTGCTATCAAAAATTTTTGCAAAATTGGAGTCCAAACTCCAGAAAGTCTTCTATCCTTCTACAGTTATGTATCCTTATAGGGTACCACTTTACCCTGACTGGGCAATCTCTTGCTTTTAACTTCTATTCAGGGCTTCATGTTTGGCCCTGATGCCCACACCCCTAAGTGCATCATGTTTGATATTGCTGTGACTCCTGGGGTACAACATTGTTTTTCCCCATTTGTGCTAATGTCAGACTTACAGTTTTTAAACAGTCAATATTGTTGGACCCTTAGCTCCAGTTTTATTAAATTTCTTGCCAGAGCAACCTGGCAGGTACAAGAATTTCTGTATTCCTACTTAGTTTATATTTAATTAATCCAAAAAAAACCGTAAACCTTTTCTTGTTGGGCAGTAGCTTCTATTACTGTTACAAAACCATCTATGAGTAGTAAGAAGCACCCATATCCACCAGAAAATAAATCTCTTTATCCTGCTTCCCTAGATGCAATTTCCCGTTGCAGTTTGCACACTGCTTTCCTTTCAGTGGGGCGGAGCCCTCCCTGGGCACTTCAAGCCCCCACTCCCCCACCTCTCCCTGAGGGGATCTCTGGGTCCTACGGCCCTATTCCGGCACCACAACAGTAACAGCTGTTATTATCACCAATTCCCTTACTATCTGTTTGTCAATCAGTATTGTTTTGTTTTCATATCGTTCACCTCTTTTCAGTCCTGACATCCCTGTTATACCTTGCCAGTCCTTCCTCCTCCAGCCTGTGTCTGTCCCAAACTCTCTCACTTTCCAAACTCTCATCATTACAAAAACTACTAACATCCTATTTCAGTTTCACCTCCTTCTCTCCAGGTGTCCAGTGCTAACACTGGGATTTCAGGTTTCCTACATCTCTGCACATGAAGGCTATTCTCACTTCCATTGCCCCCTCCTCCCCACCTCCCCCCTTTGCTGCTTACAGCAACAGTCTCCGTACCCGGCTCTCTCTCACTCCAAGAGTTCTTGCAAGGGGGGGGAAACAATACAGGGGGTTGCTCTCATACCAGCACACATAAACTCACTTTCTCTTTAACTCTTTTTCCTTTCTACACGATTTCACTATTTGTACCTTCAGTTACACTTCCACACACCCTCAATTATACTTTCTGTATACCAATAGCAATTACACTTCCTTATACCATCAAAGCAGTTTGTCCCATTCCCTTCAAAACCCATGTATCAAACAGTACAATTTTTCAGTTTCCACAAACTAAAATACCACAGTCTTCCACAAACTAAACAATTACCCTTCAGGTACTGAAAGGCTGCAATGAGGTCACCCCGCAACCTTCTCTTCTCCAGGCTGAACAAACCCAACTCCCTCAGCCTGTCCTCATAGGGGAGGTGCTCCAGCCCCCTGATCATCTTCGTGTCCCTCCTCTGGACCCTTTCCAAAATCTCCATATCTTTTTTGTACTGAGGGCTCCACACCTGGACACAGTACTCCAGATGGGGCCTCACAAGAGCAGAGTAAAGAGGGACAATCACCTCCCTATCCCTGCTGACCACCCCTCTCCTGATGGAGCCCAGGATCCCATTTGCTTTCCGAGCTGCCAGAGCGCACTGCTGGCTCATGTTAAGTTTCTCATCTATCAGGACCCCCAGGTCCTTCTCTGCCGAGCTGCTCTCAAGGACAACTCCTCCCAGCCTGTACAGGTGCCTGGGGTTCTTCCGGCCCAAGTGCAAAACCTTGCACTTTGCCATGTTGAACCTCATTAGGTTCACCCGAGCCCAGCTTTCCAGCCTGTCAAGGTCCCTCTGAATGGCATCCGTTCCCTCCACCGTATCGACCACACCACTCAGCTTAGTGTCGTCAGCAAACTTGCTGAGGGTGCACTCAATTCCCTCATCAATGTCATTAATAAAGATGTTAAAGAGCACCGGTCCCAAGACAGACCCTTGAGGGACACCGCTCGTTACTGGCCTCCACCTGGACATAGAGCCATTGACCACCACCCTCTGTCTGCGGCCTTTCAACCAATTGCTTATCCATCAAGTTGTCCACCCATCAAATCCACTTCCCTCCAATTTGGAGATGAGGATGTGGTGGGAGACCATGTCAAAGGCCTTGCTCAGGTCAGGTAACTGACATCAGTCACCTTCCCTTTGTCCACCAACATTGTCACTCTTTCATAGAAGGCCACAATATTAGGTAAGTATGACCTTCCCCTGCTGAAGCTGTGCTGGCTGTCTCGATCACATGCTCATTCTTTATGTCATTGAGCATGTTGTCCAGCAGGATCTGTTTCATGATCTTCCCAGGCACAGAGGTGAGACTCACCAGCCTGTAGTTCCTTGGGTCCTCCCTGCTCCCCTTCTTATATATGGGAGTGACGTGACCCATCCAGCTGTAGCTCAGCACAATGCTGCCATGCCATGTGCAGGGTGCCTTCCATCCAGCTGCAGCTCAGCCCAGTGCTGCCATGACTAGTGCAGGGTGCCCTCATTCTGCAGATCAACCCAATGCTGCCTTGCCATTTGCCATGTTCCCACCCTCTACAGCCCAGCCAATGCTGCCATGCCATGTGCAGGGTGCCCCCCATTCAGCTGCATCTAGACCGAATGCAGCCATAACTTGTGCAAGGTGACTTCGGTCTGCAGCTCAGACAAATGCTGCCATACCATATTCATTGTACCATCCAGATGCAGCTGAACCCAATGCTGCCATGACTTGTGCAGGATGCCCTCCATCCATCTGCATCTCAGTCCAATGCTGTCAAACCATGCATAGGGCACACTCCAGATGCAGCTCAACTCAATGCTGCCATGCCATGTGCAAGGTGCATTGCAGCTGCAGCTCAACAAAAATGTGCCATGTCATGTGAAGGGTACCCTCCAGATACAGGTCAACCCAATGCTGCCATGCCATGTGTAGGGTGCACTCCAGCTGCAGCTCAAACCAATGCTGCCATGCCATTGGCATGGTGCCCTCCTTCCAGCTGCAGATCAACCCAATAGTGCCATGTCATGTGCAGGGTGATCTCCATCCAGATGCAGCAAAACCCAATGCTGCCATGCCATATGCCGGGTGCCCTCCAGATGCTGCTCAACCCAATATTGTCATGCCATGGGCATTGTGAACTCCATCCAGATGCAGCTCAAACTAAGGCTGCCATGACATGTGCAAGGTGCCTTCCATCAAACTGCAGGTCAGTCCAATGCTGCCATGCCATTTGCAGGATGCTCTCCAGATGCAGATCGATCCAATGCTGTCTTGCCTTGTTCAGGGTGTCATCCAGATGCAGCTCAACCCAATGCTGCCATGCCATGTTCAGGGTGCCCTCCAGATTCAGGTCAACACAATGCTGCCATAAATAGTGCAGGGTGCCATGCACATGCAGCTCAATCCAATGCTGCCATGCCATGCGCAGGGTGCCCTCCATCCAGCTGCAGCTCGGCGTAATGCTACCATGCTGTGTGCAGGGTACCCGCCCTTTGCAGCTCAACCCAATGCTGCCGTGCCATATGTATGGTGCCATCAAGCTGCAGCTCAATCCAATGCTGCTATGCCATGTGCAGGGTGCCCTCCGGATGTTGCTCAACCTACTGTTACCATGCCATGGACATTATGAACTCCACCCAGATGCAGCTCAAACCAGGGCTTTTATGCCATGTGCAGGGTGCCTTCCATCAAGCTGCAGGTCAGTCCAATGCTGCCATGCCAAGCGAAGGGTGCCCTCCAGATACAGGTCAACACAATGCTGCCGTGACTAGAGCAGGGTGCCCTCCCTTTGAAGCTCAATCCAATGCTGCCGTAGCATGTGCAGGGTGCCCTACCTCTGCAGATTAACCCAATACTGCCATGGCATGTACAGGGTGCCCTCCGTCTGCAGCAAAACCAATGATGCCATGTCATTTGCAGGGTGCCCTCCATCCAGCTGCAGCTCAACCAAATGCTCCCATGCCATGTGCAGGGAGCCCTCCAGTGGCAGAACAACCCAATGCTGCCATGCCATGTGCAGGGTGCCTTCCATCCAGCTGCAGCTCAATCCAATGCTTCCATGCCACGTTCAGGGTACCCTCCCTCCTTCTACAGCTCAACGCAATGCTACCAGGCCATGTGCAGGGTGCCCTCCAGCTGCAGCTCCACCCAATGCTGCTTTGCCATATGCAGGGTGCCACACCCAGGTGCATCTCATCCCAATGCTGCCATGCCATGTGCGGGGTGCCCTCCATCCAGCTTCAGCTCAGCCTAAGGCTGCCATGCCATGTGCACTGTGCCCTCCAGTTGCAGCTCAACCCAATGCTGCCATTTCTTGTGTAGGATTCCCTCCATCAACATGCAGCTCAACCCAATGCTGCCATGCCATGTGCAGGGTGACCTCCAGATGCAGCTCAACCCAATGCTGCCATGCCATGTGCAGGGTGACCTCCCTTTGGAGCTCAGCCCAATGCTACTATGCCATGTGCAGGGTGAACTCCATGCAGCTGCTGCTCAGCCTAATACTGCTATGCCATTTGCAGGGTGCCTTCCAGTTGCAGCTCTGCCCAATGATGCCATGCCATGTGCAGGGTGCCCTACCTCTGCACCTCAACCCAATGCTGCCGTGCCATGTGCAGGGTGCTCTCCAGATGCTGCTCAACCTACTGTTTCGATTCCATGGTCATTGTGAACTGCATCCAGATGCAGCTCAAACCAAGGCTATTATGCCATGTGCAAGTTGCCCTCCATCCAGCAGTTCTTCCTAAAGCTGCCGTGCCATGTTCAGGGTGCCATCGATGCAGCTCAAGCTCAACCCAATGCTGCCATGTGATGGGCAGGGTGCCCTCCAGATGCAGCTCAACCCAATGCTGCCATGCCATGTGCATGGTAACCTCCATCAACATGCAGCTCAACCCAATGCTGCCATGCCATTTTCAGGGTGCCCTCCAGATGCAGGTCAACCCAATGCTGCCATAACTAGTGCAGGATGTCATGCACATGCAGCTCAATCCAATGCTGCCATGCCATTGGTAGGGTGCCATCCTTCGAGTGGCAACTCAGCCTAATACTGCCATGCCATGGGCAGGGTGCCCTCCCATTGCAGCTCAACCCAATGCTGCCATGCCATGTGCAGGGTACCCTCCATCCAGCTGCAGCTCGTCATAATGCTGCCATGCCGTGTGCAGGGTGCCTGCCTTCTGCACCTCAACCCAGTGCTGTCATGCCATGTGCAGGTTGCCGTCCATCAACATGCAGCTCAACCCAAAGCTGCCATGCCATGTGCAGGGTGCCCTCCAGATGCTGCTCAACCTACTGTTGCCATGCCATGGACATCATGAACTTCATCCAGATGCAGCTCAAACCAAGGCTGTTATGCCATGTGCAGGGTGCCTTCCATCAAGCTGCAGGTCAGTCTAATGCTGCCATACCATGTGCAGTGTGCCCTCCCTTCTGCAGCTCAACTCAATGTTGCCATGCCATATTCAGGGTGCTTTCCAGCTGCAGCTCAACTCAAAACTGCCATGCTGTGGGTAGGCTGCCCTCCTGAAGCTCAACAAAATGCTGCCATGCCATGTGCAGGGTGCCCTCCATCCAGCTACATCTCAGCCCAATGATGCTGTTACAGTGTGCTTTAAATAGTAGTAGCTATCTAGTACAAAGACTACTTTGGTCTCTTGTGTGTGTGATAAAAGCAGAGATGAGACAAATGTCCCATTTCTTCTGCAAAGGCTCAAGATAGAAAGGTATAAAAAAAAATTTGTATAAAAATATAACTGCAGATTTCCCCTTCTTAGAAGGACCTCCCACTGACTATATCATTGTCCGTCTCATGTAGGATATTGGATTCAGGATCTATAGCAGTGAGCTGTGTTAGTATTGAATCTCATTTGATGTAATAAACCTTCCTTCTCCCTTACCCGCTAGGTCTTTCCAGTCCTTTTCATATGGTTGTAGCCCCCCCATAGTTCTGACCATAGAAGGATGCATAATTCACTGCCCTCTCTGTGGCAACATGGGGACCTACATGTGCTATAGGAAATGCAGATGTTTGTTTTGCAAATACAGCTCCTTCTTCCCCCCCATTATGCACGTATGTCATATGGCCCATTTTATATGTTTGCTATTTGCTTGCTGTTGTTCTCCATAGGTGGACCCATTTACAGTGAACTTTTTCATCAATAAATATTTCTATTGAGCAGACTTAAGATCTGGAATTATTTCAGGGTTTTTTTTTAGTGTACGAAATACAGGTTTGGAAATAAGCTCTCTCAAAATGGGAGGGAAGAAAACGGGGGAAAGGATATAATCTGTAGTGGAAAAGTGCATCATGAATGGTTGTCAGTGGACATTTTCAAGGCTGTAGGAAAAGGAGGACGTTAAAGCAGAGAGTAGAGTTTCAAATCTTGCAGAATTAACTGTGTAGCAAAATCAGTGCTTCAGGAAGAGGGAGCTTTCAGAACCTGTCTTTAATTTTCACATGGGAGCTTTTCTTGCAGGATGCGATGAGGGCTGGCGTGTCTCTTGGAATGTATACGGATAGCAAACTCGGTGTCTATGGGCTCCAATTTCCCCAAAAGAATTTAAATAAACCTTTCTCAAGCCAATCCGAGCTAACAGTACAGTAAGAAAATGTGCTCTGTGTCTATATGGAGTATGGAAAAAATGGAATTTTTCTCTGATGTGTCAGGCAAAGCTGGCTTCAGTGAGTGTGCAGATGTGAGATTTTGCTTCAAGAACTGGAAAAGACTGAGGCTTGACTGCAGGCAGTAGGCAAACCAGCAACCCTTTTCAGTTTGTTTTAAGCATATGATGTGTGTAGGTCTGAAGGATATTAAGTTGATAAGAATTTTATGGCAATGGGGTGCCTGGTGAGTTCTGGGTTCTAGCTGCAGAAAGAGCTGTATTGTGAATGCAACTCCCAGTTTTACAGCAGAGGCTCCATGAGATCAAGCCAAAAGGAATGTCCTCACCAGAAGCCAATTAAAGCCTGTTGTAACGAGGAGATCCAAAGATATTATATTAATCTGTAAAGTATGGTAACTAATGGAGCAACTTGAAGATAATATGCCGTGGCCATGGGAATTAGGGTAGCCAAATCCTCTACATCAATGCCATCAATATACACCAAGAGAGGTTCTAAAATTCACCTGCCTCTGCTGTAGGTTACCGACTCAGAGGAAGCAATGAAAACTTGGATCCCAGTAATTTCCAGCACAGTTTTTCAGACCATTGAAGTACTATTATTCCTACTCGAGGAGGTTTGTGGACAAAAGCACCAAATCCCATCCCCAAACACAGTAATTGTATTTTGAGTGCCTCCTTCAGTCTCTTATCAATCCCTTTGCCTTCATAAGGGGTGTGCATTTCTTGATCCTGAAAGATGCAGTGTCTCCTAAAGCACTGCCCAGCTGTGCCAGGCAGTGGGAAAGGTGAGAACTGCTGTTTTGAATTGTAAAATCACCCTATTCATAATGCATGAAAGGACCTGTGCCACCGCACAGTGTTTCAGTCCTCCTGCAGCTCTGGAAAATTGGACAACTTCATAGTCTTTCATGAAAATATAATGTATCTTTGCTGCCTTTTGAGTAGTAAATTATGAATTTGAAAGTGACAAATATTAGCAAGCTGCCTTTATCGCTAACAAAACCAAAAGAGAAAAGGAGTTTGCAGAGCCTTTGGCAGAATGTTTAATAACTTTTGTGATTACTGTTTCCCAGAGGTGATGTGTATAATATGTACTTTTCCTCTTTCATTTTATCAAAACACTTATGCTGGAGACCACTGTTGTGTCTCTGCATTCCTGAACTTCTTTGTCAATTAGGGGTTATAGAGGTTTGAGCAAGCACAGTAAAAGCAAAGCTGTGAAGGCTTCAGCATCCTTTAAAAAAGAATTGCACTACTTCAGCTTGGCCCAAAATTATGTAAATAAGCAGTAAGGTGCTGAAAGTCTGCAGTAGTAGAGCAGCTGTGACAGAAACATTTTGCAGATGGATGGTGAATAATAGTAGATCATGCCAAAACAGACTCCATCTTCGGGGTATTCAGGTAGAAGAAAATTCATTTTCGCTGATGGCTTTGGTATCTTGACATAGAGACATTCATAGGATTTTATGTACAAATTGATTGTTGAATAAAATTTCAAGAGATAGCATTCTTAACTTCAAGTATAAAAGCAATATTTTTGGACTTAGCACACAGAGTGCAGTTGTAGTTGATGTGAAGGAAGAACAGAGGATGGGCAGCAGCATGTGTGCTCCTGGGACAAGCACTCAAGGAGCTCGCCAAGGCTGTGGTTCTCAAGTCAGTGATAACAGGATGAGGTTGCAAGATACATTTAGGATGATATCATGCAAACAAGGAACATTTCTTTTGAATGAAAACACCAGAGCTGGAGCGAAAGCTGAGTTCCCACTGAACTAAGGAATGGGTCCCACAGCTTCTAGACTGAATTACATCTATTTCTTTGCATCTGTTTTTGTAAAAGCAGAAAGAACTGCTCAGAATGGTTTAACATCAAGGAACCAATGCTGCAGACTGTTATCCATGCTTGGATGAATGCTGGTCAAGGATGCGGATCAAATCACCAGCAACCATCTACTCTGCAAGGCCAAAGCCAACCATAAAGAACAGCTGCGCTATGGAGAAAAGGAGGAGTTTTCATCCTTTCATCAAGCTATCAGTTACAGAACACAAATGCAATTAAAGTAAGTATTAAAAGAGTGATCCTAACTTTTGGCATTGGTAAATAGCTCAGCTAAAGCAGTGCACATTTGCTGTTATTACGTAGGTTTGCTGCGAGGTGGGTTCTAGACAGCATCTGGATCCAAAACTGGTTGGTTCCTTGTAACAAAGCTCAAGCTACAGTCAGACAAACGTATTGAAACCTAGTATGAGCTTTGCTGCCTGCAGTTTGGGGTGGGCTGTCTCCAGTTTCACTTCTCTTTAATATATGGAAAAGTATTCAAACTCTGAGTGTTGCTTTGAGGGTAATCTTCACCATTCCTAAAGACATCTCAAGTGCCTGGTCTCCAGCTTGCTCCCTCTTTACTCTCATCCTGGCTTCTCTCCAGTCATGGCTTTGTACTGCACTTCATAGCACCTCCGAGTGAGAAAATGTATTCTAGCTTCCATCCTAAATCTGACTTCATCACCCTTTTTTTCCCCCTAAACTTCAGTTTTTTTCTGTTTTGGTTCTTGGGTTCCCTTAAACATATAGGAAGGTAAGTGGAACATGTTGTCAGTCTAAATGTTTTCTGCTCTTGGGTAGTAAGGTGATACAGTTTTGCCCACTGACAACTTTTCTTATTGGTAACCTCATAGTTTGTGTAATCAGAAAGCATAGTATTAGCTTCACAGACTCAAAGCAGAGAACAGATGCCTGAGAAAGGGAGGTGGAAAGTCACTTGAACTGTTTTTATTACCGGCTGTAGAAAGCCCAGGAAGGTTCCAAATTTGGAGATGGGAAGTAAGACATGATGCTATTTTTATTTGCCTGCTGTCCTGAGAATAGAACAACCAGTGGAATGATGCCCCAAAGTCATTTCTGGTACAGATGTACTTATGTTGTTAAGATCTACTAAAAGCCTGGATTTTCAGTGCTTAAATTCAATTGAAAATATGCCTAGGGACTCAAACTGCACAGACTTGCTGAGAAGTTTGTTTTGAGGGAACTTCTTCGTGGGATGCTCTCTCATGGAGCAACCCCCAAAATATCTCATAATTTTAGGGCAAGGAATTGCTCTAAGTCATCACAGAAGTTCTTCGGCAGCACAGTTTGGTGCTGGTGATAAAATACATGTAGCCTTTTCATCTTGAAATATTTGGTATTTTAAAAAAGAAGACAGTGTTATTTACTTCCCCCTTTGTCCCCCCCAATGGATGGTGTTGCTTATGTGCTGTTGGCAGATGGGATGTGGATCATTTTAATTAGATTTTATTGGACTGTTATACGGCCCATAATTGTGATCATTACTCATTTTCACTGTGGTTCAGACAGATCCTCTATTTAGACATGATGATATTTTGATGAGACAAGCCCCATGTAACTTGTTATGTTCGGGGCCAGTAGCCAAAGCAGTGGAATTGGGTGTTTTCACACCATAAAAATTAGAGTAGATTAATAAAGGACATAATGGTCAATTTGTGTTTCTAATTGTGCTCAGACTGCGTATGCTATGAGCAGAGTGTCTCTTTGGGCTGCTGGGTTCTGCTGCAGGCTTTTGCAGCCAAAGGAAGGGAGATGTGGCAAGGGGACAGGGGTTAGAAGCAAGGTCTGAGCTGCGAATGGATCCATGATCCAACAGATGCTTTTGTGAGGCTGTGTCCTTTTCTCTGATAGGACTGTCTGCTTACCTCCACCCCATGGTCTCCTTATTGCTTGGTGAACAGAATCAGCTTTCGTCTCCTGGCTATCCAGAAGCACAACTGGCATTTTGGATGTAATACTTCTGGAGTATGGAGCTGCCTCTCCTTTTGTGCCCTAAGGAACGCTGGTCATACATTGACAGGGATCATGGTTCAAGGATGTTGCCAGAAATACTTGGAAGAAAGATGTAGGTTTTGACATCTTCTGACCTCAACTACACTGTGTTTGCAGATGTTTGTGTTGGAGAGTTGAAAGTATTGGGGACTGTGGGCTTTGGGGTGCAATATTAGCAGCTGCTGATGCACAGATGTTAACTGAACTGCAAATATCTCCATCCCAGTAACAAAATGGTGAATATAGTTCAGTAAAGCAATCAGCCACCTCCCTCCAGCTGCCTGGTTTGTGTGTAGAGCCTTTCTCTACTTTTACTTTATCTGTCTCCTCCTCCTTTTAAACAGGGGATGAAACAAAGCAGAATATTCCAACAAATGGATACAGCTGACTTAAAGATCACTTTATTAGCCATTATGCTCTTGTTTATGGTCAATGATTGTCTTACGCTTGAAAAATAAGTAGTGCTCCAAATAAAATGCTTCCTGTGAAGAATCAGTTAGAAACTCAGTCGCTTCGTTCTGCCTAGTGGTAAATATTCTAATTTATTAATAAAATGCCTTTTTTTTCCTTCTTGGAATTGGATGAGCTCACCCTAGAACACTGTTTTTCTCTTTTGTTTAGTTCTAATAGACTCCAAATCAATGTTACTGCATAGGATGAGAGAACCTTTCCTAACAAGAGAATAATAGTCACTAAATTCTGGTGTGAATTTTCACAGAATGAAAGCGTACTAAAATGGATGAAACATCATGTTTCATTTTCTCATGCTGATTTTTCAAGTGAATAATTGCGAGCCATGATTAATGTCACCCCAGAAATCTGGCATGCTTATTTGTGAACATATTAATGAGTCTAGTTTTATTATTATTCAACCAACTCTAATGCCTCAGTGTGAGCCTTACATTTCCCAGTGTTTCTATCCTTATCCTTACAGAACTTTTTTTCTTCTCATTGGTTTTGCAATCCAGATTTTAAAGGCAGTAACTTTTGGCTTTTCAGGACGTTTAACAGTCCCCTTTGTGCTGATGGTGCTATGGCAGAAACTGCTTTCCTTGTGCCATTTAATCTTAATGTAGATATGTGGGATAGGCAAAATAATTACACTAAGAGCGCTGGATGAATCTTTTATTAATCTTAATGTAGATATGTGGGATAGGCAAAATAATTACACTAAGAGCGCTGGATGAATCGGATAAAGAACATTACTCATTAAAACTGAATCTGTTGGGTGGAAAATTCATGCACATTTTCGCTGCAAACCAACCAGGAAGCCTTTCCAAGTTGAATGTTTTAGGGAGTGAAACATGCATTGGTTTTGCCCTTTGGTGTGTATACAGTTTGAATAGACAGTGATGTTTTTGTCCTCTTATCTCAAATACATGTTGGGAATCGGAAGGGTAGAGCAAAGGGGAACAAAGGTGATGTAAAAATACAAAATAATTAGTCACACTCTATGGAGATGCGAACTTTGGATTCTTCAGCTTGGAAAAGGAATCTCTGCTGTGATAGAAGTGAATAAAAGCCTGAGCTGCCAGGAGGAAACACGTAGGGAGAACCTGATCATTGCGTTTCTCACAAGAGAAAATGAAAGACATCATAATGATTTATCAGGTTGCAAATTTAATATAAACAAAAGATGATACTTTTTCATATGACATATGGTTACATTAAGGAGCTGTTTGCCATGCAGTAATGGGAGATGGAAGTTTGCCTGGGTTCCGGTATCCTGATACATGGGAATAATGTTATCACTAGATACTGAATATGTTGTTACGTATCTTGCTAAGGCTGCTTGACTTGCTCCTACTTTTTGTTTTTCCCAGGCTGGCTGCTGGTTGGAGGAAGGTCACAGAATCAGATGGGCTTTTAGCTGCCCCATTTCTGTCATTAATTGTAATGATTTCAGGAGGGATGTGAAAAGGATCCCCCAAGGCCTGACATCTCATTGATTTCCCCATCAGTGTACCAAAGGGTCCAAGAAGCAGTTATCTTGGAGGTTAACACCTTCAGGACTGCACTTGCTGCCACCTGGATGAGTTTGTTCCAGCAAGGCCCCGCTGAGGTCTTTGAGAAATACTTGCATGCAAGTCGCTGCAAAATCTGAGTTCATTTCTGCATTGCCAAGGATGACAAGGGGAGCATGTCTCAGAATGGCAGAGAGGAAGGTAAGGAAGAGGGGACTGTCAGCAGCAAGAAAAGTCCTGCTTTACCTACCGAGAACAAATCGGACTAGGAAATATCTGGCAGAGTTCACAATAATTCAGACATTGTCCCAGACCTTAATTGCTGGCACAGGCAACCGTGTACCTGGTAGGAGGGAGGTGGATCATGTCTGTGTGCTCCATCTGCTGCCTGCAGAGACGGGAACATTCCAGGCCAGGTGTTGCTGAGCATTGCTCTTGTCTAGCAGCAAGATAAGTTTAATTAAAGGGCTAATTATTCCCATTCTGGAACGGACCTATTCGTTGTACTTCGTTCAAGGCTTGCATTAATTAACCACGAAAGGCATCTTCCATTCCTTTTCCTTTCTTTCTTTTCCCTGGAAGCAGTTTTTATCTTAATCATGGAGCCAGGAGAACCATCACTAGGATGGATAAGGATATACACACAGTGTCGGTAACCTGAATATAATCTCTGAATATTCCATGACTCTGTAATGTCTGTCATGCTGGGATTGAGCCCTGGTGCTGATGAACTGCCTGGGGCACTGTGTTGCAAATGCATTCTTTCACAAGCTAAAGCAAAGCAGAGAAAACCATATAATGAATTCCAGTCATGTAACATTATGGACTAAGCAGAAGTGCCACTCCTTTACTAGGATAGTTGTAAGAAGACATTTTTGAAACCACATAGCTCAAATGATAGCAGCCACCAGCCAAAACCCCAAAATATTTCTGCATATGAAACAGGAGCATGTGGAATACATGGAAAAGCTACAGACTGGTTTATAAACTATATTTGTAGAAAGACCATGAAATTGGAAAGTGATAGCATTGCAAAATATACTGCAAATATAGTTTTGTCAGAAAAACTAGAGGGAGGATTTGGATCTGAGTGTTGATCAGAAGAGCCACAGTGTGGGCAATTCTGCACAGCAATCTCTTCTCATATTTAATGCCATGGAAGGGAACAAGGGACATTCAGTGTCCTTTGTGAACAGACAGGATCTGCTCATTGACTCCGCTGTTTGTCCTTTTCCCCTTACACAAGAGGAAAACTTGCAAGTACCCAAATTTTTTGCTAACTACTGAGGACAAAAGGGGATAAAAATAATCTGCAATCTCTTGAAACCTATGCAAGCTATCTAGGATATACAGCACTGTGACAGGGCATAACTAAGCTCTGAGATCTCCTATCTAAGTTTTCAATGTAAATACGTCTAACATGCATCCCATAAGTACAATTGAAGGCTGGAGAGAGATAAAACCCCAAACCACAATTAAACATTTTTGCACCACGGGAAGACTGGAAGATGTAAAATGGTGGCAGTGGGGCTCAGACTTGGCAGTATTTATGTGAGGAGACATTGATTTGTTTCAGCTTGTGTTTTGAAAATATGGTGTTTCAGCAGAGGTTTACTGTTGATGCATTTGTTGTGAAACCAAAGAAAACGTACATGAAGTTCTTGTCAAAACCATCATGGGAAGGAAAAGGGCAGCCAAAAGTGGAGGAATGGGCGTTCAGGGGCTTGTCAGAGAAGTCAGATGTATTTGAATGTATGGGTCCGAGAGAATCCACCCAAAGGTGAATTTCAGACCTGAGCGTTTGAAGGAACAAGGTGAGAATCTGAAAAATCAGCATGGGTTTATGAAGGGCAAATCATGCTTGAGCAGCACAGCTGCCTTTGGTTAAGAAATAACTGTATGGGTATAGCACAGGACAAAGCGGCCCATCTTATTTATGGAACTAAAACCATAGCCTAGTGCTGGCAACAGTATGGAGCAGCAGGTGGGATCAGAGGGCCCTTCCAACCATCATTTCCTAGATTTTGTGGGTTGCTGAGCTGAAGCAAACGAGGAGCTGTGAAAACATTTGTATGACTTGGTATGGTACTCAGCTATTCAGTGCCATGAGGAGCTATTAGCTTTGGGAAGAGTTCTAGTATATACATTTCTGTAAGAAGAGAGGTTTGTTCCAAACGTTCATAGGAAAAACCAACCTTCTTTAATAGAATGCGGTCAGAGAAAGAGTTTATAATCAGGAAAGAAACCTGGCCTGTCATGGGTCAGCAAGGACCAAAAGCTAGGAACCCAGATTATTTATATTACCAGTGTCTTAAAATAATTTAAACTTCAGTCAGTTTTCAAAGCTTCCAAAAACATTAATCCACAACAATGTAGAACTCAGAGATCTCCAGCTTTCATTTCCACAGCCTGTGCCACTCAGGCTGAGCTGGGTGCAGAGAGGCCAGGGTGTGAGCAGGATGGATAAATGCTGCCCTTATCCACGCATCAGATCCTGCATGTAGAAATCCTTTGTATTCATTATTCATGAATGCAATATGGCATGAGGATCCATGATCTTTATGGACAATGAATTCTGAACTCCCTGGGAGAGGAGAATATTTGCCTGTAGAAACCCGAGTCCAAGAACTGAACGTGCCCAGCTGGGGAAAGCACACACAGAAATAGTCTCTTGTTTCTGGCTGCGGCTCATACAGGCAGATCACTTATTTACCTCATCTAAATATTTGACCTTTATGCTTTTTGGAAATTGTATTTTTTTTTCTTTTTCTTCTTAATTATGTGGAAGGAGCACCTCCTTTCAGTGCTCTGATGGACTTCTCTATAAATAGCCCCTCACATCCCAGAACTTCACAATGAAACCTTCAGCAAAGTCAGCATCCTGAGGACTTTTTAAGCCTGAGATGGGAACCACGTGGAGTTTAATCATTAATCACCAGCCTTTAATTAACAGCTCTGGGCTTTGAACAAAAGGTGCTTGCTGCAAGGCTGCTGAGGGGCCCTGAGCTCTTCTGTGCGCTTTCATTTGAGGGACCCAGTGGCATTCCTAAAGGGGGCTGTTGGAGTAACCTTCTCCTTGTGGGAAGGGGTCACGCTTCCCAAGAAGAGCAGATGTTTGTGGCCCAATCTCCATTTTCACAACTGCCCTGCTGGCAGGCTGGAGGTCTGAGATGGCTCAGTGCAGGGATGCTACCAGTTCCCTAAGCCCTACTTTGCTCTGGAAAGGACTTGAGCATCTCCAGAGCCTTGTTGCCTCCATCAGGTGAGGTGGGCTTTAACCAAAGGAAAGAGGAAAGTTGCTCCAGGCTTGGAAAATTTTATAGGGGAGTGTTCAAAATTGAGCACTTGGGAGAGAAAGAAAACATTGCTATAAAAGTTGACTCAGCCAATATTTTCTACATTCTTGCTGCTGTGATTGAAGATATTTGTTTTTAATATAGGTTTCTCCCATTTGTAGTCTGGCTTTCCTGTAGTAAAAACTAAAGGGCAGATCCTCAGCTGATATAAATTGGCTCCACTGAAGTTAATGGAGCCATGCTGGTTTGTACCAGCTGAGGGATCTGGCTTGTGCTGCAGTGCTCCATACCCCCATTATCCTGCCATGATTACGATACTAATTCAGTAAAATGGCTTCGCAGTGTAATAAAACCAACCCAGAGCATGGAAGATGAAAGGACTCCCTTCTCCATTTGACCTGGTATTTTTCAACAGAATGTTTTCCCTTATTTTCTCTTTTGTTAGGAAATGCTCTAAACTTTTTTCTTGCTTTCTTGCTTTTTGGCTTCAGCACGAAGGCTGTGTGTGTGCAGAAAGCATGTGGCACATGCAGTGGTGTGGTGGGTCAGGGCACAGTGAGCCTCGTGCAAGGGAACGAATTGGTTCTTCAAAGGGCAGGGCTGATCCTGCAGAGCAGCTAAAGCCCTGAGCTAACCTTGACTCCTGAAAAATGGGAGTTATCATACTCCAGGGCAGAGCATTGATCATTTTACTCATTCTCTGCCCTGTGTAGTTTTTCTTGATCTGCCTGTGGTGGAAGACGCAGCCCAAGAAGCTCAATAAAGCTGCATCCACTTCTGTCACAGGGGAAAAAGACATGTTGGTGGCTTTCCTCCTTGTGATCAGCTCTTCAGCCATAGCAGAAAGGTGAGCAGGACGAGGTGTGCTATCTGGTTGCTTGGAGCTGTTGAAAACCGAAGGGAATAAAGAGACACAGAGATCTGAATAAAGGCAGACAGATGCATGGCTGGATCCCTAGGATGAAATGTTTTGTTTGCCACAGCGCAGCTGAACTGCACAGAGGTTTTGTTCTGAACCAGGAGGGAGTTTCACAGGGATGTTGCTAAATGGAGGCAGTAAATTTAACTTTAAAGGGCTGTGAATGGAGGCTTTTGGCTAAAAGCTGAAGTGCTGTTACTTTTTACTGGGCCTGTTTAACTCCACTTGGAACAGGACAGTGTGTTTGACTTATAAGGCTCCTGGAAGGCTTGGCCTGTGGGTCCTGCCCCTGGCAGAGTAGCAACGAGCCATAAAGGTGAGTGTGTGCCAGCCTGGCCCTTCTGTGCTAAAGGAAATACAAACTGATCTCACCTGTGGCTTAGGGAGAGCTGTGGGTGTAAGTGCTGGGAGCAGGGCTGTGCCATGGCAGCACAGTTTTAACTGTCAGAATAGCTAAAGGGTTCAAAGGCAGTCAAAATGTCCAATGTCCAGAATTGGCAGGTTTGCTTGAATCCTGCTCCCAGACCTGTGCTAATCCTCTAATATCATCGTAATAATCCTGATTCAAAGAAGGGTTTTCTTACCAGCTCATCATTTCGAAACAGTCTGAGCCTTCTTGTAGTATTATCCAATTTAAAACTGTTTAAACCTTCTGCTTCTTTTAGGGAAAAACATGCGTTTTGCACCAAAGTCTGCTCAGAAGCAGCAAAACCTCTCATGCTCATATCTACTAGTGTCTCGTTGCAAGCAATTTTAAAACATGCCCTGTGTTTGGATTGTATTTGAGACTCGGTTATTTGTTGTGGGTTTAGCAGACTGCAATCACCCACTTAAGGTGGAACTTGGCCACCTTCATTCCTTTCCTCCCAATGCTAAGGAAGCATCCAAAATTCTTGTATTTGGCACAGGTTGGCAGTGGATGCTGTCCCAGACTGAGAGGACCATTCCTCATGTTGTGTGGTTGTGGTCTGAGTGTCTTGGCAGTGGGAAGCTCTGTTTACCAAGAAAGATGGACCCAAGCTGCCTGGCTGAGGGGACAGGAGCATGCACACAGGCCTTACCTGTGGGGTAAGTGCACCCTTTTCTTGCATTAATTGGAGAAAAGAATTAATGATCTGGAAAGGTCTGCAGAACACAGGTGTCTGTGTCCTTAACCAAGCATTGGTGGCCAAGTGATGGCTGTGCAGAGCCCAGGGAGCCTCTGTGCCCCCAGTGATTGAGCACTGTTCCTGAGAAGGGGAGGCAGAGCTGGAGCAGTGGGTGCGGGCAGCCATCACTAGACCTAATCAGGCAAGGAAAAGCTTTGGAGCATATGGACCCCAATGTGTGGTCCAAGTGCAACAGCTTGGTGAGTGTCCTGCAGGGAGACTTTTACTAGCGCTGCAACAATAATTCATCACTGCCTGAAGGCTTGATGGGTCTGGTACTCCTTGTCTTAATTGACCTCGGCTGGAGACCTGCGTTTCAGTCCAGCTTAGTCACAAAGGACTTGGTCTGTACCTGGGCCTTAAAGAGGATATTTATCAGAAAAATCATATGATTAATGGAACTGAGTGATGTTCGCTTGAGAGTGGATGGGAATTTAATTAACAGAGTAGGGATTTTGGCAGGTGTGAAGTGCTGAGACCGATGATGTCTGGGGGACAGAGCACCCCAAGCCCCACTGTTGTGCAGCCATAGGCTGGGAGCTCAGGGTGGGGGGCTGAGAGAAACACAGTGCCAGAGTCTGGGCTTGTATGTGGGTAACACATGGTGTGCAGCTTGTTAAGCCCTCACACCACAGTGCCCAAATTGCCATTGCTGCCAGCCCTCTCAGAAAGGGCAAGGATAAAAAGGAAGCTGATACCCCCAAGTAAATGGTGATGGAGGGGGAAGAACAAGTGAAGAAATAATCAGAAAACTCCCAAAGCTTACTTTCTTGCCTGCTTCTTTTTCCCCACTCTTCTTTCTTTTTCCCTCCATGTCAACACCAAACAAGACAGGACTAAAATTAATGGGGAAAGCAGCAATTAGCAAATTAGGTTAGCGGTGTGTTGCAGTGTGCCATGGCTGCCAGGTGTGAGGGGCTCTGGCAGTATATTTATTAATGGCTGTCAGAAAAGTGACACTTTGATGAATGAAGCTGGGTAATCGGCACCCTCCGACAGCGAGCACTGAGAGGCCTCAACATGCTAAACTGCAAAATCAAACCTTTTTTAACCCCCATACAAAAATACAACAACAGAAATTGCTGCAAGAGGAGTGTGTTTTTCCATCAGGGGCTGGAATTCATGTTCTCCCCTAAATACCTCCTTTCTGTAACTTGCTGGGAGGAGTTGTCAGCATGGAAGGTTTTCCCTTTCCTTCAAATATGGGCCTCAAGAGTTTATAAATGCAGGCAGCTTAAAAGTATGTTTTGTTTTGGGTATATATGGCAACCCTATTAAAGGCAAGGGTCCTGTGCTCGTGCTTTTTGGCCTTTGCCCTTTAAACATGATGGTATCAGTAATCTACAGACTGAGATGGTGTGTTAGGTATCGTTTTCTCTTGACTGGTGGTCAGCACTTCTCCTCATTAGTGCCACTGATGTGTGATGTCCAGGAGCCCACGCTGCCTACAGGAAGAGAGAAAATGCAACAATATGTAAGGTTAAATGTGTCAGATGAAACTTCACCTGCAGCACTGTTGCATACTGAAGTTTCCACTCTTGATAACCTCAGCTGTGGGCATCTCCCTTCTGATGAATGTGTGTGTGCTGTGGGACATCAGCTGCCGTGCTCCCAAGTGAGCATGGCTATATGGTATAATGGCAGGGTGCATTGCTGGTCACTTGGTGAATGGGAATTCAGAATTACTGGCCAACAAGATGTGAGTTTAGAAGTTCTCTTCAGGAAAAAAAGACCACAACAGAACTGTACTGAAGTTGTTGAGGAGATCAGCCCAGCTGCTGGGATAGCATCTGGATTAAAGATTGCTCTGCAAAATGCTGCACTATGTGAAATATTTCTTCCAAGTTTTCAGGCTTTGCATTGCACGCCGGAGGTAAGTTCTGTGCACTGCTTTGATAGCTCAGCACGGGGTTGCTCAAATCCCCCAATTCCATAGAGAAATTGAATACCTTTCTACAAAATCTTGGTTCTGGGTTTGGCCAGCTAAAAGGACTGTGTAAGTTTTGATTAAAAACATGAGAATCAATGTAAGTCATATCCCAGGCATTCATCTGGTCTTCTAGTTTGAAATGAAGCTGAGTGATCTGTGTGGAGTTACTTGCCAGGATCTGTGGGCTTGTTAAGTTTGAATTGGCTCTTGTAGCAGATCTGAAATTATTCTCTTATGCTTTAATAATTGTATTTAGTTTCCTAATTTGGCTGCTGAGTTTATCAGAAGATAATTGAACTTTTAAAAACATAATCTGATCGGGCTGTAGGAAATACTTTAAAATAAACTTCTTCTGAGACTTTGATCTGTTTTCACGCCCTCTCTCACGAAAGCAGCCTGTCTGCAGGGCTCCAACCTGCTGAGGTGCGTGTTCCTAAACCAGGCAGTTCTTGAGCAGAACCGGGTTGCTCCCTGTATGCAAAGGAAGCCAGCAGCTCCCTGCCAAGACAAACTCTGGCTGCATGGACTGCTCCTGGGTGCAGCCCCCTGCCTGCATGCTCTGCCTGGGTGCAAAAATCCCCTTGTAAATGATTCCAGGGAGCAAGAGAAATGGCTCTCAAGTCACTTCAGTTTTTTGATACAACTAAAATTGTTACTTAAAGGTCAGAGTATTGTTTTCTTGTGCACTGAGAAGGGGATCAGTTGCCTTGCATGGAGCTGTGGGCTCAGTTCTCCTGGGCAGTTTGGGTTCCTTGCGAGCTGTGGTTTCAAGTGATGTGAGCTTTCCTGCCTTCTGCTGTTGGCTTCCGTCGAACAGGCATGTTTTCCCTTTTTGGTGAGACTTAACCCAATTCCTGAAGTTCTTATAAGCAGTTCCTGAGTTTTGGGGGTAATGGAGTGTGGTTCTCCAGTTTCAGTGATAGCATGTAGAAGTTTATGGGCCCACTGCAGGCCTGTAAACTCAGGTTTTCCAGGTCCTACATTAGCACATTAACTACTGGGCTGTTTTTCCTGCTCACCTACCTGACTTCCTTCCTGTTTTAAAAAGGATTTGCTGCTTTTCATGTTCTCCATTTTATGAATTTGCAAAGACTTCTGTCATTGTATAAGCATGCACCAAACAGTTTATTTTCACTTACTTCAGTGCTTATGGTTTATATTTACTTCCCATTGACTTGCTCAGGACTCAGCCCAGGGAAGACCTCTGACTTTCCTCTTGGTCTATGACATGGCTGGGAGGCTCCCAGCCCAGCAAGCAATCACTGCACCAAAGCTCAAGGAGTAAGCAAATATAAATGATTGTCCAGGCTGAGCTTGTCTTGGTTTTTAAAGGGGAAACACTGCTTGAAGTTCCCTCTGTGAGTGCCAGGAGGGTGAAATCACCCACTGCTCACTGTGGCTCTGCTGCACAAATGGTCTCTAGGCACCTGCAGTGCTGCCCCTCACAGCTCTGTCCATCCCCTCCATATAGACACGAAGGTTTGTCCATGACTTGTTCCACCTGCACAAGCTATTTTCTGATTCCTTGTCACTGTCAGCTCAGTAGCGCTGTCATTTTCCAGATACGTGGTGTGTAATTAATGAGAATGTCATTTCCAGATTGTTTCAAAAACTAGATTGAGCATCTGAGAAATTATTTCACTCAGTGCCTTAAGATAGCTCGTTCATTCAGAAAGCTATCTTGGCTGCTTGATTTGAGGGGAGTTGTGGAGGGAAGCAGCTGTGCTTATATTATTAAGGACTGCCAGCTTTGAACTCTTCATGCAGATGCAAAGCATGGGTTCACGTGCTGCCAACCAGGCAGCTGGGTGACAGGGCAGGGGAGGGATGTGCCCAAATTGCATCAGCCCTGGCCATGACAGCCTCACGTCTGTGTGTTGTGAGGATGGTCTCCTTGTGGTGGTCTCTGGGGGCAGCAGTTGCATGCTGCAGGGCTGGAGGGATAGGAGGACACATTGTAAGTTGCCTTTGTCCTGTATGGGCAGACACGAAGATTGGTTCTGGTGGGCTTTGTTGGCCCTCAAAGCAGAAAAGGAACAAAATGGGACTGAGCAGTGGATAAGGATTTGAGGCGCAGTTCTTATTTCTCCTGTAAATACCATGTATCCCCTCAATAAAACTGATTTATGGCTTTTAGCCATGGTTCCTCACCTGTAAAATTGGGAAAAATACTTCCTTTGTGCCCCATTTATTTACATGGTCATCTCTTCCTATCTAACACCGCGCTTGGTGCAGCGGGGCCTCGTTCCTTTCTCAGCACTCCATGCGGAATTTATATTGCAGCGATCCTTGTAACTATCAGCAAAAGAAAATTACTGCAGACAGGCCTGAGGTCCCAGTGCTTCAGCTCTGCTCTGATAGTGCTGCTGGCTGTGGTTTGGTGGCTGTCCCCTGCCCGTGGCTCTCAGCGTGTACCCACAGCTGTTAGTGTGAATGACAGATTAACAAATGCACAGTGGCTTTGTTCCTCACTGTGCTGCCCCAGTGCCACGCTGGGTCTGCAGTGCAGAGGGATGCATGGCATTGTCTCACCCACTAACACTCTGTCTGGTAACTGGCAAAAGCAATGCTTTTCACCCGTTGCAATGGGTGTGCTGTAGAAAATGAAGACCGTAGGGATGTGAGGGTCTTGTTTAATTTGTTTTATTTCTTAATCCAAGAGTAAGAGAATGCAAAACTTCCAAGCTGAAAGGCTTTGTGCTCTGCTTGCTCCAGGAGATATTAGTGAGGGATCAGCTGGGTTCACCAGTCTCCACAAGGTACCTTTGTTTATGGATGAGGCCGTGCAGTTGGGGATCAGAGGTTGTGCATAGCTGCTGTAGAGCACGCTGGGCTGCAAAAAGTCGGGCACCAGAGATTAATTTCTTGGTTTCTTAGAGCCAAGGTTTAATAGCAGACCTGGGGAGGACAGTGATTGAGCTCACAACCAGCAGAATCTATAGTTCAGGTCAAGTGAAAGGAAGGAGCTAAGGGACTCAGCATGCTGCTTGCAGGAGGAATTCTAATGGCTTCATGGTATGGGGTCTGCACAAGGCATACAGGAGCTAGTGCCCAGGCTGCCCCATGAAGCCTGCACAGCCCCGACCCCCTGCTCACTGCCCTGCTCACAGCTGGGCATGGAAAGAATAAATCTGGAAGGGAACAAGAGAAAACAGAAAACGCTGGCAGTTTTTCAGTAGGGAGAATGGTGTGTTTGAGCTGCAGTGGAGAGGGACAGCTTTTGGTTCTAACTTTTTGAGTTGCATACTTCAACAAACAGTGTAAATTTGGCAGGATGAAGGCTGGGTGACCTATTCTGGCTGGATCGAGGACTGATTCTGAAGCTGGGATTTAACTCAGCTCTGACATTTCATGCTGCTATTCCATTCCACTTCAGTTTCAAAGTTTTCAGACTTTTTTTTTTTTAAAGATGTGCCCTTTATGTAACTCATTTAATTGTGTCTAACTACACGGTGATTTTTTTCCCCTCCCTACCTTCACAAATGCGATTGGATATACATGTAGATCTTAACTTATAGCATATATTACAGTAGGGGCAAGAGAATCTGCCTTGAGCTTTCATATTTATCCTGAATAAGGCTGTACCAACTGGTTCTGCCTTAAATTCTCTACCTCAAAGTCTCCTGGTGTTCTGTTTTCTCAGGAAGGAAACAGGTTGCACTGAACGCAAACTGCGTGGCATGGATTTACTCGTTAGACACAGATGGGATTCCTCTATCAAAGTACTCTTGTGTTGTCTGCATTCATTACACTCACTAGAAAAGCTATTGACATGACAGCATTCTCCTGTTAGGTTTTTTTCTGCTCTTTTAGAAGTGCCTGTTGGGTTGCAGTGGCCTGAAAATGCACTGACCAAGATTAGAGGTTTGGACCTTGAGAGCCACAGGAGAGGAGCTTTCAATGTCTCCTGTATTTGTTATGATCAATTCATAGTGACTTGAGTCTGCAAATGAAGATGTTCTTATGAAATGTTTTTGATTTTATGCATTTTGATTCTGGTATTAAGTAGTGTGAGAAAAGCAAATCGGTCTTTTTGTTTGGCTGCTGGTTTAACGTCCAGTTCACATTAGCAGGATGCAAGGAATCTGGATGCTTGTTTGGAAGCCACTTATGAGATGTTCGATTTCCTTCTATGGAAGGAAATACTGGAGAAGACTTCTAATCTTATGATTCAAAGCATGAATCAGTCCCCAGATTGGATCTGTGCCTGCAGCAGTAAAAGGGGCAGATTGTCACAGGGTTGCTGCTTTGTTCTTCTCTGGAGCACCCTGTACAGCTGCTATCAAAGGCAGAAGAGCAGCATCAGTGGAACCTGCTCTGCTCAATGCAAGCTCTGAGTCTGGTGATTTTCAGCAGCATGTCATCTTAAATATATATGTTTTTTCTTTTCTCTTTCTTTATTAGTTTCATGTTCCAGCTGACTTCCTCCAAGAGAGGAACATGCTTTCCCATCAGAACTACGTGAAACACCTGAGTTCATTGGGACTGGAAGAAAACTGTCTCAGAGACAAAGATACACAGCTTCCCTGGATTGCTGGCTACGTGCCTGATCTGAGGTCTGTGGTCATTTACTTTGCAATGGATTTTTCACTTTTCATTTGCCTTGTGTAGGTATCACCAAATGGTTTATGCTTTCTGCTTTGCACTGTCTTTTTTGGGGGGAAAAACTACACAACAGCTCTGCACACTCCTTGTGCTGATAATCCCTGATGTGGCTGAACTGAAACAACACCCAGCCTGTGCCACTTAGCTGCTGCTGGACAGGACAATGCAGTGATGGTGGTATTTGAGGGAATGATATTCTATCACAAAGGGAATTTGTTACAACCATAATTTTACCAACACAAACGCAGAGAACAGCACTGATCTGAAAAGCCAGAGCCCTGCCTGTGAGTGAGCACAATCTGCAGATGGAGAGAAGCAACTTTCTGATTTCACTGCTAAACTTCCCCTCCTCAAACCAAAACAGTTTAATCAGTCAGATTCCTGTTTAATGAGTTGCACTGCTGCCTCTAACCAGGACAGTATCTTAGATGCTGGAAATAATGGTTTCAGTAAGACTTACTGTGATCTCATTACCCCATAGATGGCCTGTGTACGTTCTTCCCCTGCCTCTACCACTCACCTTCACAAGCAGGACCCCAATTTTGAGACTGAACCCCTCTGGCTGTGTGAGCTGCCACATGAAGGTGCTTTCCTGCACACTGTCCTCTAGTTGCTGCCATCAAGCAGTTGGTAAAGTCTGCAGCTTGTGGACAACTTTTCTTGCCAACCATACATTACAGAGGGCTAATTGTAAAAGTGGTGCACCTGCTGGCTCCCTTGGTGGCTGGAGCCAACAGGAAAAAAAAAAAAAAAAAAAAAAAAAGTAATAGTAATTTATTAATGATCAAGTCACAAATAGTAATGAAAACAATAGGAGCATCTGAAGGAAGCGCTGCCGGGGGCAGAGGTGCAGGTGCTCTGTGCCCTGAGCAGGCTTGTCGGCATTTTTATAAAGCTACTTTACAACCCTTATCAATTTCCTACTGCTTTCTGTGTACCCCCTGCCCCTTTGCAAATGTTTTGCCTGCACAACAGGCTCAGCATTTCTTGTTGTAGGTGATAAAATAGCTGTCACCCTGTGGAGGGAGAAAGGAGGCAAATAAAATAAAATCAAATAAAAATGTTAGGTCCAGGGAAACAAAGCAGAGGAAGCAAAGCATTTCGGAGCAAACAAATGAGTTCTAAGGGAGACGCTGAGTCGGCACAGGGAGAGCGATGATGGGAGCTGAGCTGAGGAATGGGGAAAGATTGGGGATAGCAAGAGCTGGAGGGCGAGGGTGGCTCTGCTGAAAGTACAGCCAGTGCCATCCATGAGGAGTTTGGGATCTGAAAATCCCAGCCGTAGTCTGAATAACTGCACTGCATTGGCAAGGTGAGAATTTGTTTAAGTAAGGAGAACAGAAGGCATATGAGCAACACCAGTTCAGGTGACATCCCCATACCAAGTGTCTTAAGTAGACATGGTAGAGATTAAGTAGACATTAAGTAAAGATGGTCGTGCTGTATCTCAAAATACAGTTTCTATATCCATATCAGAAGCCATGCTAGAGCTGATAGAAGGCAGATAGAGCAGACACCAACCAGCCCAGTGTTGTTCTTTGAGCCGTAGGTAGGGTCTGCAGTGCTCCTTAGGGGTACATCTGCTAATGTAATATAGCAGTTTAATTCAGCTTGCAACAAAATAAAGCTGAACTAAGTGGAAAACTCTAGAGCTGCGATGGCTTAATTGCTCATACATGAGCCTTTACTATGCAATTTGGAAACTTTAGGCCGTGGGAAATTGCTTCTGTGTTCTTGAGCCCATGAACTGCCTTAGTCTGTGGGTCTAACAACAATCAGCTCATAAAATGCTGTGAGTGCAGATTTCAGAGGTCAGCCTGAGTCCGTACCCAATCCATGTGGCTCCTGTGCCCTGCATTCGGCGCTCCAACGAGGTCAGTGAGCTGTCGAGCACACTGTCAGTGCTCTTTAAGCTACTGTGAATCTACCCCTGCTTTCTCTTTTCCCTTTTCTCATTCTCTCCTTGCTCTCACACACCCCCAAATCACAAACCCTGACACCAATGCCAGAAGCCTCTGAGGCTGTCGTAAGCCTGCAGTTATCTGCATTAGGAATAAAGCTGCCATTTTTAAAGCTTTTATACTTTTTATTCTTAACTCCACAGGACCCAGGAATCTTTTCCTGAAGTTAATGTGAATTCAGGGGGTGTGTGTTTTAAGAACTGAGCTGGGTCTTGTAAAAGAGGTAAGAACCAGCAGTTTGCAATGCTAATTATTGCCCGGTGATTTGAGGGGACCTGCACAACGTGCTAACGTGCCTATGATGACACGCAGCATGATACATGGGGAAAGGTGAAGGCAAGGCTCGTATATCCCCATAACACTGAAGGCATATTTCCCTCTCTAATAACTTACAAACAGTCACCATTTGCTGTCTGCAAAATTAAACTCTCATCTCCTCCAGCCTGCTGATCTGGTGCACAAATATAGGATTTTAAGCTTCTCTATTGAAAAATGTCCCTGCAAAGCTGTCCATCAGAACTCCCGCTGCTTTCCAGAGAGTATTATTAATAAGTTCTTCCTATCAGAAATGGGACCCTTTTAGAGCTCAGATAAGGTTTTTTTCCCTGTTAACCAGCTGGGCTGCTTGGCTGTGGACAAATGCCATGATGAATGACGGGTCAAGGATGGAGCAGGCTGATTTCTCTCCGAGCCTGACCTTGTCTCTGGTGTGACATCTGAAATGACAGGTGCATTAAAAAGTTATTTATGTAGGGAAGCTGCGATGCATTGTACCCTTTGCAAGGTAGCACCCAGTTTTGCAAGAGTATTAGAATAAAGGCTGCCTCTGTGTCTGCTGCCTCTTGTACTGCTGGCTTTCTGTAAGCAGCTGCTGTGAAAGCAAGAGGAGAAGCACGGAGCGTTTTTTAGTGCACAGAGGATGCTCTGGAAACTGAAAGGCAATAAAGGGAGCAGGGTCTGAGAGCAGCAGCAGCAGACAGCTTCCCAGCAAATCACCTGCGTGTCTGCAGATTACTTGCCTGGAACAGCAGTAATCAGCTCTGGAAATGCACCTGAAGGGTTCTGGGCTGTTGAAGGGCCAATGTTGTGGATAAAATGCAGCACTGAGGATTAAATGATTTCTACTGTTCAGCTCTTTATGGCCTCAGTGCACTTGTAAGACTTTCTCTGTTGAATCTCAGACTCTTTGTGAGTAGTTGTGCTGTGGCTCCCTTCTGTCTTTACTGTTGCTGAAATTAAAGGGACACTTCTGGCTTTGTCCTTCTTCCTGTAGGACACATAAGTGGAACTGTAACCATCCTGTGAACAGTCACTTCATTCTGGGAGATGAATAGTTGCTGAATGGCAAGAGATCGCAGCCTAAATCTCCAGAAAAATGCATGCAAACCCTATCAGGTTTCTATTGTCATCTGCCTGACATTGTGCTCCAAGTAGGAAATAGGAAAGGCAATAGGAAAGCTGCCTGTGTTTTGAAATCCAGAGCTTTCTCTGGACAAATAACACACTTGCTGTTGCATGGCCAAATGAGGACACAACATCCTATGGCACAGATTAAGTTGTAGAGCAGGGTTCATGGAAGAGCCCATGTGCAGTGATTTCTGCATCCTTCTGAGTGCTGATCAGATTAATGAGGACCACAGAAACATTGGAAAACTGTCGTAGTGACACATCAGTATCCTGTTAGCTTCAACAGAATTACAGCATTTGATATCAGCTCTTCCTTCCTTGCTGTTTCTCCACCCCTCCAAAACACCCCCTGAAACACTTGCAGGAGAAATTGTAAAACACTTGTAACAGCTTATTTTGTATGATGGGACTGTTAGAAGAGCTGCATGTTGGTGTGCGTCCAACTCACATTAACTTCAGTTTTGGGCTGCAGCCATACTCGAGTGACTTTGCAAGTCTTTTCTGACTGTCCAATTAAAG
This sequence comes from Coturnix japonica, assembly GCF_054131305.1. NCBI lineage: Eukaryota > Metazoa > Chordata > Aves > Galliformes > Phasianidae > Coturnix > Coturnix japonica. The sequence continues at coordinate 3,568,609 of NC_140699.1, forward strand.
TTGATGCGTGCAGTAAATCTGCAGTATCCAAACAGTATTTGATATCTCCATTTTGGATCAGTGGTTGGGTCTGGGAAGTGGATGAAGCTTGCCTGAAGGCAGCATCTGCAAGTTGTTTTTTTTCATCAGAAAAATGAATGGTCTGGTATAATGAATGATTTTGTATAATATCAAAGAAAGAGAGTATCACCTGTGCACTTCATACGCAGTATTGATTGCAAGTACGCTCATTAATTTGTGTGGTACAGGAAATTCCAGCCAAGGTTAGGAGAGCTTTGCTCTGTAGTGGAGCTGTGACTCCTATTGCCTTCAAAGAGGTTTGAATCAGGTTGCAAACAACCAAAATTCATACTTCAGTTATTTCGCTATAGAAGTGTGTTGTCACAGACGACTTTGTAGACTTCTGGTAGAACAGCAAGGAAAAATGGAAATGTCCTGTCCCTGTTTGAGCCTGCTTAAGGGTTTGATCTGTACAGTTTGGGTGCTCTGTGCAAATGTAGGATGCACGGTGGAACTCTGTTCTCATTGTAGCACAACAAAAGAGAGGAGCTGGGGAGGGGAGGGAGAAGGTTTGTTTTCCACCATGGCCTGTTTAAAACATTATGAGCTACCTCTCTTCCATCATGAGTCGTGGTTTAAAGCTACTGCCCAGGGGCATAAAAATCAACTCCTAACAACTTCCAGTGGGACCACCATTCCATCAGTGCTCCCATCAAATGTTGACTCCATGATTAATATTCACCCTCTTTCTTCGTTAATCATCAGTCTTCATTCATTTCTTTGTAACTTCCTGCTGACAGGGGCACTGTTCATACAGCAGCTGGTAGGGAAAACAGAACGAGCTGAACTGCTGCACGCAAGCTGTGAAGGGAAAAAGCCACAACAGTGCATTGTGTCAGCTCAAAATGATTCCTACGGATGCAGCTTTTTCTTTTCTCCTTGCCCTATATGCTCAATTTTCAATAGACGTTGTGAGGCAGGACCTTCAAACAATCCGTGGTTACTATCGCACTGCTTTACCTTGAGTGCCATTGGCACTTGGTAATTTAGAGCAGGAACTCTGCTGATGAAGAGTGAACTGTCAGAATTTGGCTTGTCAAATAAAATCTGTGTACAGTCCTAAAATAGACAGTTTTGCAATTAACGCTTGCACTGTGATTTGCCAACAGGAAGCCCACTCCCAGCTTTGCCACAGCCCTCCTGAAGACCTTGTGTGTGAGACCAAACCTCTTCCCCATTGCCCAGCCTATGAGCTGAGAAGAGCTGCTGATTTCTCTATCATTCTGACTCTTTGGGCAGCTAATATTGCCCTTCTGCAGCACAGGGATCCTGTCCAAGATGCTCAAGGGGTACAAGCTCTGCACCAAGGCAATACTATTCTGCAAAGCCAAGGAAGTTACTTCTTCCTCCCACTAATTTATTCCCCAAAAAGCTGCAGTAGATGCTGCCACGTTTACAAGCACACAGATATTTGCTCTCAGTGCCAGTCAATGAATGCTGCAGCTATGCAGTGTAACTGGAACACCATTGAAGATAATTCCATTTACTTGTGTGAGGGGCCCAATAATTAAATTTGGACATTATTCCTTTAATTACTACAATTTCGGATCACGGTTAGTATTCTTCTAAACTGATGTGATTTCATGCTAAATGTAGGATGCAAGTCTGTCCTTGCTCAGACCCCTCAGCATTCTGGAGTAAGATCCTGCACTGTTGGTTTTTGCAGACCTACAATATGACGTAGCTCCTGGTGCAGGAAAAAAGCATTGGATGGTTCAAGCCTTGTGATACTTCACTGACAAGCTGTGCTGTTTTTTTAAGCCCTGTGCTATGCTTGTTCTTCATGCTAAATGGTGTTTTGATCATTTGTATTATAATAATTCATACTAATTAATTTGTAATTCCTAAATTAAGTGCACATGGGTTTCAAGCAGAGAGGTTACACTCAGGTTAACTATTGATTTTGGTCTTTGCTGTGAAGAAATTTAGATCTCGTGTCTGTCAGATTTAAGACAGCCATCTTGACATCTATTAAGAGAGAGATACAGTTAAGAATCAGATTTTGTGCCTGAAAATATGCTTGCCTGGTGACTTTTGGGATCTGTTCTGCACACAGTACTGCATTCCTTAAGGCACCAACTGCTATACGTGCTGCAATGCCACTCAGCAGTGAATTGGTGCTCTTGCAGATGCTGATATTATTAATGTCTTCTCAAAGAAACTGTGATTTTAAGAAAATCCAAGTTGAGTAGAGTCTCTGTGAAATAAACAGCTGTTTTAAATACATATAATGCTTTTGCACCCTGCGGAGTAATGCTTTAAACAACCGCTCCCAAACTGCAAAGGAAAATAAGGTGTTTGATTTGTTTTCACTTCTTTCCAGCCCATTTTCTTTCAATGAATAGATAGAGATTTTAAGAACTTAATCATTCTGGTGGACTTGGAAGGAATTTGGCTGGATGCTACTGGCAAACTCCTCAAACCTGAGGCTGGAGGTGCCACAGTCCGTGTGTTCTGGATCGAAGGGACAGAAGGCAGCTGCTCATGGTTATGGATAGCTGGACGTATAGAGTGCTCTGAGCATCAGGAACAGTTTCCAACCATGTAGAAAGAAGAGTTTCCTTGAACATGGTCACAATCTCATCACAGAATCACAGAATCACAGAATCACAGAATTACCCGGGTTGGAAGGGACCTCAAGGATCATGTAGTTCCAACCCCCCTGCCTAGCAGGGCCACCAAACATACACATTTACTAGATCAGGTTGCCCAGGGCCCTGTCCAACCTGGTCTTGAACACCTCCAAGGACGGGGCATCCACCACCTCACTGGGCAGCCTGTTCCAGGACCTAACCACCCTTCTAGTAAAGAACTTTCCCCTAACATCCAACCTAAATCTTCCCTCCTTCAACTTAAAACCATTTCCCCTAGTCCTGCTATTATCAGCCCTTTCGAAGAGTTTACTCCCCTCCTGGGAGTAAGTTCCCTTCAGGTATTGAAAGGCTGCAATGAGGTCACCCCGCAACCTTCTCTTCTCCAGGCTGAACAAACCCAACTCCCTCAGCCTGTCCTCATAGGGGAGGTGCTCCAGCCCCCTGATCATCTTTGTGGCCCTCCTCTGGACCCTTTCCAAAATCTCCATATCTTTTTTGTACTGAGGGCTCCACACCTGGACACAGTACTCCAGATGGGGCCTCACAAGAGCAGAGTAGAGAGGGACGATCACCTCCCTATCCCTGCTGACCACCCCTCTCCTGATGGAGCCCAGGATCCCGTTTGCTTTCCGGGCTGCCAGAGCGCACTGCTGGCTCATGTTAAGTTTCTCATCTATCAGGACACCTAGGTCTTTTTGCAGCCGAGCTGCTCTCAAGGACAACTCCTCCCAGCCTGTACAGGTGCCTGGGGTTCTTCCGGCCCAAGTGCAAAACCTTGCACTTTGCCGTGTTGAACCTCATTAGGTTCACCCGAGCCCAGCTTTCCAGCCTGTCAAGGTCCCTCTGAATGGCATCTGTTCCCTCCACCGTATCGACTGCACCACTCAGCTTGGTGTCATCAGCAAACTTGCCGAGGGTGCACTCCATTCCCTCATCGATGTCATTAATAAAGATGTTAAAGAGCACCGGTCCCAAGACAGACCCTTGAGGGACGCCGCTCGTTACCGGCCTCCACCTGGACATAGAGCCATTGACCACCACCCTCTGTCTGCGGCCTTTCAACCAATTGCTTATCCATCTAGTTGTCCACCCATCAAATCCACCTCCCTCCAATTTGGAGATGAGGATGTGATGGGGGACCATGTCAAAGGCCTTGCTCAGGTCCAGGTAAATGACATCGGTCGCCTTCCCTTCATCCACCAACGCCGTCACTCCATCATAGAAGGCCACAAGATTAGTTAAGCATGACCTTCCCCTGGTGAAGCCATGCTGGCTGTCTCGGATCACATGCTTGTTCTTTATGTGATCAAGCATGTTGTCCAGGAGGATCTGTTCCATAATCTTCCCAGGCACAGAGGTGAGACTCACCGGCCTGTAGTTACCCGGGTCGTCCCTGCTCCCCTTCTTGTAAATGAGAGTGACATGACCCTTCTTCCAATCATCCGGGACCTCACCTGACAGCCACGACTTCTCAAATATGATGGAGAGCGGCTCGGCAACCACCTCAGCCAGCTCCTTCAGGACCCTGGGATGCACGCCATCTGGCCCCATAGACTCATTCAGTCTAAGGAGGCACTCTCGGACTTGCTCTACCCTTACAGTGGGGAGGGATTTACCTCCTTGGTCCCCACATGGAGGTATGGGGGTGCAAGACTTAGGGACGTGAAAAAGACTAGAATCCTGGCCACCAGTGAAGACCGAGGTGAAGAACTCATTCAGCACCTCAGCTTTCTCTTCATCATGTTGCTCTTGTGCCTATAGGAGTATGAATTCTGGAGTGGGGGGAAAGATAAGACTTTGCAGGGGAAGTAAATGTTCCCATTTGCAATAAGCACGATAGATTTTGCTTTTTTCCTTTTCCCTCTATTCGATGGAGAGGAGTTCGATTACTTTTGGATACGTTTTCTTTTGCATAACCTTTTCATGCACTGTGTTTTGAGCGATGTGACCACTAGAGAGCAGACTTAGCCTAGTAACAGGAGTTAATTAGTTCTTGGCCTCTTCATTTCCTCCTGTCCCCTTTCCCCTCCCCCTGAATACACAGGCAGAGGGGGTTTGGGTGGCTCTGAGCTTGCCTCCAACGCTGTGCAATCTTAGGCCTAATTAAAACGCCGCAGACGGCCTGAACCCCGCATTAAAATTAGATGAGGAATTGATCAGCCAAGCAAACAGGAAATTTAGCTGTGTGAGTGAAGGTAATGTTTGCTCAAATGTGTAATGAGGTCCATGGGGAATATTTATGGGGACCTCAGTGACAGTTTCAGCAGTTTCTTCTCCTTGAAGTCATCTTCCCTACTTGCCCTCTCTGTTATGAGGCTGTAGGCAGAAGGGAATCCAACACCACGTCAGCTGGGCGGTGGAAAATGGTCTGTGTGTGGCTGCGATGGTGCCATGGAAAGGTCTGCAAGAGGAGCTGTGAAACTGCAACCTGACTTCTTTAAAAACATCAGTGGCTCCATAATGTAAGGAGTTGTGTAGCACAATTGCTGGTGGAACTCCTTGCAGCGTGTTAGAAAGCAAACCTGCCCCCTAAAAGGGTCAGGTGTTGTGTTACAGCAGATGCTACCTTTATCTCCGTGGACTGCAGGATAAGCTATACATGCTGTCAGCACAGGTATTTGGAGGCAAGGCGGTACGTTCACAGGGTAGGGAGCAATGCCCTCCTCAGCACATCTTATCTATTTCTAATAATCAGTAAAAGTGTAAATGCCTTCTACTTGCAGCAAACAGATAAATTTACATGCTTCTTATTTATCACTACTCTGTCAAACGTAAATCAGCATGAGAGAGTCTTAACCTAAGCTGTTACTGACGGGTAAGATCACCCTCACACCTGTATCTGCAAGTCACTGCTGTTGCCCTCAGCTCCTGGCAGAGGCTTTGCAAAGATGTAGGGCTCTGCATTCAGGGCTCACACAGGCCCCGAGCTGCAGATGTGCTCGTCCCAGCCATAGGACTTCTTGTGGTTCCTTCTTGTACCACTCGTGGCTACTTTTGACTGGTTGCAATTAAAGTTGAAGCTGACTCTGTAAGGACTTGGAGCGAAAAGCAGAAGGATGGGCAGCCAACAGTCTGTGCCCAGTGGAACAAAGTAGGAAGGAGAGATGATGGGTGTCTTGGTGTGAGCCCTGCAGATGGGTGAACATGGTGGTTGCAAGCCAGTGCTTTGCTTTCTAATGCAACTGAGCTGTTCAACCTTGTGGCTTATCTGGTCTGCACTGTGTGAAGATGAATTGTCTTGGGCCACATTGAAGAGCAGAAAGGACCCCATAATAAATGAAAAGGGAGCACTTTGCTACTGAAAGGGAAAGGGGGCCTCATAGAAACCAAAGCAAAGGGTAGTTACAGGTAGTTTATGTTGAGGGGGAACACATCAACATGTACAACATTATATATGGTTTATATAAGTAATATAATTTATTTAGTATATATTTAAAGGAAAAAAAAAAAAAAAAAAAAAACAATTGGGAAAGATACAAGGCCATAAAACTGTTGGGATACCAGACCTTGTTTTTCTGAAACAAATGCATCTGTCTGGTTTGGTGACAGTGGCTGCCATTCTCAGTAAGGCCATGTTTGGTTGTTGTGAGTGACGGGTGTGCACTGGGGCCAAACTGAGATTCACTGCCATGATGGCAGGGGATGGCTGCAGGATGGGGTGGGTTGTTTGTTTGCGGGTTGGGATAGGAAAGGGAAGCTGCTTACAGTGACGGTGGGAATGACTGTCACTGAATGCAGCATGAGAAGTTGGCAGAGCTGTAGGATTTCTTGTTGCCAATAAAATCCAGGAAGATTTGCTCAGTCCATAGCATGTGTAGGGTGGCACTTGCTATATACATCTTCCAGGTGTTGCATCAACAGCAGGGATGGGATTAATGCAAGAGATGGCGATTTTGTTTTTTAGATTCTGGTGGCAAAAATCGAGGGGAGCTTTATGTCCCATTTCAGGTGCACTCTAATTTCTTGACAGTGTCCCGCTCCCCGTGCACCCTGTGTGTCGCAGGAGGGCCATCCCAGCCCTATGGTCGTGGTGATGATGTTCTGTTCTTCCAGCTCTCAGCTGCAGCTCTGAGCTCTGGGTGTTGCTGTTCCCGGCTGAGGTTGGGCCGCCCGCTCACACCTGGGGCCCGTCGTGGCGCCGTGCGTGGTCTCCGGCGGCCATCCGCCGCTCCTGGGCCACCCGCCTCAGCCATTCCCCATCCTCTTCTTCGCGGGGTGGCTCCTCGAAGCGGCTGCGCTGGTTGGGGTCCCCGTGCCAGGAGTTGCTGCGCACCAGCGGGCGGGGGGGCCTGGAGGGGCTGCGCTGCGTGCGCCGTGCTGGGACGCTGCGGGAGCGATGGGCAGATCTTGATCTCGTCTGCCGCCGCTCCCTGGTGCGCTGCAGCCTTCCCCGGGGCCGGCGGGTCGGGGGGCGACCCGAGGGGCGCCAGCTGAGGCGCAGCATGCCGGTGATTAACCCCCGGCACAGGGGGCAGTTGGGCGTGTTGGCCGTCCAGTGCTGGATGCACTCCCTGCAGAAGATGTGCCTGCAGGGCAGAGCGCGGACGGCGTCCTCCATGGGGCCCAGGCAGATGGGGCACGGCTCCTCATGGGCCTCTGCCGGCCACGTCCATGTCTCCCTCCTCCTCCGGTTGGAAGCCGCCTCCCGGCTCATGGCTGCGGCTGCCCTGGCACTGTGTGGCTCCAAGGATGGATTTGGATGAAGCTGCCTCTTGTAGAGCAGTCGGCAGCCTCCAGGCCTCAGCGCCTGTCAGGCGTCCTACCTGTGGCAGACAGCTCGTGTGCCACCGGCAGAAGCTCTGAGCTCTGGGGATCCTCCGATGGGATCCTCAGTGACTCGCAGTCCTCTCGCAGGACTCTGATGTCTCTCGCACTGGCAAGGTCTCAGTGTCTCGTGCTCCCACAGGAGACGTTCACACCTCGAGAGTCGCCAGCAAGACTCAATGCGGGCTGGGCCCGCTGGCTATGGGTAGGCACCCGGCCCACTGTGAGGTCATGGGGCGACTGTGACCCTGCGCTGCCATCACAGACTGCACAGATAGGTGGAGGTTTGCTGTCCGGTGGTTGTGGCGTTGATATTTGTGGCATTTTCCAGCCAGAGTCCACCCTAGGGCTTTAACTGGGACAGTTTCACTAACAGTGAGAATAAATGATCTATTGAAGCTAGAAATGTAACAGATTTGTGGATGCTGTTGCTCAGTGCTGTGGCTGTGACTGTGCTGGTATTTGGTAGCAGTGCTAGCAAAGCGAATGCTGTCCTGGGTGTTTTTCACCAGGAAGTGAAGGGGCAGTGCTTACCAAGAAGGGATCCATGTCTTGGTTAGGAAAGCGTAGCCCAGCTTCTTGGTTTCTCTTGTCTCCTTAATCTCTCATCCCGCCCCTCCTCTGCACCCTCCTGTACTATCCCTCACATCCCAGCCTTCTCTCTTCCCTTTTTGGGTGATGTTTAACATGACTTGGATGGAGAGTTGTGAACATCAGCCTCATGTTTATAGCATGTTCTTATGGATTGTGTGATCCTACTCAGGGCTTTGCTCTTTAATATTACACTTCTGCCTCCTGCATGTCATTTGTTAGCCATCAGTCCCCCTGTCTTGTTTGTTGGTGGGATGTGGGTTGAATATTTTCTGTCCTCTCCCTTTTCTGGCCAATGTACTTTGGTAGCCTCTGTTTGTCTCCGTGTCCCTTGCCAACGTTGCTTCCCCGGGGCTTTTCTACAGGGTTGCTTTCCAGCTGGTCACTCCCCACATTCCCTGGTGCCTCATTTAGGTTCTCCCCAAGGGAGGAACTTTGCCCTTTCCCTTGGTGCAATCTTGAGATTTCCCTCAAGCTGTTTCTGGCTGCACGGCCTTCTGCTGCATCAGCCGCTGCTCCCAATTTGGGATCCTGCGTTGCCCTGTGAGGGTACGCTGTGTTCCATCACCCAGAGCATCCTTGGGGCTCTTCTATGGGTCTGGACCCACTTTTGTCCCCTGCAATGATCCTGCAGGGTGGCTGCAATTCTCCCACATTCAGGCAGAGCAGCAGAGGTGTAGAGTTATGAGGAGAAACAGGTGCCTCTGCTTTTCATTGTCTGCATGTTGCCCTGAGTCATTTTCCAGGTGCAGGTGAAGTTGTTTCATGGCACAGTTACAATTGTCACCCTAACGCCTGCACTTGCTGATGGCACTGCTAGCATGTAAACATCCCATACTGCCATCTGAGTGTGGTCGCTCAGCTTGCAGCCCTGTCTCTGAGCTTCGTTTCCCTTGGTCAGGATCCGGCCTCATGTCACAAACTCATGTTTCACTCCCATGGCCTGATCTTGTGAATTGCTACGTATTAACTGCTTGAGGCTTTAATATTTCCAATCCCAACAGACTTTCCTGGTAACAATTCTAAGCACAACTGCATCTCTCTGTATTCTTGGGCTCATGTCATGGCTTAGGTTGGAAAGGACCTTAAAGCCCACTCACTTCCAGCCCTTTGCTATGGCCAGGGTTTCCGTGCAGCTGCTCAGGCATCACGAGCTCCATCCAACTTGGCCTTGGAAGCCTTTGGGGTTGGGGCACCCACACTTCTCTGGGCAGCAGTGCCAGGGCCTCACCGCCCTCTGAGTAAAGAAATTTCCCTTTGTGTGGAACCTGATTGTCCCTTGTTTTGCTTAAAACTCTTTCCACTTGTCCTGACAGTGGTAAATGTTGCTCTCCCTCCTGTTAGGCTCCTTTTAAGTGCTGGTTGATTTAGAATCCAGAACCAAGAGGTGTGAGATTTGCTTGTAAGCATATGGGCAGGTGAGCCTTACAGGCAGCAATGAGCCGCTTGGTGGGGCAGAGTCACTGCCATGATGGTAGGGGATGGCTGCAGGATGGGCTGGGCTGTGTGGCTGTGGGTTGCAATGCAAAAGGGAAGCTGTTTACAGCGATGGTGGGAATTACTGTCACTGAATTTTCCGTGTGCTGCTGCACAAAGCCATGTGCACACCAAACCCGCTCTGTCTTCAGCATGGTGCTTCACTGTGCCATTTCAGTGTGTGTATTTAATTCAAGAGCAGCTGTATTTACTTCCTGTCTGCAGCAGATTAGAGAAGATTAGAGAAGTTGAGGCCTGGCAAACCAATCACACTGCAGCCTGCCTCTGGTGGGAGCTCCGGCCACCCGGCCTCGTTTGGTTGCACAGGGGAAATGTTGTAGAAACCAAAAAGTGTGCTTGAAGTTGAATCTGGTCATTTGTGTTGTAGTTGGGTGTATAACACTCCAGTCTTGTTCAACGTCTTCATCAATGACCTTGATGAGGGGATAGTGACCACCCTCAGCAAGTTTGCTGATGACACGAAGTTGGGAGGATTGGCTGACACGCCTGAAGGCTGTGCTGCCATTCAGCGGGACCTGGACAGGCTGGAGAGCTGGGCAGTAAGAAACCAGATGAGGGTCAACAAAAGCAAGTGTAGAGTCTTGCACCTAGGGAGAAATAATTGCATGCACCGGTGCAGGCTGGGGGAAGAGCTGCTGGAGAGGGGCTCTGCTGAGTGGGACCTGGGCGTCCTGGTGGACGACAGATTGACCATGAGCCAGCAGTGTGCCCTTGTAGCCAAAAAAGCCAATGGCATACTGGGGTGCATTAAAAAGAGCGTGTCCAGCAGGTCGAAGGAGGTCATCCTCCCCCTCTACTCTGCCCTGGTGAGGCCTCATCTGGAATATTGTGTACAGTTCATGGCTCCCCAGTACAAAAAAGACAGGGATCTCTTGGAAAGAGTCCAGCGGAGGGTCACAAAGATGGTGAAGGGCCTGGAGCATCTCCCCTATGAGGAGAGACTAAGTGAACTGGGTCTGTTTAGCCTTGAAAAAAGAAGGCTGAGAGGGGACTTGATCCAGGTTTATAAATACCTGAAGTGTGGGAGCCATAGTGGTGAGTCTGGTCTCTTTTCAGTAGTGCGTGGGGACAGGACTAGGAGTAACGGGCTGAAACTTCAGCATAGGAAGTTCCGCATTAATGTGTGCAAGAACTTCTTTACGGTGAGGGTGATGGAGCACTGGATCAGGCTGCCCAGGGAGGTGGTGGAGTCTCCTTCTCTGGAGATATTCAAGACCCACCTGGACGCCGAGCTGTGCAACATGGTGTAGGGAGCCTGCTTTGGCAGGGGGGTTGGACTCGATGATCTCTAGAGGTCCCTTCCAACCCCTACAATTCTGTGATTCTGTGATGAAGCTGCAGGTCCAGTTCTCTTCCTTTCAAGTTCTTTCTCCCATTTTTGTCCAATTCTTTGTCCTTTTAAGTTTCTTATTCCAATTTTTTTGTCCAATTCTTTTCCTTTTTACTTTCTTAATACAATTCTTTTCTCTATTTTTTGTCTAATCCTTTGTCCGATTTGTGTACATTTTGTGTCCATTTTTTGTCTTTTTGCCCCTGCCCTACATAATTACCTCACCTGGTGCCTATGCCAATTTTACTGTGGTCAGAATGCCCTTGTCTCAAGTTTACTCTGTTCGGAAGCTTTCTTTGTGAAAGGCAATTTTTCCTATGCTACATACAGAAATACTGACAATTTATGCTGCAAAAACACAACCTACCTCTCACACCTGGAATCTATTACTCAGGGACGCTGTAGGGGACGCTGCACAGGTTGGCAGTATTGTGTGGAGCTTGGGGGAAGACGCTTCCTTCTGCTCTGAGCAGATACGAGGGCCCAGCCCCCTTCCTCTCGTGGGCTGTCTAGGTCTCTGACCTGCAGCTGAGCAGCTGGATTGGCTCCTCCCACTCGCGGGGACTTAGGATGAGGCTGTTTGTCTGCGGTGGAAGTAGGCTCACACCTCCCCCTACCTGTCTCCCTCAGAGATTCCCAAGAGCTCCTCAGGCTGCTGATTTCTTGCAGCAGCCTGGCCATCTGCTCCAGCAGCTCCTTGAGCAGGGTACACCGGCAACCAGGTTCTTTTAACTTAACTAGCTCGTAGGTATGGTGAGATGTTTCCTTTATTGCCATCTAAATGGAAATCACAATGAGATGGATGGCCTGCTGCTGTTCTTCTCCAGTGCCAGAGAAGTACACGTAGCCCAGCACTGTGGGAGGCGGTTCCTCCCAACACCGCTTCAATCCACTTTGCCCAGCCTCCATTTTGTGCTGGGGCCAGAAGGCCGCACTGCCCCGCAGAGCAGAAGGCCACTGCCCCACCCTCCATGATGTGCAGGGGGCACAGGGTCTCACTGCCCCATAGCGTTCAAGGCCACTGCCCCGCCCTCAATTATGAGCTGGGCCAGAAGGCCCCACTGTCCAATAGCACTGAAGGTCACTGCCCCGCCCTCCATTATGAGCTGGGCCAGCACACAGCACAGAAGGTGCTGGCGCAGCACCCCCAAAGCATTCACTGTCTGCACACCCTTGCGACAGGGACGAGAGGCAGTGGGTGCTACGGGGTCAGGGGCATCTGTCCTTGCAGATCCCACGAGTGAGAGTGATTGTTGGTGGCCTTTGGCTACAGCTTTTGGAAGCTGAAGGTCTATTCAGATTCCCATGGCCATGCTGCGATACATTGCAGGACGGGGACAAGCCAAGTGCAGCCGGCCCTCTCCCCGCCGGGGCCCGGCACAGCCCCCAGCCTGCGCTGTGCAGCAGGAGAACAGCTGGGAGCTGGAGGTGCTGCAGGCCCAGCTGGAGGGCGAGCGGCTCCACTGCCAGGAGCTGCAGCGCCGCTGGGCTGCCGAGAGATGTGAACTGCAGAAGGCGGCAGAGCGGGAGCGGCAGCTGCTGACCGACCAACTGCGCTGTGCCTGGGAGAAGCAGCAGGCCCAGGAAGAGCAGCAGCTGAAGGAGTGGGTGCAGCGGCAGCGGGTGACGGGGACCCGGCAGCTGCTGCTCTGGAAGGAGGCCGAGCTGCGCGCAACAAAGGAGCAGCTGCAGCATGATTGCGATGCAGCCCTGCGCCAGGCTCGGGAGCTGCAGCAGCAGCTGGCCAAGGTGCTGAGGAACCCCCCCAGCAGCGAGGCGGCCCATGCCCAGCTGCAGGACGTCCTCAGCAAGCTGCGATGCGAGACGGATGGTGAGCAGCCCGCCTGCATCCGCCACCTCCAGCGTCAGCTGGAGCTGGAGAGGAGGCTCTTCACCTTTTACATCGTGGGGAGCTGGGCAGACTTGCTCCGTAACGCAATGTCCTGCTCCCAGGAAAAACAGGGAGCTCTGCACCGCCACCGTGCAGAGCAGGGCTCCAGTCAACCGGCCATGAAGGACGCTCACGTCCAGGTAAGATGACACACTGAGAGAGTGGGGATTGTTCAGCCTGGGGAGGGGAGGCTCTGGAGAAACCACAGAGCGGCCATCCAGTGCCTGAAGGAGAACTGGGGAAAGCTGGAGATGTACTGGTTGTAAGGGAGGGTAGTGATACAACAAAAGACAACGCCCTGAAAGTAGAAGAGGGGAGATCTAGATGAGGTATACGAAGACGGGACACCATGAGGGGGCAGAGGTGCTGGCACAGGCTGCCTAGAGAGGCTGTGGTTGCCACACGCCTGGCAGTGCCCCCGGCCAGGCTGGACGCACCTTTGGGCAACCTAACCTAGTGGAAGTTGTCCCTGCCCTTGGCATGGGCTTGGAATGGGAGAGTCTTGAAGGCCCCTTCCTACACAAACCATTCTGTTATTCTATGATTTTCTGGTTCTAGGTGCCAGAGACAGCCAAGGAAAACCTGGGGCTCCCGGGCAGCCGGCCCTCTCCCCGCCGGGGCCCGGCACAGCCCCCCACCTGCCCTGCGCAGCGGGAGGAGAAGAGGCAGGAGCTGAAGGCACTGCAGGCCCAGCTGGAGGGCGAGCGGCTCCGCTCCCAGGAGCTGCAGCGCCGCTGCGCTGCTGAGAGACGTGAGCAGCAGGAGGCGGCAGAGCGGGAGCGGCAGCTGCTGGCCAACAAACTGCGCTCCAAGTGGGAGCGGGTGCGGGTGTCAAAGCTGCAGCGCCTGCGGGAGCAGAGCCTGAGGCAGTGGCAAGCAGAGATCTGCCAACTGCTGCAGGAGAAGGAGGCCCAGCTGCACCAGATGCAGGAGCTGCTGCAGAAGCGGCGCAACGACACCATCCGCCAGGCATGGCAACTGCAGCGGCAGCTGGTGGAGGCGCTGCTGAGGAGCGACAGCAGCAGAGCGGACCGAAGAATACAGCAGGAAGTCCAGCGGCAGCTCTGCTGGAAGTCCCGTGCAGAGCAGGCCGTGGAGAGCAAGCGCCTCCAGTGTGAGCTGCAGGAGCAGAGAAGACGCTTCCTGCAGTACATCCTGGAGCACGTGGAGGGGCAGCCACGCGTCTTCTTCAACAGGGCCAGGGCCTGCCATCGGGCTGTAGCAGAGGTGGGTGTTCAGGCTACAGAGCAACAAGAGGCCTGCCCACCTGAGCGCAGGGAGCAGCAGGAGCAGAACACCCATCTGCTGAGTAAGCTGAAGGAGCTGCAGAGACGGTGCAGCCTCCTTGAAGAGAAGAGCAGAAGCTCTCAGCAGATGTGGGAGGAGGTGGAGTGGCTCAAGGACAAGATGCGTACGCTCTGCCTCCGTACCCAGCAGCTGCTGGAAATAGTCTGGCAGCTCAAGGAGGCCTCTTGTGCATCCAAAGACACCACAGAGAAGGCAGAGGAGGTCAACCATCTGCAGGGACAGCATTTGGAAAAGGAGGCTGCAGAGCAACAAGAGGCCTGCCCACCTGAGCACAGAGAGCAGCAGGAGCAGAACACCCACCTGCTGAGTAAGCTGAAGGAGCTGCAGAGACAGTGCAGCCTCCTTGGAGAGAAGTGCTGCCTGCTGAGGAGCAGAAGCTCTCAGCAGATGTGGGAGGAGGTAGAGCGGCTCAAGGACAAGATGCGTACGCTCTGCCTCCGTACCCAGCAGCTGTTGGAAAGAGTCCGGCAGCTCAAGGAGGCCTCTTCTGCATCCAAAGAGGCCACAGAGAAGGCAGAGGACGTCAACCAGCTGCAGGGACAGCATGTGGAAAAGGAGGCTGCAGAGCAACAAGAGGCCTGCCCACATGAGCACAGAGAGCAGCAGGAGCAAAACACCCACCTGCTGAGGAAGCTAAAGGAGCTGCATAGACAATGCAGTCTCCTTGGAGAGAAGTGCTGCCTGCTGAGGAGCAGAAGCTCTCAGCAGATGTGGGAGGAGGTGGAGCGGCTCAAGGACAAGACACGTACGCTCTGCCTCCGTACCCAGCAGCTGCTGGAAATAGTCCAGCAGCTCAAGGAGGCCTCTTCTGCATCCAAAGAGGCCACAGAGAAGGCAGAGAAGGTCAACCAGCTGCAGGGACAGCATCTGGAAAAGGAGAATGAGATGGCCAAGGAAGACCCGGGGTTCCCAGGCAGCACCAGCAGCAAGCTGCTGGAGCAGTGCAGCTACCTCCAACAAGCCCTGAGGAACCTGGAGAAGCAGTGCCAGGCCCTGAAGGCCCAGAACCACCTGCTGAGAGAGGGACGCTCTCCAGAAGCGTGCCAGAAGCTGCAGAGTCTCCAGCAGGCCGACGTCAAGCTTGGAGCGCTCAGCAAGCGCCTGGAGGAAAAATGCACACAGCTCCAGGAGATGGGGAAGAAGCTGAGGCTGCACAGAAATCCCAAACAGGAATGCCCCAATCCCCAGGAAAAGCCGGGGGAGTCCGAAATGTGGCCAGTGGCAGTCTGCATCTACATTTTCGCAGACCATCACCACCAAAACGAAGCTTCTTAGCTCGTCACAGCTACAAAATCCTTATGAGGGGCCTAATGAGGACCCAGAAAACGAGCTTCCACTGACAGCTGGACAATACGTTTACATCTGTGGAGACATGGATGAGGATGGCTGGTTTCTGGGAGAGCTGACGGACGGCACAAGAGGACTGGTCCCTTCCAATCTGGTGGAAGAAGTTTCAGATGATGACCTGGATACCACCGTGCCTCCAGGGCTTCGTGATCTCCTGCTGGATACCGATGATGAAGAGAGACCAGGCAGCAGGAGCAGGGGCAGAAAGTGATGGTCACCAACCAGAAATCTGTGTCCGTGTGTTGGCTCAGCCGGGGGACGCCGAGATTCCTCTCCATAAGACAGCAACATCCCATCAAGATTCCACCTTTCTGGATGAAGGCTACCTCGTGCTCCACTTGACGTTCAAGTGGAGTGTGGTCCATCAGCAGGAAGGCCTTAAAAATTCATCCCTTGTAAGACTGAGAATTTATTTTGGACTGGACTAAAACAACAAAAAACAACAAAAAACACCAAAAAACACCAAAACAACTTTACAAAATTTATATATTATATATTATTTATATATTATATATATTATATTATTATTATACAATAATAATATAATATATATAATATACATTATATACATAATATATATAATATAATAGATACAATAATAAATAATATTATATTATATATATTATAATATTAAAAAAATACTAATAAAAATAACCAAACCCAAAAAGTGTGTCCAGTCTTCTTGTTTTTAGACAGTCTGCTTTTTTAAAGGTACAAGGAAAGGTAGAGGCTGAGGAAAGCCTCCAAAGTCTTTCTCAAGCGCTCTACCTACAAGTATTAGAATCAAGAGAGAAAGGAATCATCACTGCTTGCCTCTGTTCTTTGGGACACCTGAAGTACCTGGGAAGGCCACACTTCCTGAGCCCTACAGACAGTCTGTCCCAAAGCAGCTGTTTGATCATTTCCATTGGGTGACGATGCATAGCGCTTGCATCGTCTGCAGGCACGGACTCTGATGCAAATCCACATCCTTAACTGTAGGTCCGTACATCCTTTATATACATGCTCCAGCTCCCCCTTGAAATTTTCTTTCTGTCCCTACATGTCAGCAGAGCACTTAGCAAGACTCCTTCACGTCTAGACACCAACTGCCCATACAAGTGTGTTTGATAATGCACACGGCTGCGGCCAGCACTCTGTGTAAAGAGAAACTGTCAGAGAGCTGCACATCAGGGAGGGGTTCCTTGGTCTCAGCCTCTGCTTGCTTTTCTGGCTGGCTGTGAGGGACGCTCACGACCAGGTAAGATGGCACACAGAGGGCGTGGATCTCTGGGAGATAGGAGATTTACATTCCCTGGAGCCAGATGTGCATTCTTCATTCTCGAGTGTTGAAATCTCTTCTGGTGACAAAGCTGGTGAGACTCAGACAGAGGGATGAGAAGGCCAAAAAGACAGCAAGAGCTGGAACAGTACCTGTGGAAGCTGCTGATGAGCATGGACTTGATCAACCTGGTTCTCCAGGGAAGGTTTTGGAGAAGGCAAGGGGCAAGAGATGGGAGCGCAGGGAGACAGCGAGATGCTCTCAGCCAGCATTTGTGTGCCGGGGACAGAAAAGCCACTGGCACTGGAGTTTCTTGCTTGCTTGCAGGAGACTCGAGCTTTGTGGAGGTGGCCATGTATTTCAGCAGGGAGGAGCAGGCGCAGTGAGTGCTCTGCCGAGATGTGATGCCGTAGACATACGATTCCATGGCCCTGCTGGCAGAGGGCTTTGCTGCCTTTCCTCCTCATGAAGGCATCTTGGGCACTGCAGAGTGAGCCTGCACATGCAGCAGAATAAGTGCAGTGCATTTCCTTCCCGATGAATGCAACGGCAACTACAAAAGAAACACGAATGAGTGTGGGTATCAGAAGAGATTAATGTGCTCTGGACTCTGAGGAAAGACCCACAGTCACCGCTGGCAAGCAGGTGTCAGTCAGCCTTTCAATGAGGTCAGGGAGGGATGAAACAAGGCTCCAAGTATTTGTTGCACAGTTGAGTTGCTTCCTGCTGTGCTTCACAACACAACGTGTTTTTATAAAGATGAATGCCTGGGGAACGGAAAGACTACTTTCATACACCTTGTTTGTGTTAGCTGACTGCAGTTCCAACCAGCTGGACATACAGGGTCTGGCAAATGACACCTGGAAGGAGGTACAGGCAGGAGGCCCAGCACCCTGCAACCTCCAGGTGAGGGAGAGCAGGCAAGGATTCCTTTGGGACCTGCAGGTTCACTGTGTGCAGCATTACATGCAGGAGCATCTGAGTATAGAGATGATGGCAGAGGTACAGAGCTAAGCATCACAGAGAGGGAGAGTTGCTCATCTTGTTTCCCACGGTAAGACAGGAACTAGGAGCCACGAGGAAAATGTGGCCGCATTCTGCTTTCCTCTTCTGTCCCACACCAGCCCCGTCAGAGGGGAGGAACAGCCACGCTTCCACTGAGACGTTCCTCTTTATGCACAAATGAGTGTGCACGGAGCTGTGGGCAGTGCTGGGGCTGCACACACGTGGGTGTGCACAGGTGTGTCCATGCACTGCAGAGATTTGTGCATGCATGTGGGAGGGTGTGCAAGGATGAGGTGGTCTGTGTGTGTGTGTGTGTGTGTGTGTGTGTGTGTGCAGGGATGGGGTGGTATGTATGTGTGTGTGTGTGTGTGTGTGTGTGTGTGCAGGGATGGGGTGGTACGTGTGTGTGTGTGTGTGTGTGTGTGCAGGGATGGGGTGGTACGTATGTGTGTGTGTGTGTGCAGGGATGGGGTGGTACGTGTGTGTGTGTGTGTGTGTGTGTGTGCAGGGATGGGGTGGTGGCCATTTGCACGAGCACAGAGGTGTGCAAAGCGGTGGGCGATTGCTCCGTTGAAGCAAGAAGCAAGTGTGACAGTGCTCCAGTTGTAAGGAAGTGCATTGCTGGAACAGGGCAGAGCTGAGCCTGCAACTGCAGCCTCCTTTGCACAGCCCAGCTCTCAGAGGGTGAGACAGTTGTGCTTCCTGAGCAGCTCAGGGACGTTGTGGACAGAAGCAGCCGAGTCCAAAGTTCCTGGTGTGAAGTGCTCCGAACATCGGGCTCTCTGGGCGAGCTCCCGGCTGACAGCACTGCTCCCCTCTGCCCTCGCCCGGGCCTGCTGGGAGCTGCAGGGCCTGCTGGGAGCTGCAGGCCCCGCAGGAACTACCACTCCCAGGATGCTGTGCGGCAGCACCGGGCGCCGCCATGACAGTGCTGTGTGCAGTGCTGTGCAGGGCTGGGCCTGTGGGCTCAGGGCACCGGGTGCTCCTTCCCTGAGCCTGCCAGGAGGTAAGGCACCGTGAGGGTGGTTTGGGGGAGACCAAAAGACGTAGAGAGGACGTAGGTGGGACATGGAGGTGAGATAGATGGGGCATGAACTGGATCTAGAGAGAGGGGTGAGAAGGCAAGGTGGATATCCGACAGGTGGGGACAGGGGCCTGTACAGGTCAAGGGCCAAGTCCAGCTCTGCAAGCACAGCAACATGTCGGGGACGCCGGGCTGCGGCTGGGGATGGAGCAGAGCAAGATGGAGAAAGGGGGGAACATTCAGGGAGCGAAGAAATCTCCAAGTGGGGCTTTCTCCATAGCTCAGCCTGCAGCGCAGCCACACGACCTAGGCAGGCCTCAGACTGGGATCCTGCTGCTGGGTGCTGCAGGGTGCAGCCTGGCTCAGTCCTCTCTGCACCTGGGGACTGATGGCTGTGTCTGGGATGGCAGTGAGCCTCCTCCACTCCAGGCTGAGCCACTCAGCTCTCCCAGAATTCCCGTCCATCCCCCTTTCTCATCCCTCCATTCCCACGCAGAACTGACTGAGGAGGGGAGGGATGGGTCCAATGGTGGTGGCAGATCTGGGACACTGCCCTTTCTGCTGCCCTTTCACATTGCCCTGAAGGTGGGCCCGGGGGCCTGGGGAGGTGGGCTTTGTAACTGAAGGAACGGCCGCAGGCAGGCAGAAATATGGCAAAGACATGTAATCATTGAACGTAGCAAACAGTCAAGAAATGACAGTATTCCCAACCATTTCCCATCCTAACAATCCTTTCTGATCCCACCCCCTCAAATTCCCACCCCCAGTCGACTTCCCTCCCTGTGCAAAAAAACCTCCCAGCCCCCTGTTGTAATCCAAGAAGAATGGCAGCAGCCATGGATCAAGAGAAGGACTTGACAGAGCAGCAGCTGTGGAGCAGGATAAAGAGCAAACCGTGTTGGTGGTGGATGCGGCAGGCAGTGCCAGCAGGGCATCCCCTGCTTCAAAGTGCACCTTTCCTCTCTCACCCACCACACATTCTCTCCTGCATTCAGGGTCTGAGGGATTTCTTCCAGTTGTACTCCATATCCACGTGGCCAGTGCGTGATACAGAGCCCAAGTGGAACACCTGCTTGGAAAATGAAATCAACTCCCCCATTCAGTTCTATGAGCGTGCGCCTTCCTCTCAAGTGATGCGTGGTCATATTTGAAAAATCCAAATTAGTTGGATATAAGAGAGGTAATAGCATCATAACCGAGCATTACTAATACATTCAATGATTATTGCCGCAGATTCCAGCACCATTTGTAACATCAGACCCCATTGGATTCACATCCAATCTATTAACATAGTAGAAGCACAAGATAACCTGGATAATGCCTAATAACTCTGGTTCCTGAGACAGTAGTTGGCGAACCTGAAGGCAAAAGGTCAGCCCGCTAGGACAAACAGCCAGACAGCAGTATGGTTAAATATGGCTGCGTCCATCGACTGCCCGAAAAGCCATGCTTTTATAGCAGACAGACGAGGGCATTTAAAAACCACACACACTAATTGAAGGAAAGCTATTGCAATAACAACCCTAAAACCCCCGTTGAAAGCCCCGAGCTACTCATTCTTTTCCTAGAGGTGTCCTTGGTTCTCATGCTGTTTCTCCCTCCACAGCTGCTGCTCTGTGAAGCCCTTCTCTTGATGCATGGCTGCTGCTCTGTAAAATTCTTCTGGTATTACAACGGCCCCCCAGATTCCCACCCCAATAATTCCTTCCTCCAAATTGCAACACTGAATTTCAGAGTGTAACATTATCAGAGTACAATTTCTCCCCCAGAATTGCCACCGCACCAAGTTCCCTCCTCATCTCCCTTTCTGCTCTTCTCGTCTGCGCGTCTTCCTTACTTTCACCCTGTCCTTTTTCTTCTGGTGATGGATATCTTCAGGCTGGAGGAGCTCATGTCTTGCTGCAGCCACCCCAGCATCCCTTGCCAGCTGTGCTGTGCCCAAACTCATCCTCGCTGATCCATGCCAGCCGATCATCGATGTCTGCCATGTCCTCCGGGCTGCCTGCGCTTGTTGTCACTGCTGGAACAGCAGTCTGGAAAAGGCAATCTGGAAAAGTAAGTTCTTTGTACTTGATAACTTCTCAGTTCCTTCTGATCTCGATATACAAAGTAGTTCCAAGTCCCTGTAGCTTTTGTGTTTTCTTTTGCAGAAGGATTCTGTGATTCTCTGTGATTCTGTGATCTTTGAGATCCTTTTCAACCCAGGCCATTCTATGACTGTACAGTTCCATACTGGAACAAATATAAAATGCTAACTATGTAAAACATGGAGTCAAACCTGTGTGATTTGTCCACACCAGGAGGTGATTAGAAAACAATTTGTAAGCTACAAAGCTGCTTGCTGGAAAGGAAAAGAAAATAAAACTACAAGAATAAGGGAAAACATTTCTTCCTGAAAATAGGAAGAATAATGGACCTGCCATGAAATTTGGGTGAAGCTGCCTGATTTTATGAAACTATTCACATGATTTTCTTGGTGCTGTGTGTCCCAAATGTGTGGTTTCTAGCTGTGCTGCAGCACCAGTCTGCATGTGAACATCAACTCTACTCTCCATCTGGGAAGATTAGGACTTCCCTTCTCCCACCAGCACCACTGAATTACAGTTACTCAGTGGTTAAACAAAGGAATCCTTAAAGAAGGGTTTACAGCTGTCGTGTTATCTGAAGTGCTTGGGGCATTCTGATGCTATTAAGCTCTATGTATTAACAAGTTCAAAAAGAAAAGGTAGGCATCTGATTGTTGTGACAGTTTCTAAGTTATTTGGAAAGCTGTACCACCCAACCACTCCTTCTATTTGATGGAGGTGACAAAGCTCAGTTTAATTTCTGACTGCTGTTTAAATCCTGAAGCTCGAGCTGGTTCCTGGAGCAGAAAAAGCTCAGAAGCTGTCCCTCCTACAAGCAGGCACCTCTGAGCAAAATATGACATCTCAGTTTCTGATGGTAAGGTCAGGAGATCCGATTCCAGCGTCTAGCTTTCGGCTTCATGCTATGTTAGTGGGACATTTGGCATCTAGCACTGACCAACAGCAACTGACAGGCTGGTAATAGTGCACCCCAAAACAGTTATGTGTCTATTTATGTTATGAGGGAAAATTGTATCGCATTGAGATTTCCTATTTTTACTCTTTGCAGATCTAACTAGCTGCTGGAAGAATCCTGTATGCCATGTTCACACCATTTTCAATCAGCTGGATGAGTCTGTTGTTGGCATTTTAATACCATTTACCAGGCAGGCAATATGTATGGAGTATTTGGCTCTCTCTACAGTCATGAATATTTGAGTATCTTCAACATGTGGCTCATTGCTTCCATTTCAGGCTGCCCAGAGAAGCTGTGGGTGCCTGTCCTTGGTTTTGAAGGCGAGGTTGGGTGGGTGATGGGCAGCCTGAGCTGGTTAGTGGGCAGCCAGCCCATGGCAGGGTGTTTAGAACTGAATGATCTTGAAGGTTTCCTCCAACCCAAGCCTTCCCGTGATCCTATGATTCTGTGATTTCATTCAGGTTTATTAAGATGAGATGAGTTCTCCTGAATGTGCTGTTCTCCATATGATTATAATTGGAGTCCAGATGGGTGACTTAAACCAGACACCAAACTTTCTGATGGCCAAAATGAAATGAAATCAATCCTTTACTGTGTCAGTAGTCTGTAACTAGAGCCCATCAGGTAATTCCCAGCCTCCTGCCTGTATCAGTGGCTGCACACAGTGAAAAAGTCCGATGGGATTTTAACCTCTGCAACCAGAGGGTGAATATATTCACTATGCAAATACCTGCAGGAATAAGCTTGTCATGTATGTCCTCAGGTACCACAGTAGTTAATGGTGGGACTCAGTAGGTCATGCTGAATGTTGAGTCTGCTGATCTTGAAGGTCTTTTTCAGCCTACATGACCTTCTGCTAATATTTCTGTATTTATTTCTGTTCAGCTCCCAGAAAACCTCCCACCCAGCCCCCAACTGACCCCGTAGAGAAAAATAAAACAGAAACCTCAGTGACGCTGGCATGGTCCCCTCCGAAGATGCACTGCCCCATTCCAATCAATGGCTATGTCGTGGAATGCAAGAAACTAACTGGCTTCACCTGGGTGAGGTGCCACGAGTCTCATGTCCCCGTCCCAGAGTTCACGGTGAGCAATCTGTCTGAAGAGGCTGATGATCAGTTCCGAGTGTCTGCAGTCAATGCACATGGACAGAGCCCGTCTCTGGAATTCCCAGGGAGCGTGCACCTTGGTAAGCACAAAAACCCCAATGGAAATGGGTCAGTGTGTGCTGAGCAGCTGTGTTGGTTCCCTAATGGTGTTTCCTTTGACTTTAAGGATAGTAGTGCATTAACACACCAAAGGCTTTCCTTTATTCCTAGTTCTCCTATCTCCTATCAACCTCCAGCTACCACTAAAGTGATACGAGTTATGTTTCTGTGACAGAGACATGAATATCCTTATCTTTTGATATCTCACATGTGCAAGAGGCAGAACTTTCTGTAACAGATCTTAAGCACAGAAGTGCTTCTTCCAGCACTCATGCAAAGGGAGAAGTAGAAATGTACCTATGATTTAATCTTCCATCTCTAAATGAGATACCAGACTTGCATCTAAAGAGCATTAAGACATGCATGTTCTTCCTCAGACCCAGTCCTGGCTGTGAAATCCCCCCTAACAACTGGTGAAGCTGTACCTGGAGGGGATGCCATGTTTACTATTGACCTTACAACAACGTGTCGCGGCACTTGGTACCTCAGTGGTAAAGTCTTACAGGAAAGCGAGACCTGCATCATCAAGAGAACCCAAACTACTCACAGCCTAATCATAAAGAACGTCACCAAGAACGATGATGGAGCAGAAGTGAAATTTGTTGCCAAAAATGTTGATGTCAGCACCAAGATGAGAGTGAGAGGTATTTGCTTTGATCCTTCTCCTTTCCTCTTACAGTCAAGGCATAGTTGCTGTGATCTGATGATTAGAACTGGGGCTGCAGGCATTCACTGACTGTACCAAATACCTGAAATTGCATCCCATGGACTGACGTGAGTCCTGGTAATGACCTAAACATGATAGCACTGAGTGTAGGGTAAGCCAATCTACCCAGCTGCTTGGTATCTGAACCAGATTGCTCCATGCCAGCTGATGAATGTCTGCAGTTCACAGCTACTGGTCAGTGCCTTCAGTCACCAGGTTTACCACTGCATCACCATAGAGCAGTACTTTCAGCTCCAGGTTCAGACAGCCTTTCTGATTGCACTGGAATAGTTTAGAAGTAGGGGAGCAATCATTCCAATAATATCTCTATCAATCAGCTTTGCATGACAAAATAAAACAAATAAAGATTCATTATGGGAGGAGCTGTTTGTCATTGGGTGGAAACCTCCGCAGAAGCATGTTTAGAGCATTCTTAATCAGTAGCAGGAGATGTTTGGTTGTTTTTTACTTAGTAAATCCGGCAAGAAGACCAAATGAAATATCTTGAATTGCTCAGCACTGACACAATGATGAGTGCAGGAACAGAAGGTGATACTTTTTCAGAGATCTTGCAGCAAACATTGACCACGTTAGCCTGATATCAATTGAAATAACGAGGCCTTTGCTCCTGACAGGTGCTGCAGTGAGATTTACCAATAAGAGCAAAGATGTAGAAAAGATCTCCGCTCGGCTGCGTGAGGAAGCCAAACTGCAGGCTGAGCTTTCAGACACAGGTGCTACTGTGGAGTGGATGAAGGATGGGAAGGAGCTCAAGGCCAGTGAAAAATAGGAACTGCACATTGTGGGGAAGAAACACACCCTGAAAATTCACAGCGTCTCCATGGATGATGCTGCAAGTTATCAGTGCATCTGTGAGGGGGATAAAATGCTCTATCAGCTTTCAGTGAAAGGTATGTGACAGTCTGGGCTGTCCTCTTCCTGCCCAGGGCCAGCAGACTGCATTCACCTGACTCCCCGACAGTCCAGCTGTTGTCAGACAGCATCTGGGGTGTTTTCAGTGGCTGTTTTGACTTGAACTGGCCAATCTGCTTTGTAGAGCCATTTGATTTCTGTGTTCTGTCCTGTGATTCGTCCCTAAGATATAGAGGAAATCAAGGGAAAGATAGGAAAAAGAGCATCCCAGTCTTCCTGTTCTTCTCCCAGGGTGGCCACGAGAGATGATGTAAACAGCTCTTTTTGTAGCAGTGATCCCAAATGTAGAAGAGACCTGTGAAGAGTCACAGGGATGTTTACTTAGCTGTCATTCCATGGTGGGCTTTTTCTTGCACAGATGTAGAGAGAAACTTAACTTTCCCACGCAGGTCTCTGTTTTGCTGCAGGGTGTAGGTCTGATCTCTGAGATCCACACGCTGGGCCTTGATTGCAATAAATGAGAGCCCTTTGTTTTCTCCAGTGGAAGACTTTCCATTTCTGCAGTACCCTCTGCAGATGACACAAATGCAAATGCACCTTCTTCCCAGCAACAATTGCCTTTTTTTTTTTTTTACACTGAGTATGCATGAGGCTCTTCATCATATTCTGCTGGCTTGTCACCCTTGTTGATCCATGGAGAAACAACAAAGCCCTAGTGTATGCACTTTGGCATTGGAGAGCTTACTTAATTGCTTCTTCTCAAAGAACAAACTCCAGAGAGACATGGAGAAAGCTCTAAACAGAACTGAATAATGGGACTAAATTGATGGAGAGCAGAACTTCCTGCCAAGGCTTGTCAGCTAGTCTTAATTTTGCTTTTCTTCTCTCAGTCATGTTAGCATAATATTTCATACTGGCAGGTCTGCCCCCAGAATTAACTGAATTAGCTGATGGACGTTTCCATGTGCTTTGCACTGTAATGTGACTATCAAATGAGTAATCAATGCTGTTATTTTAAAACCTGTGTTGGCAAGCTGTAAGACAAACAACTGCTGTTGGTAGCTTGGTTACTGCAGAATCAGCTTTCGTGTATCTCATAGATAGGGAAGAGACCCTTAAGGGTCAGCTAGTTGGACTGCCTGGCAATGAACAGGGGCACCGCAGCTCCATCAGGTGCTCTGAGCCCTGTCCAGCCTGACTTTGAACATCCTCAGGCTCACCAATCTTATACCTATGCCACACACTCGCAGTATTTCACCATTCAGCATTGCCACTTGTATCTTCTCTTGCTGTAAACCAGAGCTAGCTGCTAAATCATCTGCTGTGCGGGTCAGCTGTGTCTCTCCCATGGGCATCACGTGGCTGCTGGGAGGCTCTGAAGAGCTGCAGCCAGAGGTGTGTCACCCGCTGGGCCTCGTGCCCAAAGGAGCCCACAGGAAAGTGTTGTTGCA
Source organism: Coturnix japonica (assembly GCF_054131305.1). Taxonomy (NCBI): domain Eukaryota; kingdom Metazoa; phylum Chordata; class Aves; order Galliformes; family Phasianidae; genus Coturnix; species Coturnix japonica. The sequence goes on from NC_140699.1 coordinate 3,594,560, forward strand.
GTTTGTCATGCACTGCACTGCCATGAGACTTGACGTGCCAGACATCCTCTGACACGTGAGCTCCTGCATCCAGGCAGGACATCTGAGACGTCTCCTTCAGCCTGACGTGGCTGCAGTTTCACACTGGTTTTACTAAGGAAGGAGAAGGCACGTGGATGAAACTCTTTTCCTGCTCTTCCTGGCATTAGCTCATAGTACAAGTAAAGCACTGTCAGGTCAAGCCTGGAGGAGTAATGCTTGTCACTGACATGTTCCTGTTCAGGGTGGAGCTGGAGGGTAAAATAACACAAGAAATTGTCATTGAAATTCAATATCTGTGAAATTCAGCTGGCTGCATTCACAGAACCTGGCGTTAAGATCTGTTTTCTGGTTTCTATCTTGAGCCTATTTTCCATAACCCAGTCCTCATTTATGAACTGAAGCTCTACTGAAAGCCTTTCGCTGTGTATGCTCATGCTGCAGCGCAGCGCTTGTGACCTTTAACAGCACATTCACATTCCTCTGATCACAGGATCCTTAAGGTTGATTAAGACCCTCTAGTCCGACTGCTCACCCATCACCACCATGATGCTCACCATCAGCTAGCTAAAAACTCAGCAGAGATGATAGATCAAGCCCAACACTGGATTTGGGATGGCTAGAGATTCCTAAGATATTGAAGGATTGCTTGCAGGTGGTGTTGGCTCAGGTATTCACCCTGCATCCCACCTCCTGTTCTGTTTGGTTGAGAATCATGCATTCTGCAATTTCACTTTGTAATTCAAAGACCCTGGCTTTATCTGTTGACAAACTGATCTAAAACAAGCCAAGAAGACTCCGTTGGAACTGGTTGATGCAGAACAAAGGCATCCCCAAAGGACAAGTTGCACTGTTTGATGAACATTATTGGATGAGAGCTAAGCTAAGATTTAAAAAGTTCTGGGGCTGTCTCTGAGCATCAGATACAGAGGAAGCCTGCATGATTCCCTGAGAATGGATACCTCCTACTTTGGTGTAGGGTGAAGGGAACACTGGCAGTAACTCCTATCACAAAATGTCACATGGCTCAGACAAAATGCCATCAAGAGGGCTTAATTAGGAGCACCAAATGGTCACAAGATGGTCTTAGGGCAGGGAAGTAATCTATCTATGTGATATTGATTGATGCTGTTAGTTCTTAACAGCTTGACTCTAGAGGGACTGTTCTTCTTTGGTCACCTAGTTTTAAAAGAATAGATGGCTCCTGTCTATTACAATTTTTAAGGCATTATTTGTTCACTGATGCCATAAATGTGCCTGGCATAGCAATTGGCCTTGGTATATTCAGCTCGGCGTCCAGTCGGATCTTGAATATCTCCACAGAAGGAGACTCCACCACCTCCCTGGGCAGCCTGTTCCAGTGCTACGTCACCCTCACCGTAAAGAAGTTCTTCCGCATCTTCGTGCAGAACTTCCAATGCTGAAGTTTCATCCCATTACCCCTAGTCCTGTCCCTACACATTACTGAAAAGAGACCAGCCACGCCACTATGGCACCCACACCTCAGGTATTTATAAACCTGGATCAAATCCCCTCTCAGCCTTCCCTTCTCAAGGCTAAACAGACCCAGCTCGCTAAATCTCTCCTCATAGGGGAAATGCTCCAGGCCCTTCACCATCTTAGTGGCCCTCCGCTGGACTCTTTCCAAGAGATCCCTGTTTTTTTTGTACTGGGGAGCCCAGAACTGGACACAGTACTCCAGAGGAGGCCCCACCGGGGCAGAGTAGAGGAGGAGGATCACCTCCCTCGACCTGCTGGCCATGCTCTTTTTAATACACCCCAGGATGCCATTGGCCTTTTTGGCCACTAGGGCACACTGCTGGCTCATGGTCAATCTGTCGTCCACCAGGACGCCCAGGTCCCACTCAGCAGAGCTCCTGTCCAGCAGCTCTTCCCCCAGCCTGTACTGGTGCATGCAATTATTTCTCCCTAGGTGCAAGACTCTACACTTGCTTTTGTTAAACCTCATCTGGTTTCTTACTGCTCAGCTCTCCAGCCTGTCCAGGTCTCTCTGAATGGCAGCACAGCCTTCAGGCGTGTCAGCCAATCCTCCCAACTTCGTGGCATCAGCAAACTTGCTGAGGGTGGTCACTATCCCCTCATCAAGGTCGCTGATGAAGATGTTGAACAAGACCGGACCCAGCACAGACCCCTGGGGGACGCCGCTAGTTACAGGCCTCCAGCCAGATTCCGCACCACCAACGACAACCCTCTGCACTCGGCCAGTCAGCCAATTCTCGACCCACTTCACCGTCCACTCATCTATCCCATACTTCCTCAGCTTTGTTATAAGGATGTCAAGGGGGACAGCATCAAAAGCCTTACAGAAATCAAGGTAGACTACATCTACCACTCTCCCCCTGTCCACCCAGCTAGTGACATCTTCATAAAAGGCCTACAGGTTGGTCGAGCACGACCTCCCCTTGGTGAACCCATGCTGAGTACTCCTGATAACCTCCTTTTCTCCCAGTTGTCTGGAGATGGCATCCAGCACAAGCTGTTCCATCACCTTCCCTGGGACAGAGGTGAGGCTGACTGGCCTATAATTACCCGGGTCCTCCTTCTTGCCATTTTGAAGACAGGAGTGACACTGGCCGTCCTCCAGTCTTCAGGCACCTCCCCAGTTCTCCAAGACCTCTGATAGATTACAGAGAGCGGCTCAGCAACGACCTCCAGCAGCTCCCTCAGCACCTGTGGATGCACCCCATCAGGTCCCAAGGATTTATGGACCTTAATGTTTCCTAGGCACTCACAGACCACCTCTTCCCTGACTAAAGGGAAATCTCCCATTCCCCACACTCTCTCATTAACCTCCAGGGCCTGGGATTCCGGAGGGAGAGCCCTTTCACTAAAGACAGAAGCAAAAAAGGCGTTCACTATTTCCACCTCCTCAGCATCCCTCCTCTCCCTGGAAGCACTCAAGGCCTGGCTGGATGTGTTGTGAGCAACCTGGTCTACAGCGAGGTGTCCCTGTCTATAGCAGGTTGGAACGAGGTGATCTTAAGGGTCCCTTCCAACACAAACCATTCTAAGATTCTAGGACAGAAAAACAGGCCAGCTCTCCCACATTGTTTCAGTGTCATTTACTTATTAAACAAGCTCTGGGACAACCCGAGAAGGTATTTGTTCCACGTGCAGCATCACCTGTGATAGAAACCAAGGAAGCCTACAGCAGGCCTCAGGACTCAGCAAGCCTTTTTGGCTCAAAGCAGGGCCAGCTGGAGCAGCTTACCACGAGTGCACCCAGAAGGGCCTCCATGCAGCTGCAGGCTTGCCGCATGTCATTGCATGTCATTGTGATGCAACAGTGGGTGAGCGTGACATAAAGCTGCAGGCTGGAACTCCGGCTGGGGTGGCCTCAGTTCGCTGCTGCTGGAGCGAGAGGTGGTAGCGGAGGGTTGCAGCTCTCAGAGAGTTCCTACCAGGAGCCATGGAGTGCTGTTGCAGTGCTGGATTCCGAAATCCAGATGAATTTCTGAGCAGAGCGGGGAAGAGCGGAAAGGTGAGCGCTGCTACATCAAGAGAGAGCTGAGTGCAGTAGCCTGGGGTATGCAGGGCTGCTCTGGGGCTGTAGATGCTCTCCAGAGGCTGAGGGACACTTCTCCTCATGCTGGTGCTGGAGAAGGCTTGCAGGGAATCGCACCTCTCTGCACATCCCAGCATCGGTTACAGAAGTGGGGAGGGAGCTGCCAAAGGGAGCGGAGGTGGGCTGGAGAGGGGAATGGAGTGTCTGAGTGTCCAAGCGTGTCTTTGTCTTTCTAGCTCCGACCCAGAGGACAGGAAGTTGGAGCAGGAGGTAGCTGGCTGTTGGACCTTCCACTCGGGGTTAAAATCCCTGTGCAGCCCGGCACCAAGCTCCTTTTCGCCAGGAGAAAGCTGGGGGAAAAGGTGAGAGGAGTAAGGAAGCGTCAAAAAGGGCTCTTGTTTCCTGGGGTTGCCGCCATGCCAAGGAGGCCTTGTGTTGGGATGCCAATCCCATGTGTTGGGATGCTGGGGCCAGGCATCCATCAGGCACAGAAATGTGGAGACCGGGTCGTTCCTGGAGGAGGGTGCAACCCTCTGCTCTCCCTCTTGGAGGACTTAGGAAAACCCAGACATGACTGTTTGGGAAAGAGGCAAGAGGCCAGCCTGTGGGTGTGAGCAGCTTGGAAGTGTCTCTGTCTCTTTGCTGCTCTCTCCTTCCCCATTCACACTCTACAACACATCTCTTCCAGCTCCACCAGCCTTCTCCTCAGTTTGACCTGAGAGATCCGTACAGTCGCAATCTGTGCACAGAGTACAACAGCCTGCATGACCCGCATCTGCGGGAGTTCCACAACCGCAAAAACAACCTGCGGAACCTGAAGAAACGGGGCTTGGTCACCGAGGATGGCGACGTAAGTTTGGCTGTTGGGCTGACCAACACGGGTCTCCTCAGGAGGGCTTTCCAGTCTGCCAGGCAGGGGCCTGACACTACAGCCATCTGTCATTGTCTCTTCTGTAGGTTGTCTGCACTCTGAAGGAGTTCAACGAGTACAGGCAGTACCTGACCAGGCTGAAGCTGGAGAAAAAGCAAGCAAAGAGGCGAGAAGAGGTAGGCAAAGCCCAGTATTGGTAGGCACGTGTCAGCAGCATGGCACTGAGGGCACGGGCTTTACTTGATGGATCTGAGGGAGATGGGGAAAGCAGAAAAGGTGAGGGGCAGGCTGGTGGTCTAGGCATTGAGGCATGGAAAGGACAGCTCAGCTCAGAGCTGAGCTAGCACAGCGTGCTGGTGTGAAGGCAGCCTGGAAAGTTGCTTGCTTACAAGCAGAGCACTGTGGCAGCCGTTCTCTTCTGCCCTCATTGCAAGGCTGAAGCAGTGTGCTTGCCCTCTTCTGCGTAAAGCAGCATTACTTAGGGTGGGAAGCACTCTCTAAGACAAGACCAAGCATAAACCCTCTGTTCCCTTCCAGGATGAGCTTCTTCGGGAGATTTCCAATTTGAAGAAATCGATCCACAGACTACAGATGGCCAGGGACAAGTTCCAGCCCGGTCCCGTGGATTACATTGCGGGTTCGAAAATCAGACCCACAATGCTTCATAAACCAGCTGGCCCCTCTCCTTCATGCTATAATCTTCTGTCTGGACAATGCAGAAGGAATGTGGCTTTGATGGAGCGTGGCCTTCAGGGAGACTCATGGAGCACAGGGCGTGCAATGAAGCTGCCTGAGAAGTCACCCAAACCTGCGTTGGGCAGGGAAGGCTCCAAACTCCCCAGAATCATCCAGACTACTTCTGCGTCAACAACAAACTCCAAACTCCCCAGAAGCATTCGTACTGCTTCTGACCCAAAAACAAACTCCAGAGTCCCTAGAAGCATCCAGGCCCCAGTGAAGGGAAAAGGAAAAAAAGGGGAAAACAAGTAGAGAGATTGGCCAAAAACCAAAACAGTGGCAACAAATTAGTTTTAATTGGCTTAATTAATTTTAATTTGTTTAATTCGTTTTAATTTGTTTAATTAATTGACCAAAGATGATACCAGAATGCAAGATAACACACTACAGTACAATATATCATAATTAGTATCAGAATTAGAATTAAAACCAATAAAAAAAATTAAAAAAATAACATTACAAAGTGTGTCCGAAAACTGAAGTCCTTATTCTAAAGCCGAGGTGAGACAACCCAGGGAGTTCTCGTGCTGCTGGGATCAAAAAGGAAAGGGGAGATCAAGTGATATACGGATGGCTTTTATCTTTTGCACTGAACATAAAGGGTGACAGAGCAGCAAGCAATCCTCTGGGGGATGTAGTTGTTCTCTGCTGGGGGTACATGCAGTGTTACAGGCTTGGGACAGAATGGCTGGATGACTGTGAAGAGGAAAGGGACCTGGGGCTGTTGGTCGATGCTCTGCTCAACATGAGCCCACAGTGTGCCCAGGTGGCCAAGAAGGCCAAGGGCATCCTGGCCTGTATAAGAAACAGTGTGGCCAGCAGGAGCAGAGAGGTGATCATCCCTCTGTACTCAGCTCTGGTGAGGCCGCATCTCAAGTACTGTGTTCAGTTTTGGGCTCCTCACTACAAGAAGGACATGGAGGATGAGGTCCTCACAGGGGACTTCAACCACCCTGATATCTGTGGGAGGGACAACACAGCATTGCACCAGAAATCAAAGAGGTTTCTGGAATGTGCTGATGATAACTTCCTCTTCCAAGTAGTATGGGAACCTCAAAGATCAGGTTAGGAAAGCTAAAACCCAGGCAGAACTAAATCTAGCTGGGGACAGAAAGGGGAACAGGTATATCAGTGATTAAAAAGAAGGTAAGCGAGGATGTGGGCCCTCTCTGGAAGGCAACTAGAGGCCTGGTCATGAGGAATACAGAGAGAGCTGAGGTGCTCAATGACTTCTTTGCTTCAGGCCTCACTGGCAAGTGCTCTAGGCCCAGAGCCCAAACTGCAGAAAGCAACAGTAAAACTTGGAGAAGGTGGATCTGTAAGTGCTGTAAGTGAAGATGAGGTTCTAGACCATCGAAAGAATCTGAAGCTGCACAAGTCCAAGGGATCCATCCGCAGGTTCTGAGGGAACTGGTGGATGAACTTGCCAAGCCGCTGTGCATCGTATTTGAAAGGTCATGGCAGTCTGGCGAAGTTCCCACTGATCAGAAAAGGGGAAACATAACCCCCCTATTCCGGATCGGGAAAAAAGAAGATCCAGGGAACTACAGGCCAGTCAGTCTCACCTCTGTGCTTGGTAAGATCGCGGGGTAGATCCAACTGAAGGCCCTACTGCACCACACGGAAAAATAAAGACAAGGTGGCTGGTGGTAATCAAAATGGTTTCACCATGGGCAAGTCAGACGTGACAAACTTGGTGGCCCATGTCAACTTCATGAAGTTCAACAAGGACAAGTGCCCTGAGTTGGGGAAATCTCAAGCACAGATAAAGGTTGGGTGGAGAATGGCTTGAGAGCAGCACCGAGGAGAAGGATTTGGGGGTCTCAGATGATTCAGCACAAGGTGGCAGTGTACGCTTGCGGCCTGGAAGGCCAAATATATCCCAGGTTTCATCAAGAGAAGTGTGACCAGCGAGTCGAGGAGGCGACTCTGCCCCTCCGCGCTGCTCCCGTAAGACCCCACATGGAGTACTGCGTCCAGCTCAGGGGACCCCAACACAAGGACACTGTGCTGTTGGAGCAGGTCCAGATGAGGGAAATGGAGATGATCAGAGGGCTGGAGCACCTCCCCTAGAAGGACAGGCTGAGAGAGCTGGGGCTCTTCAGCCTGGAGAAGAGAAGGCTCCAGGGGGACCTTATAGCAACCTCCCAGTATCTGAAGGGAGTGCATAGGAAAGCTTGGGAGGGACTTTTTATAAATGCATGTAGTGACAGGATGAAGGGAAATGGTTTTAAACTGGAAGAGGGTAGATTTAGAATACATACCAGGAAGAACTTTACTGTGAGGGTGGTGAAACACTGGAACAGTCTTCCCAGTGAGGCTGTGGTTGCCTCACAGAATCACAGAATTGCAGGGGTTGGAAGGGACCTCTAGAGATCATTGAGTCCAACCCTCCTGGAAAGCAGGCTCCCTACACCACGTCGCACAGCTCGGCGTCCAGTCGGATCTTGAATATCTCCACAGAAGGAGACTCCACCACCTCCCTGGGCAGCCCGTTCCAGTGCTACGTCACCCTCACCGTAAAGAAGTTCTTCCGCATCTTCGTGCAGAACTTCCAATGCTGAAGTTTCATCCCATTACCCCTAGTCCTGTCCCTACACATTACTGAAAAGAGACCAGCCACGCCACTATGGCACCCACACCTCAGGTATTTATAAACCTGGATCAAATCCCCTCTCAGCCTTCCCTTCTCAAGGCTAAACAGACCCAGTTTGCTAAATCTCTCCTCATAGGGGAAATGCTCCAGGCCCTCCACCATCTTAGTGGCCCTCCGCTGGACTCTTTCCAAGAGATCCCTGTCTTTTTTGTACTGGGGAGCGCAGAACTGGACACAGCACTCCAGAGGAGGCCCCACCGGGGCAGAGTAGAGGAGGAGGATCACCTCCCTCGACCCGCTGGCCATGCTCTTTTTAATACACCCCAGGATGCCATTGGCCTTCTTGGCCACAAGGGCACACTGCTGGCTCATGGTCAATCTGTCGTCCACCAGGACGCCCAGGTCCCACTCAGCAGAGCCCCTCTCCAGCAGCTCTTCCCCCAGCCTGTACTGGTGCATGCAATTATTTCTCCCTAGGTGCAAGACTCTACACTTGCTTTTGTTAAACCTCATCTGGTTTCTTACTGCTCAGCTCTCCAGCCTGTCCAGGTCTCTCTGAATGGCAGCACAGCCTTCAGGCGTGTCAGCCAATCCTCCCAACTTCGTGGCATCAGCAAACTTGCTGAGGGTGGTCACTATCCCCTCATCAAGGTCGCTGATGAAGATGTTGAACAAGACCGGACCCAGCACAGACCCCTGGGGGACGCCGCTAGTTACAGGCCTCCAGCCAGATTCCGCACCACCAACGACAACCCTCTGCACTCGGCCAGTCAGCCAATTCTCGACCCACTTCACCGTCCACTCATCTATCCCATACTTCCTCAGCTTTGTTATAAGGATGTCAAGGGGGACAGCATCAAAAGCCTTACAGAAATCAAGGTAGACTACATCTACCGCTCTCCCCCTGTCCACCCAGCTAGTGACATCTTCATAAAAGGCCTACAGGTTGGTCGAGCATGACCTCCCCTTGGTGAACCCATGCTGAATACTCCTGATAACCTCCTTTTCTCCCAGTTGTCTGGAGATGGCATCCAGCACAAGCTGTTCCATCACCTTCCCTGGGACAGAGGTGAGGCTGACCAGCCTATAATTACCCGGGTCTTCCTACTTGCCATTTTGAAGACAGGAGTGACACTGGCCGTCCTCCAGTCTTCAGGCACCTCCCCAGTTCTCCAAGACCTCTGACAGATTACTGAGAGCGGCTCAGCAACGACCTCCAGCAGCTCCCTCAGCACCTATGGATGCACCTCATCAGGTCCCAAGGATTCATATTCAGTGACTGAAAGCAACAGTTGTTGCTCTAAGAAATGCAATACTAAGCTAGGTCTGCCTGTAGCTGACAGCCATCAGCTTGCTCCTCAGGCAGGTTCTGTCTGGATGGAATGAAGGGCATGAAATACTGATGTGCTCATCAAACGCTGCTTGTTAGCTTAGAGACAAGGTGTTAAATAGGTTTGTTCATGTATTGCAAACATGTTACTTAGCTGCCTTCATTCTAGCTTCAGAAGAACATGTGCAGAATACAGAATTGATTAAAAGAAATAAGAACTGTCTGCATAGAACTTACTCTTTCCTTTACACAGGAGAATCAAGCACACGTTTGTATGTGAGTACCTCCAGAGGTGAAACTCGATCACCCAAATGTAATGAGCAGAGACATTACAATCAGTTCTAACTGTATCTTCATGCTGTGCTGAATAAGGCTGAGTCAGGATGTAAACCACTTTCTCTTTTTTTCTTCAGATGAAGCCATTAATTCGGTCAACAAGCCCAAAACGACTCCAGAAATATCAGTCAGTCCTTCTGAAGACCTGGAGCTAGTGTGTGAGGTGTCAGCTGCAAGCGGAGCTTTCATATGGAAGAAAGATCAAACAGAGGTGAAGCAGGACCAGAGGACAAGCATCATCTCCCAGGGGACGCACCGCAAGCTCATGGTCAAAAATGTGACCCTGAAAGACCAAGGGAGCTACAGCTGTGAAACAAAAGATGACAAAGCAACATTCCAGGTGAAAGTCAGAGGTGAGAAAATGCTTGGAATCCCAGAGATAAAGGAACGCTTCATTTGGTGTGTCTTGCATTTGGAGGATCAACTGACAGCCTCTCTGGTGCAAAACATTTTGGCTATAGGGCTTTCTTTGTCATCTAGTGTCATAGCAACACTTTTCTACATGTGCTTTTCCATCCAGGAATGAATTACTGCAACAAACAATAGGCAAGGAGGGTAACTTGTGCAGCTCTTGTAGTCATCTGGTGTCTGCAGGGTTACAGTGCAAGAGCACACCAGGCATGCAAGGAGTGAGAAAATGGGAGGTGTTTGAAGAGATCTGGTTACAAAATTTGAATGACACAATGAGGTGGAAAATGCAAATAATCAGACTCATAAATGGCCTGGGTTGCAAAGCCCCACAGTGCTCATCCAGTTCCAAACCCCTCCTATGTGCAGGGTTGCCAACCAGCTGCCCAGGCTGCCCAGAACCACATCCAGCCTGGCCTTGAATGCCTGCAGGGATGGAGCATCCACAGTCTCCTTGGGCAACCTGTTCTAGAGGGCCGTTCCCTTCTGATTTACTGGAAATGTAGAGAGACATGAGAAGAAAAAAAGATAAGGGAGGAGGTTCAGCAGTGCATGCAGGTGTTCTAAATCTCATGTCCAAATCTGCTATCAGACTGCGAAATGTTTAGCTTTGTGATATGATATCATATCATATGAAATGAAATGATATGCTTATCATTTCCCAAGGCAAAATAGAGGGGAAAGTATTTTCCTGTCTTAATGAGGTATCACAATGCTCCCTGTGAAGGGCAAGTATAGTGAAAATGGGGAACTGGAGTTAGCTCTGCAGCAGACTACAGCAAAACGGTGTGACTGTTGTGATGTCCCTGCAGAGAAAGAAGACGTGTTTACAAACAAGGACAAGGTACAAAAGGAGGTGAAGGCTGTACTGACTCAAAATGCCACGCTGAGCTGCGAGGTGGCCCAGGAGAAGACGGAGGTGAAGTGGTACAAGGAGGGGAAACTGATCACCTCGAGCAAGAAGTTCAAGGTGCAGTCAGAGGGCAAACAGCGTCGGCTGGTGGTGAGCCAGGTGGAGAAGAAAGGTGCAGGGGAGTACAGCTGCGAGGCTGCTGGCCAGAAACTCACCTTCAAGATTCATGTAACTGGTAGGAAACACATTTTGGTTGATATTCTTTGATTATTCCATAGTCTGGCTGTGGAAACGTCTGTGTGAATGTGTCTTGATTCTGCCATGAAACTGTTTTGGGGAGGATGAAAAGAAATGCTTACAAACGTGCAACTAAAATGATTATTTGTTTTTAACAGTGTTTCATCCAGCTCTTCCCCTACAACTACTTTATCATCAGCTGTCCATGGATGTCCAACTGTGATTTGTACAATGTGCAACACTGCTCTACCAGTTGATATTTCAACAGTAGTAGTTACAGATCTCTACTGTGGCTGCACTGAGAAGGTTTGGTTGTTGGTGTCCTAAGAACTTTTAGTCAGAGGCATTGCACTTGCCTTTGGCTTGTTGAATCCCACGTTGACAACCATTCATTCCATGTTCTGTAAATGTAATGACCAGTCATGAATCCATTGATACCTTTCTAATTGTACGTTTCTCATTAGTCTGAGGGTTTAGAACAGAGGCAGATCTCTCACTCCAGCTGCAGTAGAGATTGCTCTGGTGTCAGTATATTTTGCACAAGATCCAGTAAATTTTAACTTAGACTCCAGATAGCCATGGGCACATCAGCTGCATTCTGAGTGACCATTAGTGAGCTGGCTGATGACGAGGGTTTGTCTTCTGTTTTATTTGTAGCTGCACTCTACTGGTTTTTGCTCATAAGTCAACTTGTTCTCTGTTAACTTTACAGTTCTCGTCTTGTATTCTGAGCTGATCAGGACAGGGAATCTGTTTTCTCCTCTTCTTTCTTATGGCAGTGAACACATTGGAGCTTAATCCTGGTCAAGGTTTGGCATTTGGTCAGCTATGTGGAGGAGCAACTGTACTGGGAGTCTACTGCCTTTCTGCTCACGCAGACCTGTTGTCCTTGCAGGGCATAGCTTGCATTCTGTTCCCTTGTAAAGGTTGCAGTCTTTGCTCTCTCCATCTTGGGGCATTCTGCTCCTTCAGTCCCTGGTGTGCAATATATCTCTGCTCCTGTAGTAGACAGTTTTGCTGCTGCCTGTGGTGTAGACTCTAAACTATCAGCTTTTACGTTTCCCACACCATGTGGATGTGATTCTGGGGCCTTTGGATCTGTTCCGTGAGTTGTGTAGCTCATGCTTTTGGCTCAGGAAACTGGCAGTTTCAGCAAAGAGTGGATTACAGAAAGGGTAGATTTGGGAGGTATCTGTCAGAGAAAATGAAATATGAACGATTACAGAAAGACTATGGCAACAGCTGGAATCAACCAAGTTAATCCTCAGCAGCCAAAGCCAGCCCACGTCTTATTGCAGAGGCGTAGGGAGAAAACCCAGCAATGTAGTGCTTTTACACTTGAATTTTGCTAGCTGAGGGCTATTATTAGCTGTTTGCCTCAGAAACCAAAGGTTTTCTGTTCTCTTTCAGACCGGATGAGCTCATGGCTGCACAGGGTAATGTAATACTTCCTCCTCTGCCATACGTGGAGAGTGCTTGCCTAGCTACCGTTGCTGTATTTCTCATGTTTACCACCGTAACATGACGTGCAAGTCCAGCCCTCACTGCAAAATGATGTGGTGTGAAAGTCAGGAGGGATTATGAGTACTCTTGGAGTGGTTGGCTCTTTCACTACAGAAATCCTCATCTTACTAGCTTCTCCCAAAGTGCAATGGCTTCCTGAGTCTTAATTTGTCCTCTTACCATTGCACTCAGAAAGATTTTCAGGGTTCCTCTACCCCAGGGTTCCACTGGTAGCACAGAACAATCCCATTTTAAGGACATGTTGAATGTTAGGTGCTGAGTGTTGAGCATTACGGGATGCAGATTAGACCTTCTTGCTTAAAAGAAACAAGTGCTGTACACCTTGGAAACCTATAGAAAACTAGACTAAAAAGGGCTGATTCTGCCATCTCATTATCTCAGTATTTGTGGTGCACGCTGAAATCCTTATTTGAAGTGGGCCAAAGCTCCATTGCATTTGTGAGAAGTTTTGCATCACCTGGTTGGTCTAGGCCATGTTTGTTGTCTTGCTAATAAGCAAGCCTTCTGATCTTCATCAAATCATTGTGGTTGGAAAAGACCACAAAGATCCCCACATCCAGCCTCAACCCATCCCACCATGCACACTGCCCACGTCCCTCAGTGCCACATCTCCATGGTTATTGAACACTCCCAGGGATGGTGACCCCACCACCTCCCTGCAAAGCTGTGCCACCACATCACCATTCCTCTTCAGAAGAAGTTTTTCTTAACATCCAACTTGAACCTTCCCTGAAAATCATCAGTCAGAACAGGGGCTGTTGAAGATGGGCGGAGAGAATGATGCTTCTACAGTCAATACAAGCAGGGAGATCAAATGTAGAGTGTATCAACTGCATTCTTGCATTGGCTTGCTGCCCTGCTCCCTCGCCTTCAGTGGACTGCAGTGCTGGTGGTAGAGCTGTGGTGTGAATCCTGGGATTGCACGTACTGCAACGGTCAGCAGCACAGGAACTTGAGCTGAACTTACCCTCCTGGGCAGCTGCTGCCACTCAGAATTCAGACAGCATGCAGAGGAGAAAGTCATGAAGGAAGGGAAAGGGATGGCAGCAGAAGGCTTCACAGAGTGACAGCGGGGAGGAAGGAGATAGGGGACAGGTCATGGAAGGGTTTGCCATGACTGCTGGGGAGCAGGAGCCTTCCCGGTCACCTGAGCTGGGTATGCCTGAATATGCTTGCATGAATGATCTGAATGAGTGGTCTTCCATGTCTCCACTGCAAATAAAAGGCAATGTCAATCCCCCTCACACCTGCTAGCCCTGCATTCATGCTTGGAGCCTCTGTCTTGGTATCAACATCAGGACCCTGGGATCTTTCCTGGGACCCAAACAAGCATAGGAAGCTTATTCAAAATTGCTCTGCTGTTAGAAGCTGGCTAGCACTAGAGAAGTCCATGATGTAAGTGCATCATAAATATTCTGCACTTCTACAGCCTTTTGTAGGGCAAACCATGGAATAGAAATGGAAGCCCATTTATTTAGGGTTTATCTGTTCTCCCACGCCTCAAATAGGAGCTAGCATGAACGCTCTCAGCGACCAGTTGTTGGTAAAAGGAGAATCAGATAAAACAGTCATTAAAGTAATCAATAAAAGATTCAATGTATCAATCGATCCCACTTAGCAAAGTGATTAACTGAATCCCCTTAACTGAAGTGTGTATGCCTAACTAATTATACTTGCTATCTTTCTGATGCTAACTCCATTTGTTGACACAAAGGGTAAGGTGGGCTTTAAACACTTTCTTCTATATGTGTTAGGTATTAAGAGGAGATGACCTCAGCCAGTTCTCTGAAGAATCAGGGGTTGCTGAGAGTAGAAAACCATGCTTTATGCATAAAACCGAGCTACAAAACCTAATGTAGGCCAAGTATTCACAATATTAAGGGCTATATCACTGACATATGGTAGAGTCAAAAGATGGTTTTCTGCTCTTAAATTTCTATGGTTTCCTGATTTTGAGGTCTTCATAATTGAGCTGTATTTGGCTGCTCTCCAGCGTAGAGTGGAGCAATATCAAAAAGACACACAGATGAAGATCTGTCATTGTCTTCATTAAAAGAAATCTGAAAATTAGGAGTCCTAGCTGATAGTAAAGACTACCCAGAGGGATGGGATGACCATAGGGACTGTGCTGAGGATGCATTATAATGTGTGATAAACACTGTGAAGCAGTGTTGCTCCAGGAAATGGTCCAATACAACATAGAAGCAACTTTTAATGTCTTCCAGTCACAAGTTGTTCATATGTAATGTATATTTTACCCAGTGTTTTCCAGTTCCAGAAGCAGAGGATGCCTTTATCAACAAGCAGAAGGTGTAGAAGGAGGTGAAGGCTGTACTGACTCAAAATGCCACGCTGAGCTGCGAGGTGACCCAGGAGAAGACGGAGGTGAAGTGGTACAAGGAGGGGAAACTGATCACCTCGAGCAAGAAGTTCAGGGTGGAGTCAGAGGGCAAACAGCGTCGGCTGGTGCTGAGCCAGGTGGAGAAGAAAGATGCAGGGGAGTACAGCTGCGAGGCTTCTGGCCAGAAACTCACCTTCAAGATTGATGTCACAGGTGAGAGAAATTGTTTTGACTGTATTGAACCCCCCAGCAAAGAAGGAGGGGAAAGTTAAGTGGTTTGACACATTCAACCCCAGCATTCAGTGATGTAGACGGTGCTTAAATTCTGTTTAATTTGTGTACATTCCTGTTTGCCTTCTGAAGCTATGAACACAGAGGACTTGGGTAGCCTCAGCTTAAGACAGGCTGGAAATAATTCGGGAATTTCCCTGGGGATCTCAAGTAGATGCAATGATAGCAAAATGAGAAGTCAATAATTACAGGGGAAATTAAAGAATATTAAAGGTATCTTCATGGCACAAGCACACCCCTGCAAATGCTTCTTCCTAAATAGTCTCAGAGACAGCATTTGGTCACAATGCTAGACGGCAGCATTGGTGGTTTCTATTAAATTAAAGAAACCTGCAACTAAAAAGGTTTTCCCGTATTTTCTTTTGTTTTCTTCTCTATAGCAGGTACAAAAGAAATGCTTAAAAATAGAAAGGCTTCAAGCTGGTGCTTTTCTTTCCAGAAATGGAGGAAGACAGGCGTTCATTTATTAGGAGAGTCTGATAAGAAAGTGGAAAAAGGCTTTTTACCAGGGTCTATAGCAACATAACAAAGGGCAATGGTTTCAAAAGTGAAGAGGGTAGACTCAGTTTGGACATGAGAAAAGTTCTTTATGATGAGGGTGGTGATACGCTGGAACAGATTGTCCAGTGCAGGTTGTGGGTGACTCATCATTGGAGTGTCCAAGGGCAGGCTGGATGGGGACCCTGGGCAGCCTCATTTAGTGAATGATGTCCCTGACCACGGCAAGAGGTTGGACTGGATGATCTTTAAAGCTTCCTTCTATACCCAAACCATTCTATGATTCCATAGGGGAAACCATTTTATTACTGCCTCTGAAAACTCAGGAGATATTAGAATTGTTTTCAGAAATAAGTAGGTGAGAAAAATACATTTCCTCACTATGACTTAATCACAAACAGAATTTAATCTTGACCCTACCTGGCTTTTGCTGGCAAAGCAACTTACAGCTGTCAGCTTGTTTGGACAATTTAATGCCTGTCCCCTTGTATGAAACAGACTTTTCAATGACTGCGTATGCTGGTGTGCTGCTGGACAGTGGGGAAAGGGGTGTTTTTTAATTTTTGAAGATTTTGGAACATGATACTGGTGGAAATGAAAACAAGTTTAGGGCTATCTAAACTGTTTTGGTCTGGCAAGGAGGAAGTTCTTCACTGGCAATTGATATAGTTCAGATGTTGGCATTCAGTTCTGTATGGGAGATCACAATGTGAACCACTGATTGATCAGCTGAGGCAAGTGTGGGGTCAGCTGTGGGAGCACAGGTGAAAGTTATGTAGCTGTGCTCCCTGGAGGGGTGGAGTTCAACTCCACCTCCTCTGAGACCTCATTTAAGGGCTGACCCTCACTGAGGCAGCATCTCGTGGAGATCGCTTGCCAGGGAGGATTGTCTCAGCTTTGGTGAGTTCCCTTTTCCTTATATCTTCTGTATTTCTACCATTTTGCTTGTAATTGCTATCCTTGTTAGTACCAGCATAGTTACTGCCAATACAAGTTCATAGCACTGTCAGGAAATGTGAGTGGGAAAGCTGTCCTCAACGGTACAGTCCAAAGACTAATTTGGGCATTTGGGGAAGGCTGTGTAGAAAAGATTCATGTCTTAAATGTGCCCATTTGCCTTCAATTCCAGAAGCAGAAGATGCTTTTTTCAACAAGGAGAAGGTGCAGAAGGAGGTGAAGGCTGCACCAACCGAAAATGCCACACTGAGCTGCGAGGTGGCCCAGGAGAAGACGGAGGTGAAGTGGTACAAGGAGGGGAAACTGATCACCTCGAGCAAGAAGTTCAAGGCTGAGTCAGAGGGCAAACAGTGTTGGCTGGTGGTGAGCCAGGTGGAGAAGAAAGATGCAGGGGAGTACAGCTGCGAGGCTGCTGGCCAGAAACTCACCTTCAAGATTCATGTCACAGGTAAGACAGGTGTTGTCTGAAATACAGCAGAGATCAGTAAAGTAAAATCTAGTTTCTATTATACAGTGATCCAGTTGCAGTAGTCTGTGCTGAGGTTTTTCCCCTATACTTGATTGCCTGGGTTTGTAGCAAGTATTTGGATTTAGTATGGCACAAAGACCTGTTTCAGTCTGTCTGTAGAATAATAATTACTGATATATGTACAGTGGAAGCAATATTCAAGATATTATTCAAATCTCTCCAGTGCCTGAGATCCCAAACTGTAATTCTTGTTCACCGAAACATTTGACTAAGAAAAGTATGTGCAGTGAGGCTGGAGTGCATGTTCTACGTGCAGCCTTTCGTGGCAGGAGAAGCAGGAACTTCTCCTAGTAGTACACTGCCTTTTTCCTATGCCTTTATGTTGGAGGCTGCATCTGGATAGGTGAGTCTGCTACTCACAGTAAGAGACCTGGTAGAGCTGACTATTGCCAGAGCTCAAAGTAAGATAGATATCTGCAAATCACACACAAAGAACAAAGGACTGCGTTGGTGAGCATATTTCCTTTGTGCCTTTGACAGTCACAGTTATGGCAATGGTAGAGGCCATGAGGAGTCTGTTCAGGAAGCCAGGAGTACTGTTCTGGGTCATGAAAAGGCAGCCAGTGGTTTGACTATCACATGTTTATGTGTTTTGATGTTTCACAGTGGGTCTTAAGTAAAAGGAACTCAGGTTTTGGTTGCCTGCAGGACAGATGTTCTTTTGGGTTCAATATGTTTGCATAGTGACTTGCAACCATGGGACTGGTGTTCAAGGACCCTCTTGGTTCCTTCAGTTCCTAGGTTCTTTCTTGCCTAGATTTGACACTTAGTTTCAACAGAAGAGCTGATATTCTCTAGTGAAGGCTATTAGTTTGGGCACAAGTGGTAACCTAAACCTGTTCCAACCTGTACATACAAACCTACAAGATGGTCTCATTTCAGTCCTTCTGTTTTTCTTTTCTTCCCTCAGAGCCAAAACCTGTGTTTATAAACCAGGAGAAGGTGCAGAAAGAGGTGAGTGCTGCCCTGGCAGCAAGTGCTTCCCTCAGCTGTGAAGTAGCACAGGATCCAACTGGAGTAAAATGGTACAAGGATGGAAGACTGCTTGCCTCCTCCAGAAAGTTCAGAATGGAATCTGTGGGCAAAACACGGTGTCTGGTTGTGGAGCAGCTGGAGAAGAAAGATGCTGGAGAATACATCTGCGAGGCTGCTGGCCAGAAGATGACCTTCGAGCTGGAAACAACTGGTGAGCATTCAGAAATTCTCAGCCAGGATTTTGTAGCCTTGTTTTGAACTGGGTTTTAGGGTGAAATCTCAGTTTTCTTTGCACCTGACAGTGTGAGAATTTGCTCTGGCCCTTTGTGTACCTCCCCGGTGCTCAGCTGTTCCTTCCCTTACTTGGGGATAACATCATTTATTCAAGGTGATGTCCAAACGGGCTTGTTAACAGTCCTCTGCAGTGCTTTAAGCTGTCATATGTCAGCCAGAATTTATGCGTGTTCTATAGCCATTCCTACATGTTGAAAACACTGCACTGTGCTTAAGCGTCAGCATATGTTCCAGTAAGTACAGTTCCATTAATTCTAGGGAATTGGGTGAATTAAGCATAGATCTGAAGGCTGCCTTTGCCCAGTGCAGAGATGGAAGGACTAATGTAGATTTGACTTGATATTTTCCCTTCTAGGATGGGAAGGAGCTCTGTCAAAGTAAAAAAGTGGGCATTACTTCCCAGGGAAATAAGAGAAGTCTCATTATTCACAGGCGGTGAACTCTCATTTTCTCTCTCAGTCTGCAACCAGGCTGGGTTGCTGTTTCAGTACTGGCTGTTTTATGCAGGAACTCTGCTCCTGAGGTTAATCCAAGTTGTATCCAGGCCCTTCAGAAGGAAAGGGAAATAGCAGCACAGAAATATGGTCTGATTCTGACATAAATAAGTGCAGACCTGGAGAGTTAAAAGGGATTGTGTGATGTTCAAGGGACTTTGAAGCAAAGATGTCCCCTAGGTAAGATTTGTGGCTGACATTCCCCATACATTGTGGGCACACAAGCTAAGGAGAGACTAGTGATGAGCATGCAGAGAAGCCAATGGTTCAGACAGGTTTGTAGTGACACGACATTGTAGAGTTCTGTCTAGTTCTCCTTGGCATAGTTTGGAAAATAAAGATGAGGTGATGGTGGTAACCAATAGGGCTTCCTCAAGGTCAAGCCATGCCTGACAAACTTGGTGGCCTTTCATGATGGAGTAACAGCATCAGTGGATAATGGGAGAGCAACTGACATCATCTACATGGACCTGTGCAGAGCATTTGATCCTGTCCTGCATGACGTCCTGGTCACCGAACTGGAGAAAAATGGTTTTGATGGATGGACCAGTTGCAGGATAGGGAACTGTCTGGATGGTCACACTCAGAGAGCTGCAGTCAATAGCTCAGTGTCCAGATGGAGGGTGGTGTTGGGACCAGTGTTATTTAACATTTTTGTAGGCAACATGGAGAGTGGAATCAAATGAACCCTCAGCAAGTTTGCAGATGACACCAAGCTGAGCGGTGCTGTTGATGTGCTAGAGGGAAGGGATGCTACCCAGAGGGACCTGGACAGGCTGGAGAGGTGGGCCCTTGGCAGCCTCATGAACTTGAGTGTGGCCAAGTACAAGGCCCTGCACCTGGGTCAGGGCAATCCCAAGCACAGGCACAGGCTTAGAGGAGAATGATTTGAGAGAAGCCTCGACCCTGAGGAGAAGAGTTGGTGTGGAGGGAGGTGTCCCTGCCTATAGCAGGGGGACTGGAACTAAATGACCTTAAAGATTCAGTCAGTTCTATTGTTTTTCTACCCTTAATTTTGCTTGAAAGGTTTTAGAATAAATGAGATTCTGGTTTCCATGAAAACTGTTTGCAGGGAGCTCCATTGTAGCTAGTAAGTCTATCTTTAATTTCAAGGGCAATAATGCATTGACTGTGTTGAAAAGGGAAATGACTCAGGAATGGATGATGGTTTAGAATAAAACATAATCCTACTTATTTTCTATGCAAATATGTGTAAGGAAAAGATGCTGCACTCGGTTCTGGAAATACCCTGACAAATATGTCTCTAGTATTTCACAGCTGGAGATATCAAGATTGTTAAACCACTGGAAGATGTGGAAGTGAATGAATATGGGAGTGCATCTTTTGTCTGTGAGATTTCACATGATGAGGTTCAGACCCAGTGGTACAAAGATGACAACAAGCTGAAGGCTGATGACAACATCAGAATGCAGCAAGATGGTAGGGTGTAAGAGGGGGATCTTTCTCCTGAGTGGGGGGTGGGTTGGAGATCAAGCATATAAGACATCTGAAATGAAGTGAAGAGGGTTCAGAAGCGAGTTCCCCTTTTGTTTTGGGACTGAGGTTTAGGTGGAACAAGTGACATGGTGGGATGCTTAGTGTGGGAAGTGTGATGCTATCCCACCATCCCACACTGCCAGGAGCAGGTAGGAAATGAGTGCAGTTATTTCCAACGTGGGGGTGAACAGGGCAGTCAGTTCACCTCTCCAAAGAGGTTTTGTCTGACAGTGAGTGTGATCCTTCTGTATCAGGTACTTTGAAGGTGACGACGGCCACATTCGGTCAGTCCTTGTAGAAGCCATGTTTAGATTACACTTTGGTGGGGATGTGGACATGGGGGAATGGGTGGTTTCATTGACATGAGAGAACAGGCAGTGATGCTGTGAAACCAGATGGATGATGCTCAGCCTGGCCATGTGCCTCAGAGCTCTTTGCTCAAGGAAGCCAAGTGTAGTTGTGGGTTTGCTCTCAAGAGCACAGTTTGGTAGGGATGAGTTGGTGGCTGGACTAGATGACCTTAGTGGTCTTTTCCAGCCTTAGTGACTCTTTGGTTCTCTGCTTCAGGAAAGAGCTACTTGCTGACTTACACACGTGTCCAAGTCAAGGATGCATCAGAAATAAAATCTGTAGCAGAAAAGGCAGAATCTCGTGAATCTTGTGCCCATCTTACAGTTAAAGGTAATTATGCTTCTGATGATGATTTTGATTAAATTATCTTATGTTATAAACGAGCTAACATCCTTTGCTTGAATGTCAAGGAAGTTAAACACCACCAGGGCCTTTCACAGAAATAAAAACTCCTACCTACCTACCTTTCTGCCCACAAAATATCCAGCTTCTCTTTTGGAATTTACTTTTGCAAAGTAAGATGGATTATTTTCTTAGGAGGTTGATTTTCTACGTTTAGACTTCAGATTTGTGTTTGAACGTTGAGGGATAAAAAACATAGCTTGACCTTTTCTTCATTTTCTCTTGCTGTTTGAAAAGAACACAGGGTTTTGTTTTTTTTTTTAATATATACAATGTCAGGGTATATATATGATGTTAAGTGTGATAAAGAAAAGGGAGACATTTGAGTTAGCACACTACTCAAGAGTTCAGTCCCCAGCTTTGCCACTGTTAAAATTATAAGGGCAAGAACTTCCTGGAAAATGAATTTCTCCTAAGTAGAGTCATTACATTTGAGCTACAGAGACCTTTACTAGGTGAAAACTTGTTGTTCAGAGCTAAGTTGCTGTATTTAACCAAAGTAATTATCAATGTCCGTGTTTCAATGAACCTCTTTTCCATTTCGTAATGCGAGGAGTTTGATATTGGGATGGGAAGGTCATGGTTTGATTTAGATGTTGGACTGGGAATCAGAAGATCTGGGCTCTTTTCAGGTTGTCAATCTTATTGTCTGACTTCTTAACAACATTCTTTTCTTTCTATTATTTTTTAATGATGTTTCAAGGCATTCTGAGCTGATAGGTGTAGTGTTCATGTGCAGTAATGCTGACGTGAGTAAGTGGGGTGATAATGTAAGGGTTTTTTACATTCCTTCTAAATCTCTGCTTTCTCTTGTTCCATCCTTCTTAAAGAGCAATCCATTAATCTAGTAAAGGAGCTGTGTGATGACTATGTGACTGAGCCTGAAAAAGCCAAATTTGAATGCGAGATATCCATTCCTTCTGTGAAACCTCCCAAGTGGTATCTACGTGGGGAAGTCTTACAGGCTGGCAGAAACTTGATTATGCAGCAAGAAGGCACCATCCACCAGCTTGCCATAGCGATAACCACCACTGATATGACAAGCACCATTCAGTTCTCAATTGGCAAATCCAAATCCACAGCCAATCTGCTTGTCAGAGGTAACATATCCAGGCTTTGAAAACACTGCACTGTGCAAAGATCTGTTTGAATAGCTGTGATGTGCTTACTATTCAGATCTACAGAGCTGAGGTTTTGTCCTTGGCTATACCAAAGAAGTCAAATCAGGTGAAATTAATTGTATTTCTGAACTAGACAAGGTTAAGTTTGGTAGCACCTAAATTTGATGCAGTTTGTCATTGATTTCATCTGAAAGAAACTTGCAGGCTTTTTATCTGCTGTTGTCCCCAGCATAAGAGTCTCCATTCACACCCTAAAGTACTTGTTATATTTTCAACTCACTCTTATTTGAATAAAAGCCTCAACAATTGGGAGCAATTTAATAAGCACAGAACAAGAGCTGGACCTTGCATTTGGTAGATAATATACAGTATTACTTTATAGAAATGTAGTCAATGGCATTCCCTATAGACAATCGTTTGTTTTATCTTTAGAGTCGTTCAAAGAACCATTGTGAACATGACATTAATTGGAATGGAATACACGCAAGAGACTTTCCTCTTCTTCCAATTGTCCTCATCCTTTCTTCTCTTCCACCCCTGCTTTGCAGATTACCATATAGAAATCACCAGGAAGTTGGAGGACAAGACAGCTTTGGAACATCATTCTGTCATCCTGTCCTGTGACTTCAGGCCTTCTCCAAAGGTTGTGAAATGGTTCAAAGGCCACACACTCATCAAGCCCTCTGAGAAGTACAAGATCAAGAGGGATAAGCATTCAGCAGAGCTCAAGATTCTGAAGCTGAAGCCCGATGATGCTGGTGTGTACAAGTGCAAGGAATTGCAGAGACTGAGGCCACGCTGACAGCTGAAGGTATGAGCAGGGGGGGTGGTCTCTTACATGTCCTATTTCACCTCAGATTTCTCTTCTTGGGGTTGATTTCTGCCGTTCTCTCCTGCTAACTTTATAAATGTATAATCTTCACTGAGAAGATTACACAAAGATCATCTAGTCCAACCATTCTAACACATCCCAGTATGATTTATAGTAACAGTGGTAACAGTTCACCTTGTTTCCTCACAGCCCGCAATGTAGAAGTAACCTGCAGGATGTAGAAATTGAAGAGAGCTCTGCTGTCTTCTCCTGCGAGCTGTCCCATGATGACGAGGACGTGGAATGGTTCCTGAATGGCAGCCTCCTTTACACCAACAATTACAATGACATCAAGAACGTTGGCAATTGCTGCACACTGACAATGAAGCAGGTTAAGCCTGAGGATGCTGGCACAGTGACAGTGAAGTCAGACAAGGTGTCAGAAAGCGCACCTGAAGGTGATAGGTGGGTCTGATCACAGCCCTCCTGGATGTAAGTGATGCTAAGGAGCTCCAGTTCATTCTATTGTGCAGCAGTCCTGCTTCTAAAGCTGACCTCTCTGGGGTGACAAGTCATCAGAGGCTTTCTTCCAGTGGAAGGTTCCATTGCAGCAGATATCAACGAAGGAGGATGGTTTTGGTGTCCTGCCAAAGCATTCCATTGCTTTTTATCATTTTATTTAGCACAAGGAGAGTTACAAGAGCAGTTTCTTTTACTGCTTCAGTAACATGCAGTGTCAATGCTGTTGTCTCCAAGGATTTATGACTGCAGGGAGAGATCATTCAGTGTGTGTTTTGCCTCTGGGATGACTAATGACCAGGCTGTGAGCAACCTGATCTAGCTGTGAATGTCCCTTTTTATTGCAGGGGAGCTGGGCCTTTAAGGGTCTCTTCCAATTCTAAGGGTAATGTGATTCTAATCTGCTCTCCCCAGCAATTAAGTTCTTGTACTCTATGCGCTCAGAGTTTGAAGGATTTCCTCTTTCTCCTTTCTTTTGCATTTGGTGGAAGTTTTTTCCCCAGTATAAACATCTGATGTGTGAAATAGAAGATAGATAAAAGGAGTCAATAAAACAGGAAAATCAAAAGTGTTCAGCATCTTATCCTCTTAATCCTGTGGCCTGCTGTATGAGCTGTGCTCCGTGTGAGGGCAATGCCAGCTCTCCAGCTTTAGAAGAGCTGCATCCCAATTACTTCATATGATATCAGTCCCACCCACCGGCAATGCAGGCTGTCCCTCCTGTTCCCTGTATTCTCCTACTGATTAGTTCAGAATTCCATAAAGTGCATTCAGTCAACACACATGAAACCGCTTTAGGTTCTATATTGGTGTTGTCAGTACTGGTAAAGATTTATTTATCCCTCTTTAAAAATCTGAAAGCAACTGGAAATGTCTCAACTACTGTATCACATTGTTCTGTTTTGCCCTTTTAATTGCAGAGAAGCCTGCTGTCTTCATGAAGTCCTTGGATGATGTTTTTGGTGAGGAGCGGGGTGTGATTAAATTGGAATGCGAAGTCTCTAAAGAGAAGGTCAAACCAGTGTGGAAGGAGGACGGTGTTCTGCTCACTTCTGGCAACAAGTATGAGCTGGTACAGTCTGGGAAGACCCTATATCCCCTTATCCATGACTTCGAGAAGTCAGATGCAGGTTTCTATACCTGTGATATTGTCCGTGATGTTGCCAAATCAAAGGTCGGCGTTCAGGTTAAGTACTGTGGAAAGTAAAGGAGTGCTGAAAGCACATTCAGTGTGGTCACTATGTCTTACACCTATTCCCCCGTGAGCCTTAATAGTTTCTACAATAGAAGTGTATTACTGCAATTTAGCGCAGTGATGTCTGGAAAATTCCCATTACTTTTGATGTAAATGTATCTCATTTTGCCATGAAAATCACCAAACACATCAAGAATGTCCTGGAAATATTTCCTTTCTAAACATCCCTAAAATGGAGAAATGGTTTGAACACCAGTAGGGGTAGGATGGTAACAAATTAGCTAATAGAAACATTTAATTTCTTGTCGTAGGCAAAACCCTTTTTCTCACGCAGCATCCTAGAGTTGTCCTCTCTGTTAGGTTGTTCCCTCTGTAGCTCATTGAATCTTCATTGTGCTCCATGGACTGAGCTGCTCTAATTGTAGTTCTTCCAGAGCAAAGACAAGAGATTCACGTCTCTTTTTTTTTTTATAGCTTTCTGGTAATTCTGAGTGGAGAATGTCTTAGAGAATACATCAGTAAGGAATGCAGCCATGTTCTGCAAATCCTAAGTTAAAACACCAGTACTGCTACTCATGTCAGTCACAAATGCCTTTTCTCCATATAAACCTCATACTAACCTATCTCTTACCTTCCAGAGCTGAATAGTGGCATTACCAAACGGCTGAAAACCACTGAAATCCAGGAGGGAGAAGATTGTACTTTTGAATGCATTCTGTCCCATGAAAGCATTGATGAGTTCAAGTGGACACTGAATGGAAGCAGAGTGAAAAATGGTGGGCGATTTAAAGCTTCTAACGTGAGTCGGAAATATACTCTCATTATCAAAAGTGTGACTCCTACTGACGCTGGGGAAGTCGTTTTTACTGCCCGTGGTCTAACCTCCAAAGCCTCTCTGTCTGTGAAAGGTAATGAGATGGGAGAGATTCTGGGGTCTGATTCCTTCAACTGTCTTCTGATAAGATTGTTGTGAGAGCTAACTCATAATATGGTTAAAGTGAATAGCAACCTTCTACTTAAACCTCGAAGCACTGAGAATTTCTCTTAAAAATAAGTAAAAGGACAAAACATTTTACACAAATGTGAGAACTACCCAAAGCACTGGGGTAGTGTTGGAAATGGGCATCTCACTACAGCTTGTTCCATTAACAGTAAATCAGGAATGATCTGTTGAGGGAACTGTGGGAGCAAATATCCTCTAAGTATAAGCTGAAGGGATGGCCTTCACATCATCTAGCTGTACAACAAATTCCTATCTAGAGCATGTGCATCTGAGAGCATCATCCGAGGCTCCCAGTGTGATGAGTGGAGAGAAGAGAGAGGCAGTTTTCAGACATGGTTCATCATCCTCAATTGGGTAGATTTAAGAGAGAATAAATGCTGCCTGGAATTCTATTGTCTGTACTTTGCAGATTACTGCTGGCTGTAGGATGGCGTCTGTTGCAAGTGCCTCTCTAACTTATCTCCAGCATGTAGATGCATGTATTTTGAGAGAGGCATCCTACCCTAAGTGTATGTTACTCAAAAAGCAATGTTTTCTTCCAGGAAAACCTACTGAGGTTTCAAAACAGCTGGAGGATAAGACAGCAGCAGCAGGGCAGGACATCAGCCTGAGCTGTGAGCTGTCAAAACCGGATTTGAACATCAGGTGGTACAAGGATGGCAAAGCAATCAGAAAAAGCCAGAAGTACGACTTGCAGCAGGAGGGAAGGAACTGGGGCCATTCTGATCATCCATGACTCTACTGCCAAGGACAGTGGGGAGTACCCCTGTGAGACAGAGGACTCCATAACAAAAGCCAGGGTCACTGTGCAAGGTGAGTTGAAAAGCACACTGGGGATGGCATGTAGAGAAGTCGAGGTAAATATCTGCAGCCTGTGGGTGATGTTTTTCTCTTCTGTTTCCTTGAGCAGGATCAATTCTTAGTTTTCAGAAAATATGATGGATTAAAATCTTTTCCTTAAATAATCTGGAAACCGAATGATTCTCCAGTGTGATGTGGATCTGGGCAGCCTGGTCTGGTGGTTGGTGGCCCCTTGACAGGGGGTTTAAAACTAGATACTCTTTGAGGTCCTTTCCTACTCAGGCCACTCTATGATTCTGTGATCATTCTATGGTTCTGTGATCTTGGTTGTTAGTGAGCCAAGAAAAGATGGCAATCTGAATTAGTCTATATTGAATATGTGTAATCAAAACTATATGCAGTTTATCAGATGAGATCCTACCAGCGCATGTATAATGGTATTGAACTTTCCAGATATCTACTGGAATTATCAAACCTATGTAACTGGGTGGACTCTGTGGACTTCTTAGATTCTTTGCATCTCTATGTGATGTTCTAGAAGTGAGGGCAAAGGAGATTCAGGACACCTCTGTATGCTTGAGACTTGTTCGGGTAACAAATCCCTTTGTCCCACACCCTCATCCCCCTCTTTTCCTTCCAGAAAAACCTAATTACTTTATCAAGGAACTTTCAGATCTGAAAACTGAAGAAAGTGGAACTACAGTTTTTTCATTTCAGTGCGAGAAATGCTCATACACCGTCATATGGAGGAAAGGCATTGCTGAGCTCAGGCCTGGCAGGAAATACGAGATGGCACAGAAAGGACGAGACCTGCAGCTGAGCATAAGAAATCTGGAGAAAAGTGACAGTGACATGTACACCTGTGACATTGGTGATGCCCAGTCCAGAGCCAAGCTGGTTGTACAAGGTATGTGTGAGAGCCATATGACTGCGCATCCTGTTTCTCCACTCCCAAGACATTATCCTGGTAGAATTTGTACATTTATGGCAGGTCTTTGGGGCTGCAGCTGTCTGGCCTGAATAGCGGTTCACAAGCCATGCACAGAGCGAGCTGCACGGAAAGGGAAAGAACTACCAACTAGAGCAGTGCCATTGAGAACTTTATGTATCATTTAAAAACCAAAAATGCTGATGTACGGTGAGGCTGGTGACCCAGAAATCAGTGTGAACTTTCTATCTCTGACCTTTCTGAGTTAAAAATAGTTCTCTAAAGTTCTAGGCAAAAATTCCCTGATGCAGCATTCTGGGTAGTTGTCACGGTTTAAACAAAAATTTACCTGTGTTCGTGACAGGGGGGCCACAGGCAAGCGAGGTGCTAGAAGGAGCTGAACCTCAGTCCCAGCTACTTCAGAAGCAGCCCGAACCCCCTCATACACGGCTAAGATCTCCTTCTCAGTTTAAGCATAGCGCTCCTCAGACCCTTTATATGCTCGACTCCAAAATCCCAGGGGTCGGCCTTGGGTCTCTCCTGAAGCTCTTTGCCACAAACTCCAAGTGGGACCTTTTTCTCCAGCAGCAGTGTAGATTATGTTTTTCACATCCTGTCCCGTCCGTACTGGCCCCAAGGCCACGGCATGGGCTATCTCTTGTTTTATCTGCTCAAAAGCCTGCTGCTGCTTAGGACCCCATGAGAAATTATTCTTCTTCCACGTTACCTGATAGAGGGGGCTCACTATGTGGCTGTAGTTTGGGACATGCATTCTCCAAAAGCCCACTACTCCCAGGAAAGATTGGGTCTCTGTCTTGTTGGTGGGCGGAGACATAGCAGTGATTTTGTCAGTCACATCTGCTGGGATGTGTCGATGCCCATCTTGCCGTTTTACACCTAAAAACTGGATTTCCTGGGCAGGCCCCTTCACCTTGCTGCGCTTAATGGGAAAACCAGCTTGCAAAAGAATTTGGATTATCTGTTTTCCTTTCTTGAAAACCTCTGCTGCTGTATGGCCCCACACGACAATATCATCAATATACTGCAAGTGTTCGGGAGCATTACCCTGTTCCAAGACAGCTTGGATCAACCAATGGAAATGGTTGGGCTGTGCTTCCACCCTTGAGGTAAACAGTTCCAGGTATACTGAACAGCTCTCCAGGTAAAAGCAAACTGTGACCTACATTTTGCAGCCAATGGGATGGAAAAGTAGGCATTAGCAATGTCAATGATGGCAAACCACCTTGCTTCTTTTGACTCCAGTTCATACTGGAGTTCTATCATGTCTGGTACAGGAGCACTCAATGGAGGTGTGAATTCATTCAGGCCACGGTAATCCAGTGTCAGCCTCCATTCTCCATTGGCTTTACGCACTGGCCATATGGGGCTGTTAAAAGGCGAGTGAGTTTTGCTAATCAATCCCTGATTCTCTAATTGGCGAATTAGCTTGTGAATGAGGAGCAATGAGTCCCTATTGGTGCGGAACTGCTGTCTTGTACCACTTTGGTGGCAATTGGTACCACTTGGTCTTTTACCTGGAGCAACCCCACAGCAGAAGGATCATCTGACAGACCAGGTAAAGCTGACAGCTGCTTAACACAGTTTGTGTTAACAGCAGCTATCCCAAAGGCCCATCGATAGCCCTTGGGATCCTTAAAATATCTCATCCTAAGGTCATCAATACCCAAAATACATGGAGCCTCTGGACCAGTCACAGTAGGGTGTTTTTGCCAGTTTTTACCATTGAGGCTTATTTTGGCCTCCAACATAGTCAATTCTTGGGAACCCCCAGTCACTCCATGGATCTATATTGGTTGTGTCCCTTGGTGACTTGAGGGCATTAGGGTGCATTGTGCGCCAGTGTCCACCAAGGCTTTATATTTCTGTGGTTGAGATGTGCCAGGCCACCTAATCCACACAGCCCAGTATACT
Organism: Coturnix japonica; assembly: GCF_054131305.1. NCBI lineage: Eukaryota > Metazoa > Chordata > Aves > Galliformes > Phasianidae > Coturnix > Coturnix japonica. Next base: position 3,623,936 of record NC_140699.1, read on the forward strand.
CTATTGTCCCTTTCCCCGCCCAGGCTGTAGTCAGGGCCCCTCTATTGGTTACCTCGATGGCTTGCAGCAACTGGAACTTCCCCCCTTTTGGGGCATGTAGCCCTGTCTTTCATGTCTCATGTCCAGTTCCACATGTTGTTTGAAGCACCATCTTAGAGGCAGCCTTTATTTCTCCAGCCCACCACTCTCTTGTACCACGAGAGCTCTCCTGCTTCTCGCTGTGATGTGAGACCAAATGGAAGGCCCTGCAGAAGTCTGGGTAGGTGATGTCAGTTGCTGTTCCTTTCCCCAACTGGTGCTGGGAAAAGCAGGGAATGGGACTGGGAGACATCCCGGCGGTGGGATCCTGCCTAAGCAGAACTGAATGGCTGTTCTGATCCATGTATTTTAACCTGAGTGAATCTGAAACTAATGAGGGAGGTGAGGGACCTGTGGGAAGAAAATGTATGTGCCGCAGTTTGTGGTGCAAGGTGTTCTAGGAGCTGCTGGTAACAGTGCCCAGAAGTCTTCCTTTTTTGACGGGGAGAGGATTAACAAGGTTATTTTAATGAATCTATTTCCTTTCTGTTCATCTTTCATACTACCTCTCAAAAAACTGTCTGTGGATTCTGTCATAGTTTTGTGCTGTTGCTGTCAATATTCTACATCATAACATCATGTGCAGTATGAATCATTAATTGAGGGTATAAATAGTGGAATCATGTACAAAGGAAAAAGGGTTAAAGAGAAAGTAAATTTATGTGTGGATTCTATGCATTCTCAAGTAGTAGTTCTTGCTAAAGAGAATTCGTGTGCACTCTGTGCTTTCATCTGCACAAAGGATCTTGTAATCATCTCTGTCTGTGTTTCTTTTAGACCCAGAGATGGAGCAGAGAGGAACACAGACTTGGGTGGATCTTCATTCAGGAGCAGGGACACGTCATGCTCATCTGAGGTGTCTGGCTGACAGCAAGAGCAGAGAGGTAAGTTTCATAGGGTCGCGTGCCCATTTTATTTTTTTTTTCATTCATGATGCATAGAGGCGTTCCCCAGACAAAGTGAGCATTTCTCAACTGGACTTTCTAGAAATGAGCTAGGCAGTGAAAATGGGTTTGAAGCATTCCTAAGAGCCCCGCAAGAGAATGCTGAGAGTTAATCTGGCACCCTCCTTTGGAAACGTCCGTTGTTTGTCAGCTCTTCAGCTGTGCCCTAACACCTCCCATTGCGCTGCCACACCAGGATAGAATTCCAAGCCCACACTGAGTCCTGGAATGTTGTGGTGCCGTGTTGGAATCAGATGTGACCACGTGGTCTTGGCTCCCCGCCTTGTGGGGGGTCATGGTGGACCAGGCTGTTGGCCGTTGGTGATGTCATAAGCGGCTGGAATGAGGGGAGGAGCGGTGCGTTCTGTGTTCCCTTGTGGGTGAGCTAGTGGTCGGAGTGGTTGCTTGATTTGTTGTTCTTGTGCGTTTAGTGTCGTTAGTGCCGTTAGTTAGTGTTGGCAGTTTTAGTGTTGGCAGTTTTGGTGTTGGCAGTTTTGGTGTTGGCAGTTTTGGTGTTGGCAGTTTTGGTGTTGGCGGTTGGTGTTGGCGGTTGGTGTTGGCGGTTGGTGTTGGCGGTTGGTGTTGGCGGTTGGTGTTGGCGGTTGGTGTTGGCGGTTGGTGTTGGCGGTTGGTGTTGGCGGTTGGTGTTGGCGGTTGGTGTTGGCGGTTGGTGTTGGCGGTTGGTGTTGGCGGTTGGTGTTGGCGGTTGGTGTTGGCGGTTGGTGTTGGCGGTTGGTGTTGGCGGTTGGTGTTGGCGGTTGGTGTTGGCGGTTGGTGTTGGCGGTTGGTGTTGGCGGTTGGTGTTGGCGGTTGGTGTTGGCGGTTGGTGTTGGCGGTTGGTGTTGGCGGTTGGTGTTGGCGGTTGGTGTTGGCGGTTGGTGTTGGCGGTTGGTGTTGGCGGTTGGTGTTGGCGGTTGGTGTTGGCGGTTGGTGTTGGCGGTTGGTGTTGGCGGTTGGTGTTGGCGGTTGGTGTTGGCGGTTGGTGTTGGCGGTTGGTGTTGGCGGTTGGTGTTGGCGGTTGGTGTTGGCGGTTGGTGTTGGCGGTTGGTGTTGGCGGTTGGTGTTGGCGGTTGGTGTTGGCGGTTGGTGTTGGCGGTTGGTGTTGGCGGTTGGTGTTGGCGGTTGGTGTTGGCGGTTGGTGTTGGCGGTTGGTGTTGGCGGTTGGTGTTGGCGGTTGGTGTTGGCGGTTGGTGTTGGCGGTTGGTGTTGGCGGTTGGTGTTGGCGGTTGGTGTTGGCGGTTGGTGTTGGCGGTTGGTGTTGGCGGTTGGTGTTGGCGGTTGGTGTTGGCGGTTGGTGTTGGCGGTTGGTGTTGGCGGTTGGTGTTGGCGGTTGGTGTTGGCGGTTGGTGTTGGCGGTTGGTGTTGGCGGTTGGTGTTGGCGGTTGGTGTTGGCGGTTGGTGTTGGCGGTTGGTGTTGGCGGTTGGTGTTGGCGGTTGGTGTTGGCGGTTGGTGTTGGCGGTTGGTGTTGGCGGTTGGTGTTGGCGGTTGGTGTTGGCGGTTGGTGTTGGCGGTTGGTGTTGGCGGTTGGTGTTGGCGGTTGGTGTTGGCGGTTGGTGTTGGCGGTTGGTGTTGGCGGTTGGTGTTGGCGGTTGGTGTTGGCGGTTGGTGTTGGCGGTTGGTGTTGGCGGTTGGTGTTGGCGGTTGGTGTTGGCGGTTGGTGTTGGCGGTTGGTGTTGGCGGTTGGTGTTGGCGGTTGGTGTTGGCGGTTGGTGTTGGCGGTTGGTGTTGGCGGTTGGTGTTGGCGGTTGGTGTTGGCGGTTGGTGTTGGCGGTTGGTGTTGGCGGTTGGTGTTGGCGGTTGGTGTTGGCGGTTGGTGTTGGCGGTTGGTGTTGGCGGCGGTTGGTGTTGGCGGCGGTTGGTGTTGGCGGTTGGTGTTGGCGGCGGTTGGTGTTGGCGGCGGTTGGTGTTGGCGGCGGTTGGTGTTGGCGGCGGTTGGTGTTGGCGGCGGTTGGTGGTGTCGGCAGGTGGTGGTGTCGGCAGTTATTGCCTTTTTCTTCTCACCGTCGTGCGCAGCAGCTTGTAGGTAAGCTGAGCTGGCGTGGGATGGATGGGTGGGCAGTGAGGTGTTGAGAACTGCTGGCTGTCGGAGCTCACAGCACCGTATTGCTTACTCTTGACCATCAGACATAATTTTCCCCTGGTACACACGTTCCAAAGGGGGTATCAGTAAAGTTGGCACCTGTCCCGTGCTTCTTCCATTGTCTTTGCTCAGTAGTGGAAGCATTGTAAAGTTGCTGGGCGGACAGGCATCACGTAGCCTGAGACTCAGCATGTCTTGCAGCAAGTGGATGGGACAGTTGTGCTGTGTGTGTTATTCCATGTATGTCTTAGCCCTGCTCACTGACCTGCTCTTTCTCTCTCCTCTCCTCACTTTCCGCCCACTGCCTCGGTGCAGCTTTTGCTCTCATTCCATCCGAGCAAAGCGACAACTGCTGCAGATAGCTTGAGGTGATCTCACTGCCAGGTACGTGCCATGATTTGTCCCCCCACATGGTTTTGCCACATGGTATGTGAATGTAGTTCTGAAGAAGTCTGTCCATACTGTGCTGTGTGAATAGAGAAAACAGAAGTGTGTTTCTGCTCTGTTCCAGCTCTTCACGCTTGCTGTTATGGGTGCTGCGTGCAGTGAGATCAGCCGTGAGCCTGAGGTGGCGGCGACGGAGGTACAGTATGAAGCTCTGGCCGGTCTTTGTTCCCTGTGTTGAACCATTAGAAGGAGCTGCAGATGTACTCTCCTGCAGGAAAGAATGGGCCAAAAAGGGCCTGGCCAGCTGTCTGCGCCAGTGCCATTGCTGATGAGTCTGGGTAGAGAGAGATGCATCTTTGCATGGCCTGGCAATGCACACCAGGAAGGGAAATAACTGTGATGAGACGTGCAGCTCCTTCTGAAGTACTCCTGATAAGGATAGAGCGCATTTGCTGCAGCTTTCTCTGCAGATGTGCTCCTCACCTTGAAATCCTCCTGATTTGTCCTCATCTCCTGACCACGGCCTGTGCTCTGTTTTGCAGGCTGATAACATGCGGAAGCCGAGGCTGGTGCGTGCTATGTCATCTTTAAACGTACCAGCGATTGCGGCAGCCCATGTTATTAGGAGCCACGTCGCCCAGGGGCCGGATGAGCTCTCTCTGGAGGTAAGCAGTTCCAGGCGTTCCTTGTTGTTGTGCACAGAGAGTAGTATAGAGTGTGAACGCCTCGGGAATACTCTCATATTTTGTGTCGTAGAAGAAGGCTTTTGTTTTAGCTGTGCTGAAGCTGGGATTGATGTTTCAATCTTTTGCAGGTTGGAGACATCGTGTGCATTGTTGATATGCCACCAAAGGAGATGAGCCCCTGGTGGAGAAGCAAGCGTGGCTTTGAGGTAGGCACACATTTTTGACTAGAGAGCACAGCTTCAGTAGAGTCGGGAATCTCCGGTTGGAGCTGCTCTGCCTGCACAGGATGGCTTCTGGATGCAAACAGTTGCCCTGTGTCGGTGTCAGAGGACCTTCCCTTTGGCTCTGGGCTTGGGCTAATGCCCACCTGTCTTTTTGTTCTTATTACAGGTTGGTTTTTTCCCCGGTGAGTGCGTGGAACTCATCAGGGGAAAACTGCCCGAGTCCATCCTACATTCATTGCCAAAGCCAGGTGCGTATTTTACATTTGACAATGCGGGTTAGTAAAATGGGGTCTGAAGGTGGCTTTCAGGGGGTTCATTAATGCCCGAGTTGAGCAAGCTTAGAAAGAGAACTGCATTAAGCTCCTTGGGCACCTCCAGGGATGGGGAAAATCCGTTCTTGTGTGTCCTTGTTGGGAACATGCTTTCTGTTGTTACGTGTTCTGTTGAATGCGTTGCACTTGGCCTCGTCCAACCGAGCCAAGCCTGAAATGAACTTGTTTCTTTGTTTTGTTGCACAGAGCCAAAGAAACGGGGCAAGTTCATCTCCTGCCTTCGTTGCCCGTTGAAGGCCCGCCCCAGGAGAGCGAAGCAGCCGGAGCCTCCAACATTCTCGGGATCCATGTCCCTGCTTGACATCGTTGAGAGGTATTTAGCCAACAGGACTTGAGGGCTGAGCTGTAGGAATGGAAGCATCCTTTGCTGTTTGAAACAGAGCGCTTTTCTAAGCTGTGTTTCAGCAGAAACCAGGCATTGCCAGGAACAGGCAACTATTGGCAAGGGTTCGGTGCAGCTCTTCCCTCACCCTGCACCATGACTGACAGCATGCTCTGTTTTCTCTGCAGAATGAGTTCTCCCAGTAAGAGGGCAGAGTCAGCAGCTTGCAGTTGGCGTTCCTGCTTCTGCCTGGGCAAACCTTCCCCTGTGGCCAAACGCCAACTGCAGAGCAGTGCCAGGGAGCCCTCTGAAGCAGAAGTCTTGGTCCTGGCAGGTAAGCATGCAAATCCAGCTTTCAAAACACTGCTTGTCAGCAACACAGGTAGAATTCATGCTTTCAGTGGGCTTGTACATCCTTCTGGCATTCAAGCCTGTGCCTGACATCTTCAGTTGACTCCTGTCTTTCCCAAATGAGTCTCTTGTCAACACAAGAGCTGGACCTGCACGAGGATCACTTTCAAGGCAGTGACACTGTTGCTAGAAGCCTATTTGCTTCTGCCCACCATCACTGCATAGCCAAATGTCAAGAACCTGTTTCATGATTCATCTTGTGAAACTTTGACACTAACTGCTGTGCATCTACTCCTTCCTTTGTGACCTGAGCCTTTGTATATCTCCAAGACACCGGGCATGTTACGATGCAGCTTCCTGTGATTCCATCAATGAAGAACTGTTACTAAGCACAGGATGCTGCAGTTCAGATGAAAGCCTTCCGTATAACATCAGTTATAAAGAGAAGAATGCTATCATCGTTGAAGCTCTCGTTCATCCCATACCTGCTGAAGCTGCTGACCTGAGCCTGCCAGACTCCTCAGGCACCAGCCTGAACCAAGTGCCTTTCGAGGACAGCCCAGCCCAAGCACAGCACGAGTGCCCCGACAGCAGCACAACCATGCAGGCTCAGGTCAGCATTACAGAGGAGAAGCCAAACATCTTGGAGGGGGAGGTAGAATCAGGCCAAGAGTCCCAGGCTCCGGGCAACAGCACGACTTCTGAGACACTCTCGTCAGACAACAGAGAATGAGTCCCATCTTTCCTCCAGACCTCACACCCCCTCCTTTTTCCTATTGAATAAAGGCACGCTCGTGCTCAATCAACGCCTTGACTGAATTCTGAGTTTTCATTCGCAGAGATTGGGATGAGTACAAGAAACAGCAAGACAGCTCAGCTTGCAACGCTCTGGCTGTGGGGTGCGTGCAGGGACACTGTAACCATACAGGGAAAGGCTTCCACTGCTTCCTCAAGCTGTAGTCCAGCCCTGCTACTGCTCTGTGGCACAAAGCCCTGAGGGATGTTCCATATTGTTAACCTAAGTGAAGCCAGCTTCATGCACTGTGTTTTGTTGTTGCTGGGTGAGAGGGGGATGCACGTTGGTGAGAAGATGAGCATTGCTGGATCTGCCACGAGTGTCCCTTCTGCCTCTAAGAATATGTCCTAAGTAGGATGTGAACACTGCTGGCACTTCCTCATTGCACGTGCTTGGAGGATCTTCAGTTCTTGCACATTCAGGATGTCTGTCAGTGACTACGAGGAAATTCTCAAGTACTAGGAATTCCATGAAACAGTTGGAACGGGTAAGTGTCATCTTTGTACAGAAACAGCACGCCTAACAGTCTGTCTCACCACTCTAGAATTAATGTGAGAATAGATTAACAGCTCTTGTAAGTTCTCTAAGTCAGGTTTCATTTGTATAAATTTGAAATTCGTTTTTTAAACCAGTTGGAAATTGTAATATTATATTAGAGAAGAATTCACACTCAACTTTAAGCATCTGTGTTTTGATTTGTAGGTGGTTTTGCCAAGGTAAAACTCGGGCGGCATCTTCTTACTGGTGAAAAAGTTGCACTAAAAATCATGGAGAAAGTTTCTGTAGGGGTAAGCCAAAAGGCATTTAAATATGATAATATCTTCTGTTGGAGTTGTGGAGTTCTCAAGAACACGGGGGCAGGTGGGATGGTACATACGAATGCAGCCTACTGGTCCCATTGCCTTTTGAAAGATGCTGTAGAGCTGGAAAAAGTTTAACAGAGCACCACAAATCTTCTTCCTCGTTGTTCAGAGGGCAGTATTCTCTGGCTGTAAAATGGAGGAAGTTATTACGTTATTACATTACATTACATTATTGTTACATTATTACAGCAACTTTACCAAAATACCAATGAAAATGCTGAATGTTTTACTTTTCATTTTTCACAGCTCTGTTTCAGAATTTCTATGGGAGTGATGTCAGTCATTGCTGAGTTGATGTTGAATTGTGTACTGTCCCGTATGTGCTTGTTATGTTTCACAGCAGTCAGATGTGGTACCTGGTATGTCACAGTAGTTAGCAATCTCATCGCTTGCTTTTATGGTCTCTTAAGGATGACTTGCCTCATGCTAAAACAGAAATTGATGCCATGAAGAACTGAAGTCATCAACATGTTTGCCCATTGGATCACGTAAGAGAGACACCAAAGAAATATTTATAGTCATAGAGGTAAGAAATAGTTTCTGCTTTCTGTGCTGTCATTGTTACTTACCTTTCTCTGATACTCTCTAAATGCATTTTCAGATAACCTTATCTTACAGGGAAGCTGTTTGATTGCATTGTTTCTAAGGACCGCCTTTTGGAAGAGGAAGCTCCAGTCTTTTTTTGACATATTGTTTCAGCAATTGCTTATGTTCACAGTCAGGGTTATGCCTAGAGACCTCAAACCAGTGAGCCTGAACTGTAGTCAGTCTTCCATAAATAATAATGAATGTGTTTTTATTTTTCTGTTGGGAGAGAAAGTTACAGTACTCCACTCCATTCCAGTGGATTGCAGGAGAGAACTTAAGGCGGGAGAAGTAACACAAAGTAGAACTAATGGGTTGATTGAATTGATAGAATTATTTACTGAGATAAAGGATAATAGTTATGATGAATGCAAAAGCAATTGCTCACCACCTACCAATCAGTGTCCAGTTAGCCTCCTAGTAGTGGAAGAGATTGACATGAAGTTCTACCCCCTTCAAAACTCCTTCCACAGTATGTCATACAGTATGGAATATCCTTTGGCCAGTTTAAGTCAGCTGTCCTAGTTCTGTTCCTTCTCACTTCCTTGGGCTCTCAGCTGAGATTGACTGTGGCTCTGTACAACGCTGCCTGGCAGCAACTGTAAGCATCACTGCGCTATCTCCATTGTTTCTCTAGAATGAAAACGTAGTATTAAATCAGACACTGAAGAAAATAATTCAGTTCCAGCTGAAACTCAGAGAATAACTTGTGCTTAGGATTCTTTCCCTACAGGAAATGTTAGATAATTATTGCTATTTGGTACTGTGTTGTGTAGCTGAGCTGGATTTTGTTATCCTTGAAGAAGTATCTTCCTCTGAAAGGGGAGTAAAACATGATGCTCTTAATGAGCGGAGCAGAGACACAGATCTGATCTGAGTGTTGGTTTCCCATTTTTGTGATGCTCTTTGCTGCAGTTTGTATCTAGAGAGAAGCCCTTGTGGTGTCAGTCTGTTGTGTAACCTGCTCTAGTTTTGTGCCTCAAGGAAGAGTGATCCTTTAAACAAATGGTGGCTGTACAGAGGGTATGGGGTGAGATGCATTCCTCTGGCCCCATCCAATGGATTTTCTGTCACTGAAGTCTTGAAGCACAGGGTAGGTACTGGAAGGCTTGAATATTTCCTCACCAATAGGTTAGAGCTTGGCATTTTGTAAGCTGCTGGTATCTCTCAGTAAAGCAAATCATTACAGCACGAGCATTTTCCTAGGCATCTTATGAAATCCCTCTATCTAAGGCTACTGGAAGGCACTCTGAACAAAGATCATTCTCCCCAGCTTCTCTTCTCTGAGTGGGAGCTTCAGCCCCCTGCACAGGCTGGAGGTCATCCCCAGAACTTGCTTCAGGTTGTTATCCTTCCTGGCCAAAAACCAGATACAGTATTGTAGATGTGGTCCAGTGAGTGTTGAAGCAGGAATGACTTGTCGTGGTCTGGTTGTGCTGCTTTTTAATGCAGCTGATGATCTTGTTGTACTTCTTTTCTGTCAGAGCACACTGCTGGCTTGCATTCAGCCTGTGGTCTCTCACCACTTGTCCTCCTAGTTCCATACAGTTCGGTCTGTTCATTAAAATGTTTCAGTAAGTTGGTCTGGTCCTACGAAGTTGTATGACTGCAGTAAGCAGTGTACATGGTGCGCTGTGAGTACTGCACACATTCCTCTTGGCAGCTTGTGGAACAGACATTGTGCATTGTTTGGATTGTGTAAGCATTCCTGTTGGTCTCTTGTGATGCTTACCTTCTTAGAGCACCTTTCCATGTTTGGCTCTACATATTTTGGTACCTTACTTGTTCTGTTTGGCTTAGCCGGGAAGGTCTTCTTCTGAAGCATCCTCAGTCTTGGTCTGGGCAGCATACTTAGAAATGACATGGACGTTACATGAGTGGGTGATCAAAGGGGGAAAGATCTCACCTTTCTGATCTGTTTCCTTTTAGAAGACAGTCCTGGAGAGGATTTGCTTTCCTTGTTTCCTGGAGACTTGGATTCTTAGATGGTTTTGACTGCAGCTATTTCTGATGTTAATTCCTTTTTCTGTACTTTAGTAGCAAAGTGCACGTGGAGTGCTTTGGAATTGTCTGAAGTTGCCAGGTTGCTTGTGATCACATATGTAACGTGGAGTTATGTGTGGTGCCAGTGATAATTCAGTGTGATGAACTTGAAGGCTTTCAGTAGAATTGCAGCCCTAATAGAAACAATGACTTGAACTCTGGAATTCTGTGTAAAATCATTAGCTAGCTTGTGGTCCGGGTCTTCAAACCAAAGGCTATGAGGTGCTGCTCTTGTTGACACAGGCTGTGAAAGATGACTTGAGCTCTAAGAGTAATTTCCCTTCTGCTCTTGATATGAACGTCAAATCCAAAATTACAGTATTAAGAACATAATATAAAAGTTTTTGCTGCTGGCTTGTGGACCTGCATTAGCTCTTAGCCATAGTTTGGAACTTGCAAAGCAATCTTATTTAGATTTTAGTGATGAAATCTTTTGATGAAATCTTTCTTTTAATTCTGCAAAAGAATCTCAATGGCACATTTCTTTTCAGTCTGAAAAGGCTCTGACATAATGAAGATGTGCCAGACTGCAGCCATGTGCCAGATGTGTTTGGATCCATGGAATTTTCTGATGTAGCTTCAGTGTTTGAAGAATCTCCGCTTGATCTAAATACTCAGAGAACAAAGCAGGTGTGTAAAGATGTAGTGCTAGTTTCTTACAGAAAAAATATAGCACTTAATCCAGAAATTTACTTCTCATTGTATATAGTGCTTACTCCATACTTCAGTATCTAGTAAACCTTGACCGAAGTAAGATACAGATTGAGCAAAGTATGTTAAGCATAAATTTTGGTGCCTTCTACCTGTAGGCCATGGTTCATTTTACAAGAACCCTAACTCCAGTGTTTGGTTTGCACAGAAATAGCAAGCAAGGGAACAAGTAAAGGAGTCAGTGAGGATTTTAAAACGCAATGGAAAGTGATAAGGCACAGTTGATAAGATTTTGGAGTTAGGTTGGATGTACGCAGAGCTTTAAAGAGGAAGAATCTTCAGGAATAGTCAGCATGGATTGACCAAGGGCAAATTGTACTTGACCCACCATTGCTAGGTGAGCTTCTGCTTTAAAGCATCAAGCTGCATAAAGAAGGCAGTTTTAAAAGCAAGCTTACCAATTCGTTTTTAACCAGTGATTTTTTCAGGAAGGAAAGCTTATAGATGCTGTTTGCTAATGGAAGATGGAGAGAGGAAAAGCAAGAGAAAGGCATGATGTGTGCATAGCCACCACATCCCATCTGCAGCGTTCTCCCCCTCTGCAAACGAGGAGCAGCTCATCAAGCTTGGCCTGGGCCATGGAAAGGGAGCGTGCTAACATCTGGGCCAACCCAAACGAGTTAGTTCTGCAGGTTGGTTGTTTTCTGCTGTTTGTCTCACGTCCTGTTGCTCAGCGGTAGATTTGTTCATGTTCAGTGCCAACAGGAAACACCCAACAGGTGGGGTTTGCGGAGAAAGAGGTCCTGCAGGTCTTGTGTGACACCCATGGAACCGTAGCGAGGCTGCATGTGTGTAAAACACCAGGAATCAACAGAGGTGTGAAGGTGAGCTGTGGGCTGCAGTACCACAGGAAGGGATGTGTGTGCTCTGGGTTTGGATGCTTCTGTGTGTTTTAAGTGACTGAGATACCACTGCTCAGTCTGTTTGAGTGTATAGAAGAAGTGTAACATCCATTCTGATGGAGTATTGTGAACGGAGCCCTGTGGGTTTGAGACCTGCCTTTAAGCTTGTGGGCATCATCCAGGAGTTGGGGATGGGGCAAGGGAAGTTGGGGTGAGGGATGAAGCGTAGGAACAGAAACTTCTTTGGTCCATATTAACTCCTCCCTTTTTTGATTAGGAATCGATGTGGGTTTCTTTTATAAAGAAACAGACTCATTGTGAAGCCTGTGAATGAATTGATTCACACCTGCTGATTGGTGCTGTTCTCTACAAGGAGCTTCAGTGGAAATGGACACTTCTGGTCCACTGTCTGGCCCCCTCCTATGTGCTCAGATCAGCCAAGTTGTCAAGGCCTGGCTCTTGGTTGGTGAGTTGTGCCAAGGTCAGAGAGTTGGATTTTCTGGGCTTTGAGACACGTCTTCAAGATGCACATTGTGTTATTTCTGATGTGTTGACCTGTTGAGGTCCAGCCCCAAATGAGGATTCAAGTACTACCACAGCAGGAATGGTTTAGATTGGAACTGGAATGCAGAAGGTTGGAGTCAGCAGGAGCAGGGAATCGATCATCCCCCTGTACTTGGCACTGGTGAGTCCTCACCTTGAGTTCTGTGTTCAGTTCTTGGCCCCTCACTGCAAGAAGGACACCGAAATCCTGGGATATGTCCAAAGAAGAACACTGAAGGTGTGAGGTGTCTAGAGCACAAGTCTTTTAGCAAGCACTATCTTAGAGGCAGCCTTGATTTCTCCAGCTCCAAGCTTTGTGCCACAAGAGCTCTCCTGCTTCTAACTGTGATGTGAGACCGTATGGAAGGCTCTGCAGAAGTCCTTCCTTTTCTTGACTGTATTTTGTGTGGCTTTGGACTTGTTTTCATCTTCCTCAAAGCCCTCTGCCCAATTCTGTGTCCTTCTCTGCAGCCATGAATTCAATATGGAGCAGGTTCCTGAGCTCAGCGTCCAAGACATTCACAGCGTGAGCTCCCTGTGTAAGATGTATTTCAGGGAGCTCCTGAACCCTCTGCTGACCGAGCAGCTGTATGCCAGGATCTCTATAAGCTCAGGGCAATGTCTTGGAAATGACACGTACCAGTTCCCTGGCCATCCTGGTTAGTGGTTGTAGCAGTGCCCCAGCTCTGAGGTCTTCTTTCTGTTAGCCCCATGAGTCACGTCTTTGCCACATCCTGCCTCTCACTGATGGCACTTGTGGTGGTGCCAGGAGGTGCTTATTTAAGCTATTCACAATGGTTGTGAGAATTCCTTTTCCTTTGCTGTTCTCCTGCTATTGGTAGAATGGGGTTAATAGCAAAGTGGACTTGGAGACAAATGCCTGCTGCGAGGAGCTGCACTGTGCAATCAGGCTGTAAAGCTGCCCAGTGCTTGCACCGCTTGGCCTTGATGGCACGGGCTGTGTGTATAATCAGGAGGGGTGTTAACTCTTTGAAAGGGCCGATAATATCAGTTCAAGAGGAAATGGTTTTATGTTGAAAGAGGGAAGATTAACGTTGGATGTTAGGGGAAAGTTCTTTACTAGGAGAGTGCTGAGGTCCTGGAACAGGCTGCCCAGGGACATTGTGGATCCCCCATCCGTAGAGGTGTCCAAGGCCAGGTTAGATGTGGCCCTGGACAGCCTGGTCTAGTAAATGTGGAAGATAGGTGGCCCTGCCAGGCAGGGGGAGTGGAGCTTCATTATCCTTGAGGTCCCTTCCAACCCGGGTCATTCTGTGTTTCTGTGTTCCCCAGATGCCTCTTGGAAGGCATCAAGTCTGCCTCAGTGCTGACCACCAGTGCACTGTCCCCATGGGACTTAATGAGACACTTGGTGTCTCTGGCAGGGATCTGCTCGGTGATAAACATGCATGCTAAGAACTTAGCGATAGTGTGGGCTCCAAACCTCTTAAGGTAAACTTCTTCTTCCATTTCAACACGATGCTTAGTTCTGCTGTCCCCCAACCCAGGTGCACAATTTCTAGATGACAGTTTCTACTCACTTGTTTAGCTGGGACTGCTGTGTCTCTGATCATCCAGGAGAATTAGTGGCATCACATCAGTGGCATCGCTGTTTGCCCACTGCGGAAGTCTCCAGAGCCCAGCTTGACAGTTTTTGGCTACAGAAATTCAGACTTGGGGAAGTGACCTCGGGGAAATGACTTGTAAGATCTGCCTTTTCTTCAGATCCCAGCAGAGCCAATCTTCCTGCGCATGAAAAGCTGCTTGCATGGAGCTGCAGATACAGTCAGCTGTTGTGGAATTACTCATCAGCCACACAGATGTCATCTTCTGCTCCAAATCCACACCAGCCATGGGAGAGGGAGTAGGTGAGCATCTTCCTCCATTAGCTTGATCTAAATCTGACAGCTTCATCCAATCCAGGGCTTCTCCAAGACCTTTGAAAATTCTATTACTGTTGAGGAGACAGCAGGCTTCTGGGCTTAGATTAGAATATGGTGCCCCATTCCTGGATCCTTAGTGTCTCCAAACACAAACCTTACATGGAGAAAACCATCACTGCTGTTAAGATTTTTTGCAAGCAGTTGAAGCTTGATTGAAATGTGGCAGCAAAGCTTTCTGAAATCCCAGACCCCTAGTTTTTCTAGGATTTTTGTTTGCCTGTTTTTGATACAGTGAGCTGCTCTTAATTGTGGCTGTGTCCTTTGCCACGAGCATACCTCTGAGCACACGGTTATTTTGAGCTCCTCTTCTTCCAGTGTCTCGGATAAGCAAGTCTGAGAGAAATGCAGAACTGGGATGGCTGTGCTGCTGCTTCCTCCTCCATCTCACCTGTGGTTTTCCCTTGCAGGGCACAGTTCTCTGCCTGGGCCCAAGTCTGTGTGGGTGTCTCCATCCACAAAGCTGCTCACACTGTAGGAGGCACAGGCTGAGAGGAGAGGCCAGAGCAGCTCTCCTGTAGCAACACGGAGCAGCAAGATACAAGTGGAGGAAGGGCCTGCAGCTGTACTGAGGAACTTCAACGCAATCATTGATTTTCCATCTGAAAGGTAAAGAAAGAGGAATTCCCTTTCCAGCCCCTATCATCATTGTTCAGGTGATTTCTATTGGTTTATTTTTTGTCCATTATATCTCCAAGCACTCAACTAAAAAACAGTTGCACTATGGGCTCAGTTCAGCCACACAAGGTGCCTTTCCTTCCTGGTTGGGCAGGCAGTCACAAGATGCAGAAAGCCACGCTGGTGTCTATCCTGGCCTGTGCTGCCTGTACCTGGAAACACTGGGGTTTTCCAGATTTCAGGGCCACGCACCTGAAACCAATTGCGCTTCTCCTGTAAGCAGAGCTGTTGGTCGGACTTGCTGGCACTAGAAATTAAAGATGGCAGTGAGCTGAGGCCAAGGAGGTGTTAACGTAAGAGTCAGAGATGCTTTTGAGCTTCCCTTATGGCTGCACCATTTTCTCAGAAAGCAGTTACGCCTGCCAGCTCCTTTCCTGCTGCTGAGCCTTTGCTCACATGCTCCGCATCTTGCTTGACACGGTTGAGAGGAATGTAGCCAGCAGGACTTGAGGGCTGAGCTGTAGGAATGGAAGCATCCTCTGCTGTTTGAAACAGAGCGCGTTTCTAAGCTGTGTTTCAGCAGTAAGCAGGCAGTGCCAGGAGTAGGGAACTGCTGGCAAGGGCTCGGTGCAGCTCTTCCCTCACCCTGCACCACGACTGCTCTGTTTTCTCTGCAGACCATGTTCTCCCGGCAAGAGGAAGGAATCACCTGCTGGCAGTTGGTGTTCCTGTTTCTGCCTGCGCAAACGATCCCATATGGCCAAACACCAATTGCAGAGCAGTGCCAGGGAGCCTTCCAAAGCAGAACGCGTGGTCCTGGCAGGTAAGGGTGCAAATCCAGCTTTCAAAGCACTGCTTGTCAGCAACATGGGTAGAATTCATGCTTTCAGTGGGCTTGTACCTCCTTCTGGCGTTCAAGCCCATACCTGACATCTTCAGCTGACCCCTGTTTTCCCAAAGGATGAAAAAGGCTTTCTCTGAAGCCTTTGCCTCCATGGGCAGAGGAAGTTGGATGCTAACCCCTGTGTATCCACTCCTTCCTAGGTGAATCGAGCTCTTGTGAACCCAGAAGAGCCAGGTCAAGTGCTGATTGCTCAGAGAGTGCTTCCATCAACAGAGACCTCATGGGAAGCACAAGTTGCTGCAATTCAAATGAGAGCCTCCCGTGTGCCAGCAGCGACGGAGAGCATTGTTCAGGCACTCATTTCTCCCAGCTCTGCTGAAGGGGCTGATCTGAGCCTGCCAGAAAACACAGTCACCAGCCTGGACTGTGGCCTGGTGCCTTTGCAGAGCAGCCCAGACCAAACACAACCCGAGTGCCCCAACAGCGGCACCTCCAAGCAGGACGAAGTCACTGTCACTGAGGAGCAGCCGAGCCTCTTGGAGGGGGACTTGGAGTCAGGCCTCCAGTCCCAGGCACCCGGCAGCAGCACGAGCTCCGAGCCACTCTCTCCTCAACAGCAAAGGATGAGTCCTGTCTTTCCAAGTGACTAAAGGCACGCTCATGCTCAGTCAACGGGATGGGGTGTTGGAAGAAGAAATGCTTAGAAGAGAAAATTTCCAGTGTTCATTTTAAAATATGGCATTTTTAAAAAGAGAAGAAGATAGAATAAGCAGATGTTGACAGATTAAGGGCACCTCATCAAATTTTGGGAAAGTCCATCTTGAGGAAACTTGGATAAGAGCAGAAAATAACTGTTTATGGATATACCCAATCACTAAAAATACCACCCTGAGTGCCAGCTCATGGCCCCAGACCCTTTTCTTCATTTCAAGAGCTGTCATCACAGAGGGCATCTTCCTGAGCTGGAGACCCTGAAGTAAAAGAATCCTTGGTCCTCAGTTAGTCCATGTAACTGATTTGCCTCGGAGCTGTGAACGTCACGGTGCACTGCTGAAAAACTGGCAGAGTTCCCCTGGAAACCCTGATTTGAATTCAGCAAAGTTCATCAAATCCAACAAGATTCAGAGGAAATGTTACAGGAACAACGAGTTGATATTTTCTCTGAAACTTCCTGGTAGGAGCACTAGAAATGTGGTCAGAAGTCTTTGTGGCATATGTAGGCCTCTTTTAAGAGATCAACATCACCTTTTGCAAAACAGAAAGATGTGGTGATTCATTCACATGAATACTGTGTCTGAACTCCACTTGTACCTGCCAAAGATCCTGCTACCTTCTCAGCTCAGTGAAGATTTGGCCTGCTGTCTGCCCTGAATTATGGTATGGTCTTACCAGATTTTCCGAGTGAAATAACACATGACCAAACACTGCTCCTACTTCAGAATATATCCTGAGTTCATCCCACCTAATACAGACAGAATCATCTTATGCTCTGTTATTAGAGTATGAGAGATGGTTTGCATTGTTGACTAAACATACTTTTAGCACCATAGAACCATAGAATATCCCAGTTTGGAAGGAACCCAAAAAGATCATCAAGTACAACTCCTGGATCCACACAGGACTACCCAAAAATCAGACCCTGTGTCTGAGAGCACTGTCCAAAATACTTCCTGAAATCTGGCAAGCTCAGTGCTGTGACTACTTAATCTGGGGAGGCTGTTCCAGGGCCTAATCACCCTAAATCTTACTTCACTGATTCCTGAGAATTTCTTGGATGACCACGTTCCTATGTCATATGTATCCAGGTTAGATTGCATGAACCAAGCAGATCAATGTGATCTCATCCTCAACAATTTTGCATAAACCTAAAAGCACTGAGTTTTGTAAATGGGAAAGAAACACAAAGCAGACGCAGTTCTTATTCAAACTATAAAATGTCTAGGTGTTTCATGGGAAAAATAAATTTATATTGAACATATTTATATGTAAATTTTATTGTACAATAGAAATAAAAGAACATTAAAAACAATGAGAAACGTGCTGTTGTTTTATTCGTCTTCACAATGATGATGAAGAAAATTAAGTACAGAAGGATTTGGCCCAATATTCACTGACTTGTGTTGTCCCAGATTAGACTTCTCTAAGTGTAAACTCAGAGACCGAAACTACTGTCTTGATGTTCAGATGTCCTTTGCCCAAACCAGTGGGGTTGCTCAGGTGTGTGTAGGTCAGTGGGTATGTGTGCAAGGACGAGCATGCACATATATGTGTGTGCACAGGGGTGTGCAGAGTGTTGGAGCTGCACAAGGACATTGTGGTACCGGTGTGTGCGTGCACTTTGGGAGTGAAAGGAAGGGGTTACACATGTGTGTCTAATGTCTGGACTGTGGAAGCAAAGAGGCTGCAGTGTTGTTCTCTGTAGGAAGAGGCCAGTAGTTGCCCCATGTCAGACAGAACCAGTTCAAGTGCTGGCCAAAGCTGAGTCAAGGAGTGATGCTGCTGGCACTTCTGTGATAACTTTGTTAAGGAAGGTTCAAACCACTGCATAGCATATGTGAGAGCTATGAGCAAGAATGGTGTGAGACAAACAGCCCTGCAGTCACCAAGGTCAGTGAAGAAGGAGGAGAGGAGGCTTAGTGGACATGGTGGTGATGGACTGATGATTGGGCTGGATGATCTAAGTGGTCTTTTCCAGCTCTCATGATTCTATCATTCTGTGACAGGTGATGTTAGTTTTGTTGACAGGTTCAGCAAGGTGAACTGGGACCAGAGGTACATCCCAAAACCTTTGAGTTGCTGGACTGGAGATAATCTTCCCAAAATAACTAATGAAAATAGTAGAACCATAAAAGGAATTTCTTTCTCACTACGAGAAAAAGGGAGGGATCCTTTGGCTAATGAAGGCCTGATTTGGCAAAGCCAGAGACAGTTTGCTTTGCACCACATTTATTTGACTTTCCAGAATGGTGTACTTACTTTCCAGGTATTTCTAAACAGTGGTTTTTTATTTACAAACATGGCTAACAGCAGGTTAAAAATTCTTTCTTTTCTTTGTTTCCTTTCTGCTAAGAATGAATGAATTTAATGTAGTCTTTTTCTTGCTTCCTTCTTTACAAAGGAGACAGCTGCTGCATCATGGCAAACAAACATTCAGATGGTTTGGAGAACAAGTCCTTACACAGACTACAGTGTACAGCAATAAAGGGCACACACAGCAACATGCAAGACATTCATTCAGCCTCCAAACACTTCTCCCTGTTGACCAATTCAGAACATATTAAACCATTTAAGAAGGGCATTAAGCTTTAGAGTAGATGGGATGTTTTATACCTTGTAGTTTTCTCCAGCTCCCATAGTAAGCAAGGAAAAACAGAACAATAGTAATAAAAACATACACACACAAAGCAAACAAACAAACAAACAAACAAGCAAAAAACACTGACAGAAAAAGAATATACCTCCCAGGGTGTCAGGATCCTTTATATCTAATCCTCAAGGCAGAGGATGAAAGCTTTGTCTTTTCTAGGTAACTTGTGGCTAAGACTGGGAGCTGGGAGGACTTTATACTTTTCCTGACCAGGTGCTATGTAAACTAAATACAGAAAATAGTCAAATAACTATAACATATATAACATATATATTTATATGTAGGTATTTTAAAATCCCAGACCTTAAGCCTGAAGTTCCTTGAATGACTGGAGCTTTTAAATAGTGTTTTGATAGAAATTCTCTCAGCTATCTAAGAGTGCAGCTGGTCAAATCCACAAGCAAGCACGAACGATAAGCTTCATTTATAAGAGCAAACACAGAAGAACAACATGGAGGGAATAGTTGTTAGTTTCTTGAGTGAACTAACCCAGGCACCGTGTAGCCTCTACTATTGCTGTTCCTGAAGGAGAATCTGTTACTCCCTTTATTTCTGAGCTTCACCCACCTCTACCACCTCTCACAAGAAGTGTGTTTTGGGGGAATATTCATATGGAGTCGAAAGGAGCTGGCTGTTCTATCCAATCAAGAATGGGAAGGCATATGACCTGTAGATTAGAAGATAATCCAAATATGTCACAAGAAATCTCTCCATTTATTTTAACAGCTCACTTGGAAGCTGTGGAAGAATTATCACCTATTTATAAACAAGATAGTGAGAGATAAAATTCCATTGTACAGTGAAATCCATGAGATAACAAAGACAGAAAGTCAGTAAGTCCATCTGCCACAGCAAGCTCTGAGCTGGAAGCACTGATCTCAGATGCATATCAGCTACCATTTAGTTATGCTAACTGCATGTTTATACCACCTGTGCATATAGACCTGGTATGGCTGAGTCCCCAAGCATTAGCAGGGAGAGCGAAAATGACTTTGTAATATTATATTGGCGCTTAGAAATTCAATTTGAATATTGCTCCCAACATTTATCTAGTTCCTTCCGTTGCTCCTTGTGGGGCATATTCTCCAAGCCCTTCACAAGCCTTGTTCAAGTCATTAATCTCTGGACAACTACATGCCTGCAGCTCCCCTCGGGAATTCCTTAAAGCTGCAGTGAGACAAGGCACACAAGAGAAACTTTGCTATGCACAGCAGGCTGAGCCCTCCTGCAGTCCCAGCTATGGAGTGCTCTGCAAAATCTGTCTCTTTTTGCTCCTGATGTGCAGAGGTTTGATCTGCTTTTGCACCAGCAAGAGAGAAGTGGCACCTCACACTTATATTTCTGAATATTCTTGCTGCATTCAGTGGGATGTAAGCAATAAATAAATAAACAAAATAAAAATATTATTGCTTTGGTTCTCAAAAAAAAAAAAAAAAAGAACTGCCCAGCTTAATTTTGCTCCAGATCCTTCACTGCTTTGTTGCCTTTCACTGGACAAGATTTAGGGCCTCAATATCTTTCTTATAGTGATGGGTCCAAAACAGAACACTGATAAACAGACCGGTACTGTGATCAATAGAACTTGAGGAAGAAATTCATCTTTCATGAGGAGCTCCTCTTTGAACAGCACCAGGAACTAAGACAGGTGTTTGATTATTTCCTGCTATGAGGCAAAGATGGATCAGCAGATACAGCTGGAATCTATCTCTCTCCTCCCCACTTTATTCCCCACCTTCAATTCTTTTTGGAAAGGAAATGCTGCAAATCTGGACTTATTTGGGAAATCACCGTGCACACAATGAAGTGAGAAAGCACCGTGCACATGAACAAGGCAAGATCCTGGATCAAGCTTTCAGTGGAAGGGAAATGCCTGAAAGGATTGAGCAAAGTCCTGGCGAAAAATACCTGGGGTTCCTGTTGGTGGGAAGCTGAACATGAGCCAGCAGTGTGCTCTCACAGCACAGAAAGTTAACCATATCCTGGGCTGCATCAAAAGAAGCACGGCCAGCAGGGCAAAGGAGGCGATCCTGCCCCTCTACTCTGTGCTGATGAGGCCTCATCTGGAGTACTGCATCCAGATGCAGAGTCCTCAGTACAGGAGAGACATGGACCTGTTGGAGCATGTACAGGTCACTGATACATGCCATAGAACTGATTCAAGGGCTGGAACACCTCTCCTATGAGGACAGGCTGAAAGAGCTGGGGCTGTTCAGCCTGGAGTACAAAAGGCTCCACGGTGACCTGAGAGCAGCCATGAAATCCTTAACAGGGGAAAGTAGAAAGAAATACAAATAAAAGAGATTTCCATTAGGATATTTAGCAACACAGTCAGTAAGGGAAGTCAGTAAGGCACAGATGATTTGCTACATACTACCAGAAGAAGAAATAAATATTACAATTCAATGGTAAATTCAGTTGTATTCACTTTTACTTCTTCATAGACTAAGATCTGAATACATAGAAAACCAAGAGAAAATTTATTACAGGGATTATAGCTCTTTCATTAAAAATGTCTGAAACTTAATAAAGAAAGTCAGCCAGGGATGGATTTATTGACCATATCAAATATGACCCCTGACTTCAATTCTTTGTGTTGCTTTTTACAAGGAAATGTTCTCTTGGCAGTGGGGTCAGCATATTTGGTGTTGAAAGATGCTGTAGAGCAAGGACTGACTCCACTCAGACATCAGGATGCCCAGGACAAGTAGGGTCCCCAAAAGGGGAAACTACAAGCTGCCATCAACATCTCAAAGTAAAATCTCTTGGAGAAGGCAGGTTTGTGCAGAGCCAGAAAGATCATGAGGCTGCAAACACTTTCAAGGCATATTATGGTAAAAGCGAAGTTCTCCAGCACATGTAGATACCAGGAGGAGAGAGAAGGGGGTCCATGCACTGTCACTGTCTTTCCTCTGATATTCTATATAGTTCCATAGCAAATTAAATTCTTTGGCAGGTGAATTGCTGTAATAACAGAAGTAAAATAATAAAAAAAAGCCATCGCCTGGGCACAATGAGGCACACTGAGAAACAGTGAAGGGACAAGAAGGAGAGACCTCAGCTTCCTCTGTTGTGGGTCTTCAAAGTGCACCTGCAGCAGTCAGCTATTTTCCCTTATTATTTGGCTCTTTTCAAGATTTTCTTTGTGATACTGTTTTTATTTTTTTATTATTTTTATTTTTCTGTTTCCTAAGAGTCTCTACATGTTGTAGGTACTTCCCTCATCCAAAATTTCCTTTCTTCTTACGATAAAAGAATACAGATTATTCCCTCAATAATGGGAAAGGACAAATAGAAGCTGCTTCACCCCATCTGAGGTCAGGCTGTTTCCACACATAGGAAAATTGCAGGTAAGTGGAGGGGATTTTATCTAAGTGTAGGAACCAGGGGTGAAAATGTTGATTTTCTCCTCTATGAGAAGGGCAGAGCCAGCCATGCACACCCACAGAGCACAGAGCTTTTCATTGCTTCTTCATTTTTAAGTAAAATCATAGGGAAACTGTCAGACAATCAATGTGCAGAAGTGGTACAATCTCTTGAAAAGCCACTTATAGATCTGCAAAACTTGCAAAAAACAATTTTCTGTTTATCCAATTGTTTTCCCATCTCCAGATAAGACCCCGTGCTCTGATCCATTTTTTGTGCGTGCATCAACAGATTTACAAAAAGAAACAAGTCAGCAACTGGCAATTTATTCAAGGTGTTGAAAGTATCAGACAGTTGGTAGATTAGAAAGCAAACTGATTCCTCCAGAATTTCTTGGGGGACTCTCAGGAAATGGGATCCAGTAGGAGCTGGTCTGAAGTGGGGACTACTCCATTTCTAAGGAACTGTACATCAATGAGGAACTAGTTCAATGCTTTCTCAATCAAAGAAAAACCTGACTTCAGTACACGTCTGACCAAATGCCCAAGCTGTACAAACCTAAGTCAAGGTGTGAATGCAACTCTCTGAAAGGAAATTTTGTCATTTATTTCATTTATTTCATTAGTAAACATGGAAGTTTGGTGGCCCTTCCAGGCAGGGGGGCTGGAGCTTCATGATCCTTGGGGTCCCTTCCAACCCGGGTCATTCTGTGATTCTGTGATTCATTTCTCTGCATTGACAAGACTATCTTCCTTGTGTAAGCAGAAAGAAGAGCTGCTGGAGAGGAGCTCTGCTGAGAGGGACCTGGGCGTCCTGGTGGACGACAGATTGACCATGAGCCAGCAGTGTGCCCTTGTAGCCAAAAAAGCCAGGGGTGGGTAAAAGATCTAACACACATCTCTATGATGGGGGTGGCCCAATCACAAGCAGTGCTGCGCTCAGTTGTTCTGCTTGCCTGCTCCTCGAGGAGTTAGGAGAAATCTATGCCTGTTGCGTGTTCGAGTGCATGTGCAATGCCATGTGGAGGGCTTATCACAATAAAGATTGGCGGATTAGCTGCGTAGACCGGTCAGAACTCAGATCTGCGTTGTGCTTCCTGCGGCACCAAACGCCCAACAGTGGCGGTTCCGTGTATTGGCCAGCAGGTGGCAGCAGAGACCACGGAAAGAACGTCTGCGGGACAGACCCTGGGGATCCGTTCTCTTTTGATTATAGGGGAAATATATTGAAAGCTTCAGATTTCATTAATCTTTGTGGGAATCATATAATGTGCAACTCAAATCTACCTCTTCGTGCAGTGACTGCCTGTAAATTTGCTAGAGCCTGATATAATATGGCCTTGTGCTTTCCGCTAACTCACCTTCATTTCATTTTCATTACATTTGCTTGGTAGTCAGATTTTGGTGTGTGGATATTTTAAAACAATCTAACTGACATTGGCAAAAAATTAAAAATAATAAAAAAATGCACGACAGCATCAATTGTATCAATTTTTATAGATAAGATAAAGAAGAGCAGTTTTCCTTAGTTTTCTGTGCCTCTTTACTTTCTTACCCTCTCCCCTTGTGTGAGAAACTCTCAAAGTCAAAGATTTCTAGTTAGGCAAAGATGGCAGCGATAGCAGCAGTGCTTATTCATTACTGCAATACTGCGCGCACATCCCCTGTTGGCAAGGGAGAAATTGCACACCAGTCAGTGACATTAATTCTGTTCTATGCCCTAAACCCAATGCAGGTGATGCTCTCATGGCTCTCATTGGTTGAGCATCTCAGGCTCACAGACTCCTCCAGACTGTTGCTAGGATTCATTTCCATAGAAGGTCAATTACCAACCTCTTGTTTTTAGGTCTGCCTTGTACTTTTCTGCGGACAGAGAAGGGCGATGTTTCCAACAGTCAGTACATTCATTCTGTGCTTTGCTGGGCTCTACCCACCCTGCGTATTTATCTTGTGCTTGTCTCAATTCTACCCATGTCAGAATGCCCCCAGTCTGAACTTAACTCTGTTCAGCAACTTTCTTGGTGGAAAAACTACTTATACAGCTGTTTTACAAGAGGGTTATACATTCAGTTAGGGCCTACACTATGTACTGAAAATACTGGAAACTTCCACTGCAAAAACACAATCTACCTCTCCCATCTGTGCAGCCTTGCAGACCCAGAGCACGCCAGGTTATTTCTGCTTTCATAGCATTTGCATGCTGTAGGGTGAGCAAAAGGTTCTGCTGCTTGATTCTTCTGCAAGAGCTGCCTACCGGCAAATGGTTGCAGGGATGGAGGATGTGACAGAAAGCATTAGTCTCCACAAGAGCAGAGTTACATTCAGTGCAGAGTGTGAGAGTCAGGTTGGTGTGGAAAAGCACTGACACGCTGGGGATGATGCAGTGCTCACATGTCTAACACTCACAGACATTACTGTCAGAAGGATGGTGCTGTGTTGTGCTTCTACCTTTGGCAGCCCCTGGAGAAATGCTGTGGCACACAGAACACCTTTGTATTGCACTGACTGCTGCCATGCAGCATGGATTTAACACACCAAATCCAGAGGAGCATGACTGCATCTAACTGCCCTGAGAAAAACTACTGTAGCTGAAGAGATGAGGAGGCAGCTGCTCATCTGCAGAACAAGCAGCACTGCCAGACACTGGGCCAGGTGAGCACCTCCTGCTGCAGCGTGATGATGACAGGGCTGGAGATGATCTGCAAAGCCAGCTTCAAAGTGGGAGACATGAGTCAACATGGCAGGAGGACAGAGGTGTTAGGGAGCAGCCAAGGCATCAAAGAGTATCAAAAGGCTTTGAAAGGTATCACAAAGCAACAGCCAGGAAGACTGGGATTATCATGAGCAGCAACCTGGATGCTAGAGATTATTTGCTGCCATACAAAATGGTAGAGATCTTGCTGCTGACATCCCAAAGCCATGCAAAATGGGAACCCAGAGCTCTGCCTGCACGAACCCCACAGCCATAGCATTGCAAGCTGAGCTGCCTTGCTGTTTGTTGCATTCATCCCAATCCCTGTGAATGAAGACTCGGAATGCAGCCAAGGCGATGATTGAGCATGAGAGTGACTTTATTCAATAAAAGACAGGAGGGCTTGAGAGGTCAAGAGTGAAGATGGGACTCCTCTTGTCAAGATGAGAGTGGCTCAGAGCTGGTGCTGCTGCCTGGTGCCTGGGACTGGCAGCCTGACTCTAAGTCCCCATCTAAGATGCTCAGCTTCACCTCACTGATGCTGACCTGCTCCTGCATGGTGGTGCTGCTGTTGGGGCACTCGGGCTGTGCTTGGGATGGGCAGCACTGCAAAGGCGCTGGGTCACAATCCAGGCAGGTGACTGTGGTGTCTGGCAGGCTCAGGTCAGGAGCTTCAGCAGAGCCAGGAGATATGAGAGCATGAACGTGGATGAGCCCCTTGTGTCCATCACTGTTACCATGTGGAAGGCTGTCATCCGAATTGCAGCGATTTGTGCTTAATAAGAACTCTCCATTGATGGAAAGACACTGCACATCACTACTTGGTTTGGATCTTTGGGGTTGACAAGGGCTCGAATTATCTAGGAAGGCACAGAAACACAAGGGTTAGTGTCAAACGTTTGCAAGTTGAATCATGCAAGAGGTTGTTGATACTTGGTAATAGAGTGGCAGCAGGACGAAGCAAATAAGCTTGAAGCAACAGAGCCACTGTCTTGAAAGTGATCCTCGTGCAGGTCCATAAGTTTTGACTCTGCGGGGACTTCATATGGGGCAGTATGACATCACAAAGGGGTGATATGATGTCACAAATGGGCATTATGACGTCACAAATAAGCATTATGATGTCACAAAGGGGCACTATAATGTCAAAAAGGGGCATTATGACATCACAAATAAGCATTATGACGTCACAAAGGGGTATTATGATGTCACAAAGGATCGTTATGACGTCACAAAGGATCATTATGACATCACAAAGAGGCATTATGACATCACAAAGGGGCATCGTGACGTCAGAAAGGGGCATCGTGATGTCAGAAAGGAGCATTATGACATCACAAAGAAGCATTATGACGTCACAAAGGGGCATTATGACATCACAAAGGGGTGTTACCATCACCCTGCGCCCAACTCCTCTCTCCCTCCTATTGGCTCCTCTCCCACCAATCCCCGATCTCCCCTCCCCTTAGGCATTGAATTCTCTTCTCACTACCTCCTCCCAGTCCTCCCCTAGGAACAGAAACCATTCAGATTCTACAGCAAACTACAGCATCTGCACTGCAAGAGCTCACTGAACCACCTGCAACAATGAAACATGGTTTTGGAGAGTGGGTTTGAAAACACACCTTTAGACAGCTGTCTCCCTGTAGCCAAAAGGAAACCAAGCAGCAAAAGAAGAGTCCAGCCTGAAACATGCCCATGCTACTAGCCCAGGTTTTTCACAGTCAATGCAGAATCCATCCTGTTCATGAGGTGACAAATGACCAGTGGGTCTCCCCTTGCTCCACCCCTTCTCCTTCAAAGCCAGAAAAAGAAAGAAAAAACAAGCTTCTGTACAGCTGCCGTTATTTCTGACAGCGAGTGTAATCACAGAATCATAGAATGGCCCGGGCTGGAAGGGACCTCAAGGATCATGAAGATCAATCGCCTCCCTGTCCCTGCTGGCCATCCCCTCTTCTGATGGAGCCCAGGGGACCATTTGCTCTCTGAGCTGCAAGAGCACGCTGATGGCTCACGTTCTGTTTTTCATCCACCAGGACCCCCAGGTCCTTCTCTGCGGGGCTTCTCTTAAGGACTGCTCCTCCCAGTCTGTAGAAATGCCTGGGATTCCTCCAGCCCAAGTGCAAAACCTTGCACTTTGCTGTCTTGAACCTCATTAGATTCACCTAGGCCAACCTCTCGGTTGAGCTCCCTCTGAATGGCATCCCTTCCTTCCACTGCATCAGCCGCACCACTCAGCAAACAGCAGAGGGTGCACTCCATTGCATCATTGGTGTCACTGATAACCATGTAAAAAAGCACTGGTCCCAAGACAGACTCCTGGATGACACCACTTGTTATTGGCCTCCACCTGGACACAGAACCATGAATCACCACCCTCTGTCTGTGGCCTTTCAACCAATCCCTTATCCACCAGGTGGTCCACCTGTCAAATCCACATCCCTCCAGTTTAGAGATAAGGATGTGGTGGAGGGCCATGTCAAAGATCTTGCTCAAGTCCAGGTCAATGACATCAGTTTCCTTCCTTTTGTCCACAAATGCCGTCACTCCATCATAGAAGAGCACCAGATTGGTTAGGCATGGCCTTCCCCTGCTAAAGCCACGCTGACTGTCTTGGATCACATGCTCATTCCTTATGTGATCAAGCATGTCTTTGAGGCGGATCTGTTCTTCACCATCTTCATCACAGTTCTACATTTGAATCAAATAATTGGTGTTGCTGTCACCAAGAAAACCTCTTTGTCTTCTACTCCTGCTGCACTACTGTGCTTTCACCAGAAGCAAAGGGAGAGGCCACCTCCTAGATCCAAATTTTAAGAAACCAACACCCAATAGGTGTCATCTGAAGTAAAATAGCAGAGAAATTAAGATGACTCTTTTGCATCCAGCTTGGATCACTCCCTCACTCAGGCACACCACCATCAGATCAAGGAGATGCTGCCTTCAGCTTAGAGACTGTATGGGAAATCACAGCTTGAACCTCTGATTAATCAGCTGAGGCAAGTGTTGGGCCAGCTGCGGGAGCACAGGTGAGAGTAATCTAGCTGTGCTCCCAGAAGGGGTGGACCTCGACTGCACCTCTTCTGAGACCTCACCTCATTTAAACGCTGACCACCACTAAGGCAGAATCTCTTGGAGACTGCTCCCCAGTTGAGACTGCCTCAGCTTTCTGGTCAAGGCATCAACATTGGTCAGTTTTCCTTTGCTAATAATCTTTGACTATTTACCACCATCTTGGTTAACATCTTTTTACTAGCCACCCTTACAGAGACCATAAGGGCTTGGGCTTCCAAACTCTCAGCAAGCATTTGGATCAGACAGCTTCCTGCTGGGGAGCCCCCTGCATCACTGCTGCCTCCTCGTGTTCCGTACCCGCAGATGCTACAGAGCTCATTAGCATGGACTTCCTTCCTCCCCTCAGCAGCTGCTCCTGCACTCACCTTCATTCCTACTCAGATACCGGCTGCTTCCAGCACCAGCTGACCTGCAAGACACAGAAAGGAAAGGTGGGAGTCATGCAAACGCAGAAGCCCAAGGCTGCGTCACCACCACGTATGGCAGCCTCGGGAAGTCAGCTGCAACTACATCCTTTGTCAGAATGGAAACAGGCACCGTCAATTAAGTGTGACCTCTGAACTCATTGCCACCATCAGAAATAGGCACTGAAATCGCTCACTTCACTGCAGCTGGTTACCTCCTGATTTTGGGTAAATGCGGACACTGTCTTGAGGGCTACCAGAAAAACGACATCAACTTCATTGTAGGTGGTTAAGCTTGGAAGCTGGACTTGAGCAAGAAAAGTTTCTCAGCTCAGAATCACAGAATTATCAAGGTTGGAGAAGACCTACAAAATCATCTGGTCCAACCATTACCAATACTTCCCGGATAAATCATACCTCTCAACACAACATCCAAACGTTTCTTGAGCACTCCCATGGTCGGTGACTCCACCACCTCCCTGGGCAGTGCTATCCAATGCCTGAATACCCTTTAGGGGAAGTAATATTTCCTAATGTCCAGCCTGAATCTTTCCTGGCACAGCTTAAAACCATTCCCTCTAGATCTATAACTGATCACACGAGAGAAGAGGCCAAACCCCAGCTCACTACAACCTCCCTTCAGGACGTTATAGAGAGTTATAAGGTCTCCCCTGAGCCTGCTCTTTTCCAAGCTGAACAATCCTAGTTCCCTCAGCAGCTCCTCGTAAGGTTTGTGCTCCAGACCCCTCACTACCTTCTTAGCTGAAGACGTTCCAGAACCGCAAGGTTTTCTTGCAGGGAGGGGCCCAAAACTGAATAGTCAAACATCCTTCTCTCCATCATTGCTGTCACGTGGAAGGCTGTCCTTGGAACTGCAGTGACTCATGCATCCTAACTGCACTCCATTGATGGAAGCACAACGTGCATCATTGCAACTTGCTGGTGGGTTCATGTATTGCCAAGGGATCGATTCACCTGGAAAGAGTAGATACACAGCATTTAGCGTCAAACTTTCACTATCCAAGGAGGCAAAGGCTTGGTGCTGCCTGTCAAGCAGGTTTCAAGCAGCTTGCGAGACTCATTTGGGAAAGACAGGAGTCAACCAACGATGTCAGGCACGGGCTCGAACGCAGGAATACAGAAGGAGGCACAAGCCCACTGAAAGCATGAATTCTACCTGTGTTGCTGACAAGCAGTGCTTTGAAAGCTGGATTTGCACCCTTACCTGCCAGGACCACGACTTCTGCTTCGGAAGGCTCCCTGGCACTGCTCTGCAGTTGGTGTTTGGCCACAGGGGATGGTTTGCCCAGGCAGAAGCAGGAACGCCAACTGCAAGCTGCTGACTCTGCCCTCTTACTGGGAGAACTCATTCTGCAGAGAAAACAGAGCATGCTGTCAGTCGTGGTGCAGGGTGAGGGAAGAGCTGCACCGAGCCCTTGCCAATAGTTGCCTGTTCCCGCCACTGCCTGCTTTCTGCTGAAACACAGCTTAGAAACGCGCTCTGTTTCAAACAGCAGAGGATGCTTCCATTCCTACAGCTCAGCCCTCAAGTCCTGCTGGCTACATTCCTCTCAATGATTTCAAGCAAGATTCGGAGCATGTGAGCAAAGGCTCCACAGCCGGACAGGAAAGGAGCTGGCAGGCGTAACTGCTTTCTGAGGAACCGTACAGTTATAAGGGAAGCTCAAAAGCATCCCTGACTCTTACGTTAACACCTCCTCGGCCTCAGCTCACTGCCACCTTTAATTTCTAGTGCCAGCAAGTCTGACCAACAGCTCTGCTTACAGGAGAAGCACAATTGGTTTCAGGCACATGGCCCTGAAATCTGGAAAACCCCAAGATTTCCATGTACAGCCAGCACAGAACAGGATAGACGCCAGCATGGCTTTCTGCATCTTGTGACTGCCTGCCCAACCAGGAAGGAAAGGCACCTTGTGTGGCTCCACTGAGGCCATAGGGCAACTGTGTGTTAGTTGAATCCTCAAAGATATAATGGACAAAAAATAAACCAATAAAAATCATCCGAACAATGATGGTAGGGGCTGGAAAGGGAATTCCTCTTTCTTTATCTTTCAGATGGAAAATCAATGATTGCGTTGAAGTTCCTCAGTACAGCTGCAGGCCCTTCCTCCACTTGTATCTTGCTGCTCCGTGTTGCAACAGGAGAGCTGCTCTGGCCTCTCCTCTCAGCCTGTGCCGCCTGCACGGTGAGCAGCTTTGTGGATGGAGAGACCCACACAGACTTGGGCCCAGGCAGAGAACTGTGCCCTGCAAGGGAAAACCACAGCTAAGACAGAAAAGGAAGCAGCAGCACAGCCATCCCCATTCTGCATATCTCTCAGAATTGCTCATCCGAGGCACTGGAAAAAGAGGAGCTCAAAATAACTGTGTGCTCAGAGGTATGCTCGTGGCAAAGGACACAGCCACAATTAAGAGCAGCTCACTGTATCTTAAGAGGCAAACAAAAAGCCTAGAAAAACTAGGGGCCAGAGATCTCAGAAAGCATCACTGCCACACTTCAATCAAGTTTCACCTGCTTGCAAAACATCTTAAGAGCAGTGATGGTTTTCTCCATGTAAGGCTTGGACACTCTCAGGACCCATCAACAGGGCACCATATTCTAACCTAAGCCCAGAAGCCTGCTGTCTCCTCAACAGTAACAGAATTTTCAAAGGTCTTGCAGAAGCCCTGGATTGGATGAAGCTGTCAGATTTAGATCAAGCTAATGGAGGAAGATGCTCACCTACTCCCTCTCCCATGGCTGGTGTGGATTTGGAGCAGAAAAGGATGTCTGTGTAAATAGTACTGTTGAAATATCAACTGGTAGAGCAGTGTTGCACATTGTACAAATCACAGTTGGACATCCATGGACAGCTGATGATAAAAGTAATTGTAGGGGAAGAGCTGGATGAAATATTAAAAACAAATAATCATTTTAGCTGCACGTTTGTAAGCATTTTATTCATCCTTCTCAAAACAGTTTCATGGCAGAATAAAGAGGACACGTTCACACAGACATTTCCACAGCCAGACTAGGGAATAATCAAAGAATATCAACCAAAACGTGTTTCCTACCAGTTACATGAATCTTGAAGGTGAGTTTCTAGCCAGCAGCCTCGCAGCTGTACTCCCCTTTGTTGCAGTAATTCATTCCTGGATGTAAATCACATGTAGAAAAGTGTTGCTATGATACTAGATGACCAAGAAAGTCCTATAGCCAAAATGTTTTGCACCAGAGAGGCTGTCAGTTGATCCTCCAAATGCAAGACACACAAAATGAAGCGTTCCTTTATCTCTGGGATTCCAAGCATTTTCTCACCTCTGACTTTCACTTGGAATGTTGCTTTGTCATCTTTTGTTTCACAGCTGTAGCTCCCTTGGTCTTTCAGGGTCACATTTTTGACCATGAGCTTGCGGTGCGTCCCCTTGGAGATGATGGTTGTCCTCTGGTCCTGCTTCACCTCTGTTTGATCTTTCTTCCATACGACAGCTCCGCTTGCAGCTGACACCTCACACACCAGCTCCAGGTCTTCAGAAGGACTGACTGATATTTCTGAAGTGGTTTTGGGCTTGCTGACAACATTAATGGCTTCATCTGAAGAAAAAAAGAGAAAGTGGTTTACATCCTGACTCAGGCTTATTCAGCACAGCATGAAGATACAGTTAGAACTGATTGTAATGTCTCTGCTCATTACATTTGGGTGATTGAGTTTCACCTCTGGAGGTACTCACATACAAACGTGTGCTTGATTCTC
This sequence comes from Coturnix japonica, assembly GCF_054131305.1. Lineage (NCBI taxonomy): Eukaryota > Metazoa > Chordata > Aves > Galliformes > Phasianidae > Coturnix > Coturnix japonica. Next base: position 3,655,781 of record NC_140699.1, read on the forward strand.
CTGTGTAAGGAAAGAGTAAGTTCTATGCAGACAGTTCTTATTTCTTTTAATCAATTCTGTATTCTGCACACGTTCTTCTGAAGCTAAAATGAAGGCAGATAAGTAACGTGTTTGCAATGCATGAACAAACCTATTCAACACTTTGTCTCTAAGCTAACAAGCAGCGTTTGAAGAGCACATCAGTATTTCATGCCCTTCATTCCATCCAGACAGAACCTGCCTGAGGAGCAAGCTGATGGCTGTCAGCTACAGGCAGACCAAGCTTAGCATTGCATTTCTTAGAGCAACAACTGTTGCTTTCAGTCACTGAATATACCAAGGCCAATTGCTTTGCCAGGCACATTTATGGCATCAGTGAACAAATAATGAGTTAAAAATTGTAATAGACAGGAGTCATCTATTCTTGTAAAACTAGGTGACCAAAGAAGAACAGTCCCTCTAGAGTCAAGCTGTTTAGAACTAATAGCATCAATCAATGTCACGTAGATAGATTACTTCCCTGCCCTAAGACCATCTTGTGACCATTTGGTGCTCCTAATTAAGCCCTCTTGATGGCTTTTTTGTCTGAGCCATGTGACATTTTGTGATAGGAGTTACTGCTAGTGTTCCCTTCACCCTACACCAAAGTAGGAGGTATCCATTCTCAGGGAATCATGCAGGCTTCCTCTGGATTTGATGCTCAGAGACAGCCCCAGAACTTTTTAAATCTTAGCTTAGCTCTCATCCAATAATGTTCATCAAACAGTGCAACTTGTCCTTTGGGGATGCCTTTGTTCTGCATCAACCAGTTCCAACGGAGTCTTCTCGGCTTGTTTTAGATCAGTTTTTTAACAGATAAAGAAAGGGGCTTTGAATTACAAAGTGAAATTGCAGAATGCATGATTCTCAACCAAACAGAACAGGAGGTGGGATGCAGGGTGAATACCTGAGCCAACACCACCTGCAAGCAATCCTTCAATATCTTAGGAATCTCTAGCCATCCCAAATCCAGTGTTGGGCTTGATCTATCATCTCTGCTGAGTTTTTAGCTAGCTGATGGTGAGCATCTTGGTGGAGATGGGTGAGCAGTCGGACTAGAGGGTCTTAATCAACCTTAAGGATCCTGTGATCAGAGGAACTTGAATGTGCTGTTAAAGGTCACAAGAGCTGCACTGCAGCATGAGCATACACAGCGAAAGGTTTTCAGTAGAGCTTCGGTTCATAAATGAGGACTGGGTTATGGAAAATAGGCTCAAGATAGAAACCAGAAAACAGATCTTAACGCCAGGTTCTGTGAATGCAGCCAGCTGAATTTCACAGATCTTGAATTTCAATGACAATTTCTTGTGTTATTTTACCCTCCAGCTCCACCCTGAACAGGAACAGGTCAGTGACAAGCATTACTCCTCCAGGCTTGACCTGACAGTGCTTGACTTGTACTATGAGCTAATGCCAGGAAGAGCAGGAAAAGAGTTTCATCCACGTGCCTTCTCCTTCCTTAGTAAAACCAGTGTGAAACTGCAGCCACGTCAGGCTGAAGGAGACGTCTCAGATGTCCTGCCTGGATGCAGGAGCTCACGTGTCAGAGGATGTCTGGCACATCAAGTCTCATGGCAGTGCAGTGCATGACAAACTGCAACAACACTTTCCTGTGGGCTCCTTTGGGCACGAGGCCCAGCGGGTGACACACCTCTGGCTGCAGCTCTTCAGAGCCTCCCAGCAGCCACGTGATGCCCATGGGAGAGACACAGCTGACCCGCACAGCAGATGATTTACCAGCTCGCTCTGGTTTACAACAAGAGAAGATACAAGTGGCAATGCTGAATGGTGAAATACTGCGAGTGTGTGGCATAGGTATAAGATTTGTGAGCCTGAGGATGTTCAAAGTCAGGATGGACAGGGCTCAGAGCACCTGATGGAGCTGCGGTGCCCCTGTTCATTGCAAGGGAGTCCAACTAGCTGACCCTTAAGGGTCTCTTCCCTATCTATGAGATACACAAAAGCTGATTCTGCAGTAACCAAGCTACCAACAGCAGCTGTTTGTCATACAGCTTGCCAACACAGATTTTAAAATAACAGCATTGATTACTCATTTGATAGTCACATTACAGTGCAAAGCACATGGAAACGTCCATCAGCTAATTCATTTAATTCTTTGGGCAGACCTGCCAGTATGAAATATTATGCTAACATGACAGAGAGAAGAAAAGCAAAATTAAGACTAGCTGACAAGCCGTGGCAGGAAGTTCTGCTCTCCATCAATTTAGTCCCATTATTCAATTCTGTTTGGAGATGTCTCCATGACTCTCTGGAGTTTGTTCTTTGAGAAGAAGCAATTAAGTAAGCTCTCCAATGCCAAAGTGCATACACTACTCTAGGCCTTTCTTGTTTCTCCATAAATCAACAAGGGTGACAAGCCAGCAGAAGATGATGAAGAGCCTCATCATGCAAACTCATGCATTTTATCCCCCTCACAGATGCACTGACAACTTACAGCATCATCCATTGAGACGTTGTGAATTTTCAGGGTGTGTTTCTTCCCCACAATGTGCAGTTCATATTTTTCACTGGCCTTGAGCTCCTTCCCATCCTTCATCCACTCCACAGTAGCGCCTGTGTCTGAAAGCTCAGCCTGCAGTTTGGCTTCCTCACGCAGCCGAGCGGAGATCTTTTCTACATCTTTGCTCTTATTGGTAAATCTCACTGCAGCACCTGTCAGGAGCAAAGGCCTCGTTAGTTCAATTGATATCAGGCTAACGTGGTCAATGTTTGCTGCAACATTTCTGAAAAAGTATCACCTTCTGTTCCTGCACTCATCATTGTGTCACTGCTGAGCAATTCAAGATATTTCATTTGGTCTTCTTGCCGGATTTACTAAGTAAAAATCAACCAAACATCTCCTTCTACTGATTAAGAATGCTCTAAACATGCTTCTGCAGAGGTTTCCACCCAATGACAAACAGGTCCTCCCATAATGAATGTTTATTTGTTCTATTTTGTCATGCAAAGCTGATTGATAGAGATATTATTGGAATGATTGCTCCCCTACTTCTAAACTATTCCAGTGCAATCAGAAAGGCTGTCTGAACCTGGAGCTGAAAGTACTGCTCTATGGTGATGCAGTGGTAAACCTGGTGACTGAATGCACTGGCCAAGAGCTGTGAACTGCAGACATTCATCAGCTGGCATGAAGCAATCTGGTTCAGATACCAAGCAGCTGGGTAGACTGGCTTACCCTACACTCAGTGCTATCATGTTTCGGTCATTACCAGGACTCACGTCAGTCCATGGGATGCAATTTCAGGTATTTGGTACAGGCAGTGAATGCCTGCAGCCCCAGTTCTAATCATCAGATCACAGCAACTATGCCTTGACTGTAAGAGGAAAGGAGAAGGATCAAAGCAAACACCTCTCACTCTCATCTTGCTGCTGACATCAACATTTTCGGCAACAAATTTCACGTCTGCTCCACCATCATTCTTGGTGATATTCTTTATGATTAGGCTGTGAGTAGTTTGGGTTCCCTTGATGATGAAGGTCTCGCTTTCCTGTAAGACTTTACCACTGAGGTACCAAGTGCTGCAACACATTGTTGTAAGATCAGTAGTAAACATGGCATCCCCTCCAGGTACAGCTTCACCAGTTGTTAGGGGGGATTTCACAACCAGGACTGGTCCTGAGGAAGAACATGGAATGCTCTTTAGATGCAAGTCTGGTATCTCATTTAGAGATGGAAGATTAAATCATGGGTACATTTCTACTTCTCCCTTTGCATGAGTGCTAGAAGAAGCACTTCTGTGCTTAAGATCTGTTACAGAAAGTTCTGCCTCTTGCACATGTGAGATATCAAAAGATAAGGATATTCACGTCTCTGTCACAGAAACAGAACTTGTATCACTTTAGTGGTAGCTGGAGGTTTATAGGAGATAGGAGAACTAGGAATAAAGGAAAGCCTTTGGTGTGTTAATGCACTGCTATCCTTAAAGTCAAAGGAAACATCTTTAGGGAACCAACACAGCTGCTCAGCACACACTGACCCATTTCCATTGGGGTTTTTGTGCTTACCAAGGTGCACGCTCCCTGGGAATTCCAGAGATGGGCTCTGTCCATGCGCATTGACTGCAGACACTCGGAACTGATCATCAGCCTCTTCAGACAGATTGCTCACCGTGAACTCTGGGACGGGGACATGAGACTCGTGGCACCTCACCCACGTGAAGCCAGTTAGTTTATTGCCTTCCACAATGTAGCCATCGATTGGAATGGGGCGTTGCATCTTCGGAGGGGACCATGCCAGCGTCACTGACGTTTCTGTTTTATTTTTCACCACGGGGTCAGCTGGGGGCTGGGTGGGAGGTTTTCTGGGAGCTGAACAGAAATAAATACAGAAATATTAGCATAAGGTCATGTAGGCTGGAAAAGACCTTCAAGATCAGCAGACTCAACTTTCAGCATGACCTACTGAGTCCCACCATTAACTACTGTGGTACCTGAGGACATACATGACAAGCTTATTCCTGCAGGTATTTGCATAGTGAATATATTCACCCTCTGGTTGCTTTGGAACATTTTAGAGGTTAAAATCCCATCAGACTTTTTCACCGTGTGCAGCCACTGATACAGGCAGGAGGCTGGGAATTACCTGATGGGCTCTAGTTACAGACTACTGACACAGTAAAGGATTGATTTCATTTCATTTTGGCCATCAGAAAGTTTGGTGTCTGGTTTAAGTCATCCATCTAGACTCCAATTATAATCATATGGAGAACAGCGCATTTAGGAGAACTCATCTCATCTTAATAAACCTGAATGAAATCACAGAATCATAGGATCACGGGAGGGCTTGGGTTGGAAGAAACCTTCAAGATCATTAAGTTCTAAACACCCTGCCATGGGCTGGCTGCCCACTAACCAGCTCAGGCTGCCCATCACCCATCCAACCTCGCCTTCAACACCAAGGACAGGCATCCACAGCTTCTCTGGGCAGCCTGAAATGAGCCACATGTTGAAGATACTCAAACATTCATGACTGTAGAGAGAGCCAAATACTCCATACATATTGCCTGCCTGGTCAATGGTATTAAAATGCCAACAACAGACTCATCCAGCTCATTGAAAATGGTGTGAACAAGGCGTACAGGATTCTTCCAGCAGCGAGTTAGATCTGCAAAGTGTAAAAATAGGAAATCTCAATGCAATGCAATTTTCCCTCATAACATAAATAGACACATAACTGTTTCGGGGTGCACTGTTACCAGCCTGTCAGTTGCTGTTGGTCAGTGCTAGATGCCAAAGGTCCCACTAACATAGCATGAAGCCGAAAGCTAGACGCTGGAATCAGATCTCCTGACCTTACCATCAGAAATCGAGATGTCATATTTTGCTCAGAGGTGCCTGCTTGTAGGAGGGACAGCTTCCGAGCTTTTTCTGCTCCAGGAACCAGCTCCAGCTTCAGGATTTAAACAGCAGTCAGAAATTAAACTGAGCTTTGTCACCTCCATCAAATAGAAGGAGTGGTTGGGTGGTACAGCTTTCCAAATCACTTAGAAACTGTCACAACAATCAGATGCCTACCTTTTCTTTTTGAACTTGTTAATACATAGAGCTTAATAGCATCAGAATGCCCCAAGCACTTCAGATAACACGACAGCTGTAAACCCTTCTTTAAGGATTCCTTTGTTTAACCACTGAGTAACTGTAATTCAGTGGTGCTGGTGGGAGAAGGGAAGTCCTAATCTTCCCAGATGGTGAATAGAGCTGATGTTCACATGCAGACTGGTGCTGCAGCACAGCCAGAAACCACTCATTTGGGAAACACAGCACCAAGAAAATAATGGGAATAGCTTCATAAAATCAGGCAGCTTCACCCAAATTTCATGTCAGGTCCATTATTCTTCCTATTTTCAGGAAGAAAGGTTTTCCCTTTTTCTTGTAGTTTTATTTTCTTTTCCTTTCATGCAAGCAGCTTTGTAGCTTAAAAAATTGTTTTCTAATCACCTCCTGGTGTGGACAAATCACACAGGTTTGACTCCATGTTTTACATAGTTAGCATTTTATATTTGTTCCAGTATGGAACTGTACAGCCATAGAATGGCCTGGGTTGAAAAGGATCTCAAAGATCATCCAGTTCCAACCCCCTGCTATGTGCAGGGTCGCCAACCACCAGACCAGGCTGCCCAGAGCCACAATCCAGCCTTTCCTCATAGGAGAGCTGCTCCAACCCTCTGATCATCACAGTGGCCCCTCCTCTGGACCCACCCCAACAGCACCACAACCTTATTGTCCACAGAAAGCATATAACCCTCATTCAATTGCCCTTCCACTCAGCTTAGAGCACTACTAAAACCAGCATCTTCACCTTAGCTCATCACACTGCTGCAGTTCCTTTTACAAGGATTTCACTGGCAAAAATTAAATCAAAGCCATCACAAGGGATTTAGCACAGTTACGTGTTACTGGCTACGAGAGCTGTCAGCACAGTCACCTGTCAGGCTTTGCTGCTGTTCTCTTTATGTAGAGGCACAACAAGGTTCAGACACCTCACAGTGCAATTCTCACTTGGACTGTAAAGAAAAAGGAGGCTTGAAAAGCAGCGTGTGGAAAACAAAGAAACAAGAATTAGAACAACAGTGGGGTGTCACGGGTTACTTAGATTTACCTATGCCCGTGACAGGGGAAGCCACCCCGTGGGCCCCCCTCCCGGGGCCCGGAAAGGAGGGGGAAAAAGGGAGTGGGATAAAACAGCGACAATCTAAGGAGGAAAAACTTATTTTACTAAATATGATACCGAAATACAAGATAACACAATATAATATAATTGAAGCTAACAAATTGAACGAAACAGAGAGAGAGAGTCCCCGAAAACCGAGAGGCCTACTGTGAACTCTAGGCGACACGGCTGGAACGCTTCCCACTCTCCGAGAAGTTCGAGAGAAGAAGGAGGGCACTCCAGCCTGGGAACGAGATTATACAGCGTCCTGGTCCCGTGACTTATCATTAACCCTGTTGTTCTCTGGGATATGTAGTCTTCTTCTGTGGACTGCACATTCAATAGAAGTATCCATACTTTACATGATGTTATGATGTGGAATACTGATAGCAAAATTACAAAATTACAAAACCATGACATTCCACCCCTTATTCTACATCATTACATCATGATAAATATATATATATACATATATATACACGTATGTAAAATTATGATAGCTAAACAGTAGAATTACATGTAACATAACTAAATGTACAACTATAATAACTAAAATACACTACACATGCAAACATATATATATATAAATACATAAAATTATTGACTGCACTCCCCCAGCATCAAATTCCCTTGTGGCACACATTGAACATCCCCATCCTTCTGCATTACCCACCAAGTGCACCCAGGTCCCTGGGCAAAGACAGTTCCACGGATAGGTTTGCCCTTTCCAGAAGCTGGAAGGACCCAAACAGCTTTTCCCAACATGTTCTTTACATGTACAACAGGGACCTTATCTCCTTCTACAGTGTGTAGGGGGCTAGATTGACTAGGACCATCACGATTGACAGATCCTCTAGTATTCACCAACCAAGTGGCTTCTGCCAGATTCTTCTCCCAGTGCTTAAATGTTCCATCACCCATTGCTTTCAACATAGTTTTCAACAACCCATTATATCGTTCAATTTTACCAGAAGCTGGTGCATGGTAGGGAATATGATAAATCCACTCAATGCCATGATCTTTGGCCCAAGTATTTATAAGGGAATTTTTAAAATGTGTCCCATTATCAGATTCAATTCTTTCTGGGGTGCCATGTCGCCACAGGACTTGTTTCTCAAGACCTAATATGGTGTTTCGAGCAGTAGCATGGGGTACTGCGTATGTTTCAAGCCACCCAGTGGTTGCCTCTACCATGGTGAGTACATAACACTTACCACTGCGAGATCGTGGCAAGGTGATATAATCAACCTGCCACGCCTCCCCATATTTATACTTTTGCCACCGCCCTTCCTCCCAGAGAGGTTTCATCCTTTTGGCTTGTTTAATTATGGCACATGTTTCACAATCATGAATAATCTGCGCAATAGCGTCCATGGTTAAGTCCACCCCTCGGTCTCTGGCCCACTTATATGTCGCGTCTCTTCCTTGATGACCTGAGGTCTCATGAGCCCATCGAGCTAGAAATAATTCACCCTTATTCTGCCAGTCCAAGTCAATTTGAGCCACCTCAATTTTGGCAGCTTTATCTACCTGATGGTTGTTTTGTTGTTCTTCAGTAGCCCGACTTTTGGGCACATGTGCATCCACATGACGCACCTTTACAACCATATTCTTTGTTCGGGCAGCAATGTCCTTCCATAATTCAGCGGCCCAAACAGATTTACCCTTCCGTTGCCAGTTGTTTTGTTCCCACCTCTGTAACCACCCCCATAAGGCATTTGCCACCATCCATGAGTCAGTATAAAGATACAGCATTGGCCACCTCTCCCGTTCAGCAACATCTAAGGCCAGCTGGACAGCTTTTACCTCTGCAAACTGACTTGATTCTCCCTTACCTTCGGTGGCCTCTGCAACCTGTCGTGTGGGGCTCCACACAGCAGCTTTCCATTTGCGATGCTTCCCTACAATGCGACATGATCCGTCAGTGAATAGGGCATATTTCTTTTCATTTTCTGGTAATTCGTTGTATGGTGGGGCCTCTTTAGCACGTGATACCTCTTCTGCTGGTGATGTTCCAAACTTTTTATCTTCAGGCCAGTCCATGATTACCTCTAGGATTCCTGGACGATTGAGGTTTCCCATTCGCGCTCGCTGTGTAATCAGCGTAATCCACTTGCTCCAGGTGACATCGGTAGCATGATGGGTGGAGGGAACCTGTCCTTTGAACATCCAGTTCAGCACTGGCAGTCGAGGTGCCAAAAGGAGCTGTGTTTCAGTCCCGACTACTTCGGAAGCAGCCCGAACCCCCTCATACGCGGCTAAGATCTCCTTCTCAGTTGGAGTGTAGCACTCTTCAGACCCCTTATATGATCGACTCCAGAATCCCAGGGGTCGGCCTCGGGTCTCTCCTGAGGCTCTTTGCCACAAACTCCAAGTGGGGCCTTTCTCTCCAGCAGCAGTATAGAGGATGTTCTTTACATCCTGTCCAGTCCGTACTGGCCCCAGAGCTACAGCTCGGGCTATCTCTTGTTTAATCTGTTCAAAAGCCTGCTGCTGCTCAGGGCCCCATGCAAAATCGTTCTTCTTCCGCGTCACCTGATAAAGGGGGCTTACAATGAGGCTGTAGTTTGGAATGTGCATCCTCCAAAAGCCTACTGCACCCAGGAAAGATTGTGTCTCTTTCTTGCTAGTTGGTGGAGACATGGCAGTGATTTTGTCGATCACATCTGTTGGGATGTGACGACGTCCATCCTGCCACTTTATACCTAAGAACTGAATTTCCTGGGCAGGTCCTTTTACTTTGCTTCGCTTAATAGCAAAGCCGGCTTGTAGAAGAATTTGGATGATCTGCTCTCCTTTTGTGAAAACCTCTTCTGCTGTATCACCCCACACAACAATGTCATCAATGTACTGCAGGTGTTCAGGAGCACCACCTTGTTCCAGTACAGTTTGGACCAACCCATGGCAAATGGTTGGGCTGTGTTTCCACCCTTGGGGCAAACGGTTCCAAGTATACTGAATGCCCCTCCAGGTGAAGGCAAACTGTGGCTTACATTCTGCAGCCAAAGGAATAGAGAAGAAGGCATTGGCAATGTCAATGGTGGCATACCATTTGGCTGCTTTTGACTCCAGCTCGTACTGGAGTTCCAACATGTCCGGCACAGCAGCGCTCAATGGGGGTGTGACCTCATTCAGGCCACGGTAGTCTACTGTCAGCCTCCATTCTCCACTGGCTTTACGCACTGGCCATATGGGACTGTTAAAAGGTGAGTGAGTTTTACTGATCACTCCCTGATTCTCCAACTGGCGAATCAAATCATGAATGGGGAGCAAGGAATCCCTGTTGGTGCGATACTGCCGTCTGTGCACTGTCTTTGTAGCAATTGGTACCTGCTGCTCTTTTACTCGTAGCAGCCCCACAACAGACGGGTCCTCTGACAGGCCAGGCAAAACAGACAGCTGCTTAATGTTGTCCATATCTACAGCAGCTATCCCAAAGGCCCATCGATACCCCTTAGGATCCTTGAAATGCCCCCTTCTGAGGTAATCAATACCCAGTATACATGGAGCCCCTGGGCCAGTCACAATAGGGTGTTTTTGCCAGTCTTTGCCAGTGAGGCTTATTTCAGCCTCCAGCACAGTCAATTCTTGAGAGCCCCCAGTCACTCCAGAAATATGGATTGATTCTGTCCCTTCATGACTGGAGGGCATTAGGGTGCACTGTGCACCGGTATCCACCAGTGCCTTATATTTCTGTGGTTCTGATGTGCCAGGCCATCGAATCCACACAGTCCAATAAACTCTATTATCCCTTTCCCTCCCCTGACTGAGGGCAGGGCCCCTCTATTGGTTACCTGTGATGACTGGAGCAACTCCACTGGTGGTTGGTATGTCTAGTAGTTCTTTCACCCGTGCTCGTAGTGCAGAAGTGGGCTGATCATGCCACTTCCTCATGTCTTCTCCACGGTCACGTAGGTAGCGCCACATGGAAACACGCGGTGCAATTGTACTGTTGTTCTTTGCTCGAGCTGGGAAGCGTGTGCGTTTAACAGCTGAGACTTTTGATGATGCAGGTGAGGAGTAGGACTGGAATACTTTGATCAGATCCTTCATTAGACCTGGTGGCCCGTACGAGGATTGACCTTCATCAGTTGTTTCTGATACTATTACGGGATCATTACGATTAGTTGATGGAAACAATTTCTTGCACATTTCATCTACTCGGTTTTCTAGCTGTGAGATGGCAGAAACTGCGGCATGCAGTTGAGGGAGCTGCTGATCGGTGGTTTGAAGCATTATAATCAGCTCAACAACTCGGGGCCATCTGTCCACGAACCCTTTAGAACCTGTTACCAATGACTGTGCCATTCTCTCTGGTGCTGTACTTGTGATTTTCTGCCACATGTCAGGATCGGCCCTCACTCTCTCAGGGTCAAGTTCGCTTGGATCAGGGCTGTACAACATTTTCGCCATGGCCAATTCCCTCAGGCGCTGAATACCTTTTTGGACGGTATTCCAACTATCAAATTTAGGCTTCAAAGCATCCTTATAGGGGTACCTTTCTCTCACGGCTTCTAACAGCCGCAACCAGAGAGTGGCAGCTCCATCCGAACATCTGCTAATCCCTCTGTCGATACCTGCATCTTGGGCAATGCTTCCTAGTTGGCGAGCTTCATTACCATCTAGAGACAAGCTGTTGGCCCCGTTGTCCCAGCAGCGAAGCAACCAAGCAAGGATACCTTCATCTTGACGCCGTGTGAACTCCTTTCTTGAGCCTTGGATTTCAGTCAGCTTCAGAGGTCGACAATAGGTGATTTCCTCTTCATCATCAGTCTCTTCTTCATGCCTCTTGGTTTTTGCCTTTGCTTTTTTCGGTACTGCTCCATGCCCGGCACCTGGGTCTTCTGCAGCCCCCCCCTGTGCTTCTCCTTCTTTTCGTTCTAGACGCGTGGACACCCGTTTCCATTTCTTGCCTTCCACAGGGGCAACTGATATTGCTACTGATGCCTCCTGTGACTGATCAGAATTAACTTGGGCTTGAATCTCAGATCGGAAACTCTCTCTCTCCAGAATAGTATGATACAAAGCACGGTATGCATAAGCCAAACCCCACATAAGGTTTACCTCCTTAGATCTCTGACCCAAATACTCACTTAATTTCTTAGGGTCCCTTAGGTGTTCAAGAGTGAAATCCCATGACACTGCGGGTCCCCATGCTTCTAAGACTTTTCCTAAACCTTTCCATATTCCCTGCCAGTCATCATTCTCTGGTTCTGGAGGAGACTTCCGCATAGAACGAATGCATAGGAACATATATGCATTCATTAATAGTGATAACATGGATGCAAGTATGAACCCTATCTCAGTTATTGAAAGGCGTGTGGAAATCTGAGAGTACAACCTAAATAAAAAGGGTTTTTTTAGGCTGTACAATGAATTAAACATGGTGGTGTTTGTAAAATTGCCTGTTCCATCTGGGATGCAAGTACTTGTAAGATTCGCAATTCCATCTGGGATGCAAGTGTTTGTAAGATTCACAATTCCATCTGGGATGTAGGTGCCAAAATTCTGACCATACCACATCTCATAAAAGTACCAGGCAGGTGTCTCCATCAGTATCCACCTTATTAGGCTATATACCTGCACAATTCCACAACACCAAATTATGGTGTTAATAGTTGACCAATACTTTAAGAAGATCATAATTGCTTTCAATCCCTTAAACAGAGCAACTGGGATGAAGAGTGGATTCATAGCTGGCAGGCTCTGTAAAAGTCAGAGCTAGCTAGCTTTGCTCTAAGGGAGAAAGAAATCCCTTTGTTTTCTACACAAAAGTTAGATAGCAGTGCTGAGAATGTACAGCAGCCCTTAATGTTGACAATTTGTCTGGTATTTCAAGGTCACGTTCTCAGTGAGCAGCTACGAAAAGATAACACTCCCCTAACGAAGCTCTTTAAGAGTAAAGAGAGAGTTGTTCTAAAAGCTAAAAAGCTCTATGCCCGCATTCTCCACCAAAAAATCTGTCACGGGTTACTTAGATTTACCTATGCCCGTGACAGGGGAAGCCACCCCGTGGGCCCCCCTCCCGGGGCCCGGAAAGGAGGGGGAAAAAGGGAGTGGGATAAAACAGCGACAATCTAAGGAGGAAAAACTTATTTTACTAAATATGATACCGAAATACAAGATAACACAATATAATATAATTGAAGCTAACAAATTGAACGAAACAGAGAGAGAGAGTCCCCGAAAACCGAGAGGCCTACTGTGAACTCTAGGCGACACGGCTGGAACGCTTCCCACTCTCCGAGAAGTTCGAGAGAAGAAGGAGGGCACTCCAGCCTGGGAACGAGATTATACAGCGTCCTGGTCCCGTGACTTATCATTAACCCTGTTGTTCTCTGGGATATGTAGTCTTCTTCTGTGGACTGCACATTCAATAGAAGTATCCATACTTTACATGATGTTATGATGTGGAATACTGATAGCAAAATTACAAAATTACAAAACCATGACATGGGGCCATGGCACTTGTAGGAATTGTTCTGCCTTTAACAGCAGAGCTTTTCAAGAAGGATGAGGGCATTGCAAACCAGACCAGTTTGGACAGATTAACAACTGCAAGTAGTGGGTTCCAAAATTCCAGACATGAAATCAAAGATAGAAAAACTCTTCACATTTTCATCTCTCAATTTTTCGTACATTGTGCATTACAGTGCAAACAAGTCTTCACATACAACTTGGAAGCTAAAGACATGTCTGACAAAACAGACTGCACAAAAATGATGGATAATTAACAGAGCAAATTGCTCTTTCAAAAACAGAGTTTATGTCTTCTGGTCATAACACTTCAGAAGCCTCAGAGGCTTCTTCTCCTTTGTATATTTTCATTAATCTTAGATTTTGTTTTCATTCAATGTGACCTCACTAAACAAATATTGTCTAAGACCATGAGTATCACATAAATGTGCAGATCTCAAGCTGCTCACTTATCTAGTACCCTTGGCATGATGCTTTATTTTCCTCAGCTGATCATCTAGATTGTGCCTGTTGATTGTGCAACAACAGCCTGTTGGTCTCGATTACCTGTGAGAGGCTCTAACTTTGGCCAGGAAAAATCATTTGAGGACAAGTAATTCTCTTGGAATCAGTAAGGCAGTCTTCCCATTCTTTCTTACCAGCACCCATCTTACATGTTAATAAAGGATTCTGGAAATCAGTTTGAAGATCAAGAAACAATTCAGTTCAAGCATATGCAATCACAGGATTTGTACGTCACCTGCAAAAGTCATTTTATTCTATCCACAATCTCATCCTACATGCAGTTCCTTAGAGGGTTCCTTAGGCACACCAACCCCATGCTCCTATTACAGACCCTTGCATAAGACAGGTGATATACCTACAAGATTATCTACAGCTTAGACTATGAAAACAGGGAGTCTAGCTAGAGAAAATTATCTACCTGTGCTTCTGAGCAATCTGTTAACCACTCTCATACAGTTCAGGCCAATCCAAACAAGATGCAATGACATGTCAGCCACAGAAACAGCTTGATTTTAAGGAGTTTGTTTGGACAAGCCCCTGTTGCATACGGTGGTCAAACATGCATTACTTGGGGGCACATTGTATTTGATTTAACACATCCTCTTACCTGTGGCTTTGCACAGAGTCCAAAGTCTATCAGCTTCAAATTGTCAATCAGCAGATTTTCCCGGTGTATGAGAAAGCAGTCAGGAATGATTTCCACCCAAATGCCCAAGGAAACATCTTATTTCCTGCTGTGGACAGTGGTTCCCAGTCTACTCAAAGCTCGCTCGCTCTCGCTGTCTCAGAGATCTTCACTGACTGCTGGCAAGTTCCCATCTTCCAACATCCCAGGTGGGAAATACTAGCTTGTATCTGTTGGAAAGGACCTGGGGACTAGGAGGACAAGTGGTGAGAGACCACAGGCTGAATGCAAGCCAGCAGTGTGCTCTGACAGAAAAGAAGTACAACAAGATCATCAGCTGCATTAAAAAGCAGCACAACCAGACCAGGACAAGTCATTCCTGCTTCAACACTCACTGGACCACATCTACAATACTGTATCTGGTTTTTGGCCAGGAAGGATAACAACCTGAAACAAACTCTGAAGCAAGTTCTATGGATAACCTCCAGCCTGTGCAGGGGGCTGAAGCTCCCACTCAGAGAAGAGAAGCTGGGGAGAATGATCTTTGTGACAGAAAATCCATTGGATGGGGCCAGAGGAATGCATCTCACCCCATACCCTCTCTATAGCCACCATTTGTTTAAAGGATCACTCTTCCTTGAGGCACAAAACTAGAGCAGGTTACACAACAGACTGACACCACAAGGGCTTCTCTCTAGATACAAACTGCAGCAAAGAGCATCACAAAAATGTGAAACCAACACTCAGATCAGATCTGTGTCTCTGCTCCGCTCATTAGGAGCATCATGTTTTACTCCCCTTTCAGAGGAAGATACTTCTTCAAGGATAACAAAATCCAGCTCAGCTACAGAACACCACATAGCAATAAATATCTAACATTTCCTGTAGGGAAAGAATCCTAAGCACAAGTTATTGTCTGAGTTTCAGCTGGGACTGAATTATCTTCTTCAGTGTCTGATATAATACTACGTTTTCATTCTAGAGAAACAATGGAGATAGCGCAGTGATGCTTACAGTTGCTGCCAGGCAGCGTTGTACAGAGCCACAGTCAATCTCAGCTGAGAGCCCAAGGAAGTGAGAAGGAACAGAACTAGGACAGCTGACTTAAACTGGCCAAAGGATATTCCATACTATATGACATATTGTGGAAGGAGTTTTGAAGGGGGTAGAACTTCATGTAAATCTCTTCCACTACTAGGAGGCTAACTGGACACTGATTGGTAGGTGGTGAGCAATTGCTTTTGCATTCATCATAACTATTATCCTTTTCTCTATCTCAGTACATAATTCTATCTCAACCCATGAGTTCTACTTTGTGTTACTTCTCCCCCCTTCAGTTCTCTCCTGCAATCCACTGGAATGGAGTGGAGTACTGTAACTCTCTCTGCCAACAGAAAAATAAAAACACATTCATTATTATTTATGGAAGACTGACTGCAGTTCAGGCTCACTGGTTTGAGGTCTCTGGGCATAACCCTGACTGTGAACAGAAGCAATTGCTGAAACAGTCTGTCAAAAAAAGACTGGAGCTTCCTCTTCCAAAAGGCGGTCCTTAGAAACAATGCAATCAAACAGCTTCCCTGTAAGATAAGGTTATCTGAAAATGCATTTAGAGAGTATCAGAGAAAGATAAGTAAGAAAGACAGCACAGAAAGCAGAAACTATTTCTTACCTCTATGACTATAAATATTTCTTTGATGTCTCTCTTACGTGATCCAATGGGCAAACATGTTGATGACTTCAGTTCTTCATGGCATCAATTTCTGTTTTAGCATGAGGCAAGTCATCCTTAAGAGACCATAAAAGCAAGCGATGAAATCGCTAACTACTGTGACATACCAGGTACCACATCTGACTGCTGTGGAACAGAACAAGCACATATGGGACAGTACACAATTCAACATCAACTCAGCAATGACTGACATCACTCCCATAGAAATTCTGAAACAGAGCTGTGAAAAATGAAAAGTAAAACATTCAGCATTTTCATTGGCATTTTGGTAAAGTTGCTGTAATAATGTAACAATAATGTAATGTAATGTAATGATGTAATAACTTCCTCCATTTTAAAGCCAGAGAATACTGCCCTCTGAACAACCAGCAACAAGATTTGTGGTGCTCTGTTAAACTTTTTCCAGCTCTACAGCATCTTTCAAAAGGCAATGGGACCAGTAGGCTGCATTCGTATGTACCATCCCACCTGCCCCCGTGTTCTTGAGAACTCCACAACTCCAACAGAAGATATTCTCATATTTAAATGCCTTTTGGCTTACCCCTACAGTAACTTTCTCCATGATTTTTAGTGCAACTTTTTCACCAGACAGAAGATGCCGCCCGAGTTTTACCTTGGCAAAACCACCTACAAATCAAAACACAGATGCTTAAAGTTGAGTGTGAATTCTTCTCTAATATAACATTACAATTTCCAACTGGTTTAAAAAACGAATTCCAAATTTATACAAATGAAACCTGACTTAGAGAACTGACAAGAGCTGTTAATCTATTCTCAGATTAATTCTAGAGTGGTGAGACAGACTGTTAGGCGTGCTGTTTCTGTACAAAGATGACACTTACCCGTTCCAACTGTTTCATGGAATTCCTAGTACTTGAGAATTTCCTCGTAGTCACTGACAGACATCCTGAATGTGCAAGAACTGAAGATCCTCCAAGCACGTGCAATGAGGAAGTGCCAGCAGTGTTCACATCCTACTTAGGACATATTCTTAGAGGCAGAAGGGACACTTGTGGCAGATCCAGCAATGCTCATCTTCTCACCAACATGCATCCCCCTCTCACCCAGCAACAACAAAACACAGTGCATGAAGCTGGCTTCACTTAGGTTAACAATATGGAACATCCCTCAGGGCTTTGTGCCACAGAGCAGTAGCAGGGCTGGACTACAGCTTGAGGAAGCAGTGGAAGCCTTTCCCTGTATGGTTACAGTGTCCCTGCACACACCCCACAGCCAGAGCGTTGCAAGCTGAGCTGTCTTGCTGTTTCTTGTACTCATCCCAATCTCTGCGAATGAAAACTCAGAATTCAGTCAAGGCGTTGATTGAGCACGAGCGTGCCTTTATTCAATAGGAAAAAGGAGGGGGTGTGAGGTCTGGAGGAAAGATGGGACTCATTCTCTGTTGTCTGACGAGAGTGTCTCAGAAGTCGTGCTGTTGCCCGGAGCCTGGGACTCTTGGCCTGATTCTACCTCCCCCTCCAAGATGTTTGGCTTCTCCTCTGTAATGCTGACCTGAGCCTGCATGGTTGTGCTGCTGTCGGGGCACTCGTGCTGTGCTTAGGCTGGGCTGTCCTCGAAAGGCACTCGGTTCAGGCTGGTGCCTGAGGAGTCTGGCAGGCTCAGGTCAGCAGCTTCAACAGGTATGGGATGAACGAGAGCTTCAACGATGATGGCATTCTTCTCTTTATAACTGATGTTATACGGAAGGCTTTCATCTGAACTGCAGCATCCTGTGCTTAGTAACAGTTCTTCATTGATGGAATCACAGGATGCTGCATCGTAACATGCCTGGCGTCTTGGAGATATACAAGGGCTCGGGTCACCTAGGAAGGAGTAGACGCACAGCAGTTAGTGTCAAAGTTTCACAAGATGAATCATGAAACAGGTTCTTGACATTTGGCTATGCAGTGATGGTGGGCAGAAGCAAATAGGCTTCTAGCAACAGTGTCACTGCCTTGAAAGTGATCCTCGTGCAGGTCCAGCTCTTGTGTTGACAAGAGACTCATTTGGGAAAGACAGGGGTCAACTGAAGATGTCAGGCACAGGCTTGAATGCCAGAAGGATGTACAAGCCCACTGAAAGCATGAATTCTACCTGTGTTGCTGACAAGCAGTGCTTTGAAAGCTGGATTTGCACCCTTACCTGCCAGGACCAAGACTTCAGCTTCAGAGGGCTCCCTGGCACTGCTCTGCAGTTGGTGTTTGGCCACAGGGGATAGTTTGCCCAGGCAGAAGCAGGAACGCCAACTGCAAGCTGCTGACTCTGCCCTCTTACTGGGAGAACTCATTCTGCAGAGAAAACAGAGCATGCTGTCAGTCGTGGTGCAGGGTGAGGGAAGAGCTGCACCGAACCCTTGCCAATAGTTGCCTGTTCCGGGCAATGCCTGGTTTCTGCTGAAACACAGCTTAGAAAAGCGCTCTGTTTCAAACAGCAGAGGATGCTTCCATTCCTACAGCTCAGCCCTCAAGTCCTGTTGGCTAAATACCTCTCAACGATGTCAAGCAGGGACATGGATCCCGAGAATGTTGGAGGCTCAGGCTGCTTCGCTCTCCTGGGGCAGGCCTTCAACAGGGAACGAAGGCAGGAGATGAACTTGCCCCGTTTCTTTGGCTCTGCGCAACAAAACAAAAAAACAAGTTCATTTCAGCCCTGGCTCGGTTGGACGAGGCCGAGTACAACACATTCAACAGAACACGTAACAACAGAAAGCATGTTCCCAACAAAGACATGCAAGAACGGATTTTCCCCATCCCTGGAGGTGCCCAAGGAGCTTAATGCAGTTCTCTTTCTAAGCTTGCTCAACTCGGGCATTAATGAACCCCCTGAAAGCCACGTTCAGACCCCATTTTACTAACCCGCATTGTCAAATGTAAAATACGCACCTGGCTTTGGCAATGAATGTAGGATGGACTCGGGCAGTTTTCCCCTGATGAGTTCCACGCACTCACCAGGGAAAAAACCAACCTGTAATAAGAACAAAAAGACAGGTGGGCATTAGCCCAAGCCCAGAGCCAAAGGGAAGGTCCTCTGACACCGACACAGGGCAACTGTTTGCATCCAGAAGCCATCCTGTGCAGGCAGAGCAGCTCCAACCGGAGATTCCCGACTCTACTGAAGCTGTGCTCTCTAGTCAAAAATGTGTGCTTACCTCAAAGCCACGCTTGCCTCTCCAAAAGGGGCTCATCTCCTTTGGTGGCATATCAACAATGCACACGATGTCTCCAACCTGCAAAAGATTGAAACATCAATCCCAGCTTCAGCACAGCTAAAACAAAAGCCTTCTTCTACGACACAAAATATGAGAGTATTCCCAAGGCGTTCACACTCTATACTAATTCTGTGCACAACAACAAGGAACGCCTGGAACTACTTACCTCCAGAGAGAGCTCATCCGGCCCCTGGGCGACGTGGCTCCTAATAACATGGGCTGCCGCAATCGCTGGTACGTTTAAAGATGACATAGCACGCACCAGCTGCGGCTCCCGCATGTTATCAGCCTGCAAAACAGAGCACAGGCCGTGGTCAGGAGATGAGGACAAACCAGGAGGATTTCAAGGTGAGGAGCACATCTGCAAAGAAAGCTGCAGCAAATGCGCTCCGTCCTTATCAGGAGCACTTCAGAAGGAGCTGCACGTCTCATCACAGTTATTTCCCTTTCTGGCGTGCATTGCCAGGCCATGCAAAGATGCATCTCTCTCTACCCAGACTAATCAGCAATGGCACTGGCACATCAGACAGGTGGCCAGGCCCTTTTTGGCCCATTCTTTCCTGCAGGAGAGTACACCTGCAGCTCCTTCTAATGGCTCAACACAGGGAAAAAAGACCGGCCAGAGCTTCATACTGTACCTCCGTCGCCGCCAACTCAGGCTCACGGCTGATCCCACTGCACGCAGCACCCATCACAGCAAGTGTGAACAGCTGGAACAGAGCAGAAACACACTTCTGTTTTCTCTATTCACACAGCACAGTATGGACAGACTTCTTCAGAGCTACCCACGCATACCCTGCGGCAAAACCATGCGGGGGGACAAAACATGGCACGTACCTGGCAGTGAGATCACTTCAAGCTATCTGCAGCAGTTCCTTGTCGCTTTGCTCGGATGAAATGAGAGCAAAAGCTGCACCGAGGCAGTGGGCGGAGGGTGAGGAGAGGAGAGAGAAAGAGCAGGTCAGTGAGCAGGGCTAAGACAGTCATGGAATAACACACACAGCACAACTGTCCCACCCACTTGCTGCAAGACATGCTGAGTCTCAGGCTACGTGATGCCTGTCCGCCCAGCAACTTTACAATGCTTCCACTACTGAGCAAAGACAATGGAAGAAGCACGGGACAGGTGCCAACTTTACTGATACCCCCTTTGGAATGTGTGTACCGGGGAAAATTACGTCTGATGGTCAAGAGTAAGCAATATGGTGCTGTGAGCTCAAACAGCCAGCAGTTCTCAACACCTCACTGCCCACCCATCCATCCCACGTCAGCTCAGCTTACCTACAAGCTGCTGCACACGACGGTGAGAAGAAAAAGCACTAAAGATACTAACTAAAGCCACTAACTAAAGGCACTAACTAACTAACGGCACTAACTAACTAAAGGCACTAACTAACTAACGGAACTAACTAACTAACGGCACTAACTAACTAACGGCACTAACTAACAACAGCAACTAACTAACAACGCTAACTAACAACACTAACTAACTAACAAAACTAACTAACTAACAAAACTAACTAACTAACGGCACAAAAGGCACAAGAACAACAAGACAACCAACCACTCCGACCACTAGCTTACCCACAAAGGAACACAGAACGCACCGCTCCTCCCCTCATTCCAGCCGCTTATGACATCACCAACGGCCAACAGCCTGGTCCACCATGACCCCCCACAAGGCGGGGAGCCAAGACCACGTGGTCACATCTGATTCCAACACGGCACCACAACATTCCAGGACTCAGTGTGGGCTTGGAATTCTATCCTGGTGTGGCAGCGCAATGGGAGGTGTTAGGGCACAGCTGAAGAGCTGACAGACAACGGACGTTTCCAAAGGAGGGTGCCAGATTAACTCTCAGCATTCTCTTGTGGGGCTCTTAGGAATGCTTCAAACCCATTTTCACTGCCTAGCTCATTTCTAGAAAGTCCAGTTGAGAAATGCTCACTTTGTCTGGGGAACGCCTCTATGCATCATGAATGAAAAATAAAATAAAATGGGCACGCGACCATATGAAACTTACCTTTCTGCTCTTGCTGTCAGCCAGACACCTCAGATGAGCATGACGTGTCCCTGCTCCTGAATGAAGATTCACCCAAGTCTGTGTTCCTCTCTGCTCCATCTCTGGGTCTAAAAGAAACACAGACAGAGATGATTACAAGATCCTTTGTGCAGACGAAAGACAAGGGTGCACATGAATTCTGTTTAGCAAGAAATACTACATTCCCAATGGTAGTACTTGAATCCTCCTTTCGGGCTGGAGCTCAACAGGTCAACACATCAGAAATAACACAAAGTGCATCTGGAAGACGTGTCTCAAAGCCCAGAAAATCCAACACGGGAGGGGGCTGGACAGTGGACAACAAGTGTCCATTTCCATTGCAGCTCCCTGTAGAGAACAGCACCAATCAGCAGGCGTGAATCAATTCATTCACAAGCTGCACAATGACTCTGTTCTTTACATGATAAAGAAACACACAGAGATTCCTGACCAAAAAGTTGGGAGTTAATAACGACCAAAGAGGTTCCTGTTCCTACGCCTCATCCTCTCACCCCAGCTCCTGGGTGATGCCCACAGGCTTCAAGTCAGCTCTCAAATCCATTGAACTCCAGTCACAGAACTCCATCAAAAAGGATGTCACACATGTGACACTTACATACATTTTGCATCAGAAACAGTGACGCCAGCAGGAGCAGAGAGGTGACTGTCCCCCTGTACTCAGCACTGGTGAGGCCACAACTCTAATTCTGTGTCCAGTTTGTGGCTCCTCACTGAGAAAAAGAAACTGAGGCATTGGAACGTGTTCAAAGAAGGGCAACAAAGCTGGTGAGGGGTCTGGAGCACAATGGGGCCATATGAGGAGAGGCTGCAGGAGATGGGAATGTCCAGCCTGGAGAAGAGGTGGCTCAGGGGAAACCTCATTGCTCTCTATAACTTCCTGAAGGGAGGTTGCAGTGAGCTGGGGGTCGGCCTCTTCTCTCGTGTCATTACTGATAGAACTAGAGGGAATGTTTTCAAGCTGCGGCAGGAGAGGTTCAGGCTGAACATTAGGAAATATTACTTCTCAGAAAGAGTGGCCAGGCACTGGAATGGACTGCCCAGGGAGGTGGTGGAGTCACCCACCCTGGGGGTGTTCAAGGAACGTCTGCAGAAATCCCTGCTGAAATCCTGACCTCTGCCACAGGTGGCTGAGTGACACAAAAGCTGAGTCCTTGGTTCCCGGCCTTACCTTCACATGCTGTTCATCTTGCTCTGCAGCTCCTGTTCTGAATAGTCTTCTTATATTCCCATGTGATGTACCCTGAAATACATCATTTAGTGAGTCTGAACAAAACATAAGACATTAATTGGAACTGTGAAGAAATGTTTTTTGCACTTTACTTGGAGGATGTTACATGCTATACCTTCTTTTCTCAATTGTAACACATGATTTTTTATAAAAAGAAACATAGCAAGTCAGCTCTTCAGTGTGCATATTGATGAAACTTGGTGAAATACAACTTTAGAAAAAGGTAATTTGAAAATTTAAATATTCTTATCAGAATCTCTGCTATTAGTTACCGTTCCAATGTTCTGATTTGATGATGATTCTCTCAGAGCTGTTTTGTCACTCGCCACCTCAAATGCACTTCAAGTGCTTTAGGAGCATCACTGGAATTTTGAATAAACTCGATATATTTTAGGAAAGCTGCTACAGATGCACGACTGCAGTACTTTGGAAAAATATAATCTTGATTGAACGCTGAACAGTGTTATTTAATTATAATCCAGGTAATTAAATTAATTAAACCAAGGGAATCACCTCCCAGTCAGTCAGCTCCCACCAGGGAACTCGCTTCCCTGCCAAGCAGATGCAACCAACACAAGCTGCTACATCACTCTAGGGCCCCACTGAGTCTTCCCAAGGGGTCTCCAAAGGCTTCCCTGTTGACTTCTGGGAACCTGGAAACACTCACATGGAAACCAGTGCCCCCTAATGTGCCCCAGAGGTTTCTCAGGGCCCTGCAATTAGCTCTACAGACATCCAGACATGCCCCAGAGCAAGTATGTGTGCTGTAGGGAGCCCAAGAGACATTCCAGGGCACCCTAGTACTCCTCAGTGCGCTCAAGGGTTCTTCACCTGTCTCTAAATATGCCATACTTGACTTTGTTTTCTCTTCTGGAGCTTAGTTCTCAGCTTTGCTTTCTCATGCCATTTATCATTCAGTTTAGAGATTATTTTAACTAAAATATTTTAATGCACCATATTTTCTGAAAACTAAGAATTGATCCCGCTCAAGGAAACAGAAGAGAAAAACATCACCCACAGGCTGCAGATATTTACCTCGACTTCTCTACATGCCTTCCCCAGTGTGCTTTTCAACTCACCTTGCACAGTGACCCTGGCTTTTGTTTCAGAGTCCTCTGTCTCACAGGTGTACTCCCCGCTGTCCTTGGCGGTAGAGTCATGGATGATCAGAATGGCCCCAGTTCCCTCCTGCTGCAAGTCGTACTTCTGGCTTTTTCTGATTGCTTTGCCATCCTTGTACCACCTGATGTTCACATCTGGTTTCGACAGCTCACGGCTCAGGCTGATGTCCTGCCCTGCTGCTGCTGTCTTATCCTCCAGCTGTTTTGTTACCTCAGTAGGTTTTTCTGAAAGAAAACATGCTTTTTGAGTAACATACACTTAGGGTAGGATGCCTCTCTCAAAATACACGCATCTACATGCTGGAGATAAGTTAGAGAGGCACTTGCAACAGAGGCCATCCTACAGCCAGCAGTAATCTGTAAAGTACAGACAATAGAATTCCAGGCACCATTAATTCTCTCTTAAATCTACCCCATTGAGGATGATGAACCATGTCTGAAAACTGCCTCTTCCTTCTCTCCACTGATCACACTGGGAGCCTCAGATGATGCTCTCAGATGCACATGTTCTAGATAGGAATTTGTTGTACAGCTAGATGATGTGAAGGCCATCCCTTCAGCTTATACTTAGAGGATATTGCTCCCACAGTTCCCTCAACAGATCATTCCTGATTTACTGTTAATGGAACAAGCTGTAGTGAGATGCCCATTTCCAACACTACCCCAGTGCTTTGGGTAGTTCTCACATTTGTGTCAAATGGTTCCTCCTTTTACTTATTTTTAAGAGAAATTCTCAGTGCTTCAAGGTTCAAGTAGAAGGTTGCTATTCACTTTAACCATATTATGAGTTAGCTCTCATGACAATCTTATCAGAAGACAGTTGAAGGAATCAGACCCCAGAATCTCTCCCATCTCATTACCTTTCACAGACAGAGAGGCTTTGGAGGTTAGACCACGGGCAATAAAAACGACTTCCCCAGAGTCAGTAGGAGTCACACTTTTGATAAGGAGAGTCTCTTACCAACCCACGTTAGAAGCTTTAAATCGCCCACCACTTTCCACTCTGCTTCCATTCAGTGTCCACTTGAACTCATCAATGCTTTCATGGGACAGAATGCATTCAAAAGTGCCATCTTCTACCTCCTGGATTTCATTGTTTTTCAGCCGTTTGCTAATGCCAATATTCAGCTCTGGAAGATAAGAGATAGGTTAGTATGAGGTTTAGATGGAGAAAAGGCATTCGTGACCAATGTGAGTAGCAGTACTGGTGTTTGAACTCAGGATTTGCAGATCATGGCTGCGTTCCTCACTGATGTATTCTCTAAGACGTTCTCCTCTCAGAATTACCAGAAAGCTATAAAAAAAAGAGACGTGAATCTCTTGGCTTTGCTCTGGAAGAACTACAAGGAGAGCAGCTCAGTCCATGGAGCACAATGAAGATTCAATGAGCTACAGAGGGAAAAACCTAACAGAGAGGACAACTCTAGGATGCTGCGTGAGAAAAAGGGTTTTGCCTACGACAAGACATTAAATGTTTCTATTAGCTAATTTGTTACCATCCTACCCCTACTGGTGTTCAAACCATTTCTCCATTTTAGGGATGTTTAGAAAGGAAACATTTCCAGGACATTCTTGACGTGTTTTGTGATTTTCATGGCAAAAGGAGATACATTTACTTCAAAAGCAATGGGAATTTTCCAGACATCACTGCGCTAAATTGCAGAAATACAGTTCTATTGTAGAAACTATTAAGGCTCGTGGGGGAATAGGTGTAAGACATAGTGACCACACTGAATGTGCTTTTAGCACTCCTTCACTTTCCATAGTACTTACCCTGAACGCCGACATTTCACTTGGCAACATCAGTGCCATATCACAGGTATATAAACCTGCATCTGACTTCTCGAGGTCATGGAGAAGGAGACATAGGGTCTTCCCAGACTGTACCAGCTCATACTTGTTGCCAGAAGTGAGCACAACACCGTCCTTTTTCCACACTGGTTTGACCTTCTCTTTAGAGACTTCGCATTCCAATTTAATCACACCCCACTCCTCAACAAAAGCATCATTCAAACACTTCATGAAGACAGCAGGCTTCTCTGCAATTAAACAGGCAAAACAGAACAACGTGATACAGAAGTTGAGACATTTCCAGTTGTGTTCAGATTTTTAAAGAGGTATCAATAAATCTTTACCATTACTGACGACACCAATATAGAACCTAAAGTGGTTTCATGTCTGTTGACTGAATACGCTTTATGGAATTCTCAAGTATTCAGTAGGAGAATACAGGGAACAGGAGGGACAGCCTGCATTGCCGTGGGTGGGACTGATATATGAAAAAATTGGGATGTAGCTCTTCTAAAGCTGGAGAGCTGGCATTGCCCTCACGTGGAGCAGAGCTCATACAGCAGGCCACAGTATTAAGAGGATAAGCTGCTGAACACTTTTGATTTTCCTCTTTATTGACTCCTTTTATCTATCTTCTATTTCACACATCAGAGGTTTACACTGGGGAAAAAAGATCCACCAAATGCAAAAGAAAGGAGAAAGAGGAAATCCTTCAAACTCTGAGCGCGTAGAGTAAAAGAGCTTAATTACTGGGGAAAGCATATTAGAATCACAGTATCCTTAGAATTGGAAGAGACCCTTAAAGGCCATCTAGCCCAGCTCCCCTGCAATAAACAGGGACATTCACAGCTAGATCGGGTTGCTCACAGCCTGGTCATTAGTCATTCCAGAGGCAAAACACACACTGAATGATCTCTCCCTGCAGTCATAAATCCTTGGAGACAACAGCATTGACACTGCATGGCACTGAAGCAGTAAAAAAATTTGCTCCTGTAACTCTCCTTGTGTTAAGTAAAATGATGATAAAAAGCAATTGAATGCTTTGGCAGGACACCAAAACCATCCTCCTTCGTTGATATCTGCTGCAATGGAACCTTCCACTGGAAGAAAGCCCCTGATGACTTGTCACCCCAGAGAGGTGAGCTTTAGAAGCAGGACTGCTGCACAATAGAATGAACTGGAGCTCCTTAGCATCTCTTACATCCAGGAGGGCTGTGATCAGACCCACCTATCACCTTCAGGCGCGCGCTTTCTGACACCTTGTCCGACTTCACTGTCACTGGGCCAGCATCCTCAGGCTTAACCTGCTTCACTGTCAGTGTGCAGCAGTTGCCAACGTTCTTGATGTCATTGTAATTGTTGGTGTAAAGGAGGTTGCCATTCAGAAACCATTCCACATCCTCGTCATCATGGGACAGCTCGCAGGAGAAGACAGCAGAGCTCTCTTCTTCAATTTCCACATCCTGCAGGTGCTTCCTTACTTCTACATCGTGGGCTGTAGGGAAACAAGGTGAACTGTTACCACTGTTACTATAAAGCATACTGGGATGTGGTAGAATGGCTGGACTAGATAATCTTTGTGTAATCTTCTCAGTGAAGTTTATACATTTGCAAAGTTAGCAGGAGAGAACGGCAGAAATCAACCTCAAGAAGAGAAATCTGAGGTGAAATAGGACATGGAAGAGGCCACCCTCCCTGCTCATACCTTCAGCTGTCAGCGTGGCCTCAGTCTCTGCAATTCCCGCCTTGCACTTGTACACACCAGCATCATCGGGCTTCAGCTTCAGAATCTGGAGCTCTGCTGAATGCTTATCCCTCTTGATCTTGTACTTCTCAGAGGGCTCGATGGGTGGGTGGCCCTTGAACCATTTCACAACCTTGGGAGAAGGCCTGAAGTCACAGGACAGGATGACAGAATGACGTTCCAAAGCTGTCTTGTCCTCCAACTTCCTGGTGATTTGTATATGGTAATCTGAAAAGCAGGGGTGGAAGAGAAGAAAGGATGAGGACAATTGGAAGAAGAGGAAAGTCTCTTGCATCTATTCCATTCCAATTAATTTCATGTTCACAATGGTTCTTTGAACAACTCTAAAGATAAAACAAATGATTGTCTATAGGGAAGGCCATTGATTACATTTCTATAAAGTAATACTGTATAGTATCTACCAAATGCAAGCTCCAGCTCTTGCTCTGTGCTTATTAAATTGCTCCCAGTTGAGGCTTTTATTCAAATAAGAGTGACTTGAAAATATAATAAGTACTTTAGGATGTGAATGGAGACTCTTACACTGGGGACAACAGCAGATAAAAAGCCTGCAAATTTCTTTCAGATAAAATCAATGACAAACTGCATCAAATTTAGGTGCTACCAAACTTAAACTTGTCTACTTCAGAAATACAATTAATTTCACCTGATTTGACTTCTTTGGTATAGCCAAGGACAAAACCTCAGCTCTGTAGATCTGAATAGTAAGCACATCACAACTATTCATACAGATCTTTTACTGAGACGCAGCTGTCTCATTTAGTGTCCAATGACTTTGAACTGGAAATGGAGCAGAACCTCCAGACACACACACAATATTTCAAAGACCCCAGTGAAGGAAGTCTGTACATTAATTAATTGTCCATCTTCATGATGTAAACCAAGCCAGGATATGTTACCTCTGACGAGCAGATTGGCTGTGGATTTTGATTTGCCAATTGAGAACTGAATGGTGCCTATCATATCAGTGGTGGTTTTCAGTATGGTCAGCTGGTGGATGGTGCCTTCTTGCTGCATAATCAAGTTTCTGCCAGCCTGTAAGACTTCCCCACGTAGATACTACTTGGGAGGTTTCATAGAAGGAATGGATATCTCGCATTCAAATTTGGCTTCTTCAGGCTCAGTCACATCCTCATCACACAGCTCCTTTACTAGATTAATGGATTGCTCTTTAAGAAGGATGGAAGGAGAGAAAGCAGAGATTTAGAAGGAATGTAAAAAACCCTTACATTATCACCCTACTTACTCACGTCAGCATTACTGCACATGAACACTACACCTATCACCTCAAAATGCCTTAAAACATCATTAAAAAATACTAGAAAGAAAGGAATGTTGTTAAGAAGTCAGACAATATGACTGACAACCTGAAGAGAGCCCAGATCTTCTGATTCCCAGTCCAACATCCAAATCAAAACATGACCTTCCCACCCCGATATCAAACTCCTCGCATTACGAAGCTGGGGACTGAACTCTTGAGTAGTGTGCTAACTCAAATGTCTCCCTTTTCTTTATCACACTTAACATCATATATATACCCTAACATTGTATATAGTAAAAAAAACAAACAAACTCTGTGCTCTTTTCAAACAGCATGAGAAAGTGAAGAAAAAGACAAGCTATGTTTTTTATCCCTCAACGTTCAAACATAAATCTGAAGTCTAGCGGTAGAAAATCAACCTCCTAAGAAAATAATCTGTTTTACTTAGCAAAAGTAAATCCCAAAAGACAAGCTGGATATTTTGAGGGCAGAAAGGTAGGTAGGTAGGAGTATTTATTTCTGTGAAAGGTCCTGGTGGTGTTTAACTTCCTTGACATTCAAGCAAAGGATGTTAGCTGATTTATAACATAAGATAATTTAAGCAACATGATCATCAGAAGCATAATTACCTTTAACTTTAAGATGGGCACGAGATTCTGCCTTTTCTGCTATAGATTTTATTTCTGCTGCATCCTTGACTTGGACGCGTCTGTAAGTCAGCGAGTAGGTCTTTCCTGAAGCAGAGAACCACAGAGTCACTAAGGCTGGAAAAGACCACTAAGGTCATCTAGTCCAACCGCCAACTCATCCCTACCAAACTGTGCTCTTGAGAGCAAACCCACAACTACACTTGGCTTCCTTGAGCAAAGAGCTCTGAGGCACATGGCCAGGCTGAGCATCATCCAACTGGTTTCACAGCATCACTGCCTGTTCTCTCATGTCAATGAAACCACCCATTCCCTCACATCCACATCCCACCAAAGCTGCTTAGTGCTCCCAAAGCGAATGCTCACCAGTTGTTTCCAACTTGAAGGTCATCTTCTGGCCAGCAGCCTCGCAGATGTATTCTCCAGCATCTTTCTTCTCCAGCTGCTCCACAACCAGACGCCGTGTTTTGCCCACAGATTCCATTCTGAACTTTCTGGAGGAGGCAAGCAGTCTTCCATCCTTGTACCATTTTACTTCGGTTGGATCCTGTGCTACTTCACAGCTCAGGGAGGCACTTGCTGCCAGGGCAGCACTCACCTCTTTCTGCACCTGCTCCTGGTTTATAAACACAGGTTTTGGCTCTGAGGGAAGAAAAGAAAAAGTATTGACTGAGGGACTGAAATGAGACCATCTTGCAGGTTTGTATGTACAGGTTGGAACAGGTTTAGGTTACCACTTGTGCCCAAACTAATAGCCTTTACTAGAGAATATCAGCTCTTCTGTTAAAACTAAGTGTCAAATCTAGGCAAGAAAGAACCTAGGAACTGAAGGAACCAAGAGGGTCCTTGAACACCAGTCCCATGGTTGCAAGTCACTATGCAAACATATTGAACCCAAAAGAACATCTGTCCTGCAGGCAACCAAAACCTGAGTTCCTTTTACTTAAGACCCACTGTGAAACATCAAAACACATAAACGTGTGATAGTCAAATCACTGGCTGCCTTTTCATGACCCAGAACAGTACTCCTGGCTTCCTGAACAGACTCCTCATGGCATCTACCATTGCCACAACTGTGACTGTCAAAGGCTCAAAGGAAATATGCTCACCAACGCAGTCCTTTCTTCTTTGTGTGTGATTTGCAGCTATCTATTTTGCTTTGAGCTCTGGGAATAGTCAGCTCTACCAGGTCTCTTACTGTGAGGAGCAGACTCACCTATCCAGATGCAGCCTCCAACATAAAGGCATAGTAAAAAGTCAGTGTACTACTAGGAGAAGTTCCTGCTTCTCCTGCCATGAAAGGCTGCACGTACAACATGCACTCCAGCCTCACTGCACATACTTATCTTAGTCAAATGTTTCTGTGAACAGGAATTACAGTTTGGGATCTCAGGCACAGGAGAGATTTGAATAATATCTTGAATATTGCTTCCACTGTACATATATCAGTAATTATTATTCTACAGACAGACTGAAACAGGTCTTTGTGCCATACTAAAACCAAATACTTTCTACAAACATATGCAATCAAGTCTAGGGAAAAAACCTCAGCACAGACTACTGCAACTGGATCACTGTATAATAGAAACTAGATTTTACTTTACTGTTCTCTGCTGTATTTCAGACAACACCTGTCTTACTTGTGACATGAATCTTGAAGGTGAGTTTCTGGCCAGCAGCCTCGCAGCTGTACTCCCCTGCATCTTTCTTCTCCACCTGGCTCACCACCAGCCGAAGCTGTTTGCCCTGACTCCACCCTGAACTTCTTGCACCAGGTGATCAGTTTCCCCTCCTTGTACCACTTCACCTCCGTCTTCTCCTGGGCCACCTCGCAGCTCAGCGTGGCATTTTCTGTTGGTGCAGCCTTCACCTCCTTCTGCACCTTCTGCTTGTTGATAAAGGCATCCTCTGCTTCTGGAACTGGAAAACATTGGGTAAAATAGACATTAGATATGAACAGCTTGTGACTGGAAGATATTTAAAGTTGCTTCTGTGTCGTATTGGGCCATTTCCTGGAGCAACACTGCTTCACAGTGTTTATCACACATTATAAAGCATCCTCAGCACAGTCCATATGGTCATCCCATCCCTCTGGGTAGTCTTTACTATCAGCTGGGACTCTTTAATTTCAGATTCCTTCGAATGAAGACAATGACAGATCTATATATATAGATATATATATACCACACCTACACCCCCACAATCTGTTACAACTCCATATTCCTCCCCATATTTGCCCCCGACAGCCCCCAGTAGCCCCATATCACCCTAAGGCCCCCACAACCCTCTATCTCTCCATACACCACCCCTTAAAGCCCCATACCTGCCCATATCCTCCAATAGCTCCCCACAACCCCTACACACCCTCACAGCCCCCTAGAGCCCCTAGTCCTCCTATGGCCCACCACAGCCCCATATCCCCCCTACAGTCCCCCTCAGCTCCTTTTACAGCCCCTGCACAGCTCTATAGAACAGTCTGATAGAACTACCTCTAGTAGAAGCAATCTCCACACAGAGATCCTTTCCCAGTGGCACTCAGCCCTTCAGTGGGGTCTAAGAGAGCTGCAGCCAGACTCAAACACAACTGCTCACACAGCTCAGCTGCCTTCACCTGTGCTCCTGACGCTGACACATTGCAGCCCCACATCCCCCTCTGCCCCCCCCACAGCCCCACACCCCCCTGTCCTCCCCGCACTCCCCATCAGCCCATCCCACCTCAGTGCTGCCTCTGTCTCTTCTCTCCTCTCCCCGTCCCAGCGCCGGCCTCCCCCGGCCTCCCATTGGGCAGCGGCAGCTCCGCCGGCTCCGATTGGCTGCGCTGCAGTGCGCGGGAGTGGCCATTGTGGGGGGGGGCAGAGGGGGATGTGGGGACTGCTTCCCAGTTGAGACTACCTCAGCTTTCTGGTCAAGGCATCGACATTGGTGAGTTTTCCTTTGCTAATAACTTTTGACTAAAAAAATAACAAAATAAATAAATAAATAAATGCCACAACACAAAGCAGAACACACACACAAAAACCCACAAAAACAAGGAACTTGGATTTAATGGATGCTGAAGATTCAACACCTGTGCATTTGTCATGTGAGTTACTTATTTCTTTTGCCCTTAGTTTGGACACAATGGCATTATTTTCTTCACAGTAACAGAAATGGGAAAAGGAACTGAACTTCTGAAGTTCAAACTTCTGGGTTGTTTTTTTTCTTTTTCTTTTTTTTTTTTTTGCCTCTTGGAGACACCTGTATTTGGTGGTGGAATGGAATTCCCCCATCCCATTTTAGTGCAGATTTTGTTGTGCTCGATGTGGAATAAACCCTACCCAGCCTGTTCCGCACCGTTCCCTCTGTTTGCAGTACGTAGCCTTTCAGGAGTGTTTATTTGTCATTTCTTGTTCTATGTGACCCTCTGTTTGGCTGACTTTCTTTTTAATTCCGTGCTTTAATCAAGCATGTTGTGAGCTTGTTAGTGCACCAATTATTCTGGAGGGCCAGACTCAATAAAATGTCAGGCTGAGAAGTTGTTTGGCTGTGTTATGTGGGACAAGACCAAATTCATATAGAATCCAGCCCCAGAGAAAAGCAAATGTAGCCAGCAGGACTTGAGGGCTGAGCTGTAGGAATGGAAGCGTCCTCTGCTGTTTGAAACAGAGGGCTTTTCTAAGCTGTGTTTCAGCAGAAACCAGGTAGTGCTGGGAACAGGCAACTATTGGCAAGGGCTCAGTGCAGCTCTTCCCTCACCCTGCACCACGACTGACAGCATGCTCTGTTTTCTCTCTCCAGACCAAGTTCTCCCAGTAAGAGGGCAGAGTCACCAGCTGGCAGTTGGCGTTCCTGCTTCTGCCTGGGCAAACCATCCCCTGTGGCCGAGAACCAACTGCAGAGCAGT
Source organism: Coturnix japonica (assembly GCF_054131305.1). Classification (NCBI taxonomy): domain Eukaryota; kingdom Metazoa; phylum Chordata; class Aves; order Galliformes; family Phasianidae; genus Coturnix; species Coturnix japonica. The sequence goes on from NC_140699.1 coordinate 3,688,774, forward strand.
GCCAGGGAGCCCTCTGAAGCAGAAGTCGTGGTCCTGGCAGGTAAGGGTGCAAATCCAGCTTTCAAAGCAGTGCTTGTCAGCAACACAGGTAGAATTCATGCTTTCAGTGGGCTTGTACCTCTTTCTGTATTCCTGCGTTCGAGCCGTGCCTGACATCTTTGGTTGACACTTGTCTTTCCCAAATGAGTCTTGCAAGCTGCTTGAAACCTGCTTGACAGGCAGCACCAAGCCTTTGCCTCCTTGGATAGTGAAAGTTTACACTAACTGCTGTGTATCTACTCTTTCCAGGTGAATCCATCCCTTGCCAGTGCAGGAACACCCCGGCAAGTAGCGATGATGCACGGTGTGCTTCCATCAATGGAGTGCAGTTAGAATGCATGAGTCACTGCAGTTCCAAGGACAGCCTTTCACGTGACAGCAATGATGGAGAGAAGGAGGTCTGACCTATTCAGTTTTGAGCCTCTCCATGCAGGAAAACCTTGCGGTTCTGGAATGTCTTCACCTACGAAGGTAGTGAGGGATTTAGAGCACAAACCTTACGAGGAGCTGCTGAGGGAACTAGGATTGTTCAGCTTGGAAAAGAGCAGGCTCAGGGGAGACCTTATAACTCTCTATAACGTCCTGAAGGGAGGTTGTAGTGAGCTGGGGGTTGGCCTCTTCTCTCGAGTAATCAGTGATAGAACTAGAGGGAATGGTTTTAAGCTGCGCCAGGGAAGATTCAGGCTGGACATTAGGAAATATTACTTCTCAGAAAGGGTAGTCAGGCACTGGAATGAACTGCCCAGAGAGGTGGTGGAGTCACCGACCATGGGAGTGTTCAAGAAACGTTTGGATGTGATGTATGGAATATGATTTATCCGGGAAGTATTGGCAATGGTTGGACCAGATGATCTTCTAGGTCTTTTCCAACCTTGATAATTCTGTGATTCTGAGCTGAGAAGCTTTTCTTGCTCAAGTCCTGCTTCCAAGTTTAACCACCTATGGGGAAGTAGATGTCACTTTTCTAGTGACCTTCAATTCCGTGTCCGCATTTTCCTAAAAGTAAAAGAATTTGGAGGTAACCAGCTGCAGTGAAGTGAGCGATTTCAGTGCCTGTTTCTGATGGTGGCAATGAGTTCAGAGGTCATACTTAACTGACGATTCCTGTTTCCATTCTGACAAAGGCTGTAGTTGCAGCTGACTTCCTGAGGCTGCCATACGTGGTGGTGATGCAGCCTTGGGCTTCTTGGGGATTTGCATGACTCCCACCTTTCCTTTCTGTGTCTTGCAGGTCAGCTGGTGCTGGAAGCGGCCGGTATCTGAGTAGGAATGAAGGTGAGTGCAGGAGCAGCTGCTGAGGGGAGGAAGGAAGTCCATGCTAATGAGCTCTGAAGCATCTGCAGGTACGGTACCAAAGGAGGCTGCAGTGATGCAGGGGGCTCCCCAACAGGAAGCTGTCTGATCCAAATGCTTGCTGAGAGTTTGGAAGCCCAAACCCTAATGGTCTCTGTAAGGGTGGCTAATAAAAAGATGTTAACCAAGATGGTGGTAAATAGTCAAAGGTTGTTAGCAAAGGAAAACTCACCAATGTCAATGTTTTGACCAGAAAGCTGAGGCAGTCTCAACTGGGGAGCAATCTCCAAGAGATGCTGCCTCAGTGGTGGTCAGCCCTTAAATGAGGTCTCAGAGGAGGTGGAGTCGAGGTCCACCCCTTCTGTGAGCACAGCTCCATTACTCTCACCTGTGCTCCCGCAGCTGACCCAACACTTGCCTCAGCTGATTAATCAGAGGTTCAAGCTGTGATTTCCCATACAGTCTCTAAGCTGAAGGCAGCATCTCCTTGATCTGATGGTGGTGTGCCTGAGTGAGGGAGTGATCCAAGCTGGATGCAGAAGAGTCATCTTGATTTCTCTCCTATTTTACTTCAGATGACACCTATTGGGTGTTGGTTTCTTAAAATTTGGATCTAGGAGGTGGCCTCTCCCTTTGCTTCTGGTGAAAGCTGCAGCAGGAGTAGAAGACAAAGAGGTTTTCTTGGTGGCAGCAACACCAATTATTTGATTCAAATGTAGAACTGTGATGAAAATGCTGAAGAACAGATCTGCCTCAAAGACATGCTTGATCATATAAGGAATGAGCATGTGATCCAAGACAGCCAGCGTGGCTTTAGCAGGGGAGGGCCATGCCTAACCAATCTGGTGCTCTTCTATGATGGAGTGACGGCATTTGTGGACAAAAGGAAGGTAACAGATTTCATTGACCTGGACTTGAGCGAGATCTTTGACATGGCCCTCCACCACATCCTTATCTCTAAACTGGAGGGATGTGGATTTGACAGGTGGACCACCTGGTGGATAAGGGATTGGTTGAAAGGCCACAGACAGAGGGTGGTGATTCATGGTTCGATGTCCAGGTGAAGGCTGATAACAAGTGGTGTCATCCAGGAGTCTGTCTTGGGACCAGTGCTTTTTAACATGGTTATCAGTGACACCAATGATGCAATGGAGTGCACCCTCTGCTGTTTGCTGAGTGGTGCGGCTGATGCAGTGGAAGGAAGGGATGCCATTCAGAGGGAGCTCAACCGAGAGGTTGGCCTAGGTGAATCTAATGAGGTTCAAGACAGCAAAGTGCAAGGTTTTGCACTTGGGCTGGAGGAATCCCAGGCATCTGTACAGCCTGGGAGGAGCAGTCCTTAAGAGAAGCCCTGCAGAGAAGGACCTGGGGGTCCTGGTGGATGAAAAACAGAACGTGAGCCATCAGCGTGCTCTTGCAGCTCAGAGAGCAAATGGTCCCCTGGGCTCCATCAGAAGAGGGGATGGCCAGCAGGGACAGGGAGGCGATTGATCTTCATGATCCTTGAGGTCCCTTCCAACCCGGGCCATTCTATGATTCTGTGATTACACTCACTGACAGAAATAACGGCAGCTGTACAGAAGATGGATATATTTTGGGACAGTTCTTGTAACCAGCTGATTTTAAGACCTTGCCCAAGTCTCGTGAGTCTTAATTGCATGTCAGAAGAAAGCTGGGAAAGTGGTTATTGCTCATTCTTTCTCATTTGCTGATTCTTTCTTTAGTGTTCCTTTTCCAAAGGAGATTCTGGTGCTGGAAGCAGTTGAAGAAAGAACCAAAGCAGCTCTTGCCAAGAGTGCTTGAAGTCCCTGTGGAGAGAAGCAAAGAACTTGGGCTTCCTCTGGGATGCTCCCCACCATGTCTCAGGAAGGAGACCAACTGCTGTTCCACTTTCTGCTCTGTGTGTGGAAAGGTACGTCTGGGTTTCTTCTGCTTGTTTTTTCTTTCTTTTTCTGGCTTTGAAGGAGAAGGGGTGGAGCAAAGGGAGACCCACTGGTCATTTGTTACCTCAAGAACAGGATGGATTTTACATTCACTGTGAAAAACCTGGGCTAGTAGCATGGGCATGTTTCAGGCTGGACTCTTCTTTTGCTGCTTGGTTTCCTTTTGGCTACAGGGAGACAGCTGTCTAAAGGTGTGTTTTCAAACCCACTCTCCAAAACCATGTTTCATTGTTGCAGGTGGTTCAGTGTGCTCTTGCAGTGCAGATGCTGTAGTTTGCTGTAGAATCTGAATGGTTTCTGTTCCTAGGAGAGGACTGAGAGGAGGTAGTGAGAAGAGAATTCAATGCCTGAGGTGTATCTTTGTGATAAATGTTGGCATGAGGTGCTGAAAGTCTTGAGCTGTCAAAGGCCAGTGAGGCTCAGACTCCTTAACCTGCTGGAGCAGGGTGGAAGCAAGGAGTGGGCACTGCCGTCCCACAAGCGGCACTTGGTTCTGGTCTGCCAGGTCTGTGCTGGCCTGGATTTCTTCTGAGAAGTTTGTTGGAGCTGCTTGGAGTAGTGAAGGGTTGGGAAGAAGTGCTGCTCAAGAGCTAAGGCTCGGCTTGATCATTTTGGATGGATTTAACCATGGTATCTGAAGACATAGTTTCCATCAGAATGATCCCAGCATTGTGCAAGTGTCTCAGCTGAAGCCCCTGAGCAGATGTGTGAGACCACCCGCCTCCTCCAGATGAGCCATAGGAAAGCTGACTGTGCCCAGTAATTACAGCTTCTGCAGATTGAATGTGCTTCCAAGTGTTTTCCTTAGTGATCAATCATGTCCCAGCACTCTGATATTCCATCTCTGTCACAATCTGGAGCATCTCTGCAAACCTTGGGTGCTCATTCCCACCAGAGTTTCTTCCTTTCTCTCTTTAGAATCAGTGTGGTGCAGTTCCCTGTGTTTGTGAGCAGCAGCCAGCAGGCTGCAAGAGATCCAATGGCAGCTTTCAGCACACAGAGGGATGTGATGGGGACAGACTGTCCTTAGTGCCATGCAGAAGGGAGTTTTTACCGTCCTCTCTCAAGCAGTATGAAAGAATAGAGTTTGAATGATACTTGTGAGCAGGTGCTGTGCTGTAGGGGATGTCAGGTAACCATTCCTATGGGGGTGCGGGAAGGAGCAGTGAAAGTGATGTATTAGTTTGTGTTTTGGCTGTTAAAGAGGAGTTCCATTTCTGGAAGCAAAACTATGGGCTAAGATGGAAAACAGAAGGGAGAAGGCTGATACCTGGATAGTGGGCTGAGCTTTGGTGACTGCAGCCATTTGCAGTAGAAGTTTTGCTGTTTTGCACAGTGGGGTTCAGAATGGGAGCTGATGATGAATGGGAGCTGCTCGAGGGACAGACTTCCATGTACAAGTTCCAGTGCCTCAATGACTTTCTTGTAGCGAGGAACCCCAAACTGAACATAAGACTTGAGGCGCAGCCTCCCCAGTGTTGAGTCCAAGGGGATGATTACCTCTCTGCTCCTGCTGGCCACACTATTTCTTAGACAGGCCAGGATGCCGTGGGCCTTCTTGGCCACCTGGGCACACTGTTGGCTCATGTTCAGCTGAGCATCGACCAACAGCCGCAGGTCCATTTCCTCTGCACAGTCCTGCAGCCACTCAGCCCCAAGCCTATAGCGCTGCATGGGGTTATTGTGGCCAAAGTGCAGGACCTGGCACTTGGCCTGGGTGTACCACATCCCATTCACCTCAGCCCAGTGAGGTTGATCCAGCTTATCTAGATCCCTCTGAAGGGGCCTCCCTTCCCTCAGGCAGATCAACACCACCTCCCAGTCAAAAGACAAAAAGAGAAGAAAGCAGAAATGAAGAAGGCTTCTCTGAGAGCTGCCCCTGCACCTGCAGAGGTGAGTCCTTGTTATGGACAGACACAGCTCTTGTTGTCAGGGCCTCCATCTGTCAGACATGAATGAGACTGTAAAATCCTGAGGGAAGTGGTGTCCTGGTTCTGTACTTGCTTTTTTCCTTTGCAGGTTTTGAAGTTGTGCACAAAATGAAGGAGAAATCTCTAAAGCAGGTGGTCGGGATGCTGGCATGGTGATGTTACTTAGTAATTAGTGCTATTATTTTGTAGTATATTAATAGTTTGCTAATAAACAAAAAACAAGGGGGGGAGGAAGGCGTTCTGATAACAGAAGATGCTGAGAAGGCAGAAACACTGAATGCCTTCTTTGCTTCTGTCTTTAGTGAAAAGGCTCTCCCTCAGAAATCCCAGACCCTGGAGGTTAATGAGAGAGTCTGGACAATAGGAGATTTCTCTTTAGTCAGGGAAGAGGTGGTCTGTGATTGCCTAGGAAACATTAATGTCCATAAATACATGGGATGGGTGCATGGGGTGCATCCACGGGTGCTGAGAGAACTGGTGGAGGTCATTGCTGAGCCCCTCTCTGTAATCTTTCAGAGGTCTTGGAGAACTGGGGAGGTGCCCGAAGACTGGAGGATGACCAATGTCACTGCAGTCTTCAAAAAGGGCAAGAAGGAAGAGCCTGGTAATTATAGGCCAGTCAGCCTCACCTCTGTCCCAGGGAAGGTGATGGAACAGCTTGTGCTGGATGCCATCTCCAGAGAACTGGGTGATAAGGAGGTTATCAGGAGTACTCAGCATGGGTTCACCAAGGGGAGGTCGTGCTTGACCAACCTGGTGGCCTTTTATGAAGATGTCACTGGCTGGGTGGACGGGGCTAGAGTGGTAGATGTAGTCTACCTTGATTTCAGAAAGGTTTTTGATACTGTCCCCCACGACATCCTTATAACAAAGCTGAGGAAGTATGGGATAGATGAGTGGACAGTGAAGTGGGTCGTGAACTGTCTGACTGGCAGAGTGCAGAGGGTTGTCGTTGGCGGTGCTGAGAGGGGATTTGATCCAGGTTTATAAATACCTGAGGTGTGGGGGCCATAGTGGCACGGCTGGTCTCTTTTCAGTAGTGCGTGGGGACAGGACTAGGGGTAATGGGCTGAAACTTCTGCATAGGAAGTTCCGCACAAATGTGTGCAAGAACCTCTTTACGGTGAGGCTGACGGAGCACTGGAACAGGCTTCCCAGGGAGGTGGTGGAGTCTCCTTCTCTGGAGATATTCAAGACCCGCCTGAACACCTACCTGTGCGACGTGGTGTAGGGAACCTGCCATGGCAGGGGGATTGGACTCAATGATCACTAGAGGTCCCTTCCAACCCCTACAATTCTGTGATTCTGTTGGAAGGTGGGAATGCAAGAGAGAATATTGCGAGCAAAAGCTGTGGAGCGAGATAAATGGCATGAGAAAGCAAAGCTGAGAACTAAGGAAAGCTCCAGAAGAGAAAACAAAGTCCAGTAGGGCATATTTAGAGACAGGTGAAGCATCCATGAGTGCACTGAGGAGTACTAGGGTGGTCTGGAATGTCTCTTGGGCTCCCTACAGCACACATACTTGCTCTGGGGCATGTCTGGATGTCTGTAGAGCTAATTGTGGGGCCCTGAGAAACCTCTGGGGCACATTAGGGGGCACTGGCTTCCATGTGAGTGTTCCCAGGTTCCCAGAAGTCAACAGGGAAGCCTTTGGAGACCCCTTGGGAAGACTCAGTGGGGCCCTAGAGTGATGTAGCAGCTTGTGTTGGTTGCATCTGCTTGGCAGGGAAGCGATTTCCCTGGTGAGAGCTGAGTGACTGGAAGGTGATTTCCTTGGTTTAATTAATTTAATTACCTGGATTATAATTAAATAACACTGTTCAGCGTTCATTAAAGATTTCTTTTTTTTCCAAAGTACTTCAGTTGTGCAGCTGTAGCAGCTTTGCTAAGATATATCGAGTTTATTCAAAATTCCAGTGATGCTCCTAAAGCACTTGAAGTGCATTTGAGGGGGGGAGTGACAAAACAGCTCTGAGAGACACATCATCAGATCAGAACATTGGAACGGTAACTAATAGCAGAGATTCTGATAAGAATATTGAAGTTTTCAAATTACCTTTTCTTAAAGTTGTATTTCACCAAGTTTCATCAATGTGCACACTGAAGAGCTGACTTGTTATCTTTCTTTTTATAAAAAATCATGTGTTACAATTGAGAGCAGAAGTTATAGGATGGAACATTCTCCAAGTAAAGTGCAAAAGACATTTCTTCATAGTTCCAATTAATGTCTTATGTTTTGTTCAGACTCACTAAATGATGTATTTCAGGGTACATCATGTGGGAATATAAGAAGACTATTCAGAGCAGGAGCTGCAGAGCAAGATGAACGACATGAGAAGGTAAGGCTGGGAACCAAGGACACAGCTTTTGTGTCACTCAGCCACCTGTGGCAGAGGTCAGGATTTCTGCAGGGATGGGAAATCATCCCATCACTTAGTGCCTTACAAGGAGCTGAGAAGCTTTTCTTGCTCAAGTCCTGCTTCCAAGCTTAACCACCTACAATGAAGTAGATGTCACTTTGCTGGTGTCCTTCAATTCCGTGTCTGCATTTTCCCAAAATCAGGAGGTAACCAGCTGCAGTGAAGTGAGCGATTTCAGTGCCTGTTTCTGATGGTGGCAATGAGTTCAGAGGTCACAATTAACTGACGATTCCTGTTTCCATTCTGACAAAGTCTGTAGTTGCAGCTGACTTCCTGAGGCTGCCATACGTGGTGGTGATGCAGCCTTGGGCTTCTTGGGGATTTGCATGACTCCCACCTTTCCTTTCTGTGTCTTGCAGGTCAGCTGGTGCTGGAAGCAGCCGGTATCTGAGTAGGAATGAAGGTGAGTGCAGGAGCAGCTGCTGAGGGGAGGAAGGAAGTCCATGCTAATGAGCTCTGGAGCATCTGCGGGTCTGGTACCAGAGGAGGCAGCAGTGATGCTGGAGGGCACGTGGTGAGTGCGTGGACAGGGTGGCACAAACGTGTGCGTGTGCTGAGGAGTTGGGTTGCACACAGGTGCACACAAAGGGGTGTTTGTGGAAGGTGTAGGCACGTACGTGTTCCCAGGGGTGGTTTGCACACGTCTGTGAATACAAAGGAGGGCACACGATGCGGTGTGTGCATGGAGGTGTGCAAAGCAGGCAGGGTGGCACACGGGTGTGCATGTGCACATGGATAGGGGAAGGCTGGGGTTACAGGTTGACCTGTGCTGAGGTGAGTGGGGGCTCACGGTGTTGCTCAGTGGTAGATTTGTTTACACTGAGTGCTAACAGGAAACTCGCACACCCTTTTTGTTTCAGCTGTGCCAGCGCTGTGATCCCTTGCTGCTGGGATGTGCTGTTGGAAGGATGGTGTGCATGCCCAGCTCCCATCACTTCCAAGCCCTACAATTCTGTGATTCTGTGAATCAAGTGTAGAGCAAAAGGGATGTTTGGGCCAGGTGACTGTAAGAAGGCTGGCTGCTTTGGATGGTGGCAGCTGATGGAAACAGGTGCTCTGGGGACCGTTCAGCTTTTAACAGAAGACAGGGGTCCTGCAGGAAGAACGACTAGGTTCTCAAAAGGCTTCAGACGTGCACACAGAGTACATCTGTCCTGCCGTGCCGTCTCTGCTTCTTTTTGATGAAAGCATTTTCATGACCACTTGTTGTGGCTGTTGCTTGTAGAAGGAGGAATGTTAGGTGCAGTTCTCACTGAGAACTTCTGCTAGGATTTCTGTGTAATTTGAATCATGAGTGTTAGCACAGTGAGTTGAAGGAGGGCCCCGGAAGCAAATTTGTTGCTGTTGAAGCACTGTGTGATGAGCAGGTGCGTGGTAAGACGTGCTGGCAGATGTTGAAGACACTTTAAGATTGAGGTGAGAAGGAAAGGCGATGAAGGAGCTGATGGCAAAGAGCTTCCTTAGGAGGCTTGGTGCTTGCATGGGATTGTATCCGATCAACTTCTTGTGTGCTGGTGTCCATCTGTGGTTTGTGGAGCAGTTTTCATTCCAGGGTCTGTCTGGTAGGACTGTGGCTTGGGCCAGGCCAGGGCGAATCCAGTGTGCTTTACTCTCGTTCTTAGTGCTTGTTTTTGCTCAGGTGTCAATCCTCACAGAGCAAGGCCTGAGGGTGGGGTTTGCGGAGAAAGAGGACATGCAGGCCTTGTGTGACACCCACGGAGCTGCAGCGAGGCTGCATTGGTGTAAAACAAGGGAAATGCACAGAGATCTGAAGGTGGGTTTTGGGCTCGACTTATGCCAGAGGGGATGTGCGTGCTCCTTTACAATGTGCGTTTTCTGCCTACTGTATGGCAGGTGGGCTTGGAAAGTTGTTTCCGTGTTTCTGTTGTTGGGAGAAGCAGATATCAACTCTTCTCTCTATTGAAAGATTTAACAAAAGAGACTCTCCTTGCTTCTTAGTGTATGAATCACAGAATCATAGAATCACCAGGGCTGGGAAAGACCTAAAAGAACAGTCCAACCGTTCTCTTATTACCAATAGCTCCCAATAAACCACGTCCTTCAACACAACATCCAGTCATTCCTTGAACACCCCCAGGTGGGATGGCTCCACCACCTCCCTGGGCAGTCCATTCCAGTGCCTGGCCACCCTTTCTGAGAAGTAATATTTCCTAATGTCCAGCCTGAACCTCTCCTGCCGCAGCTTGAAACCATTCCCTCTAGTTCTATCAGTAATGACACGAGAGAAGAGGCCGACCCCCAGCTCACTGCAACCTCCCTTCAGGAAGTTTTAGAGAGCAATGAGGTCTCCCCTGAGCCACCTCTTCTCCAGGCTGGACATTCCCAGCTCCCGCAGCCTCTTCTCATATGGCTCCATTGTGCTCCAGACCCCTCACCAGCTTTGTTGCCCTTCTTTGAACACGTTCCAATGCCTCAGTGTCTTTTTTGCAGTGAGGGGCCACAAACTGGAAACAGAATTCGAGTTGTGGCATCACCAGTGCTGAGTACAGGGGGACAATCGCCTCTCTGCTCCTGCTGGCATCACTGTTTCTGATACATACATTCTCATGTATGTAAGTGTCACATGTGTGACATCCTTTTTGATGGAGTTCCGTGACGGGAGTTCAGTGGATTTGAGAGCTGACTTGAAGCCTGTGGGCATCACCCAGTAGTTGGGGTGAGAGGATGAGGCGTAGGAACAGGAACCTCTTTGGTCGTTATTAACTCCCAACTTTTTGGTCAGGAATCTCTGTGTGTTTTTTTATCATGTAAAGAACAGAGTCATTGTGCAGCTTGTGAATGAATTGATTCACGCCTGCTGATTGGTGCTGTTCTCTACAGGGAGCTGCAGTGGAAATGGACACTTGTGGTCCACTGTCTGCCCCCCTCCCGCATGCTCAGATCAGCCAAGTTGTCAAGGCCTGGCTCTTGGTTGGTGAATTGTGCCAAGGTCAGAGAGTTGGATTTTCTGGGCTTTGAGACACGTCTTCCAGATGCACGTTGTGTTATTTCTGATGTGTTGACCTGTTGAGGTCCAGCCCCAAATGAGGATTCAAGTACTACCACCGCAGGAATGGTTTAGATTGGAATTGGAATGCAGAAGGCTGAAGCCAGCAGGAGCAGGGAATCCATCATCCAAGGGCTTGGTGCAGCTCTTCTTTGCTCAGTTGTGGAAGCATCGTAAAGTTGCTGGGCGGACAGGCATCACGTAGCCTGAGACTCAGCATGACTTGCAGCAAGTGGATGGGACGGTTGTGCTGTGTGTGTTATTCCATGACTGTCTTAGCCCTGCTCACTGACCTGCTCTTTCTCTCTCCTCTCCTCGCCCTCCACCCACTGCCTCGGTGCAGCTTTTGCTCTCATTTCATCCGAGCAAAGCGACAAGGAACTGCTGCAGATAGCTTGAGGTGATCTCACTGCCAGGTACGTGCCATGTTTTGTCCCCCCGCATGGTTTTGCAGGCCGTGTGGCACCGTGTTTAGTAACACAGCCTCATGCAGCTTTGATGTGACCCTGGTCACGGGTGGGTTTCTCCACTGCCCTGCAGCTCAGCCCTCAGAAGGGCTGTCTCTCAGAATGGCCGCCCTAGACCCCGTCCCCATCTCTGCTGCCCTCCCCGTCCCTTCAGCCGTTCCCGGTTCGGGCCGGGCGACACCGGGCAGGTGGGTGAGCGGAGCGGGGCAAGATGGCGGCAGGGAGTGGGGTGTGAGGGGCAGGGCGGGGCCTAACGGGGGTGGGGGGCGGGGCTAAGGGGAGGGGAGAGCGGGGATTGGTGGGAGAGGGAGCCAATAGGAGGTAGTGAGGAGTTGGGCACAGGGTGATGTTAACACCCCTTTGTGACGTCATAATGCCCCTTTGTGATGTCATAATGCTTCTTTGTTACATCATAATGCCCCTTTGTGACATCATAATGCCCCCTTTGTGACGTCATAATGCCCCTTTGTGACGTCATAATGCCCCTTTGTGACGTCATAATGTCCTTTTCTGATGTCATAATGCCGCTTTGTGATGTCATAATGCTCCTTTGTGACGTCATAAAGCTCCTTTGTGACGTCGTAATGCCCCTTTGTGACATCATATAGCTCCTTTGTGATGTCATAAAGCTCCTTTGTGACGTCATAATGCCCCTTTGTGACATCATAATGTCCTTTTGTGACGTCATGAAGCTCCTTTGTGATGTCATAATGCTTCTTCGTGACGTCATAATGTCCCTTTGTGACGTCATAATGCCCTCTGTGACGTCATAATGCCCTTTGTGACACCATGAAGCTCATTTGTGACATCATAATGCCCCTTTGTGACGTCATAATGTCAGTTTCGGATGTCATAATGCCCCTTTGTGATGTCATAATACCCCTTTGTGACGTCGCAGTGCTCCTTTGTGACGTCATAAAGCTCCTTTGTGACGTCGTAAAGCCCCTTTGTGACGTCATAAAGCTCTTTTGTGATGTCATAAAGCTCCTTTGTGACATCATAATGCCCCTTTGTGACATCATAATGCCTTTTGTGACATCATAAAGCTCCTTTGTGACGTCATAATGCCCCTTTGTGACATCATAATGTCTTTTTCTGATATCATAATGCCCCTTTGTGATGTCATAATACCCCTTTGTGACGTCATAATGCTCTTTGTGACATCATAAAGCTCCTTTGTGATGTCATAAAGCTCCTTTGTGATGTCATAATGCCCCTTTGTGACATCATAATGTTCTTTTGTGATGTTATAATGCCCCTTTGTGATGTCATAATGCTTCTTTGTTACATCATAATGTCCTTTTCTGATATCATAATGCCCCTTTGTGACGTCATAATGCCCCTTTTTAAAGTCATAATGCCCTTTGTGACGTCATAATGCTTATTTGTGACGTCATAATGCCCTTTTGTGACATCATATCACCCCTTTGTGATGTCATACTGCCCCATATGAAGTCCAGACAGAGTCAAAACTTATGGACCTGCACGAGGATCACTTTCAAGACAGTGGCTCTGTTGCTTCAAGCCTATTTGCTTCGTCCTGCCGCCACTCTACTACCAAATATCAACAACCTCTTGCATGATTCAACTTGCAAACATTTCACACTTACCCTTGTGTTTCGATTCGAGCCCTTGTCAACCCCAAAGATCCAAACCAAGCAGTGTCTTTCCATCAATGCCTCCTCATCTCTTCAGCTACAGTAGTTTTTCTCAGGGCAGTTAGATGCAGTCATGCTCCTCTGGATTTGGTGTGTTAAATCCATGCTGCATGGCAGCAGTCAGTTCAATACAAAGGTGTTCTGTGTGCCACAGCATTTCTCCAGGAGAAATGAATCCTAGCAACAGTCTGGAGGAGTCTGTGAGCCTGAGATGCTCAACCAATGAGAGCCATGAGAGCATCACCTGCATTGGGTTTAGGGCATAGAACAGAATTAATGTCACTGACTGGTGAGCAATTTCTCCCTTGCCAACAGGGGATGTGCGCGCAGTATTGCAGTAATGAATAAGCACTGCTGCTATCGCTGCCATCTTTGCCTAACTAGAAATATTTGACTTTGAGAGTTTCTCACACAAGGGGAGAGGGTAAGAAAGTAAAGAGGCACAGAAAACTAAGGAAAACTGCTCTTCTTTATCTTATCTATAAAAATTGATACAATTGATGCTGTCGTTCCTTTTTTTTTTTTTTTTTTGTATTCTTAATTTTTTGCCAGTGTCAGTTAGATTGTTTTAAAATATCCACACACCAAAATCTGACTACCAAGCAAATGTAATGAAAATGAAATGAAGGTGAGTTAGCGGAAAGCACAAGGCCATATTATATCAGGCTCTAGCAAATTTACAGGCAGTCACTGCACAAAGAGGTAGATTTGAGTTGCACATTATATGATTCCCACAAAGATTAAGGAAATCTGAAGCTTTCAATATATTTTTTTAATTCTTTTTTCATTTCATTTTTTAAACACCTGACCCAGACCCCAACTCTCGCAGGAGCTGTAAAGATAACAGCATTAACCTGCATTGTAACTCTAGATTAATAGTCAAGTGCATCACTCAGCCAACAGTTGGGACATAGAATCCTATTGCCCTCATGTAATCACTACTTAAACAAGAAACAGTGAAATTCATTGAGATATTTAGTCTGAACTCTTCCACTGGGGTCATGACTGAATGAGTTCCAAACTTGTGCTGAATGTCATTGCTGAATTCCTTTCTTTCCCATTCAGTACTGTAGCCAACTAGAATAAAAAACAGCAAAGTTCAGATGGGGATAATCCAGGTTGGAAACCAATACAAAGTGGAGGCAACAAATGGTATATTTTTCATATCGAATCTATGCAGTTCTTAGAGCATCAGCAGTAAGAAATTTGGATGAGATTAAATTTCTGTAGCTGTAGTAACCGTTTTGAAAATGGTCCTCAGAGATCCCTAGCTGGAAAGCACTGGGCCTATTCATCCTATTTTAAATCTATGGGAAGAAATTATTCTGAGTGTTGAAAGAGTGTAAAAATAAAACATTTCTAATTTATTCACCTCCTTTTAAAGTACTTTCAGACATGGTCTGTGATACTACCTTAGATTTCTTTGTATATTTAAATGAGGGTGGTTTGATGCTGGCACAATCACCTTAAAAGACTCTTCAAGATTATTTACCTCTGCCTTAGAAATCTATCAAAACTGCCAAGAATTAAACTGTAGGATGAGGAAGCCTGCCATTTCTAAGATTTGTGGTACTAGCAATTGACTTACGTTTTGCCTTGGTGGAGAACAGGCTGTGCATGGATACACACATGATTTCTCTAATTGTTTGTAAAGGAAAGAATTTCCTCAGCCTTTGCGAAAGCCAGCCTAAGTATCAAAATGGACCTGAGCCCATGCTCAGGAGCAGCAGTTACTGGTTACTGAATGCCTTTAATGCTTGTGGTGCTTTACAAAGTTCAACTTGCTGAGTATCATACTGCTTTCACATTATATCTAATGCAAATTTTAGGAACCCACTGCTGGAGGCAATGGAACAGAAAGGTATGGGGTAAGGGCACAGTAGGTTTTGTATCCAGACACCTGTGATGCAATCCACAGACAGATGGTAGGTATTGAACTGTCTTACTAACACAGTATTCCTTGGCAATATGATTGATGGTTGGACTTGATCTTTTGAGGTCTTTTCCAACCTTAATGATTCTTTAATTCTGTGAATACTGAAGACTTCTTTTCAGTATGGCTAGGAAAACACTGGCTAAGTTGTTTGGTTTGCATATATGAAGTTGGGACTGCCAATGGCACAGCTGTGTCATTAGAAAGGGTGGCAGGAATACCCTGAACACGTCTACTCCCTTTCTGTCTTCTCCATCTCAACTCATGCTCCCTGTGACACTAACAGACAAGATTTAGCAGGCATGGTGGTGATGGTTGGATGGTTGGATTAGATGATCTTAGTGCTCTTTTCCAACCTTAACGCTTCTGTGATTCTGTAGATATGCCGTACAAGTCTTACCCTTATATTAAATTTAGCTAGAGATTGTTGGGAATTAACATTTTTGCCTGAAATTTCTCAGAGAATCCCTTGTGCAGGGCCAGCGAAAGACAATGTGCTCAATGGGATTTCAGCAGTCTACTGAAAGAATGGGAGGTAGTTGTTTGAGGAGTTACTTTGCTCTGTCAAAAAGCTGTACTGAGACTATATCTAAAACTATGGGATGCACATAAGAATGTACCCTACCTCTCTGCCTAGGGCTGGTCTACATAGGGAGTCAGAAAAAGCTGAGCAGCAAGACAATACCATGAGTATCGATTTGCCTGCTTAAATTGGCAGGCATTTCAAGTGTAGACGTCAACTCTTCTCTCATAACAAGTACGGCATGCTTCTCTCTACGAGACTACCTTACAGGGACATGTCTTTGACTGGGCTGATTTTGCCTTCTGAATTTTACTCCACAAAAGAATTTCAACAGGTAAAAGTTGAAATGACTGCAATGCTCGTTTATACAGTGGTGTATCCATGCATCCATGTTGACATTTCTATCTTCAAGGTTACTGTGAGATGGGAATCACTGATTATAGAATTATTATTATTATTATCCCTGTACATAACTTTAGATACACCAATCAATTTCCATTCATTTAGTCTCTTTCTAGCAGAAAACTGAACAACAGTAATAACAACAAAAAGAGCCTAAATGAAACAAACTACAAAGGAGGCCAGAATGAATGCCTTCTGAACTGAGTATCACTGAAAGTTTTTCTTTATTGGCTACAGTGTGATATTTTTCTCCACGTTTTCTGCTCTGATTAAAACCACTTTCATCTTCTGTGATGTTAGCAGTGCGTGGGCCTGTAGAAAAGCATGCACACAAATGAAGACTAAAGCTGCATCTCTGCTCAGCAGTGCTGGCAGTTCACCATCAGTCTTGTCTCTGTGTAACACAGAGAGGGAAACAAGAAAGGATGCATTGTCTCAGCTATTCAAGGCATATCATAGAATCACAGAATGGCTTGGGTTGAAAAGGACCATAATGATCATCAATTTTCCTAAGACCACATCCTGGTCTTAATGAGCAAACACTTTATCACACTGGGCAACCTGTTCCAGTGCACTGCTACTCTTGATGAGAAGAAATTTATTCTACTATCCAACCTGAAACTCCCCTAGTGCAACTTGAGGCCATTACCTCTTGTCCTGTAGCTGAAGATTTTTAGTGCCAATTTTCATTGCCATGGATTAGGTTAACAGAAAGGAAACAGGAACCCAGTGTCTGTTATCAGATATCAGGTGGATAAGTTTCTGTTTATATCTACTGAATTCTCTTTTTGATAGTCGTAGAACCAGAGGTAATGTCCTTAAGTTGTGCCAGGAGAGGTTCAGTATTAGGAAAAAATGATTCCCAGATGGGGTTGCAATGCTTTGGAACAGGCTGCCCAGGGAAGTGGTGCAGTCCCTGATATAGCACTGAGGGACATGATTTAGTGGGTGTGGTGGGGATGAGTCAGTGGTTGGACTACACACTTGCATGTTGCTGTGTGTGCCCTTTATTGCTGTACACTGTAGTCTGTGTAAGGACTTGTTCTCCAAACCATCTGAATGTTTGTTTGCCATGATGCAGCAGCTGTCTCCTTCGTAAAGAAGGAAGCAAGAAAAAGACTACATTAAATTCATTCATTCTTAGCAGAAAGGAAACAAAGAAAAGAAAGAATTTTTAACCTGCTGTTAGCCATGTTTGTAAATAAAAAATCACTGTTTAGAAATACCTGGAAAGTAAGTACACCATTCTGGAAAGTCAAATAAATGTGGTGCAAAGCAAACTGTCTCTGGCTTTGCCAAATCAGGCCTTCATTAGCCAAAGGATCCCTCCCTTTTTCTCGTAGTGATAAAGAAATTCCTTTTATGGTTCTACTATTTTCATTAGTTATTTTGGGAAGATTATCTCCAGTCCAGCAACTCAAAGGTTTTGGGATGTACCTCTGGTCCCAGTTCACCTTGCTGAACCTGTCAACAAAACTAACATCACCTGTCACAGAATGATAGAATCATGAGAGCTGGAAAAGACCACTTAGATCATCCAGCCCAATCATCAGTCCATCACCACCATGTCCACTAAGCCTCCTCTCCTCCTTCTTCACTGACCTTGGTGACTGCAGGGCTGTTTGTCTCACATCATTCTTGCTCATAGCTCTCACATATGCTATGCAGTGGTTTGAACCTTCCTTAACAAAGTTATCACAGAAGTGCCAGCAGCATCACTCCTTGACTCAGCTTTGGCCAGCACTTGAAATGGTTCTGTCTGACATGGGGCAACTACTGGCCTCTTCCTACAGAGAACAACACTGCAGCCTCTTTTCTGCCACAGTCCAGACATTAGACATGTAATACAACCTGAGAAAAATATACAACTTGAAATTATGTAGTTCTTTTATTGAAAATCTCTTTTTAAACCCTGTGTTTGTCTCAGTATTTCATGACCTCTACCACAGTTCTCTATTTCCCTCAGCATCACTTTGCGTTTGTCTTCTGAATGTCATGCTTGGATCTGAATTGATAAGTGAAAAAGCTGCATCTGACAGTCCTTTCCAGATGTGCCTGTTTGACTCCAGCTGGTGAAGTTGTTTCTCAAGACTTGCTTCCTCTCATTCATGTTCTTTCACACTGAACTGTAAAATCAGCTCCCACCTCCCGGTCTTTAGGATAAGTGGCACCTTTTTGAATTTCTGATGGGTTTCAGCTTGAGCGAGATGCCATGAAGATGAACAGCAGGAAGTCAGTGAGAGAATTGTTTAAGGATATTGAAAATGAGAGATGGATGAGTGTCAGGGAGTCAGGTGATGCTCTCATGGCTCTCATTGGCTCATCTCAGGCTCACAGACTCCTCCAGACTGTTGCTAGGATTCATTTCCATAGAAGGTCAATTACCAACCTCTTGTTTTTAGGTTTGCCTTGTACTTTTCTGCGGAGAGAGAAGGGCAATGTTTCCAACAGTCAGTACATTCATTCTGTGCTGTGCTGGGCTCTACCCACCCTGTATTTATCTTGTGCTTGTCTCAATTCTACCCATGTCAGAATGCCCCCAGTCTGAACTTAACTCTGTTCAGCAACTTTCTTGGTGCAAAAACTACTTATACAGCTGTTTTACAAGAGGGTTATACATTCAGTTAGGGCCTACACTATGTACTGAAAATACTGGAAACCTCCACTGCAAAAACACAATCTACCTCTCCCATCTGTGCAGCCTTGCAGACCCAGAGCACGCCAGGTTATTTCTGCTTTCATAGCATTTGCATGCTGTAAGGTGAGCAAAAGGTTCTGCTGCTTGATTCTTCTGCAAGAGCTGCCTACCGGCAAATGGTTGCAGGGATGGAGGATGTGACAGAAAGCATTTGTCTCCACAAGAGCAGAGTTACATTCAGTGCAGAGTGTGAGAGTCAGGTTGGTGTGGAAAAGCACTGACACGCTGGGGATGATGCAGTGCTCACATGTCTAACACTCACAGACATTACTGTCAGAAGGATGGTGCTGTGTTGTGCTTCTACCTTTGGCAGCCCCTGGAGAAATGCTGTGGCACACAGAACACCTTTGTATTGCACTGACTGCTGCCATGCAGCATGGATTTAACACACCAAATCCAGAGGAACATGACTGCATCTAACTGCCCTGAGAAAAACTACTGTAGCTGAAGAGATGAGGAGGCAGCTGCTCATCTGCAGAACAAGCAGCACTGCCAGACACTGGGCCAGGTGAGCACCTCCTGCTGCAGCGTGATGATGACAGGGCTGGAGATGATCTGCAAAGCCAGCTTCAAAGTGGGAGACGTGAGTCAACATGGCAGGAGGACAGAGGTGTTAGGGAGCAGCCAAGGCATCAAAGAGTATCAAAAGGCTTTAAAAGGTATCACAAAGCGACAGCCAGGAAGACTGGGATTATCATGAGCAGCAACCTGGATGCTAGAGATTATTTGCTGCCATACAAAATGGTAGAGATCTTGCTGCTGACATCCCAAAGCCATGCAAAATGGGAACCCAGAGCTCTGCCTGCACGAACCCCACAGCCATAGCATTGCAAGCTGAGCTGCCTTGCTGTTTGTTGCATTCATCCCAATCCCTGTGAATGAAGACTCGGAATGCAGTCAAGGTGATGATTGAGCATGAGAGTGACTTTATTCAATAAAAGACAGGAGGGCTTGAGAGGTCAAGGGTGAAGATAGGGCTCCTCTTGTCAAGATGAGAGTGGCTCAGAGCTGGTGCTGCTGCCTGGTGCCTGGGACTGGCAGCCTGACTCTAAGTCCCCATCTAAGATGCTCAGCTTCACCTCACTGATGCTGCCCTGCTCCTGCATGGTGGTGCTGCTGCTGGGGCACTCGGGCTGTGCTTGGGATGGGCAGCACTGCAAAGGCGCTGGGTCACAATCCAGGCAGGTGACTGTGGTGTCTGGCAGGCTCAGGTCAGGAGCTTCAGCAGAGCCAGGAGATATGAGAGCATGAACGTGGATGAGCCCCTTGTGTCCATCACTGTTACCATGTGGAAGGCTGTCATCCAAATTGCAGCGATTTGTGCTTAATAAGAACTCTCCATTGATGGAAACACACTGCACATCACTACTTGGTTTGGATCTTTGGGGTTGACAAGGGCTCGAATTATCTAGGAAGGCACAGAAACACAAGGGTTAGTGTCAAACGTTTGCAAGTTGAATCATGCAAGAGGTTGTTGATACTTGGTAATAGAGTGGCGGCAGGACGAAGCAAATAAGCTTGAAGCAACAGAGCCACTGTCTTGAAAGTGATCCTCGTGCAGGTCCATAAGTTTTGACTCTGCCTGGACTTCATATGGGGTAGTATGACATCACAAAGGGGTGATATGATGTCACAAAGGGGCATTATGATGTCACAAATAAGCATTATGATGTCACAAAGGGGCATTATGATGTAACAAAGGGGCATTATGATGTCAAAAAGGGGCGTTATGACATCACAAATAAGCATTATGACATCACAAAGGGGTATTATGACGTCACAAAGGATCGTTATGATGTCACAAAGAGGCATTATGACATCACAAAGGGGTATTGTGATGTCATAAAGGGGCATTGTGATATCACAAAGGAGCATTATGACATCACAAAGGGCATTATGACATCACAAAGAAGCATTATGATGTCACAAAGGGGCATTGTGACGTCACAAAGGGGAGACATTACGTCATCACAAAGGGGCATTGTGATATCACAAAGGAGCATTATGACATCACAAAGAAGCATTGTGATGTCATAAAGAAGCATTATGATGTCACAAAGGGGCATTGTGATGTCACAAAGGGGCATTGTGACGCCACAAAGGGACGTTATGATGTCACAAAGGGGAATTATGATGTCACAAAGGGGCATTATGACGTCACAAAGGAGCATTATGATGTCACAAAGGAGCATTATGACGTCACAAAGGGATGTTACCATCACCCTGCGCCCAACTTCTCTCTCCCTCCTATTGGCTCCCTCTCCCACCAATCCCCGATCTCCCCTCCCCATAGGCATTGAATTCTCTTCTCACTACCTCCTCCCAGTCCTCCCCTAGGAACAGAAACCATTCAGATTCTACAGCAAACTACAGCATCTGCACTGCAAGAGCACACTGAACCACCTGCAACAGTGAAACATGGTTTTGGAGAGTGGGTTTGAAAACACACCTTTAGACAGCTGTCTCCCTGTAGCCAAAAGGAAACCAAGCAGCCAAAGAAGAGTCCAGCCTGAAACATGCCCATGCTACTAGCCCAGGTTTTTCACAATGAATGTAAAATCCATCCTGTTCTTGAGGTAACAAATGACCAGTGGGTCTCCCCTTGCTCCACCCCTTCTCCTTCAAAGCCAGAAAAAGAAAGAAAAAACAAGCAGAAGAAACCCAGACGTACCTTTCCACACACAGAGCAGAAAGTGGAACAGCAGTTGTCTCCTTCCTGAGACATGGTGGGGAGCATCCCAGAGGAAGCCCAAGTTCTTTGCTTCTCTCCACAGGGACTTCAAGCACTCTTGGCAAGAGCTGCTTAGGTTCTTTCTTCAACTGCTTCCAGCACCAGAATCTCCTTTGGAAAAGGAACACTAAAGAAAGAATCAGCAAATGAAAAAGAATGAGCAATAACCACTTTCCCAGTTTTCTTCTGACATGCAATTTAGACTCTCAACTCTGGCAGGGTCTTAAAATCAGCTGGTTACAAGAACTGTCCCACAATATATCCAGCTTCTGTACAGCTGCCGTTATTTCTGACAGCAAGTGTAATCACAGAATCATAGAATGGCCCGGGCTGGAAGGGACCTCAAGGATCATGAAGATCAATCACCTCCCTGTCCCTGCTGGCCATCCCCTCTTCTGATGGAGCCCAGGGGGACCATTTGCTCTCTGAGCTGCAAGAGCACGCTGATGGCTCACGTTCTGTTTTTCATCCACCAGGACCCCCAGGTCCTTCTCTGCGGGGCTTCTCTTAAGGACTGCTCCTCCCAGGCTGTAGAAATGCCTGGGATTCCTCCAGCCCAAGTGCAAAACTTGCACTTTGCTGTGTTCCACCTCATTAGATTCACCTAGGCCAACCTCTCAGTTGAGCTCCCTCTGAATGGCATCCCTTCCTTCCACTGCATCAGCCGCACCACTCAGCAAACAGCAGAGGGTGCACTCCATTGCATCATTGGTGTCACTGATAACCATGTAAAAAAGCACTGGTCCCAAGAACTGGTCCTGAACACCTCCAGGGATCCCACCACCTCCCCGGGCAGCCTGTGCCAGTTAATTCTGTGGGCAGAACTGCCAGTATGAAATATTATGCTATCGTGACAAAGAAAGAGAAGAAAAGCAAAATTAAGACTAGCTGACAAGCCTTGGCAGGGTGTTCTGCTCTCCTTAAATTTATACCCATTATTCAATTCTCTTTGGAGCTGTCTCCATGCCTCTCTGGAGTTTGTTCTTTGAGAAGAAGCAATTAAGTAAGCTCTCCAATGCCAAAGTGCATACACTACTCTAGGGCTTTCTCGTCTCTCCATGGATCAACAAGGGTGACAAGCCAGCAGAATATGATGAAGAGCCTCATGCATACTCAGTGTAAAAAAAAAAAAAAGGCAATTGTTGCTGGGAAGAAGGTGCATTTGCATTTGTGTCATCTGCAGAGGGTACTGCAGAAATGGAAAGTCTTCCACTGGAGCAAACAAAGGGCTCTCATTTATTGCAATCAAGGCCCAGCGTGTGGATCTCAGAGATCAGACCTACACCCTGCAGCAAAACAGAGACCTGCGTGGGAAAGTTCAGTTTCTCTCTACATCTGTGTCAGAAAAAGCCCACCATGGAATGACAGCTAAGTAAACATCCCTGTGACTCTTCACAGGTCTCTTCTACACTTGGGATCACTGCTACAAAAAGAGATGTTGACATCATCTCTCGTGGCCAACCTGAGAGAAGAGCAGGAAGGCTGGGATGCTCTTTTTCCTATCTTTCCCTTGATTTCCTCTATATCTTAGGGACGAATCACAGCACAGAACACAGAAATCAAATGGCTCTACAAAGCAGATTGGCCAGTTCAAGTCAATACACCCACTGAAAACACCCCAGATGCTGTCTGACAACAGCTGGACTGTCGGGGAGTCAGGTGAATGCAGTCTGCTGGCCCTGGGCAGGAAGAGGACAGCCCAGACTGTCACATACCTTTCACTGAAAGCTGATAGAGCATTTTATCCCCCTCACACATGCACTGACAACTTCCAGCATCATCCATTGAGATGCTGTGAATTTTCAGGGTGTGTTTCTTCCCCACAATTTGCAGTTCATAATTTTCACTGGCCTTGAGCTCCTTCCCATCCTTCATCCACCCCACAGTAGCGCCTGTGTCTGAAAGCTCAGCCTGCAATTTGGCTTCCTCATACAGCCGAGCGCAGATCTTTTCTACATCTTTGCTCTTATTGGTAAATCTCACTGCAGCACCTGTCAGGAGCAAAGACCTCGTTATTTCAATTTAGATCAGGCTAACGTGGTCAATGTTTGCTGCAACATCTCTGAAAAAGTATCACCTTCTGTTCCTGCACTCATCATTGGGTCAGTGCTGAGCAATTCAAGATATTTCATTTGGTCTTCTTGCCGGATTTACTAAGTAAAAATCAACCAAACATCTCCTTCTACTGATTAAGAATGCTCTAAACATGCTTCTGCAGAGGTTTCCACCCAATGACAAACAGGTCCTCCCATAATGAATGTTTATTTGTTCTATTTTGTCATGCAAAGCTGATTGATAGAGATATTATTGGAATGATTGCTCCCCTACTTCTAAACTATTCCAGTGCAATCAGAAAGGCTGTCTGAACCTGGAGCTGAAAGTACTGCTCTATGGTGATGCAGTGGTAAACCTGCTGACTGAATGCACTGGCCAATACCTGTGAACTGCAGACATTCATCAGCTGGCATGAAGCAATCTGGTTCAGATACCAAGCAGCTGGGTAGACTGGCTTACCCTACACTCAGTGCTATCATGTTTAGGTCATTACCAGGACTCACGTCAGTCCATGGGATGCAATTTCAGGTATTTGGTACAGGCAGTGAATGCCTGCAGCCCCAGTTCTAATCAACAGATCACAGCAACTATGCCTTGACTGTAAGATGAAAGGAGAAGGATCAAAGCAAATACCTCTCACTCTCATCTTGCTGCTGACATCAACATTTTCGGCAACAAATTTCACTTCTGCTCCATCATCGTTCTTGGTGACGTTCTTTATCATTAGGCTGTGAGTAGTTTGGGTTCTCTTGATGATGCAGGTCTCACTTTCTTGTAAGACTTTACCATAGAGGTACCATGTGCTGCAACACGTTGTTATAAGGTCAATAGTAAACATGGCATCCCCTCCAGGTACAGCTTCACCAGTTGTTAGGGGGGATTTCACAGCCAGGACTGGTTCTGAGGAAGAACAACATGTATCACAGAATCACACACAGAATCACAGAATTACCCGGGTTGGAAGGGACCTCAAGGATCATGTAGTTCCAACCCCCCTGCCTAGCAGGGCCACCAAACATACACATTTACTAGATCAGGTTGCCCAGGGCCCTGTCAAACCTGGTCTTGAACACCTCCAAGGACGGGGCATCCACAACCTCACTGGGCAGCCTGTTCCAGGGCCTAACCACCCTTCTAGTAAAGAACTTTCCCCTAACATCCAACCTAAATCTTCCCTCCTTCAACTTAAAACCATTTCCCCTAGTCCTGCTATTATCAGCCCTTTCGAAGAGTTTACTCCCCTCCTGGGAGTAAGTTCCCTTCAGGTACTGAAAGGCTGCAATGAGGTCACCCCGCAACCTTCTCTTCTCCAGGCTGAACAAACCCAACTCCCTCAGCCTGTCCTCATAGGGGAGGTGCTCCAGCCCCCTGATCATCTTTGTGGCCCTCCTCTGGACCCTTTCCAAAATCTCCATATCTTTTTTGTACTGAGGGCTCCACACCTGGACACAGTACTCCAGATGGGGCCTCACAAGAGCAGAGTAGAGAGGGACGATCACCTCCCTATCCCTGCTGACCACCCCTCTCCTGATGGAGCCCAGGATCCCATTTGCTTTCCAAGCTGCCAGAGCGCACTGCTGGCTCATGTTAAGTTTCTCATCTATCAGGACCCCTAGGTCTTTTTCAGCCGAGCTGCTCTCAAGGACCACTCCTCCCAGCCTGTACAGGTGCCTGGGGTTCTTCCGGCCCAAGTGCAAAACCTTGCACTTTGCCGTGTTGAACCTCATTAGGTTCACCCGAGCCCAGCTTTCCAGCCTGTCAAGGTCCCTCTGAATGGCATCCGTTCCCTCCACCGTATCGACTGCACCACTCAGCTTGGTGTCATCAGCAAACTTGCTGAGGGTGCACTCCATTCCCTCATCGATGTCATTAATAAAGATGTTAAAGAGCACCGGTCCCAAGACAGACCCTTGAGGGACGCCGCTCGTTACCGGCCTCCACCTGGACATAGAGCCCTTGACCACCACCCTCTGTCTGCGGCCTTTCAACCAATTGCTTATCCATCTAGTTGTCCACCCATCAAATCCACCTCCCTCCAATTTGGAGATGAGGATGTGATGGGGGACCATGTCAAAGGCCTTGCTCAGGTCCAGGTAAATGACATCGGTCACCTTCCCTTCATCCACCAACGCCGTCACTCCATCATAGAAGGCCACAAGATTAGTTAAGCATGACCTTCCCCTGGTGAAGCCAAGCTGGCTGTCTCGGATCACATGCTTGTTCTTTATGCGATCAAGCATGTTGTCCAGGAGGATCTGTTCCATAATCTTCCCAGGCACAGAGGTGAGACTCACCGGCCTGTAGTTACCCGGGTCGTCCCTGCTCCCCTTCTTGTAAATGGGAGTGACGTGACCCTTCCTCCAATCATCCGGGACCTCACCTGACAGCCACGACTTCTCAAATATGATGGAGAGCGGCTCAGCAACCACCTCAGCCAGCTCCTTCAGGACCCTGGGATGCACGCCATCTGGCCCCATAGACTTATACTCATTCAGTCTAAGGAGGCACTCTCGGACTTGCTCTACCCTTACAGTGAGGAGGGATTTACCTCCTTGGTCCCCACATGGAGGTATGGGGGTGCAAGACTTAGGGACGTGAAAAAGACTAGAATCCTGGCCACCAGTGAAGACCGAGGTGAAGAACTCATTCAGCACCTCAGCTTTCTCTTTATCTGTTGAAGCCATTTCTCCTTTTAAATTTACCAGAGTAGGCACGCCCATTTTGGCCTGTCTCTTCTGGCCAACTCTTCTGGCCAACCAAAGTGTATGTATGTCTTAATGCTCTTTAGATGCAAGTCTGGTATCTCATTTAGAGATGGAAGTTTAAATCATAGGGACATTTCTACTTCACCCTTTGCATGAGTGCTGGAAGAAGCACTTCTATGTTTCAAATCTGTTACAGAAAGTTCTGCCTCTTGCACATGTGAGATATCAAAAGATAAGGATATTCATGTCTCTGTCACAGAAACAGAACTTGTATCACTTTAGTGGTAGCTGGAGGTTGATAGGAGAACTAGGAAGAAGGGAAAGCCTTTGGTGTGTTAATGCACTACTATCCTTAAAGTCAAAGCAAACATCTTTAGGGAACCAACACAGCTGCTCAGCACACACTGACCCATTTCCATTGGGGTTTTTGTGCTTACCAAGGTGCACGTTCCCTGGGAATTCCAGATACAGGCTCTATCCATGTGCATTGACTGCAGACACTCGGAACTGATCATCAGCCTCTTCAGACAGATTGCTCACCGTGAACTCTGGGACGGGGACATGAGACTCGTGGCACCTCACCCACGTGAAGCCAGTTAGTTTATTGGGTTCCACAATGTAGCCATCGACTGGAATGGGGGTTGCATCTTCGGAGGGGACCATGCCAGCGTCACTGAGGTTTCTGTTTTATTTTTCACCACGGGGTCAGCTGGGGGCTGGGTGGGAGGTTTTCTGGGAGCTGAACAGAAATAAATACAGAAATATTAGCATAAGATCATTTAGGCTGGAAAAGGCCTTCAAGATCAGCAGACTCAACTTTCAGCATGACCTACTGAGTCCCACCATTAACTACTGTGGTACCTGAGGACATACATGACAAGCTTATTCCTGCAGGTATTTGCACAGTGAATATATTCACCCTCTGGCTGATTCTGAACATTTTAGAGGTTAAAATCCCATCAGACTTTTTCACCGTGTGCAGCCTCTGATACAGGCAGGAGGCTGGGAATTACCTGATGGGCTCTAGTTACAGACTACTGACACAGTAAAGGATTGAGTTCATTTCATTTTGGCCATCAGAAAGTTTGGTGTCTGGTTTAAGTCATCCATCTAGACTCCAATTATAATCATATGGAGAACAGCGCATTTAGGAGAACTCATCTCATCTTAATAAACCTGAATGAAATCACAGAATCATAGGATCACGGGAGGGCTTGGGTTGGAAGAAACCTTCAAGATCATCCAGTTCTAAACACCCTGCCATGGGCTGGCTGCCCACTAACCAGCTCAGGCTGCCCATCACCCATCCAACCTCGCCTTCAACACCAAGGACAGGCATCCACAGCTTCTCTGGGCAGCCTAAATGGAAGCAATGAGCCACATGTTGAAGATACTCAAACATTCATGACTGTAGAGAGAGCCAAATACTCCATACATATTGCCTGCCTGGTCAGTGGTATTAAAATGCCAACAACAGACTCATCCAGCTCATTGAAAATGGTGTGAACATGGCGTACAGGATTCTTCCAGCAGCTAGTTAGATCTGCAAAGAGTAAAAACTGGAAATCTCAATGCGATACAATTTTCCCTCATACATTTTTATACATTTTCTTTTCCTTTCATGCAAGCAGCTTTGTAGCTTACAGATTGTTTTCTAATCACCTCCTGGTGTGGACAAATCACACAGGTTTGACTCCATGTTTTACATAGTTAGCATTTTATCTTTGTTCCAGTATGGAACTGTACAGTCATAGAATGGCCTGGGTTGAAAAGCATCTCAAAGATCATCCAGTTCCAACCCCCTGCTATGTGCAGGGTCGCCAACCACCAGACCAGGCTGCCCAGAGCCACATCCAGCCTGCCTTTGAATGCCTGCAGGGATGGAGCACTGCAGGGCTGGGCTGAGGGCACAGCCCTTCCACTGCAGGGTCACTGGGGAGCCCTGAACGAGGGCTAGGACTGGGGGCCTGGATGGGGTGCTTGGGCTCTGCACACCAAGCAGGGCACACTGCACCATCCCATCCCATCCCATCCCATCCCATCCCATCCCATCCCATCCCATCCCATCCCATCGCATCCCATCCCATCCCATCCCATCCCATCTAGCTCAGCAACAGCTAGAAACACTGCTGCGTTACCAACACTGTTTTTCTCCTAAAGCCGAAACAGAGCACCAGATGCCAAGAAGGGAAAATCAACTCCGTCCCAATGGAGACCAGAACATGGTTTAATTTGACAGGGGGGGATGCGGGGATGGACTGAAGAAGGACTCCCGGATCCCAACACTGCAGCTGTGGCAAACACACACAGTGAATACAAGGGCTCCTTCCAGACCGAACCTGCCCAAGGACAGGGACGGCTGTGGGGCTCTGGGGCGAGCCCAGGGCAAGAGGAGGAGTTCTATGTGGAGGCGGATGGAACGGGCTGAGATCACAGCCCCGTTACAATGGGCTTTGACCACCAGGAGGCAGAGCTGGAACACGAGGCTCATTCGCCGCTGTTCCTCGCTGCGAGATGGAGCAGAGACCCCCACTCCGAGTTCGAGAGGCTTGGCCAGAGAGGCACGGAGCATCCCGCACCCCCACGGCCCCGCAGGGGCCCGGCGAGGTGCATGGGGTGCAGCCCCAGCAGGGGCCCGTGGGCTCAGCTGAGGATCCTTTTGCCTCCGTCGTGTCACCTCAGGGACGTGGATCCCCTGAGCTACATCGACGCCTGCTGTGCATGCAGACCGCAGGTAGTGTGCACTCTGTGCTTCCATGGCTGCCCCTGCCCGGCTGTGCCCAGAGGGTGCCGGGGTCTCCCGATGCCAACCCCTGTAACTCCCCTCCTGTCTCAGACACAGGAACAGAAGCTGCGCTTTCTGGCCTGCGTCCGCACTGCCTGCACAGCTGCCATCACGGACAGCGTGGTCCACAGCCAGCTGTGTGACTACGTGCTGAAGGTGGTGCTGTGCATTGAGGTAATGGAGCACTGCAGGGCTGGGCTGAGGGCACAGCCCTTCCACTGCAGGATCACTGGGGAGCCCTGAACGAGGGCCAGGACTGGGGGCCTGGATGGGGTGCTTGGGCTCTGCACACCAAGCAGGGCACACTGCACCATCCCATCCCATCCCATCCCATCCCATCCCATCCCATCCCATCCCATCCCATCCCATCCCATCCCATCCCATCCCATCCCATCCCATCCTGCTGTGCCCACAGGCGCTGCTGCAGGAGGAGCCCGCCGAGCACCTGGACACGGAGCTCCGGCAGCAGGCCATGAGCACCATCGCCGCCATGAGGTACCGCCCCAGCACGGCTTTGCCAGCGTGGAGGCATCGGTCCCAGCCGGGGCCCTGAGCGGGACAGGCTGCAGGGCACAGGGTGCTGAGCGGAGCATCACACCTCTGCCCTCTCTCCCCTCGCAGTGGAGCATGGCTGCTTCCAGAGGAGAAGAACGGTCTCCTGCGTGCCTGCCTCGGCAGCGTCCTCCACCTCCCTTGCTACGAGGACGACGCGGACCTGGATGCGGCACTCTACGTGGAGGTGCGCATCAGCTGAGCCCTGGGGACGCTTCCTGGGCACCAGCACCCGGGATGCCCCTCTGCTGCCAGCAGGACGCAGCAGGGCAGGCCGCCCTGACCCCTGTCCTCCTTTGCAGACCATGGAAGCCCTGCACCACCTGCTGCAGGTGCTGGTGAGCAGCGCTGGCCGCTTTGTCCTCGTGGAGCTGCAGAACATCATGGAGGTTTGGATGTGGCAACGCTGGGGTTTGTGGGGATGGTTCAAGGCCACAAAGGAGGGATCCACACGAGGTCCCCCCAGGGCCTGCTGCGGGCAGGGGTTGCTGGCCCAAAACTAGCCCGTGTGGTGTTAGAGGGATGGGTGGGGAGCAGCGGGAAGATGGCAGGGCTGCAGCAGGACAGGGACGCAACCACCCACCCCGCTGCAGCTGGGGAGCAAGGGGAAGGACGAGTGCCCCGTGCTGTGGGCACAACAGCAACTTTTCTCTCCACAGCTCCTGCTGCCCTTCACCACGTGCCAGCTGGCGGCCGTGGAGGAGAGGGCTGTGGTGTGCATTGCCAGGCTGCTCGCCTTCAGCAACACCTGCGTCTTGCCTGAGGTAGGGAGTCCCGGCGCGCTCAGCTCTGGGACCACATCCTGGCTCCCCAGCCAGAGCCCACCTGTGTCCAGGCTTGCACAGAGCCTGGGCTGGGCCCTGCTGCCCACTCAGCCGTGCTGCCTCTCTCCCCAGCTGTGCACCTGCTTCGTTGGAACCGCGGTGTTCCAGCACAAGTGCCAGGAGAACCAACGCTACCCCGTGCTGGAAAAGCTGGTCGGACACCTCATCCTGTCCTGCACTTCCACGGATGACAGGACCAGAGATGAGGCGATTAATGCTGTTCATCAGCTTTTCATCTTCATCGCTGCCCCAAGTGAGAGGAGTTGTGTTGGGCTAGGTCCCTCCAGATGCCCAGACCCCTCACTGACACCGTGTGTGCTCCTGTCCAGGACTGCCATGGCAACCGGAGGAGCGCACAGTACCACAGCTCTGGGACAGCCAAACTTCGCTCCACCAGGAGGTTTCCCGTGAGGACAGAGCCAGAAATATCTTCGAGGTACAAAGAGCAAACCCTGAGCCCACAGGAGAACCCAGGCCTGCAGTGTCAGGAAGAGTGCACGCACTGTCCCCGAGCAGCCCTGGTGCCTTTGGGGCCCTCACGCTTCATATCCCTGGCATCACCCAGCACAGCCTCTGCTCCCAGTTCTCCTGGGACACCTGCACAGCTGAGCAGCCAAGCAGAGGATAAGTCATCCCTCCTCTCCTCCCTCCCACAGGTCCTTCTGAAATACCTCCTGTACCCTGAAAAGGTCAACATTTTACTCACAGCCATTGAGAGCATGAAAGCACCGAGCCTCCACAGCACCCAGCTGGCTGCCCACATGGTGGATGTGCTTGCAGGAGAGGCTCGCTTCCCTCCACAGCAGGTGGGAACCTGCTGCTGCCTCTGCTCCAGCCCTGGGGGCTCTGCTCCATCCCTGGCACTGCGCTTGGCCAGCAGGCAGCAGTGGGGATGGCAGCAGGGCCCTGCTCTGGTGCCATCCCATTCTCACCCATGCTCCCCCCCTCCAGGTGCAAAAGATTGTGAAGGCGATCCACAGCAGCCTGCCTTCCATCAAAGCCAAGCCAGCTCTTGAAAGCCTGAGCAGGGCCTTGCTTGTGCTGGCCAGCAAATTCCCAAAGGAGATGGTCAGCAGCCTGCTGGTCTGCTCTCTCACCTGCTCCAGGTATGGGGCCACAGCCCTCAGGGCTCCTCTCCCCCCCCCTCCCCACCCCACGGCCGTCAGCCAGGCAGGAGCAGCCACGCTGACAGCCCTGGGGACCTGCAGAGTTGCTGTCACCATGTGGAGGGAAATGCTCTCGGAGTCTTCAACCGTGAAGACGGTGCTGCAGGAGGTGTTCCAAGTGCTCATAAACCACACTCTGCAGCACACCTCCCCATTCATCAAGGAGAGGCCACGTGTCCTTGCCCTGGCCGTGAGTTCCTCATTCACCCAGCTGAACCCCAGCTGAGTCCCCACTCCCCTTCCCTGTCCACCCCCGAGCCTTCTTCCTGCCCTGGGATGCATCCATAGACCTGCCTGGGGCTCTGGGGGTCTCCCTCCCCCCCCCTCCCTATCTCCATCCCTACACTTCTAGAGACGGGGTGGAAACCCAGGGGACAGGGCAAGAATCATATCCGGGTGCTTTCTTCAGGCAGCAAGGATCCTACCAGAGATACTCCAGCTGCCTCTGGTCCTCAAGGAGGCTGAAGCCATCTTCCCCCAGCTCTTCCCAGCCCTTCTCCTGCAAGTGTCCTTCACCACGGAGCTGACGCTGCAGGAGGTGGAAATCTTCTGGGAGGGGCAACAGCAGCACCAGCTCACTCCCATAAGGTGCCACATCCCCGTCCCCCTGCTGCACCCAGGGACCCGGTGCTGGGGCTCCTGATGTGACTCGCACCCTTCTCCACCTGCAGGTCCGCGGTGCAGTCCTTGAAGGTGCTGCTCTGCAGCGTGGGCCTCCAGAAGCAGATGGAGGCCATCCAGGAGCAGGGGGGCTGGGACGCGCTTCTCAGCACTGTGACCCACCTCCAGGGTGTGCAGGTGGTGGCCAGGTGGGAGCCCTTCCTTGTGGTGTCACGGGGGTCCCCAGTTCTCAGCCAAACTGCAGCCACAGCACCAGAGCCTGTGGCCCCTGCAGCAGTGGCAAGAGGGCTGCACAGCCAGAGCTGCGTCTGCCTGGTTCAGGGCTCACGGTGCCTTCTTATCCCTGCAGGGTGATGAGGGAACTGCCTGCTGCTCTGCGTGACCCCATCTTCCAGCAGCTGGTTGAGCTGCTCAGCACCAACTTCTACTCCTGGGATATGGTGGCCATGGTCTTCCTCGTTGAGGTGAGCAACAGCTGCAGAAGCAGAGAACACTGGAGGCTGCAAGGCCACTGGCAGCACGAGCCCTGCTGCCTCCCTCGGGGCCTGCTGTCTTTCCCCAAGCTGACTGTTAGATCCAGCACTAAGAGCCACGTGTGTTGTTGCAGATGCTGGAATGCATGGACCTCAGCAAAGAGCTGCACCGCATCATAGGAATCTTTGCCCACTATCTGCAGAGCAAGAGGGTGGGCATGCAGCAGCTGGTGCTCAGGGGCATCCTGCAGCTCAGCAAGAGGCAGGACACGGTGAGCAGGGGTGGCCAGGAATGCCACAGGTTGGGCTGGGCCTGCCATGGGGCTGTAGCGGGGCCATGTACAACTCGGCAACTCTTCAGGCAGTGAGGAGCTGGTGCGCTCTGCCCACCCCATCACTGCCTGCTATTCAGGGCTGGTACTGGAGTAGCCTTGCCCTCATTACGCTTGCTGCCGTACCTAAAGGATGGGGTGTTTTTCCCCACAGGCAAGGACAATGATCATCTTCCTGCCGTGCATCATGGAGCAGCTGCAGGATGCAGATAGTGACATCCGTGCCACGGCCCTACCAATATTCAGCAACCTGCTGCACCTCCTGAAGGAGGTTAAGCTCAGCGTCATGGCTCTGGAGCTGGCCGGCAAGCTCCCAGCTCTGCTTAACGATGTAAGGATGATAGGGAGTCCAGCACACGAGGGATGTGGCTGCCAGCCCAGCGTGCCCATGCCTGCTGCCTTGTGACAGCGCACCAGGGGACTTTCCTGGCCGCTCACCAGGTTCAGGCACTGCGTGGTCCTGGGCAGACTTTCCGCTGGGCAGAGCTTGCACACTTTGGAGCAGTTCTGAGGGCATCCTCAAGATCTGCATCCTCTCAGCTCGGAGATTTTGCCCCCACTTCACTGGTGGTGCTGTCCCTGCTTGCCATGGACTTGGAGCTGCTGACACAGATGTCCTTCCTTCCTCCTCCACAGGAGTCCGGCACGGTGCGTCAGCTCTCCATCGACTTCTTCCTCAAAACGCTGAGCTTTGTGGAGGGCCAAGAAAAGAGGAAGATGCAGAAGACGGTGTGCAGGAACCTGGTCCTGCTGTATCTACACCTGCACGATGAGGAAGAGAACGTGTCCAAGGTGGGAATCAGGTTCATCTGGGGGAGGGTGATGCTGCTCCCGTGGTGCCCCCCACACATCAAGAGTATTGCAGCCCACAGCAGCATCAGCCCCTGCTGCTGCATCCTCCCTGCAGAGGGGCTCTGGGGACACGGGCTCTGCGGCTGCTCGGGCTGCGGTGCTATCTCAGCTCTTTGGCAGGCCTCCCAGAAAGCCCTCCTTGGTGCTGCACGGTTCCTGCGCTGGAGGAAGCTGGAGCACCTGGTGCAGACAGAGCAGTTCTGGCAGATCAGCAACTGCATGGTGTGTATGCGCAACAGTATGCCCATTCCCACACCCCAGGACAGGGTCGGGACCAGCCTGCACTGACCTCACATTCTTCCCTCTTCAGCTGACCAAGAGGAGGAGACAGAGTGCAGCGCAGGACTACCTGGGCGACTGCCTGCTCTACCTGCAGAGCCTGCAGGAAACCCTGCGACTGGAGGCCGTGAGGTTCATCGGTGAGCCACGAGGCTGAGCTTCCCCCATCCCCGGCCCTCCATGCTGCACCCACGGAACAGCGGGGGTCGCTGACGGGGCTTTGTGTTCGCAGGGCTCTTAGGGCGGCACATGAGGGATGAGCAGCGGGCTGACAGAGAGCACATCTACCAAAGTAAGCCAGGGAGTGGGATGTTGGGGCAGCCAGCAGGTGACATGCCTGTCCCTCGCTCCCTCCTGCCAGAGGGGAGAGCTGGGTCATCATGCCTCTCTGTTCCTCTTATCGCAGGCCTTCAGGGAATGAAGCATGACCCCAGTCCAGCTGTCGCTTCCTTGGCCCTGAAGATCCTGAAGGAAACGGGGCCACATCCACAAGGAGCCATTGGGCAGCTCTCCACCAGGCTCCGTGGCACATGGAGGAGGTGGCGCTCCTCCCGGGCAGACAGCTGAGCGCCCTGCAAAGCTCCCAGCATCTCCTGCCTGCTGCTCAGCCCCACTCCTCGGGCACATCACTTCCCTTTGCCCCATCGCCCGCACAAATTGTGCTTTTGGAAAGTAAATGGGAGTCGTTAGGACTGGCCCTAGTATCCAGTTTTCATAGTGACTGGGCCCGTGTGCTGCTTTGTAACCTGTTATACTGCAGATAACAGCGGAGCGACATAATGGGAGAATTTCTAGCATTTCCAATGCAGTCTCAGGAACTGCAATTATTAGGCATTATCCAGGTTATTATCCAGTGTGCTTCTATTTTATTAATAAATCGGATGTGAATCAAATAGGATCTAATGTTACCAATGCTGGAATCTATGGGAATAGGCATTTGATGTGTTAGTAATGCTGGTTACAATGCTGTTAGCCTACCAATGAGCCTTTTCTAAATTGGAGAAGACAAAACCTGGACAGAAATCTCGGGTGAAGGGGATGTTCCTGTATCATAGTGTGATCACTTCCTTTCAGCCCGCTCATCAGGATTTGTAAACTATGACCGTGCATCACTTGAGACAAAGCTGTTGGGTGCACCTGGGCTGGAGTCAGGGAGGTCACAAGTACCTGATGGGGGCGGTCACATGTACCGGTATATACTATTTGTTGCAAGGCATAAAATTGTTCTTTTGGCATTACGCACTGTGTGTGAGTCTCATCTGTTCCCCATGTGCGGAGGCACGGTACTTTCACACGCAGCCTTGACTTGTCGCCGGATTTGGAGGCGACAGTTAAGAAAACATTTCTAACAGAACCAAACATTTCTAACGGTACCACAGTGATACCAGAAAGCATTTCACCCCGTCAGCTCTGTCCATTGGTACCAACTCCTCACTGCCATTGGAAGTGAAGATGCTTCTAGAGCTGTCTCAGGACCTGTGGAGTTTGCTATGTGATGACAGTGAAGTCTTCATGCTGTACGTCTCAGCACACTCGGCATTTCCTGCTCCACTCAAACCATGTGAAGGGAATGCTGGTTGTTACAACGTGCTGCTCGTATGCTCTGAAGTCACATCTTAGACCAGCAATACGACATGGCGCCCTTAGGAAACAAAATTCAATGCTTTATTGCTTCTGAGCATTGACATTTTCAATAAATTAAATCAACACAAAGGTTTATAACAAACACAAAAAGGAGCAACCAGATGAAAAACCTCGTTGTAAGAAAAAGCAGCAAGAGATCCAACACGCACAAACCCAGAAGGAAATCTCATTCAACATACACAACGTTCCACTTTGCAGAAAGGCGAGACAAATCTGCTCATAACTGCACTGATCACCTCAGGTAGGAACAGAACAGCAGTGAAGTCAATGATATTTAACTCTACCTTCTGGAACTTGGACGTGACTGTAATTCACAGCTGTTGTTCGGCACTGCTCAAAAACCCACCACACTTCTGTCTAGAGAAAAGCTTCAGAGCATTTCTGACAAGCTAATCGATTCTCTCCTTACATGAATGATGCTGACAGAAGTAAACTCACACAGCCAGCTTGGACTTGGACATGCTGCATATTCCAGTAGCTTCCCTGCAAGTACCAGAACTGTCTGTTTAATGCTTCTCACTTCAGGGCACCGATAACTCAGGTTTTTCTGCGCTGCATTACGTTCCACTTTGGTACTGGTTTCGTGCTTGGTCCTCGCTCCAGTGTTTGCTTCAGGTTTTGGTTCTGGTTTTTGTTTTTCAACATCAAACCATTTCTTTGCTAACTTTTTCAACAGCCCACCATCCTCAATAAGGGTATTCTTAATTACATGTTAATTAAGACGTAAGCCATACAATGCCTTCATATATGTCTCCCTACCAGTAAGAATGGGAGCTCCCCACATTAATTCTGGCCATCAGTTCATGTCAGGCAGGTGCACTACAGACCTTCATCACCTTCATCACCATCACATATGCAGCATCTCCCTACCAGTAAGAATGGGAGCTCCCCACATTAATTCTGGCCATCAGTTCATGTCAGGCAGGTGCACTACAGACCTTCATCACCAACGAGGCTGTTGGAAGAAAAGCTAAGAACGAATGATGCATGAAGAGAAAATTACTCGGCTCTCTTTCACTGTACAGAGTAGTTTAGTCAGCAACCACTTATACTGTCACTATCAATACTTCCAACAAACTCATGTGGAAACCTTTATCCAGGCAGACCCGTGCAAAGAATACAACCCTCCATAACTGCAGCCACGAACAAGAATTATTCTGCCCACGAGCATTTCATGTTCCTTTCTTCATATACTGGGAGAGGAACTGGCTTCTGACAAAGTGGACCAGCTTGGTCTCTGTGCAGAACATGGTAATGGTGGTAGCTGCAAAGCACAGCGCCCCAATGCTGATGTGAATCAGCCTTGACATCCAACCCTTATCGCAGCAGAAGAATGCCTAAAACAAAGGAAACCAGCAACTGAAGGAAAACCAGTTGGCACAAGGTAGGCCAGCTACATACATGATAGATGTTGTTGTTTTATTCCCCCTGCACTGCTTTTTTATTTTTTTAACCGAATCTTTAGTGACCATTTCTTTGCACTATCACCATCAATTACCAAGAACTAAGAATGTGGATATACAGATGGCCAGCAGAACTGTCTGACTCATTAGGTACACAGTTCTCTGCCACCTGGAGAAGGCAAGCAGGCACACATCTGAAGATCAATATAATTGCATGTCTTTGTTTCATTTTTAATAGATCTATACGCAGCCTTGCAAGATGTAATGGAAATCTCCAAGGCTATGGTTGTAAGCCTTTCCTGTTGATAATATTTCTTTCCTTCTGGTAATGAAGCCATCTGACAAACCTCCGTAGTGAAAGGAACATCCCGAGGCAGATACTTACCTCTGAATAAACAGTAATTCCTCCACTTATGACATAAGCGAGTATTAAAAACGGTGAGGGAAGCAAGCCTGTCAAAGGTCTGTAGGAGCTTTCCTTGAAGTACTCATAGATGTACTGGATGCTGTGAGCAATGCGAATACCCATATTAAAGCAGTTGGCAAGGATGAAGCCAACACTTCCGTGCCAGCGGGTCAAGAAATAAGAGATGCACAGGAACACGAAGGACAAGGCCAGCATAACAAAATTGTACCTAGGAAGAAGAAACAATATAAACAACATATGCAGTTGCACTATTTAATTACTAAACTCATTTTCAGAAGATAAAAATCCATTCGCTTTCTAAAACATGGGAGCAACAACTCCTGTCATCTGCTAACAGCCGGCAAGGCTGAGAAAAGAAATGCAGCACAAGAATGAAAAATACGTTGAGTAAACTAAACCAACAACTACTTTAAGTGAAGGAAATTCTATCCTACTATTCACCTGTGCATTCACTTCAGAAAACCTACTAACAATAATTAGCAGTATCAAACACTGAGGACTTTTTCCTTCTCTATTCGGTACTGAAGAACAATAACGCTCAATAGGGTGACACTTAGTCCTGCTCCAAACAGTGGCTTTAAAGAGAAGATCACACTTGGAAAGGGGGACAAAAGCAGTCCTTGCACATCTAAAAAGAATTGCTCAATTGCTAAACTGCTAAAAGAGGATCTCTTTTAATTAATGACCTAAAAAAAATAAAGGCCTAATTAATTTGGAACAGAGCTGTAATAGACAACAGCCACGGAAGTGAAACAAGTCCGATGGCAGCCATCAGGTTGCAGTGCCAACACACCACAACAGAGAACCAAGAAAACATCCAGGCTGCAAAACATCACAGGAAGTCATCTTGTCCAGAGCTCTCCTCAAGGCCGATAAACCACTGAACTCATGTCATCCCAAATGTGATCTATAGAAACTGTGACTGAGAAGTTTTAACAGCTGCAAGACTTTAAGGAGTTTAACATAACAGTCCACCTTAAAAACTGAAGCTTCTATTCACGTACATGTACAGAAAATAAGACTTCACATTAAATTACTTTCCCAGTTTGCTGTGTATTAAAAGCTAATAACCTTGTCAGTTCGGATCCTTTTTACCCAAAGGTTTAAACTAAAGCTTTCACATCGAGGTCTGCACACAGTCCTTAAAATGACTGCAAAAAGAAACTGCCTTCTCAGTAACAGAAAAGCATTTCCAAGCGAATATCCAAGCAGAACAATTGTTCCCCATTTGCATGCTTAACTCCATGCAAATCACACACAGATGCACTGGGGGTACTCCTCACCTGTCCACTTCTTCTTTGCACATCGAAGCAAACGTGAAACATTCTGTTACTCCATTGACAGCAAGAAATAGGACATACAACGAGTAGCACCGGAGAAGATCGGGACCTACAACAAAATAAAGACAGCAGCATTACAAGGATAAAGAGATCATTATTTCTTTTATAAAGCCACAGTTTCATACTCCACAACAGAAGCTGTAACATTATCACCGATGATAACAGCAACTTCTGTGTCCCTTCGAGAAGCTTCTGGTCTGGACATCTTGACAAGATGACAAACAGAATAAACAAAGCAAGGGGAACCCAAACACAAAGTACAAGGCGGCAGCAGCTATTAATGTAACAGACAAGATCTCCTCCACAAAAGTGGTGGTTGTATTTATTGGGCCATAAGCTGGTACACATGACACAAGTCAGGAAAAGCCAATGCTTTATCCTTCCTTCCTTGTAAACCTCCTAATATTGTTAAAACTACTGCTGGGCTACATTCCAGCCTCTGCAAGCATCCCTGCAGGTAACTTTGGGAGCTGTGGTGCTACAGTTGGAATATTCTAAATGCATGCATCTACAGGAGGGCAAAGCAATCAAATAATTCTACCAGAATGAGGCTACTTGAAGCTCCTTTTAACCTGAGCTGATTTTTTTCAGACAGAAAGCTGACCGAGCCAAGAGCTCAGAACAGAGCTGAGAAACAAAAAACACAGCTAAAGCTTTTTACCTGTTCCAGAACTGAGCATTGAACCTCCATAAATATCCAGAGCCAGCTGAGAAAAGGCACATCCAAAAACAGCAATGGTAAGGCCAATCAGAAGCACCAGCTTCAACAGCAGTTCAAACACATTCGAAGCCATAGCAACATCATCCTGGAGAAAAAAACAGAAACAAAACAACAAAACCCAGCAGTCAATTACACGAACTAGAACCAGCACAACTGCTGCTGTCACCAAGAGAAACTGTTCCAGGGGGAAAAAGTCCACTGGCACAATGCAAGGCACAGCCAAGACTATTTTTTGGTATTGACACACCTACACACTTGGTCCTGGCTTCCAGCTGTGCTCAGGTATTCTTATTCTCTTCCGTATTATATGCAGAACTCTCAACAAAGATCAGCCATTGACAGCTCTGTTTCAGGGCTTAAGGAAAGGGGCAAACAGCAGCCAGTAAATAGCAAAGAAAAGCACAGCATTTGCCCAGGGCCACAGCCTGAATCACCAAAAGGGCCACGTCTTCATTGTTACACTGGACTACAAGTTTCGCCACAGCATAAGGAGCCACTTGTGAGTTCTGTACATGGTAAGATGCAGCTGCCCACACCCCTCATGAGGAGTCAAACCTCCTGCCAGGTCACGGGATAAGCCCACACACAAACACACCATGAACACTCCACGTCAAACACACACACAGGTATACCTCTGTCAGCCTACCATTAACGTGAGACACGACACTTGGCTGACTGGGACCTTCCTATCTGACCAAGAATTTCTTCTAGAGCATACAGAAACCTCTCCTTCATGTAACCATCGTTACTGCGCAAACAATCCCAAAGCTCAGCCAAAACACAGCTGTCTTCCTCTGGAAAGGGCACCCTCTGAAGCTCTCAATGCTTACCAGCCTGTTGTATTTTCAAGTCAGTCAAATATTGTCAAGTGCCACTTATTTGCTGGAAAGAGATTGAACCTACAGTAATTGCCTCAGCACAGCTGCACAGACATGGTGCACAAGCACCATGCTGTTGGAGTAGAGGATTTTAACTTCAATTACCAGACAATGCAGCATTATGTCATTGCACCTCGTAACTCCTACTTCGCTACCTTTTTATCCATTTGCTTTTTGTCCAGACTCCTTCGGCATGGTCTCCACTTCAAGTTTCTTTCCAAATATCTTTACACTCAGTAATTTAAACACACGTCAGTCACACTCCTGATACAATTGATCTCCAACAGAAGGTAAGCATTTCATGTGGAACCAATACTAACAAACGTACCTGCTTCTGATCCTTTACATTCTTCCCTCTTTCCAATACTTGAGCGAAAAAGACATAAAAACTCTCTTCAATAGGCAAAAAGATGAACCTGGCCACCAGCGACCCGAGATTATTCACGATATCATACACACCTTCACAAACAAAACACACCAACAAGCTGTCACTTTTTTTCTGGCACAAATTCCTATTCCACATTTCTGATAAACAAAGAGAGAACCAGTGGAACTTAATGCAGCATTAGAGCAAATCTAGCAATAGCCCCAGACACCCCCAGGCAGCCCCTTCAGTTCTTACTACAGAGGAAGATAAAAGATCCAGATGCAAGAGAATCAGCCTGTGGCACAGCCAGTGCTGTCACCTGAACTGCTGCTGCCATTCATTACTCTGTAAGGACACTGCTTTTATGGAGCACATTCAGTTGGAGATGTGATGCTACAAACAACAGTGTTCCTGCTGTAACAGCTAACAGACTGCAAAGGAAGACAACAGGGCCAAGAAAATGAAGAGAAGGAACTGCAATGTATCAGATACTATGCTGCCTCCTTCCAAGTTTTTAAAACAGAAACAAGACGCACAGCAGAAGAGGCACAACTGCCAAGTTTTGATCCAAGGGAGAAGCATTCCTTAAATCCACGACCCTCAAACAAGTTGCTCTGGTTTTGTTTCTTGTTTTTTGGTGTGTGTTATATTTAATAACCATTTACCCATCATTCTCTGAAATGCACCTCAACGTCCCAGCGCCACTGAAATCCTCCAACATTTTCATGTTATTTTCAAATGGTTTCTAATATTTTCAGTATTTTCAGAAGCAGACAAAAAGGAGCAACTAGAAAATGATGTCATTGTTGCACAGCATCGCCACACTCACCCCGATCGCCAAAGTTTATCACATTCAGAAAAGTCATCACGTATCGCTCACCTGAAGTTGAAAACACAGAAGTAAGGACAAACCCCCACATCTCTCCCCGTGTGTGTCCAGGCCCTGCTAACAGGACGCATTCCAGAGACATGTCCAGCAGGACGGTACAGTTCTGATCCTCCACAAACCTTCCGTAACTGCACCTGGGTTGCCAACACCTGCTGGTGCCGCTCTGACCACCATCCCCTCCCAGCCTTCCCAGGCTCCTTGTCCATTTTGTGACCTGTATCCACTTTCCTTCCCCCAGCATTCCCACACATCGAGCCTCACCCTCTGTCAAAATCTGCTTCAGGAAGGACTGTTTGAAGAAGCTCCAAGTCAGCCATGCTTCCTTCCAGTTAAGGAAAGCCTGCAAAATCAAAGAAGCAGCGTCACCCTGGTCTGGCTGACTTTCTCCCTTGTGGAAAATCACCATCTTTGCAGATACACAAAGGAACTGCATAAGTTTTCTACAGAGTAAATCACTCAACAGTAACCAGAGAGGGGGGAAAAGTTGTTTAGCAGACCAATATAACTCTGCCCCTCACAGTACTGTACATCTTTCAGTGCTCTTCAAAGCACTCCTGCAAGCCTCACAAGACAGAACTGCCTTCATGTCCTCAATCTCTCAGTCTCTTCCTCATCTTTGCCTTTTCATTTCTTTCTTTGCCCCATTTCCTTTTTGGAGGACATCAGAGATCTGAGTATCTGCAGGACGCTGTGCACCACCACGTTCTGTCTGAGGAGAAGTTGAAGTACCAGCTCTGTAAGACAACCCTGGATTCTCTTCTACCTGATACCAGCTCACTCCCTTTAACACTGTAAATGTTCCATCTCCAATCAACAGATGAGGCAGCCAACGAGGCCCAGAAACAAAGAGCTCCAGGTTCACTGTGGTTTTCTGACAAGGATTTGAATGCAACAACTGTGAATGGAATTTTATGCAACCATGCTTCCTAACCAGCCATGGTGTCCAGGAGCAGAAATAATCTCTCAGTCACTCCATCAACTCCAGTTTTCAAAGCGCTCTCGTCAAAGACTTAAGAATGAACTGTGTGACCCACCTTATCCGCCATCCAGTTAGGTAACAGGCCTTTCATTCTTGTAATCGGAAATGACTTCTTTGTTGCTTCAGGAGACCCCAAGAACTTTGCAAAACAAACCACATAGCACAGCACCAGAACACTGGTGTACAAAAGCTGGAAAGACAAGGAAGGAAAAAAACAAAGAATGAGTGAGAACTCAGTGAGAAGTGAAGGCAGTTCTTCCTCCTGTCAACTCTGAACCTAGCTGAAGGCGTTACTGTAACTCCCCTCCCCACACACAGAGTACTGTTGATTTAAATTCATTTTAATCAGCAGATCAGCATCACAGCCCTCTGCCCTCAAGAACAGCTAAAGCACACACAACGTAACAACCTTATTCACAAAATGTACCTTTAGGCACACAACAAAGGTGCCCATTAAACTGACTGGGCTCAACGCGCCAAGTAACGTCTATCACCAAAATCCTTCACATTTAAACCCTCACCTCGGAGGAACATTCTCTCACCTCCTCAGTGTTATCTAGCAGGTTAAATGTCACAGACAGCAGCAAAGAACATTTCAGAGCAAGAATTTATATACAGAATACAGGAAACTTACCTGAGCCAAGGAAAAAATGTGAAGGCCCCATTGCGGATAAAGGATGACTAAGATAAGTGTCAAAGTGCATTTTGACACTATCGAAAGGCTTTCAGCAATTGCCTTCAAGAAAGAGAAAATAGACAACGCTCATTTTTGCCAGCTTAACCACCTACAGGAAGGCAAAGCACTCCAGTTTCACACACACAACCCACAAAGGACCTGTAAGGCATTCACAGTCAGTGTGGCTACCACAGTTCTGCTGCTGCATTGACCACCTCACGCTGCAGCATCTCTGCACATTCTCAAGTCTTATAGGGCACTTTTCCCCCATCACACTGCCCCGCTCCCTTGTGTGGGACCCACATGGGAGTAAATCCTGCTTGGCACAATCGTGACCCCAGCTGCTGCATTTCACAGCCTCACACCGACAGTGAAAAGCAGAAGTGTGGAAGGTGTCTGTGCCTCCCTCTGAGCAACACTTGTGATTATACATTTAATGAGCATTAGGGAGGTAACTTCTAAACAAATTAACTTCCTTTTTTAAACAGGAGCAAATTAACGTTACAAATACATTATGACTACATCGTACAGCACGAAGCAACCCATAGCTTCATTTGTTTTTTAAGC
The DNA here is from genome assembly GCF_054131305.1 of Coturnix japonica. NCBI lineage: Eukaryota > Metazoa > Chordata > Aves > Galliformes > Phasianidae > Coturnix > Coturnix japonica. Next base: position 3,732,354 of record NC_140699.1, read on the forward strand.
ACCCCTGAACATGCACAGATCCAGTTCAGGAATCTGGTCTTCATTTCCATTACGTCACTTTTTCAGCACGAAGTTTCTCCGTCCCACACAGCCCTATGCTCACAGCTTCCCTACTAACCTTAAGCCTTACAAACAGGTGAGCCTGGGCTAAAACCCAGAATGGCTCCCCTAGAAGCTCAACAACTGCAGAGAGGCCAAACGCCACCACGCCAGCCTGATAGTGAGGAACCACGGATGGATCCGGAACTTCAAGTACGTGCAGCCAGACGAAGCCCAGGAAAACAGACCAGAAGACACCAAGAGGGACTCTAAAAAGTTAATGTAAAAACAGTCAGGTTTCCTTCAGCAGAAAAAAGAACAAGAGAAAATCTGATTCAAATTTCCCACGCTGCTGTACTTTACGTATGTCGAAAGAGATCAGACAAACTCATTGCTATTGTAGCTACAAGTTTTGGTGTAAAACCTGTCAGTGCGAGCTACTACTTGCAGCTATGAGTCTGATAGCCCCAATGTAACTGTTACAGTGAGCCTTCCAGGCAACGGCAGTGGAGTCAGCAGAAGAAAACATGCACGGCATGCAGTGCAGACACGGGCTGCAGACACGGGCCGCCTCGTGCAGGTCCCGCTGCAGGACCCGCCGCCTCCTCCAGCCGGAACCAGGAGTGAGCTCTAAAGCAAAGCGGAGCCGCTCTCACGTCAGCCACAGCAGGTTGATGGTCGCGGCCCAGCTCCGCTCCGCGCCGCCGCTCAAGCAGGCCCTGCGGAACGCCTCCCTGGCCAGGAACACCGCGGTGGAATAGAGCAGCGTCAGCCTGCGGGAGACACGACGGGACACGGGGTCGGCCCCGCTCCGTGCCAAGGAAACCCGGCCACCAGAGGCGGTTCCCGGCGGCTCCCATTGCCGGGGCAGAGCGGCGTCACCTCACGCTGACGACGCCGAGGAGCTCCCTGGACAGGTAGCGCAGCGTCAGCGCGTTCAGCCCGAAGGTGACCGCCCGGAACAGCACCTGCGGGGGAACGGGGGAGGAAAGCGCTGCCGGGGGGCCGGGCCGGCTCCCGCGGGCGCCGCCCAGGAGGGCGAGGAGCGGGAGGAGGCGGGGCCGGGGGTCCCGGGTCGGCCCGCACCTGCAGCAGGGCGCTGGACGAGGCCAGGCGGGCGGTCTGACGGAGAGCACCGACGGCCGCCATGACACCGAGCGACCGGCCGGAAGGACGGCGTCGCGCCGCGATGACGTCACGAGGGGGCGGACGGCAGCAGAGCTGAACCCGACCCGTGTGGTGCCTGTCAGCAGGTGGCGGCGGGGTGACACAGCGGGGTGTGCAGCGATACAATGTACGGCCTCAGTGTGCGGGGAAATGGCAGCCAGAGGCGTCCAGCTCCACTTGTGAATGTGGATGGAGCACAAGCAGCGCGTGTGAGCGCAGTGATGTGGTGCATTGCAGCACTGGGGGCACGGACAGGAAAGAAAAGCCCCAGATCTGGCCATGCAGCTTTTAGCAGCGCCGCATTCGGCTCTTGTTCTTTGCTGGCCAAAACACGGAGCTGCTGGTAGTGACAGTGCTGAGACACGGCGCTTTGTAGCTGACACTGCTCCACACAACTGTGCTGTTGTGCTCTTTGCACCCGGTGCAGTTCCCATGGAAATAAACGGCAGGCATTACTTTTGGAGCAGCCCGTACAATACAACTTCACCACCTCATTTTATCTGTGCCTTATCATCCTACCTAAAATGTAAGACTCTTTTCTGAGAATCCAATAGTACCGAAGGTTCATCGTAAGAGACACTTCAGGAGTCACCTCAGGCTGTTCTAAGCGGTAGAACACTCCCATCGCATCCTGAGGAATGTGGAGAGGTTCAAAGAAGAGGCTCTGACCCCACGTCTGAGGCTAAACCAGCACTGACATCCTCCGTGCACACCATACTCCTAACATTCCATGTCTGATGTGGAGCAAACTCCTGTCCATCCGCACACAAAACCTGATGCGATCAATTATGCTGAAAGCACAATACAGAAAGCAAAAACCTGTTCTCTGTCTGTGGCGAACCTGAAATCTTTCCAACAGAAACAGAGCCCCACAGCATCCCTATGGGAGCAGCAAGGCACAAATGCCACTTCTGACTACTGCAGTGACACCATACCCCGAGCCTGTGACTTGAATCACTTCATCCTCTCACAAACATTACATTGTACAGAACGAAACCCCGTAATGTTGTCAGTAACGTTTCCGAAGGGTATATGCAGGTTCACTGCAGCCTAGGAGAGAGCTAGCCAGGAAACCATGAAGTCAGCCTTGCTTTTTTATTGAATTATGGCAGTTTTCCAGACCTTTGTGTGATTATTAAAACAAAAGAGAGAACTGTGGTGCTTAACAATGAGATCAGATCAGCGGTACAGAGAGTGGAATGTGTAATTTGCAACAGGGGAGGCCCAAAATCAGACTTGCCTTGTTAAACCATACAGATAAAAGGGTGAGCAGCCCTTTTCACTGTGCAACACTGGGTTTTTCAACCAAATCCATGTGAGGCTGCTATGAGCTTTGCGTGTCATTTTCTTGAAGCATATGACGACTCACCAATAAAAAGTGAACTCATTCAGTCTGCTGGCTGTTTTGCAGCCCAGGCTTACATTTGGTCCCTTTTTACCTCTGAGCCAAAGTCTAGCATCGTTAGCAAGAGGCCAAGCTAAGACATTTACTTACACGCAATACCATTTAACCACGTTAATAATGCAGGACATCAGGTGGTTCCAGCTGGGTAGTGCAGTGAAGACATATCAGCTATTTGCTCAGAACTGAACTGAGAAAACAGAACATTTCATCTTTGCTAACACCATCGTTACTGTCCGTGTTCTACACACAGAAGGTGTGCCCACGTGAAGAACACGCTCTGTGCTAACTGTGGGGCACAGCACACTCCTCGGTGGCTGCTCCTGCATTGCTGAAGGAAAGCAGTCTTTGTTAGCAGATCTTTTGCTTGGAAGACAAACCAAACAGTTACTTACACCAGAACACAGTAAAGCAAAAAGAATAATAAAGTTACTTGAAAAGTGATTGTGCAGAATGGACAAGGGAGAAATGCTCAATACTTGCAGAAGTAGAAAGAAAGGTCCTGAAAACAAGGGAGAATTCTGGCATCACTTATTTTAAAAGAATGGTGACTCAGTATTTAGAAAAGAGGTCAGCCACTGGATTTCACAACCACATGTGGAGAACACTACAGAGGAAACTGGATGGGTCTGCCAAAGCAGTCATTGTAGGGCCGAGAGCTGCCTCCCCCACACACACCGAGGTGGATTCAAAACAAAAAAACACAGAACTCTCCTCTGCAACTATTTCTGAAGTGTTTGACCAGCAGAGTGCAAAAACCAGCAGCACTGAACTGCTACAGGGACCGAAATGTGCTGACATCACCAGAGCCAGGTGGGCAAATCCGAGACAGCTTCGTGTGTTACTGCCCATCCTGTACCCAGCTGTGCATAAATAGGAAATGTCAGTCTAACTATTCCAATGCAGTCTGTAAGGTGAACAGACAACACGTGGAAAAGAAGGACTTCCCAGTCTTCTCCTGGAAGTGAATGAGAGGAATTTTATGGACAACAAGGAAAGCATATTGATAGTCAGAATGCTTGTACAGCACATGCATGCTATAAACTGCACTGTATTCCACGATACTGTCTCATCCTTGTTGCTCTCCTCTGGTGTTTTCAGCCTGGGTAACGTCAACTGAAGCAGCACACCTTACAGCACACACCGACATAACTAAACACAAGTCACAAATAAGGGAGAAGTGGAGCAGATCATTCCTTTATAAGATTAAAAAACCATCCTGGGGATTTTCTTTGAAACTTATGCCATGCGGTTCCTGAACTTCCTTTTCATCCCAATGGTTCCCAAACACTTTGTCCTTCACAAGACCGTCTTCCCCTCCTGGGGAAAACACAGCATTTCCACTGCTCAAGCATTACAGCTGGAAGGCACAGGACAGGAATTAAAGCACACTTCACTAAGTGAAACTGTTAACTGCATTTAGAGACTGAAATAATGCAGAAAGCCTAAAAGAATGAATGTCCTCTCCTTGCAGAAATGGATGGAGGTTTCAAGAACCAAAGCTCACCATCTGTCTCCCTTTCTGTCACTGAAGGAGCACGCCAGCTCCTTCATAGCATGCCTCTGATCCTCTCGTTTTCCAAGGCAAAAACCTAAGAATGACTCTCACAGGACTCATTAAGGCTGCTCCCCCCTCCAAGCAAAGAGTAAGCACAAGTAGAACTCTGCACAGTGCTCCCAGGAGATGCATGGGAAGACATGTACTGAGGCAGCCAACGCAGCTACTTTCACCTCTCTGGGAAACAGACTGAAAAAGCTGAGGCTGAAAGGACAAATGATGTTTTCAGTTTACTGCTTTAACTTCTCAGCTAAACAGCAAGGATGAGCTGTCCACAACTACGAGCAGTTTTGCTAGTAATTCACATGGCCACTCACTGGAATGAGGGACGCGCTGCTTAGTGACTTGTGTATAGAAGCAGGGAGCACACACATGTCATACAGCACAGGGGTTTAACAGCCAGTATCCTTACGGTGCTTTTTGAAAGCAGCCAGGACAGTCAGGTCACAAAGATCACAGCAGTCTTGACTGACTGATCTTCACTCACAGAGGGGTTCTTGAGATCTTTCCTGTTGCATTATAAAACGATGAGCATCAGAGCTCACACGTACACCTGCACAGTGGAAAGTACCCAACGTTCATTGAAGTCATCCAGGATGCACGCAGCATTCAGAGATTCCTGGTCCTTTTACATACCCACAAAGCACTGTGTACTTCGAAGACAAGGAAGTGGTGTACAGACACACACCTGTGATTGCTTGGCCCCACTGATGCTGTTAGCAGCCAGGTTTGATCAGAGGCTGAGCAGTCAAAAACTCTTTCAGAATCTTATCCACCATCCTCTCTTCAGCTCCCCTGCTGGAGCTGTTTTCACATCCGTGAAAATCTATTAAACTCTAATGTTTGCTTTTGTAACAAAGTCCTCCAAGACTGCAAACAGCCTTCCTTTTCTCTCCCTTTTTACTGCTTAATAACTTGTACAGAAATAGCCATGCTGCAGATCTGACAAAAGCCAACCCACCACAAACCGTGAAACAAACATGCACATAAAAACTTGGGGCAGGGGAGGAAACCCTCCAAAAATCCACAACCTATTTGAGACTTTATAAAGACTCCTCCCAGCTTCACCATGGGGTGTTTGGCCTCAGCCCACCCCCCCACAGAAAATATTCTCTTTTTTCCCCTTGTGAGAATACTGACAAATGTGGGTGGCAGCCTGGGGCTCTTCTCCTGGCTCACAGCATTGCCCAAACACACACAGCCCGCCTCCATGCTAAAGTAAAACTGCAGCATTAAAATATTTCTGCGTGCTGCATCTGTTCTCACCACCCACAGTCTTGCTCCTGCCTTGCTGCTCTTGCCTACTGGCGTGAGTATTCCAGCTTTAGATAGAACTGTTTTAGGGATACAGGCCAAGAAGGTTAACGACAGTTAGCTTTTGTTGTTTGGGTTGAATATGGTTAAAATCTGTGCCCACACCCAGTATTAATAAACAGGCTCAGTCCGTGGCAGTGGACAGGTTCATCCCTGCAGAAGAGAACTGCCAAGTGAGTGCCAGCAACTACTCCAAGACTGTGCAGCACCGCCTGCAGAAAGTGCTCTGTACTCTTCCTTACTGACGTTCTTGGGTTGGATGTCTTTGGGAAAGCTGCCTGTTTTCTGTGCTAGGATGACCGAAATCAAGCAGCTTTCGACTTCCAAATCCATCCACAGTCCAACTAAATCTTGACAATGAGAAGTCCCTGTTCTATAGCTCTACTACATGGACACTCAGCTGCTGGTCCAAACGTGGCACTCTGAAATTATGCAGGTTCTCAAGCAGCTCTACAATTACTGGAAAGTTAATTCCAGAACTGCTGCAGTGAATTGTTTTTAGCAGCTATTAACCTATGTAAATGTCCATCTGTTCTGATTCCTTTCCACTGCTGAGTGTCCAGTGTCTGTTTTGTGATTTGAAGGTGACTGAACGTTACAGTCAGCTGTGAACAGGAAAGGTAACGGGTCACTAAAGCACACAGAAAGTCAGCATCGTTTGTAAGGTGGAAATGAAAAACCATAGTCTTCATTCTGATAGTCCCTCTCACTACCAGCCTTTATTACTGCTGAAATGAGAAAATCAGACTAGAGGGAAAGTTGTAATTAATGGAGTGGAATTAATCCAGGTCACTCTATTACTCTGGCTTTGCACAAGGGTAACTCTACTCCAGTAACTTCAGCTGAGTTTTTCTGGCACAAACCCACTGTAAGCAAAAGCAAAATTTAGCCTCTCGTTTGTTCTCATTAGGCTCCTGGCCCTTAAGCATCAGACTGACTGGAAACAGTTTACAGCCTTCAAGTTAGAAAGGAGAAAAATCTGACTAACAAGAAAAACACAAGTGTGCCAAATAAATATGGTACTGTTTTATAGACTACAGGATCAAAAAGATGCAGAAACACTTGTCTTAAAAGAAAGGTGACAGGGCTTAGCAAGAAAGCACTCTTAATGGCTATAGCTGCTACTGAAACTGCTGCCTCTTGTCACTAATCTTGGGCAAACTGCTTTTTTTTTCTTTCCTCTTAAATGGAAACCATAATCCTGCTATGAAGCAGAGCAGCCACGAATTAAGAGTTTTGGTAGCTATTATAAAAGGTTAGATTTTATGACAGATAAGACAATATTTCTGAGGTTTCTTAAAGCATGACTGTGATGAGAATGACGATAAAAGCACCCCGTGTATCAGGGTGAGCACAGGAGACATTACATATTTTGCAGTCTAAAAGTAGCAGAAAGCTTGTTAGTTTTGAAGTGACTTGGAAACAAGCTGGCTCCATTTTGCAAAGGTTCCTCCCTGTGCTGCCAATCACAGCCTTAGACTCCTTTTCTAGGTCTCTGTCTCTTTATTAGAGCAAATAGGAAGCGACAGTAATGACACCAATGATGGATGCAGTATCTGCGATACAGTTTTCTCCCATTTCTCTCCAGGGATTGGGCTGATTAACAAATCTGAATTTGTGTTTGCAGTCACGGACTATTTATGGGGCTTGAGAACGTCAGCAGTCATGGAACTTCATACCATATATTTTTCATCACCCCTTTTTTTCCCAGAGCAAACAGCCTGTTCAGGAATGACCACGGTTTTGACTGTAATCATTCATCTAACTGCTTATTTGTGCCTATTTGTCCCAGACACATAGAAAGGCTTGGATTGGAAAGGACCTTAAAGATCATCTCGCTCCAAACCTCCTGCCATGGGCTGGGTTGGTCTCCACCCCTTAGTTCAGGCTGCCTATCCAACCTGGCCTTGAAGGCACCATTCGCCTCCAGAGATGAGGCAGAGATGTGGGACATGCAGAGGCCAATCCTCACCTGCATCGGTTAGGGTCAGTTCAACTCTTGCACAGCAGCCAAATCACTGGTTCTAAGATACAGACTTGCTCTTAAAAAAGCTTGTCTTGCCACAAATCTTTAGTTCTGAATAAATAGAGAAGCTATTTAGAGCTAAAACTAGCATTTGCATAGCCCTGCAAAGACTTCAGCAGAAGCCGGTATCTGAGAATAGGAACAAAACGTAAAACATGTTTGAAAGAAGGATGGCCATTCTCAGAAATAACTCAGCAGAGAGCTAAAATAAACCACACCCCATGGCAATGGTTAGCTAAAATATTCTATCCTATCTTTTATTAACTGTAACAAGAACAGACTAAGAACTGCTGACAATACACACATTTTACAGAGAAAACGGGTACCATGAGACATAAAGGACAGTGACGCTGCAGGCCAGGACAGCACTTGTGCTGTTCCTGAGGATCACAGCTCACATGGTTCTGTTTTAGTAAGGCTATAAGTCACTGCATCTCTCAAATCTCTCTCTGCTGGACTGCGTTTCTATAGAGGATTCTTTGTTTGCACCTGGATGTGTTTAAGAGCCGTCTGGATGTGGTGCTCAGGGATATGATTTAGCGGAGGGTTTTTAGAGTTAGGGTACTGGTTAGGCTGCGGTTGGACTTGATGGTCTTCAAGGTCTTTTCCAACCTGGGTCATTCTATGATTTTCTGGAGAAGCGTGTTTGTCCCAACTGAACTTCACATTCATTTAGTCCACTTCCCCGTTCCTATCCAAGGAAGGAACCATCGAGTGTCTTTAACTGTTCTACCCCAGTGCAGCACCCAGGGCGCACTCCCAGGTGGCTTATTTCACTGGTAACCTTACACCTGCTGAAGATCTTGTTGATACGGCAGCATTCCCTGTATTTCCTTTTTCTGGAAGAACTGGCAGAGTGAAACTAACATAAACAAACTCTTGCACCGAGACACCGGCAGACTGGCTTAGCCTGTAATTTGTTTTCTTGCACTGTTCCTCCAGGATGACTGCATAGCTATTTGCAATACCATAAAAAGGTACAAGAGACCAAGCCCTGCCCTTCTCGGTCAGTCATGACCCAGTAATTTGTGGTGGCAACTATCCTAGTATAGTAGGAGGGATGCAACGGCACCATGCTTAGGTGTTTCATGTGTGCCAATAAAATGGAGCAAGCATAATGTTATCTGGAGCAGGAATAAGAACGGTCACTGTCAGGGCTCAGCTCCAGCAAGTCTTCCAGCTCATTAATCACGTGCTCCCAACCCCACTGTAAAGACAGGTTCTTCCCCCAGTTATTCTGCATTTAAATGCGGCCTTGTCTGTAGGTAATGTACAACCTGGGACTGTTCTACATGACGGAGATTTAGATACTACAAGGAAATTGTGCTTCTAAGACGTTTTCTTCTGCAAAACCATTAGCATGATTAGCATAAAACCCGTATGAGACCCCGCATAAAATCCAAAGCAAACATGTAGGGCAAATGAAATCAGTGCAGTAATACCACGGCTTACGTTTGCCCAGAAGGATTTCATTTTCTGCACCCTGAGCTGATGGGGCCGGCCCAGAGCAGGGCCATTGGGATGCTCAGGGGGCTGGAGCACCTCCCGGGTAAAGACAGGCTGAGGATGCTGGGCTTGTTCAGCCTAGAGAAGAGGTTCTGGGGAGTACCAATACTGATTTGCATACCTTTTAAGGCCTAAATCAGATGCTAAACACTACTGAAGTGCTGAAGATCTAAGACAACATCCCAAAAGTAGTTACTACCATTCATATGACTGAGAACAACTATTCTGCCAGGCAGGTGCTCAGTTGTTTTTCTTATTCTTCTTAAAAAGGGGAAAGAAGTACAAACCTTACTGTGAACACAGTGCTCCACTTCTGTCTTTGCTTCCAAACAAAGTGAACTTTATTTCCCCGGGCAGTTGATCTATCAAGCTTCATAGGTTCTTAATCGCACGTTAAACGGATGCTCTGTGATGCACTCTGCCTGGTGAAGCAGAACACCTACCCACTGTGGAATGTTCTCACTATATAGAAAGTGCTGTGCTAAGTAACCCGCTGGTTATTACCTCTGCAAACAGCAAGAAGCTGCTCCCTAATGCCAAGGGAAAAGATAGAAAGGGAAGAGCTACGTGACTATATAACAGAGAACCAGCAGAAAGCCATTAAGCCCCCTCACAGAGCTCCCGAAGCAGAAAGCTCGCTCAAAAGATGCAACAAAAGAAAGCACATGGAAGCCCCCGTTTGTCCTGAGCACACCTTGCACACTAACGTGTCACCCCGCTGACACACTGACTGAGCTTATGATCTCCAAGTGAAACACGGCCCTTCTATTCACATTTCTGTACCATCAGAAATGCCGATGATTTGTGTTACTTCTTAATTTCTGCCTCAAGCTTCTTCATTTATACTCTAAGCCGATGCAAGTTTTCCTTCCAGCAGGCTGTAGGCCACATTGTTCTGTATTAGAAGAGCATGATGAGTTTTATATGTTTTTATTCCAGTTACTGCAGAATATTAAGAAGGGTGAGAGCAAGAGGGCAAAATTCTCCCACCCAAATCTAAGCTGTCAGAATGGAGGGAAAAAAAAGGAGGAGGGGGGACTCTGTGATAATACTGTATGACTCAGAGGCTTTGCAAACCACCTTCAGAAATACGGCTGGGCAGGATGAAGGCTCCCTTCTCTTTCTCTGCTCCATTTACACATTCCCAGGACTTGCTGCAACAGGAAACACCAACATTTTCCTCCAAATCTTCAGGGAAAAAGTTTCATGTTTTTGCAGCTGTGCTGGTCAGAATGCCGCTCCCAGCAGCCCCTCAGCTCCCTCCTTAAACGTCCTCCCACTGCTCAGATTTCTTTTAAAATGATGGTGGAATCCTCACACAGGTTCCCAGCAGCACACACACACTGTTGTGATCCAGCAACAGGTAGCTCAGCTCCACCACACCATGCTCCACTCCTCAACAGAACAGGGGGGAAATAGGATGGAGGAAAAGGAATCTCACAGGTTGAGGTAAGGACAGGGAGGTCAATCACCAGTTACTGTCACCGTCAAAACACTCAGCATAGACTGATTGCTGTAATTTATTACCGGCTGGTAACAAATCAGAGCAGTGAGAGCTAAAGCAAATGCAAACACCTTCCCCACATCCCCAGAGCATAGACAGCACTGCTCAGGCTCAGCTCAGGCCACCAGCACCACCCTTCTAGTCCTGGGTGGATCTGGCTCTGAGCTGAGCTGGGGCAGCTGCTGGAGACCACCAGAGGTCACTGCTGCAGCTGCCATCACACCCTCGTCGTGCAGACCCGACATACAGACACAGCCCCATCTTTAAAAAGACACAACTTTGCTGTCTTGCAGTTGACAGAGCAGCTGCTATACAGCATTGCCAGAAGGAATCCAATGCAGCTCAGTGACTACAGCAAAAGACTGAACTATTTTTTTTTTCTATTTCTTTGCCTGTTTCAGGATCTGTAAGTTGCTGCAGTGCACGTGATCTGTCCAAAGCTGCAGATGGGAACAAAGGCTTTTTAATTTCCAGGTTGCTCACCTGGTGCAATCTACATTAGGAACTTTTAGAAGTTCCTCCGCAAAGCTGAGAGCATCACAGCAAATCTTCATCTCAACACCTACATAAAAAGAACAGTTTTCCTTTGCTCTCCCTGGCAACATTAAGCACATTTAAGTTGTCAGAGCTCACAAAACAGCCCTGAAATCTTCATCCAGCTTGTACTTTAATAAGAACAGAAAGACAGAGCAGCCCTATAAGTTCACTTACCTTGCCTGTAGCTGGGCACTGCCGCATACACAGCAAAAGGAAGAGGCTGGTCACTGGTTGAGAATATGAATACAGATGGGCTAAATTTAAGCAGAAGGGCCAATATTACAAGACAGCAGCAAGTGAGATACAAGTCCAGTTCAGCTCTTTTCCTGATAAGTACTCCAGCTGAATTAAAAAGACCAGCCAGCTGTATTATAGGATCACAATAGTGATGAAGTGCTACATGTGCATGTTAAATAGCTGCATTCGCACTTATAATGCTTGCCTAAGTACACACTTCCACAACAGTAGGGATACTCCAATATCTTAAAACATATGTACATATATGTTATTTTACAGCAATGAGACCGCACACAATATACAGTGCTAAGAACAGTAACATCCTTCAGTGCAGGTCTGCTGTTTGCAATGAACAGCTGGAAGCATTCCGCCTCCAGACTGGGCAGATCTCCCTTAGAAACTCTCACTGGCCAAGATTTGTCTTACAAGGGCTCAGAAACTAGAGCCGCCTGGGTTGGTTCTGTGTGTGAGCACAGCCCAGCAGCACAGCCCAGCTGTAACCTGAGGGCAGGTGTGGGATGGAACATTGCCCTCAGCAGCACAGAGCTGCCCTCACGCACCGATCTGCCTCACAGGTACTGAGACTGAAATAGCACACCCAGTATTTATAGGCCCACAGAGCACTCCAGGAGGGTTAGTCACCGTGTGTGACGATGGACACAGCCCTCCTCCGAGGTCTAAAAATAGGAGGCTGCAAAGGACTCCTGCAGCAGCTCTGCTGAGTGATGCAGTACTGCTCACCATCAGCAGGAACACTGATTAACTCGGGGTTCCCCTGCGGTTACTCAGTGATATTCAACTCCTGCACTCCTTGCACTGAGCACAGCTAAACTACTACGCAATTAATCTGCGCAACCCTTGATTCTAAACGAGGGCTGGTAACTCTTGCTGACAAATGCACTTGACAGAACTGCTTTCCTGGCACCCCCAACGAGCAGAACACGTTCTTATAAGGCAGAGGTGAGGTCAGCTGAGCCTTTTGTGTCACTTCATTCTTACTGTACACTCACCCAGCGTCAACAGCAAAACATGGCTTTGCAGTCTTCAAAGCAAAAGTGAACTCACTGGATGTGAAAAGCACCTCTGCAGAAATCCCCAAGGCAAACAGGTCAGTGTTAAACAGCTGCTGTTCAGAAAGAAAGCAGGACTGACAGAATGCTGGAAGGTACCTGAGGCGGCTGCACTGAATCTGTGCTGTGCACAGAGCTCTGAGAAAGACAGCATTCGTTCTGAATCCCTTCCAGCACACACCTACACTGATGCATTTATAAGAAGGAATTCAAAAAACCCGACTTCTCTGTCCTTAACTTTCAACTGTACTTTTGAACTTTAGATGCTGGCTGAGGAAAATGCAGGTTTTCAGGACATTGCTCCACTCGGGACAGTGTCAAAAGGGCACAGACTTCAAGAACCTTTCCCACAAGGTGTGTCCCTTCCCGGGCTGTCCTCCGAAAGATGCACGAGAAACACCCACTGACCACAGGAGACAATAAATAGCCATAGGGACAAAGGTGACAGCTGTACAAACATACTTTCAATGCCAGGTTTATCCAGAGCAGCTAAACATTTGGTTCTTAGCCCTTGGGAGCCAACAGATATGGCCTGTCCTCACCATATCCAAGACTAATGAAAGGCAGAGCGCTCCAACATCTGAAAAGCCAAACACGGAGTAAAACAAAGAAGGCGGCTCCTGCCTGCGGCAGAGTTGAGGGAGCCCCGACACTGCTGGAAAGGCCGCGTTTGTTTGCTTGCTGTTTTTCCACCTCCTGGCACGTGCGTGCAAGCCCTCGGGCACAGCTCCGTTTTAGCATTAAAATTACAAAGCATCCGCGGCGCGTCTGACACCGCTCCAAGTCGGCAGCGGCACGCAGCTCTGAGCGAGCGGAGTGGGGCACAAGGAGCACCAAGGGCTGGCACCGGGCGGGCGAAGCGTTGCCTCTGCTGGGCATACAAAGGAAGTTCCTCCTTGTCCTATCACTTGTGTAAAAATGTTATTCCCCTCCTACTTATGTTTAAGTATTGTAAAGCCATAGCGAGGTCTCCTTGAAGCCGGACTGAAAAGCCCAGCTCCCTCAGCCTGTCATCATAGCAGCAGCACTCCAGCCCTCGAGCATCCTCATGGCTTCCTCTGGACCATCGCTAGAAGTTCACAGTTTTCCTGCGTTAAAGACCCCAAACCTGGACGCACTACCCCAGCTGGGGCCATACAAGAGCAGAGCATAAGGGGCCGTGCCAAAGGCTTTGCAGGATCCCAGGTAGATGCCATTAGTTGCTGTCCCTTTGTGCAGTGATGCCAACACTCCATCATAGGTCACCAGGTCACCAGGTTGGTCAGGCACAATCTACCCTTGGTGAAGCTGTGCCAGCTGTCTTGGATCACCTGCTCAACCCTCGTGTGTCTTTTTATTCAGAGGGCAGTGAGGCCCTGGCACTGTTGTCTGGAGAAGCTGTGGGTGCCCAACCCTAGAGATGGCCAAGGCCAGGCTGGATGAGGGCAGCCTGTCCTTGTGGGAGACAACCAGCTGTTGGAGGGAGTTGGAAATTTAAGGCCCCTTTCAACCCAAAGCATTCTATGACTGTATGAATTTCTCAGCTAAAGGCACAAGGAAAACGTAAGTACTAACATACCTGATATTAACAGGCTTTCTCCTGTAACTGCCGTGTTGTCTGCATTGCACCTGAGTCACAGTATGTAAACCCATGACCAGAAGAACCAGTCCCTCAATAAAACAAAAGCATGAAAACAGGAACATAAAGAGTCACATACAAGAGTTATAACTGAGTCAGCATCAACCAGGCTGAATCACTGCCAGACAAACAAGGAAGTTAGAAAACTCTGCATAACAGGTATTTTTAAGGGGAGTTTCCTCTTTCAGATTGCCTGAAGCATTTCAAATGGAATTTAATTTGTGAAATATTTGAGGAGCGCTATGGAACAATGGTATTGAAAATCAATTATTCTTCAAAGTTAGGTGCAATTACAGGAGCAAACTGACATGCTTTCTAAGTCCAGTCACCGGACTACTGGCATAGAGTGACAGAAACACTAACTTTATCAGTACAAAAAATCTATTTAATGGCCTAAGGCATAGTGACTTCCATCACAGAATGTGTCAGAAGCACATTGATGCACACACATAGCTCCTTCGTGGGTGGTGTGGAGGGCAGCACACTGCCTGTTTAGTGCGCAAAACAGCACTGCACAAAGACTGACACTGGAGACAGGATCAGCATGTTGGTGATTGGAATGGTGACCAGAATGGAAAACCAGGCCAGTAGCACTGTACTGTGATATGTTTTGGCAGTGTAACTTGAAATACCACTTCCACTGTCCTTAACTATTTTGTCTCAGAAATATTTAGGAGAAATGAAAATTCTGTTATTCGCCGTTTAAAGAGAACATGAGAATTATCCATCATTTCACTTGATTCATTCCTGAAGAACCCTGGAGCTGCACATTCAGTACTAAGGAGCCCAGAGTAAAAGGACAAACCACGGGCAGCGTAAAGAAACAAAAGGTTGCGCCTGGTTCTGTTTAAAAGCCATTCCATGAAGGAGATCCAGCAGTCTCTGTCAGTAGTTCTCACATCTGTGATATCATAATCCTGTGGGGTTTACAGTTATGTTTTGGTTTTTTTTTCCCCTAGAAGGAAACTATTTTATTGCCAGGAAGAAAACATCTGAAATCTCTAGCCAGCAAAATCCACTAAGGAAGGAACTTACAGACTGCGATCATTCTAACTTGGGCTGGACTTTCTGTCCTAGTCCAAAGATTTCTTTATGCTAAATATCTCCTACACCCTCATCAATCTCTTCAATCAGCTTGACTCCTCACCAGCATCCCTCACCCACAGTTGCTCACCTGTTGATTGATCAAAGACCATCCTTCCCTTTTGATTTACGTAAGCCTCTCCCAAAATAAGCTCACAACCAACATTTAAGAAATTACAGTAATAAGCCACCTACTCTGTGCCACTGCCTACATTATTCAGTCATACATTCTACTTCTTCTTTCCCCCTTATGGCTGTCATGTTTGTTTTTTTTCAGATCATTCATTTTCTGAATCCATGCAGGGTTGGTGACAAGGGCTCCTTATCAGCTATAATCATAGTAAGCAATATTAATAACTGAAGACTTTTCTCCTGAAAACTGAGGTGTCAAATTCAGATGCCTGCATAAGAATGGCAGCTATCACGTAAGAGAAGTTTCTAGCTGCCACAGCTGAGGGACAAAAGCATCGAGCTGTGACTCAAACACACTCCATATGTTCAGAAAGCAAAGAATCCCTACTTTTCATAGTTCAGATAAGACTTCCAATAACTTGAACAGCAAAACCATCAGCTGTGATGCTGTGCCGGTTTGAAGCTGGAATTTGACGGTCATTCGATGTGAGCATGAGAGCAAACACAACAGGGAAGAATCACATGATGAACAATGTGTTCTTCCACACTTCTGCAAAGTTTCACCCAGTGAGAACACAACATCCTGATGTTTTTCCTCCTCTGGTCTCTCAAATCTACTTCTTCTGTTTACAGTAAAGCACCAAGAGAAAGTAAAAGGGCTCACATGACAAGTGTACTTGATAAAGAACATAATAGGATTCGGAAAACAGTAGCATTCCTTGTTAAACAATCGTCTTGCTCCCTATTTATGAAGCTCAGATTTTACTTGAGCTATTTAGGAAAGCACCTTACAGAACAGCAGCTGGTCACGAGTGGAAGGCTAGGACGCATAAATCAGGCCTCAAGTGCAAGGACAGATGAACTGCTTTAACCTCTGCTGTGCACCATGGAAAAAAATCCCACAGACATTTAAACTATTATTGTGGACTCACTCATGGAAAATATTCCACCTGATACCTGAAAACCTTAAACAACAACAGCAGAGAAAGGAATCAGACAGTAACAGAAGCACATGAGCCCTAAAAAGAACAAAAGACAAGGAAACAAAATAATATGGATGCAGAAAAAACACCAAAAGACCCCACTGACATTTAAATGAGATGCAATATTCTGATCTATCAAGTATAATGCACTTCAAGATGTCTAATTACCTTGATGGCCCTTAACTGGGAAACGAGCACAGTTCCTCGTACTTCATTCCTGGCATCAAAGACAGACTTGATCTACTTTCTCCTGCAGCTACACTTGCAAAATACAAAATACAAGACCGTTTTCCCTATGTGGAAATGAGGACTGTGAGCCTCAGCCTTCCTGTGAGACTGGGACGAACAGATTCTGCTTCAGGAGGGGAATCATCCTGATAGTGATGAAACTGACACCCTGAGCAATCAGATCTTGCCTGAAAAATAACAAACTTCAAGACCTTTGGAAGTGAACTCTGCACTATGTTTCCATCTGATTTGATTGTGTTTACAAGTACTAAGAGCACTTTAATACATGCCTGTGCACCACTGCCTTGTGCAAGCAAACAACTGCACAATGCAAGCAAACAACAAGAAAAGGTCTCTGATGCGTGGCCTTCTGCCTACAGATGCTGTTTGCCTTCACCGAGACCTGCATTCCTTCATGTCCCCTGGGGATTATTAATGTGAGTGGTTTTGTATTTGAAGATCCTTACCTGTACTTTACATATGTCTGAGCTGACACCGCACAGTAACTTAGTGAATTCTTCCAGACTTCAACACTTTGGAATGAAGCCTGCAGCAGATGCAGCTCAGGGTTCTGTGCTCTAATTGCTCTTTATAGTGTTTTTCCCACAGCGAAAAACCCTTCTGTTTCTCATTATGAGGAACACTGACCCTTGAAGGTAAAGCCTGATCAAGTACCTCAGCCATTTCACTGCAGTGCTCTGCAGTGTTGTGCAGTGCTGCATTAAGGTCCTGACAGAATAGTAAGAGCCTTTCCACAAAGCTGTGCCTTTCAGATGCTGCTCCTTTGTCTTGCACCTCCTCCAATCAAAGCCTGGGAAGCCAAGAATTTGAGGACTTATGCAAACAAGAAGGAAAATATCAATTTACTTCATGTTCTACAAAAGTCCTTCAAACATAACAGGCTATTCTGAAACAAACTGAACAAGCAATTAGGCATCATATCCTGCAAGCCTGTGCTCTATGGGTGATGCCTCCTGAGCAGCAGCAGCTGGGAACCTCCACTAATTCAGCTCCTGCAGACCCAGGTGTGGTTTCTTTGTCTTTGCCGTTCTTTCTACTTGCCCTGCAGATGAACTTAATCTATTAATATATAACAGTAAGGAAAGATTTCCCCTAGAGACAGCAGTGAACTTAAAACAACAGGTAACTGGTTTTATTTTCATCTTACAGAGAAAGAAGTTGAAGTAGTACTTCTAAAATCAAGACCTGAATGTTTCTGAATAGCAACAGCGCTTTGATATCTTTTGTTCCTCCCATCTCCACATCACTGGAATCAGAACTCAAGCAAGCTTGATCTGTAAGATGTTACTATTGACAGTATGTCTGATCAGCTTCAGGACCTACACACGGGGACACACAGACATGTTTACCTTCAAAAGAGCAACTGCAGTGTCCTTCATCGTACACTTACATACATTATGCTGAAATATTTCAAACTTAATTGCACGTGGTCCAGAAAAGACACAGACAAAATGCAAACTGCAACTCTTGAACTCCAAATGTGACTGCAATCACAATTAATTAAATCGCTGCACATCAGGCCATTTCATGCATGTTGGAATTATCACAGCTCCAGCTGCCAAGAGGCAGACCTTGTGCTGTTGTGCTCTTATCCTGCATCTCTCTCAAGCACAGAAACCCTTCACTGAGCTTATGTAATCTGAAGAAAAGAGGAAGAAAATTCATCGTGTTTATAGCAGATCGGGGGAGGAGGCCTACAAAGATAATCAGGTCTAACTGCATGACAGCTTCAGGGCTGAGCACAAGTCAGTTCACGTTGAGGACACTGTCCTAACGCCTCCTGGACACTGCTGGAGAGAAATTTCTCCCCAAATCCAGTGTGAACCTGCTCTGGTGCAGCACTGTGCTGCTTGTGCAGCTCTTCCTTCCACTTCACAAAAGCACCCCATTAGTTAAGTTCTGCTCAGCTGTCCACATCAAGGATCCACGTCAGAAATCAGCACCTACACAAACACATGGTCTCACCTTCAGCTGTGGCAGTCCTGCATACAGAGTGCTTGTCTACATAGCAGTGGCCCTGCTCAGACTTTCTGGCTGCTCCCAGTCAGTCCAATGAAACTGACATTACAGACATTTGGTAACAAAAAGCTCAGGTGTGGTCGGGGTGGCGCTGGTTGGTTTTTCTCCCTATGGCAGCCATGAGGTCTTCTCACCATTTGCTTTTGGGTCCCTCTACAAAGTGCAAAGAAACACAGTCCGCTACAGATGAGTCAAAAGAGAAGTCTTGGTCAAGTGCTCTAAATTGCTAGTAAAGAAGCCCTGCTTTCTAAAGAAGCCTATGAAATTACTCATCAAAAGGAACCTGAAACTGAATATATCCCTACATCCCACTTCCCAACATGAAAGGCATTTAAACACCGATACATGAACGTGACATCACTGTATTAAAAATAAAGGAGAGAGCGCTGAATGCTTTTTTTCAGAGCTGCTAGGGAACATCAACACAACTGTCAGCATCATCCCTCAGGGCACCTCCAACAGCACTGACAACTTTGTACTTTACAGGCAGACATGAAGTGAGAACTGGGAGTGCTGTTACAGTCCCAGTACAAAGCAATTGCTTTCTAATTGTGCAGCGGCACGCTTTAAGCTTCACAACCAGATGAAACTTTGTTTTGTGTATGACTCTACGATGACTAAGACGAGCAATTCCCTCCTGGTCTTCTAGAAAACAGACTGAAAACCTGTAATTTATTGATACTAAAAAAAATGCAAAACAAATTCACATCACAAAAAACAAGATGCAAAAATGCCCAAGCCTCTTACCTGTCAAGATAGCAGAACAAATGAAACCTTGCAAAGGGAGTATAGATTTTAGCCAGATTTCAGCTGTGACAATTCAAGAAAACATCTTCCATCTCTTTCTGCTTATCCTGAGGCTGTAATTTTTCTTGTCAGTGAAAACACCCCCCGGAGAGCACGCCATGCTCAGGGCTCCCACATGCCACCTTTACCAGATTATCCTCAGGATGTCAACTCAGGGGGGACCCTCAGCTCAACTGCCTACAAGCAACTTTGTTAAGGGACAACTCTGCTATGAGCACAAGCAGGAGTTTGGTCCACTTATTATTTGGCAAGATCAACGTAGAAGTGCTATTCCCAACAAACGCTCTCTCAGCATGACACAGTTGGGAAGGAGAAGCATTTTGCCATCTCTCTGTGAAGCTGCATGACTCAACAACTATGTTGTGACACTGTAAAGCCATCCAGGACATGGAACTTTCCCTCTGTGCTTCAGCGTAACCATGACGTGCCTGGGGAGGGCAACTCCAGTCTGCCACTCCACCCTCGTCCTGTGCAAACACACACAAGCTATAGTTTAATTATGGGTATTTACTTTCATTTTAAAGGTTTACTGGGAGTTATCTCACATGCTACCTTGTTTCAACGATACTGTGCTCAACTTTTGATACCAGCAGTTGCTGTACCAATAAAAATAAATCCAACTAAGCAATTATCACAACACAATTATGGTCTAACTAGTACTTGCCAGAGTAAAGGCAAATAGAAGGATGAAGGAGTACAGCCTAGAAGAATGTGAAAACCTACGAACAACATTGTTAAGTATCCATATAGCAGGGAAAAATACCCAAGCAGACAAGAACCGATACACGAGAATTAAATGTTAGAGGCACCAGCTGCCAAGAGTGAGCTGTCTGTTCACAGTGGTCAAACTACACTTCAAAATGACGCCAGCAGACAACGAAACCAGGAATCAGGTGCTCCCACGTCCTCACACCAGGCTGCAGTAGGGCACATTTCTTCTTTCTGCAAACAAAGCCTTGTTCCAGTCACACCGTGAGACTGATTCATGTTATTGTTTGCACAGTCTGACAGTGGTTAAAGCACATTTAATAGAACAAATAATACTAATACCCTCGTGGTTCGCACATTTTACCAATAGAAGAAATTCTAGTTAATAACTTATGTCTGCATTAATCTGAAAATGATTGCAAAGAAAACCTATCATAAAGGAAAGCAGAACCTCCTTAGGTTGTTCAGAATGAACACTGACAGCCAGAGTGTTGGACCTGGGTGTTAAGGGGATGTGTGCAAAGTCATTCTTAACATAAATACTTCTGAAAGAACAGGTTTATGTGACAGCCTCACATGTTCAAGAATCAGTTATGAGCCTGCTATCCGCAGCACAAGGAGGCAGGAGGAATACTGATAAAAGTCTTCAGAGACTCCCTGGTTCCTTTCATTTGCAGCCCAATTTTGGGGGAAATGTAGGTCACATTTGCAAGTTTGCTATAAAAGCGTGTGAAATAGGTTTTTTTTTAAGAGGGAAAAAGCACCCAAGATTGTCACATAGTTTAAATCTACCTCAAGCACACAGGCCTTAAAAAACAAACATAAGCAAAGCTCTCTAGGCAGGAATCTCAGAGTGCCAGGAAGGCGTTTTCTTCCCTCATTTGTTATCAAGCCAAATACAAAAGTTTGTTCAGATAAGTAAAGCTGCAGAGCAGTTGGGACATAACGTATATCTCAGATTTAATCTCAGTTTTTAAGACTAACATCTGATAACCAAAACCACTCTGCTGTAAGTTGCAGACACAAATATGTAGAAATCTGCATGCTTTCCTCTTTCAGCATGCCACAGGACATGGGTTGCCTGGCTTATACATCTCATCCTCCAGGAAAAACAAAAGAAATCCATTCTTTTATTTAATCTATAGCAGGCATAGAATATTATGCAATTACAAGTTCTCAAAACATCATAAATTTAAACAAAGAGATTCTAGCACCTCCTACATGTAGCAGCCTAACCACAGCGTCTCACTCCACCCAGCTGCAGCTCTGCACGGGCACAGCAGCAAACCACGAGGAGGTAGGAAAGCCCAATTCAGCTGCACATCACAGTAACTGGCGTGCTGACTATCAGAGTGGTGGAATCCTTCCTCAGTACAAAAGCTAAAACGATCTGTAGAAACTGATTCATATTGCTACCAAAAGAATCTCTGAAGCTTCAGGACTTTAGAAAAGGAAGGTGAGCTCCTGTCTCAATAGGGCATCAGTCCAAAAGCGGACAGCAATCAGATGAGTTTTTCATAGCCCCGCCACAAGCAGAACAGATGAAACAAGGCTCGGGAAGGAGAGACAAGTGAAGTCCTCTGATAAGCACTGCTCTATGAAAAAGAAGTTGGCAATGAGTGCCATGATTGTTTTCTGTTCTGCATGTCATAGAAATGGAAATAATGCTTTGGCACAAATAGCCATCTCTGAATCAATCAGCTGTCCACCACCAGAATCACAGCAGGTGCCGCAGATATGGCAGCTCAGCCTACAAGAGGTGATGGCATCCTTTTTGAGAATAGTTTTGTACTAATCTGACTGTGAAGCCCCACGGGAGCTGGTCTTACCCTCCACTATTGGTATGACTGAAGCTTTGCTGAGGAAATTTTAATTTCTCACTTTCCTTTTTACTATACGCTCTGGGTGTCTGGATGAGGAGCTATGAGATGTGGTTGTGGCAGCAACGGCGATGGGAGGGCGGTTGGACTGGATGATCTTGTAGGTCCTTTCCAACCTTGTGATTCTATGATTCTATGAGAAGCAAAATCACAGAAGATAAGCAGGCAGCAGGAGGGTCTCTCAGTGCCGTGAAACATCCCAAGTTTCTAAAGCCATCTTTCTCTAGCAGATGAGAATATTCTCCATTTCCTACAGGCCAAACTTAGTTAGGACTGAATAAAGAAGTTGAACCCACTGAGAGACCAGGCAAAGGCAGAAGAGGCAAAACTTACACGGTGTTCACAGTCCAGAACAGGAAGGCCTGTCTGTTTCAGAAAGACTTTGGCTAAATGACACTCTAAATGGATACATATAATAGTCATTAAGAACCTCACGTTAAATGAAATCCAGTGAACCCTGGCAAAACAGAAAATGGAAGCATTAAATGAAGAGAATCACCCTGCCACAATTAGCTTCTGCTTCTTCCCTCTCATTCAAAGTAGTTTCAGGTTTGCTGTTGTAAACTCAGCATTCACGAGCTGCTTCTGCACATCAAGTTCCTCAAATTTCAGAAGCAAGGTGTGCAATTTAAAGTTTGGTTCCATTGCAGTTCATTCAGTGCTGTTCTGTTCCAACACATACAAACCTTACTCTTATTTTCGGGCAAAAACCAAAATTGGAATAAAAACCCAACCACTAAAATTGGCCTAAGAAATGTACAAAGTAACACAGAGTTCAACTGCAAGAGGGAAAAGTGGCCAGGGACTGTTCTGCTGCTTTGTTCCACCCAGACACATCACCATCTGCCAGGACTCAGCTGGTGCTATTTTCCTCTTAAAGTAAGTTACTTTAAGCTCCGAATATATCCAAATAAAGAAGTACCTCAAGGAGGCTGATTTCTAAACCCACTACAGCATCCAGATTTGATGTCAGAAAACTGAGGAACTCCCCCATCACCTGGTGAGTGCTGCTTGCTGTGGCAGATGGACTTACTGACTTTCTGTCTTTGTTATCTCATGGATTTCACTGTACAATGGAATTTTATCTCTCACTGTCTTGTTTGTAAATAGGTGATAATTCTTCCACAGCTTCCAAGTGAGCTGTTAAAATAAATGGAGAGATTTCTTGTAAAATATTTGGATTATCTTCTAATCTACAGGTCATATGCCTTCCCATTCTTGATTGGATAGAACAGCCAGCTCCTTTCGACTCCATATGAATATTCCCCCAAAACACACTTCTTGTGAGAGGTGGTTTAATTATGCTATTAATTTAATCTCAGTTTTTAAGACTAACATCTGATAACCAAAACCACTCTGCTGTAAGTTGCAGACACAAATATGTAGAAATCTGCATGCTTTCCTCTTTCAGCATGCCACAGGACATGGGTTGCCTGGCTTATACATCTCATCCTCCAGGAAAAACAAAGGAAATCCATTCTTTTATTTCATCTATAGCAGGCACAGATTATTATGCAATTACAAGTTCTCAAAACATCATAAATTTAAACAAAGAGATTCTAGCACCTCCTACATGTAGCAGCCTAACCACAGCGTCTCACTCCACCCAGCTGCAGCTCTGCACAGGCACAGCAGCAAACCACGAGGAGGTAGGAAAGCCCAATTCAGCTGCACATCACAGCACCTGTATAACAGGTGAAAATGGAGGCGACAGAATGATGGAAGAGGCAAAGGGTGAGGAGAGGAGGAGGAGGTTACCAGGGACATTTCTAGAAAGGATTTTAGTCTGTTGAACTTGAGGGACTTGGTCCCTAACTGCTTCTGTCGTGTGCTGTATCTGCACTAGCTGATTGCAGCCAGGTAGCCTTAGAAGAGAGGGCTTTTAGTCATGTCGGTGCTCAGTCGAGTTAGAGAGCTCTCTTAGTTTCTTGTAGCACCATTTGTGCGGGCGATGGGGCCGCCCTGGCCACACGATGCCAATCAAAGGGGGTGCTGAGCTCCATCTGTATCATGGCCAATAGAGCTCGGCAGGCGGGACTTGCCAAGCCTGACGTGGCCGTTACCGATCTTCACTCCTTAACAAGCTGCCAATCCAAAGGCTCCCAGGTGGGCCGGCCCGCAGGATCCCGGCCCTCGGGGCCTACAAGCAGCGCTCCCCCCTCTAATGGTTGAAAGATAAGATCTCCTTGAAGCGAGCAGTTCTTAACGGTTAGATACCAATTGTCCACTGGATCTTTAGGAGGCTTTGCTGAGCCGAGCTGCCGCTGCTGTTGTACTGCCTGAATTTGAACTGCCTGAGCTAACGACCTAGGGTTAATGGAAAACCCCCTCCCAGGTCCCATTTAAGGGCCGACCAGCACTAAGGCAGCATCTCTTTGGGGATCAGCTCCTTTGTGGAGTTTTCTGCGAACCTTCACCATCGATGAGCCTTTTCCCTTTCTCTTTCTATCACGATAGTCTTTTGTACGACACAGCTAGTTAACCTATGTTTACCTGTCAGCTCTACACCTCTGAGCTGTACAGCCAGGAGCATCTAAATGAGAATTGGGTGATGGGCAAATTATCTCAGGAAAGCCAAAGTGTAGAAATACTAGAAATATTCTAATGGAAAATCCAAATAAAATGAAAGCTGAGCCGTAAGCCAACCAGTTCTACTCTTTCCGGGTCCTACCTGTCAGGGTTTTTGTTTACTTTGGTATTCTGGTCCATTACCATATATTCCTCCCTTTGCATACATGAGGGCACCCTCATCACGTCCTGTTGGTACTGGGTGTAGGCCAAAGGGCTTCCACCAGAAGGAGACCCAGGAGGATGAGAGAGGATGAGAGCATTGTGTTGAGAGTCCTCTGGGTTTCTATGCTCATTCCTTGCAAACTGCTCAGCACGTCCTGCAGACATTATTCTGCCTTTTGCTCCTTGTGACCGAGAATCTGGAGCTCATCAGTCACAAAAGCTGGTAAGCAACTGCTTGAACATCACTTTCTACTCGCTTGTACAACACAAACTTTAACATCAGTCAGGGATTTCACCTTAAAAAAGAACAAACCAGACAAGTGGGCAACGTTTGTGATTCCTACATTTATTTTCAGAAGTAGCAGTCTGTGAGTTCACATAGTTTTAAATAACAGCAGATAAGGAGGATATGGACGATATAGATAGGGAGCTAGGAGATATGGTTTAGGGGTTTTCTGTAGGTAGGGTAAAGGGAGGACGGTTGGACTAGATGATCTGAAAGGTCCTTTCCAACCCTGTGATTCTATGAAGGGATTGTTCACAGTGATTTTCACCACTAACACTACTGTCTGTCAGACATTTGGAGGTCACTGATGTCCCTGCGCTTCCTGTGTGTCTTCTGCCTGCCCAGGCTCTTCTCCCACGTGCTGCTTCAGACGGGCAGTGCCAGCTGTGCTCTCCTCTTCCATCCAGTTCTTCCTTTCTCATCCTGGGTCAGGCGGGCATTGTCCGTGCTGAGGTTGTGGGAGCAGAGTAACTAAACCAAATGCAAAGGAGAAGAGTCAGCTGCTGCCAAGTCAAGAAAGGAAATGATAACAAGAGAAATGAGATTTTATATCAAGAAAGTGAAAGGCGGCTCTGGAAAAGTCTGTCGTTCAGTTTCAGCCTCCAGCTGCGGTTGAGCATTTTGGGAATCTAAAAACCCCGCTGGTGTTCCCAGCTGAGAAGTGCCCTTGGCAAGAAAAGAAAATGCGGAGCGTTTCTGGCCATCCTCCGCTGCCCGGGCTCATCTGCTGGGAACGGCCCTCCAGCCAGCAGGCCTCATAATCCCAGAAAGTTGGAAGGATGGTGAGGCCCCGCTTTCAGTGTCTGTATTCGTACTGAAAATCAAGATCAAGCGAGCTTTTGCCTTTCTGCACAGCTGTACCTTGCTCTGCGCAGGAGACGCATCCTCTTCTCCCTGTCTGTCTTCTGGTCCGTCTGTCCAACAGCCGCCGTCCATTCCGTGGGCGCTGGGGCAGCGCTGGGCTCTGTTCCTGCCTCCGGCTGCAGAGGAGGCAAAGTGACGTCCGGGGGCTCGAGCAGCACATCTGCAGCACAAGCAAAAGAAGTTCCTGTTATGACTAGCTGCTATCTGTCTCATTACCAGCTTACTTTGGTACTCTGGTCCATTACTGTATCTTCCTCATTCTGCATACGTGAGGGCATCCTCATCACACCCAGATGGTACCGGGTGTAGACCAAAGGGCCTTGTTACAGGACGCAGTTCCCACGTGTTGTGAAGTGGGCTGTGGCGTCCATGTTTGGTCTGGTGTAATTCTCACTGTTTCCCAATCCTCAAGCCTCTTTATGATGGTGTGCAAGCAGGTGCCTGGGAATGCACTGACCAACAGGATAAGCATGTGCTCACATTTTCTTCTTGCCTCGTGTTCTGCTTCATCTCTGAACCTTGTAAACTTTCATATCCCGAGGCAGTGCATTCTCCGGTGCAATTACTGGTTGCAATTTCATTTGATATCCCGTAGCTCTTGTGTTGTGAAAGCTACTGAACACTTGTTTCCTGTCGGCCTCTCCCTCAGCTTCTACCATCTTTTAGGATCTTCATCGCACAGCTTCGACACATTCAGTTGTTCCTCTGAACGGAAGCAGTTCCACTTCTTTGGCTACCTTTGCTGTCTTCCGTATTTCTTCTAGTTGGGCACCTTGTGCAGTGGGGAGAAAAAGAGGGGAAAAACTTTTTTAACAACTCCTACCACTGGATATTTTTTCCCACTGCTACTGAAGACTGAATTGCTGTAAAACAGAGCTGTCTGTAACAGCAAAATCTCATTCCTGCGTACCCCCCTGGCAGTCTCCCTGCTGTGGGAGCCTGAGATTCTAGTCTCTTTTTCTTTAGATCATCCCCAGAGTGCTTTTAAAAATGGCTGCTTTGCTTCGTCAACTTCCCTTTCTCTGACGCTCATTGAAGATTCCATCCAAACTCTTCCAGGTGTTTCCTACAACACTCACTTGTTTCATTTTGAGCCGTTCTCCTCATCCTTCACAGCAGCTTCTGCAGCTCATCAGTTCTGTTCAGCCTTGCAGAGGCTCCCTGCGATGTTCACTTTGCTGAGCAATCTGAACCAAGAAAACACACGGAGGGGTGAACTGATGACAACACATGTGTTGGTCCATTTAACACATGAAAGGAAGAAAAGCAGCTGGTGCTTACTGGCAGTGGTGGGAAGCGTGTGGCAGCGGCAGGGAGCACTGCACGTCCCATTCCTCTCAGGGCAGTGCTGATCTCCTGTTTTCCCATTTCCCACAGAGAGGTAATGGTGCTGAAGGAGATGGCAGCGCAGGGTGAGGAGCGGCACGGCAAAGGGAAGTGATGTGCCCGAGGAGTGGGGCTGAGCAGCAGGCAGGAGATGCTGGGAGCTTTGCAGGGCGCTCAGCTGTCTGCCCGGGAGGAGCGCCACCTCCTCCATGTGCCACGGAGCCTGGTGGAGAGCTGCCCAATGGCTCCTTGTGGATGTGGCCTCGTTTCCTTCAGGATCTTCAGCGTCTGAAGGGCCAAGGAAGCGACAGCTGGACTGGGGTCATGCTTCATTCCCTGAAGGCCTGCGATAAGAGGAACAGAGAGGCATGATGACCCAGCTCTCCCCTCTGGCAGGAGGGAGCGAGGGACAGGCATGTCACCTGCTGGCTGCCCCAACATCCCACTCCCTGGCTTACTTTGGTAGATGTGCTCTCTGTCAGCCCGCTGCTCATCCCTCATGTGCCGCCCTAAGAGCCCTGCGAACACAAAGCCCCGTCAGCGACCCCCGCTGTTCCGTGGGTGCAGCATGGAGGGCCGGGGATGGGGGAAGCTCAGCCTCGTGGCTCACCGATGAACCTCACGGCCTCCAGTCGCAGGGTTTCCTGCAGGCTCTGCAGGTAGAGCAGGCAGTCGCCCAGGTAGTCCTGCGCTGCACTCTGTCTCCTCCTCTTGGTCAGCTGAAGAGGGAAGAATGTGAGGTCAGTGCAGGCTGGTCCCGACCCTGTCCTGGGGTGTGGGAATGGGCATACTGTTGCGCATACACACCATGCAGTCGCTGATCTGCCAGAACTGCTCTGTCTGCACCAGGTGCTCCAGCTTCCTCCAGCGCAGGAACCGTGCAGCACCAAGGAGGGCTTTCTGGGAGGCCTGCCAAAGAGCTGAGATAGCACCGCAGCCCGAGCAGCCGCAGAGCCCGTGTCCCCAGAGCCCCTCTGCAGGGAGGATGCAGCAGCAGGGGCTGATGCTGCTGTGGGCTGCAGTACTCTTGATGTATGGGGGGCACCACGGGAGCAGCATCACCCTCCCCCAGATGAACCTGATTCCCACCTTGGACACGTTCTCTTCCTCATCGTGCAGGTGTAGATACAGCAGGACCAGGTTCCTGCACACCGTCTTCTGCATCTTCTTCTTTTCTTGGCCCTCCACAAAGCTCAGCGTTTTGAGGAAGAAGTCGATGGAGAGCTGACGCACCGTGCCGGACTCCTGTGGAGGAGGAAGGAAGGACATCTGTGTCAGCAGCTCCAAGTCCATGGCAAGCAGGGACAGCACCACCAGTGAAGTGGGGGCAAAATCTCCGAGCTGAGAGGATGCAGATCTTGAGGATGCCCTCAGAACTGCTCCAAAGTGTGCAAGCTCTGCCCAGCGGAAAGTCTGCCCAGGACCACGCAGTGCCTGAACCTGGTGAGCGGCCAGGAAAGTCCCCTGGTGCGCTGTCACAAGGCAGCAGGCATGGGCACGCTGGGCTGGCAGCCACATCCCTCGTGTGCTGGACTCCCTATCATCCTTACATCGTTAAGCAGAGCTGGGAGCTTGCCGGCCAGCTCCAGAGCCATGACGCTGAGCTTAACCTCCTTCAGGAGGTGCAGCAGGTTGCTGAATATTGGTAGGGCCGTGGCACGGATGTCACTATCTGCATCCTGCAGCTGCTCCATGATGCACGGCAGGAAGATGATCATTGTCCTTGCCTGTGGGGAAAAACACCCCATCCTTTAGGTACGGCAGCAAGCGTAATGAGGGCAAGGCTACTCCAGTACCAGCCCTGAATAGCAGGCAGTGATGGGGTGGGCAGAGCGCACCAGCTCCTCACTGCCTGAAGAGTTGCCGAGTTGTACATGGCCCCGCTACAGCCCCATGGCAGGCCCAGCCCAACCTGTGGCATTCCTGGCCACCCCTGCTCACCGTGTCCTGCCTCTTGCTGAGCTGCAGGATGCCCCTGAGCACCAGCTGCTGCATGCCCACCCTCTTGCTCTGCAGATAGTGGGCAAAGATTCCTATGATGCGGTGCAGCTCTTTGCTGAGGTCCATGCATTCCAGCATCTGCAACAACACACGTGGCTCTTAGTGCTGGATCTAACAGTCAGCTTGGGGAAAGACAGCAGGCCCCGAGGGAGGCAGCAGGGCTCGTGCTGCCAGTGGCCTTGCAGCCTCCAGTGTTCTCTGCTTCTGCAGCTGTTGCTCACCTCAATGAGGAAGACCATGGCCACCATATCCCAGGAGTAGAAGTTGGTGCTGAGCAGCTCAACCAGCTGCTGGAAGATGGGGTCACGCAGAGCAGCAGGCAGTTCCCTCATCACCCTGCAGGGATAAGAAGGCACCGTGAGCCCTGAACCAGGCAGACGCAGCTCTGGCTGTGCAGCCCTCTTGCCACTGCTGCAGGGGCCACAGGCTCTGGTGCTGTGGCTGCAGTTTGGCTGAGAACTGGGGACCCCCGTGACACCACAAGGAAGGGCTCCCACCTGGCCACCACCTGCACACCCTGGAGGTGGGTCACAGTGCTGAGAAGCGCGTCCCAGCCCCCCTGCTCCTGGATGGCCTCCATCTGCTTCTGGAGGCCCACGCTGCAGAGCAGCACCTTCAAGGACTGCACCGCGGACCTGCAGGTGGAGAAGGGTGCGAGTCACATCAGGAGCCCCAGCACCGGGTCCCTGGGTGCAGCAGGGGGACGGGGATGTGGCACCTGATGGGAGTGAGCTGGTGCTGCTGTTGCCCCTCCCAGAAGATTTCCACCTCCTGCAGCGTCAGCTCCGTGGTGAAGGACACTTGCAGGAGAAGGGCTGGGAAGAGCTGGGGGAAGATGGCTTCAGCCTCCTTGAGGACCAGAGGCAGCTGGAGTATCTCTGGTAGGATCCTTGCTGCCTGCAGAAAGCACCCGGATATGATTCTTGCCCTGTCCCCTGGGTTTCCATCCCGTCTTTAGAAGTGTAGGGATGGAGAAAGGGAGGGAAGGGGAGGGAGACCCCCAGAGCCCCAGGCCGGTCTATGGATGCATCCCAGGGCAGGAAGAAGGCTCGGGGGTGGACAGGGAAGGGGAGTGGGGACTCAGCTGGGGTTCAGCTGGGTGAATGAGGAACTCACGGCCAGGGCAAGGACACGTGGCCTCTCCTTGATGAATGGGGAGGTGTGCTGCAGAGTGTGGTTTATGAGCACTTGGAACACCTCCTGCAGCACCGTCTTCACGGTTGAAGACTCCGAGAGCATTTCCCTCCACATGGTGACAGCAACTCTGCAGGTCCCCAGGGCTGTCAGCGTGGCTGCTCCTGCCTGGCTGACGGCCGTGGGGTGGGGAGGGGGGGGGAGAGGAGCCCTGAGGGCTGTGGCCCCATACCTGGAGCAGGTGAGAGAGCAGACCAGCAGGCTGCTGACCATCTCCTTTGGGAATTTGCTGGCCAGCACAAGCAAGGCCCTGCTCAGGCTTTCAAGAGCTGGCTTGGCTTTGATGGAAGGCAGGCTGCTGTGGATTGCCTTCACAATCTTTTGCACCTGGAGGGGGGGAGCATGGGTGAGAATGGGATGGCACCAGAGCAGGGCCCTGCTGCCATCCCCACTGCTGCCTGCCGGCCAAGCGCAGTGCCAGGGATGGAGCAGAGCCCCCAGGGCTGGAGCGGAGGCAGCAGCAGGTTCCCACCTGCTGTGGAGGGAAGCGAGCCTCTCCTGCGAGCACATCCACCATGTGGGCAGCCAGCTGGGTGCTGTGGAGGCTCGGTGCTTTCATGCTCTCAATGGCTGTGAGTAAAATGTTGACCTTTTCAGGGTACAGGAGGTATTTCAGAAGGACCTGTGGGAGGGAGGAGAGGAGGGATGACTTATCCTCTGCTTGGCTGCTCAGCTGTGCAGGTGTCCCAGGAGAACTGGGAGCAGAGGCTGTGCTGGGTGATGCCAGGGATATGAAGCGTGAGGGCCCCAAAGGCACCAGGGCTGCTAGGGGACAGTGCGTGCACTCTTCCTGACACTGCAGGCCTGGGTTCTCCTGTGGGCTCAGGGTTTGCTCTTTGTACCTCGAAGATATTTCTGGCTCTGTCCTCACGGGAAACCTCCTGGTGGAGCGAAGTTTGGCTGTCCCAGAGCTGTGGTACTGTGCGCTCCTCCGGTTGCCATGGCAGTCCTGGACAGGAGCACACACGGTGTCAGTGAGGGGTCTGGGCATCTGGAGGGACCTAGCCCAACACAACTCCTCTCACTTGGGGCAGCGATGAAGATGAAAAGCTGATGAACAGCATTAATCGCCTCATCTCTGGTCCTGTCATCCGTGGAAGTGCAGGACAGGATGAGGTGTCCGACCAGCTTTCCCAGCACGGGGAAGCGTTGGTTCTCCTGGTACTTGTGCTGGAACACCGCGGTTCCAACGAAGCAGGTGCACAGCTGGGGAGAGAGGCAGCACGGCTGAGTGGGCAGCAGGGCCCAGCCCAGGCTCTGTGCAAGCCTGGACACAGGTGGGCTCTGGCTGGGGAGCCAGGATGTGGTCCCAGAGCTGAGCGTGCCGGGACTCCCTACCTCAGGCAAGACGCAGGTGTTGCTGAAGGCGAGCAGCCTGGCAATGCACACCACAGCCCTCTCCTCCACGGCCGCCAGCTGGCACGTGGTGAAGGGCAGCAGGAGCTGTGGAGAGAAAAGTTGCTGTTGTGCCCACAGCACGGGGCACTCGTCCTTCCCCTTGCTCCCCAGCTGCAGCGGGGTGGGTGGTTGCGTCCCTGTCCTGCTGCAGCCCTGCCATCTTCCCGCTGCTCCCCACCCATCCCTCTAACACCACACGGGCTAGTTTTGGGCCAGCACCCCCTGCCCGCAGCAGGCCCTGGGGGGACCTCGTGTGGATCCCTCCTTTGTGGCCTTGAACCATCTCCGCAAACCCCAGCGTTGCCACATCCGAACCTCCATGATGTTCTGCAGCTCCACGAGGACAAAGCGGCCAGCGCTGCTCACCAGCACCTGCAGCAGGTGGTGCAGGGCTTCCATGGTCTGCAAAGGAGGACAGGGGTCAGGGCGGCCTGCCCTGCTGCGTCCTGCTGGCAGCAGAGGGGCATCCCGGGTGCTGGTGCCCAGGAAGCGTCCCCAGGGCTCAGCTGATGCGCACCTCCACGTAGAGTGCCGCATCCAGGTCCGCGTCGTCCTCGTAGCAAGGGAGGTGGAGGACGCTGCCGAGGCAGGCACGCAGGAGACCGTTCTTCTCCTCTGGAAGCAGCCATGCTCCACTGCGAGGGGAGAGAGGACAGAGGTGTGATGCTTTGCTCAGCACCCTGTGCCCTGCAGCCTGACCCGCTCAGGGCCCCGGCTGGGACCGATGCCTCCACGCTGGCAAAGCCGTGCTGGGGCAGTACCTCATGGCGGCGATGGTGCTCATGGCCTGCTGCCGGAGCTCCGTGTCCAGGTGCTCGGCGGGCTCCTCCTGCAGCAGCGCCTGTGGGCACAGCGGGATGGGATGGGATGGGATGGGATGGGATGGGATGGGATGGGATGGGATGGGATGGGATGGGATGGGATGGTGCAGTGTGCCCTGCTTGGTGTGCAGAGCCCAAGCACCCCATCCAGGCCCCCAGTCCTGGCCCTTGTTCAGGGCTCCCCAGTGATCCTGCAGTGGAAGGGCTGTGCCCTCAGCCCAGCCCTGCAGTGCTCCATTACCTCAATGCACAGCACCACCTTCAGCATGTAGTCACACAGCTGGCTGTGGACCACGCTGTCCGTGATGGCAGCTGTGCAGGCAGTGCGGACGCAGGCCAGAAAGCGCAGCTTCTGTTCCTGTGTCTGAGACAGGAGGGGAGTTACAGGGGTTGGCATTGGGGGACCCCGGCACCCTCTGGGCACAGCCGGGCAGGGGCAGCCATGGAAGCACAGAGTGCACACTACCTGCGGTCTGCATGCACAGCAGGCGTCGATGTAGCTCAGGGGATCCTCGTCCTGAGGTGACACGATGGAGGCAAAAGGATCCTCAGCTGAGCCCACGGGCCCCTGCTGGGGCTGCACCCCATGCACCTCGCCGGGCCCCTGCGGGGCCGTGGGGGTGCGGGATGCTCCGCGCCTCTCTGGCCAAGCCTCTCGAACTCGGAGTGGGGGTCTCTGCTCCATCTCGCAGCGAGGAACAGCGGCGAATGAGCCTCGTGTTCCAGCTCTGCCTCCTGGTGGTCAAAGCCCATTGTAACGGGGCTGTGATCTCACCCCATTCCATCCGCCTCCACATAGAACCCCTCCCTTGCCCTGGGCTCGCCCCAGAGCCCCACAGCCGTCCCTGTCCTTGGACAGGTTTGGTCTGGAAGGAGCCCTTGTATTCACTGTGTGTGTTTGCCATAGCTGCAGTGTTGGGATCCGGGAGTCCTTCTTCAGTCCATCCCCGCATCCCCCCCTGTCAAATTAAACCATGTTCTGGTCTCCATTGGGACGGAGTTGATTTTCCCTTCTTGGCATCTGGTGCTCTGTTTCGGCTTTAGGAGAAAAACAGTGTTGGTAACGCAGCAGTGTTTCTAGCTGTTGCTGAGCTAGATGGGATGGGATGGGATGGGATGGGATGGGATGGGATGGGATGGGATGGGATGGGATGGGATGGTGCAGTGTGCCCTGCTTGGTGTGCAGAGCCCAAGCACCCCATCCAGGCCCCCAGTCCTGGCCCTCGTTCAGGGCTCCCCAGTGACCCTGCAGTGGAAGGGCTGTGCCCTCAGCCCAGCCCTGCAGTGCTCCATCCCTGCAGGCATTCAAAGGCAGGCTGGATGTGGCTCTGGGCAGCCTGGTCTGGTGGTTGGCGACCCTGCACATAGCAGGGGGTTGGAACTGGATGATCTTTGAGATGCTTTTCAACCCACGCCATTCTATGACTGTACAGTTCCATACTGGAACAAATGGTAACTAAAATAGTAACTATGTAAAACATGGAGTCAAACCTGTGTGATTTGTCCACACCAGGAGGTGATTAGAAAACAATTTGTAAGCTACAAAGCTGCTTGCATGAAAGGAAAAGAAAATAAAACTACAAGAATAAGGGAAAACCTTTCTTCCTGAAAATAGGAAGAATAATGGACCTGACATGAAATTTGGGTGAAGCTGCCTGATTTTATGAAGCTATTCCCATTATTTTCTTGGTGCTGTGTTTCCCAAATGAGTGGTTTCTGGCTGTGCTGCAGCACCAGTCTGCATGTGAACATCAACTCTATTCACCATCTGGGAAGATTAGGACTTCCCTTCTCCCACCAGCACCACTGAATTACAGTTACTCAGTGGTTAAACAAAGGAATCCTTAAAGAAGGGTTTACAGCTGTCGTGTTATCTGAAGTGCTTGGGGCATTCTGATGCTATTAAGCTCTATGTATTAACAAGTTCAAAAAGAAAAGGTAGGCATCTGATTGTTGTGACAGTTTCTAAGTGATTTGGAAAGCTGTACCACCCAACCACTCCTTCTGTTTGATGGAGGTGACAAAGCTCAGTTTAATTTCTCACTGCTGTTTAAATTCTGAAGCTCGAGCTGGTTCCTGGAGCAGAAAAAGCTCGGAAGCTGTCCCTCCTACAAGCAGGCACCTCTGAGCAAAATATGACATCTCGATTTCTGATGGTAAGGTCAGGAGACCTGATTCCAGCGTCTAGCTTTCGGATTCATGCTATGTTAGTGGGACCTTTGGCATCTAGCACTGACCAACAGCAACTGACAGGCTGGTAACAGTGCACCCCAAAACAGTTACGTTTCTATTTATGTTATGAGGGAAAATTGTATGGCATTGAGATTTCCTGTCTTTGCTCTTTGCAGATCTAACTAGCTGCTGGAAGAATACTGTACGCCATGTTCACACCATTTTCAATGAGCTGGATGAGTCTGTTGTTGGCATTTTAATACCACTGACCAGGCAGGCAATATGTATGGAGTATTTGGCTCTCTCTACAGTCATGAATGTTTGAGTATCTTCAACATGTGGCTCATTGCTTCCATTTCAGGCTGCCCAGAGAAGCTGTGGATGCCTGTCCTTGGTGTTGAAGGCGAGGTTGGATGGGTGATGGGCAGCCTGAGCTGGTTAGTGGGCAGCCAGCCCATGGCAGGGTGTTTAGAACTGGATGATCTTGAAGGTTTCTTCCAACCCAAGCCCTCCCGTGATCCTATGATTCTGTGATTTCATTCAGGTTTATTAAGATGAGATGAGTTCTCCTAAATGCGCTGTTCTCCATATGATTATAATTGGAGTCTAGATGGATGACTTAAACCAGACACCAAACTTTCTGATGGCCAAAATGAAATGAACTCAATCCTTTACTGTGTCAGTAGTCTGTAACTAGAGCCCATCAGGTAATTCCCAGCCTCCTGCCTGTATCAGTGGCTGCACACGGTGAAAAAGTCTGATGGGATTTTAACCTCTAAAATGTTCAGAATCAGCCAGAGGGTGAATATATTCACTATGCAAATACCTGCAGGAATAAGCTTGTCATGTATGTCCTCAGGTACCACAGTAGTTAATGGTGGGACTCAGTAGGTCATGCTGAAAGTTGAGTCTGCTGATCTTGAAGGCCTTTTCCAGCCTAAATGACCTTATGCTAATATTTCTGTATTTCTTTCTGTTCAGCTCCCAGAAAACCTCCCACCCAGCCCCCAGCTGACCCCGTGGTGAAAAATAAAACATAAACGTCAGTGACGCTGGCATGGTCCCCTCCGAAGAGCATTAAGACATACATGTTGTTCTTCCTCAGAACCAGTCCTGGCTGTGAAATCCCCCCTAACAACTGGGGAAGCTGTACCTGGAGGGGATGCCATGTTTACTATTGACCTTATAACAACGTGTTGCAGCACTTGGTACCTCTATGGTAAAGTCTTACAAGAAACTGAGACCTGCATCATCAAGAGAACCCAAACTACTCACAGCCTAATGATAAAGAACGTCACCAAGAACGATGATGGAGCAGAAGTGAAATTTGTTGCCGAAAATGTTGATGTCAGCAGCAAGATGAGAGTGAGAGGTATTTGCTTTGATCCTTCTCCTTTCATCTTACAGTCAAGGCATAGTTGCTGTGATCTGTTGATTAGAACTGGGGCTGCAGGCATTCATTGCCTGTACCAAATACCTGAAATTGCATCCCATGGACTGACGTGAATCCTGGTAATGACCTAAACATGATAGCACTGAGTGTAGGGTAAGCCAATCTACCCAGCTGCTTGGTATCTGAACCAGATTGCTTCATGCCAGCTGATGAATGTCTGCAGTTCACAGGTATTGGCCAGTGCATTCAGTCAGCAGGTTTACCACTGCATCACCATAGAGCAGTACTTTCAGCTCCAGGTTCAGACAGCCTTTCTGATTGCACTGGAATAGTTTAGAAGTAGGGGAGCAATCATTCCATTAATATCTCTATCAATCAGCTTTGCATGACCAAATAGAACAAATAAACATTCATTATGGGAGGACCTGTTTGTCATTGGGTGGAAACCTCTGCAGAAGCATGTTTAGAGCATTCTTAATCAGTAGAAGGAGATGTTTGGTTGATTTTTACTTAGTAAATCCGGCAAGAAGACCAAATGAAATAACTTGAATAGCTCAGCAGTGACACAATGATGAGTGCAGGAACAGAAGGTGATACTTTTTCATAGATGTTGCAGGAAGCATTGACCACGTTAGCCTGATATCAATTGAAATAACTAGGCCTTTGCTCCTGACAGGTGCTGCAGTGAGATTTACCAATAAGAGCAAAGATGTAGAAAAGATCTCCGCTCGGCTGCATGAGGAAGCCAAACTGCAGGCTGAGCTTTCAGACACAGGCGCTACTGTGGGGTGGATGAAGGATGGGAAGGAGCTCAAGGCCAGTGAAAATTATGAACTGCACATTGTGGGGAAGAAACACACCCTGAAAATTCACAGCGTCTCAATGGATGATGCTGGAAGTTGTCAGTGCATCTGTGAGGGGGATAAAATGCTCTATCAGCTTTCAGTGAAAGGTATGTGACAGTCTGGGCTGTCCTCTTCCTGCCCAGGGCCAGCAGACTGCATTCACCTGACTCCCCAACAGTCCAGCTGTTGTCAGACAGCATCTGGGGTGTTTTCAGTGGCTGTTTTGACTTGAACTGGCCAATCTGCTTTGTAGAGCCATTTGATTTCTGTGTTCTGTCCTGTGATTCGTCCCTAAGATATAGAGGAAATCAAGGGAAAGATAGGAAAAAGAGCATCACAGCCTTCCTGCTCTTCTCTCAGGTTGGCCACGAGAGATGATGTCAACAGCTCTTTTTGTAGCAGTGATCCCAAGTGTAGAAGAGACCTGTGAAGAGTCACGGGGATGTTTCCTTAGCTGTCATTCCATGGTGGGCTTTTTCTGACACAGATGTAGAGATAGGTCTCTGTTTTGCTGCAGGGTGTAGGTCTGATCTCTGAGATCCACACGCTGGGCCTTGATTGCAATAAATGAGAGCCCTTTGTTTGCTCCAGTGGAAGACTTTCCATTTCTGCAGTACCCTCTGCAGATGACACAAATGCAAATGCACATTCTTCCCAGCAACAATTGCCTTTTTTTTTTTTTTTTACACTGAGTATGCACGAGGCTCTTCATCATATTCTGCTGGCTTGTCACCCTTGTTGATCCATGGAGAGACGAGAAAGCCCTAGAGTAGTGTATGCACTTTGGCATTGGAGAGCTTACTTAATTGCTTCTTCTCAAAGAACAAACTCCAGAGAGGCATGGAGACAGCTCCAAAGAGAATTGAATAATGGGTATAAATTTAAGGAGAGCAGAACACCCTGCCAAGGCTTGTCAGCTAGTCTTAATTTTGCTTTTCTTCTCTTTCTTTGTCACGATAGCATAATATTTCATACTGGCAGTTCTGCCCACAGAATTAACTGGCACAGGCTGCCCGGGGAGGTGGTGGGATCCCTGGAGGTGTTCAGGACCAGTTCGTGGGACCAGTGCTTTTTTACATGGTTATCAGTGACACCAATGATGCAATGGAGTGCACCCTCTGCTGTTTGCTGAGTGGTGGGGCTGATGCAGTGGAAGGAAGGGATGCCATTCAGAGGGAGCTCAACCGAGAGGTTGGCCTAGGTGAATCTAATGAGGTTCAAGACAGCAAAGTGCAAGGTTTTGCACTTGGGCTGGAGGAATCCCAGGCATTTCTACAGCCTGGGAGGAGCAGTCCTTAATAGAAGCCCCGCAGAGAAGGACCTGGGGGTCCTGGTGGATGAAAAACAGAACGTGAGCCATCAGCGTGCTCTTGCAGCTCAGAGAGCAAATGGTCCCCTGGGCTCCATCAGAAGAGGGGATGGCCAGCAGGGACAGGGAGGTGATTG
This sequence comes from Coturnix japonica, assembly GCF_054131305.1. Lineage (NCBI taxonomy): Eukaryota > Metazoa > Chordata > Aves > Galliformes > Phasianidae > Coturnix > Coturnix japonica. The sequence goes on from NC_140699.1 coordinate 3,770,672, forward strand.
ATCTTCATGATCCTTGAGGTCCCTTCCAGCCCGGGCTATTCTATGATTCTGTGATTACACTAGCTGTCAGAAATAACGGCAGCTGTACAGAAGCTGGATATATTGTGGGACAGTTCTTGTAACCAGATGATTTTAAGACCCTGCCAGAGTTGAGAGTCTAAATTGCATGTCAGAAGAAAACTGGGAAAGTGGTTATTGCTCATTCTTTTTCATTTGCTGATTCTTTCTTTAGGGATCCTTTTCCAAAGGAGATTCTGGTGCTGGAAGCAGTTGAAGAAAGAACCTAAGCAGCTCTTGCCAAGAGTGCTTGAAGTCCCTGTGGAGAGAAGCAAAGAACTTGGGCTTCCTCTGGGATGCTCCCCACCATGTCTCAGGAAGGAGACAACTGCTGTTCCACTTTCTGCTCTGTGTGTGGAAAGGTACGTCTGGGTTTCTTCTGCTTGTCTTTTCTTTCTTTTTCTGGCTTTGAAGGAGAAGGGGTGGAGCAAAGGGAGACCCACTGGTCATTTGTTACCTCAAGAACAGGATGGATTCTGCATTGACTGTGAAAAACCTGGGCTAGTAGCATGGGCATGTTTCAGGCTGGACTCTTCTTTGGCTGCTTGGTTTCCTTTTGGCTACAGGGAGACAGCTGTCTAAAGGTGTGTTTTCAAACCCACTCTCCAAAACCATGTTTCACTGTTGCAGGTGGTTCAGTGTGCTCTTGCAGTGCAGATGCTGTAGTTTGCTGTAGAATCTGAATGGTTTCTGTTCCTAGGGGAGGACTGGGAGGAGGTAGTGAGAAGAGAATTCAATGCCTAAGGGGAGGGGAGATCGGGGATTGGTGGGAGAGGGAGCCAATAGGAGGGAGAGAGAAGTTGGGCGCAGGGTGATGGTAACATCCCTTTGTGACGTCATAATGCTCCTTTGTGACATCATAATGCTCCTTTGTGACGTCATAATGCCCCTTTGTGACATCACAATGCCCCTTTGTGACATCATAACACCCATTTGTGACATCATAATGCTTCTTTGTGACATCACAATGCTTCTTTGTGATGTCATAATGCTCCTTTGTGATATCACAATGCCCCTTTGTGATGACATAATGTCTCCCCTTTGTGACGTCACAATGCCCCTTTGTGACATCATAATGCTTCTTTGTGATGTCATAATGCCCTTTGTGATGTCATAATGCTCCTTTGTGATATCACGGTGCCCCTTTATGACGTCACGATGCCCCTTTGTGATGTCATAATGCCTCTTTGTGACGTCATAATGATCCTTTGTGACGTCACAATGCCCCTTTGTGATGTCATAATGCCCTTTGTGACGTCATAATGCTTATTTGTGATGTCATAATGCCTTTTTTAGACATTATAGTGCCCCTTTGTGACATCATAATGCTTATTTGTGACATCATAATGCCCATTTGTGACATCATATCACCCCTTTGTGATGTCATACTACCCCATATGAAGTCCAGGCAGAGTCAAAACTTATGGACCTGCACGAGGATCACTTTCAAGACAGTGGCTCTGTTGCTTCAAGCTTATTTGCTTCGTCCTGCCGCCACTCTATTACCAAGTATCAACAACCTCTTGCATGATTCAACTTGCAAACGTTTGACACTAACCCTTGTGTTTCTGTGCCTTCCTAGATAATTCGAGCCCTTGTCAGCCCCAAAGATCCAAACCAAGTAGTGATGTGCAGTGTGTTTCCATCAATGGAGAGTTCTTATTAAGCACAAATCGCTGCAATTCGGATGACAGCCTTCCACATGGTAACAGTGATGGACACAAGGGGCTCATCCACGTTCATGCTCTCATATCTCCTGGCTCTGCTGAAGCTCCTGACCTGAGCCTGCCAGACACCACAGTCACCTGCCTGGATTGTGACCCAGCGCCTTTGCAGTGCTGCCCATCCCAAGCACAGCCCGAGTGCCCCAACAGCAGCACCACCATGCAGGAGCAGGGCAGCATCAGTGAGGTGAAGCTGAGCATCTTAGATGGGGACTTAGAGTCAGGCTGCCAGTCCCAGGCACCAGGCAGCAGCACCAGCTCTGAGCCACTCTCATCTTGACAAGAGGAGTCCTATCTTCACCCTTGACCTCTCAAGCCCTTCTGTCTTTTATTGAATAAAGTCACTCTCATGCTCAATCATCGCCTTGGCTGCATTCCGAGTCTTCATTCACAGGGATTGGGATGAATGCAACAAACAGCAAAGCAGCTCAGCTTGCAATGCTATGGCTGTGGGGTTCATGCAGGCAGAGCTCTGGGTTCCCATTTTGCATGGCTTTGGGATGTCAGCAGCAAGATCTCTACCATTTTGTATGGCAGCAAATAATCTCTAGCATCCAGGTTGCTGCTCATGATAATCCCAGTCTTCCTGGCTGTCGCTTTGTGATACCTTTTAAAGCCTTTTGATACTCTTTGATGCCTTGGCTGCTCCCTAACACCTCTGTCCTCCTGCCATGTTGACTCATGTCTCCCACTTTGAAGCTGGCTTTGCAGATCATCTCCAGCCCTGTCATCATCACGCTGCAGCAGGAGGTGCTCACCTGGCCCAGTGTCTGGCAGTGCTGCTTGTTCTGCAGATGAGCAGCTGCCTCCTCATCTCTTCAGCTACAGTAGTTTTTCTCAGGGCAGTTAGATGCAGTCACGCTCCTCTGGATTTGGTGTGTTAAATCCATGCTGCATGGCAGCAGTCAGTGCAATACAAAGGCGTTCTGTGTGCCACAGCATTTCTCCAGGGGCTGCCAAAGGTAGAAGCACAACACAGCACCATCCTTCTGACAGTAATGTCTGTGAGTGTTAGACATGTGAGCACTGCATCATCCCCAGCGTGTCAGTGCTTTTCCACACCAACCTGACTCTCACACTCTGCACTGAATGTAACTCTGCTCTTGTGGAGACTAATGCTTTCTGTCACATCCTCCATCCCTGCAACCATTTGCCGGTAGGCAGCTCTTGCAGAAGAATCAAGCAGCAGAACCTTTTGCTCACCCTACAGCATGCAAATGCTATGAAAGCAGAAATAACCTGGCGTGCTCTGGGTCTGCAAGGCTGCACAGATGGGAGAGGTAGATTGTGTTTTTGCAGTGGAAGTTTCCAGTATTTTCAGTACATAGTGTAGGCCCTAACTGAATGTATAACCCTCTTGTAAAACAGCTGTATAAGTAGTTTTTCCACCAAGAAAGTTGCTGAACAGAATTAAGTTCAGACTGGGGGCATTCTTACATGGGGAGAATTGAGACAAGCACAAGATAAATACACAGGGTGGGTAGAGCCCAGCACAGGACAGAATGAATGTACTGACTTTTGGAAACATTGCCCTTCTCTGTCCGCAGAAAAGTACAAGGCAGACCTAAAAACAAGAGGTTGGTAATTGACCTTCTATGGAAATGAATCCTAGCAACAGTCTGGAGGAGTGTGTGAGCCTGAGATGCTCAACCAATGAGAGCCATGAGAGCATCACCTGCATTGGGTTTAGGGCACAGAACAGAATTAATGTCACTGACTGGTGTGCAATTTCTCCCTTGCCAACAGGGGATGTGCGCGCAGTATTGCAATAATGAATAAGCACTGCTGCTATCGCTGCCATCTTTGCCTAACTAGAAATCTTTGACTTTGAGAGTTTCTCACATAAGGGGAGAGGGTAAGAAAGAGGCACAGAAAACTAAGGGAAACTGCTCTTCTTTATCTTATCTATAAAAATTGATACGATGCTGTTGTGCATTTTTTTTAATTTTATTTTTAATTTTTTGCTAATGTCAGTTAGATTGTTTTAAAATATCCACACACCAAAATCTGACTACCAAGCAAATGTAATGAAAATGAAATGAAGGTGAGTTAGCGGAAAGCACAAGGCCATATTATATTAGGCTCCAGCAAATTTACAGGCAGTCACTGCACGAAGAGGTAGGTCTGAGTTGCACATTATATGATTCCCACAAAGATTAAGGAAATCTGAAGCTTTCAATATATTTTTTTAATTCTTTTTTCATTTCATTTTTAAACACCTGACCCAGACCCCAACCCTCACAGGAGCTGTAAAGATAACAGCAATAACCCGCAATGTAACTCTAATCCTAACCCTTACCCTGATTCTAAAATCGTCCCTAACTCCAAATGTAACAACAAAAATGATGCTAGAAGTTTGTAGCAAAAGGAACCTTAACCCTGATCATAATCCAAAAAAAAAATCATTATGGTAACAATAATCTTTACCTTAAAAGTAATATTAATCAGAGCCCAGATGATGCCTGCATCCAATCAGAAGCATGCTTTGCATTATTTAAGAGTTGTATTTTTTCCAATGAACTCTCTCTATTATCACGTTTATAAAGTAACAGAGTCTGTTCTTTTTCTCCTGACACTATGCCTTACTCCTGACATCCCCTGGAAATGACCCAGATAGGGCACCATTAAAGTAATGCTAATAGTAATGTCAATCCTAAGGGTATCTCTAGCCTCAGTGTTAATGGGACGCTAACAACAATCCCAACAGCCTTAAACATTCTGGTGGTGTGAAAGAGGTGCTGCCTTGCACATGCTGGGCAGTCCCATTGCCTGTTAAATGCAGGCGGCAGCGTAGAAACATGATGCCCGTGGTCAGAATGCCCTGTGGCAGATCCTGGCACCGGAGAACTGACCGGAGAACCATGAGAGAACTGACAACAAATCACGCGACATCAGAACCGACCCAGTGGTTATTTACAAGCCTTGGGTGACCCAGACAGGATCTCAGAGTGGTGAATGTAGGTACAGAAGTTGTTACTACTCTGTTTTCTTCTAAAAGCTGCTCAGCTGCTTTGCGTTTCAGACCATCCCTGGCTTCACTGTGTGCATCTGTCCAATTGATACCAGGTGTTTTTTTTTCATCTCAGAAGTTGGGGGGGGGAAAGGGATATCAATTTAATTACTCATTAATTTATTGACAGACATTCACGTTTGCTACGTTTGGAGAAGTTTTTATTTGTTTGCTGTGGTTTGATTTTTTTTTTTTCTTTTTTTTTTCCCCCTTCCCTCCTCTTCCATCTTTGTGTTCTTCCCCTATAATCAAAAGAGAACGGATCCCCAGGGTCTGTCCCGCAGACGTTCTTTCCGTGGTCTCTGCTGCCACCTGCTGGCCAATAAGCGGAACTGCCACTGTTGGGCGTTTGGTGCCGCAGGAAGCACAACGCAGATCTGAGTTCTGACCGGTCTACGCAGCAAATCCACCAATCTTTATTGTGATAAGCCCTCCAGACAAGAGCATAAAGTCTTTGCCTGAGGGCAGGGTTAGTAGTAATGGATGTCAGTTTTGAAATTTCCAGTCCATTCACCATAGCACTTTCTGCCTCCATGTCCCATAACCAGAGCAGCTATGCTGGCATGCTCTCTTGGTTTCTGTCTAAACCACTGTACTATATCCATCAGTTCAGCTGCTGTATTATGGGCAGCAGGGTTTGGGGGGTGGACACTGGTCAGGGCACTCCCACCAGCCTATCCTGCATTTATTTTTTTTCATTTATGGGTTACAATCAGTCAGATCTCAAATAGATCTAGTCCAAATGGAACCTCAAAATCTGACCTTTTAGTGCCTTCATTTACAGAGTCCATTTTATACAGATTCCCTTGTACAGGGCCCCCATGGTCCTCCAGACAGTTGTTCCTGATCTTCCATAGGAGAATGATTGAATTAGGTTTTTTTCCCATCAAAACTGCCACCTGTCTTTCCAGTTTTTCAACACTATCATTCAATAGCTGATTTGCATCAGCCTGAGCCTCTTCAGTTATGTTCAGACAGTTCAAGGCCATTAAAAGTGGCCATGCCACCATGAACGCAGCTAACTGTCATTCTCAAGTTGTAAGTATGTCTTTGCTAAGACCATGGAAATACTCAGTCAGGTGGGCCAGGGACTCATGGACCCTCCCTCCGTCCCACACAGGGCCCCATTTTTCAGTGACAGAAGCAGTGCTGCATTTTGAAGATCCTAGGAATCCCAGGACATGCCCTGACAAAAGGTCATTCAAAGGGGTAGTCTTTCCCCATCCAAACAACTCCATGATATTCACAGAATCACAGAATTGTAGGGGTTGGAAGGGACCTCCAGAGACCACTGAGTCCAGTCCCCTGCCAAAGCAGGTTCCCTACACCACGTTGCACAGCTCAGCATCCAGGCAGGTCTTGAATATCTCCAGAAAAGGAGATTCCACAACCACCCTTAGGCAGCCTGTTCCAGTGCTCTGTCACTCTCACCATAAAGAAGTTATTGCACACATTAGTGCAGAATTTCCTATGGTCTAGTTTCTGTCTGTTTCCCCTTGTCCCTCCTCCACACACTGCTGAAAAGAGTCTGGCCTCACCTCTTTGCCCCCCACACCTCAAATATTTATAGACCTGGATCAGGTCCCCTCTCAGCCTTCTTTTCTCAAGGCTAAACAGACCCAGTTCCCTCAGTCTCTCCTCATAGGGGAGATGCTCCAGGCCCTTCACCATCTTTGTGGTCCTCCACTGGACTCTTTCCAAGAGATCCCTGTCTTTTTTGTACTGGGGAGCCCAGAACTGGATACAATATTCCATATGAGGCCTCACCAGGGCAGAGTAGAGGGGGAGGATCACCTCCTTCGACCTGCTGGACACGCTCTTTTTAATGCACCCCAGGATGCCATTGGCTTTTTTGGCTACAAGGGCACACTGCTGGCTCATGGTCAATCTGTCGTCCACCAGGACGCCCAGGTCCCTCTCAGCAGAGCTCCTCTCCAGCAGCTCTTCCCCCAGCCTGTACTGGTGCATGCAATTATTTCTACCCAGGTGCAAGACTACACTTGCTTTTGTTAAACCTCATCCGGTGTCTTACTGCCCAGCTCTCCAGCCTGTCCAGGTCTCGCTGAATGGCAGCACAGCCTTCAGGTGTGTCAGCCAATCCTCCCAACTTCGTGTCATCAGCAAACTTGCTGAGGGTGGTCATTGATGAAGATGTTGAACAAGACTGGACCCAGCACAGACCCCTGGGGGACGCCACTAGTTACAGCCCTGCAGCCAGACACTGCACCGCCAACGACAACCCTCTGCACTCTGCCAGTCAGCCAGTTCTCGACCCACTTCACTGTCCAATCACCTATCCCATACTTCCTCAGCTTTGTTATAAGGATGTCATGGGAGACTGTATCAGTTATAGAGGTTATAGAGTTCAATTCCTGCAGTCAATTTGGCGGCCCAGGTGGGACCAGCTCTGTTCGCTGCAGGATCAGCTGAGAGGGAGACACTTTTGGCGCACCCTGAGATTTCTCTGAAGGACTCCCTTCCTCACCTGATCACTGCAGGGACAGACAAGGACCACCCATAGGTGGACCAGGTATGTGTATGGTAAGTGGAGCCCATATGTCTTGAGGAGACATCCTACACAGTTTACAGCCATATGTGCTGCTCCCAGGGAGGTGAGCTCATGGCTTTGGTTGCCAGCTGGGTAGGAAGGCTCCTTGGGTGAGTTCCTATGAAAGGGAACTGTATGTCATATGAATGGAAACAAGAACAAATACTCTCTCCCAAGTAGTTGACAATAGGAGGTACCTAGGCTGGTCTCTCCTACGGGTATGGGATATAGTGGATAGCCTGTCAAATGGTAGCCTGGGTTCTCCAAGGTGTAATCATGGGGCTTATAGGTTGTATGTTCAATATTATCATCTGCTTTAAGTGTTTGGTACCGTGTGTCAAGCTGACTCTGGGAAAAACATTAACGTTTGCAACTGGTCGACCAGAGTATGAGTGTTATTAAGATTCCAGCTAGAAAACGTTGTCAGCATTGTGTAGTATGAATAAACCATGGTTTTTGATCTAAATGTCAGAGTGAGTGTGGTGCGAGTGAGACACAGAACAGCTGCAGGGTGAGTGCTGAGTCCCGATCCATGTTTCCTTCCTCCTGTGAGGGAAATGGCCAGACACGGACAAAGTGAAAGACTGTGTTTTCTGTCCACTCATATGTACTTTCTGCTTGTATGTAAGAAGATGGGGGTTTGCACTCTGTAGATTAGTAAGATTGTCCTGAGGAGAGGTGTACATTCCACCCGACCAATGAGTGTCAACCCATTTATGTAATACTATGTACTGCTTGTGAGGAAGTGTGTGAGGGAGGTGGTTCAATCAGTGCTGGTTCTGTGGCACAGTGTTTATAGCTGAAGAATACAGACTGTATTAAGGGAGTTTATGTGAACTGAAGAACTGTACTGTTTGACAAACTGTTTTGATGGTACAAGAAAGTGTAATTGTTAATGATATATGGAAGTGTACTTGAGGGAATGTGGAAGTGTATGTGAGCATAGAAATAGAGGAAGCATTTACAGAGGAAAAAGGATTAAAGTGAGTTTACTTGCACTGACATGAGAGCAACACCCTGCACCGCTGCCCTGTGAGCTGAGCAGAGCAGAGCAGAGACACAGTCCCCATGTATCAGGTAGTGTTATTCTGCTTACCAAATGAATGAGTTCACTACAGAAGAGGCAAATCTTCCCCTCTGCTCCATCTGTGGCATTCTCTGGAGTTCAAGGCATTGCAAAGCTATGGCACATCTACTTTCTTTCAATGATGACGCCTTTGTGTGCTCTGGGCTCTCATTTCAATTGCATCTATAGAAGTCTAGGGTCATGCCAGCTGACAGGAAGCTGGCAAATGTTGTCTCATTGTAAGGAAGAGCAAGAAAGATGACATGGGCAATTATGGACCTGTCAGTCCAGAGCCTGGTAAAATTATGGAGAAAATGATGGTGGGAGTTATGGAAAAACAGCTGAAGGACAATTCTGTCATTGGTCGCAGCCAACACAAGTTTGTGAGGCGAAGGTCCTGTTTAATTTAAGCTCATTCTGTGACACAGTTGTCCGCTTAGTTGACCAAGGGAAGCCAGTTGATGTAATCCTTGAGGATTTCAGTGGAGATTTTGACACTGTTTCTCACAACAACCTTCTGGACAGAATGTTCTGCATATGGCTAGACAGAAACACAATGTGGTGGGTGAGCAGTTGGCCAGTAGGTCAGTCCCAAAGGATTATAGTCAGTGGGTTCCATCAGGCTTGTAGATGGTCACTGTCGGGGTCCCCAGGGTTCCATTTGGGGGCCACTTTCCTTTCATGTTTATGCAGATGACTTGCATGCAGGACTAGAAGACGTTCTGAGCAAGTTTGCTGATGAGACCAGATGAGGAGGTGCTGTTGCCTCCACTGAGGGTGGAGAGGACTTGCAGAGAGATGTGGACAAGTCAGAGAAGTGGGTACCAGTTGGTACTAAGCACCAAGTGCATAAAGTATAACAAGAACAAGTGCCTGATTGTGCACCTGGGTAGGGGCAACGCTGGACATACACACTGACTGGATATGGGACACTGGAGAGTGGTCTCACTGAAAAGGATTGGGGGTCCTGGTCTGCATCAAATTGAATGTGAGTCAGCAGTGTGCCAAGGCAGCCAGGAAAGACAACAGTCCCCTGGAGTGCATGAAGCAACTTATTGCCAGCTGGGTGAGGGAAAGGATCATCCCTCTCTGCTCTGCATTGCTACTGCCTCACTAGCAGCACTAGGTGCACTTCTGGGCACCGCAGAACATAAAGGACATTAAACTCTGGGAGAATGTGCAAAGGAGGGCACTGGAACTCAGAGATTTGAAGTTCAGAGTTTCACAGGGATTGACTGCTTGTTCACACTGGGCCCTTCTCACATCCCTTCTCAGATCCTGCAATGAAACATAGGTCTCATATGGGACATGAACCTCACAGCGTCCTTGCACCACATGTAGAGCCTGGGATCTTCTGTCCCCATGTCTTTCATTTAACATCATACAGACCTCCAACCCATTGCCCCAGGAAATGCCAGGAGCCAACATGAGATACAGGATCTCTCTACCACTGGTCTTGTAATCAGGGCTTGACCTGTCTGCTTCGTAAGGCAAAGGAGAGGTTTCTTAGCATGCCAGTGCCTTTGCCTGCCTGTAGTCATGGCTTCCAGTAATCTTCTCTAACAAGTCCCTTGGGAAGCTTGCTTGGTAATGGCCCTCACTGGGCCCATTAATACTCCAAGAAACTTCACTGTTACTTGTGACTTTGTCTTGTTGAGCACTTTGTGCAAACTTCTCTCTGCACTGGAGGCTGACGAACTCAGCATCAAATGCGCCCTGGGACCATTATAACCTAAAGAATCTCCTGTGCCTTATGCCATCTTGTTATCTTCTTCAGGTTATCAGAACTTGTTCAGCAAAAAGGAGGGATATCTGGAGAGAGCTTAAAGAGAAAGAATCCATTATAAATTTATTGTCTCTTTATTTATAGCTGGGTTTAAAGCAGCACTGTGCAACTGATACCAATCCACGATGTCCCAATGAGTTCTGTACTGTTACTGTGTTGACAAATGTCCTTCTCAACCTCCCCACCCAATTTCTGCTGACAATGGACCTATGGGACTTGCTTCACTTTTCTTCACATCTCTCTTCTCCTCTGCATTCATCCGCTCAGTGTTAAAACTGCTTTGCACCAACTCCCACTGGCTTTCCTCAGAGAACCATCTGCACATGGAAAAGGAAAGATTTCTCTTTTTTATCTGGCCAGCAAACGGAAGGAAAGGTGATGCAATTGAATGAACAGTAAAACACAGTGATCAACTGCATGCCATGTTCAAGCTGCATCTATTGAAGTTTGTCTTTCATATGGAATACTTTTAAAAGAAATGATTTATACTGAGGTAGGATAGGATAGATTGAATCACAGTGAAGTAGTTGACAACAGAGGCCATCAGACTCTGGGAGATGGAGCAAATTCCAGTAATCTCCCTGGGATAGATCAGCCAGGTAGTTGAGAGGTATCAACTTAAAACTGAACAGGACATGTGAGTATTTCACACATTGAGAATGTTTAACACATTCTCATTTATTTATATCTTTGTCTTCAACTCATATTTTTAACTTTTACTGACATTAATGAACATCTTTTAGACATTGTGCTTTAAAAAAATTAAAAAGAAAGACAATAAGAAAAAGAAGTAAAAGAAGGAAAAGAAAAAAAAGATAAAGAAAAATTAAAAAAAAGTAAAAGAAACAGAAAAAAAAAGAAAAAGAGAAAGGAAGAGGAAAAGGAAAAAGAAAGAGAAAGAGAAAAAGAAAAGGAAAAAGAAAAAGAAAAAGAAAGGGAAAAATAGAAAGAGAAAGAGAGAAAGAAAGAGAAAAAGAAAAGATAGGAAGGGATAGATAGAATTATGGTGAAGGATTTGACAACACAGTCAATCAGACTTTGGAGAGACAGAGCAAATTCAAGTAATCTCCTTGAAAGTCAGAAACCTGACAGATAATTGGGAGGTATCTGACTGAACAAGGATGGGGAAATATGGCAGGCAGTGGGAGGAGCGTGAGTCCAAATGGCCTGCTGAAAACATGCCCTTAACCACGGCCATTTATTCAGGACAGCTCCAGACACCTGAAAAATGAGTGACATCAAATAGGCAGCAGGGAAGAGCAGCGGTGGACACTGGGCTTTAGTCGCAGGGCAATAGCAATGGCACCACTGATGGTGTCTCTGTACCCAAAGGCATTTGAAATATAGGAAAAAAAAAAAAAAAAGAAAAAAAAAAGACACAAAATCCCTACAAATTCTCATATTTACAACTAAAAATGGATCAAGACTCATGAGAATTTCTCATGATGAGAAGAGTTAAAACATTTTCATTGAATTCTTTGTCTTCAATTCTTTGTTTCAGTTTTATTGACATGTATGTTCATCTTTTAAGCTTACAGCCTCAAAACAAACAAACAAACAAATAAATAAATAAAATTAGATCCATTTGTCCTTGTGTACATCGGAGCTGAACCAGAGGAATCCCAATGATACTGTGTGTCCATGAGGAGTTGAATCCCATTTCAGCCCCAGGGTTTCCAATTAGGGATGTGACGCCTGCACTGCCTCAGTGAAATCACTGCCCTGCACAGGGGAAGTCCACCTCTCTCTGTCCTTGCCTGTATGCCCATTTTGTTTCATCACAGGATCTCAGGTATCAGGTCTGGAATCAGTCACTGACCACTGTACATTTGGTATTTAATTCATCAGATTTCAAAGTACAATCATGATGTGGCTGTTTTCCAGGATCTGATGGCAAAGAGGACACAGGGACATCTCAGGGGAGACGGGTGGGAAGGATAAAGTATGACATCCTCTGCTGCTGAGCTGGGCCGGGCTCCTGGGACACAGGGAGCTCATACAAGTGGGCAGTGCTGCAGAGAGACAGCTGTGCCCAGGAGCAGCTCTTGTGCACAGCACAGTCTACAGGTGACAGAAGGAGAGGAGAGAAAGGGGAGAGAGCTTACAGGATGTGCACGGTGTGAGCAGACTGTGGGCACACAGCAAGAGCATTCCACGCAGACCATGAAAAGGTAAGTCTCACTGCAGACCATGCAGCTTCTTTTCATAGAGGGTTAAACAAACCAGGGACATCCCGTAGAAGATCTGGCTGCAGGCACTGCATGTTTCTTTACTGTGGAAAAAGCCTTCTGCTCCACCCGAGGGCTTCCATGCTGCAGTGTCAGAGCACAGCCCTGAGTGTCTGCACTCAGCCTGCCCGGGGAGCTGCCCAGGGTGCTGCGGGGAGATGTGTGGGGGGAAGGAGCCCCCCGGCAGGGCTTGTGCTGCCACAGCTGCTGCCTGGGGCAGGGGATCACAGCTCCACTGCACAACTGAATGTTTGTGAAGGCCCTTTGCAAGAGGAGAGCCAAGGAAGGGATTTTCCATATCTTAATCTGAGGGAAGGCAGAAAGGACTGGAGGTGGAAATCTAATAGAGGCTGTAAAATTTAAAACACAGCTATGTTACTCCCAAATATTTCTTCAATCAATTGCTTGTTTTGTGAACAGCCACACAGGTTGTGCTTTCAGCCTCTCGTTTCTAAAAGGAAAGAATCAGTTCATGTTTTTCTTGTTTTCTGCAGACTTCAATAATGCACTTATCCTGCAAACAGGCATATTTGACTAAAACATATTGAAGTGCAAAGAGGCTGGGGTTGGGGGCACTAAGAACAGTTGGAGTGAAGATATGAGACATGTAAACAGTTACCAAGAGGAAAATATTCAGGAGTCTGGGATATGATTATGAAATGAGAAAAAGTAAGAGCTCCTTAATCTTCTAATTCTTTAGGGATGGTGAAGCTCATGAATATAAATTCAAGTTATGGAGTTAAATGAAAATTACCCAAAGGTAAATGAAAACATTTCACAGTACAGCAGGAGGAGTGTCTCTGAGAATGGTCTGGACTTGTCATTACCTTCTGCACTCTGAACAGGACTCCAAGCCCAACAACAGCAGATGCCCAACAGCAGCTCCATCAGTGAGTTCCTCCTGCTGCCGTTGGCAGACACGCGGCAGCTGCAGCTCCTGCACTTCTGGCTCTTCCTGGGCATCTACCTGGCTGCCCTCCTGGGCAACGGCCTCATCAGCACAGCCGTAGCCTGCGACCGCCGCCTGCACACCCCCATGTACTTCTTCCTCCTCAACCTGGCCCTCCTCGACCTGGGCTGCATCTCCATCACTCTCTCCAAAGCCATGGCCAACGCCCTCTGGGACAACAGGGCCATCTCCTACACAGGATGTGCTGCACAGCTCTTTTTCTTCTCCTTCTTCCTCTCAGCAGAGTTGTCCCTTCTCACCATCATGTCCTATGACCGCTATGTTGCCATCTGCAAGCCCCTGCACTACGGGACCTTGATGGACAGCAGAGCTTGTGCCACCATGGCAGCAGCTGCCTGGGGCACTGGGGTTCTCTATTCCCTGCTGCACACTGTCAATACGTTTTCACTGCCTCTCTGCCAAGATCAAATCTCATGGAATTTGTGTTCCTCAATTTTAGTATCGGTTTAGTTTTTGGGTGCTTTGTTTTCATATTTGTGTCCTATGTGCAAATCTTCATTACTGTGCTGCGGATGCCCTCTGAGCAGGGAAGGCACAAAGCCTTCTCCACGTGCCTCCCTCACCTGGCTGTGGTCTCCCTACTTACCATCACTGGGTTTTATGCCTACCTGAAGCTACCCTCTGTCTCCTCTCCATCCATGGACCTGATGGTGGCAGTTCTGTACTCAGCTGTGCCACCAGCAGTAAACCCCCTCATCTACAGCATGAGGAACAGGGAGGTCAAGGATGCTGTGAGGAAAGTGATTACCAGATGTTTTTCAAATGCAGTGAATTGCCTGTCTTTTGGAATTTATGACTTGTAATGCAGCTTTTTACAGAATCACTCTCTCTCTCATTGTTTGTTTGTTTCATGCCACTTAGTATGTGTAATTTATTCTGCTTATTATTATGTTTTTAAATACTGTAATGTTTTTCACTAAAACTTCATTATTAAAACCAATTCTTATTCAGCGTTTACCTTTGTATTGTAGCCCAAATACACTGTGCATAATGAACCAGGCTCTCTGTGAACCTTAAAAGAATAAAGGACGTGCAGTTACTCTGTCTGTCCTCCTTCTTGTGAGGCATTTCTGGAGCTGTTGGGGTCGGATGTTCTCAGAAACCCACAATCCAGCAGGAAGCGCACAGCTGTTCATCAAATTGTGTGGTGACTTCAGCCTGCAACAGTTTCCAGCTGGTCCCTTGCCCACTGTTCCCCATAACGCTGACAATGGAGTTTCAAAATATTCTTTTCTTATCTGATCTGACATCCTGCTTACCCAAGCCCCTCTGCAATAGTTGAGCCTTAGATTGTCCCCTTGTTCGAACTCAATCCCCCTTTTCTTAGACTTTGCAAATACTTTTGCTAGATTACTACATTCCGGGAAAGGGAAGATTTCAAATAACTTCCGCTCTCCACTTTCTGTTTTAGCTTGTGCTTTTTCTATTCTTCACAGCTATTCCCACTGGTTTTACACTGCCGTAATGCACATCTCATTTCAACATACATTAAAACAAGCAAGATGACTGCAGTAATACAAAGCAACAAAGAGCTGCTTCAGCCATGCAAACTGTGGTAGCCAAGCAGTAGGTTTTTCCCACAATTTGGTAAATCCAAATAAAGTATCATCTATCGATACTTGATGAAGTACTTTAGTATGTTCCCATATTGCCTGTAGACCAGATTCTCTCTTTTGTTGTTTTAAGAGATGTAGTTAATCCAGTCCACATTGTTGTTAATTGTCACCCACCAGAACAGTGATTCAAACCTGCAGCAATTGGATTTCTTGCCTTAAATTTATCACAGAGACCTCTGAGCATTCCCATCAAATCTATATCTATATACAGCATTATCAAATGAGAACCCTAAGCTCCTTTTGTTCCTTCTGGGGGTGTGTGACATCCCCTTCATGAATGCCAGGGTGAATGGTAGAGCTCGTTGAGCAAGCACACAGGTACCTCCCCAGTAAGATGGGAGAGTGGACTGTAAGATCTTCCCACAGGCCGCAACAGCACCAGAGATCTGCTCTACAGATTCCCAATCTCAAATAGTTTCCTGCTGAATCTTCCATGACATTCAAGGTCTCACTGCATAGGGAGAAATTCCCTGTATGCCTGGTAGCTCTTACACCCTGTCTTGAGAGGCAAACTGTATGGTTACCCGTGGCCATGGGGAATGCAGGAGGGGTTTTGGCATCCACCTCAGGCATTGGAGAGAGCAGTAAAGATAGCGATTTACAGGCTCTGTTTCCCTAAGCGGCTTTCTCCTGATACAAGAGACAAATGGTGGCAGATGAGCAGAAGGTGGATTGCCAAATGGTTTAAGACCCCATCACTTGTGCATGGAACCCACTCTATATTGTACTGGTCAGGACAACAGGGGGAGATGTCTGGGGGAGATGAGCTGTGCAAAAGGAGGTGAGCTTGAACATAGAGCTGCATCTCCCATGGGAATGGTTCCATGGCAGGCTGGGAGCAGGGTGCAGTGGGCGGCACATTGCTGAGTGGCTGCTGACAGAGTACTGCACTGAGATGGGGGCACCTGATGTCTCCTTTCTTGTCAGGTAGAACTAAAAACTCACTGGGGAATGCATTCTGTCCATCTGGCGTAATAGGAAAGTGCAGCATTGTCACATCCACAGGCAGCAGGACACCAGCATCCACAGTTTCTTTCTGACTGACAGCTGAGAATTTGACAGCCTCTACGACCTCATCACCCACCACCGGGAGACGCTGCTGTCATACAACAAACTTGAGATGAGGCTGACAGAGCCGGTGCCTCAGTCCAACCCTTGCAGCAACACAGTCTGGGTGCCATGGGATGGTACAAGAGGGACCATGCCAATTCCCCTGATGATTTTGTAAGCGGTGTATAGGGATATGCTACCAATGGATATAAATCCTCCACAATTCTGTTGATAACCCTTGAATCTTGTAGTATCTGGTAGTTCCTGTACATTTTTCTAATCATGAGGATGGGTGAGTTGTATTTTTGACTCACTCCACCAACATCCAGAGTTTCTGAAAATGATCAATTATTGGCTGGATTTCTTTCCTGTCTTTGAATATGAGGAAGAACTGTTTAATCCAAACTGGCTGAGCTCCCTGCTTTATTCTGAATGCCATTGGTGCTGCAGCCTTAGCCCTTCCTTGAGTTTGCACAACAAACACCCCAGGGTGAACATGATCACTTACTTCATCTGAAATCCCAGTCCCTGCAGGGGTAGTGATCAGTGCAAAACTAAGCAGTTCTATTAACTGTTCTTCTTTTACTTCAGACTCCAGTTTTCCTTTAGACTTTATTTCAACTTCCATTTTTTCTAGTAATTCTTGCCCTAGCAAAGGCTTTGGTGAATGTGGCATCTACAAACCTTTGTGTATTCCTACCTGTTTACCTAGAATAAATTGTAAAGTCTTACGAAAGCAAGACTTTTCACTTTGGGGCAATAGTTTCTGCTGCTGTTAAAAAGCCATTTATGCATAGTAAGAAGCACCCATATCCACCAGGAAATAAACCACCTTATCCTGCTTCCCTAGCTACAGTTTCACCAGTGGATCTGGTAGGGGAAACTTTGAAATCAGAGAAGGTTCCCTCTCACTTAGCTTGGTAGGATTTCTCCACCAGTGTCCCACTGCAGTTTGCACACTGCTTTCGTTCCAGTTGGGCAGAGAAATCTTGGGGTGAGCCGAAAGTGTTCCCCCTCTCAGCTGGTCCAGCAGCCGAACAGAGCAGGTCCCATCTGGGTCACCAAACTGACTTGTGGAATCAAACTCTGAAACCCAGAGTTAGGTTATAAAGCAGGGATGTGTTTATTCAGAGCAGGGTACAAAGGGGAATCACTCCTCCTGTCTTGCACACAAGCATGCAGAATCATTACATATTTCAAAACCAAGCTCATACATATTCAACAAATCTACAGGAACTCATCTACATATTCATAGGCAGTAGATGCATGTTTTTGCTACATGTTCTGCAGTTGCTCCATGCTCTGGACAGCTCCCGCTGTCACTCCACCCCTCATAATGAGCTCTGCAGTCACTCCTGCTACAGGTCCTGTACCTGTTCCAGGTATTGTGATAAGGAAATGAAACAAATTCCTCCAAAGGGAGGTGAACTGTGCCAGGAGGTTCAGCCCTGTGGTCACTCCAACCCCTCCAAAGAGCCCAATGGCTGCTCCAATTCAGTCACAGGTCCTGTGGTGATTGCAGCTTTGGCAATGAGCTCTGCAGTTGTTCCAGTTCCTGCAATACCCCGACAGCCGCTTCAGCTCCTACAGTGAACCCTGTAGCAGTTAAAACCCCTGCAACAAGTCCCGGACTTGCAAACAGCTTTGCATACGTATTATTATCTGTGCATATATGTTTGCTAATTCATATGTTGTATATATGAGAAAATATTCTAAATATATTATGTATATATAAATACATTTGTCATAATTATTATCATTTTCTTTTTCTCTTTATCTCAACCCATAAACTTTAAACCACAGCACTGCCCTGAGTCCCTTACAGATCTCCTTGGGACTCTTCAATCTGACCTAGTCATGCAGTAAAGAGAGGAGCCCAGTTCATATCAGTAACAGATGATGTCATTTTTTATCCTTCCCACTCATCTCCCCTGTGGTGTCCTGGGGTCCTCATGGCCAACCGCTCCTGAAAGACAACAGCATCATGACAGTACATTAAAATCTGTTGAATTAAACACCAGATTTCTAGTGGTCAGTGACTAATTCCAGACATGTGCTGAGTCCTCCCAGAGAGTGTTTGCTCAAAGAAGGCACTCATACAAGGACAGGATATCATAGAATCATAGAATCACCAAGGTTGGAAAAGACCTAAAAGATCATCCACTCCAGCTGGTCACCTATCACGAATAGCTCCCACTAATCCATGTCCCTCAACACAACATCCAGTCATTCCTTGAACTCCTCCAGGGTCAGTGAATTCACCCCCCCACACTGGGAAGTCCATTCCAGGTCTTGGGAAAAGCCATGGCCAACGCCCTCTGGGACACCAGGGCCATCTCCTACACAGGATGTGCTGCACAGCTCTTTTTCTTTGTCTTCTTTGCCTCAGCAGAGTGTTCCCTTCTCACCATCATGTCCTATGACCGCTACGTTGCCATCTGCAAGCCCCTGCACTACGGGACCTTGATGGACAGCAGAGCTTGTGCAACCATGGCAGCAGCTGCCTGGGGCACTGGGGTTCTCAATTCCCTGCTGCACACTGCCAGTACGTTTTCACTGCCTCTCTGCCAAGGCAATGTTGTCAACCAGTTTTTCTGTGAAATCCCCCAGATCCTCAAGCTCTCCTGCTTAGAATCAAGTCTCAGGGAAGTTGTGTTTCTCTTTTTTAGTGCCAGTTTAGTCTTTGGATGCTTTGTTTTCATAGTGGTGTCCTACGTGCAGATCTTCGTGGCTGTGCTGAGGATGCCCTCTGAGCAGGGACGGCACAAAGCCTTCTCCACATGCCTCCCTCACCTGGCTGTGGTCTCCTTATTTGTCAGCACTGGCATTTTTTCCTACCTGAAGCCCCCCTCCATCTCCTCCCCATCCATGGACCTGGTGGTGGCACTTTTGTACTCAGTAGTGCCTTCAACACTGAACCCTATTATCTACAGCATGAGGAACAGAGAGATCAAGCAGGCTCTCTGGAAGTTGTTGCAATACGCACTCTTCCAGCTTCAATAATGTGCACATCTTCCTCACATAGTTCCCAGTGATGGTTCTTTATGTTTTATTGATACATCATTGTTTGATTGTAAATGGTACAGTAATATGTTGGAAAAAAAATTTGCAAATTATTTCACTTCTTTCCTACCCACTTTCTTTTTTCTCACTCCAAGAGCTCATGTAAACAGATCTCCTGAATAGGTTAAAAGATACCTAAAAAGCTTTCAAAATTGACTGTTCCTTAGCCCTTCTCTCTTGCTACCTTTTTTGGGTCTTAGGGAGGTACAGCCGCAGACAGCAGAACATAGTGCTCTTTTAAATCCTGCTCTATTTGCACTACCACAATGCTCTGAAGTCCTCTCATTTGTGCAGGCCTGAAGGTCCTATGTATCTCAAAACAGTCCAGTTGTCTCTACAGCAGCACTCCAGCACAGCAGTCAGTAGCCAGCAATACGAACGGCTGTGTCAGAGCTGGTCTCCTTCCTGGTACTGCCATAACAACAGGGCCCCTTCAGAGAAGGACCAGAGAACTGGAGGCCTCTTCCAGTGCTGGTGTAAGGAATATATTTCAGGAGCTGCTCCCTGAGAATGCTTTGAGATGTTTTGGTGCTCTTTACTGCATGACTAGGTCAGATTGAAGAGTCCCAAGGAGATCTGTAAGGGACTCAGGGCAGTGCTGTGGTTTAAAGTTTATGGGTTGAGATAAAGAGAAAAAGAAAATGATAATAATTATGACAAATGTATTTATATATACATAATATATTTAGAATATTTTCTCATATATACAACATATGAATTAGCAAACATATATGCACAGATAATAATACGTATGCAAAGCTGTTTGCAAGTCCGGGACTTGTTGCAGGGGTTTTAACTGCTACAGGGTTCACTGTAGGAGCTGAAGCGGCTGTCGGGGTATTGCAGGAACTGGAACAACTGCAGAGCTCATTGCCAAAGCTGCAATCACCACAGGACCTGTGACTGAATTGGAGCAGCCATTGGGCTCTTTGGAGGGGTTGGAGTGACCACAGGGCTGAACCTCCTGGCACAGTTCACCTCCCTTTGGAGGAATTTGTTTCATTTCCTTATCACAATACCTGGAACAGGTACAGGACCTGTAGCAGGAGTGACTGCAGAGCTCATTATGAGGGGTGGAGTGACAGCGGGAGCTGTCCAGAGCATGGAGCAACTGCAGAACATGTAGCAAAAACATGCATCTACTGCCTATGAATATGTAGATGAGTTCCTGTAGATTTGTTGAATATGTATGAGCTTGGTTTTGAAATATGTAATGATTCTGCATGCTTGTGTGCAAGACAGGAGGAGTGATTCCCCTTTGTACCCTGCTCTGAATAAACACATCCCTGCTTTATAACCTAACTCTGGGTTTCAGAGTTTGATTCCACAAGTCAGTTTGGTGACCCAGATGGGACCTGCTCTGTTCGGCTGCTGGACCAGCTGAGAGGGGGAACACTTTCGGCTCACCCCAAGATTTCTCTGCCCAACTGGAACGAAAGCAGTGTGCAAACTGCAGTGGGACACTGGTGGAGAAATCCTACCAAGCTAAGTGAGAGGGAACCTTCTCTGATTTCAAAGTTTCCCCTACCAGATCCACTGGTGAAACTGTAGCTAGGGAAGCAGGATAAGGTGGTTTATTTCCTGGTGGATATGGGTGCTTCTTACTATGCATAAATGGCTTTTTAACAGCAGCAGAAACTATTGCCCCAAAGTGAAAAGTCTTGCTTTCGTAAGACTTTACAATTTATTCTAGGTAAACAGGTAGGAATACACAAAGGTTTGTAGATGCCACATTCACCAAAGCCTTTGCTAGGGCAAGAATTACTAGAAAAAATGGAAGTTGAAATAAAGTCTAAAGGAAAACTGGAGTCTGAAGTAAAAGAAGAACAGTTAATAGAACTGCTTAGTTTTGCACTGATCACTACCCCTGCAGGGACTGGGATTTCAGATGAAGTAAGTGATCATGTTCACCCTGGGGTGTTTGTTGTGCAAACTCAAGGAAGGGCTAAGGCTGCAGCACCAATGGCATTCAGAATAAAGCAGGGAGCTCAGCCAGTTTGGATTAAACAGTTCTTCCTCATATTCAAAGACAGGAAAGAAATCCAGCCAATAATTGATCATTTTCAGAAACTCTGGATGTTGGTGGAGTGAGTCAAAAATACAACTCACCCATCCTCATGATTAGAAAAATGTACAGGAACTACCAGATACTACAAGATTCAAGGGTTATCAACAGAATTGTGGAGGATTTATATCCATTGGTAGCATATCCCTATACACCGCTTACAAAATCATCAGGGGAATTGGCATGGTCCCTCTTGTACCATCCCATGGCACCCAGACTGTGTTGCTGCAAGGGTTGGACTGAGGCACCGGCTCTGTCAGCCTCATCTCAAGTTTGTTGTATGACAGCAGCGTCTCCCGGTGGTGGGTGATGAGGTCGTAGAGGCTGTCAAATTCTCAGCTGTCAGTCAGAAAGAAACTGTGGATGCTGGTGTCCTGCTGCCTGTGGATGTGACAATGCTGCACTTTCCTATTACGCCAGATGGACAGAATGCATTCCCCAGTGAGTTTTTAGTTCTACCTGACAAGAAAGGAGACATCAGGTGCCCCCATCTCAGTGCAGTACTCTGTCAGCAGCCACTCAGCAATGTGCCGCCCACTGCACCCTGCTCCCAGCCTGCCATGGAACCATTCCCATGGGAGATGCAGCTCTATGTTCAAGCTCACCTCCTTTTGCACAGCTCATCTCCCCCAGACATCTCCCCCTGTTGTCCTGACCAGTACAATATAGAGTGGGTTCCATGCACAAGTGATGGGGTCTTAAACCATTTGGCAATCCACCTTCTGCTCATCTGCCACCATTTGTCTCTTGTATCAGGAGAAAGCCGCTTAGGGAAACAGAGCCTGTAAATCGCTATCTTTACTGCTCTCTCCAATGCCTGAGGTGGATGCCAAAACCCCTCCTGCATTCCCCATGGCCACGGGTAACCATACAGTTTGCCTCTCAAGACAGGGTGTAAGAGCTACCAGGCATACAGGGAATTTCTCCCTATGCAGTGAGACCTTGAATGTCATGGAAGATTCAGCAGGAAACTATTTGAGATTGGGAATCTGTAGAGCAGATCTCTGGTGCTGTTGCGGCCTGTGGGAAGATCTTACAGTCCACTCTCCCATCTTACTGGGGAGGTACCTGTGTGCTTGCTCAACGAGCTCTACCATTCACCCTGGCATTCATGAAGGGGATGTCACACACCCCCAGAAGGAACAAAAGGAGCTTAGGGTTCTCATTTGATAATGCTGTATATAGATATAGATTTGATGGGAATGCTCAGAGGTCTCTGTGATAAATTTAAGGCAAGAAATCCAATTGCTGTAGGTTTGAATCACTGTTCTGGTGGGTGACAATTAACAACAATGTGGACTGGATTAACTACATCTCTTAAAACAACAAAAGAGAGAATCTGGTCTACAGGCAATATGGGAACATACTAAAGTACTTCATCAAGTATCGATAGATGATACTTTATTTGGATTTACCAAATTGTGGGAAAAACCTACTGCTTGGCTACCACAGTTTGCATGGCTGAAGCAGCTCTTTGTTGCTTTGTATTACTGCAGTCATCTTGCTTGTTTTAATGTATGTTGAAATGAGATGTGCATTACGGCAGTGTAAAACCAGTGGGAATAGCTGTGAAGAATAGAAAAAGCACAAGCTAAAACAGAAAGTGGAGAGCGGAAGTTATTTGAAATCTTCCCTTTCCCGGAATGTAGTAATCTAGCAAAAGTATTTGCAAAGTCTAAGAAAAGGGGGATTGAGTTCGAACAAGGGGACAATCTAAGGCTCAACTATTGCAGAGGGGCTTGGGTAAGCAGGATGTCAGATCAGATAAGAAAAGAATATTTTGAAACTCCATTGTCAGCGTTATGGGGAACAGTGGGCAAGGGACCAGCTGGAAACTGTTGCAGGCTGAAGTCACCACACAATTTGATGAACAGCTGTGCGCTTCCTGCTGGATTGTGGGTTTCTGAGAACATCCGACCCCAACAGCTCCAGAAATGCCTCACAAGAAGGAGGACAGACAGAGTAACTGCACGTCCTTTATTCTTTTAAGGTTCACAGAGAGCCTGGTTCATTATGCACAGTGTATTTGGGCTACAATACAAAGGTAAACGCTGAATAAGAATTGGTTTTAATAATGAAGTTTTAGTGAAAAACATTACAGTATTTAAAAACATAATAATAAGCAGAATAAATTACACATACTAAGTGGCATGAAACAAACAAACAATGAGAGAGAGAGTGATTCTGTAAAAAGCTGCATTACAAGTCATAAATTCCAAAAGACAGGCAATTCACTGCATTTGAAAAACATCTGGTAATCACTTTCCTCACAGCATCCTTGACCTCCCTGTTCCTCATGCTGTAGATGAGGGGGTTTACTGCTGGTGGCACAGCTGAGTACAGAACTGCCACCATCAGGTCCATGGATGGAGAGGAGACAGAGGGTAGCTTCAGGTAGGCATAAAACCCAGTGATGGTAAGTAGGGAGACCACAGCCAGGTGAGGGAGGCACGTGGAGAAGGCTTTGTGCCTTCCCTGCTCAGAGGGCATCCGCAGCACAGTAATGAAGATTTGCACATAGGACACAAATATGAAAACAAAGCACCCAAAAACTAAACCGATACTAAAATTGAGGAACACAACTTCCATGAGATTTGATCTTGGCAGAGAGGCAGTGAAAACGTATTGACAGTGTGCAGCAGGGAATAGAGAACCCCAGTGCCCCAGGCAGCTGCTGCCATGGTGGCACAAGCTCTGCTGTCCATCAAGGTCCCGTAGTGCAGGGGCTTGCAGATGGCAACGTAGCGGTCATAGGACATGATGGTGAGAAGGGACAACTCTGCTGAGAGGAAGAAGGAGAAGAAAAAGAGCTGTGCAGCACATCCTGTGTAGGAGATGGCCCTGTTGTCCCAGAGGGCGTTGGCCATGGCTTTGGAGAGAGTGATGGAGATGCAGCCCAGGTCGAGGAGGGCCAGGTTGAGGAGGAAGAAGTACATGGGGGTGTGCAGGCGGCGGTCGCAGGCTACGGCTGTGCTGATGAGGCCGTTGCCCAGGAGGGCAGCCAGGTAGATGCCCAGGAAGAGCCAGAAGTGCAGGAGCTGCAGCTGCCGCGTGTCTGCCAACGGCAGCAGGAGGAACTCACTGATGGAGCTGCTGTTGGGCATCTGCTGTTGTTGGGCTTGGAGTCCTGTTCAGAGTGCAGAAGGTAATGACAAGTCCAGACCATTCTCAGAGACACTCCTCCTGCTGTACTGTGAAATGTTTTCATTTACCTTTGGGTAATTTTCATTTAACTCCATAACTTGAATTTATATTCATGAGCTTCACCATCCCTAAAGAATTAGAAGATTAAGGAGCTCTTACTTTTTCTCATTTCATAATCATATCCCAGACTCCTGAATATTTTCCTCTTGGTAACTGTTTACATGTCTCATATCTTCACTTCAACTGTTCTTAGTGCCCCCAACCCCAGCCTCTTTGCACTTCAATATGTTTTAGTCAAATATGCCTGTTTGCAGGATAAGTGCATTATTGAAGTCTGCAGAAAACAAGAAAAACATGAACTGATTCTTTCCTTTTAGAAACGAGAGGCTGAAAGCACAACCTGTGTGGCTGTTCACAAAACAAGCAATTGATTGAAGAAATATTTGGGAGTAACATAGCTGTGTTTTAAATTTTACAGCCTCTATTAGATTTCCACCTCCAGTCCTTTCTGCCTTCCCTCAGATTAAGATATGGAAAATCCCTTCCTTGGCTCTCCTCTTGCAAAGGGCCTTCACAAACATTCAGTTGTGCAGTGGAGCTGTGATCCCCTGCCCCAGGCAGCAGCTGTGGCAGCACAAGCCCTGCCGGGGGGCTCCTTCCCCCCACACATCTCCCCGCAGCACCCTGGGCAGCTCCCCGGGCAGGCTGAGTGCAGACACTCAGGGCTGTGCTCTGACACTGCAGCATGGAAGCCCTCGGGTGGAGCAGAAGGCTTTTTCCACAGTAAAGAAACATGCAGTGCCTGCAGCCAGATCTTCTACGGGATGTCCCTGGTTTGTTTAACCCTCTATGAAAAGAAGCTGCATGGTCTGCAGTGAGACTTACCTTTTCATGGTCTGCGTGGAATGCTCTTGCTGTGTGCCCACAGTCTGCTCACACCGTGCACATCCTGTAAGCTCTCTCCCCTTTCTCTCCTCTCCTTCTGTCACCTGTAGACTGTGCTGTGCACAAGAGCTGCTCCTGGGCACAGCTGTCTCTCTGCAGCACTGCCCACTTGTATGAGCTCCATGTGTCCCAGGAGCCCGGCCCAGCTCAGCAGCAGAGGATGTCATACTTTATCCTTCCCACCCGTCTCCCCTGAGATGTCCCTGTGTCCTCTTTGCCATCAGATCCTGGAAAACAGCCACATCATGATTGTACTTTGAAATCTGATGAATTAAATACCAAATGTACAGTGGTCAGTGACTGATTCCAGACCTGATACCTGAGATCCTGTGATGAAACAAAATGGGCATACAGGCAAGGACAGAGAGAGGTGGACTTCCCCTGTGCAGGGCAGTGATTTCACTGAGGCAGTGCAGGCGTCACATCCCTAATTGGAAACCCTGGGGCTGAAATGGGATTCAACTCCTCATGGACACACAGTATCATTGGGATTCCTCTGGTTCAGCTCCGATGTACACAAGGACAAATGGATCTAATTTTATTTATTTATTTGTTTGTTTGTTTGTTTTGAGGCTGTAAGCTTAAAAGATGAACATACATGTCAATAAAACTGAAACAAAGAATTGAAGACAAAGAATTCAATGAAAATGTTTTAACTCTTCTCATCATGAGAAATTCTCATGAGTCTTGATCCATTTTTAGTTGTAAATATGAGAATTTGTAGGGATTTTGTGTCTTTTTTTTTTCTTTTTTTTTTTTTTTTCCTATATTTCAAATGCCTTTGGGTACAGAGACACCATCAGTGGTGCCATTGCTATTGCCCTGCGACTAAAGCCCAGCGTCCACCGCTGCTCTTCCCTGCTGCCTATTTGATGTCACTCATTTTTCAGGTGTCTGGAGCTGTCCTGAATAAATGGCCGTGGTTAAGGGCATGTTTTCAGCAGGCCATTTGGACTCACGCTCCTCCCACTGCCTGCCATATTTCCCCATCCTTGTTCAGTCAGATACCTCCCAATTATCTGTCAGGTTTCTGACTTTCAAGGAGATTACTTGAATTTGCTCTGTCTCTCCAAAGTCTGATTGACTGTGTTGTCAAATCCTTCACCATAATTCTATCTATCCCTTCCTATCTTTTCTTTTTCTCTTTCTTTCTCTCTTTCTCTTTCTATTTTTCCCTTTCTTTTTCTTTTTCTTTTTCCTTTTCTTTTTCTCTTTCTCTTTCTTTTTCCTTTTCCTCTTCCTTTCTCTTTTTCTTTTTTTTTCTGTTTCTTTTACTTTTTTTTAATTTTTCTTTATCTTTTTTTTCTTTTCCTTCTTTTACTTCTTTTTCTTATTGTCTTTCTTTTTAATTTTTTTAAAGCACAATGTCTAAAAGATGTTCATTAATGTCAGTAAAAGTTAAAAATATGAGTTGAAGACAAAGATATAAATAAATGAGAATGTGTTAAACATTCTCAATGTGTGAAATACTCACATGTCCTGTTCAGTTTTAAGTTGATACCTCTCAACTACCTGGCTGATCTATCCCAGGGAGATTACTGGAATTTGCTCCATCTCCCAGAGTCTGATGGCCTCTGTTGTCAACTCCTTCACTGTGATTCAATCTATCCTATCCTACCTCAGTATAAATCATTTCTTTTAAAAGTATTCCATATGAAAGACAAACTTCAATAGATGCAGCTTGAACATGGCATGCAGTTGATCACTGTGTTTTACTGTTCATTCAATTGCATCACCTTTCCTTCCGTTTGCTGGCCAGATAAAAAAGAGAAATCTTTCCTTTTCCATGTGCAGATGGTTCTCTGAGGAAAGCCAGTGGGAGTTGGTGCAAAGCAGTTTTAACACTGAGCGGATGAATGCAGAGGAGAAGAGAGATGTGAAGAAAAGTGAAGCAAGTCCCATAGGTCCATTGTCAGCAGAAATTGGGTGGGGAGGTTGAGAAGGACATTTGTCAACACAGTAACAGTACAGAACTCATTGGGACATCGTGGATTGGTATCAGTTGCACAGTGCTGCTTTAAACCCAGCTATAAATAAAGAGACAATAAATTTATAATGGATTCTTTCTCTTTAAGCTCTCTCCAGATATCCCTCCTTTTTGCTGAACAAGTTCTGATAACCTGAAGAAGATAACAAGATGGCATAAGGCACAGGAGATTCTTTAGGTTATAATGGTCCCAGGGCGCATTTGATGCTGAGTTCGTCAGCCTCCAGTGCAGAGAGAAGTTTGCACAAAGTGCTCAACAAGACAAAGTCACAAGTAACAGTGAAGTTTCTTGGAGTATTAATGGGCCCAGTGAGGGCCATTACCAAGCAAGCTTCCCAAGGGACTTGTTAGAGAAGATTACTGGAAGCCATGACTACAGGCAGGCAAAGGCACTGGCATGCTAAGAAACCTCTCCTTTGCCTTACGAAGCAGACAGGTCAAGCCCTGATTACAAGACCAGTGGTAGAGAGATCCTGTATCTCATGTTGGCTCCTGGCATTTCCTGGGGCAATGGGTTGGAGGTCTGTATGATGTTAAATGAAAGACATGGGGACAGAAGATCCCAGGCTCTACATGTGGTGCAAGGACGCTGTGAGGTTCATGTCCCATATGAGACCTATGTTTCATTGCAGGATCTGAGAAGGGATGTGAGAAGGGCCCAGTGTGAACAAGCAGTCAATCCCTGTGAAACTCTGAACTTCAAATCTCTGAGTTCCAGTGCCCTCCTTTGCACATTCTCCCAGAGTTTAATGTCCTTTATGTTCTGCGGTGCCCAGAAGTGCACCTAGTGCTGCTAGTGAGGCAGTAGCAATGCAGAGCAGAGAGGGATGATCCTTTCCCTCACCCAGCTGGCAATAAGTTGCTTCATGCACTCCAGGGGACTGTTGTCTTTCCTGGCTGCCTTGGCACACTGCTGACTCACATTCAATTTGATGCAGACCAGGACCCCCAATCCTTTTCAGTGAGACCACTCTCCAGTGTCCCATATCCAGTCAGTGTGTATGTCCAGCGTTGCCCCTACCCAGGTGCACAATCAGGCACTTGTTCTTGTTATACTTTATGCACTTGGTGCTTAGTACCAACTGGTACCCACTTCTCTGACTTGTCCACATCTCTCTGCAAGTCCTCTCCACCCTCAGTGGAGGCAACAGCACCTCCTCATCTGGTCTCATCAGCAAACTTGCTCAGAACGTCTTCTAGTCCTGCATGCAAGTCATCTGCATAAACATGAAAGGAAAGTGGCCCCCAAATGGAACCCTGGGGACCCCGACAGTGACCATCTACAAGCCTGATGGAACCCACTGACTATAATCCTTTGGGACTGACCTACTGGCCAACTGCTCACCCACCACATTGTGTTTCTGTCTAGCCATATGCAGAACATTCTGTCCAGAAGGTTGTTGTGAGAAACAGTGTCAAAATCTCCACTGAAATCCTCAAGGATTACATCAACTGGCTTCCCTTGGTCAACTAAGCGGACAACTGTGTCACAGAATGAGCTTAAATTAAACAGGACCTTCGCCTCACAAACTTGTGTTGGCTGCGACCAATGACAGAATTGTCCTTCAGCTGTTTTTCCATAACTCCCACCATCATTTTCTCCATAATTTTACCAGGCTCTGGACTGACAGGTCCATAATTGCCCATGTCATCTTTCTTGCTCTTCCTTACAATGAGACAACATTTGCCAGCTTCCTGTCAGCTGGCATGACCCTAGACTTCTATAGATGCAATTGAAATGAGAGCCCAGAGCACACAAAGGCGTCATCATTGAAAGAAAGTAGATGTGCCATAGCTTTGCAATGCCTTGAACTCCAGAGAATGCCACAGATGGAGCAGAGGGGAAGATTTGCCTCTTCTGTAGTGAACTCATTCATTTGGTAAGCAGAATAACACTACCTGATACATGGGGACTGTGTCTCTGCTCTGCTCTGCTCAGCTCACAGGGCAGCGGTGCAGGGTGTTGCTCTCATGTCAGTGCAAGTAAACTCACTTTAATCCTTTTTCCTCTGTAAATGCTTCCTCTATTTCTATGCTCACATACACTTCCACATTCCCTCAAGTACACTTCCATATATCATTAACAATTACACTTTCTTGTACAATCAAAACAGTTTGTCAAACAGTACAGTTCTTCAGTTCACATAAACTCCCTTAATACAGTCTGTATTCTTCAGCTATAAACACTGTGCCACAGAACCAGCACTGATTGAACCACCTCCCTCACACACTTCCTCACAAGCAGTACATAGTATTACATAAATGGGTTGACACTCATTGGTCGGGTGGAATGTACACCTCTCCTCAGGACAATCTTACTAATCTACAGAGTGCAAACCCCCATCTTCTTACACACAAGCAGAAAGTACATATGAGTGGACAGAAAACACAGTCTTTCACTTTGTCCGTGTCTGGCCATTTCCCTCACAGGAGGAAGGAAACATGGATCGGGACTCAGCACTCACCCTGCAGCTGTTCTGTGTCTCACTCACACCACACTCACTCTGACATTTAGATCAAAAACCATGGTTTATTCATACTACACAATGCTGACAACGTTTTCTAGCTGGAATCTTAATAACACTCATACTCTGGTCGACCAGTTGCAAACGTTAATGTTTTTCCCAGAGTCAGCTTGACACACGGTACCAAACACTTAAAGCAGATGATAATATTGAACATACAACCTATAAGCCCCGTGATTACAACTTGGAGAACCCAGGCTACCATTTGACAGGCTATCCACTATATCCCATACCCGTAGGAGAGACCAACCTAGGTCCCTCCTATTGTCAACTACTTGGGAGAGAGTATTTGTTCTTGTTTCCATTCATATGACATACAGTTCCCTTTCATAGGAACTCACCCAAGGAGCCTTCCTACCCAGCTGGCAACCAAAGCCATGAGCTCACCTCCCTGGGAGCAGCACATATGGCTGTAAACTGTGTAGGATGTCTCCTCAAGACATATGGGCTCCACTTACCATACACATACCTGGTCCACCTATGGGTGGTCCTTGTCTGTCCCTGCAGTGATCAGGTGAGGAAGGGAGTCCTTCAGAGAAATCTCAGGGTGCGCCAAAAGTGTCTCCCTCTCAGCTGGTCCTGCAGCGAACAGAGCTGGTCCCACCTGGGCCGCCAAATTGACTACAGGAATTGAACTCTATAACCTCTATAACTGATACAGTCTCCCATGACATACTTATAACAAAGCTGAGGAAGTATGGGATAGGTGATTGGACAGTGAAGTGGGTCGAGAATTGGCTGACTGGCAGAGTGCAGAGTGTTGTCATTGGCGGTGCAGTGTCTGGCTGCAGGGCTGTAACTAGCGGCGTCCCCCAGGGGTCTGTGCTGGGTCCAGTCTTGTTCAACATCTTCATCAATGACCACTCTCAGCAAGTTTGCTGATGACACGAAGTTGGGAGGATTGGCTGACACGCCTGAAGGCTGAGCTGCCATTCAGTGAGACCTGGACAGGCTGGAGAGCTGGGCAGTAAGAAACCAGATGAGGTTTAACAAAAGCAAGTGTAGAGTCTTGCACCTGGGTAGAAATAATTGCATGCACCAGTACAGGCTGGGGGAAGAGCTGCTGGAGAGGAGCTCTGCTGAGAGGGACCTGGGCGTCCTGGTGGACGACAGATTGACCATGAGCCAGCAGTGTGCCCTTGTAGCCAAAAAAGCCAATGGCATTATGGGGTGCATTAAAAAAAGCATGTCCAGCAGGTCGAAGAAGGTGATCCTCCCCCTCTACTCTGCCCTGGTGAGGCCTCATCTGGAATATTGTGTCCAGTTCTGGGCTCTCCAGTACAAAAAGGACAGGGATCTCTTAGAAAGAGTCCAGTGGAGGGCCACAAAGATGGTGAAGGGCCTGGAGCATCTCCCCTATGAGGAGAGACTAAGCAAACTGGGTCTGTTTAGCCTTGAGAAAAGAAGGCTGAGAGGGGACCTGATCCAGGTCTATAAATATTTGAGGTGTGGGGGGCAAAGTGGTGAGGCCAGACTCTTTTCAGCAGTGTGTGGAGACGGGACAAGGGGAAACAGACAGAAACTGGACCATAGGAAGTTCTGCAGTAATGTGTGCAATAACTTCTTTATGGTGAGAGTGACAGAGCACTGGAACAGGCTGCCCAGGGTGGTTGTGGAATCTCCTTCTCTGGAGATATTCAAGACCTGCCTGGATTCCGAGCTGTGCAACGTGGTGTAGGGAACCTGCTTTGGCAGGGGGGCTGGACTCAGTGGTCTCTGGAGGTCCCTTCCAACCCCTACAATTCTGTGATTCTGTGAATATCATGGAGTTGTTTGGATGGGGAAAGACTACCCCTTTGAATGACCTTTTGTCAGGGCATGTCCTGGGATTCCTAGGATCCTCAAAATGCAGCACTGCTTCTGTCACTGAAAAATGGGGCCCTGTGTGGGACGGAG
Organism: Coturnix japonica; assembly: GCF_054131305.1. NCBI lineage: Eukaryota > Metazoa > Chordata > Aves > Galliformes > Phasianidae > Coturnix > Coturnix japonica. The sequence continues at coordinate 3,802,352 of NC_140699.1, forward strand.
GGAGGGTCCATGAGTCCCTGGCCCACCTGACTGAGTATTTCCATGGTCTTAGCAAAGACATACTTACAACTTGAGAATGACAGTTAGCTGCGTTCATGGTGGCATGGCCACTGCTGATGGCCTTGAACTGTCTGAACATAACTGAAGAGGCTCAGACTGATGCAAATCAGCTATTGAATGACAGTGTTGAAAAACTGGAAAGACAGGTGGCAGTTTTGATGGGGAAAAAACCTAATTCAATCATTCTCCTATGGAAGATCAGGGACATCTCTCTGGAAGACCATGGGGACCCTGTACAAGGGAATCTGTATAAAATGGACTCTGTAAATGAAGGCACTAAAAGGTCAGATTTTGAGGTTCCCTTTGGACTAGATCTATTTGAGATCTGACTGATTGTAACCAAAAAATGAAAAAAAAAATGCAGGATAGGCTGGTTGGAGTGCCCTGACCAGTGTCCAACCCCCCAAACCCTGCTGCCCATAATACAGCAGCTGAACTGTTGGATATAGTACAGTGGTTTAGACAGAAACCAAGAGAGCATGCCAGCATAGCTGCTCTGGTTATGGGACATGGAGGCAGAAAGCGCTGTGGTGAATGGACTGGAAATTTCAAAACTGACATCCATTACTACTCACCCTGCCCTCAGGCAAAGACTGTATGCTCTGTCCAACATAATGAGGATAGCCATTTGATCAGTGAATGATTTATGGCTGTGTGTCATATAACATTGCCAAATAAGAATGACATACCATTAAATATCAGCCTGTGGTCCTCTATGGAGGACTAACAAAATTATATTAGAGAATTAGGCATGAAAGAGGCAATCTATGAAGATGATTTTGAGAGCCCAGTCAATAAATTTTTCATCAGGAACGAGGGATCTCATCCTACAGCCATCACCTTTACATCAGTATGGGTCTATGTTATCCATACTGAACCCCCCAGTGGCCCTCAGGTGCTGTAATACAACAGGCTGCCCAATTGATGGGGAGACAAGAGTGCCTATGGCCAGATGCAGGCTCTGAATGGTGGTGGAAAGGTCAGAGAACCATCTGCTGCCATGACTTAGGCGTCCAGCCCCTAAGGTAATCCAGCCTGGACCCATTAGGGTCTTGAGACAACAAATGTTTAAAGACCAGATTAGAGCAGGAGTTCAGTTTAAAAAGATCGATGGACAGCATAATCAGGAAAAAATATCTGTTAAACAGGCCCAAGCACTGAGTATTTATAGTCCAACCTTTTCAGCCAAACTAGATGTGAATGTAACTCAAGAAGGGTCTGGATGGGGGCTCTGGCAGAGCCAGAGTTCTTTGTGAACCCCTATGAGGTTTTGGTCACAGGTTTGGCATGGAGCAGAATAAAGATACATCACAGTTGAAAAGCATTTATTGGCTACCTATTCTACACTACAGGTGGTAGATCCAGTAACTCAGATTTCAGAGGTTATTGTTAAACAACAAGGCCAGTCCAGGGGTGGGTAAAAGATCTAACACACATCTCTATGATGGGGGTGGCCCAATCACAAGCAGTGGTGCGCTCAGTTGTTCTGCTTGCCTGCTCCTCAAGGAGTTAGGAGAAATCTATGCCTGCTGCGTGTTCGAGTGCATGCGCGATGCCATGTGGAGGGCTTATCGCAATAAAGATTGGCGGATTTGCTGCGTAGACCGGTCAGAACTCAGATCTGCGTTGTGCTTCCTGCGGCACCAAACGCCCAACAGTGGCAGTTCCGTGTATTGGCCAGCAGGTGGCAGCAGAGACCACGGAAAGAACGTCTGTGGGACAGACCCTGGGGATCCGTTCTCTTTATAGGGGAAGAACACAAAGGTTAATTTAAAAAAAAAAGGGGGGGGGTGGGGGGGGGAGGAGGAGTGGGAAAAGAAAAAAAGAAAAAATCAAACCACAGCAAACAAATAAATCTTCTCCAAACGTAGCAAACGTGAATGTCTGTCAATAAATAAATGAGTAATTGAATTGATGTCTGTTTCCCCTCTCCCCCGCCCCCCCCAACTTCCGAGATGAAAAAACACCTGGTATCAATTGGACAGATGCACACAGTGAAGCCAGGGATGGTCTGAAACGCAAAGCAGCTGAGCAGCTTTTAGAAGAAAACAGAGTAGTAACAACTTCTGTACCTACATTCACCACTCTGAGATCCTGTCTGGGTCACCCAAGGCTTGTAAATAACCACTGGGTCGGTTCTGATGTCGCGTGATTTGTTGTCAGTTCTCTCATGGTTCTCCGGTCAGTTCTCCGGTGCCAGGATCTGCCACAGGGCATTCTGACCACGGGCATCATGTTTCTACGCTGCCGCCTGCATTTAACAGGCAATGGGACTGCCCAGCATGTGCAAGGCAGCACCTCTTTCACACCACCAGAATGTTTAAGGCTGTTGGGATTGTTGTTAGCGTCCCATTAACACTGAGGCTAGAGATACCCTTAGGATTGACATTACTATTAGCATTACTTTGATGGTGCCCTATCTGGGTCATTTCCAGGGGATGTCAGGAGTAAGGCACAGTGTCAGGAGAAAAATAACAGACTCTGTTACTTTATAAAAGTGATAATAGAGAGAGTTCATTGGAAAAAATACAACTCTTAAATAATGCAAAGCATGCTTCTGATTGGATGCAGGCATCATCTGGGCTCTGATTAATATTACTCTTAAGGTAAAGATTATTGTTACCTTAATGATTGTTTTTTGGATTATGATCAGGGTTAAGGTTCCTTTTGCTACAAACTTCTAGCATCATTTTTGTTGTTACATTTGGAGTTAGAGACGATTTTAGAATCAGGGTAAGGGTTAGGATTAGAGTTAAATTGCTGGTTAATGCTGTTATCTTTACAGCTCCTGTGAGGGTTGGGGTCTGGGTCAGGTGTTTAAAAAATGAAATGAAAAAAGAATAAAAAAAAAATATATTGAAAGCTTCAGATTTCATTAATCTTTGTGGGAATCATATAATGTGCAACTCAAATCAACCTCTTCGTGCAGTGACTGCCTGTAAATTTGCTAGAGCCTGATATAATATGGCCTTGTGCCATAGTCCTCCAGATTGTTGCTAGGATTCCTTTCCATATATTGAAATTGAATTGACCTAATATATAGGTCAGTTACCAACCTCTTGTTTTTAGGTCTGCCTTGTACTTTTCTGCGGACAGAGAAGGGCAATGTTTCCAACAGTCAGTACATTCATTCTGTCCTGTGCTGGGCTCTACCCACCCTGCGTATTTATCTTGTGCTTGTCTCAATTCTACCCATGTCAGAATGCCCCCAGTCTGAACTTAACTCTGTTCAGCAACTTTCTTGGTGGAAAAACTACTTATACAGCTGTTTTACAAGAGGGTTATACATTCAGTTAGGGCCTACACTATGTACTGAAAATACTGGAAACTTCCACTGCAAAAACACAATCTACCTCTCCCATCTGTGCAGCCTTGCAGACCCAGAGCACGCCAGGTTATTTCTGCTTTCATAGCATTTGCATGCTGTAGGGTGAGCAAAAGGTTCTGCTGCTTGATTCTTCTGCAAGAGCTGCCTACCGGCAAATGGTTGCAGGGATGGAGGATGTGACAGAAAGCATTTGTCTCCACAAGAGCAGAGTTACATTCAGTGCAGAGTGTGAGAGTCAGGTTGGTGTGGAAAAGCACTGACACGCTGGGGATGATGCAGTGCTCATATGTCTAACACTCACAGACATTACTGTCAGAAGGATGGTGCTGTGTTGTGCTTCTACCTTTGGCAGCCCCTGGAGAAATGCTGTGGCACACAGAACACCTTTGTATTGCACTGACTGCTGCCATGCAGCATGGATTTAACACACCAAATCCAGAGGAGCGTGACTGCATCTAACTGCCCTGAGAAAAACTACTGTAGCTGAAGAGATGAGGAGGCAGCTGCTCATCTGCAGAACAAGCAGCACTGCCAGACACTGGGCCAGGTGAGCACCTCCTGCTGCAGCGTGATGATGACAGGGCTGGAGATGATCTGCAAAGCCAGCTTCAAAGTGGGAGATATGAGTTAACATGGCAGGAGGACAGAGGTGTTAGGGAGCAGCCAAGGCATCAAAGAGTATCAAAAGGCTTTAAGAGGTATCACAAAGCGACAGCCAGGAAGACTGGGATTATCATGAGCAGCAACCTGGATGCTAGAGATTATTTGCTGCCATACAAAATGGTAGAGATCTTGCTGCTGACATCCCAAAGCCAGGCAAAATGGGAACCCAGAGCTCTGCCTGCACGAACCCCACAGCCATAGCATTGCAAGCTGAGCTGCCTTGCTGTTTGTTGCATTCATCCCAATCCCTGTGAATGAAGACTCGGAATGCAGCCAAGGCGATGATTGAGCATGAGAGTGACTTTATTCAATAAAAGACAGGAGGGCTTGAGAGGTCAAGGGTGAAGATGGGACTCCTCTTGTCAAGATGAGAGTGGCTCAGAGCTGGTGCTGCTGCCTGGTGCCTGGGACTGGCAGCCTGACTCTAAGTCCCCATCTAAGATGCTCAGCTTCACCTCACTGATGCTGCCCTGCTCCTGCATGGTGGTGCTGCTGTTGGGGCACTCGGGCTGTGCTTGGGATGGGCAGCACTGCAAAGGCGCTGGGTCACAATCCAGGCAGGTGACTGCTGTGTCTGGCAGGCTCAGGTCAGGAGCTTCAGCAGAGCCAGGAGATATGAGAGCATGAACGTGGATGAGCCCCTTGTGTCCATCACTGTTACCATGTGGAAGGCTGTCACCCGAATTGCAGCGATTTGTGCTTAATAAGAACTCTCCATTGATGGAAACACACTGCACATCACTACTTGGTTTGGATCTTTGGGGTTGACAAAGGCTCGAATTATCTAGGAAGGCACAGAAACACAAGGGTTAGTGTCAAACGTTTGCAAGTTGAATCATGCAAGAGGTTGTTGATACTTGGTAACAGAGTGGTGGCAGGACGAAGCAAATAAGCTTGAAGCAACAGAGCCACTGTCTTGAAAGTGATCCTCGTGCAGGTCCATAAGTTTTGACTCTGCCTGGACTTCATATGGGGCAGTATGACATCACAAAGGGGTGATATGATGTCACAAATAAGCATTATGACGTCACAAATAAGCATTATGATGTCACAAAGGGGCACTATAATGTCAAAAAGGGGCATTATGACATCACAAATAAGCATTATGACGTCACAAAGGGCATTATGGCATCACAAAGGGGCATCATGACGTCACAAAGGATCGTTATGACGTCACAAAGAGGCATTATGACATCACAAAGGGGCATCGTGACGTCAGAAAGGGGCATTGTGATGTCAGAAAGGAGCATTATGACATCACAAAGGGCATTATGACATCACAAAGAAGCATTATGACGTCACAAAGGGGCATTATGACATCACAAAGGGGTGTTACCATCACCCTGCGCCCAACTCCTCTCTCCCTCCTATTGACTCCCTCTCCCACCAATCCCCGATCTCCCCTCCCCTTAGGCATTGAATTCTCTTCTCACTACCTCCTCCCAGTCCTCCCCTAGGAACAGAAACCATTCAGATTCTACAGCAAACTACAGCATCTGCACTGCAAGAGCTCATTGAACCACCTGCAACAATGAAACATGGTTTTGGAGAGTGGGTTTGAAAACACACCTTTAGACAGCTGTCTCCCTGTAGCCAAAAGGAAACCAAGCAGCAAAAGAAGAGTCCAGCCTGAAACATGCCCATGCTACTAGCCCAGGTTTTTCACAGTCAATGCAGAATCCATCCTGTTCATGAGGTGACAAATGACCAGTGGGTCTCCCCTTGCTCCACCCCTTCTCTTTCAAAGCCAGAAAAAGAAAGAAAAAACAAGCTTCTGTACAGCTGCCGTTATTTCTGACAGCGAGTGTAATCACAGAATCATAGAATGGCCCGGGCTGGAAGGGACCTCAAGGATCATGAAGATCAATCGCCTCCCTGTCCCTGCTGGCCATCCCCTCTTCTGATGGAGCCCAGGGGACCATTTGCTCTCTGAGCTGCAAGAGCACGCTGATGGCTCACGTTCTGTTTTTCATCCACCAGGACCCCCAGGTCCTTCTCTGCGGGGCTTCTCTTAAGGACTGCTCCTCCCAGGCTGTACAGATGCCTGGGATTCCTCCAGCCCAAGTGCAAAACCTTGCACTTTGCTGTGTTCAACCTCATTAGATTCACCTAGGCCAACCTCTCGGTTGAGCTCCCTCTGAATGGCATCCCTTCCTTCCACTGCATCAGCCGCACCACTCAGCAAACAGCAGAGGGTGCACTCCATTGCATCATTGGTGTCACTGATAACCATGTAAAAAAGCACTGGTCCCAAGACAGACTCCTGGATGACACCACTTGTTATTGGCCTCCACCTGGACATCGAACCATGAATCACCACCCTCTCTCTGTGGCCTTTCAACCAATCCCTTATCCACCAGGTGGTCCACCTGTCAAATCCACATCCCTCCAGTTTAGAGATAAGGATGTGGTGGAGGGCCATGTAAAAGATCTTGCTCAAGTCCAGGTCAATGACATCAGTTTCCTTCCTTTTGTCCACAAATGCCGTCACTCCATCATAGAAGAGCACCAGATTGGTTACGCATGGCCTTCCCCTGCTAAAGCCACGCTGACTGTCTTGGATCACATGCTCATTCCTTATGTGATCAAGCATGTCTTTGAGGCGGATCTGTTCTTCACCATCTTCATCACAGTTCTACATTTGAATCAAATAATTGGTGTTGCTGTCACCAAGAAAACCTCTTTGTCTTCTACTCCTGCTGCACTACTGTGCTTTCACCAGAAGCAAAGGGAGAGGCCACCTCCTAGATCCAAATTTTAAGAAACCAACACCCAATAGGTGTCATCTGAAGTAAAATAGGAGAGAAATCAAGATGACTCTTCTGCATCCAGCTTGGATCACTCCCTTACTCAGGCACACCACCATCAGATCAAGGAGATGCTGCCTTCAGCTTAGAGACTGTATGGGAAATCACAGCTTGAACCTCTGATTAATCAGCTGAGGCAAGTGTTGGGCCAGCTGCGGGAGCACAGGTGAGAGTAATCTAGCTGTGCTCCCAGAAGGGGTGGACCTCGACTACACCTCTTCTGAGACCTCACCTCATTTAAAGGCTGACCAACACTAAGGCAGAATCTCTTGGAGACTGCTCCCCAGTTGAGACTGCCTCAGCTTTCTGGTCAAGGCACCAACATTGGTGAGTTTTCCTTTGCTAATAATCTTTGACTATTTACCACCATCTTGGTTAACATCTTTTTACTAGCCACCCTTACAGAGACCATAAGGGCTTGGGCTTCCAAACTCTCAGTAAGCATTTGGATCAGACAGCTTCCTGCTGGGGAGCCCCCTGCATCACTGCTGCCTCCTTTCGTACTGGACCTGCAGATGCTTCAGAGCTCATTAGCATGGACTTCCTTCCTCCCCTCAGCAGCTGCTCCTGCACTCACCTTCATTCCTACTCAGATACCGGCCGCTTCCAGCACCAGCTGACCTGCAAGACACAGAAAGGAAAGGTGGGAGTCATGCAAACGCAGAAGCCCAAGGCTGCGTCACCACCACGTATGGCAGCCTCGGGAAGTCAGCTGCAACTACATCCTTTGTCAGAATGGAAACAGGCACCGTCAATTAAGTGTGACCTCTGAACTCATTGCCACCATCAGAAATAGGCACTGAAATCGCTCACTTCACTGCAGCTGGTTACCTCCTGATTTTGGGTAAATGCGGACACTGTCTTGAGGGCTACCAGAAAAACGACATCAACTTCATTGTAGGTGGTTAAGCTTGGAAGCTGGACTTGAGCAAGAAAAGTTTCTCAGCTCAGAATCACAGAATTATCAAGGTTGGAGAAGACCTACAAAATCATCTGGTCCAACCATTACCAATACTTCCCGGATAAATCATACCTCTCAACACAACATCCAAACGTTTCTTGAGCACTCCCATGGTCGGTGACTCCACCACCTCCCTGGGCAGTGCTATCCAATGCCTGAATACCCTTTAGGGGAAGTAATATTTCCTAATGTCCAGCCTGAATCTTTCCTGGCACAGCTTAAAACCATTCCCTCTAGATCTATAACTGATCGCACGAGAGAAGAGGCCAAACCCCAGCTCACTACAACCTCCCTTCAGGACGTTATAGAGAGTTAAGGTCTCCCCTGAGCCTGCTCTTTTCCAAGCTGAACAATCCTAGTTCCCTCAGCAGCTCCTCGTAAGGTTTGTGCTCCAGACCCCTCACTACCTTCGTAGCTGAAGACGTTCCAGAACCGCAAGGTTTTCTTGCAGGGAGGGGCCCAAAACTGAATAGGTCAAACATCCTTCTCTCCATCATTGCTGTCGCGTGGAAGGCTGTCCTTGGAACTGCAGTGACTCATGCATCCTAACTGCAATCCATTGATGGAAGCACAACGTGCATCATTGCAACTTGCTGGTGGGTTCCTGTATTGGCAAGGGATCGATTCACCTGGAAAGAGTAGATACACAGCATTTAGCGTCAAACTTTCACTGTCCAAGGAGGCAAAGGCTTGGTGCTGCCTGTCAAGCAGGTTTCAAGCAGCTTGTGAGACTCATCTGGGAAAGACAGGAGTCAACCAAAGATGTCAGGCACGGGCTTGAATGCCAGAAGGAGGTACAAGCCCACTGAAAGCATGAATTCTACCTGTGTTGCTGACAAGCAGTGTTTTGAAAGCTGGATTTGCACCCTTACCTGCCAGGACCACGACTTCTGCTTCAGAGGGCTCCCTGGCACTGCTCTGCAGTTGGTGTTTGGCCACAGGGGATGGTTTGCCCAGGCAGAAGCAGGAACGCCAACTGCCAGCTGGTGACTCTGCCCTCTTACTGGGAGAACTCAGTCTGGAGAGAAAACAGAGCATGCTGTCAGTCGTGGTGCAGGATGAGGGAAGAGCTGCACCGAGCCCTTGCCAATAGTTGCCTGTTCCCGCCACTGCCTGCTTTCTGCTGAAACACAGCCTAGAAACACCCTCTGTTTCAAACAGCAGAGGATGCTTCCATTCCTACAGCTCAGCCCTCAAGTCCTGCTGGCTACATTCCTCTCAATGATTTCAAGCAAGATTCGGAGCATGTGAGCAAAGGCTCCACAGCCGGACAGGAAAGGAGCTGGCAGGCGTAACTGCTTTCTGAGGAACCGTACAGTTATAAGGGAAGCTCAAAAGCATCCCTGACTCTTACATTAACACCTCCTCGGCCTCAGCTCACTGCCACCTTTAATTTCTAGCGCCAGCAAGTCTGACCAACAGCTCTGCTTACAGGAGAAGCACAATTGGTTTCAGGCACATGGCCCTGAAATCTGGAAAACCCCAAGATTTCCATGTACAGCCAGCACAGAACAGGATAGACGCCAGCGTGGCTTTCTGCATCTTGTGACTGCCTGCCCAACCAGGAAGGAAAGGCACCTTGTGTGGCTCCACTGAGGCCATAGGGCAACTGTGTGTTAGTTGAATCCTCAAAGATATAATGGACAAAAAATAAACCAATAAAAATCATCCGAACAATGATGGTAGGGGCTGGAAAGGGAATTCCTCTTTCTTTATCTTTCAGATGGAAAATCAATGATTGCGTTGAAGTTCCTCAGTACAGCTGCAGGCCCTTCCTCCACTTGTATCTTGCTGCTCCGTGTTGCAACAGGAGAGCTGCTCTGGCCTCTCCTCTCAGCCTGTGCCTCCTGCACGGTGAGCAGCTTTGTGGATGGAGAGACCCACACAGACTTGGGCCCAGGCAGAGAACTGTGCCCTGCAAGGGAAAACCACAGCTAAGACAGAAAAGGAAGCAGCAGCACAGCCATCCCCATTCTGCATATCTCTCAGAATTGCTCATCCGAGGCACTGGAAAAAGAGGAGCTCAAAATAACTGTGTGCTCAGAGGTATGCTCGTGGCAAAGGACACAGCCACAATTAAGAGCAGCTCACTGTATCTTAAGAGGCAAACAAAAAGCCTAGAAAAACTAGGGGCCAGAGATCTCAGAAAGCATCACTGCCACACTTCAATCAAGTTTCACCTGCTTGCAAAACATCTTAAGAGCAGTGATGGTTTTCTCCATGTAAGGCTTGGACACTCTCAGGACCCATCAACAGGGCACCATATTCTAACCTAAGCCCAGAAGCCTGCTGTCTCCTCAACAGTAACAGAATTTTCAAAGGTCTTGGAGAAGCCCTGGATTGGATGAAGCTGTCAGATTTAGATCAAGCTAATGGAGGAAGATGCTCACCTACTCCCTCTCCCATGGCTGGTGTGGATTTGGAGCAGAAAAGGACATCTGTGTAAATAGTACTGTTGAAATATCAACTGGTAGAGCAGTGTTGCACATTGTACAAATCACAGTTGGACATCCATGGACAGCTGATGATAAAAGTAATTGTAGGGGAAGAGCTGGATGAAATATTGTTAAAAACAAATAATCATTTTAGCTGCACGTTTGTAAGCATTTCTTTTCATCCTTCTCAAAACAGTTTCATGGCAGAATAAAGAGGACACGTTCACACAGACATTTCCACAGCCAGACTAGGGAATAATCAAAGAATATCAACCAAAATGTGTTTCCTACCAGTTACATGAATCTTGAAGGTGAGTTTCTAGCCAGCAGCCTCGCAGCTGTACTCCCCTTTGTTGCAGTAATTCATTCCTGGATGTAAATCACATGTAGAAAAGTGTTGCTATGATACTAGATGACCAAGAAAGTCCTATAGCCAAAATGTTTTGCACCAGAGAGGCTGTCAGTTGATCCTCCAAATGCAAGACACACAAAATGAAGCGTTCCTTTATCTCTGGGATTCCAAGCATTTTCTCACCTCTGACTTTCACTTGGAATGTTGCTTTGTCATCTTTTGTTTCACAGCTGTAGCTCCCTTGGTCTTTCAGGGTCACATTTTTGACCATGAGCTTGCGGTGCGTCCCCTGGGAGATGATGGTTGTCCTCTGGTCCTGCTTCACCTCTGTTTCATCTTTCTTCCATACGACAGCTCTGCTTGCAGCTGAGACCTCACACACCAGCTCCAGGTCTTCAGAAGGACTGACTGATATTTCTGGAGTCGTTTTGGACTTGCTGACAAAATTAATGGCTTCATCTGAAGAAAAAAAGAGAAAGTGGTTTACATCCTGACTCAGGCTTATTCAGCACAGCATGAAGATACAGTTAGAACTGACTGTAATGTCTCTGCTCATTACATTTGGGTATTCGAGTTTCACCTCTGGAGGTACTCACATACAAACGTCTGCTTGATTCTCCTGTGTAAGGAAAGAGTAAGTTCTATGCAGACAGTTCTTATTTCTTTTAATCAATTCTGTATTCTACACGTGTTCTTCTGAAGCTAAAATGAAGGCAGCTAAGTAACGTGTTTGCAATACATGAACAAACCTATTCAACACCTTGTCTCTAAGCTAACAAGCAGCGTTTGAAGAGCACATCAGTATTTCATGCCCTTCATTCCATCCAGACAGAACCTGCCTGAGGAGCAAGCTGATGGCTGTCAGCTACAGGCAGACCTAGCTTAGCATTGCATTTCTTAGAGCAACAACTGTTGCTTTCAGTCACTGAATATACCAAGGCCAATTGCTATGCCAGGCACATTTATGGCATCAGTGAACAAATAATGAGTTAAAAATTGTAATAGACAGGAGTCATCTATTCTTGTAAAACTAGGTGACCAAAGAAGAACAGTCCCTCTAGAGTCAAGCTGTTTAGAACTAATAGCATCAATCAATGTCACGTAGATAGATTACTTCCCTGCCCTAAGACCATCTTGTGACCATTTGGTGCTCCTAATTAAGCCCTCTCGATGGCTTTTTTGTCTGAGCCATGTGACATTTTGTGATAGGAGTTACTGCTAGTGTTCCCTTCACCCTACACCAAAGTAGGAGGTATCCATTCTCAGGGAATCATGCAGGCTTCCTCTGGATTTGATGCTCAGAGACAGCCCCAGAACTTTTTAAATCTTAGCTTAGCTCTCATCCAATAATGTTCATCAAACAGTGCAACTTGTCCTTTGGGGATGCCTTTGTTCTGCATCAACCAGTTCCAACGGAGTCTTCTCGGCTTGTTTTAGATCAGTTTTTCAACAGATAAAGAAAGGGGCTTTGAATTACAAAGTGAAATTGCAGAATGCATGATTCTCAACCAAACAGAACGGGAGGTGGGATGCAGGGTGAATACCTGAGCCAACACCACCTGCAAGCAATCCTTCAATATCTTAGGAATCTCTAGCCATCCCAAATCCAGTGTTGGGCTTGATCTATCATCTCTGCTGAGTTTTTAGCTAGCTGATGGTGAGCATCTTGGTGGAGATGGGTGAGCAGTTGGACTAGAGGGTCTTAATCAACCTTAAGGATCCTGTGATCAGAGGAACTTGAATGTGCTGTTAAAGGTCACAAGAGCTGCACTGCAGCATGAGCATACACAGCGAAAGGTTTTCAGTAGAGCTTCGGTTCATAAATGAGGACTGGGTTATGGAAAATAGGCTCAAGAAATAAACCAGAAAACAGATCTTAACGCCAGGTTCTGTGAATGCAGCCAGCTGAATTTCACAGATATTGAATTTCAATGACAATTTCTTGTGTTATTTTACCCTCCAGCTCCACCCTGAACAGGAACAGGTCAGTGACAAGCATTACTCCTCCAGGCTTGACCTGACAGTGCTTTACTTCTACTATGAGCTAATGCCAGGAAGAGCAGGAAAAGAGTTTCATCCACGTGCCTTCTCCTTCCTTAGTAAAACCAGTGTGAAACTGCAGCCACGTCAGGCTGAAGGAGACGTCTCAGATGTCCTGCCTGGATGCAGGAGCTCACGTGTCAGAGGATGTCTGGCACGTCAAGTCTCATGGCAGTGCAGTGCATGACAAACTGCAACAACACTTTCCTGTGGGCTCCTTTGGGCACGAGGCCCAGCGGGTGACACACCTCTGGCTGCAGCTCTTCAGAGCCTCCCAGCAGCCACGTGATGCCCATGGGAGAGACACAGCTGACCCGCACAGCAGATGATTTACCAGCTAGCTCTGATTTACAGCAAGAGAAGATACAAGTGGTGATGCTGAATGGTGAAATACTGCGAGTGTGTGGCATAGGTATAAGATTGGTGAGCCTGAGGATGTTCAAAGTCAGGATGGACAGGGCTCAGAGCACCTGATGGAGCTGCGGTGCCCCTGTTCATTGCAAGGGAGTCCAACTAGCTGACCCTTAAGGGTCTCTTCCCTATCTATGAGATACACAAAAGCTGATTCTGCAGTAACCAAGCTACCAACAGCAGCTGTTTGTCTTACAGCTTGCCAACACAGATTTTAAAATAACAGCATTGATTACTCATTTGATAGTCACATTACAGTGCAAAGCACATGGAAACGTCCATCAGCTAATTCATTTAATTCTTTGGGCAGACCTGCCAGTATGAAATATTATGCTAACATGACAGAGAGAAGAAAAGCAAAATTAAGACTAGCTGACAAGCCGTGGCAGGAAGTTCTGCTCTCCATCAATTTAGTCCCATTATTCAATTCTGTTTGGAGATGTCTCCATGACTCTCTGGAGTTTGTTCTTTGAGAAGAAGCAATTAAGTAAGCTCTCCAATGCCAAAGTGCATACACTACTCTAGGCCTTTCTTGTTTCTCCATGGATCAACAAGGGTGACAAGCCAGCAGAATATGATGAAGAGCCTCATCATGCAAACTCATGCATTTTATCCCCCTCACAGATGCACTGACAACTTACAGCATCATCCATTGAGACGTTGTGAATTTTCAGGGTGTGTTTCTTCCCCACAATGTGCAGTTCATATTTTTCACTGGCCTTGAGCTCCTTCCCATCCTTCATCCACTCCACAGTAGCACCTGTGTCTGAAAGCTCAGCCTGCAGTTTGGCTTCCTCACGCAGCCGAGCGGAGATCTTTTCTACATCTTTGCTCTTATTGGTAAATCTCACTGCAGCACCTGTCAGGAGCAAAGGCCTCGTTAGTTCAATTGATATCAGGCTAACGTGGTCAATGTTTGCTGCAACATCTCTGAAAAAGTATCACCTTCTGTTCCTGCACTCATCATTGTGTCACTGCTGAGCAATTCAAGATATTTCATTTGGTCTTCTTGCCGGATTTACTAAGTAAAAATCAACCAAACATCTCCTTCTACTGATTAAGAATGCTCTAAACATGCTTCTGCAGAGGTTTCCACCCAATGACAAACAGGTCCTCCCATCATGAATGTTTATTTGTTCTATTTTGTCATGCAAAGCTGATTGATAGAGATATTATTGGAATGATTGCTCCCCTACTTCTAAATTATTCCAGTGCAATCAGAAAGGCTGTCTGAACCTGGAGCTGAAAGTACTGCTCTATGGTGATGCAGTGGTAAACCTGGTGACTGAATGCACTGGCCAAGAGCTGTGAACTGCAGACATTCATCAGCTGGCATGAAGCAATCTGGTTCAGATACCAAGCAGCTGGGTAGACTGGCTTACCCTACACTCAGTGCTATCATGTTTAGGTCATTACCAGGACTCACATCAGTCCATGGGATGCAATTTCAGGTATTTGGTACAGGCAGTGAATGCCTGCAGCCCCAGTTCTAATCATCAGATCACAGCAACTATGCCTTGACTGTAAGGAGAAGGATCAAAGCAAATACCTCTCACTTTCATCTTGGTGCTGACATCAACATTTTCGGCAACAGATTTCACTTCTGCTCCACCATCATTCTTGGTGATGTTCTTTATGATTAGGCTGTGAGTAGTTTGGGTTCTCTTGATGATGCAGGTCTCGCTTTCCTGTAAGACTTTACCACTGAGGTACCAAGTGCTGCAACACATTGTTGTAAGATCAGTAGTAAACATGGCATCCCCTCCAGGTACAGCTTCACCAGCTGTTAGGGGGGATTTCACAGCCAGGACTGGTTCTGAGGAAGAACAACATGGATGTCTTAATGCTCTTTAGATGCAAGTCTGGTATCTCATTTAGAGATGGAAGATTAAATCATAGGTACATTTCTACTTCTCCCTTTGCATGAGTGCTGGAAGAAGCACTTCTATGCTTAAGATCTGTTACAGAAAGTTCTGCCTCTTGCACATGTGAGATATAAAAAGATAAGGATATTCATGTCTCTCTCACAGAAACAGAACTTGTATCACTTCAGTGGTAGCTGGAGGTTGACAGGGGAACTAGTAATAAAGGAAAGCCTTTGGTGTGTTAATGCACTACTATCCTTAAAGTCAAATGAAACATCTTTAGGGAACCAACACAGCTGCTCAGCTCACACTGACCCATTTCCATTGGGGTTTTTGTGCTTACCAAGGTGCACGCTCCCTGGGAATTCCAGAGACGGGCTCTGTCCATGAGCATTGACTGCAGACACTCGGAACTGATCATCAGCCTCTTCAGACAGATTGCTCACCGTGAACTCTGGGACGGGGACATGAGACTCGTGGCACCTCACCCACGTGAAGCCAGTTAGTTTATTGCCTTCCACAATGTAGCCATCGATTGGAATGGGGCGTTGCATCTTCGGAGGGGACCATGCCAGCGTCACTGAGGTTTCTGTTTTATTTTT
This sequence comes from Coturnix japonica, assembly GCF_054131305.1. NCBI lineage: Eukaryota > Metazoa > Chordata > Aves > Galliformes > Phasianidae > Coturnix > Coturnix japonica. The sequence continues at coordinate 3,817,876 of NC_140699.1, forward strand.
CACCACGGGGTCAGCTGGGGGCTGGGTGGGAGGTTTTCTGGGAGCTGAACAGAAATAAATACAGAAATATTAGCATAAGGTCATGTAGGCTGGAAAAGACCTTCAAGATCAGCAGACTCAACTTTCAGCATGACCTACTGAGTCCCACCATTAACTACTGTGCTACCTGAGGACATACATGACAAGCTTATTCCTGCAGGTATTTGCATAGTAAATATATTCACCCTCTGGTTGCTTTGGAACATTTTAGAGGTTAAAATCCCATCAGACTTTTTCACTGTGTGCAGCCACTGATACAGGCAGGAGGCTGGGAATTACCTGATGGGCTCTAGTTACAGACTACTGACACAGTAAAGGATTGATTTCATTTCATTTTGGCCATCAAAAAGTTTGGAGTCTGGTTTAAGTCATCCATCTAGACTCCAATTATAATCATATGGAGAACAGCGCATTTAGGAGAACTCATCTCATCTTAATAAACCTGAATGAAATCACAGAATCATAGGATCATGGGAGGGCTTGGGTTGGAAGAAACCTTCAAGATCATCCAGTTCTAAACACCCTGCCATGGGCTGGCTGCCCACTAACCAGCTCAGGCTGCCCATCACCCATCCAACCTCGCCTTCAACACCAAGGACAGGCATCCACAGCTTCTCTGGGCAGCCTGAAATGGAAGCAATGAGCCACATGTTGAAGATACTCAAACATTCATGACTGTAGAGAGAGCCAAATACTCCATACATATTGCCTGCCTGGTCAATGGTATTAAAATGCCAACAACAGACTCATCGAGCTCATGGAAAATGGTGTGAACATGGCGTACAGTATTCTTCCAGCAGCGAGTTAGATCTGCAAAGTGTAAAAATAGGAAATCTCAATGCAATGCAATTTTCCCTCATAACATAAATAGACACATAACTGTTTTGGGGTGCACTGTTACCAGCCTGTCAGTTGCTGTTGGTCAGTGCTAGATGCCAAAGGTCCCACTAACATAGCATGAAGCTGAAAGCTAGACGCTGGAATCAGATCTCCTGACCTTACCATCAGAAATTGAGATGTCATATTTTGCTCAGAGGTGCCTGCTTGTAGGAGGGACAGCTTCCGAGCTTTTTCTGCTCCAGGAACCAGCTCCAGCTTCAGGATTTAAACAGCAGTCAGAAATTAAACTGAGCTTTGTCACCTCCATCAAACAGAAGGAGTGGTTGGGTGGTACAGCTTTCCAAATCACTTAGAAACTGTCACAACAATCAGATGCCTACCTTTTCTTTTTTAACTTGTTAATACATAGAGCTTAATAGCATCAGAATGCCCCAAGCACTTCAGATAACATGACAGCTATAAACCCTTCTTTAAGGATTCCTTTGTTTAACCACTGAGTAACTGTAATTCAGTGGTGCTGGTGGGAGAAGGGAAGTCCTAATCTTCCCAGATGGTGAATAGAGCTGATGTTCACATGCAGACTGGTGCTGCAGCACAGCCAGAAACCACTCATTTGGGAAACACAGCACCAAGAAAATAATGGGAATAGCTTCATAAAATCAGGCAGCTTCACCCAAATTTCATGTCAGGTCCATTATTCTTCCTATTTTCAGGAAGAAAGGTTTTCCCTTTTTCTTGTAGTTTTATTTTCTTTTCCTTTCATGCAAGCAGCTTTGTAGCTTAAAAAATTGTTTTCTAATCACCTCCTGGTGTGGACAAATCACACAGGTTTGACTCCATGTTTTACATAATTAGCATTTTATATTTGTTCCAGTATGGAACTGTACAGCCATAGAATGGCCTGGGTTGAAAAGGATCTCAAAGATCATCCAGTTCCAACCCCCTGCTATGTGCAGGGTCGCCAACCACCAGACCAGGCTGCCCAGAGCCACAATCCAGCCTTTCCTCATAGGAGAGCTGCTCCAACCCTCTGATCATCACAGTGGCCCCTCCTCTGGACCCACCCCAACAGCACCACAACCTTATTGTCCACAGAAAGCATATAACCCTCATTCAATTGCCCTTCCACTCAGCTTAGAGCACTACTAAAACCAGCATCTTCACCTTAGCTCATCACACTGCTGCAGTTCCTTTTACAAGGATTTCACTGGCAAAAATTAAATCAAAGCCATCACAAGGGATTTAGCACAGTTACGTGTTACTGGCTACGAGAGCTGTCAGCACAGTCACCTGTCAGGCTTTGCTGCTGTTCTCTTTATGTAGAGGCACAACAAGGTTCAGACACCTCACAGTGCAATTCTCACTTGGACTGTAAAGAAAAAGGAGGCTTGAAAAGCAGCGTGTGGAAAACAAAGAAACAAGAATTAGAACAACAGTGGGGCCATGGCACTTGTAGGAATTGTTCTGCCTTTAACAGCAGAGCTTTTCAAAAAGTATGAGGGCATTCCAAACCAGACCAGTTTGGACAGATTAACAATTGCAAGTAGTGGGTTCCAAAATTCCAGACATCAAATCAAAGATAGAAAAACTCTTCACATTTTCATCTCTCAATTTTTCGTACATTGTGCATTACAGTGCAAACAAGTCTTCACATACAACTTGGAAGCTAAAGACAAGTCTGACAAAACAGACTGCACAAAAATGATGGATAATTAACAGAGCAAATTGCTCTTTCAAAAACAGAGTTTATGTCTTCTGGTCATAACACTTCAGAAGCCTCAGAGGCTTCTTCTCCTTTGTATATTTTCATTAATCTTAGATTTTGTTTTCATTCAATGTGACCTCACTAAACAAATATTGTCTAAGACCATGAGTATCACATAAATGTGCAGATCTCAAGCTGCTCACTTATCTAGTACCCTTGGCATGATGCTTTATTTTCCTCAGCTGATCATCTAGATTGTGCCTGTTGATTGTGCAACAACAGCCTGTTGGTCTCGATTACCTGTGAGAGGCTCTAACTTTGGCCAGGAAAAATCATTTGAGGACAAGTAATTCTCTTGGAATCAGTAAGGCAGTCTTCCCATTCTTTCTTACCAGCACCCATCTTACATGTTAATAAAGGATTCTGGAAATCAGTTTGAAGATCAAGAAACAATTCAGTTCAAGCATATGCAATCACAGGATTTGTACGTCACCTGCAAAAGTCATTTTATTCTATCCACAATCTCATCCTACATGCAGTTCCTTAGAGGGTTCCTTAGGCACACCAACCCCATGCTCCTATTACAGACCCTTTGTCATGGTTTAATAATTTTGTATTTTTTGCTATCAGTATTCCACATCATAACATCATATAAAGCATGAATAATTTTACTGAATCTGCAACTTACAGAAGAAGACTACATCTCCCAGGGAACAACACGATAGGTCACGGGACCTGGACTCTATATTAACTCTGTCGCAGAACAGACTGACGTTTTTCGAGTTCTGGCGTTCAGGGGAGTGTGTGGGAGCCTTCAGCCGTTCGCCTAGATTCACAGTAGGCCTCTCGGTTACGGGACTCATTCTCTCTCCTATTTTGCTTGATTCGTTAGCTCAATTTTCAATTATATTGTATTATATTGTGTTATCCTGTATTTCGATATAGTATTTAGTAAATAAGTGTGCCTCCTTAGATCGTTGCCGCTGTTTTCTTTTCCTAATTAACTTTTTCCTTTTGGCCTAGGGCCCCTCCGGGGCCTGCGGCCCCTGTCACGGATGCAGGTGGATTTTAGTTCAAACCGTGACAGATTTTGGTGGAGAATGCGGGCAATTTGAGTTGCTGTTTTTCTGTGTTTTCTTCTGTTGCTCTTTTAGCTTTTAACAGAGCTACGAGTTTTTTTCCCTGTTAAGGAGCTATCTCGTGTTTGCGGTTCTGCACCTGCGAGCTTGACCTTGAAAGTCCAGGCGGACTGCCAATACTCCGGTATATTTTATAAACACTGCTGAGCTTTGTTTTCTTTTACTTTTTTCTCTCTATTGGAGGAAAAAAAAAATGTTTTCTCTACTAAATTTGTTTTACCAGGGACTGTGTGCCATTGGTTCCTTTTTTGAGACGCTCCGAACATATTGGGCCATGTTTAAGCTAGCCACTTTTTCTTATGGAGCTATACAATTGTATAATGGATTGAAAGCATGGTTAGCAATGCTCACTTCGTATCTGCATACAGCTCCAGAGGGAGCAACTAATGCAACTAATTATACAGAAATGGTGATTTTTAAGCGTGCTCCTCTTTCTTTCTATGAATCCTTTATGCAGTTTTTGAATGATCAGTGGGCCACACTCTTAATCTCCCTGATCTTACTGTTGATTATTGTAATAATCTCACTCAGTATCTGGATTTATAACATCCGGAGGAAGTCTTCCCTAGAACCAGAGAATACTGAGTGGCAGGGAATTGAAGAGATTCTCAAAGGACAGACATCTTCAGTGTTATGGAGCTTCACTCCTGAACACTTGAAGAATCCTGAGAGTTTGATTGCATATTTGAGGCAGGAATGTTGTGGCTCAGGCAGATCTCAGGAGGCACAAATGATTTTGGGCCTAGCTAATGCTTATCGGGCCTTAGTCAATACCATTACTGAGAGGGAAGTTTTTGAAGCTGAGAGAGAGAGTCTCAGGGCCGAGAAGGAGAGTCTTAGAGCTGAGGCAGAAAAACTTTGGACTGAGAAGGTAGAGAGAGAAAAAGCTTTTGAAGCTGAGAGAAAAGATCTCTTGTACCAACGAGACTCAATCTGGTACGAGAAAGAGAGTCTTAGAGCTGACGCAGAAAAACTTTGGGATGAGAAAAGCTCCCTGCAATCCCAACTCAACACTCTCCAGTCCGAGCACAGTGCCCTCCGGACCGAGCACAACACTCTTCAGTCCGAGCATAATGCCCTCCAGTCCGAGCATAACGCTTTTCAGACCGAGCACAATGCCCTCCAGACCAAGCTCAACACTCTCCAGACTGAGCACACTGCCCTCCAGGCCGAGCATAACGTCCTCCGGTTCGGGTACAACACTCTCCAGTCCAACTACAACAGCCTCCAGACTGAGCTTGGTGCTGTCCAGTTTGAGCGGAACGCTCTCCGAGACCAGCTATGTGCCCTCCAGGGTGAGTTGAATGTATTTAACCAACTACCAGGGGCACATGTAGTCCAATTTGGCCAGCCATTGGGGGCACATGTAGTCCAATCTGACCAGCCACCGGGGGCACAGGTAGTCCAATTGGACCAACCATCTGGAACACCAGATACAATGTTGGTTGCCCCTGTAAGAGGGCGAAAGACAAAACATGTTTCAACTCAGTTAGAGAAAATGTAGAAGGAGTTAGAAGAGCGGAGGGAGTTAGGAGAGCAGGACTCAGGAGACTCAGGGGAGCAGGGGGAGTCAGAAGACCAGAAGAAGTTGGAGGAGCAGAGGATGTTAGAGGGGTATAAGAAGATGATAGAGGAGCAGAAGATGATAGAGGAGCAGAAGATGATAGAGGAGCAGAAGAAGTTAGAGGAGCAGAGAAAGTTAGGAGAGAGGAAAAAGAAGGAGGGTTACCTGGAGAAAATAACACAAGCATCAGGGTCAGGGTCAGAGTCAGAAGAGGAGCCAAAAGCTACTTTTTCTTTACGAGAATTTCTCAAGTCCAAACTTGTAGATGGGGCAGCCTCATCAACACAGTTGCCACCATCAACACCTGGGACTCTTGATAGAGCAAAAGGTGAGCAAAGTATTACGACCATTATTGATCGATCTTTTAAACTGAGTGAAATTCGAGATCTAAGAAAGGATTACACACGTCAGCCAAAAGAAAATATGGTCACTTGGTTACTTCGCTGCTGAGACAATGGTGCCAACAGTGCATGGCTCGATGGCAGTGAAGCTCGCCAACTGGGTAGCATTTCCAGGGACCCACGTGTGGACACGATTTGGCACATGCCAAAATCGGTCCTACACCCTCTGGAAGCGGATGTTGATAGCGGTAAGAGATAGATTCCCCTTTAAAAGGGACTTGGAGCCTGAGAGAAAGAAATGGACTGATATTGAGAAAGGTATCCAATTTTTGAGAGAAAATGCTCTGGTGGAAATGCTATACAGCCGCGAGTTCAATCGTAACGATCCAGACCAATTACATGATCCTGAAGCAGTCCACGTTCCACGACAAATGTGGCGTGACTTTACAAAAGCAGCTCCAGAAAAGCATGCCAGTGCACTTGCATTAGTATATGGCAAAGGGGACAGGAAACCCTTTGTGAATGAACTAATTGGCAGACTTCAGGAACTTGAATTATTTATAAGCGCCACAGAAGTTAATCTGTATACTTCAGCCATTGTCAAAATTGTGGAAAGGTTAAACGAAGTGGAGGGAACACAAAATGATATTATTGACAAATTGGCTAATGTGCCTGATGTAGATGAATCCACGGTGGTACAAGATGATGGAAACCAGGATTTCCACAATCGCCTATTGAGGAAGCTAAACAACATGAGTTCCTCTCGACCTGTATCATCGAAAATCTCAACCATTAAAAAGAGACGTCCTCGTATTCAAGCAAATGACGATGATAAGTCACCTCGAATCAACAATGAGACTACACGTCTTGCCTTGTTGCTTTTCCTCTGTAGTCATGGGGAGGACATGAAGAAGTGGTGTAATTCATCCACTTCTGCACTTCAGGCACGAGTGAAAGAATTACAAGGTGAAACAACTACCAAGGTGAACTCTTCCAAGAAGGGGAGAGTTCCAGTTGCTGCAAGTCAACGAGGTAAACAATAGAGGGGCCCTGCCCCCAGCCAGGGGGGGGAAAGGGACAACAGAGTATACTGGACTGTGTGGATTAAGTGGCCTGGCACATCTCAACCACAGAAATATAAAGCCTTGGTGGACACTGGTGCACAATGCACCCTAATGCCCTCAAGTCACCAAGGGACACAACCAATATATATCCATGGAGTGACTGGGGGTTCCCAAGAATTGACTATGTTGGAGGCCGAAATAAGCCTCACTGGTAAAAACTGGCGAAGGCACCCTATTGTGACTGGTCCAGAGGCTCCATGTATACTGGGAATCGATTACCTTAGGATGGGATATTTCAAGGATCCCAAGGGGTATCGATGGGCCTTTGGGATAGCTGCTGTAAACACAAATGGTGTTAAGCAGCTGTCAACTTTACCTGGTCTGTCAGATGATCCTTCTGCTGTGGGGTTGCTCCAGGTAAAAGACCAAGAGGTACCAATTGCCACCAAAGTGGTTCACAGACGGCAGTACCGCACCAATAGGGACTCATTGCTCCCCATTCAAAAGCTAATTCGCCAATTAGAAAATCAGGGAGTGATTAGCAAAACGCACTCGCCTTTTAACAGCCCCATATGGCCAGTGCGTAAAACCAGTGGGGAATGGAGGCTGACGGTAGATTACCGTGGCCTGAATGAAGTCACACCTCCATTAAGTGCTGCTGTACCAGACATGCTATAACTCCAGTATGAATTGGAGTCAAAAGAAGCTAGGTGGTATGCCACCATTGATATTGCTAATGCCTTCTTTTCCATCCCATTGGCTGCAAAATGTAGGCCACAGTTTGCTTTTACCTGGAGAGGTATTCAGTATACCTGGAACCGTTTACCCCAGGGGTGGAAGCACAGCCCAACAATTTGCCATGGATTGATCCAAGCTGTTTTGGAACAGGGTAATGCTCCTGAGCACTTGCAGTATATTGATGACATTGTGGTGTGGGGCCGTACAGCAGCAGAGGTTTCCAAGAAAGGGAAACAGATAATCCAAATTCTTTTGAAAGCTGGTTTTGCCATTAAGCGCAGCAAGGTGAAGGGGCCTGCCCAGGAAATCCAGTTCTTAGGCATAAAATGGCAAGATGGACGTCGTCACATCCCAGCAGATGTGATTGACAAAATCACTGCTATGTCTCCGCCCACCAACAAAACAGAGACCCAATCTTTTCTGGGAGTAGTGGGCTTTTGGAGAATGCATGTCCCAAACTACAGCCACATAGTGAGCCCTCTCTATCAGGTAACACAGAAGAAGAACAATTTCTCATGGGGTCCTGAGCAGCAGCAGGCTTTTGAGCAGAGAAAACAAGAGATAGCCCGTGCCGTGGCCTTGGGGCCAGTACGGACGGGACAGGATGTGAAGAACATCCTCTACACTGCTGCTGGAGAGAAAGGTCCCACCTGGAGTTTGTGGCAAAGAGCCTCAGGAGAGACCCGAGGCCGACCCCTAGGATTTTGGAGTCGAGCATATAAAGGGTCTGAGGAGCGCTACACTCCAACTGAGAAGGAGATCTTAGCCGTGTATGAGGGGGTTTGGGCTGCTTCTGAAGTAGTTGGGACAGAGGTTCAGCTTCTTCTAGCACCTCGCTTGCCAGTAATAAACTGGATGTTTAAAGGACAGGTTCCCTCCACCCATCATGCTACTGATGCCACTTGGAGTAAGTGGATTTCATTAATTACTCAACGAGCTCGAATGGGAAAACTCAGCCGTCCTGGAATTCTAGAAGTGATCATGGACTGGCCTGAGAGTAAAAAAATTGAAATACCACCTACAGAAGAGGTATCACGTGCTAAAGAGGCACCACCATACAATGAGCTACCAGAAAACGAACAGAAATTTGCCCTATTCACAGACGGATCATGTCGTATTGTAGGGAAGCATCGCAGATGGAAAGCTGCTGTATGGAGCCCCACACGACAAGTTGCAGAGGCCACTGAAGGTAAAGGAGAATCAAGTCAATTCGCAGAGGTAAAGGCTGTTCAGCTGGCTTTAGATGTGGCTGAACGGGAGAGGTGGCCAATGCTTCATCTTTATACTGATTCATGGATGGTGGCAAATGCCTTATGGGGGTGGTTGCAACAGTGGGAGGATGATAATTGGCAACGAAAGGGTAAACCTGTTTGGGCTGCTGAACTGTGGAAAGACATTGCTGCCCGAATAAGGAACATTGTTGTAAAGGTGCGCCATGTAGATGCTCATGTGCCTAAAAGTAAGGCTACTGAAGAACATAAAAATAACCATCAGGTTGATCGAGCTGCCAAAATTGAGGTGGCTCAAATAGACTTGGACTGGCAGAACAAGGGTGAATTATTCCTAGCTCGGTGGGCCCATGAGACTTCAGGTCATCAAGGAAGGGATGCAACATATAAGTGGGCCAGAGACCGAGGGGTGGACTTAAGTATGGATGCTATTGCTCAATTTATTCATGATTGTGAAACATGCGCCATAATTAAACAAGCCAAGAGGATGAAACCTCTTTGGGGGGAAGGGCGATGGCAAAAGTATAAATATGGAGAGGCATGGCAGGTTGATTATATCACCTTGCCACGATCTCGCAATGGTAAGCGTTATGTACTCACCATGGTGGAGGCAACCACTGGGTGGCTCGAAACATACGCAGTACTCCATGCTACCGCCCGAAACACCATATTAGGGTTGGAAAAGCAAATCTTGTGGCGGCATGGCACTCCAGAAAGAATTGAATCAGATAATGGGACCCATTTTAAAAATTCTCTTGTAACCACTTGGGCCAAAAATCATGGCATTGAGTGGATTTACCATATTCCCTATCATGCACCAGCTTCTGGTAAGATTGAACGATTCAATGGGTTGTTGAAAACTATGTTGAAAGCAATGGGTGGCGGAACATATAAAAACTGGGAGAACCATTTAGCAGAAGCCACCTGGTTGGTCAACACTCGAGGATCTAGTAATCGTAATGGTCCTAACCAATCCAGCTCCCTACGTACTGTGGAGGGAGATAAGGTTCCTGTAATACACATAAAGAGTGTGTTGGGAAAAACAGTTTGGGTCCTTCCAGCGTCTGGAAAGGGCAAACCTCTCCGGGGTACTGTCTTTGCCCAGGGACCTGGGTGCACGTGGTGGGTGATGGACAAAAATGGGAATGTCCAATGTGTACCACAAGGGAATTTGATGTTGGGGGAGTGCAGCCCATGATTTTCCTGTAAATATATAGGTAGAGTCTCAGAAAATATTTCAATTAGGTACAGAATAGCTCAATTAGGTATAGGACTTAAGATAGAGTGGATTAATGTTAAGGAAACACTTTTTCTCTATATACCTTAATTAGGCATTCTGTAAGCAAGTTTTCCATCTGGACTCTATATCCTGCACTGGCCATGCATGTGTAGAGCACACATGGAAAGAAGTATAAGTCAAAAGGGAATCTGCTGTGGTGGCTGGGAAAGGATGAGTGTACCTTGATGTGGGGGACGCCCTACTAGCGCTACCTTTCCCCTCTACCGCTGACATGTTTTCCTTTTTCTGGCAGTTTTGCCATTTTCTCAAAATTAATAAATAGTAGGTTAGGTTATAGAGTTTTGTTCTCAACTTAGGGATTTGTATGGAATAAATATAAATTGTTGAGAAAAAAAAAGTTGCTGATTATTCACAATTATACATATGAGTGTGTATGTATGTATAAACATAATGTAATGATGTAGAATAAGGGGTGGAATGTCATGGTTTAATAATTTTGTAATTTTGCTATCAGTATTCCACATCATAACATCATATTAAGCATGAATAATTTTACTGAATCTGCAACTTACAGAAGAAGACTACATCTCCCAGGGAACAACACGATAGGTCACGGGACCTGGACTCTATATTAACTCTGTCGCAGAACAGACTGAGGTCTTTCGAGTTCTGGCGTTCAGGGCAGTGTGTGGGAGCCTTCAGCCGTTCGCCTAGATTCACAGTAGGCCTCTCGGTTACGGGACTCATTCTCTCTCCTATTTTGCTTGATTTGTTAGCTCAATTTTCAATTATATTGTATTATATTGTGTTATCCGGTATTTCGATATAGTATTTAGTAAATAAGTGTGCCTCCTTAGATCGTTGCCGCTGTTTTCTTTTCCTAATTAACTTTTTCCTTTCGGCCTAGGGCCCCTCCGGGGCCCACGGCCCCTGTCACGGACGCAGGTGGATTTTTAGTTCAAACCGTGACAACTACTTTCATACATCTTGTCTGTGTTAGTTGACTGCAGTTCCAACCAGCTGGACATACAGGGTCTGGCAAATGACACCTGGAAGGAGGTACAGGCAGGAGGCCCAGCACCCTGCAACCTCCAGGTGAGGGAGAGCAGCCAAGGATTCCTTTGGGACCTGCAGGTTCACTGTGTGCAGCATTACATGCAGGAGCATCTGAGTATAGAGATGATGGCAGAGGTACAGAGCTAAGCATCACAGAGAGGGAGAGTTGCTCATTGTTGGAAGTAACCGCGGGAGATGAGTCTCATGCTATCATGATCAACAGGTCTCGTTTATTAGGTGTAACAGCATCTCATTTATACAGTCAGTAATAAGCTCATGCATATTGCAAAAGTAAAGCTCAGGATTGGTGGGTTACATATTACTTCATCTGACCTTTGTGGTTAGCCTTATAGTTACTTTTTCTATGTCTATACATTGCTACACATCTTGTTTTTCCCTTAGGCCGTCCTTGCCTCTAGATACATATTCTGTCTTTAGATACATATCCTGTCTTTCACATCCTGATTTCTCCTCAGCTGCTGCCTTCAGTCACCTACCTTCTCTTACAATTTAACTAACGGAGTTTCATCATGTCCTTTCTCACAAAGCCATTCTGCATAAACACTCTCCACAGCTCATCTTGTTTCCCATGGTGAGACAGGAACTAGGAGCCACGAGGAAAATGTGGCCGCATTCTGCTTTCCTCTTCTGTCCCACGCCAGCCCCGTCAGAGGGGAGGAACAGCCACGCTTCCACTGAGACGTTCCTCTTCATGCACAAATGAGCGTGCACGGAGCTGTGGACAGTGCTGGGGCTGCAAACACGTGGGTGTGCACAGGTGTGTCCATGCACTGCAGAGATTTGTGCACGCATGTGGGAGGGTGTGCAAGGACGAGGTGGTACGTGTGTGTGTGTGTGTGTGTGTGCAGGGATGGGGTGGTACGTGTGTGTGTGTGTGTGTGCAGGGATGGGGTGGTACATGTGTGTGTGTGTGTGTGTGTGTGTGTGTGTGTGCAGGGATGGGGTGGTACGTGTGTGTGTGTGTGTGTGTGTGTGTGTGTGCAGGGATGGGGTGGTGTGTGTGTGTGTGTGTGTGTGTGCAGGGATGGGGTGGTATGTGTGTGTGTGTGTGTGTGTGTGTGCAGGGATTGGGTGGTGTGTGTGTGTGTGTGTGTGTGTGTGTGCAGGGATGGGGTGGTACGTGTGTGTGTGTGTGTGTGTGTGTGCAGGGATGGGGTGGTGTGTGTGTGTGTGTGTGTGTGCAGGGATGGGGTGGTACGTGTGTGTGTGTGTGTGTGTGTGAGTGTGCAGGGATGGGGTGGTACGTGTGTGTGTGTGTGTGTGTGTGCAGGGATGGGGTGGTACATGTGTGTGTGTATGTGTGTGTGTGTGCAGGGATGGGGTGGTACGTGTGTGTGTGTGTGTGTGCAGGGATGGGGTGGTACGTGTGTGTGTGTGTGTGTGTGCAAGGATGGGGTGGTGTGTGTGTGTGTGTGTGTGCAGGGATGGGGTGGTACGTGTGTGTGTGTGTGTGTGTGCAGGGATGGGGTGGTACGTGTGTGTGTGTGTGTGTGTGTGTGTGCAGGGATGGGGTGGTGTGTGTGTGTGTGTGTGTGTGTGTGTGTGCAGGGATGGGGTGGTACATGTGTGTGTGTGTGTGTGTGTGTGCAGGGATGGGGTGGTACGTGTGTGTGTGTGTGTGTGTGTGCAAGGATGGGGTGGTGTGTGTGTGTGTGTGTGTGTGCAGGGATGGGGTGGTACGTGTGTGTGTGTGTGTGTGTGCAGGGATGGGGTGGTACGTGTGTGTGTGTGTGTGTGTGTGAGTGTGCAGGGATGGGGTGGTACGTGTGTGTGTGTGTGTGTGTGCAGGGATGGGGTGGTACATGTGTGTGTGTATGTGTGTGTGTGTGCAGGGATGGGGTGGTACGTGTGTGTGTGTGTGTGTGCAGGGATGGGGTGGTACGTGTGTGTGTGTGTGTGTGTGCAAGGATGGGGTGGTGTGTGTGTGTGTGTGTGTGCAGGGATGGGGTGGTACGTGTGTGTGTGTGTGTGTGTGCAGGGATGGGGTGGTATGTGTGTGTGTGTGTGTGTGTGCAGGGATGGGGTGGTATGTGTGTGTGTGTGTGTGTGTGTGCAGGGATGGGGTGGTGTGTGTGTGTGTGTGTGTGTGTGTGTGTGTGTGTGCAGGGATGGGGTGGTACGTGTGTGTGTGTGTGTGTGTGTGTGCAGGGATGGGGTGGTGTGTGTGTGTGTGTGTGTGTGTGCAGGGATGGGGTGGTACGTGTGTGTGTGTGTGTGTGTGTGTGTGCAGGGATGGGGTGGTACGTGTGTGTGTGTGTGTGTGTGCAGGGATGGGGTGGTACGTGTGTGTGTGTGTGTGTGTGTGCAAGGATGGGGTGGTCCGTGTGTGTGTGTGTGTGTGCAGGGATGGGGTGGTACGTGTGTGTGTGTGTGTGTGTGTGTGTGTGTGTGCAGGGATGGGGTGGTACATGTGAGTGTGTGTGTGTGTGTGTGTGCAGGGATGGGGTGGTACGTGTGTGTGTGTGTGTGTGTGCAAGGATGGGGTGGTGTGTGTGTGTGTGTGTGTGTGCAGGGATGGGGTGGTACGCGCGTGTGTGTGTGTGCAAGGATGGGGTGGTACGTGTATGTGTGTGTGTGTGTGTGTATGCAGGGATAGGGTGGTACATGTGTCTGTGTGTGTGTGTGTGCAGGGATGGGGTGGTACGTGTGTGTGTGTGTGTGTGTGTGCAAGGATGGGGTGGTACGTGTGTGTGTGTGTGTGTGTGTGTGTGTGCAGGGATGGGGTGATACGTGTGTGTGTGTGTGCAGGGATGGGGTGGTACGTGTGTGTGTGTGTGTGTGTGTGTGCAAGGATGGGGTGGTCCGTGTGTGTGTGTGTGTGTGTGCAGGGATGGGGTGGTACGTGTGTGTGTGTGTGTGTGTGTGTGTGTGCAGGGATGGGGTGGTACATGTGAGTGTGTGTGTGTGTGTGTGTGCAGGGATGGGGTGGTACGTGTGTGTGTGTGTGTGTGTGCAAGGATGGGGTGGTGTGTGTGTGTGTGTGTGTGTGCAGGGATGGGGTGGTACGCGCGTGTGTGTGTGTGCAAGGATGGGGTGGTACGTGTATGTGTGTGTGTGTGTGTGTATGCAGGGATAGGGTGGTACATGTGTCTGTGTGTGTGTGTGTGCAGGGATGGGGTGGTACGTGTGTGTGTGTGTGTGTGTGTGCAAGGATGGGGTGGTACGTGTGTGTGTGTGTGTGTGTGTGTGTGTGCAGGGATGGGGTGATACGTGTGTGTGTGTGTGCAGGGATGGGGTGGTACGTGTGTGTGTGTGTGTGTGTGCAAGGATGGGGTGGTACGTGTGTGTGTGTGTGTGTGTGTGTGCAGGGATGGGGTGATACGTGTGTGTGTGTGTGCAGGGATGGGGTGGTACGAGTGTGTGTGTGTGTGTGTGTGTGTGTGTGCAGGTATGGGGTGGAACGTGTGTGTGTGTGTGTGTGTGTGTGTGCAGGGATGGGGTGGTACGTGTGTGTGTGTGTGTGTGTGTGTGTGTGTGTGTGTGTGCAGGGATGGGGTGGTACGTGTGTGTATGTGTGTGTGTGTGTGTGCAGGGATGGGGTGGTACGTGTGTGTGTGTGTGTGTGTGTGTGTGTGCAGGGATGGGGTGGTACGTGTGTGTGTGTGTGTGTGTGTGTGTGTGCAGGGATGGGGTGGTACGTGTGTGTGTGTGTGTGTGTGTGTGTGTGCAGGGATGGGGTGGTACGTGTGTGTGTGTGTGTGTGTGTGTGTGTGCAGGGATGGGGTGGTACGTGTGTGTGTGTGTGTGTGCAGGGATGGGGTGGTACGTGTGTGTGTGTGTGTGTGTGTGTGTGTGTGTGCAGGGATGGGGTGGTACATGTGTGTGTGTGTGTGTGTGTGTGTGTGTGCAGGGATGGGGTGGTGGCCATTTGCACGAGCACAGAGGTGTGCAAAGCGGTGGGCGATTGCTCCGTTGAAGCAAGAAGCAAGCGTGACAGTGCTCCAGTTGTAAGGAAGTGCATTGCTGGAACAGGGCAGAGCTGAGCCTGCAACTGCAGCCTCCTTTGCACAGCCCAGCTCTCAGAGGGTGAGACAGTTGTGCTTCCTGAGCAGCTCAGGGACGTTGTGGACAGAAGCAGCCGAGTCCAAAGTTCCTGGTGTGAAGTGCTCCGAACATCGGGCTCTCTGGGCGAGCTCCCGGCTGACAGCACTGCTCCCCTCTGCCCTCGCCCGGGCCTGCTGGGAGCTGCAGGGCCTGCTGGGAGCTGCAGGCCCCGCAGGAACTACCACTCCCAGGATGCTGTGCGGCAGCACCGGGCGCCGCCATGACAGTGCTGTGTGCAGTGCTGTGCAGGGCTGGGCCTGTGGGCTCAGGGCACCGGGTGCTCATTCCCTGAGCCTGCCAGGAGGTAAGGCACCGTGAGGGTGGTTTGGGGGAGACCAAAAGACGTAGAGAGGACGTAGGTGGGACATGGAGGTGAGATAGATGGGGCATGAACTGGATCTAGAGAGAGGGGTGAGAAGGCAAGGTGGATATCCGACAGGTGGGGACAGGGGCCTGTACAGGTCAAGGGCCAAGTCCAGCTCTGCAAGCACAGCAACATGTCGGGGACGCCGGGCTGCGGCTGGGGATGGAGCAGAGCAAGATGGAGAAAGGGGGGAACATTCAGGGAGCGAAGAAATCTCCAAGTGGGGCTTTCTCCATAGCTCAGCCTGCAGCGCAGCCACACGACCTAGGCAGGCCTCAGACTGGGATCCTGCTGCTGGGTGCTGCAGGGTGCAGCCTGGCTCAGTCCTCTCTGCACCTGGGGACTGATGGCTGTGTCTGGGATGGCAGTGAGCCTCCTCCACTCCAAGCTGAGCCACTCAGCTCTCCCAGAATTCCCGTCCATCCCCCTTTCTCATCCCTCCATTCCCACGCAGAACTGACTGAGGAGGGGAGGGATGGGTCCAATGGTGGTGGCCAATCTGGGACACTGCCCTTTCTGCTGCCCTTTCACATTGCCCTGAAGGTGGGCCCGGGGGCCTGGGGAGCTGGGCTTTGTAACTGAAGGAACGGCCGCAGGCAGGCAGAAATATGGCAAAGACAATTAATCATTGAACGTAGCAAACAGTCAAGAAATGACAGTATTCCCAACCATTTCCCACCCTAACAATCCTTTCTGATCCCACCCCCTCAAATTCCCACCCCCAGTCGACTTCCCTCCCTGTGCAAAAAAACCTCCCAGCCCCCTGTTGTAATCCAAGAAGAATGGCAGCAGCCATGGATCAAGAGAAGGACGTGACAGAGCAGCAGCTGTGGAGCAGGATAAAGAGCAAACCGTGTTGGTGGTGGATGCGACAGGCAGTGCCAGCAGGGCGTCCCCTGCTTCAAAGTGCACCTTTCCTCTCTCACCCACCACACATTCTCTCCTGCATTCAGGGTCTGAGGGATTTCTTCCAGTTGTACTCCATATCCGCGTGGCCAGTGAGTGATATAGAGCCCAAGTGGAACACCTGCTTGGAAAATGAAATCAACTCTCCCATTCAGTTCTATGAGCGTGCGCCTTCCTCTCAAGTGATGCGTGGTCATATTTGAAAAATCCAAATTAGTTGGATATAAGAGAGGTAATAGCATCATAACCGAGCATTACTAATACATTCAATGATTATTCCCGCAGATTCCAGCACCATTGGTAACATCAGACCCCAATGGATTCACATCCAATCTATTAACATAGTAGAAGCACACGATAACCTGGATAATGCCTAATAACTCTGGTTCCTGAGACAGTAGTTGGCGAACCTGAAGGCAAAAGGTCAGCGTGCTAGGACAAACAGACAGCAGTATGGTTAAATATGGCTGCGTCCATCGACTGCCCGAAAAGCCATGCTTTTATAGCAGACAGACGAGGGCGTTTAAAAACCACAGACACCAATTGGAGGAAAGCTACCGCAATAACAACCCCCCCTTCAAAGACCCCCCTTGAAAGCCGCGAGCTACTCATTCTTTTCCTAGAGGTGTCCTTGGTTCTCATGCTGTTTCTCCCTCCACAGCTGCTGCTCTGTGAAGCCCTTCTCTTGATGCATGGCTGCTGCTCTGTAAAATTCTTCTGGTATTACAACAGCCCCCCAGATTCCCACCCCAATAATTCCTTCCTCCAAATTGCAACACTGAATTTCAGAGTGTAACATTATCAGAGTACAATTTCTCCCCCAGAATTGCCACCCCACCAAGTTCCCTCCTCATCTCCCTTTCTGCTCTTCTCGTCTGAGCGTCTTCCTTACTTTCACCCTGTCCTTTTTCTTCTGGTGATGGATATCTTCAGGCTGGAGGAGCTCATGTCTTGCTGCAGCCACCCCAGCATCCCTTGCCAGCTGTGCTGTGCCCAAACTCATCCTCGCTGATCCATGCCAGCCGATCATCGATGTCTGCCATGTCCTCCGGGCTGCCTGCGCTTGTTGTCACTGCTGGAACAGCAGTCTGGAAAAGGCAATCTGGAAAAGTAAGTTCTTTGTACGTGATAACTTCTCAGTTCCTTCTGATCTCGATATACAAAGTAGTTCCAAGTCCCTGTAGCTTTTGTGTTTTCTTTTGCAGAAGGATTCTGTGATTCTGTGTGATTCTGTGATCTTTGAGATCCTTTTCAACCCAGGCCATTCTATGACTGTACAGTTCCATACTGGAACAAATATAAAATGCTAACTATGTAAAACATGGAGTCAAACCTGTGTGATTTGTCCACACCAGGAGGTGATTAGAAAACAATTTGTAAGCTACAAAGCTGCTTGCTGGAAAGGAAAAGAAAATAAAACTACAAGAATAAGGGAAAACATTTCTTCCTGAAAATAGGAAGAATAATGGACCTGCCATGAAATTTGGGTGAAGCTGCCTGATTTTATGAAACTATTCACATGATTTTCTTGGTGCTGTGTTTCCCAAATGTGTGGTTTCTGGCTGTGCTGCAGCACCAGTCTGCATGTGAACATCAACTCTATTCACCATCTGGGAAGATTAGGACTTCCCTTCTCCCACCAGCACCACTGAATTACAGTTACTCAGTGGTTAAACAAAGGAATCCTTAAAGAAGGGTTTACAGCTGTCGTGTTATCTGAAGTGCTTGGGGCATTCTGATGCTATTAAGCTCTATGTATTAACAAGTTAAAAATTAAAGGTAGGCATCTGATTGTTGTGACAGTTTCTAAGTGATTTGGTAAGCTGTACCACCCAACCACTCCTTCTATTTGATGGAGGTGACAAAGCTCAGTTTAATTTCTGACTGCTGTTTAAATCCTGAAGCTCGAGCTGGTTCCTGGAGCAGAAAAAGCTCAGAAGCTGTCCCTCCTACAAGCAGGCACCTCTGAGCAAAATATGACATCTCAGTTTCTGATGGTAAGGTCAGGAGATCTGATTCCAGCGTCTAGCTTTCGGCTTCATGCTATGTTAGTGGGACATTTGGCATCTAGCACTGACCAACAGCAACTGACAGGCTGGTAACAGTGCACCCCAAAACAGTTATGTGTCTATTTATGTTATGAGGGAAAATTGTATCGCATTGAGATTTCCTATTTTTACTCTTTGCAGATCTAACTAGCTGCTGGAAGAATCCTGTATGCCATGTTCACACCATTTTCAATCAGCTGGATGAGTCCGTTGTTGGCATTTTAATACCATTTACCAGGCAGGCAATATGTATGGAGTATTTGGCTCTCTCTACAGTCATGAATATTTGAGTATCTTCAACATGTGGCTCATTGCTTCCATTTCAGGCTGCCCAGAGAAGCTGTGGGTGCCTGTCCTTGGTTTTGAAGGCGAGGTTGGGTGGGTGATGGGCAGCCTGAGCTGGTTAGTGGGCAGCCAGCCCATGGCAGGGTGTTTAGAACTGAATGATCTTGAAGGTTTCCTCCAACCCAAGCCTTCCCGTGATCCTATGATTCTGTGATTTCATTCAGGTTTATTAAGATGAGATGAGTTCTCCTGAATGTGCTGTTCTCCATATGATTATAATTGGAGTCCAGATGGGTGACTTAAACCAGACACCAAACTTTCTGATGGCCAAAATGAAATGAAATCAATCCTTTACTGTGTCAGTAGTCTGTAAATAGAGCCCATCAGGTAATTCCCAGCCTCCTGCCTGTATCAGTGGCTGCACACAGTGAAAAAGTCCGATGGGATTTTAACCTCTGCAACCAGAGGGTGAATATATTCACTATGCAAATACCTGCAGGAATAAGCTTGTCATGTATGTCCTCAGGTACCACAGTAGTTAATGGTGGGACTCAGTAGGTCATGCTGAATGTTGAGTCTGCTGATCTTGAAGGTCTTTTTCAGCCTACATGACCTTCTGCTAATATTTCTGTATTTATTTCTGTTCAGCTCCCAGAAAACCTCCCACCCAGCCCCCAACTGACCCCGTAGTGAAAAATAAAACAGAAACCTCAGTGACGCAGGCATGGTCCCCTCCGAAGATGCACTGCCCCATTCCAATCAATGGCTACGTCGTGGAATGCAAGAAACTAACTGGCTTCACCTGGGTGAGGTACCACGAGTCTCATGCCCCGGTCCCAGAGTTCACGGTGAGCAATCTGTCTGAAGAGGCTGATGATCAGTTCCGAGTGTCTGCAGTCAATGCACATGGACAGAGCCCGTCTCTGGAATTCCCAGGGAGCGTGCACCTTGGTAAGCACAAAAACCCCAATGGAAATGGGTCGGTGTGTGCTGAGCAGCTGTGTTGGTTCCCTAAAGATGTTTCCTTTGACTTTAAGGATAGTAGTGCATTAACACACCAAAGGCTTTCCTTTATTCCTAGTTCTCCTATCTCCTATCAACCTCCAGCTACCACTAAAGTGATACGAGTTATGTTTCTGTGACAGAGACGTGAATATCCATATCTTTTGATATCTCACATGTGCAAGAGGCAGAACTTTCTGTAACAGATCTTAAGCACAGAAGTGCTTCTTCCAGCACTCATGCAAAGGGAGAAGTAGAAATGTACCTATGATTTAATCTTCCATCTCTAAATGAGATACCAGACTTGCATCTAAAGAGCATTAAGACATGCATGTTCTTCCTCAGACCCAGTCCTGGCTGTGAAATCCCCCCTAACAACTGGTGAAGCTGTACCTGGAGGGGATGCCATGTTTACTATTGACCTTACAACAACGTGTCGCGGCACTTGGTACCTCAGTGGTAAAGTCTTACAGGAAAGCGAGACCTGCATCATCAAGAGAACCCAAACTACTCACAGCCTAATCATAAAGAACGTCACCAAGAACGATGATGGAGCAGAAGTGAAATTTGTTGCCAAAAATGTTGATGTCAGCACCAAGATGAGAGTGAGAGGTATTTGCTTTGATCCTTCTCCTTTCCTCTTACAGTCAAGGCATAGTTGCTGTGATCTGATGATTAGAACTGGGGCTGCAGGCATTCACTGACTGTACCAAATACCTGAAATTGCATCCCATGGACTGACGTGAGTCCTGGTAATGACCTAAACATGATAGCACTGAGTGTAGGGTAAGCCAATCTACCCAGCTGCTTGGTATCTGAACCAGATTGCTTCATGCCAGCTGATGAATGTCTGCAGTTCACAGCTATTGGCCAGTGCATTCAGTCAGCAGGTTTACCACTGCATCACCATAGAGCAGTACTTTCAGCTCCAGGTTCAGACAGCCTTTCTGATTGCACTGGAATAGTTTAGAAGTAGGGGAACAATCATTCCAATAATATCTCTATCAATCAGCTTTGCATGACAAAACAGAGCAAATAAACATTCATTATGGGAGGACCTGTTTGTCATTGGGTGGAAACCTCTGCAGAAGCATGTTTAGAGCATTCTTAATCAGTAGAAGGAGATGTTTGGTTGAGTTTTACTTAGTAAATCTGGCAAGAAGACCAAATGAAATACCTTGAATTGCTCAGCACTGACACAATGATGAGTGCAGGAACAGAAGGTGATACTTTTTCAGAGATCTTGCAGCAAATATTGACCACGTTAGCCTGATATAAATTGAAATAACGTGGCCTTTGCTCCTGACAGGTGCTGCAGTGAGATTTACCAATAAGAGCAAAGATGTAGAAAAGATCTCCGCTCGGCTGCGTGAGGAAGCCAAACTGCAGGCTGAGCTTTTAGACACAGGTGCTACTGTGGAGTGGATGAAGGATGGGAAGGAGCTCAAGGCCAGTGAAAAATATGAACTGCAAATTGTGGGGAAGAAACACACCCTGAAAATTCACAACGACTCAACGGATGATGCTGCAAGTTATCAGTGCATCTGTGAGGGGGATAAAATGCTCTATCAGCTTTCAGTGAAAGGTATGTGATAGTCTGGGCTGTCCTCTTCCTGCCCAGGGCCAGCAGACTGCATTCACCTGACTCCCCATCAGTCCAGCTGTTGTCAGACAGCATCTGGGGTGTTTTCAGTGGCTGTTTTGACTTGAACTGGCCAATCTGATTTGTAGAGCCATTTGATTTCTGTGTTCTGTGCTGTGATTCGTCCCTAAGATATAGAAGAAATCAAGGGAAAGATAGGAAAAAGAGCATCCCAGCCTTCCTTCCACCCATCTCTCAGGGTGGCCACGAGAGATGATGCAAACAGCTCTTTTTGTAGCAGTGATCCCAAATGTAGAAGAGACCTGTGAAGAGTCACAGGGATGTTTACTTAGCTGTCGTTCCATGGTGGGATTTTTCTTACACAGATGTAGAGAGAAACTTAACTTTCCCACGCAGGTCTCTGTTTTGCTGCAGGGTGTAGGTCTGATCTCTGAGATCCACATGCTGGGCCTTGATTGCAATAAATGAGAGCCCTTTGTTTGCTCCAGTGGAAGACTTTCCATTTCTGCAGTACCCTCTGCAGATGACACAAATGCAAATGCACCTTCTTCCCAGCAACAATTGCCTTTTTTTTTTTTTTTTTTTTTTTTTTACTCTGAGTATGCATGAGGCCCTTCATCATATTCTGCTGGCTTGTCACCCTTGTGGATCCATGGAAAAACAAAAAACAACAAAGCCCTAGAGTAGTGTATGCACTTTGGCATTGGAGAGCTTACTTAATTGCTTCTTCTCAAAGAAAAAACTCCAGAGAGGCATGGAGACAGCTCCAAACAGAATTGAATATTGGTACTAAATTTATGGAGAAAAGAACTTCCTGCCAAGGCTTGTCAGCTAGTCTTAATTTTGCTTTTCTTCTCTCAGTCATGTTAGCATAATATTTCGTACTGGCAGGTCTGCCCCCAGAATTAATTGAATTAGCTGGTGGACGTTTCCATGTGCTTTGCACTGTAATGTGACTATCAAATGAGTAATCAATGCTGTTATTTTAAAATCTGTGTTGGAAGCTGTAAGACAAACAACTGCTGTTGGTAGCTTGGTTACTGCAGAATCAGCTTTCGTGTATCTCATAGATAGGGAAGAGACCCTTAAGGGTCAGCTAGTTGGACTCCCCCCGCAATGAACAGGGGCACCGCAGCTCCATCAGGTGCTCTGAGCCCTGTCCAGCCTGACTTTGAACATCCTCAGGCTCACCAATCTTATACCCATGCCACACACTCGCAGTATTTCACCATTCAGCATCGCCACTTGTATCTTCTCTTCCTGTAAACCAGAGCTAGCTGGTAAATCATCTGCTGTGCGGGTCAGCTGTGTCTCTCCCATGGGCATCACGTGGCTGCTGGGAAGCTCTGAAGAGCTGCAGCCAGAGGTGTGTCACCCGCTGGGCCTCGTGCCCAAAGGAGCCCACAGGAAAGTGTTGTTGCAGTTTGTCATGCACTGCACTGCCATGAGACTTGACGTGCCAGACATCCTCTGACACGTGAGCTCCTGCATCCAGGCAGGACATCTGAGACGTCTCCTTCAGCCTGACGTGGCTGCAGTTTCACACTGGTTTTACTAAGGAAGGAGAAGGCACGTGGATGAAACTCTTTTCCTGCTCTTCCTGGCATTAGCTCATAGTACAAGTAAAGCACTGTCAGGTCAAGCCTGGAGGAGAAATGCTTGTCACTGACCTGTTCCTGTTCAGGGTGGAGCTGGAGGGTAAAATAACACAAGAAATTGTCATTGAAATTCAATATCTGTGAAATTCAGCTGGCTGCATTCACAGAACCTGGCGTTAAGATCTGTTTTCTGGTTTCTATCTTGAGCCTATTTTCCATAACCCAGTCCTCATTTATGAACTGAAGCTCTACTGAAAGCCTTTCGCTGTGTATGCTCATGCTGCAGCGCAGCGCTTGTGACCTTTAACAGCATATTCACGTTCCTCTGATCACAGGATCCTTAAGGCTGATTAAGACCCTCTAGTCCGACTGCTCACCCATCACCACCATGATGCTCACCATCAGCTAGCTAAAAACTCAGCAGAGATGATAGATCAAGCACAACACTGGATTTGGGATGGCTAGAGATTCCTAAGATATTGAAGGATTCTTGCAGGTGGTGTTGGCTCAGGTATTCACCCTGCATCCCACCTCCAGTTCTGTTTGGTTGAGAATCATGCATTCTGCAATTTCACTTTGTAATTCAAAGACCTGGCTTTATCTGTTGAAAAACTGATCTAAAGCAAGCCAAAAAGACTCCGCTGGAACTGGTTGATGCAGAACAAAGGCATCCCCAAAGGACAAGTTGCACTGTTTGATGAACTTTATCAGATGAGAGGTAAGCTAAGATTTAAAAAGTTCTGGGGCTGTCTCTGAACATCAAATACAGAGGAAGCCTGCATGATTCCCTGAGAATGGATACCTCCTACTTTGGTGTAGGGTTAAGGGAACACTAGCAGTAACTCCTATCACAAAATGTCACATGGCTCAGACAAAAATGCCATCAAGAGGGCTTAATTAGGAACACCAAATGGTCGCAAGATGGTCTTAGGGCAGGGAAGTAATCTATCTATGTGATATTGGTTGGTGCTATTAGTTCTTCACAGCTTGACTCTAGAGGGACTGTTCTTCTTTGGTCACCTAGTTTTAAAAGAATAGATGTCTCCTGTCTATTACAATTTTTAACGAATTATTTGTTCACTGATGTCATAAATGTGCCTGGCATAGCAATTGGCCTTGGTGTATTCAGTGACTGAAAGCAACAGTTGTTGCTCTAAGAAATGCAGTACTAAGCTAGGTCTGCCTGTAGCTGGCAGCCATCAGCTTGCTCCTCAGGCAGGTTCTGTCTGGATGGAATGAAGGGCATGAAATACTGATGTGCTCATCAAACGCTGCTTGTTAGCTTAGAGACAAGGTGTTGAATAGGTTTGTTCATGTATTGCAAACATGTTACTTAGCTGCCTTCATTTTAGCTTCAGAAGAACATGTGCAGAATACAGAATTGATTAAAAGAAATAAGAACTGTCTGCATAGAACTTACTCTTTCCTTACACAGGAGAATCAAGCACACGTTTGTATGTGAGTACCTCCAGAGGTGAAACTCGATCACCCAAATGTAATGAGCAGAGACATTACAATCAGTTCTAACTGTATCTTCTTGCTGTGCTAAATAAGCCTGAGTCAGGATGTAAACCACTTTCTCTTTTTTTCTTCAGATGAAGCCATTAATTCTGTCAACAAGCCCAAAACGACTCCAGAAATATCAGTCAGTCCTTCTGAAGACCTGGAGCTGGTGTGTGAGGTGTCAGCTGCAAGCGGAGCTGTCGTATGGAAGAAAGATCAAACAGAGGTGAAGCAGGACCAGAGGACAACCATCATCTCCCAGGGGACGCACCGCAACCTCATGGTCAAAAATGTGACCCTGAAAGACCAAGGGAGCTACAGCTGTGAAACAAAAGATGACAAAGCAACATTCCAAGTGAAAGTCAGAGGTGAGAAAATGCTTGAAATCCCAGAGATAAAGGAATGCTTCATTTGGTGTGTCTTGCATTTGGAGGATCAACTGACAGCCTCTCTGGTGCAAAACATTTTGGCTATAGGACTTTCTTTGTCATCTAGTGTTATAGCTACACTTTTCTACATGTGCTTTTACATCCAGGAATGAATTACTGCAACAAACAATAGGCAAGGAGGGTAACTTGTGCACCTCTTGTAGTCAGCTGGTGTCTGCAGGGTTACAGTGCAAGAGCACACCGGGCATGCAAGGAGTGAGAAAAGGGGAGGTGGTTGAAGAGATCTGGTTACAAAATTTTAATGACACAATTAGGTGGAAAATGCCACTAATCAGACTCATAAATGGCCTGGGTTGCAAAGGCCCACAGTGCTCATCCAGTTCCAACCCCCTTCTTCCTATGTGCAGGGTTGCCAAGCAGCAGCCCAGGCTGCCCAGAACCACATCCAGCCTGGCCTTGAATGCCTGCAGGGATGGAGCATCCACAGTCTCCTTGGGCAACCTGTTCTAGAGGGCCGTTCCCTTCTGATTTACTGGAAATGTAGAAAGACATCAGAAGAAAAAAGATAAGGGAGGAGGTTCAGTAGTGCATGCAGGTGTTCTAAATCACATGTCCAAATCTGCTATCAGACTGCAAAATGTTTAGCTTTGTGATATGATGTGATATGATATGATATGATATGATATGATATGATATGATATGATATGATATGATATGATATGATATGCCTATCATTTCCCAAGGCAAAATAGAGGGGAAAGTGTTTTCCTGTCTTAATGAGGCATCACGATGCTCCCTGTGAAGGGCAAGTATAGTGAAAACGGGGAACTGGAGTAAGCTCTGCAGCAGACTACAGCAAAACGGTGTGACTGTTGTGATGTCCCTGCAGAGAAAGAAGACCTGTTTACAAACAAGGACAAGGTACAAAAGGAGGTGAAGGCTGTACTGACTCAAAATGCCACGCTGAGCTGCGAGGTGGCCCAGGAGAAGACGGAGGTGAAGTGGTACAAGGAGGGGAAACTGATCACCTCGAGCAAGAAGTTCAGGGTGGAGTCAGAGGGCAAACAGCGTCGGCTGGTGGTGAGCCAGGTGGAGAAGAAAGATGCAGGGGAGTACAGCTGCGAGGCTGCTGGCCAGAAACTCACCTTCAAGATTCATGTAACTGGTAGGAAACACATTTTGGTTGATATTCTTTGATTATTCCATAGTCTGGCTGTGGAAACGTCTGTGTGAATGTGTCCTCTTGATTCTGCCATGAAACTGTTTTGGGGAGGATGAAAAGAAATGCTTACAAACGTGCAGCTAAAATGATGATTTGTTTTTAACAGTGTTTCATCCAGCTCTTCCCCTACGACTACTTTTATAATGAGCTGTCCATGGATGTCCAACTGTGATTTGTACAATGTGCAACACTGCTCTACCAGTTGATATTTCAACAGTAGTAGTTACAGATCTCTACTGTGGCTGCACTGAGGTTTGGTTGTTGGTGTCCTAAGAACTTTTAGTCAGAGGCATTGCACTTGCCTTTGGCTTGTTGAATCCCACGTTGACGACCATTCGTTCCATGTTCTGTAAATGTAATGACCAGTCATGAATCCATTGATACCTTTCTAATTGTACGTTTCTCATTAGTCTCAGAGTTTAGCATGGAGGCAGATCTCTCACTCCAGCTGCAGTAGAGATTGCTCTGGTGTCAGTATATTTTGCACATGATCTGGTAAATTTTAACTTAGACTCCAGATAGCCATGGGCACATCAGCTGCTTTCTGAGTGACCATTAGTGAGCTGGCTGATGACGAGGGTTTGTCTTCTGTTTTATTTGTAGCTGCACTCTGCTGGTTTTTGCTCGTAAGTCAGCTTGTTCTCTGTTAACTTTACAGTTCTCGTCTTGTATTCTGAGCTGATCAGGACAGGGAATCTGTTTTCTCATCTTCTTTCTTATGGCAGTGAACACATTGGAGCTTAATCCTGGTCAAGGTTTGGCATTTGATCAGCTATGTGGAGGAGCAACTGTACTGGGAGTCTACTGCCTTTCTGCTCACACAGACCTGGTGTCCTTGCAGGGCATAGCTTGCGTTCTGTTCCCTTGTAAAGGTTGCAGTCTTTGCTCTCTCCATCTTGGGGCATTCTGCTCCTTCAGTCCCTGGTGTGCAATACATCTCTGCTCCTGTAGTAGACAGTTTTGCTGCTGCCTGTGGTGTAGACTCTAAACCATCAGCTCTTACTATTCCCACACCACGTGGATGTGATTCTGGGGCCTTTGGATCTGTTCCGTGAGTTGTGTCGCTCATGCTTTTGGCTCAGGAAACTGGCAGTTTCAGCAAAGAGTGGATTACAGACAGGGTAGATTTGGGAGGTGTCTGTCAGAGAAAATGAAATATGAACGATGACAGAAAGACTATGGCAACAGCTGGAATCAACCAAGTTAATCCTCAGCAGCCAAAGCCAGCCCACGTCTTATTGCAGAGGTGTAGGGAGAAAACACAGCAATGTAGTGCTTTTACACTTGAATTTTGCTAGCTGAGGGCTATTATTAGCTGTTTGACTCAGAAACCAAAGGTTTTCTGTTCTCTTTCAGACCGGATGAGCTCATGGCTGCACAGGGTAATGTAATACCTCCTCCTCTGCCATACGTGGAGAGTGCTTGCCTAGCTACTGTTGCTGTATTTCTTATGTATTTCTCACTGTAGCATGATGTGCAAGTCCAGCCCTCACTGCAAAATGATCTGGTGTGAAAGTCAGGAGGGATTATGAGTACTCTTGGAGTGGTTGGCTCTTTCACTACAGAAATCCTCATCTTACTAGCTTCTCCCAAAGTGCAATGGCTTTCTGAGTCTTAATTTCTCCTCTTACCATTGCACTCAGAAAGATTTTCAGGGTTCCTCTACCCCAGGGTTCCACTGGTAGCACAGAACAATCCCATTTTAAGGACATGTTGAATGTTAGGTGCTGAGTGTTGAGCATTACGGGATGCAGATTAGACCTTCTTGCTTAAAAGAAACAAGTGCTGCACACCTTGGAAACCTATAGAAAACTAGAGTAAATAGGGCTGATTCTGCCATCTCATTATCTCAGTATTTGTGGTGCATGCTGAAATCCTTATTTGAAGTGGGCCAATGCTCCATTGCATTTGTGAGAAGTTTTGCATCACCTGGTTGGTCTAGGCCATGTTTGTTGTCTTGCTAATAAGCAAGCCTTCTGATCTTCATCAAATCATTGTGGTTGGAAAAGACCACAAAGATCCCCACATCCAGCCTCACCCCATCCCACCATGCACACTGCCCACATCCCTCAGTGCCACATCTCCATGGTTATTGAACACTTCCAGAGATGGTGACAACACCACCTCCCTGCAAAGCTGTGCCACCACATCACCATTCCTCTTCAGAAGAAGTTTTTCTTAACATCCAACTTGAACCTTCTCTGAAAATCATCAGTCAAAACAGGGGCTGTTGAAGATGGGCGGAGAGAATGATGCTTCTACAGTCAGTACAAGCAGGGAGATCAAATGTAGAGTGTATCAACTGCATTCTTGCATTGGCTTGCTGCCCTGCTCCCTCGCCTTCAGTGGACTGCAGTGCTGGTGGTAGAGCTGTGGTGTGAATCCTGGGATTGCACGTACTGCAACGGTCAGCAGCACAGGAACTTGAGCTGAACTTACCCTCCTGGGCAGCTGCTGCCACTCAGAATTCAGACAGCATGCAGAGGAGAAAGTCATGAAGGAAGGGAAAGGGATGGCAGCAGAAGGCTTCACAGAGTGACAGCGGGGAGGAAGGAGATAGGGGACAGGTCCTGGAAGGGTTTGCCATGACTGCTGGGGAGCAGGAGCCTTCCCGGTCACCTGAGCTGGGTATGCCTGAAGATGCTTGCATGAATGATCTGAATGAGTGGTCTTCCATGTCTCCACTGCAAATAAAAGACAATGTCAATCCCCCTCACACCTGCTAGTCCTGCATTCATGCTTGGAGCCTCTGTCTTGGTATCAACATCAGGACCCTGGGATCTTTCCTGGGACCCAAACAAGCATAGGAAGCTTATTCAAAATTGCTCTGCTGTTAGAAGCTGGCTAGCACTAGAGAAGTCCATGATGTAAGTGCGTCAGAAATATTCTGCACTTCTACAGCCTTTTGTAGGGCAAACCATGGAATAGAAATGGAAGCCCATTTATTTAGGGTTTATCTGTTCTCCCATGCCTCAAATAGGAACTAGCATGAACGCTCTCAGCAACCAGTTGTTGGTAAAAGGAGAATCAGATAAAACAGTCATTAAAGTAATCAATAAAAGATTCAATGTATCAATCGATCCCACTTAGCAAAGTGATTAACTGAATCACCTTAACTGAAGTGTGTATGCCTAACTTGATATCTTTCTGATGCTAACTCCATTTGTTGACACAAAGGGTAAGGTGGGCTTTAAACACTTTCTTCTTTATGTGTTAGTTATTAAGAGGAGATTACCTCAGCCAGTTCTCTGAAGAATCAGGGGTTGCTGAGAGTAGAAAACCATGCTTTATGCATAAAACCGAGCTACAAAACCTAATGTAGGCCAAATATTCACCATATTAAGGGCTATATCATTACCGTAGTGTAGAGTCAAAAGATGGTTTTCTGCTCTTAAATTTCTATGGTTTCCTGATTTTGAGGTCTTCATAACTGAGCTGTACTTGTCTGATATCCAGGGCAGAGTGCAGCAATATCAAAAAGACAGACAGATGAAGATCTGTCATTGTCTTCATTAGAAGAAAACTGAAAATTAGGAGTCCTAGCTGATAGTAAAGACTACCCAGAGGGATGGGATGACCACAGAGACTGTGCTGAGGATGCATTATAATGTGTGATAAACACTGTGAAGCAGTGTTGCTCCAGGAAATGCTCCAATACAACATAGAAGCAACTTTTAATGTCTTCTAGTCACAAGCTGTTCATATCTAATGTATATTTTACCCAATGTTTTCCAGTTCCAGAAGCAGAGGATGCCTTTATCAACAAGCAGAAGGTGCAGAAGAAGGTGAAGGCTGCACCAACAGAAAATGCCACGCTGAGCTGCGAGGTGACCCAGGAGAAGACGGAGGTGAAGTGGTACAAGGAGGGGAAACTGATCACCTCCAGCAAGAAGTTCAGGGTGGAGTCAGAGGGCAAACAGCGTCGGCTGGTGGTGAGCCAGGTGGAGAAGAAAGATGCAGGGGAGTACAGCTGCGAGGCTGCTGGCCAGAAACTCACCTTCAAGATTCATGTCACAGGTGAGAGAAATTGTTTTGACTGTATTGAACCCCCCAACAAAGAAGGAGGGGAAATTTAAGTGGTTTGACACATTCAACCCCAGCATTCAGTGATGTAGACGGTGCTTAAATTCTGTTTCATTCATGTGCTTTTCTGTTTGCCTTCCGAAGCTATGAACGCAGAGGACTTGGGTAGCCTCAGCTTAAGACAGGCTGGAAATAATTTGGGAATTTCCCTGGGGATCTCAAGTAGATGCAATGATAGCAAAATGAGAAGTCAATAATTACAGGGGAAATTAAAGGTTATTAAAGATATCTTCAGGGCACAAGCACACCCCTGCAAATGCTTCTTCCTAAATAGTCTCAGAGACAGCATTTGGTCACAATGCTAGAAGGCGGCACTGGTGGTTTCTATTAAATTAAAGAAACCTTCAACTAAAAAGGTTTTCCCGTATTTTCTTTTGTTTTCTTCTCTATAGCAGGTACAAAAGAAATGCTTAAAAATAGAAAGGCTTCAAGCTGGTGCTTTTCTTTCCAGAAATGGAGGAAGACAGGCGTTCATTTATTAGGAGAGTCTGATAAGAAAGTGGAACAAGGCTTTTTACCAGGGTCTATAGCAACATAAGAAGGGGCAATGGTTTCAAAAGTGAAGAGGGTAGACTCAGTTTGGACATGAGAAATGTTCTTTATGATGAGGGTGGTGATACACTGGAACAGATTGTCCAGTGAAGGTTGTGGGTGACTCATCATTGGAGTGTCCAAGGCCAGGCTGGATGGGGACCCTGGGCAGCCTCATTTAGTGAATGATGTCCCTGACCACGGCAAGAGGTTGGACTGGATGATCTTTAAAGCTTCCTTCTATACCCAAACCGTTCTATGATTCCATAGGGGAAACCATTTTATTACT
The DNA here is from genome assembly GCF_054131305.1 of Coturnix japonica. Classification (NCBI taxonomy): domain Eukaryota; kingdom Metazoa; phylum Chordata; class Aves; order Galliformes; family Phasianidae; genus Coturnix; species Coturnix japonica. The sequence continues at coordinate 3,848,719 of NC_140699.1, forward strand.
GCCTCTGAAAACTCAGGAGATATTAGAACTGTTTTCAGAAATAAGTAGGTGAGAAAAATACATTTCCTCACTATGACTTAATCACAAACAGAATTTAACCTTGACCCTCACCTGGCTTTTGCTGGCAAAGCAACTTACAGCTGTCAGCTTGTTTGGAAAATTAAATGCCTGCCCCTTGTATGAAACAGACTTTTCAATGACTGCATATGCTGGTGTGCTGCTGGACAGTGGGGAAAGGGGTGTTTTTTAATTTTTGAAGATTTTGGAACATGATACTGGTGGAAATGAAAACAAGTTTAGGGCTATCTAAACTGTTTTGGTCTGGCAGGGAGGAAGTTCTTCACTGGCAATTGATATAGTTCAGATGTTGGCATTCAGTTCTGTATGGGAGATCACAATGTGAACCACTGATTGATCAGCTGAGGCAAGTGTGGGGTCAGCTGTGGGAGCACAGGTGAAAGTTATGTAGCTGTGCTCCCTGGAGGGGTGGAGTTCAACTCCACCTCCTCTGAGACCTCATTTAAGGGCTGACCCTCACTGAGGCAGCATCTCTTGGAGATCGCTCACCAGGGCGGATTGCCTCAGCTCTGGTGAGTTCCCTTTCCCTTATATCTTCTGTATTTCTACCATTTTGCTTGTAATTGTTATCCTTGTTAGTACCAGCATAGTTACTGCCAATACATTTGGCGAGCCAGCCAGGAGCCACTGACTTGGCATCTAGAAATATAAGGGAAAAAAAAAAAATGTCCTTTGTATGGAAAATCTTTAATTGGTACAAGGGGGAGAAGTCCACCCCCTTAGGGACATGCCTTCCTGGACAAATTCCAGGTTTTGAGGCATCCCCATATTACCAATTAGCAACAATTATTGAACAATGGGGCCCTTTAAGAGTACCAAATAACATGGACGCCTATTGTCTAACTGACTACTTTCTAGGACTACAAAAAGATATCTTAATTATGAAAGAAAAGTGAATGGCTGCATCTATGGCAGCCTGGCCATTATTAAATGCCTTAAATCTGGCAGAGATAAAATCAAACAACATTGCACGTGAAAATGAATTGTTAAAGGCCCGTATTGAAAAATTGGAGGGTGAGATCAATTTATTGACAGGAAAAAAACCGTCATTTTCTTCCTCCAACCCTCAAATTAGATACATTTCATTTAATGACGATCAGGATCCTGAAGAAATGAATCAAAATAAGATCACTAAATCTGATCTAGAAAAACCATCTGAGACGGACTCACTAGAAGTCCGTCCAGTAATAACTCAAAAAACAAAGAAAATTCAAGATCGACCAGCAGGAGTGCCTCCTGATCAATGGCCCCCTGCCGAATCTGTTTTACATGTAACAGCCCGTCCATATATGCCTACTGAACTCATGGACCTAGTGCAATGATTTAGGCAAAGGCCAAGGGAAAGTGTTCCGGCTTGGTTATTATGGTTATGGGATTCAGGGGCAGATAGTGTACTGGTTAGTGGCCCCGAAGTATCTAAGTTGGCCACAATAACAGTACATCCTGCCCTTCGGCAGAGACTGTATGCTGGGACTCAGTTCCCTGAAGAAAACCATTCAATTGTAGAATGGATAATGGCTGCTTGCCGCATGGTGTGGACAAATAAAACTGACATGCCAGTAAACACAGGGATGTGGTCTTCTATGGAAGACCTTCAAAATTATATACGCGAATTAGGTATGAGAGAGGCTATCTACAAAGACACATTCGATAGCCCTGATATGGTTAAATTTTCTGCGGGAATGAGGGACCTAATTTTACAGCAAGCACCCTCTCATATGTATGGAACCTTGGTTTCCATACTTAATCCAGTAGTATCCGCAGAGGCAGTAGTCCAACAAGCCGCCCAGTTGGTAGCAGACCTCGGAGAAACAGCGTTTACGAGCTAAGTGCAATATCAGGGTGATTGAGGATGCCGAGGCTTTTCCAATAGTGCGAGCCAGAAGATCGGCCCCGCGAACTTCTCGGGCAGGACCTGTTAGGGTATCCCGGAAACAAATGTTTAATGATCTGCTCCGGGCAGGCGTTCAGTTTTCAAAAATTGATGGGCAGCCCAATCAGGTTCTCCTTCAGTTGTGGAAGCAACTGAAGGATGAACAAAAATTTCAGAATAAACCCAAAAGGCCAGGGATAAGATTTATAGAGCGGTGACCAACAACAACATGGAATTTAGAACATTTTATAGTTCCAAGTAGGAAAAAGAAGCCACCTCAGGTGCCTCGGGTTATGACACCGGAGGTATCAGAGGTAAAAGACTTGAATCTGGCTCAGTTCATGGCATGACGAGGGATGTCAGTCCCCCTAGGGCCTCTAGACGGGACCGGAGGCCCTATGTGGAACTGACGATATACTGGTCCCGAAAGAATATACAGAAGGTTATGGCCCTAGTTGATACCGGGGCAGAGACATCTATAATATATGGAGACCCAACTAAATTTAAAGGTAATAGAGTGATGATTGGAGGTTTTGGGGGACAAACCATTCCGGTCACCCAAACCTGGGTAAAAGTGGGGGTCGGGCGTCTTCCACCACGGGAGTACAAGGTATCCATTGCCCCAATTCCAGAGTATATATTAGGAATTGATATCCTGTGGGGTCTGGCTCTCCATACAACAGTGGGAGAGTTCCGGTTGCGGCAGAGATGCATTAGTATCCGGGCAATCCAGACAATATTGAGAGGCCATGCAAAACATGAGCCTATTTGTTTGCCGAAGCCACGCCGGATTACTAATGTGAAACAGTACAGACTCCCGGGTGGGCAGGATGAAATAACAAAGACGGTGCAGGAATTAGAAAGAGTGGGTATTATAAGGCCTGCACATAGCCCATATAACTCCCCAATATGGCCAGTGCGAAAACCGGATGGAACATGGAGGATGACAGTAGACTATAGGGAATTAAATAAGGTCACGCCACCTGTTCATGCAGCTGTACCCAATATTGCCTCCCTAATGGACACACTAAGCAGGGAAATCAAAACATATCACTGTGTCTTGGATTTGGCGAATGCATTCTTCAGTATTCCAATCAGCGAAGAATCGCAAGATCAGTTTGCATTTACATGGGAAGGGAGGCAATGGACTTTCCAGGTCCTACCCCAAGGGTACGTACATTCGCCCACTTTTTGTCATAATTTAGTGGCACGTGATCTGGCTAAGTGGGAAAAGCCAAATAATGTCAATTTATATCATTATATTGATGACCTCCTGTTAACATCCGATTCGTCAGAGGCGGTGAGACAAGCAGCAGATTTGTTGATAGCTTATCTGCAGAAAAGAGGGTGGGCTATAAACCCACAGAAGGTGCAAGGTCCGGGGCTATCTGTAAAATTCCTGGGAGTAATTTGGTCCGGGAAAACCAAAGTACTACCCAGTGCGGTAGTAGATAAAGTCCAAGCGTTTCCAGTCCCTACAACATCAAAACAATTGCAAGAATTTTTGGGTATATTGGGGTATTGGCGCTCCTTTATACCTCATTTAGCTCAGCTATTAAGGCCATTATATAAGCTTACAAAGAAGGGTCAAACATGGAATTGGGGAAAGATAGAACAGGATGCTTTCCAACAGGCAAAACTGGCAGTTAAACAAGCTCAGGCGTTGGGTATATTTGATCCGACCCTCCCAGCTGAACTAGATGTTCATGTTACTCAAGATGGTTTTGGCTGGGGCCTGTGGCAACGCCAGAGTTCTGTTCAAACCCCCATTGGATTCTGGTCTCAGGTTTGGCACGGAGCAGAAGAACGATATAGCATGATTGAGAAACAGTTATTGGCTGCCTATTCGGCAATACAAGCAGTAGAGCCGATAACGCAAACAGCAGAGGTCATAGTTAAGACTTCATTACCAATCCAGGGGTGGGTGAGAGATTTGACTCACCTTCCTAAGACGGGGGTGGCCCAAGCACAAACGGTGGCACGATGGGTCGCCTATCTAAGCCAGAGAAGCAGTCTGTCTTCATCTCCACTTAAAGAAGAACTACAGAAGATCCTAGGCCCAGTGACGTATCACAGTGATACATCAAAAGAACCGATGGTTGCTCCACCAGAGAAGAGTCCCGTTCAGGAAGGAAGATATCCTATTCCTGAAGATGCCTGGTATACAGATGGGTCCAGCAGAGGCAACCCGAGCAAGTGGCGAGCAATAGCATACCATCCCTCTACTGAGACCATCTGGTTTGATGAGGGGGATGGTCAAAGCAGCCAATGGGCAGAATTGCGAGCCGTGTGGATGGTTATAACTAAAGAACCTGGTGACGGCGTCCTGAACATCTGTACAGATAGTTGGGCTGTGTACCGGGGGCTCACTCTGTGGATTACGCAATGGGCTACCCAGGAATGGACTATCCACGCCCGACCGATTTGGGGTAAAGACATGTGGGTAGACATTTGGAATACGGTCAAACACAGGACAGTATGTATCTACCATGTCTCTGGTCATCAACCCTTGCAGTCACCAGGAAATGATGAAGCTGACACACTGGCCCGAATCCGATGGATTGAGAATTCACAATCTGAAAGTATTGCCCGTTGGTTACATCAGAAGCTACGGCATGCTGGACAGAAGATAATGTGGGCAGCCGCTAAAGCATGGGGGCTGCCTGTACAACTATCTGATATCATTCAAGCATGTCAGGATTGCGATGCTTGCTCAAAGATGAGACCGAGACCGTTGCCTGAAACAACATCCCACATTGCTAGAGGATATAGTTCTCTTCAGAGATGGCAGGTCGACTACATTGGGCCCCTCCCTCGGTCTGAGGGGGCGAGATACGCCCTGACCTGCGTTGACACTGTAAGTGGACTGCTGCAAGCCTATCCTGTACCAAAGGCAAATCAAGCATACACAATTAAGGCACTTACTAAACTGATGTCTGCATACGGGACACCTCAAGTTATCGAGAGTGACCAAGGGACTCACTTCACTGGAGCGATGATACAGCGCTGGGCAGAAGAAAACAACATTGAATGGCGATTCCACCTGCCATATAACCCAACAGGGGCAGGCCTTATTGAACGTTATAATGGTATCCTTAAGGCTGCCCTGAAGACAGACTCTCAGTCCCTGCAGGGGTGGACAAAAAGATTATATGAAACTGTGCGGGACCTGAATGAAAGACCTCGGGATGGCAGACCCAGTGCCCTGAAAATGTTACAAACTATATGGGCCTCCCCTCTTAGGATCCAAATTACAGGCACCGATAATAAGGTAAAACCGCAGGTTGGTACTGAAAATAATCTTCTGCTCCCTGCCCCTGAGAATTTAGAACCGGGAATCCATAAGATAAATTGGCCTTGGAAGGTGCAGGTAGGACCCAAATGGTGTGGCCTACTTGCACCTTGGGGGAGATTATTGGAGGTGGGAGGTTCAGTCACCCCCTCGGTGATAGGTACATGGCCTACTGACATCGTGGTCAATACTCCGGCCTTTATTGCTAAAGGAACACCTATTATGTCCCTATGGCAGATCAAGACTCCTCCTCTGGTGCCAGATATAGTTATACAGCCACAGATATCTGGCCAGAGGGTATGGTATCGGAGGCCGGGACATAATCCAGTACAAGCAGAAGTATTGACCCAAGATAAGAATACGGCCTGTATCTTGCCCTGGAGGGCGGATCTTCCCCTCCTAGTACCCTTGAAACATCTATATTACTCCCCTTAAGATTGATTCTAAGCTTCTAGGACCATTACTCTGGACTGATGAAACGCAGACGGACCTGCACTTCAAGATGATTTGTCTCCGGTAACATCTATCAAGCACTGGCCCATGGAAGATCATGAACACCCATCCAATCATCATCATTTGAATAATATCAACATCTAATGCGACGGGAGATTGTATCAGCGTCGTGATTGGGTCTCTGTAGTAAGGGGAACTCACCTAATCATTGGTTCACGTTGTGAAGGGGTGGAGTGTATGGGAGATCACAATGTGAACCACTGATTGATCAGCTGAAACAAGTGTGGGGTCAGCTGTGGGAGCACAGGTGAAAGTTATGTAGCTGTGCTCCCTGGAGGGGTGGAGTTCAACTCCACCTCCTCTGAGACCTCATTTAAGGGCTGACCCTCACTGAGGCAGCATCTCTTGGAGATCGCTCACCAGGGAGGATCGCCTCAGCTCTGGTGAGTTCCCTTTTCCTTATATCTTCTGTATTTCTACCATTTTGCTTGTAATTGCTATCCTTGTTAATACCAGCATAGTTATTGCCAATACAAGTTCATAGCACTGTCAGGAAATGTGAGTGGGAAAGCTGTCCTCAACGGTACAGTCCAAAGACTAATTTGGGCGTTTGGGGAAGGCTGTGTAGAAAAGATTCATGTCTTAAATGTGCCCATTTGCCTTCAATTCCAGAAGCAGAAGATGCTTTTATCAACAAGGAGAAGGTGCAGAAGGAGGTAAAGGCTGAACCAACAGAAAATGCCACACTGAGCTGCGAGGTGGCCCAGGAGAAGACGGAGGTGAAGTGGTACAAGGAGGGGAAAATGATCACCTCGAGCAAGAAGTTCAGGGTGGAGTCAGAGGGCAAAAAGCGTCGGCTGGTGGTGAGCCAGGTGGAGAAGAAAGATGCAGGGGAGTACAGCTGCAAGGCTGCTGGCCAGAGACTCACCTTCAAGATTCATGTCACAGGTAAGACAGGTGTTGTATGAAATACAGCAGAGAACAGTAAAGTAAAATCTAGTTTCCATTATACAGTGATCCAGGTGCAGTAGTCTGTGCTGAGGTTTTTTCCCTAGACTTGATTGCCTGGGTTTGTAGAAAGTATTTGGTTTCAGTATGACACAAAGACCTGTTTCAGTCTGTCTGTAGAATAATAATTACTGATATATGTACAGTGGAAGCAATATTCAAGATATTATTCAAATCTCTCCTGTGCCTGAGATCCCAAACTGTAAGTCTTGTTCACAGAAACATTTGACTAAGATAAGTATGTGCAGTGAGGCTGGAGTGCATGTTCTACGTGCAGCCTTTCATGGCAGGAGAAGCAGGAACTTCTCCTAGTAGTACACTGCCTTTTTACTATGCCTTTATGTCGGAGGCTGCATCTGGATAGGTGAGTCTGCTACTCACAGTAAGAGACCTGGTAGAGCTGACTATTCCCAGAGCTCAAAGTAAGATAGATATCTGGAAATCACACACAAAGAACAAAGGACTGCGTTGGTGAGCATATTTCCTTTGTGCCTTTGACAGTCACAGTTGTGGCAATGGTAGAGGCCATGAGGAGTCTGTTCAGGAAGCCAGGAGTACTGTTCTGGGTCATGAAAAGGCAGCCAGTGGTTTGACTATCACACGTTTATGTGTTTTGATGTTTCACAGTGGGTTTTAAGTTAAAGGAACTCAGGTTTTGGTTGCCTGCAGGTCAGATGTTCTTTTGGGTTCAATATGTTTGCATAGTGACTTGCAACCATGGGACTGGTGTTCAAGGACCCTCTTGGTTCCTTCAGTTCCTAGGTTCTTTCTTGCCTAGATTTGACACTTTGTTTCAACAGAAGAGCTGATATTCTCTAGTGAAGGCTATTAGTTTGGGCACAAGTGGTAACCTAAACCTGTTCCAACCTGTGCATACAAACCTGCAAGATGGTCTCATTTCAGTCCCTCAGTCAATACTTTTTCTTTTCTTCCCTCAGAGCCAAAACCTGTGTTTATAAACCAGGAGCAGGTGCAGAAAGAGGTGAGTGCTGCCCTGGCAGCAAGTGCCTCCCTCAGCTGTGAAGTAGCACAGGATACAACCGAAGTAAAATGGTACAAGGATGGAAGACTGCTTGCCTCCTCCAGAAAGTTCAAACTGGAATCTGTGGGCAAAACACGGCGTCTGGTTGTGGAGCAGCTGGAGAAGAAAGATGCTGGAGAATACATTTGCGAGGCTGCTGGCCAGAAGATGACCTTCAAGTTGGAAACAACTGGTGAGCATTCGCTTTGGGAGCACTAAGCAGCTGTTTATGTGGCTTAGAGGAAGACTGGCTGTCTTCTACCCTGTGGGCATGGGACAGCCACAATTCCCCCTGGAACAATATCAATGACCCACACCACTAATTTGATTTTCCTTTTTAATGTAGTGGTAGCGAGGTGAAAATGTGGCTGTGGAATATTTTTGACTAAGGAACTTCTACTTTAATTTCTAGATGCACTGAATTACCCTCTAGAGTGTCTTTCTGAATATATAAGCAACCATGGGTGACTATGATCCTGATTTATATCTAGGTTCAGGCTTACTTTTTCAGTTAGGTTAGATGAATAGCTCCAGAGAAGATAGGGAAATACAGCAGTTCACTGATACCACGTGTCAGAAGAATGCAGCTCAGTGCTGTGCAGTTTGCTGCTTCATTCCCTCTTACAAGTTGCACCCAAGGCTGGAAAAGACCACTGAGATAGCTGAGTCCAACCCCAGCCCACCCTCACTGTACTTACACAGCTTATTGTTGCTATACAAAACAGCTTCTCTGTAGACAAACTGAGTTAGTTCCATTAAGTGGCTGAAGCCGTAAGTGATCCAAGGTGAAGCATGATCCAAACTGGAATTTAGCTAATTGTAGTAGGGAATCCAAGCCTTAATGAGATGAGTTATTTAAAATATGAGTCCTCCATCTAAAACAGCATTGAACTCTTACCCTGGTTGATGATAGAAGTGAGAGTTGAACAGCAGAAGTCTGAAGTTATGCTCCATATTTCTCATCACTCAAGAGAATATTTGAGTATATTAATTCCTTTGGCTATGTTAGATCTCATAATGAGGTCAGCTGATGTTCTTTAAATGCTCGGAGTCTAGCAATGTGGGGAAGTGGACTGCTATTTGCTGTTGAGCTTTAGGCTAAGAAGCCTGATTTTAGAGGACCTGACTTCCCCTTTCCCTTCCCCTCTCCTCCCCTTCTCCCTGGATCGATCTCGCATGGTTTGAGAATGATTTCAGAGCAAGGTAAATGAGGAATAGCCATGTGAAAACCTGTTGTTTACTGCACTATAAAAGACATTTAGTCAAAAGACAAGTGTGTGTTCCATGCTTAAGATTACAGGAGATCCTAGAAACAACTCACCTGTTCAAACCTGTAGTCTGGCTGAATATTTTATTGTCAGTTTTGGTCAGGAGGAGATGCTTGAGTAAGACAAATAAAAGGTCATGGGTAAGTTGGTCCTTCTTGTGATATACTTCTAGGCTTTCATCAAGGAAAAGCTGAATTAATCCAAATAATTATTGCAGAAACCACACCAAGAACATGAGAGTGAAATTTCAAATTTCTTGATGTGATGGTAAACTTTACCTCGTTCTGCCATTCCCCAAATGTTTGTTTCCTTATGACAAGAAGAACTTTGCAAAACTAATTCTTTTTTCAGTCTTGTGTGCAACACAAAAAGAGGTAAATTCTAGGAGGCCACCTGAAATGTTTTTTCCATCTGGAAGGATCCATTTAAGAGCACCCATGGACCTGGTTATGAACAAGTTTTCTTCTTTGCAAAGGCTGTTGCTTAATTAGCAGATACTGTACCTGGGAGAGGAAGAGGGAAGTAACTTGTTTTGGAAGTCCTGATGCTATTCAAGCATTCAAGGCCAGGCTGGATGGGGCTTTGTGCAATCTGGTGTAGAGGGAAGCATCCCTGTCTACAGCAGAGGGGGGTTGGATCTGGATGATCTCAAAGGTCCCTTCCAACCTAAACCTTTCTCTGATTCCTTTGATGATTCTATTTCTCAGATGCTGGTGTGAAATCTCCAACCTCTCCCCATTGTCTTTCAGTGCGGCAGATGAAGCTGGTGAAAGGTCTGCAGCCCCTGGAATTCCCTGAGAAGGGAACTGTCACCTTTTTGGTGGAGGTGTCCCATGAGGATGTGGAAGGGACTTGGCAGAAGGACGGCGTGCGGCTGAAGCCTGCACCAAATATCATGATGGGTGTCCAGGGGAAGAAACATTCCTTGACACTTTCTTCTGTGACTCTTGAAGATGCAGGACTCATTTCCTTGAAAGCAGAAGGCATTAATTCCTCGGGGAGGCTCACTGTGACAGGTATTGGTTGGTGCAAGGTGTCATTATCTGCTCCTGTCCCAGATTACTTGAACAGCAGAACCAGCTTCCCTTCCAGCTGCAAAGAATGTTATGCACTGGGCCATTGCCACTAGAGTATCCCTCAGATATCAAGAGGATTGTTGGAACGTTATTGTCCCTAGCACAAGTAATGATAATGTGCTCAAAAGAATAGGTTTTTTTGTTGTTAATTACAAGTTCTAGTAAGCATGGAGAGTAGGCACTGCCTTTCATTATTCCTTATGCCAGATGCTCCTAGAGACCTCATTCCCAACTAAATCCACATCCTTCTTTCTCCTTCTCAGAATTGCCTGTGAAAATCAGCAAACCATTGGCAGACATTAGCGTCACTCAGAAGGACAAGGTCACATTTGAGTGTGAGCTGTCCAGGCCCAAGGTGGACGTCAAGTGGTTCAAGGTATGGCATGTAATGGTATTTTCCTTTCTGACTTCTCTGGAAATGAATGAGAGCCTTTAATTTCACTTCCAAGGGATGCGAGTCTGAGCTTTTGCTTGATAGCTTTTGCATTGCTCTCTTTTCTTTGTGTTCTTTTACTTGCCCAGATCAGCACTCTTTGTTATAATGCCCTGAGTTCATTTATCAAGTAGAAATGGAAGTTTGTTTTGGGTTTCTTGTGAACTCCTGAGGTCTTGCTGTACAAAATATTGTTGGTTGGAGTACAGTCTTGAGCTTCAACTCTAACACAGAAATTCTCAGCCAGGATTTTGTAGCCTTGTTGTGAACTGGGTTTTAGGGTGAAATCTGAGTTTTCTTTGCACCTGACAGTGTGAGAATTTGCGCTGGCACTTTGTGTACCTCCCCGGTGCTCAGCTGTTCCTTCCCTTACTTGGGGATAATGTCATTTATTCAAGGTGATGTCTAAACGGGCTTGTTAACAGTCCTCCACAGTGCTTTAAGCTGTCATAGGTCAGCCAGAATTTATGCATGTTCTATAGCCATTCCTACATGTTGAAAACACTGCACTGTGCTTAAGCTTCAGCATATGTTCCAGTAAGCACAGTTCCATTAATTCTAGGGGAGTGGGTGAATTAAGCATAGATCTGAAGGCTCCCTTTGCTCAGTGCAGAGATGGAAGGACTCATGGAGATCTGACTTGATATTTTTCCTTCTAGGATTGGAAGGAGCTCCGTCAAAGTAAAAGAAGTGGGCATTACTTCCCAGGGAAATAAGAGAAGTCTTATTATTCACTAGTGTGAATATGAAAATCAGGGAACATGCACATGCCAAGCAGCTGAAGACAAGACATCAGCTACCCTAAAGGTTCATGGTAGATTCCACTTTCCTAAGGGACGTCTGAAAGGATGCTTTTTTTCTGATTTCCTACTAGATGCTGTCCTCATGTGGCCACTTGGGTTCAGTGTTAGCATGAACATGAACATCTGTCCTGTCCCATGACTTTGGTGAACTCTCATTTTCTCTCTCAGTCTGCAACCAGGTTGGGTTGCTATTTCAGTACTGGCTGTTTTATGCAGGAACTCTGCTCCTGAGGTTAATCTAAGTTGTATCCAGGCCCTTCAGAAGGAAAGGGAAACAGCAGCAGAGAAATATGGTCTGATTCTGACATAAATAAGTGCAGACCTAGAGAGTTAAAAGGGATTGTGTGATGTTCAAGGGACTTCGAAGCAAAGATGTCCCCTAGGTAAGATTTGTGGCTGACATTCCCCATACATTGTGGGCACACAAGCTAAGGAGAGACTAGTGATGAGCATGCAGAGAAGCCAATGATTCAGACAGGTTTGTAGTGACACGACATTGTAGAGTTCTGTCTATTTCTCCTTGGCATAGTTTGGAAAATAAAGATGAGGTGATGGTGGTAACCAATATGGCTTCATCAAGGTCAAGCCATGCCTGACAAACTTGGTGGCCTTTCATGATGGAGTAACAGCATCAGTGGATAATGGGAGAGCAACTGACATCATCTACATGGACCTGTGCAGAGCATTTGATCCCGTCCTGCATGACATCCTGGTCACCGAACTGGAGAAAAATGGTTTTGATGGATGGACCAGTTGCAGGATAGGGAACTGTCTGGATGGTCACACTCAGAGAGCTGCAGTCAATTGCTCAGTGTCCAGGTGGAGGGTGGTGTTGGGACCAGTGTTATTTAACATTTTTGTAGGCAACACGGAGAGTGGAATCAAATGCAGCCTCAGCAAGTTTGCAGATGACACCAAGCTGAGCGGTGCTGTTGATGTGCTAGAGGGAAGGGATGCTACCCAGAGGGACCTGGACAGGCTGGAGAGGTGGGCCCTTGGCAGCCTCATGAACTTGAGTGTGGCCAAGTACAAGGCCCTGCACCTGGGTCAGGGCAATCCCAAGCACAGGCACAGGCTTAGAGGAGAATGATTTGAGAGAAGCCTTGACCCTGAGGAGAAGAGTTGGTGTGGAGGGAGGTGTCCCTGCCTATAGCAGGGGGACTGGAACTAAATGACCTTAAAGATTCAGTCAGTTCTATTGTTTTTCTACCCTTAATTTTGCTTGAAAGGTTTTAGAATAAATGAAATTCTGGTTTCCATGAAAACTGTTTGCAGGGAGCTCCATTGTAGCTAGTAAGTCTATCTTTAAGTTCAAGGGCAATAATGCATTGACTGTGTTGAAGAGAGAAATGACTCAGGAATGGATGATGGTTTAGAATAAAACATAATCCTACTTATTTTCTATGCAAATATGTGTAAGGAAAAGATGCTGCACTCAGTTCTGGAAATACCCTGACAAATATATCTCTACTGTTTCACAGCTGGAGATATCAAGATTGTTAAAGCACTGGAAGATGTGGAAGTGAATGAATATGGGAGTGCATCTTTTGTCTGTGAGATTTCACATGATGAGGTTCAGACCCAGTGGTACAAAGAGGACAACAAGCTGAAGGCTGATGACAACATCAGAATGCGGCAAGATGGTAGGGTGTAAGAGGGGGATCTTTCTCCTGAGTGGGGGGTGGGTTGGAGATCAAGCATATAAGACATCTGAAATGAAGTGAAGAGGGTTCAGAAGCGAGTTCCCCTTTTGTTTTGGGACTGAGGTTTAGGTGGAAGAAGTGACATGGTGGGATGCTTAGTGTGGGAAGTGTGATGCTATCCCACCATCCCACACTGCTGGGAGCAGGTAGGAAATGAGTGCAGTTATTTCCAAAGTGTGGGTGAACAGGGCAGTCAGTTCACCACTCCAATGAGGTTTTGCCTGACAGTGAGTGTGATCCTTCTGTATCAGGTACTTTGAAGGTGACGGCGGCCACATTTGGTCAGTCCTTGTAGAAGCCATGTTTAGATTACACTTTGGTGGGGATGTGGACGTGGGGGAATGGGTGGTTTCATTGACATGAGAGAACAGGCAGTGATGCTGTGAAACCAGATGGATGATGCTCAGCCTGGCCATGTGCCTCAGAGCTCTTTGCTCAAGGAAGCCAAGTGTAGTTGTGGGTTTGCTTTCAAGAGCACAGTTTGGTAGGGATGAGCTGGCGGTTGGACGAGATGACCTTAGTGGTATTTTCCAGCCTTAGTGACTCTGGTTCTCTGCTTCAGGAAAGAGCTACTCGCTGACTTACACACGTGTACAAGTCAAGGATGCAGCAGAAATAAAATCTGTAACAGAAAAGGCAGAATCTCGTGCCCATCTTACAGTTAAAGGCAATTATGCTTCTGATGACGATTTTGATTAAATTATCTTATGTTATAAACGAGCTAACATCCTTTGCTTTATTGTCAAGGAAGTTAAACACCACCAGGGCCTTTCACAGAAATAAAAACTCCTACCTACCTACCTTTCTGCCCACAAAGTATCCAGCTTCTCTTTTGGAATTTACTTTTGCAAAGTAAGATGGATTATTTTCTTAGGAGGTTGATTTTCTACGTTTAGACTTCAGATTTGTGTTTGAACGTTGAGGGATAAAAAACATAGCTTGACCTTTTCTTCATTTTCTCTTGCTGTTTGAAAAGAACACAGGGTTTTGGTTTTTTTTTTAATATATACAATGTTGGTATATATATGATGTTAAGTGTGATAAAGAAAAGGGAGACATTTGAGTTAGCACACTACTCAAGAGTTCAGTCCCCAGCTTTGCCACTGTTACCATTATAAGGGCAAGAACTTCCTGGAAAATGAATTTCTCCTAAGTAGAGTCATTACATTTGAGCTACAGAGACCTTTACTAGGTGAAAACTTGTTGTTCAGAGCTATGTTGCTGTATTTAACCAAAGTAATTATCAATGTCCGTGTTTCAATGAACCTCTTTTCTGTTTCGTAATGCGAGGAGTTTGATATCGGGATGGGAAGGTCATGGTTTGATTTAGATGTTGGACTGGGAATCAGAAGATCTGGGCTCTTTTCAGATTGTCAGTCTTATTGTCTGACTTCTTAACAACATTCTTTTCTTTCTATTATTTTTTAATGATGTTTCAAGGCATTCTGAGATGATAGGTGTAGTGTTCATGTGCAGTAATGCTGACGTGAGTAAGTGGGGTGATAATGTAAGGGTTTTTTACATTCCTTCTAAATCTCTGCTTTCTCTTGTTCCATCCTTCTTAAAGAGCAATCCATTAATCTAGTAAAGGAGCTGTGTGATGAGGATGTGACTGAGCCTGAAGAAGCCAAATTTGAATGCGAGATATCCATTCCTTCTGTGAAACCTCCCAAGTGGTATTCCTACGTGGGGAAGTCTTACAGGCTGGCAGAAACTTGATTATGCAGCAAGAAGGCACCATCCACCAGCTGACCATACCGAAAACCACCACTGATATGACAAGCACCATTCAGTTCTCAATTGGCAAATCAAAATCCACAGCCAATCTGCTTGTCAGAGGTAACATATCCAGGCTTGGTTTACATCATGAAGATGAAGAATTAATTAACGTACAGCCTTCCTTCACTGGGGTCTTTGAAATATTGTGTGTGTGTCTGGAGGTTCTGCTCCATTTCCAGTTCAAAGTCGTTGGACACTAAATGAGACAGCTGCATCTCAGTAAAAGATCTGTTTGAATAGCTGTGATGTGCTTACTATTCAGATCTACAGAGCTGAGGTTTTGTCCTTGGCTATACCAAAGAAGTCAAATCAGGTGAAATTAATTGTATTTCTGAACTAGACAAGTTTAAGTTTGGTAGCACCTAAATTTGATGCAGTTTGTCATTGATTTCATCTGAAAGAAACTTGCAGGCTTTTTATCTGCTGTTGTCCCCAGCATAAGAGTCTCCATTCACATCCTGAAGTACTTGTTATATTTTCAACTCACTCTTATTTGAATAAAAGCCTCAACAATTGGGAGCAATTTAATAAGCACAGAACAAGAGCTGGACCTTGCATTTGGTAGATAATATACAGTATTACTTTGTAGAAATGTAGTTAATGGCATTCCCTATAGACAATCGTTTGTTTTATCTTTAGAGTCGTTCAAAGAACCATTGTGAACATGACATTAATTGGAATGGAATACACGCAAGAGACTTTCCTCTTCTTCCAATTGTCCTCATCCTTTCTTCTCTTCCACCCCTGCTTTGCAGATTACCATATAGAAATCACCAGGAAGTTGGAGGACAAGACAGCTTTGGAACATCATTCTGTCATTCTGTCCTGTGACTTCAGGCCTTCTCCAAAGGTTGTGAAATGGTTCAAGGGCCACACACTCATCAAGCCCTCTGAGAAGTACAAGATCAAGAGGGATAAGCATTCAGCAGAGCTCAAGATTCTGAAGCTGAAGCCCGATGATGCTGGTGTGTACAAGTGCAAGGCAGGAATTGCAGAGACTGAGGCCACGCTGACAGCTGAAGGTATGAGCAGGGAGGGTGGCCTCTTCCATGTCCTATTTCACCTCAGATTTCTCTTCTTGAGGTTGATTTCTGCCGTTCTCTCCTGCTAACTTTATAAATGTATAATCTTCACTGAGAAGATTACACAAAGATCATCTAGTCCAACCATTCTACCACATCCCAGTATGATTTATAGTAACAGTGGTAACAGTTCACCTTGTTTCCCCACAGCCCGCAATGTAGAAGTAACGAAGCACCTGCAGGATGTAGAAATTGAAGAAGAGAGCTCTGCTGTCTTCTCCTGTGAGCTGTCCCATAATGACGAGGACGTGGAATGGTTCCTGAATGGCAACCTCCTTTACACCAACAATTACAATGACATCAAGAACGTTGGCAATTGCTGCACACTGACAATGAAGCAGGTTAAGCCTGAGGATGCTGGCACAGTGACAGTGAAGTCAGACAAGGTGTCAGAAAGCGCACCTGAAGGTGATAGGTGGGTCTGATCACACCCCTCCTGGATGTAAGAGATGCTAAGGAGCTCCAGTTCATTCTATTGTGCAGCAGTCCTGCTTCTAAAGCTGACCTCTCTGGGGTGAAAAGTCATCAGAGGCTTTCTTCCAGTGGAAGGTTCCATTGCAGCAGATATCAAGGAAGGAGGATGGTTTTGGTGTCCTGCCAAAGCATTCCATTGCTTTTTATCATCATTTTACTTAACACAAGGAGAGTTACAAGAGCAGTTTCTTTTACTGCTTCAGTAACATGCAGTGTCAATGCTGTTGTCTCCAAGGATTTATGACTGCAGGGAGAGATCATTCAGTGTGTGTTTTGCCTCTGGGATGACTAATGACCAGGCTGTGAGCAACCTGATCTAGCTGTGAATGTCCCTTTTTATTGCAGGGGAGCTGGGCTAGATGGCCTTGAAGGGTCTCTTCCAATTCTAAGGGTACTGTGATTCTAATCTGCTCTCCCCAGCAATTAAGCTCTTTTACTCTATGCGCTCAGAGTTTGAAGGATTTCCTCTTTCTCCTTTCTTTTGCATTTGGTGGAAGTTTTTTCCCCAGTATAAACATCTGATGTGTGAAATAGAAGATAGATAAAAGGAGTCAATAAAACAGGAAAATCAAAAGTGTTCAGCAGCTTATCCTCTTAATCCTGTGGCCTGCTGTATGAGCTCTGCTCCATGTGAGGGCAATGCCAGCTCTCCAGCTTTAGAAGAGCTGCATCCCAATTACTTCATATGATATCATTCCCACCCAAGGCAATGCAGGCTGTCCCTCCTGTTCCCTGTATTCTCCTACTGATTAGTTCAGAATTCCATAAAGTGCATTCAGTCAACACACATGAAACCGCTTTATGTTCTATATTGGTGTCGTCAGTGCTGGTAAAGATTTATTTATCCCTCTTTAAAAATCTGAAAGCAACTGGAAATGTCTCAACTTCTGTATCACATTGTTCTGTTTTGCCTGTTTAATTGCAGAGAAGCCTGCTGTTTTCGTGAAGTCCTTGGATGATGTTTTTGGTGAGGAGTGGGGTGTGATTAAATTGGAATGCGAAGTCTCTAAAGAGAAGGTCAAACCAGTGTGGAAGAAGGACGGTGTTGTGCTCACTTCTGGCAACAAGTATGAGCTGGTACAGTCTGGGAAGACCCTATGTCCCCTTATCCATGACCTCGAGAAGTCAGATGCAGGTTTCTATACCTGTGATATTGGCAGTGATGTTGCCAAATCAAAAGTCGGCATTCAGGGTAAGTACTGTGGAAAGTGAAGGAGTGCTGAAAGCACATTCAGTGTGGTCACTATGTCTTACACCTATTCCCCCACGAGCCTTAATAGTTTCTACAATAGAAGTGTATTACTGCAATTTAGCACAGTGATGTCTGGAAAATTCCCATTGCTTTTGATGTAAATGTATCTCATTTTGCCATGAAAATCACCAAACACATCAAGAATGTCCTGGAAATATTTCCTTTCTAAACATCCCTAAAATGGAGAAATGGTTTGAACACCAGTGGGGGTAGGATGGTAACAAATTAGCTAATAGAAACATTTAATTTCTTGTCATAGGCAAAACCCTTTTTCTCACGCAGCATCCTAGAGTTGTCCTCTCTGTTAGGTTGTTCCCTCTGTAGCTCATTGAATCTTCATTCTGCTCCATGGACTGAGCTGCTCTAATTGTAGTTCTTCCAGAGCAAAGACAAGAGATTCACGTCTCTTTTTTTTTATAGCTTTCTGGTAATTCTGAGTGGAGAATGTCTTAGAGAATACATCAGTAAGGAATGCAGCCATGTTCTGCAAATCCTGAGTTAAAACACCAGTACTGGTACTCATGTCAGTCACAAATGCCTTTTCTCCATATAAACCTCATACTAATGTATCTCTTACCTTCCAGAGCTGAATAGTGGCATTACCAAACAGCTGAAAACCACTGAAATCCAGGAGGGAGAAGATTGTACTTTTGAATGCATTCTGTCCCATGAAAGCATTGATGAGTTCAACTGGACACTGAATGGAAGCAGAGTGGAAAGTGGTGGGTGATTTAAAGCTTCTAACGTGAGTCGGAAATATACTCTCATTATCAAAAGTGTGACTCCTACTGACGCTGGGGAAGTCGTTTTTACTGCCCGTGGTCTAACCTCCAAAGCCTCTCTGTCTGTGAAAGGTAATGAGATGGGAGAGATTCTGGGGTCTGATTCCTTCAACTGTCTTCTGATAAGATTGTCGTGAGAGCTAACTCATAATATGGTTAAAGTGAATAGCAACCTTCTACTTGAACCTCAAAGCACTGAGAATTTCTCTTAAAAATAAGTAAAAGGACAAAACATTTTACACAAATGTGAGAACTACCCAAAGCACTGGGGTAGTGTTGGAAATGGGCATCTCACTACAGCTTGTTCCATTAACAGTAAATCAGGAATGCTCTGTTGAGGGAACTGTGGGAGCAAATATCCTCTAAGTATAAGCTGAAGGGATGGCCTTCACATCATCTAGCTGTACAACAAATTCCTATCTAGAGCATGTGCATCTGAGAGCATCATCTGAGGCTCCCAGTGTGATGAGTGGAGAGAAGAGGCAGTTTTCAGACATGGTTCATCATCCTCAATTGGGTGGATTTAAGAGAGAATATATGCTGCCTGGAATTCTATTGTCTGTACTTTGCAGATTACTGCTGGCTGTAGGATGGCCTCTGTTGCAAGTGCCTCTCTAACTTATCTCCAGCATGTAGATGCATGTATTTTGAGAGAGGCATCCTACCATAAGTGTATGTTACTCAAAAAGCATGTTTTCTTCCAGGAAAACCTACTGAGGTTTCAAAACAGCTGGAGGATAAGACAGCAGCAGCAGGGCAGGACATCAGCCTGAGCTGTGAGCTGTCAAAACCGGATTTGAACATCAGGTGGTACAAGGATGGCAAAGCAATCAGAAAAAGCCAGAAGTACGACTTGCAGCGGGAGGGAACTGGGGCCATTCTGATCATCCATGACTCTACTGCCAAGGACAGTGGGGAGTACCCCTGTGAGACAGAGGACTCCATAACAAAAGCCAGGGTCACTGTGCAAGGTGAGTTGAAAAGCACACTGGGGATGGCATGTAGAGAAGTCGAGGTAAATATCTGCAGCCTGTGGGTGATGTTTTTCTCTTCTGTTTCCTTGAGCAGGATCAATTCTTAGTTTTCAGAAAATATGATGGATTAAAATCTTTTCCTTAAAATAATCTGGAAACTGAATGATTCTCCAGTGTGATGTGGATCTGGGCAGCCTGGTCTGGTGGTTGGTGGCCCCTTGACAGGGGGTTTAAAACTAGATGCTCTTTGAGGTCCTTTTCTACTCAGGCCACTCTATCATTCTATGGTTCTATGATCTTGGTTGTTAGTGAGCCAAGAAAAGATGGCAATCTGAATTAGTCTATATTGAATATGTGTAATCAAAACTATATGCAGTTTATCAGATGAGATCCTACCAGCGCATGTATAATGGTATTGAACTTTCCAGATATCTACTGGAATTATCAAACCTATGTAAATGGGTGGACTCTGTGGTCTTCTTAGACTCTTTGCATCTCTATGTGATATTCTGAAATGAGGGCAAAGGAGATTCAGGACACCTCTGTATGCTTGGGACTTGTTGGGGTAACAAATCCCTTTGTCCTACACCCTCATCCTTTTTTTTTTCCTTCCAGAAAAACCTAATTACTTTATCAAGGAACTTTCAGATGTGAAAATTGAAGAAAGTGGAAGTGCACTTTTAACATGTCAGAGCGAGAAAGCCGCATCCTTCGTCATATGGAGGAAAGGCATTGCTGAGCTCAGGCCTGGCAGGAAATACAAGAGGGCACAGAAAGGACGAGACCTGCAGCTGTGCATAAAAAATCTGGAGAAAAGTGACAGTGACGTGTACACCTGTGACATTGGTGATGCCCAGTCCAGAGCCAAGCTGGTTGTACAAGGTATGTGTGAGAGCCATATGACTGCGCATCCTGTTTCTCCACTACCAAGACATTATCCTGGTAGAATTTGTACATTTATGGCAGGTCTTTGGGGCTGCAGCTGTCTGGCCTGAATAGCGGTTCACAAGCCATGCACAGAGCAAGCTGCACGGAAAGGGAAAGAACTACCGACTAGAGCAGTGCCATTGAGAACTTTATGTATCATTTAAAAACCAAAAATGCTGATGTACGGTGAGGCTGGTGACCCAGAAATCAGTGTGAACTTTCTATCTCTGACCTTTCTGAGTTACAAATAGTCCTCCAGAGTTCTAGGCAAAAATTCCCTTATGCTGCATTCTGGGTAGTTGTCACGGTTTAAACAAAAATCTACCTGTGTCCGTGACAGGGGGGCCACAGGCAAGTGAGGTGCTAGAAGGAGCTGAACCTTTGTCCCAACTACTTCAGAAGCAGCCCAAACCCCCTCGTACACAGCTAAGATTTTCTCAGTTGGAGTGTAGCGCTCCTCAGACCCTTTATATGCTCGACTCCAAAGTCCCGGGGGTTGGCCATGGGTTTCTCCTAAAGCTCTTTGCCACAAACTCCAAGTGGGACCTTTCTCTCCAGCAGCAGTGTAGAGGATGTTCTTTACATCCTGTCCTGTCCGTACTGGCCCCAAGGCCACGGCACGGGCTATCTCTTGTTTTCTCTGCTCAAAAGCCTGCTGCTGCTCAGGACCCCATGAGAAATTATTCTTCTTCCGTGTTACCTGATAGAGGGGGCTCACTATGTGGCTGTAGTTTGGGACATGCATTCTCCAAAAGCCCACTACTCCCAGAAAAGATTGGGTCTCTGTCTTGTTGGTGGGAGGAGACATAGCAGTGATTTTTTCCATCACATCTGCTGGGATGTGTCGATGCCCATCTTGCCATTTTACACCTAAGAACTGGATTTCCTGGGCAGACCCCTTCACCTTGCTGCGCTTAATGGCAAAACCAGCTTGCAAAAGAATTTGGATTATCTGTTTTGTTTTCTTGAAAATCTCTGCTGCTGTATGGCCCCACACGACAATATCATCAATATACTGCAAGTGTTCGGGAGCAGTAAAATTATTCATGCTTTATATGACGTTATGATGAGGAATACTGATAGCAAAATTACAAAATTATTAAACCATGACACCCTGGTATTTTTCTTTTTTTTTTCTTAAATATTTTCCTTTTTACTATTTAAATGTTATGGGCACATCTTGTAGAAACACAAGGCTGTTTACAAAGAAGTGCATGCTGTGTTGCTGTATGATGAGCAAGATACATCTATTCTTCATCTAGCAGGAATAGTTGCTGAGCCTTAAGAACAGTTTCAGAAAGCTTTGGGAATTTGGGCATTTTCCTTGTTTCTGCAACACAAAATGAAAATTTACGCTGTATACAAAGAAAAGGGGAGTCCGAACTTGTACGTTAAATTTGAAGGAGATCAATCTGGGGTAATATTTAAAAAAAAAAAAAAAAAAAAAGGGAGCGTGGTCATCAAATACTATAAAATATATTAGCTGTTACTAGAATGCCACTTATCTTCCCCCCATACGAATCACTGTCGTGTTGTATGTGAATTTGTGAGGTGGGTTTTGAAGCTGAAATTAAAAACTTCTTGTATGGCTGTCTTCATAGTGGCTATCCAGACTATCTGTAGAAATAACAGCTATTATGTAGTCAGCTATTCACCAGTTTTAACTGATTATAAATTACGTTTCAGGGTGGAGAACATAGCATAGTGCCTGACACCTGTGTTGATCCTGAGGGCATTATGATGTCATGGATATTAAAGAGCAAGCTGAGGCAGCACATAGTTCCATTGTATCCCTGGGGGACCCGAAGGAAGATACTGGCTGGTTTGAAAAGCAGCTGGAGAAAACTAACTTTGAACTGATGGAGACCAAAGAAGAGCTAACAGAGAAAAACACCAAACTACTTAAAACTGAAGAAGAGCTGATGCAGAAGAACAAAGGTGAGTTATGCGATGTGAAAGGTAGAAGACAGAAATAGTTCATTAATCTAAAAGAGAAATAACCAGTTTGAGTAGGAATTAGAGGAGATGTTCTACCTTTGGAACCATAGCCTGTAGATAAGTGATAGTTTGTTCCTTGTGTATATTCAGGTTCAGCAATTCCACGGTTTTTGGTTATTTCTTTTCTTTTTTTCCCCCTCTCCTTTAAACTGCAACTAGCAGCTTTACGCTTTCGTAAGTATGGGGTTAAATGTCTATATCTTGATTTTTACTTTTATATTGTAATCTCTACTCTTCTTTATGTCTTGTTGATGCAATGTTTTTGTTCCAAGAAATATAGAAAACTTTTGAATCACTCCCAATAAGTGAAGACCACATGCAAATTAATTAATCTGTTCAAAAGCTACCTAAACATTTGAATATCTGGAAAAATTGATTACTTAATAAACTATCTATTGGCTACTTATGTAACACAACCTTTTCTGTGTGTTACAGACTTTGAAATGCAGATGAATAAATTGGATGAGTCTGTTGAGCAACTTAAAGAAGCAACTGAGGTAACTTTATCAAGATGATGTTGTGTAAAATTGTTTTAATACCAACTTGTGGTAGCTTTAAATGCTATTCCAGCAGGCTCCATTAATAGATTTCTTACCGAGCTTAGCTTAACTGAATTTGCCTTTAATGCATTGTGTAATTCAGCTACTTAACACTACATTAGAAAGTGATGACTGATTTTTTTTTTATTTTTTATTTCCAATCTCAATCAAGGTGCAGAAAGATGACATTATTACAGAGCTACAAGACTTAAAATCTCATTTAGAAGAAAAAGTAAAAGATTATGTGAGTTTTACACATCTCCGTATCCTTATACAAAAAAAGAAATACACTAATTCTATGCTTGTAATCAAGACATTTTTGGAAAACTGATTTTCTGTATGTAGCTGGTACTCGCTTGAAATTGTAAACAATTCAAATTTATCTGAAGGTAGTTGTTGTTAACACAAACAACAAAAATATCAGTGTGTTCCACTAACTCCTGCCTCACACTCCTACATCAGAGGAAGAGCAACAGTAAAAGTATGTTGAGTAGAGTTGGAAGTACGAGTATGAATGGTCAGGATATCTCCACGTTCTATGCAGTCCATAAAACTTTATCCTGACTAATGTACTGCGAGCTACTGAATATGTGAAGACTAGCTTGATTAAGTATGTGTGCATACCACTTCTGGTGGTTTTTGTTCATTTTTTGATGTTTGGTAGCCTGAAGTAGCTCTGAAAACATTTATAGTTAATTCTGTCACTCAGATCTCTAACCTTGTAAGCTTAGCAACTTGACCCTTCTTAGTCTTTGACTGTCTGCATCACTGCAACTTAGTATTTCCATGGTATTAAAGCTGACTGTGATGAGTAGTCATGTCCTCACCTATTACTTCTTCCAAGAACAAGGCTCCAACTCTATTTGTGAGATTGTGTGGCCTGAACACTTCTGAAGCTTTTCTTTTCATAAGTTACTAAAGATGAATAATCAGTCCTTGGCAGTGCCAGCATGGCTTAACAATCGTCATCTTGTAAGTAAGGAAGCTTCACTTGTGGTCAAGGACACAATCTAAAATATGCGTGACAGAGCTGACTAAGCTTTAAGGTTGGATTATATCTGTCACGATGAAAGTGATTTTAGCAGCTTAGCAGAAGTGTGATGTGATGAACTTGTATGAGAGCTGACCATTTGCTCTTTGACCATGTTTGTAATTTTGTTGACTTCTTGGAAACAGGAAATTCTTTGATAAACTGGTAACTCTTGATTGTGTGCAAGTCTTTTACTTTGTAACCTGCTAGGCTCTTGCTTTCCCTTGTATACTCTACCGAGTATTGCACTTGTCATTATCTGAAGGTGTACTTGTTCTGTCTGCTATTGAGATTTGTAACTGATGTCTATAGAGTCACCGGGTAAATATTTTAGCTGTATGGTTTTGTGTAAATATTTGCCTACAGAAGATTACTGAGACTTAAGTGCTCCTTTTGTTAAGCTTCAATGTAACTGATCTTATATCAATACAGGAAAAGACTACCTACCATTTAACTACCATTAAAGCAGAACCGGCAGAAGAGAACACTAATAAAGGAACTGAAAGCAGCCAATTTTCAGTGCTTTCAGTTAAAGCACTGAAACAAGAGAAAACTGAGTTGGAAGTGGGAAGAAAGCGCAGTACTGACGAGGATAAGCCTACTGTGGAAGAGCCACCTCCAAAGAAAGGTAAAGTTTCTTCCATCGTTGAACAGGGTGTCTTCCAAAACAATAAATTGCTTCCTATTCCGGATAGGAAGCAAAAGGCTGTGAAGCGCGTACCTTATGGTATAAGGAGAAAAGCCACTGTGTTAAACTGTAAATAGAAGTAACTGTTATGTAAATATCCCTTTTTCAGAAGGTCCTATGCTGTTCATTTTTGAATGCTTAAGAATAGAAGTTTTTTGCACTATTTTTTTCCTTTTTGCTGCTTTTTCCTCATCTGTTGATGCACTTGCAGATTTGGTAATAGTTTTAAAGCAGTTTCTTTAGGATTGTTTCAACTGCTGTTGCTGATCTTCTGAGTACCATCAGCTGTTCAAGTGCTTTTTTTTGTTTGTTTGTTTTGTTTTTCCTGAAGCAACTATCAAAATTGTTGATGACCTGCTAATTGCTCGCTCATGGGCAATATTTGAGCAAAATGGTTTGGATAAGCTCTGATGCATTTAACTTCACTTCTGGGCACAGCTGAGCATCAGTGTTCCTAGAATTACGGAAGGCATATACAATGTAGAAGGGAAAAATCTAAAACTTAGCTGTATTCCCTTCCTTTCTTGTATTCCTCTTGCAAAATATGTGCAAGGGAGAAAGTCAAGGCCTTCTTTGGATGAGATGCTGTTCTTGGATGATTTGTCCCTGCCGCCTTTATTTGGCATAAATATTGAATCCTAATGTGACCACTGAATGGCATCACATATAAGCATCTTACCAGAGACTGAGGGAGGGATGTGGACTCCTCCATACTCCAAATAGCAGTGGGTTTGTTCTAATCATATGACCAAAGCTCTCATTTAAAAATTAATGACAGCAATGCTCCACATAGGAATTAAAATGGGTAGCTGATAGTCACAATGTCAGCATGAAGTTTTCTGTTAAGAAGTACTGAGTATTCAATCATGTTAAAATTGTCTTCTATTTGTGAGTATTAATAGCGTCCAATTTCAAAAATCTCTTAATATATATTCTTTAGCTATCTTAAATATACACAGTAGAACAATGAGCACAGGTATGTTGTGCTGGTTCTTTTGTAGAATTAGTTATATAAGTAGCACGAGCAAAAGTGTTTTAGGAGATGCTAGGTTATCTCAGCTTCAAGTTCAGGGTATTTACACCATTCTCTGAGCTTTTAGGTCTTGTTTTCTATGCTCTGTAATAATGCTTTTTCCCTACTTCCTGTGTAAGGAGCTTCTAGACTGAACATTACACATCTTCTCCCTAGTCTTATTTATCTTGCTTTAGTGCTTGCTTGTTGTTTTCAGCATAAAGTGTTTAGATTACTTATAAATCATATTTCCCTCACTAGTGTTGCTGGGAGCAGCAGTCAAAACCCAAAACCTGGTTTGGGGTGGAATATGCCACTGCTGTTTCTTCAGTATGACTTTTAAATCAGTTGAGGGCTGTATATAAAACTCCTTAGATGAGTTAAGAGGCTGTTTCCATGCAGTACATGTGAATCTGTATGTAATGCAGGCTGCACGTGGGCACTATAAAATTCTGCATTGTAGTAATAAAAGGACTGTACAAGAATCACCATGGAATATATTGTTGTGGTGACCCAATCCCTAGTAAGTCTTGACTTATATTTATTTTTTTTAATACTTAAAGTATGCATATTATGGAATGGACATAACTGGATTCTAAAGCAATGATGAAATACAGCAGAAGTCGCTTTTGATAGAAAGAAAATGCATGTGATTTTAGCTAATTGCTCACCAGTTAAAGAAAAAAACAGCCCCAAGCTAATGGAATATTTATGGAAACTTGAATCTGCAAATCTGTACAACTTTATGAGTGAACTTTATATGCAAAAGAGTAAGTGTGGACAGAAGTAGGAATCCTCATATTTTGTTTAGAGATCAACTGAATAAGAGAGACAGATATCAACACTTAAGTGATCAACTTGTCCAGGGTTTTATCTTTCTTTTGAAAGTAAGAGGACTGTGAGTTTGAATTAAATTTCTTAGAGAACTGTTTACCTACCATTTAGATGTAGATGGAGTGATTCCTGGCTGCCTTATAGGGATTGCTGAAGCAGGGAAGATAGAAAGAATATAGCTGTGAATTATCTATCTCGTTCCCATGTTTCTTAAATCTAATTAGACTTTCTACTGGTGTGGAGTGGAAGGTTTGAGTAGTGCCATGGTAAAAGTGTTCTTCCAGACTGAAAACCTTTTGCTGTTAATTCTGTATAGAAATCTGAGGCACCTGATTACGTGTCCAGAGAACTTTAATTCCTTCACTAGTATCAAATACTATGTGATGTGAGGGCATGGCTTGCATATTATGACAGTTTTTCACTTAGAAGTTGCTACTTGGTGTTGTGAACTGCTATGTAATAATGATTTTAATCAATCTGAGCTACATTCCTTTTCCCTTTTTTTTGTTTGTTTGTTTGTTTTACAGTAGTTGTAAATGAGAGAAAGAAAAAGAACACTGTAGAGCAAAAGAAAATTGAACACATGAAACAAAAGTGCTCCGCGTACCGAAAGGAAGTACTAGCACTGAGGGAAAGAACTGAAATCTTGGAACGTCATTTAACTGTGCTTGATGAACAATGCAGAAGAGAAAAAAATAAAAAAGAAGATTTCAGTAAGCAGGTAACAAGCCTGCGTATTCAGCTTTCTTTTTCTGAAGAAACAGCTGATGTCCTCCGTGAACAAATTCTGCAGGGTCAAGCTGACTATCGGGGAATTGCTTCTGAACTG
The DNA here is from genome assembly GCF_054131305.1 of Coturnix japonica. Taxonomy (NCBI): domain Eukaryota; kingdom Metazoa; phylum Chordata; class Aves; order Galliformes; family Phasianidae; genus Coturnix; species Coturnix japonica. Next base: position 3,875,927 of record NC_140699.1, read on the forward strand.
GATGAACAGAAATCTATAAATATGACACTAGAAAACAAAAATGCCCAACTAACTAACAACATAGAAGTTGCCAAAGAATATATAATTGATAAAGTGTCACAAGTAAAAGAAATGCGGACCAAATTAGATGAATTATACAAATGTCACTTAGAGTTTCATGCCATCGGTACTGACTTTGTCAGTGTAAAGGATTCCTCAGACTGTGAAAAAGATGAGCCAGGGACATCTCAAATTAGTTCTGCATGCATTCAGTCACAGACTTCTTCCATCTCAGATCTTGTGCAGGACCTCTCCTTTAACTATAGTCTTGAAAGGATTTGGGAAGTATGCAGAAGTATTGCTGATGTTTCCTCACAAAAAAGTCAGCACATCAAAGCACTGCTTCAAGACAATGAAAACCTAAAGGCAGGACTGAATAATGCTGAAAATCATAATCGTCAACTTGTAATGAAGCTATGTGAGATCACAACTCGCACTAGTCAGGAAGATGATCTTGTGAATCAGTTACATGAGCAAATAGAAAAGAAAACTCGGGAGGAGTTTTTCCTTTTATAGGAATAAAAGCTGTTGAAACAATTGTGTGATGAATTTTTGTCAGGTGCTGTTGAAAACTCTCCTCATGTTAATGCTTATGAAGTGGCTCATGATTAGATAAGTCATGGAGCCACTGAAACGGGCACAGCAAATTGAACTTATTTTCTTCCTCTGCAGGATTTCTGGAGATTGTTTTGTTAGCAGATGATGTTAATCATTCCTATATAAGTTTTTAATTGATAACTTTCATAAAATAGCAGTTACATATATTTTAAAAACAAAGTATTTATTAACCAACTTAATTCTTGGAAATACAGTGGGTGGTGATACTCCATTCAGATTCTTAGCAGAGCCTGATAAAGTGGCTCTGACTACTTTTTGTCTTTCTACAATCTTTGGTAACTTTCTGAGAGGAAGAAGACTCCCCTCAGGGGGTCGGAACAGTGTAAGTAGTAAAAGCTGCTAGTCTGTGTTTGGGACACTGGAGTTTGCTAGTTACTAGCAGCAGTAGAAGCAGCCATCTACCATTTTCTGATGTCCCCAGCAGCCTGTCTTCCATGTGTTCAACCAGCATCTGAACTCATTTTTGATATGCTAGCTGAATTCCTGCCATAGAGAAGGAGGAGTCCAGGTGATCTCAGTTCTGACTTTGTTGTTCCTGTTGAGAAAAACAGGATTGGGTGGATTGTGGACAGTAAGTGCTGCTGGGGAAATGCATACTGACATTTCTCTGTCACTTAGCTGTGCATTTGCTGCCATTTGACCATGAGCAGGTACATGATAGCCTTCAGCTTAAGTACGGTGTCATTGCTTGAATGTCTGTATTCTCTCCGGGGAAAAGATAGCAATGGAGTTCTTTAATGACTTGTACTGGGCTTGCACCTTGCCAGCTGGACCTTACTTATGTAAATAACATCTCTAGTGTAGAAGAGGAAGGGCAGTTTCCCTAAGATTAAGCTGGAAGTTAATCGAACACTTGAATCAAATGCTCCTGTTCCTGCCCAGTTCTGACACAGCAGAGTTTAGATGAAGAAAATCGTGTCAGTTCTACCACCATTCTCTATTAAAAAAAAAGTGTAGTTGTCTGTGCCCTTGAGAAAAAATGACTTGTAAAGTATCAGGCTCAGTTTAACATGGAGAACTTTTTTTGTGATCATAGATTGGAAATAATTTTAAATGTAACAAGTTCTAGGAAAGAAGGGTAAAACTCTGCTGTAACTGAAATAGACTCCTTCTGTTACAAGTGTTCTTACAGCAGGAAAATCGAATGCTTACATATCCTTTTCCAGATGCTTTATAGCTTTTTAATCTCACGGCTACCTTAACACTTGCACTTAAAATTCTTCTGTGCTATCAGGATCATTTGGGAACTGTCCTCGACTCTTCTGGAGTGTCCACAGAAAATGGCAAAACTAGTCGGTTCCCAAAACCGGAGCTGGAAATCCCACTGACACCTCTGCAACCTGATAAGACGAAGATAAAGCAGCACGGCAGCATGATACCTTTAGGAGTGAAAATGCCTAAGGCAAAAAAGAAAAGAAGTGATGACATGGATGAGGTATGACCTAGACCCAACAGAAAATAAAATATCTGATGCCTTTTTACCATTCTCATTTAAGCATTAAAAAAATGCTATTTCTACCTCAGTAAAGTAGTTGAAGAATTTAATCAATGAACTGCTTTAATGAACAGAACTAATAGCCAAGCTCAGTGATAATGGTTTAAGAGAAGGGAATTTCTCTTAACTCCATTGTGTATTTTCTTTGAAACCTGTAGACATAAATCAGCTTTTTAGACATCATGAGATGTCTAATACTGATATCTTAATGTCCTGTTTTTATAATTGAATGCTTATTTATTATTTGATTTACAGTGGAATAGTTACCACTAGCAGATACTTCCCTACTATTAGCAAAAGTGTTTAAAGTGTTCACTTTTGTGACATCAATTGTTCTTTCCAAAAGAATCATGGCTGAAACTTGTCTTATTTTCCCAGGATTTTGTGAAAAGTGAGAACACGAAAAATACAAAATCTGTCATGGCTTTTAATTCACCCTCTGCAAGTGACGAGAAAATGGTTGGTTTTTGTTCTAGTTTTGAAGCTAGCTTGGCACTTCCTGTAATTGTTAATTAATTATTAATTAATTGATCCTGTAACACGAAAGAAGCAGTGTCTTATCCTTATGTGTATACCTGAATGGGAATCTTACATGCTTATGAGCTCTTCCTATTAAATTCCATAAGCTAACCAAAGGGCAAGTCAGTCTGTCCCCAGAGCGTGTAATGGCTGTACTGTGTAATGATTTGGAGGGAAGGATATTGCACACTGAATAGTTGGGAAGAGAAGCTTTAGTGTATTATCGTGTGCTTTTGTAAGTGAAGCCCTTGTATTAAACTAAGGTTCATATCATTAATATGCATGGCAGTTATTGAAAACAGATGTTCACATGTGATAGCAGTATCCTTGGCATGGTCAGAGTATGAGTAGTAGATTTTTCCCATCTGTTGTCTTCTGTTTTGTATGTTTGTTTATTTTATGTAATTAGAACAGCTTATGTAAGAAACAACTCCACAGCTTGGGAGCTACTTTTAAAGAAACTACTGCCTTATTAAGAAACTTTAAGAAACGTATGCCTTGAAATAGCTGAGATTTTGACAACTCCCTAAAGGGTATAAAATTGTCTACATTACTTGCCGTTGTGGTATCATCAGCATAATGAACAGAGGTGTCAGTAGTAAAGCTCAAAATGTCAACTTAAAATAACGTTGAACTAAAATGAAGTTTAAACAATGCTCTTGTTTCACATGTTCACATCTCTGTTGAACAGAAATCCGGAAAAGACTACTTCCTGAGAAAGCGAGTACGTGCTTCAAGACTGACTAAAAAGAAGGATGAAACACTGCAAAAAGTTGGAGATTTTATTCAAAGCTCTCCTTCTATTATACACTCTAAAGGTTGGTGTAGAATAAGTTTTATTCCATGTTTTCTAGACATTGTAGAATGGCTTGTTTCTGCTGTAGGCTATTAATGTATGTGTTCTTAGAGAACTTGTCTGCCATGTTGTCTAGTCCTTTGATTTATGAAGTAAATGCATTTATTCGTCTCTTCAGAGATTCATTATTACATTTGTGAAAACCTACAAGTATACAGAGAAAGTTGGTTCTGTCTTGTGCTTCTGTCAGCACGAAAGTTAGGCCTGTTGTTTAACTCCTGCTGAAGTTTCTGACTTCCAGCGACTTCTGAGCCATGATTGTCTTTCATACTCCATTTTAATGCGTGCTTTAAGCTGCCGTAACTGAACCTATAAACAGTTTCAGCTATAGAAGCAATAAAGAACCTCGATGAACAAATACAATTTCTGAGTATTTTCACTTAAATTTTACGTGTCATTTATAAACCAAGTTTGTTACGAAGCTTTTTTTGCATTCATTGATTTAAAGACTCACAAAACCAGTAAGTTGATTGGTTTATGTATCAAAACAAATTTCTTCTAGCCAAGAAGCTGATGTCAGCAGTAAGTTCTCCTAAATCAAACGAACCTGAAAGTGTCGAAGAAGGAGAGACCAAGCCAAAACGATGCAAAAGGAAGCTGTATTCCACTGTTGTTTCTGGCCCTCTAGATATACCTGCTTCTTCGGTAAGTTATTATACTGTAGTCTTGGCTTAAAATAAACTACTAAGGAGTCCAAACAGACTGGAGGTTTCATCTATTTGCAGGAGGAGGTTGAAAGTACTGAGGTATTTCTTTATTCTACCAAGTCATTCTTGTTGGTCTTCCTGCTGTTCTGTTTTATTTTGTCCTCAAAGATCTCTGTGTTTGGCTGGCTTACAGTTTACTAAGTAGGTGATGTAGCAATCACGGAGATGTCTTCTAATTTGGAATCATAGATAATTTCAATGTGTTGGAGTGGGATTATTCTACTACACGCTTTTCTAGAGCACAACTTAGACAGCTTTTTAGGTATGCTTAAACTATGATCTCCTGTCTAAGCCAACTTGCAAAGGATCTGATGTGCCAGTTTCATGACTCTGTCGGCAGCTATTGTGCTAAGAACATTCTTGCTCTGTTGGAACTGCATCTTTTAATTATATTAGAGTCCTTTTTCTGTTCAGCATAGTGATCATTTGCCCATACTGTAATATCCCTCTGAATTTTTTGATGATTTGACGAATGATAGGGGCAGAAACCAAAATGTTATTTTTTTTGTTAGAGGATGAAGAAGATGAGACAATTTCTTCTCTCACTGTAGTTCTGAGAACATGGAACTGAACCGAGAACTGAAATTCTGGGCAAGTCATAGCTACAGGGATTGAGGCTAAAAATGTTTTCTGAACGCTTCATGTTTCACAAAACAAGTACTATAATACTCTTTTGAAAACAAGTATTTCAAAATGAAAGCTGCCTTCAGGCTTTCCTCAGATGTGTGTGCTTTTTTAAGATAAACAGGATTTTGTACATTCTCCATATTTGTTCCTTGTGATTAAGCTGCATTAAAATGATCTCGGTATCCCATAGTTTTCTGAATAAAATATAATAAGCAAATGCCATTCTGAAATCCATTTAGGGGAAGAAATATGTTTGCGTGGGTCAAGAAGAGCTTGTCAGTCTTGTGCGAAAAGATGAGTAACTTTTGAAATGTTTTCTTCAGGAATCTGAGGAACAAAAGAAGGAAAGTGATCATCTGATCATCAAGCGACGGCTGAGATCCAGAACAGCTAAAAAACCTTGAAGAAGCGTGTTTGTTCCCCTTTCTCAGGACATACTTTTATCGTATTATTAAAACTGGTTGTTAATAAACAGTAACAGTTACTCCGTTGTGTTCTTAAATTTGTATATAGGTGTACAGTGTCTCTCTGACAGTTTCAAACTGACTCCATTGAGGCTGAAATAAATACAAGCTTTCTTAAACTGGGTTTGGATTTTATTGTGGTTAAGGGTTTATTTATTTTAGTCTTGCCTCCCCTGTATAGGAACAGTATCTCTAGGACTGATTGCTATTTACCCATTGTGCAGTAATAACTGTACTTGTTCAGGATGGCCTGGCTTGCTTTTTTCACGTGACTGGTGTACTTAGCAGAACTCTGGCAGAGAGAAGAGCATGAATACATATTAATATTTATGTATACTTAATTTTTGGGCCTTTTTAAAGAATTTTTTTGGAGAGAAGATGGTGCCAATTCCTCAGTGTGGAAGAAAGGTGCTTTCCCTCACTTGTGCAAATTCAGCTTTAAATTAATAAACTTAGAAAAATAAACCCAATACATTTGGGGGGAATTCTAATATCCCAAATACTGTTCTCCCCCTCAGTGAGCTTCGAACCTTTAGATGCTGTTGGATGAATTAGCTGAAAGGTTCTCAGCTGACAGTATGTCCTTGTGTTGTCTCCAAGTCCAATAGTTCCTATAGATTCAATTGCTCAGGAGGTGAAAACATGGATGAAAGCCGACTTGGGTGAATATTTGAGAGTTTGATGGGAGTGAATTGCCTTAAAAGCAGCTGGTGATAGAACAATATACTGATTGTATTTAAAAAAACCCACAATCGTACTATTTGTTGCTGTGCCGATAAGCTTTCTCCTTGCTTGTAGGCTTGTGAGATCCAGGTTTGCAGAAAACAATCTGTGAAAAATCATGGGAATCATGTGGTTTTATGCTCAGCAATCTCATTAAAAACTTGAACTGACTTTTAGAAGCTTTTCTCCATGGTGTTAGCTGGACAAATCTGCATGTGGATGTCAACATGGAGGCTTTTATTGACCTGGAGTAGAAAACAGCATTCGTACCTACCAGGTGAGATGGGCAGCTACTGCACAGGTACACAGAAGAAACTGATGGAAGCATAAGTACTTGAAATCACCCTCCCTCCTATTTATTGACCTATGTATGTGAATGCCGTGCATGAATGCCTCATAGCCAGATGTCAAAATGGAACAATGCTGCCTGAAGTGGTTGGTGACAATATGGAAGACGGTTCTGATTAGCTGCAGTTTGCAAATTACTTGCAAATATTTCATATCCAGAAGACTGCAATTTATCAGCCATGCGATATTGGAGGCAAAGTCATTGCAGGGGATGGGAGTGATCTACTTGTTCCAGAAGCTGTTAATAGAGCTCTCGTTGCTACTGGGTACATCATGATATACACTTAATTACACTACTTTTCAAATGGTATTTTTATTATGAGAACAGCCTCATTGCTGCCTGCTGCTGCATGGGAAAAGTAGTTGCACACTTGGTATAATTATATGTGGTTCTCTGCTGCAAAACTGACCTTTTACAAAATGTCACATGTGGTGTTTGGTGAGTCTCAGGCTTGCCTAATTTCTGTGCATTTTCGTAAGGCACAGCAAGTGCAGAAAACAGGTTGCTTTGTTTAGGGAAAAGAAAAACCAACCACAAATGTTTAGCTGACTTGCGGAATCAAACTCTATAATCCAGAGATGGGTTGTAAAGCAGGTATGTTTATTCCAGCGTTGCGCAGCGCCGGGTGCAAGGGGGATAGCTCCTCCAAACCTGCACACCGACTTGTAAAGCCGTGATACAGAAAGCAGGCAGAAGAAACATCCTTCAAATCCAGAAGGTAAACTCCACCTATTCATTCCTTAACTGGGTTAATAAAGTGCATGGATTTGCCACCACTGAGTGTATGCATTCAACAATTCTATTACTTGCCTTCAAGTGTTGTACCAAACTACCGCACTAGCTATCAAAAATTTTTGCAAAATTGGAGTCCAAACTCCAGAAAGTCTTCTATCCTTCTACAGTTATGTATCCTTATAGGGTACCACTTTACCCTGACTGGGCAATCTCTTGCTTTTAACTTCTATTCAGGGCTTCATGTTTGGCCCTGATGCCCACACCCCTAAGTGCATCATGTTTGATATTGCTGTGACTCCTGGGGTATAACATTGTTTTTCCCCATTTGTGCTAATGTCAGACTTACAGTTTTTAAACAGTCAATATTGTTGGACCCTTAGCTCCAGTTTTATTAAATTTCTTGCCAGAGCAACCTGGCAGGTACAAGAATTTCTGTATTCCTACTTAGTTTATATTTAATTAATCCAAAAAAAACGTAAACCTTTTCTTGTTGGGCAGTAGCTTCTATTACTGTTACAAAACCATCTATGAGTAGTAAGAAGCACCCATATCCACCAGATATGGTGGATCAAATCCACTTCCCTCCAATTTGGAGATGAGGATGTTATGGGGGACCATGTCAAAGGCCTTGCTCAGGTCCAGGTAAATGACATCGGTCGCCTTCCCTTCATCCACCAACGCCGTCACTCCATCATAGAAGGCCACAAGATTAGTTAAGCATGACCTTCCCCTGGTGAAGCCATGCTGGCTGTCTCGGATCACATGCTTGTTCTTTATGCGATCAAGCATGTTGTCCAGGAGGATCTGTTCCATAATCTTCCCAGGCACAGAGGTGAGACTCACCGGCCTGTAGTTACCCGGGTTGTCCCTGCTCCCCTTCTTGTAAATGGGAGTGACGTGACCCTTCCTCCAATCATCCGGGACCTCACCTGACAGCCACGACTTCTCAAATATGATGGAGAGCGGCTCAGCAACCACCTCAGCCAGCTCCTTCAGGACCCTGGGATGCACGCCATCTGGCCCCATAGACTTATTCTCATTCAGTCTAAGGAGGCACTCTCGGACTTGCTCTACCCTTACAGTGGGGAGGGATTTACCTCCTTGGTCCCCACATGGAGGTATGGGGGTGCAAGACTTAGGGACGTGAAAAAGACTAGAATCCCGGCCACCAGTGAAGACCGAGGTGAAGAACTCATTCAGCACCTCAGCTTTCTCTTCATCTGTTGAAGCCATTTCTCCTTTTAAATTTACCAGAGTAGGCACGCCCATTTTGGCCTGTCTCTTCTGGCCAATGTACCTGTAGAAGGTTTTCTTGTTGTTTTTCACATCCCTCGCCAAGTTCAGTTCTGCCTGTGCCTTGGCTTTCCTGATCCCACATCTGCAAGTTCGGACGGCATCCCTGTATTCTTCCCGGGTGACACAGCCTTGTTTCCAGAGCTTGTACACCCCTTTCTTCACCCTCAGTTCTCTTAGCAGGTCCTTGCTGAGCCATGCCGGTTTTCTACCTCTCCTGCCCACTTTCTTAATCAGGGGAATGGAGACCTCTTGTGCTGCCAGGAGGGCATCCTTGAACAGTAGCCAGCTCTCCTCAACGTCCTTATCTTTGAGGGCAGCGCGCCAGGGGATCTTGGCCAGCATTCCATTGAGTAGCTTGAAGTCTGCTCTTCTAAAGTTGAGCATCCTGGTCCTGCTCTTTGCCAGGCCCACATCGCTTGAGATCACAAACTCAACCAGGGCATGATTGCTGGAGCCCAGGCAGCCTCCAACCTTGACGCCTTTGATGATCTCCTCAGCGTTGGTGAGCAGCAGGTCCAGCAACGCTTGACCTCTGGTTGGTCTGTCCAATACCTGAACCAGAAAGCTATCATCAATGGATTCCAAGAGCCTTCTGGAGCTCTTGCAGCTCGCCGTGTGGTTTTCCCAACAGATGTCAGGATGGTTGAAGTCCCCCACCAGGACAAGAGCCCGTGAGCCAGACGCCTCACGCATCTGGAGCAAGAAAGCCTCATCAGCAGCCTCCCCTTGATCAGGTGGCCTGTAGTATACCCCTAATACCAGCTGACCTTTATTAGTCCCATCTCTAATCCTAACCCACAGGCTCTCAACCTGTTCTTGACTGTTTCTCATGGGGAGCTCCTCACAGTTCATCCAATCTCTGACATAAAGGGCGACTCCCCCACCCTTCCTACCTCGCCTATCTCTCCTAAAGAGCCTATAGCCATCGATGGCAGTATCCCAATTGTGGGAGTCATCCCACCATGTTTCTGTGATAGCAACAATGTCATAATTTTCAGAGTGCATCACAGTTTCCAGTTCCTCCTGCTTGTTACTCAGGCTCCGTGCATTAGTATAAAGGCACTTCAGCCGGGCTGTCCATCTCACCACCTTCATAAGCGATCCAGGATCCGCTAGAACAGCGGCATCCCCAGCATCCCCCTGCTCTACTCCCTCCTTTTGCACTCTGCAATCTTTGCCCACAGAGTTTGGTACAATCCCTCGAATGCACCGTTCAGCCTCAGTAGCCCTTATTTTGCCCCCTTCCCCCTTCGTTCCTAGTTTAAAACCTATCAATGAGTCCCGCTAATTCTTCAGCTAATACCCTCTTACCCCTCAGGGACAGGCTGCTTGCATCAGCAGCCATCATTCCAGGTGCAGTGTAGATTGCCCCATGGTCAAAATAGCCAAAATTCTTGTGTCTGCACCAGCTCTTAAGCCATCTGTTTAAGAGATGGGTTTTTTGGATCCTCCCTGTATCTTTTCCTGACACCACGGGCATAGAAGAAAAGATCACCTGCACCCCAGCTCCTTCAAGTATTCGCCCCATTCCCCTGAAGTCTTTCTTGATGGACCTCAGGCTTTGCTTGCCAACTTCCTCACTGCCAGCCTGAATTATTAAAAGTGGGTAGTAGTCTGAAGGATGAATCAATCTAGAAATTTTCTTTGAAATGTCCCTGACCCGTGCCCCAGGAAGGCAGCACACTTCTCTGCGGGTAGGGTCAGGCCGGCATATAGGGCCTTCTGTTCCTTGCAGAAGGGAGTCACCTACAACAATCACCCTTCTGTCCTTACGTGTAGAAGCAGTCTTGAGGCTTCGGGGTGACCGCTTCACCTGAGGCAACCTCATGGGTGCACCTGTTTCCACACTCTCACTAGTCCCCCCTCAAGTTCCAGGGCCTCAAACCGGTTTCGCAGAGGCACCTGGGGAGCCGGGGATGGTCGTAATGGAGGATGCCCCTTCCGTCGAGCAGGTACCCGTTTCCACTTCTCCTCCCTTCTCAAATTACTGCTGGGGGGAAGAGAGGACAGGGGGCCGGCTGCAGTGTTGCCAGCTGGCTGGTTACCCTTTACCACCTGTTTGTGAGGTGGCAGGGGCTGACATGCTCCATTAGGAGCCTCGACTGTGTGCTGAGAACTTGAGGCTGAGAGGGACTGACACCACCAGTCAATCTCCCTCTCACACTCTTTTATAGTCCTCAGCCTCTCCACTTCCTCCTTCAGGTCAACTACGAGGCTGAGCAAGTAGTTCACCTGGTCGCAGTGAACACAATCACTGCCTCCCTCACCCAGCACTGCAAGGGCCATGCTCTGGCACTCAGTACAGCCAGAGACCTGCACACCAGCATCTTGGGTTGGGAGCTCAGTCTGAGTTTCCTCAGACATTTTGGCAGCAGCCTTCCTATAAGGCATGTGCAGGACGTCAGTCTGGGTCTCTGCAGTCTTCATGGTTGCTGCCTCCTGTTTCTGTGAGATCGGGACCCTTGTCTTGGCCTCCTCAGTATTTCTGGCAGCAGCCTTTCGCCGGGGAGCACCCATGTCGGAGCAGAATACTTACCAGAGCTGAAACAGGAAGTCAAGAGGTGCACGAGCCCCGCCTCTTCCTGACCGTTTCTGGTGGGCAGCGACTAGTCCTGTTTAAATCCTTGTGCCCGTTTAAATCTCCCTCCGTAGGCAGGGAACGCCCACACGCTGCGTCAGCGGCTGCGTCAGCTGCTCCCTGAGAGCTGCCGGGCTTCTCCTCTACCCGGGGGTTCCCTGCTTGAAGGAACCGCCCGAGATCCGCCTTGACCACGCGGTCAGCCGCTGCTGATCGGTCCGGGACGGCTCCGAGTCAGGCGACTTCAGCGATCAGAAAACGGCGTTGGCCATGGCTTTGGGGAGAGTGGTGGAGATGCAGCCCAGGTCGAGGAGGGCCAGGTTGAGGAGGAAGAAGTACATGGGGGTGTGCAGGTGGCGGTCGCAGGCTATGGCTGTGCTGATGAGGCCGTTGCCCAGGAGGGCAGCCAGGTAGATGCCCAGGAAGAGCCAGAAGTGCAGGAGCTGCAGCTGCCGCGTGTCTGCCAATGGCAGCAGGAGGAACTCGCTGATGGAGCTGCTGTTGGACATCTGCTGATCCTGGGCTTGAAGTCCTGCTCAGAGTGCGGAAGGTAATGACAAGCCCAGACCATTCTCAGAGACACTCCTCCTGCTATAATATGAAATGTTTTAATTCTCCTACAACAGTGTACATTTAGCACTATTACTTGCATTTAATTTCATGTTGTTCAGCATTTCTTAAGCAGAAGCAGTATATGGAGCTCTAACTTTCCACTTATTTTCTTATTCCTCCTCCCTGGATATTTTCATGTGCTTCATGTCTCATATCTTTAACCCAACTTCTCTTAGAGCCCCAAAAACAGCCTCTGTGCCATTCAGTGTAAATTCTAAAAAGCTGCCTGCTTGCAGGTTAATTATTCATGTCTACTGAAAATGAGGATATTTTCAATTGGTTACATTCTTCAGGAAATGGGATACTGAGAGCACATCATGTGTGACTGTTCTCAAAACAAGCAATTGAGTGAAGAAAAATTCTCAGAGCTGTGACAACCCCTTTTACATTTCTGCCTCCAATCCTTTCTGCATTCCCCTAGAACAGGAAATTGAAACCCCCTGCCTTGGCTCTCCTCTGGCAAAGCAACCTCAGAAACATTCAGTTGTGCAGTGGAGCTGTGATCCCCTGCCCCAGGCAGCAGCTGTGGCAGCACAAGCCCTGCCGGGGGGCTCCTTCCCCCCACCCGTCTCCCCGCAGCGCCCTGGGCAGCTCCCCGGGCAGGCTGAGTGCTGAGCCTGGCAGGCGGCAGAGTCCCATACCCGGCACACAGCCCCTGGGGCACAGCAGGGACCCTGCTCTGCAGGACAGCCCTGGGCACCCGCCTGCAGCCCCAGTAACACAGCCTGCAGCCGTGCTGGGACAGGCAGCCCTCAGGGCTGTGCTCTGATGCTGCAGCACAGAAGCCCTCAGCTGGAGCCGAAGTCTTTTTCCACAGTAAAGAAACATGCACTGCTTGCAGCCATGTCTTCTATGGGATGTCCCAGGTTTAGTTAACCCTCTATGAATAGCAGCTGCATTACCTACTGCAAGGGTCTTACTGTGTCATGGTCTGTGAGCAATATTCCTGCAGTGATCTCACAGCCCGCTCACACCACACACATGCTGTAAGCTCTCTCCATATTCTCTCTTCTGTTTCTGTCAGCTGCAGGCTGTGCTGTGCACAAGAGCTGCTCCCGGGCACAGCTGTCTCTCTACAGCACCATCCTCTTTTATGAGCTCCCTGTGTCCCAGGAGCGTGGCCCAGTTGAGCACCAGATGATGTCATTTATATCCTTCCCACTCATCTCCCCTGAGATGTCTCTGGGTCCTCATGGCCATCAGCTCCTGAAAGGCAGCAGTATCATAACTGTTCTTTGAAACCTGCTCCATTATCCACCAGTCAAATTTTAACATGAGATGAATCCTACTAGAGAATGTCTGATGAATCAAAAATTGCACCCAGACAAGGATAAGGAAGGTTGGACTTCCCCTGTGCAGGGCAGTGATCCAGAGAAGACAGTGCAGGTAACTCATCCCCAGTTAGAAATCCTGGGGCTGAAATGGGATGCAGCTCCCCACAGAAACAAAGGAGCTGGGATTCCTCTGTTTCAGCTCAGATGTTCACAAGTAGTTTTACAGTGCTGCATTCATACCTTATTTAAACAAAACTATAAACAAATAAACAGTAAATGTCTGCTGGATTCTTTCACTTTAAGCTCTCTCCAGATATCTCTCCATTTTGCTGAATAAGTTCTGATAACCTGAAATACATAACAGGAAGGCACAAGGCACAAGATGCTCTTTAGGTTATAATGGTCCCAGGGCACATTTGCTGCTGAGTCCATCAACCTCCAGTGCAGAGAGAAGTTTGTACAAAGTGCTCAACAAGACAAAGTCAGAAGTAATGGTGAAGTTTCTTGGAGTACTAATGGGTCCACTGAGGGCCATTACCAAGTAAGCTTCCCAAAGCACTAGTTAGAGCAGATAATTGTAAGCCATGACTACAGGCAGGCAAAGGCACTGGCATGCTAAGAAACCTCTCCTTTGCCTTACAAAGCAGACAGGTCAAGCCCTGATTGCAAGACCAGAAGTAGGGAGATCCTGTCTCTCATGTTGGCTCAGGGCACTTCCTGGGGCAGTGAGTTGGAAGTCTATATGATGTTAAATGAATGACATGGGAATGCAAGATCCCAGGCTCTGCATTTTGTGCAAGGATACTGTCAAGTTCATGTCCCACATGTGCCCTGTGTCTCATTGCTGGATGTGGGATGTGAGAAGGGCCCCGTCTGAACAAGCAGTCAATCCCTGTGAAACTCTGAACTTCAGATCTCTCAGTTCCAGTGCCCTCCTGTGCACACTCTCCCATAGTTTGATGTCCTTTATGTTCTGCATTGCCCAGAAGTGCACCCAGTGCTCCAGGTAGGGCTGTAGCAATGCAGAGCAAAGAGGGTCAACCTTTTCCCTCACCCAGCTGGCAATAAATTGCTTTATGCACTCCAGGGGACCATTGGCCTTCCTGGCTGCCTGGGCACACTGCTGACTCACGTTCAATTTGATGTTGTGCAGGACCCCCAATCCTTTTCAGTCAGACCTCTCTTATGTGTCCCATATCCAGTCCAGTGTGTATGTCGAGTGTTGCCCATACCCAGATACACAATCAGGCACTTCTTATATTTTAGGCACTTGGTGATTAGTACCAACTGGTACCCACTTCTCTGACTTGTCCACATCTCTCTGCAAGTCCTCTCCACCCTCAGTGGAGGCAACAGCACCTCCTCATCTGGTATCATCCTCAAACTTGCTAAGAACTACTTCTAGTCCTGCATTCAAGTCATCTGCATAAACATGAAAGGAAACTGGCCCTAAAATGGAACCCTGGGGAACTCTGATAGTGACCATGTACCAGCCCGATGGAACCCACTGACTATAAGCCTTTGGGGCAGACCTACTGGCCAACTGCTCAACCACCACTGCTGGTGAACCTGAAAGGCAAAATGTCAGTGTGCTGGGACAAACAGACAAACACCAATATGGTTAAATATAGCTGCATCAATGTATTGCCCGAAAAGACATACTTTTATAGGAGACAGACAAGGGTGTCCAAAAATCACACACACTAATTGGAGGAAAGCTACTGCAATAACAACCTGTCATGGTTTTGTAATTTTGTAATTTTGCTATCAGTATTCCACATCATAACATCATGTAAAGTATGGATACTTCTACTGAATGTGTAGTCCACAGAAGAAGACTACATATCCCAGAGAACAACAGGGTTAATGATAAGTCACGGGACCAGGACTCTATATAATCTCGTTCCCAGGCTGGAGTGCCCTCCTTCTTCTCTCAAACGTCTCGGAGAGTGGGAAGCGTTCCAGCCGTGTCGCCTAAAGTTCACAGTAGGCCTCTCGGTTTTCGGGGACTCTCTCTCTCTGTTTCGTTCGATTTGTTAGCCTCAATTATATTATATTGTGTTATCTTGTATTTCGATATCATATTTAGTAAAATAAATTTTTCCTCCTTAGATTGTCGCTGTTTTATCCCACTCCCCTTTTTCCCCTCCTTTCCGGGCCCCGGGGTGGGGGGCCCACGGGGTGGCTTCCCCTGTCACGGGCATAGGTAAATCTAAGTAACCCGTGACACACCGTTTGTGTTAACAGCAGCTATCCCAAAGGCCCATCGATACCCCTTGGGATCCTTAAAATATCCCATCCTAAGGTAATCGATACACAGTATACATGGAGCCTCTGGACGAGTCACAATAGGGTGTCTCTGCCAGTTTTTACCAGTGAGGCTTATTTCGGCCTCCAACATAGTCAATTCTTGGGAACCCCCAGTCACTCCATGTATATATATTGGTTGTGTTCCTTGGTGACTTGAGGGCATTAGGGTGCATTGTGCACCAGTGTCCACCAAGGCTTTATATTTCTGTGGTCGAGATGTGCCAGGCCACTTAATCCACACAGTCCAGTATACTCTATTGTCCCTTTCCCCCCACTGGCTGGGGGCAGGGCCCCTCTATTGTTTACCTCGGTGGCTTGCAGCGACTGGAACTTTCCCCTTCTTGGAAGAGTTCACCTTGGTGGTTGTTTCACATTGTAATTCTTTCACTCGTGCCTGAAGTGCAGAAGTGGATGAATTACACCACTTCTTCATGTCCTCCCCATGACTACAGAGGAAATACAACAAGGCAAGACGTGTAGTCTTATCATTGTCATTTGCTTGAATACGAGGACGTCTCTTTTTTATGGTTGAGATTTTCAATGATACGGGTCGAGAGGAACTCATGTTGTTTAGCTTTCTCAATAGGCGATCGTGGAAATCCTGGTCTCCATCATCTTGTACCACCGTGGATTCATCTACATCAGGCACATTAGCCAATTTGTCAATAATATCACTTTGTGTTCCCTCCATTTTGTTTAATCTTTCCACTATTTTGACAATGGCTGAAGTATACAGATTAACTTCTGTAGCGCTTATAAATAATTCAAGTTCCTGAAGTCTGCTAATTAGTTCATTCATAAGGGGTTTACTTTCCCCTTTGCCATATACTAATGCAAGTGCACTGGCATGCTTTTCTGGAGCTGCCTTTGTAAAGTCACGCCACATTTGTCGTGGAACGCGGACTGTTTCAGGATCATGTAATTGGTTTGGATCGTTACGATTGAACTCGGGGCTGTATAGCATTTCCACCAGAGCATTTTCTCTCAAAAATTGAATACCTTTCTCTATATCAGTCCATTTCTTTTTCTCAGGCTCCAAGTCCCGTTCAAAGGGGAATCTATCTCTTACCGCTATCAACATCCACTTCCAGAGGGTTTAGGACTGATTTTGGCATGTGCCAATACCTCTGTCCACACGTGAGTCCCTGGAAATGCTACCCAGCTGGCGAGCTTCACTGCCATCGAGCCATGCACTGTTGGCACCATTGTCCCAGCAGCGAAGAAACCAAGTGACCATATATTCTTTTGGCTGACGCGTGAAATCCTTTCTTAGATCTCGAATTTCACTCAGTTTAAAAGATCGATCAATAATGGTTGTAATACTTTGCTCGCCTTTGGCTCTATCAAGAGTCCCAGGTGTTGATGGTGGCAACTGTGTTGATGAGGCTGCCCCATCTAGAAGTTTGGACTTGAGAAATTCTCGTAATGAAAATCTAACTTTCGGCTCCTCTTCTTCTTCTAACTCTGACTCTTGTATTATTTCCTCCAGGTAACCCTCCTTCTTTTTCTTCTCTCCTAACTTCCTCTGCTCCTCTAACATCTTCTTATACTCCTCTAACATCCTCTGCTCCTCCAACTTCCTCTGGTCTTCTGACTCCCCCTGCGCTCCTGAGTCCCCCTGCTCTCCTGAGTCTCCCTGCTCTCCCGAGTCCTGCTCTCCTAACTCCCTCTGCTCTTCTAACTCCTTCTGCATTTTCTCTAACTGAGTTGAGACTCGTTTTGGTTTTCGCCCTCTTACAGGGGCAACCAACATTGTATCTGGTGCCCCCGGTGGTTTGTTAAGTTCGAGTACATACGGTTCAGACTTGAGGGTGTTGCATTCTGCCCTGAGGATGTTATAACTAGACTGGAGGGCGTCGTGCTTGCACTTGAGGGCGTTGCGCTCTGCCCGGAGAGTGTCATACCTGGACCGGAGGTCTTTGTGGTCAGACTGGAAAGTGTCGTGCCCGATCTGGAGGTCGTCGTACAAAGACCAGAGGGTGTTACGATTGGCTTTGAGGGCGTTGTAGTCGATCATGAGGTCAGTGTACAAAGAGTCAATAGTGTCCTGCTTGAACTGGAGATTGACGCACTCAGATTGGAGGGCATCGCGTTTGGACTGGAGAGTGAGGCACTCGGATCGGAAGGTGTTGTGCTCAGACTGGAGAGCATTATACTCAGACTCGAGGGCGATGTGCCTGGCCCGGAGAGTGTTGTGCTCAGACTGAAGGGCATTATGCTCTGACCGGAGGGCGTTGTGCTCGGACTGGAGAGTGTCGTGCTCAGACCGGAGGGCACTGTGCTTGGACTGGAGAGTGTCATGCTCGGACCGGAGGGTGCTGTGCTCAGACTGGAGAGTGTCGTGCTCAGACCGGAGGGCGCTGTGCTCGGACTGGAGAGTGTCATGCTCGGACGGGAGGGCGCTGTGCTCGGACTGGAGAGTGTCATGCTCGGACGGGAGGGCGCTGTGCTCGGACTGGAGAGTGTCGAGTTTGGATTGCAGGGAGCTTTTCTCATTTCGGAGAGCCTCTCCCTCATACCAAAAGGTGTCTCTTTGATATAGGAGATCTTTTCTCTCAGCTTCAAAAGCTTTTTCTCTCTCTACCTTCTCAGCCCAAAGTCTTTCTCCCTCAGCTCTAAGACTCTCCTTCGCATACCAGAATGAGTCTCATAGATACAGGCGGTCTTTTCTCTCAGCTCTAAGACTCTCATTCTCAGCCCTGAGACTCTCTCTCTCAGCTTCAAAAACTTCCGTTCTGTCCTGTCCCAGTTTGGTCCGTTCCGTTCAGTCCAGTCCTGTGGTTCCGTTCCCGCAGCAGAGCCCTCAGCAGGGCTGGCAGCCCCATGGAGTCGCACCATGGCTCCCATATAGGGCCGTGATCCCTTATAGGGCCCTGATCCCATAGGGGGTCCTGATCCCATATAGGGCTGTGCTCCCTTATAGGGCCATGCTCCCCTATAGGGCCATGCTCCCTTATGGGGCCATGCTCCTCTATAGGGCCCTGATCCCATATAGGGCCCTGATCCCATATAGGGCTGTGATCCCTTATAGAGCCATGCTCCCATAGCCGTCCATGCTCCACTATAGGGCCGTGCTCCCGTTGCCATCCGTGCTCCATTCCTGCCCCCAGCCCCGTCCCCCACCTCCTTTATCCCCCGACTCCCCCCTTTATCCCCCCCCATTGGAGCCGCCTCGTCTGCCCTGTGGGGCGGCGGCGTCTGGGGCTGCTGCCGTGTGGGGTCGGTGGTGCTGCTGTGGGGTGGGGCTGGCACCGGGGGAGCGTTGGGTGGGGGGCACCTCATGGGGATTGGATGAGCTCGGGACGGGGAACGAAGGCACCTGGCGACGGGGAAACTGCTCCTCAAGGCCTTCACCGACGAACCTAAAATAAGGGCACAAGCAAACCGGTTAACCCCTAGTAATCTTTGTGCACGAAGGCCGAACGAAGACCCATGGGGTGGGTAAGTATAGGCCGGTGAAGCCGTTCGGTTGGGGTTGGGTTCCCCGGGGCACAACGACTGAGACGTCCAATTGCGGGCGAAGCGAGTGCGGACCCGTCGGTAGTGTGGTTCCCACATCCCGCGAGGGACTGGGCGACGAAAAGGGGGAAGCGTGTGTGTGCATGTGTGCATGTGTGTGTGTGTGTGTGTGTGCGTGTGTGTGCGAGTGTGTTTGCGTGTGTGTGTGTGCGTGTGTGCGTGTGTGCGTGTGTGCGTGTGTGTGTGTGCGTGTGTGTGTGTGTGTGTGCGTGTGTGCGTGTGTGCGTGTGTGTGTGTGTGCGTGTGTGTGTGTGTGCGTGTGTGTGTGTGTGCGTGCGTGTGTGCATGTGTGCATGTATGTGTGTGTGTGCGTGTGTGCGTGCATGTCCGTGTGTGCGAGTGTGCGTGCGTGTGTGTGTGCGTGAGTGTGTGCGCACGTGTGCGCGTGTGTGCATGACTATGGAAAAAGAAAAGATGATACAAATGGGAATTTGGGAAAATGAAATGGGAAAATGGACATTACCTGATGGATGGGTGGTTTTACCAAAATCAGTAGCTATGAGGGTGTTACGGAGGTTCCATGTTGCATTGGGGTACTCAGGCCTTAGTGTATCAGTTTGCCAATAATTATATGTGTACAGGGCTATAGAACATAGCAAAGGGGATTGTTAATGGATATATGACTTGCTGGAGGGTGAATGCAAAGAATATGAGAAAAAGAATCCCAGGAGGGCGAGAATTGGCTTATCGACCCTTCACAAGGATCCAGTTGGACTTTACTGAACTCCCTAAAACTGGGAGATATAAATATTTATTAGTGATTGTAGACCATCTTACAAACTATGTTGAGGCATTCCCTAAAGCAAGGGCTACAGCACAAACAGTACTGAAGGTACTATTAGAAAATATAATTCCTCGATATGGAATTAGAGAAGCAATAGATTCTGACGGGGGACCTCATTTTGTGTCAAAGGTTACACGTGACACAATGAAAATTCTAAGGATTAAATGGGAATATCATACTCCTTGGCACCCTCAGAGCTCCGGTAAAGTAGAACGAATGAATGGGGAAATTAAAAAACAACTTAGAAAATGAATGATAGGAACTAAGACATCTTGGATGAAATGCTTGCTGTTAGCTCTGTTAAATATATGTGTGAAGCCCAGAACTGATCTGGGAATTTCGCCTTTTGAAATGCTGTATGGTATGCCCTATAATCTTGAAATACTTCTTGGTCACCCCCATTTACAAGATGATCAATTAAAATCTTATACAATTAATGAATGGGTGCAAGGAACTACAAGAAGGATCTGATTGCACAGCAGTCCCCATTGGAGATAGCAGTCCACAGGATACAGCCAGGGGATGGGGTCCTAATAAAAACTTGGAAAGAAGCTACACTAACACCACAAGGGGAAGGTCCCTATGTTGTTTTATTTACTGCAGAAACAGCTATTCGAACCGCAGAGAGAGGATGGACTCATGACAGCCGTGTTAAAGGACCCATCGGTGACGAGAAGTGGGAGGTAGCTCCCGGGAGTGACGACTTGAAACTCACACTGCGACAAGCCCAATGGGTATTCCAGGTAAAGGCTTACCCTGAAGAACACTACTGCTGCTGAGAAGAACTAAAAAAACCCCTCGTAGCTGGTTGCAACCCAGTTGACGAGTGAGGCAGAGGAGTGAATTGTGGAGAAAGATGGGCCTTAGGGGTATCCATTGGTACTTGGGGATTCTCACAGTGATCACATTTTGTATAGCAGCACAACGCCACCCACACCAAGCTTCCTTACATCCCTGTGTGACCTGGTACCTATACAGCCCAGTCTAAACCAAAAGGGTTACTATTTTTGCCTAAGCTCAAACCCAGGGAGGGGATACTGTAACCACCCAGGCTCATATTACTGTGCCTATTAGGGATGTGAAACTATTGCCTCAGATTGGGCACCTGGGGCTGGGCAGGATAAATATCTACAAGCAGGACATGGACCCTATGGGTGCATACCTCCTAACCGAAACCCACAGTTGGGAAGATGGGCTGTGTGGGGATTAAAGACAGAGAGAGAGAGAGAAACATCTGCCAGCAACTATGGATAAGTGTAACAAATCCAGATAACCCAGTGTGGCTGTTAGGGAAAATATGGGGTGTAAGTGACTTGCGGAATCAAACTGTATAACAGATAGATGGGTTATAAAGCAGGTATGTTTATTCCAGCGCTGGGTGCAAGGGGGATAGCTCCACCAGACTTGCACACGGACTTGTAAAATCGTGACACAGATATAGGTACATCTCATACATAGTCAATGATTTCTCAGAATTCTGATACATATTCAATAGTTGTTTAGCATGTAGACCCCCCTCTTGTTCTTATCAGGGGGATGCAACTCCTCTTCTGGTATTTACAACATCTATTCTCCTCCTTGCCTGATGTCTTCCGTGAGGTCTCACTCCTTATCTGCATCCTTCCTGCTCTCCCAGGCCCCTTGTTTCCTTTAAACAAAGAGGGAAGGAAGGGAGGGGTGCTCTGGGGGGGAATGGGAGGGGTGGAGGAGGGTTGATGTCAGATTGTGAAATCAATTTTTTTAATCTTAATTCTGCTTCAGAAACAACATCTGATTCCCATTCTCTCTGCTTGGTATTTTGTCTTTTGATGCAAACACGTAAGCCCCGTTGGTGCCTGGTTCAGCAGTTCAGCTTCCTTTGCGCCCTTTGCCTGGTTGTAGGGAAGGTGGCAGGCTCTGATTCAATGAGGGTGTTGTATGGACACAGTATTTATTGCCATGTATCCAAAGGTGCAACAGTTTCTGGAAACCGAGGTGGGATCCTATAGGTGATGGTTCTCTCGCCACCAAGCATCCAGTTGCCAGCAGTGGGTGAGTTCACTGGGACTTTAGGGATGGGAGGTGCCAACTAGCAAGCCTTCAATATCTGCTACTAAAATCAGACTTGGAAGCACGTTACACGTGGGAAATACACTTGGTGCAGGAAAGGGGATTTCCTTAGCCATCAAAAAAAGATGAAACTGCAGATCTACCAACAAAAATGTAAGCACGTGACACTTGACTTGGCGGGTCTGTGGGAAGGTCAGCTTCTCCGTGTTTGTATTTCAGCCATCATCCTCCACACTGGAGAGGATTTATCCGCTTGGCTTGCTTAATTGCAGCACATTTCACACGCGTGGATAACCTGTGCATATTGCGTCACTACCTCTGTGGCCTGAGGTGTTGCACCAAGCCGGAAATAAATAATGCCTTCTTGGGGTTGTTGAAGCTCTGCAAAAGTTTGCCAAGCAAAGTTGTGGATGCTCCATCCCTGGAGGTGTTCAAGGCCAGGCTGGATGGAGCTCTGGGCAGCAAGACTCTGTGGGTGGCATCTCTGCCCGAGGCAGTGGGGCTGGGGTTCTGAGTTCTTCACTGTCCCTTGCAAGCCAAGCCATTCTATGATTCTGCATTTCTATGATGTAAGCACCAGCCCCACACAGCCCTGGTGCAGTGCATCACAAGAGCAGCAGCCTGCGGGGAGCCGCCACCCGGAATCACAGAGATGTGAGGTCACAATGCCCCATCCTATGACTGTGCTGAGCTGTGTCATGAGCTCACAAGGCCTGGCTGCAGGCTTGGCTCAGTGCGACACTCACTGTGGCTGCAGCGGTGGTGTTGGAAGCGTGGTGCAAGTGTGGGGGCGGCCATGGACCCTGCCCGCCTTGTCCTCTTCCTCCTATTGGTGGCCATGAGTTTCCAGGAGAGCTGTGCTGCTCCATGGCGAGCACGGGGAGCAGGTGAGTGGGTAGAGATGGGACCCAAACTGAGCAGCGCTGGGAGCAAGAAGTCAGGCTGTGTCCCCACGGCCCTGTAGTACACTTGCCTGGGGCCTGCCTTCCATGGGGGTGTTGCTGGGTAGGGGGTGATGGGCAGCACTGCAGGAGCCGGGCAAGAGCCCGTGGCTGCGCTGCTCCCCAGGGCTGGCTCCAGCCATGCCAAACTGTAGCTCTGCTAATTGCTGGCTGCAGCACAGCCTTCGTCCTGGGAGAAGCCCGGGGAGAGTTCAGAAGAGGCGTGCTGGGCGTGCATGAGCATTTCTGCTTCAGGCTCATGGCACTCCCCAGTTTCCAAGCCAGAGCCCCAGTCCACAGCCCAGGGGAAGAGACAGGTGTGCTTTCCTCCAGTGCCTCAGTGTGACCTTGCTGTCCATCAGAGGCCTCCCAGTAAGAAAGCCCTGGGGGGCTGCATCTTCTTCCACGTAATCTGTGAGAGATGTGGCACGTGGCCCGGAGAGAGCACTGCATACGCTGCCAGGTGCCAGCCTATGGGTCATCCTGTCCACCCTGCAACTTTGGAAATCATGACCTGAGTTATTCTCCACATCCAGTTACTGAGGGAGAAGGAGATCACACCATATAGTGTATATAAGTGGGAACTTATCTCATCTGTTCTTGATTCTAGATGATGAGCTTCGTGCTCCCTTTCCGGATGCTCCTTTGGATCCGGACTTCATGCCTGTGCCTGGGGGACAACCCAGGGGTAAGTTGTGAGTGTCTGTTTCCTTGGAGGCTGAAACGTTCATGCTCTCATGGTTTACCTGGGTGCAATTTTACTGGAGATCCTCTCCAGGTCTTCCAAGCCTGTTTGTGCCCGGAAGGGTTTGCACAGATGAGCCATGAGTATTTTTTCTCTCAGAGAGCTGCCACGTTTCAGTGGGAAGGTTACCGCTGCCCCTCTGCAGCTGAGGGAGCCCAGACCTTTGTATTCGGGCTGTGGCATTCCCCAACCACCGCCAGATCCTACAGGTCACTCAGGGAAAAGGAGGCCCCCACATGTGCCGGAAGCTCTCCTCACCTGTGTCTGATCACACTTGTGTCTGCAGGCCCTGTCCCCTGTATGCTCTGCTACTCAGTTGATGCTGTAGTGTGTGACTAAAACTTTTCATGGGTCTTTGGTTGCAGAAGTGCCCCCAGTGTGGGCCTTGCCCGGTCATCGGTTTCCTCCTGTGCTGGAGCCCAGCTGGAATCCCAGCAGTGAGTACTCTGTCTTCACTGACTTGGCTGACTCGCCGCTGATCTTCAGATCTTCATGCACATGATATTTAACTTCATACATTCTGTTAAGGTCCGGAAAGAGAAGAGGATGAATCCAAACAAGGAAAATACTCTCAGGGCTCATCCCGTCTCCTGAAGCGACTGCTGAAGGAAATGGAGAAGGCAGAGCGTGGTGGGTATACTTCAGTCTGTTCACTGTGGGACCTGGGAAGCTGAGGTGTGATATACAGGTGTGGGCAGGCTGTAGCCTGCACAGCAGGAAGGGATGGGTCAGAGCCGTGCTGCAGCCGTGTTCCGTGTATCACCTTGCAGGTGCTGTCAAGCACCAGAGCTGGTCTGCTGCCAGATGGTCTGCATCCAGCCAAGACCCAGAGGCAGCTGCTCCCCCAGCACAACCATTACTTGTCAGAGCTGCTTTGTGCAGTCGTTGGCACCCAGATGGCAGCAAGTGGCAAGCGCTGTGCTTCTGTTCATCCAAAGCCCTCCGTGCAGCTGAGCAAGTTCAAGGCAGGAGGAGCATCCCGAGCAGGGTTGGCTGCCTTTGCTAATGCTGGAAATGAGGTGGAGATGCTAATTCTGAAGGCTTGGACTGTGTGTTAGAGCTTGGATTTCAGCCTGCAGCTACCTGGCTGTGACGGGCTGGTGACAGCACAGTATGTGAGGGCCTTGCACAGGAGCTGATTTCTCAAGAGGTGTGAGGGAGTCAGCATTGTCCAATAGCTGGGAGGGCCCAAATGCCCTTGGGTAACAGAGGGGCTCACAGTGTACTTGGGGGGGGGCCTGGACTTTACCTGAGCTTGGGATTGGAGAAGCTCAGTTTTTGATGAGGGCACGTGACATCCCAATCCTACTGCCCTGCTTTCTTTCTAAAGGAACGGACCAACAAAGTGAGCGGGATGCACTCCAGGAAGGTGGATATCCCACACTGCCGGTCCCGGATGCGCTGCAGGAAGGCGGATATCCCACACTGCCCGTCCCGGACAGAGGAATGCAGGCAGCACCAACCAGCATGCCAGGTAATTTCTGTCCCATGATCATACGGTGTCACGAACCAGAGTCACTGCGTGCCTGCAGGCTCTTGCTGCCAGCTCTTGCACACCAGGTCAGCAGCCAGACCTGAGCGTGTGAGCATAGAGCACATGTAAAAGAAGCAGGAGTGTTTCTCCCCTGGGCTGGCTCTGGCTGTGCCCTGTGCTGGCTGAAGCCTGACCTTCAGCCTGGGGGGCGTCCCACAGGAGAGCTCAGGACACGCATGCTGGGAAAAGCGTGAGGGATTCTGCTCTGTAGCTCTCCCCACGGACCAAGCCCAGACCCCAGAGTACAGCCCCAGCTCTCGGCCCAGAGGAGGACGCAGGTAGTGCCTGTGCAGCCTCTCTGTACCCAACGAGAGCTGGAAGCAATCCTTCTTGTCCTCCGGTGCTTCGGCACCAGAGACGGAGGCACCCACTGACAAAATGACCTCTTGGGTCCATGAAGCACACTGAGAGATTATCTGTAGCGCAGCTGAAGGTAACGTGGGACATTGACTCATTTCTTCCAGGGATGAACACAGGCAAAAGCACAGAGGCTGCTGCTCACACATCTGTGCGGAAGCGCCGCATTCCGGTGACGGTCTCAGCGATGCTGCTGCCTGCGCTGGTGCTGGCCGTTGGTGTTGGGATATGGGTGCTCAAAGACTACCTGTGAGTTGGCCTTTCCCCAGAACACCTTATTGCTGCATTTGGCAATGAAGCATTTGTGGTGCCAGGATCCTGGACGGCCAAATCAGCCGCTGGCAGTACACTGCCAGGACTTAGGTTGCAAAGTCTTTCAAGTTTCCCCTTATTTCCTGTCACTGAGTAGTGCTTTCTGAAACTCATTCTCACAGAGCGCGCAAGAGGGAAAAGAGAGCAGCAGAAGCAGCAGATGGAGCTGGGGAAGGCAATGAGACAGATTCTGACCGAGTCAAACAGGAATCTCCGTAATAGCTCCAGTCCGTTCCATTCTGCCATTGAAGAGGCCCGAAGTCTTCAAGGTCATCTGGAAGACCAGGAGCTTGAACTGAAAGCCATGAAAGAGATCCTTGGGAACAGTCCTGAGTGCTGCCTTCTGTCAGAGGACGGCCCTGAATGTGAGAGCAGAGCTTTTGTCCTTCATCCTGCATACTCCAGGACAGGTATCACCAGCAGTTTGAAGATTCTTAGCTCGACACAGCTACATTCCTGTTGAGGGTCCTCATGAGGACCCAGGAAACGAGCTTCCTCTGACTGCCGGACAAAACGTAATGTCTTTGGAGATGTGGGTGAGAATGGCTGGTTTCAGGGAGAGCTGACAGATGGCACAAGAGGACTGGTCCCTTCCAATTGCATTGCTCCATCTGCAAGACTACCATTGCTCCACTCAATGGAACAACTCGATGTTGAGCAGAATGTGGTTGAGCTCCTTCGGGAACTCTCTGAGGCGACTGACAGCGGAACTGCATAGCTTTATTGTATATTAAAAACAACCAAACAACTGTCCCCTCCCTCTCCCTTCCCCTCGCACCCCTCCACCCCTCCCCCTCTCCCCTCCCCCCCCCCCCCCCCCCCCCCAAAAAAAAAAAGACAAAAAAAACAAAAATAAACCCTAAAAAACCAACAAAAAACAACCCACCCTCAATAAAACAAAAAACCAAAACCAATTAAAATCTCAACACTGTTCTTTTTCTGAGATACACTGAGGTGACGCTTCTTCTAGCTTAGACTTTGCAATGAGTTTGTGTCACGGAGTTCTCTCTAGAGCTCACTCGGTGACAGTGGGAACAAACCCAGGGAGAGAAGGAACAAAGAACCTCCCCTCTCTAACAGCGCGGTGCGGCGCGGCCGAGAGGGGAAGGGAAGGGAGATTGTGAATGGGTCTAGGAGGGAAAAAATGAAAAAAAAACAACGATCTGAGAATGAACAGCAGTTTAACGAACCCAGTGACACTAAACAACAACGATGTTGCAGAACGGCGGGAGAAAAGCAGACGATCACACCTGTCATTGACATGTGATCAGCTAATCTCATTTATTCCTTGGCTGTGTGTACCTTTATAATACGGATAATTAGCTCATACATATTGCAAAAGTGGAGCTCATCATTGGTTCCCAATTACATACCATCCCCGAGTATCTTAACAGCTTGTTGTTATCATCCTGAAAGATACTCCCTTGCTGAGTTCCCAGAACCATGGCTAGTTTCTCACCATCACAGGGCATCCTGATGTTCTCACTGTCCTTGCAGGTGTTATGGCTGCTTGATTAACCGCACCGTGTTTACGACCCTTCTCAGCTAACTAGCTGTAAAAAACACACTCTACAGGACCCCACAGATTACCTTCAGAATTCAACAGTTAGTTCTGTTTCCTTTCTGAGTGCATAACAACCTGAGCAAATGAATTGAATGACGTGGCTTGTTAGTCTGGTACAAACTCTGCTGTACACTGGAACGTGGTCCATTTGTAAGCAGGACTTTGTCCATCTCTGCAGGACAGCAGAAAACCCTTTGTGCTAATCATGATGCCAAGAAGCAGAATGCGGCAAATGGCAGATGATCCAACTGCTTCAGGTGTTCATTTCCTTAAAACTGAGAATAGTTTTGGACTGAGAGTTTGTAAGCAGAACAGAGCTCTTAAAGCTGTCAGAGATTATTTCTGCACTGTTCAATTCTATCTGCATAACATACATAGGATCTCAGAACTGCGTTGTTTGAACTGGTGGAACTTGTTGAAGTGAACTGGGATGAGCAAGTTTTAGAACTTAGTCAGAGTGCTGTAAAAAATGGATAATCTCATGAGTATTAAGGTACAGGATTGCTATTTCTGCACTGAATTTGTTTTTATTTTACATGGCTGTGATCTGAAAGTTCCTAACCTTTATTCTGATTCTAAAATCGTCCCTAACTCCAAATGTAACAACAAAAATGATGCTAGAAATTTGTAGCAAAAGGAACCTTAACCCTGATCATAATCCAAAAACAATCATTAAGGTAACAATAATCTTTACCTTAAAAGTAATATTAATCAGAGCCCAGATGATGCCTGCATCCATTCAGAAGCATGCTTTGTATTATTTAAGAGTTGTATTTTTTCCAATGAACTCTCTCTATTATCACGTTTATAAAGTAACAGAGTCTGTTCTTTTTCTCCTGACACTGTGCCTTACTCCTGACATCCCCTGGAAATGACCCAGATAGGGCACCATCAAAGTAATGCTAATAGTAATGTCAATCCTAAGGGTATCTCTAGCCTCAGTGTTAATGGGACGCTAACAACAATCCCAACAGCCTTAAACATTCTGGTGGTGTGAAAGAGGTGCTGCCTTGCACATGCTGGGCTGTCCCATTGCCTGTTAAATGCAGGCGGCAGCGTAGAAACATGATGCCTGTGGTCAGAATGCCCTGTGGCAGATCCTGGCACCGGAGAACTGACCGGAGAACCATGAGAGAACTGACAACAAATCACTCAACATCAGAACCGACCCAGTGGTTATTTACAAGCCTTGGGTGACCCAGACAGGATCTCAGAGTGGTGGATGTATGTACAGAAGTTGTTACTACTCTGTTTTCTTCTAAAAGCTGCTCAGCTGCTTTGCGTTTCAGACCATCCCTGGCTTCACTGTGTGCATCTGTCCAATTGATACCAGGTGGTTTTTCATCTCAGAAGCTTGGGGGGGGGGGGGGGGAAGGGACATCAATTCAATTACTCATTTATTTATTGACAGAGATTCACGTTTGCTACGTTTGGAGAAGTTTTTATTTGTTTGCTGTGGTTTGGTTTTTTCTTTTTTTCTTTTTTTTTCCCCCCCTTCTTTTTTCTTCCATCTTTGTGTTCTTCTCCTATAACCAAAAGAGAACGGATCCCCAGGGTCTGTTTGGTGCCGCAGGAAGCACAACGCAGATCTGAGTTCTGACCGGTCTACGCAGCAAATCCGCCAATCTTTATTGCGATAAGCCCTCCACATGGCATTGCGCATGCACTCGAACATGCAACAGG
Organism: Coturnix japonica; assembly: GCF_054131305.1. Classification (NCBI taxonomy): domain Eukaryota; kingdom Metazoa; phylum Chordata; class Aves; order Galliformes; family Phasianidae; genus Coturnix; species Coturnix japonica. Next base: position 3,904,617 of record NC_140699.1, read on the forward strand.
CACAGATTTCTCCTAACTCCTTGAGGAGCAGGCAAGCAGAACAACTGAGCGCACCACTGCTTGTGATTGGGCCACCCCCATCATAGAGATGTGTGTTAGATCTTTTACCCACCCCTGGACTGGCCTTGTTGTTTAACGATAACCTCTGAAATCTGAGCTACTGGTTCTACCACCTGTAGTGTAGAATAGGTAGCCAATAAATGCTTTTCAACTGTGATGTATCTTTATTCTGCTCCATGCCAAACCTGTGACCAAAACCTCATAGGGGTTCACAAAGAACTCTGGCTCTGCCAAAGCCCCCATCCAGACCCTTCTTGAGTTACATTCACATCTAGTTTGGCTGAAAAGGTTGGACTATAAATACTCAGTGCTTGGGCCTGTTTAACAGATATTTTTTCCTGATTATGCTGTCCATCGATCTTTTTAAACTGAACTCCTGCTCTAATCTGGTCTTTAAACATTTGTTGTCTCAAGACCCTAATGGGCCCAGACTGGATTACCTTAGGGGCTGGACGCCTAAGTCATGGCAGCAGATGGTTCTCTGACCTTTCCACCACCATTCAGAGCCTGCATCTGGCCGTAGGCACTCTTGTCTCCCCATCAATTGGGCAGCCTGTTGTATTACAGCACCTGAGGGCCACTGGGGGGTTCAGTATGGATAACATAGACCCATCCTGATGTAAAGGTGATGGCTGTAGGATGAGATCCCTCATTCCTGATGAAAAATTTATTGACTGGGCTCTCAAAATCATCTTCATAGATTGCCTCTTTCATGCCTAATTCTCTAATATAATTTTGTTAGTCCTCCATAGAGGACCACAGGCTGATGTTTAATGGTATGTCATTCTTATTTGGCCATGTTATATGACACACAGCCATAAATCATTCACTGATCAAATGGCTATCCTCATTATGTTGGACAGAGCATACAGTCTTTGCCTGAGGGCAGGGTGAGTAGTAATGGATGTCAGTTTTGAAATTTCCAGTCCATTCACCACAGCGCTTTCTGCCTCCATGTCCCATAACCAGAGCAGCTATGCTGGCATGCTCTCTTGGTTTCTGTCTAAACCACTGTACTATATCCATCAGTTCAGCTGCTGTATTATGGGCAGCAGGGTTTGGGGGGTTGGCCACTAATCAGGGCACTCCCACCAGCCTATCCTGCATTTTTTTTTTTTTTCATTTTTGGGTTACAATCAGTCAGATCTCAAATAGATGTAGTCCAAATGGAACCTCAAAATCTGACCTTTTAGTGCCTTCATTTACAGAGTCCATTTTATACAGATTCCCTTGTACAGGGTCCCCATGGTCTTCCAGAGAGATGTTCCTGATCTTCCATAAGAGAATGATTGAATTAGGTTTTTTCCCCATCAAAACTGCCACCTGTCTTTCCAGTTTTTCAACACTGTCATTCAATAGCTGATTTGCATCAGCCTGAGCCTCTTCAGTTATGTTCAGACAGTTCAAGGCCATCCGCAGTGGCCATGCCACCATGAACGCAGCTAGCTGTCATTCTCAAGTTGTACGTATGTCTTTGCTAAGACCATGGAAATACTCAGTCAGGTGGGCCAGGGACTCATGGTCCCTCCCTCCGTCCCACACAGGGCCCCATTTTTCAGTGACAGAAGCAATGCTGCATTTTGAGGATCATAGGAATCCCAGGACATGCCCTGACAAAAGGTCATTCAAAGGGGTAGTCTTTCCCCATCCAAACCACCCCGTGATATTCACAGAATCACAGAATTGTAGGGGTTGGAAGGGACCTCCAGAGACCACTGAGCCTCCGCCCCCCTATCCTAACTCCTCTTATCCTTCATTGGACGCCTACAGGGATGAAGGGGGAGGGAAGCCCCTCGAGGAATGCGATGTTGCTACTGTACCTGATAAGAACAAGGACAGGGGAGAGAGAAAGGGGGGAGGCATGGTGGTGCCACCAGAGCTGAAAGGAGGAGGTGTGGTCCCACCAGAGCTGAAAGGGGGAGGTGTGGTGTCACCGGGGAAAAGTGTAAGGATGGGTGGTACTTCTTCGTTGTCGGGTCCCGCCTGTTGCTGTGCGTATGCCCAGAAAAGGGGGGATCGTGCCAACCCATGTGATAGTGAAGGTGAATGTGGGTGTGATGATTTCATGTGGCCCGCCCAAGGGGCTGGCCAAGCCGCCCAAGGGGCTGGTCAAGCCGCCCAAGGTGCCACCCAAGGGGGATGTGGTCCTGCGTGGGCCGCCCAGGGGGCCGCCCAAGGGGGATGTGGCCCCACGGCACCCGTACCGTGGAGCCCACCCACTTTCACTGATTGGGCCCAGACAAGGGAGGACCTCCAGACAGCCGACCCGGAAACAACAGCTTTTGCCCTCCCGATAATAGTGAAACAGGATGGTCCGGCTTGGACCCCTCTGGATTCCAAGGCGATTACTCGCCTTGCAGAGTTAGTTAAGAACAAGGGCTTGCGTTCTCCGGTAACTATGTCAGCAATTGAGGCTCTCATGGCCTCAAGTCTCCTGCCGTACGATGTGGTCAGTCTCATGAGGGTGATTCTTGAGCCCGTGCAGTACACGCTGTGGTATGATGAATGGAATAGATTGCTTCAGGCTGTTGTCGCTGAGGCAGCTCGTAATAACAATCATCCGGCTAATGCGCATACAGGTCAGGGCCGTGGAGCTAGGGTTGAAAGAACTACTCTCTTGCGCCTTCAGGGACTAGCAGATGGTATGGTGGGATCCCCGGAGGGTCAAGCAAGAGGGCTAAGAGCGGGGGAGTTAGCTGCGCTTACAAAGGCAGCCTTTCAGGCTCTGCTGACAGTGGCTAAAGTTGCGGAGCCTGTGCTCCCTTGGTCCGACATCAAACAGGAGCCTTCTGAGTCATTTTCTGATTTTGCAAATCGCTTGATTCGTGCCATTGAAGGGTCTGACCTCCCGAAGGGAGTCCAGCCTTTGGTTGTGATAGAGTGTCTCAAGCAAAAGTCGCTCCCGGACGTTCAGCAGATAATTAGGGCAGCTCCTGGAACTTTGAACACCCCAGGGGAGATTATCAAATATGTGCTAGATCATCAGAAAAATACTCCCTCCAATAATGATGGCTTGGCAACTGCCGTGCAGGGAATGGCTGCCGAAGTCAGCTCTGCGATTAAATCTGCAGTGATGATGGCAGCTCGCACCGGGGATGAGAAGGGAAAAGGTCCGTGTTTCAAGTGTGGGCAGCATGGTCATTTTAAAGCACAATGCCCCAAGAAAGCTGGGCAGAGCAAGCCGCAAGGAAAACGTTGTCAGTTGTGCAATGGGGTTGGACATGTTGCGCGTCACTGTCGAAAATTTGAGGTTTTGCCGCAGGGAAACTGGAACGGGAGGGTGCCAGCGGCCCAGGGCCCCTTCCCGCTTCATTAAAATGGGCCAAGCGTGTTGACCACACGGTGGCGCTGACCATGGATCTAGGTGATAGGCCATTGGTGAGGGTCATGATGACGTTGGACCCTGGAGTGCCTACACTAGGTCCTAGGACGGTGTACCTTACAGCTTTGTTGGACTCTGGTGCAGATGTTACTGTTATTGCAGAGCGCGATTGGCCATTCCAGTGGCCAAAGGTTGCAACATCAAAGGTCCTGATAGGGGTGGGGGGTGAAATGACCACCTCTGTGTCGGATGCGGAAGTGGGAATTTCAATCATCAATCGAGATGGCTCAATAGAAAAAACTGTTTTCATCACCCCCAATATAGCTCCGATCAGGGGATCTCTGCTAGGCAGAGATCTTCTTCTTCTCATTGGGTTACGGCTGACAAATTTATCCTAAGGGCCACTGTCCACCACTTGGCGCTGCAGCATGCGATTCCGCTGCGTTGGAAACAGGATACATCTCCTGTTTGGGTGGATCAGTGGCCCATTCCTGCTAAAAAATTGGCAGCGCTCATACAGCTTGTTTCCAGAGAACTTGCACTAGGCCATATAGAGTCATCGCTTAGCAATTGGAACACGCCCATCTTTGTCATTCAGAAGGCCTCTGGATCGTTTCGGCTGCTCCACGATCTCCGAGCAGTCAATTCACAGATCATCCCCTTTGGTCCTGTCCAGCAAGGGGGACCTTTGTTGTCAGCAGTCCCACAGGGATGGCCTCTGATGGTCATTGATCTAAAGGATTGTTTCTTCTCTATCCCATTGGCTAAACAGGATAGGGAAGCCTTTGCATTCACAGTTCCGGTTGTAAATAATCGAGAGCCAGCTCAGAGGTACCAGTGGAAGGTTCTTCCGCAAGGTATGGTCTGTTCACCTACGATCTGTCAACTTGTGGTGAGCAGAGTCATAGAACCAGTGAGAAAGGCACTGCCAGGATGCCAAATCGCCCATTACATGGATGATTTGCTGCTTGTTGCACCTGATGATGCTCAGTTGAAAACGTTGGAGGGGCAGATCGTCCGCACCCTCATCTCTGCAGGGTTTGTGATCTCTCAGGAAAAGATCCAGAGAGAACCAGGGATTGAATTCCTGGGCTATAAATTTGGATCTTCCACAGTAATCCCGGAGGGGCTGGAGATTAAGCCTCAAATTACAAACTTATGGGATGTGCAGAAGTTGGTGGGGGCACTGCAATGGGTGAGGAATGCCATTGGCATCCCTCCGCGCCTCATGAAACCTTTCTATGATCAACTGAAGGGATCAGTCCCACAAGAGGAGAGGCATTGGAATCCAGAGATGGAGTCAGCCTGGCAGGAGATACTGTCAGCCTGCTCCACCAATGCCCTTGCCAGGTGGGAACCTGATCGCCCGTTGGAGGCTGCGGTCACTAGGTGCCAGCATGGTTCAGCTGCAGTGATTGGGCATGCTTTGAACTCTCGGCCACGCCCACTGTCATGGTTATTTTCTGCTCAGCCGGTGAGAGCATTTACCACATGGCTAGAACAGCTGTCATATTTGCTGCGAAAGGCTCGCCTCACTGCGATCAGAGCTTTCGGGAAGGACTTGGAAGTCATCTATTTACCAGGAGCTTTTCGAAATGTGCAACCTCTGCCAGATGAGGTGTCATTGGCTGTTTATGACTTCAGCGGAAAGTTTTGCTATTCAGACTCACTGCCAATTTTTGAACTGGCAAAACCCCTCCAGATATCATTGCGACACAGGGTCCTGGACACCCCTGTGAACGGTCCTACAGTCTTCACTGATGCTTCGTCATCAACGGGCCAGGGGGTGGCTGTGTGGCAAACAGTTGAGGGTGGCTGGAGTTACAAGATGATAACAGACAAGACAGCAAGTGTTCAGATGCTCGAGGCTAGGGCTATGGCAGTGGCACTACATCTTTGGCCCACGAAGCCTTGCAATGCTGTCACGGATTCTGTGTTCGTGGCAAAAATGCTGCTACGGATGGGAAAGGAAGGGCAACCAAGTACAGCAGCTGCAGCCCTGTTAGAGGATGCTTTAGCTATCAGGGTTGCACCCGTTGCCATCCTTCATGTTCGTAGCCACTCTGAGGTGCCAGGTTTCTTTACAGCAGGAAACGACATGGCTGATCGGATAGCAGGGAACCAGGTGTGCACTTTGCAGGAAGCTCGTGATCTTCATTCAGCACTTCACATAGGGGCCAAGGCACTGGCTCGAGCCTGTTCTATCCCGATTACAGTCGCTAGGGAGGTAGTGCAAACCTGCCCTCACTGTAATTCTGTGCCAGCTTTAGGAGCGGGGGTTAATCCTCGTGGTCTCGCTCCATTAGACGTCTGGCAAACAGACTTCACAATGGAACCACGGATGGCCCCACGACAGTGGCTGGCTGTGACTATTGACACGTCCTCTACTGTCATTGTAGCCACACAACACGGTCGTGTCAGTTCTACAGCAGCACAACACCATTGGGCCACGGCTATAGCAGTTTTGGGAATGCCGCGCCACATAAAAACAGACAATGGTTCTTGCTTTATTTCGCGTTCGTCCAAAGATTGGTTAGCTCGCTGGAATATCACACACACCACAGGCATTCCGGGAAATTCGCAGGGCCAAGCTATCGTCGAAAGGGCTAACCGCCTCCTCAAGGAAAAGATTCGTGTCCTTGGGGAGGGGGAAGGCTATTCGGGAAAGATCCCAGTATCACAACAAGGGGAAATCTTGGCCCGCGCACTGTATGCACTAAATCACTTTGAGCGAGGAGAAAATTCCAGGACCCCCACCCAGAAACATTGGCGGCCAAGAATCATTGAAGAAGGCCCGCCAGTAAAGATCAAGGTGGATAATGGGTCCTGGGAGTCGGGATGGTCCATACTAGTCTGGGGAAGGGGGTACGCAGCAGTAAAATGCAAAGGCACAGGAGACATACGTTGGGTGCCATCGAGAAAAATTAAGCCAGAGGTTGGTGGTGAAAAAGAAAATGTCAGGGAAATAACAAGAGCTGAGTATCCTCTTCCAGGACCTCTTGATCGGCCGCCCAAGGAATCCTGAACTGGTGGAGCGCAGAAGAAGATCTTTCATCTGGATACCGAAGAAATTCTTGAGACTCAAGAACCCAAAGGACCCAGAGAAACAACCCCTGCTGCCAACGAGAGACACCATTTTGATGCTGCTATGTCTTTTGTCTTTATGTTGGTCGCCGGTGGGGGGTGTTCACTTGATCCAACAACCTGGGAATCTGTGGGTTACTTGGGCGAAACAAACAGGCAGGACGGATTTCTGTCTTAGCCTGCAATCAACTACCTCGCCATTTCAAACATGTTTAATTGGGATTCCTATATGGGGGAACTCCTCTGAGTTTCAGGGATACGTAAGATCATATAATCCCATACAAGATCCATGCAGAGAATTCTGTGCACTAACAGCTATTAACATCACACGTAGAGATTTAGGGAATGACACTGTAATCCTTGCCAGCAAAAGGATAGCATGTGTTGTTTGTACACTGAATGTCACTCTTCCTTGGGATCCCCAAGAGCTGCAGATATTGGGGTCTCAACAGGTACCTAACGATACATGGGATAAAGAGGGAGGCTATTGGTGGTCTCCTGGATGTATTGGCTTTGCAAGATTTAACCACGAGAGGAGCCGTTCAAATATTTTAGATCTTCTCACACCTCAAGGTCCTTATTGGAATGCACGGAAAAATAGATCAGATCCATTCACTACCGTCTATCCACACAATACAGAGCTATTTACCTGGGAAGGGTCATATTGTGGCTTCCTTCCAAACACATCCACACCTAGGGAAAATAGTAGTTATTGTCTGCCTGAACATTGGGTGAGTAACCCTGGTGTCATTAATGTGTCGAGGCCTGATGGTTCTCAACGGGGAATAAATTGTAATCTCAGCAGCAAGTATGCAAAAGGCTGCTGTTTTGAACCCAGGGCAAAAGAACAGGGGCTAGAAAAATACATCTGGAACAACTCCACTGCGAAAGCACTGCCACCGGGTATATTCTTGATTTGTGGTGACCGTGCATGGCAAGGTATACCATCAAATGCAGTGGGAGGACCTTGTTATTTGGGACGGTTAACCATCTTGTCCCCACGAGCCCTCGACTGGGTGCGCCTGACCAGAAACATGACGAAATCTCGGAAGAGACGGAGCATTCACACACTGGCATCGGACTGTGGTGACAAAGTTCAACTTTGGGGACCAACAGCAAGAATTTTTGCATCTATTTTTGCACCAGGAGCAGCTGCAGCGCAGGCGCTAAAAGAGATAGAGAGACTCGCTTGCTGGTCCGTGAAACAGGCTAACATGACTTCCACACTGCTGAGTGAGCTACTTGAAGACACTGACAGTATTAGACATGCTATGCTTCAAAACAGAGCAGCAATTGATTTCTTGCTTCTCGCACAGGGTCATGGTTGTAAAGACTTTGATGGGATGTGTTGTTTTAACTTGAGTGATCATAGTGAGTCATTGCACAAGAAGTTGGAGTGGTTAAAAGATCACACCAAGAAGATTGGCATCCAAGATGATCCTTTTGGTAACTGGTTGGAGAGTTGGTTTGGTGGTATTGCACCATGGTTCAAGCAATTGCTTAAGGTAGTGCTGATAGGGCTTCTCATATTCCTCGCATTTATGGCTTGTGTGCCGTGTGTGTTTCAATGCTTGCTAGGCTGCCTGCAACGCATGGCTGAAAGAATGGTTAATACGCAAATAGAGTATCATAAGATGCAAGATAGGCTTTAAGGTGAGATTTAGGTGTTAAGATTTAAAGAGAAGTTTACACAATATAAATCTATAAGCTTATAGACCTATAAATGTGTGACCTTGTATATATGTGTGAAATCTGCAAACTCTATAGAAGCAGGAGGTGAAGAGGCTGAAGAAGAGGAGGAAGGTGCTAAGGAAGAATCAGAAGGCTGCGTGTTCGAATCACGTCGGGGTCACCATTTGAAGGCTTTATGATCGTTAATGGATGCTCGGCATCCAGGCAGGTCTTGAATATCTCCAGAGAAGGAGATTCCACAACCACCCTGGGCAGCCTGTTCCAGTGCTCTGTCACCCTCACCATAAAGAAGTTATTGCACACATTAGTGCAGAACTTCCTGTGGTCCAGTTTCTGTCTGTTTCCCCTTGTCCCTCCTCCACACACTGCTGAAAAGAGTCTGGCCTCACCACTTTACCCCCCACACCTCAAATATTTATAAACCTGGATCAAGTCCCCTCTCAGCCTTCTTTTTTCAAGGCTAAACAGACCCAGTTCACTTAGTCTCTCCTCATAGGGGAGATGCTCCAGGCCCTTCACCATCTTAGTGGCCCTCCGCTGGACTCTTTCCAAGAGATCCCTGTCTTTTTTGTACTGGGGAGCCCAGAACTGGATACAGTATTCCAGATGAGGCCTCACCAGGGCAGAGTAGAGGGGGAGGATCACCTCCTTCGACCTGCTGGACACGCTCTTTTTAATGCACCCCAGGATGCCATTGGCTTTTTTGGCTACAAGGGCACACTGCTGGCTCATGGTCAATCTGTCGTCCACCAGGACACCCAGGTCCCTCTCAGCAGAGCTCTTCTCCAGCAGCTCTTCCCCCAGCCTGTACTGGTGCATGCAGTTATTTCTACCCAGGTGCAAGACTCTACACTTGCTTTTGTTAAACCTCATCCGGTTTCTCACTGCCCAGCTCTCCAGCCTGTCCAGGTCTCGCTGAATGGCAGCACAGCCTTCAGGTGTGTCAGCCAATCCTCCCAACTTCGTGTCATCAGCAAACTTGCTGAGGGTGGTCATTGATGAAGATGTTGAACAAGACCGGACCCAGCACAGACCACTGGGGGACGCCGCTAGTTACAGCCCTGCAGCCAGACACTGCACCGCCAACGACAACCCTCTGCACTCTGCCAGTCAGCCAATTCTCGACCCACTTCACTGTCCACTCACCTATCCCATACTTCCTCAACTTTGGTATAAGTATGTCATGGGAGATTGTATCAGTTATAGAGGTTATAGAGTTCAATTCCTGCAGTCAATTTGGCGGCCCAGGTGGGACCAGCTCTGTTCGCTGCAGGACCAGCTGAGAGGGAGACACTTTTGGCGCACCCTGAGATTTCTCTGAAGGACTCCCTTCCTCACCTGATCACTGCAGGGACAGACAAGGACCACCCGTAGGTGGACCAGGTATGTGTATGGTAAGTGGAGCCCATATGTCTTGAGGAGACATCCTACACAGTTTACAGCCATACGTGCTGCTCCCAGGGAGGTGAGCTCATGGCTTTGGTTGCCAGCTAGGGTAGGAAGACTCCTTGGGTGAGTTCCTATGAAAGGGAACTGTATGTCATATGAATGGAAACAAGAACAAATACTCTCTCCCAGGTAGTTGACAATAGGAGGGACCTAGGTTGGTCTCTCCTACGGGTATGGGATATAGTGGATAGCCCGTCAAATGGTAGCCTGGGTTCTCCAAGGTGTAATCATGGGGCTTATAGGTTGTATGTTCAATATTATCATCTGCTTTAAGTGTTTGGTACCGTGTGTCAAGCCGACTCTGGGAAAAACATTAACGTTTGCAACTGGTCGACCAGAGTATGAGTGTTATTGAGATTCCAGCTAGAAAACGTTGTCAGCATTGTGTAGTATGAATAAACCATGGTTTTTGATCTAAATGTCAGAGTGAGTGTGGTGTGAGTGAGACACAGAACAGCTGCAGGGTGAGTGCTGAGTCCCGACCCGTGTTTCCTTCCTCCTGTGAGGGAAATGGCCAGACACGGACAAAGTGAAAGACTGTGTTGTCTGTCCACTCATAAGTACTTTCTGCTTGTATGTAAGAAGACGGGAGTTTGTACTCTGTAGATTAGTAAGATTGTCCTGAGGAGAGGTGTACATTCCACCCGACCAATGAGTGTCAACCCATTTATGTAATACTATGTACTGCTTGCGAGGAAGTGTGTGAGGAAGGTGGTTCAGTCAGTGCTGGTTCTGTGGCACAGTGTTTATAACTGAAGAATACAGACTGTATTAAGGGAGTTTATGTGAACTGAAGAACTGTACTGTTTGACAAACTGTTTTGATGGTATAAGAAAGTGTAATTGTTAATGATATATGGAAGTGTACTTGAGGGAATGTGGAAGTGTATCTGAGCATAGAAACAGAGGAAGCATTTACAGAGGAAAAAGGATTAAAGTGAGTTTACCTGCACTGACATGAGAGCAACACCCTGCACCGCTGCCCTGTGAGCTGAGCAGAGCAGAGCAGAGACACAGTCCCCATGTATCAGGTAGTGTTATTCTGCTTACCAAATGAATGAGTTCACTACAGAAGAGGCAAAACTTCCCCTCTGCTCCATTTGTGGCATACTCTGGAGTTCAAGGCATTGCAAAGCTATGGCACATCTACTTTCTTTCAATGATGACACCTTAGTGTGCTCTGGGCTCTCATTTCAATTGCATCTAAAGAAGTCTAGGGTCATGCCAGCTGACAGGAAGCTGGCAAATGTTGTCTCATTGTAAGGAAGAGCAAGAAAGATGACATGGGCAATTATGGACCTGTCAGTCCAGAGCCTGGTAAAATTATGGAGAAAATGATGGTGGGAGTTATGGAAAAACAGCTGAAGGACAATTCTGTCATTGGTCGCAGCCAACACAAGTTTGTGAGGCAAAGGTCCTGTTTAATTTAAGCTCATTCTGTGACACAGTTATCCGTTTAGTTGACCAAGGGAAGCCAGTTGATGTAATCCTTGAGGATTTCAGTGGAGATTTTGACACTGTTTCTCACAACAACCTTCTGGACAGAATGTTCTGCATATGGCTAGACAGAAACACAATGTGGTGGGTGAGCAGTTGGCCAGTAGGTCAGTCCCAAAGGATTATAGTCAGTGGGTTCCATCAGGCTGGTAGATGGTCACTGTCGGGGTCCCCAGGGTTCCATTTTGGGGCCACTTTCCTTTCATGTTTATGCAGATGACTTGAATGCAGGACTAGAAGATGTTCTGAGCAAGTTTGCTGATGAGACCAGATGAGGAGGTGCTGTTGCCTCCACTGAGGGTGGAGAGGACTTGCAGAGAGATGTGGACAAGTCAGAGAAGTGGGTACCAATTGGTACTAAGCACCAAATGCATAAAGTATAACAAGAACAAGTGCCTGATTGTGCACCTGGCTATGGGCAACCCTGGACATACACACTGACTGGATATGGGACACTGGAGAGAAGTCTGACTGGAAAGGATTGGGGTGCTGGTCAGCATCACACTGAATGTGAGTCAGCAGTGTGCCAAGGCTGCCAGGAAAGACAACAGTCCCCTGGAGTGCATGAAGCAACTTATTGCCAGCTGGGTGAGGGAAAGGATCGTCCCTCTCTGCTCTGCATTGCTACTGCCTCACTAGCAGCACTGGGTGCACTTCTGGGCACCGCAGAACATAAAGGACTTCAAACTCTGGGAGAATGTGCAAAGGAGGGCACTGGAACTGAGAGATCTGAAGTTCAGAGTTTCACAGGGATTGACTGCTTGTTCAGACTGGGCCCTTCTCACATCCCTGCTCACATCCTGCAATGAAACATAGGTCTCATATGGGACATGAACCTCACAGTGTCCTTGCACCACATGTAGAGCCTGGGATCTTCTGTCCCCATGTCTTTCATTTAACATCATACAGACCTCCAACCCATTGCCCCAGGAAATGCCAGGAGCCAACATGAGATACAGGATCTCTCTACCACTGGTCTTGTAATCAGGGCTTGACCTGTCTGCTTTGTAAGGCAAAGGAGAGGTTTCTTAGCATGCCAGTGCCTTTGCCTGCCTGTAGTCATGGCTTCCAGTTATCTTCTCTAACAAGTCCCTTGGGAAGCTTGCTTGTTAATGTTCCTCAGTTGGCCCATTAATACTCCAAGAAACTTCACTGTTACTTCTGACTTTGTCTTGTTGAGCACTTTGTGCAAACTTCTCTCTGCACTAGAGGCTGATGAACCCAGCATCAAATGCACCCTGGGACCATTATAACCTAAAGAATCTCCTGTGCCTTATGCCATCTTGTTATCTTCTTCAGGTTATCAGAACTTGTTCAGCAAAAAGGAGGGATATCTGGAGAGAGATTAAAGAGATAGAATTTATTTTCTCTTTATTTATATCTGGGCTTAAAGCAGCACTGTGCAACTGATACCAATCCAGGTTGTCCCAATGAGTTCTGTACTGTTACTGTGTTGACAAAGGTCCTTCTCTACCTCCCCACCCAATTTCTGCTCACATTGGACCTATGGGACTTGCATCACTTTTCTTCACATCACTCTTCTCCTCTGCATTCATCTGCTCAGTGTTAAAACTGCTTTGCACCAACTCCCACTGGCTTTCCTCAGAGAACCAGCTACACATGGAAAAGGAAAGATTTCTCTTTTTTATCTGGCCAGCAAATGGAAGGAAAGGTGATGCAATGAATGAACAGTAAAACACAGTGTTCAGCTGCATGCCATGTTCAAGCGGCATCTATTGAAGTTTGTCTTTCATATGGAATATTTTTAAAATAAATGATTTAGACTGAGGTAGCATAGGATAGATTGAATCACAGTGAAGTAGTTGACAACAGAGGCCATCAGACTCTGGGAGATGGAGCAAATTCCAGTAATCTCCCTGGGATAGATCAGCCAGGTAGTTGAGAGGTATCAACTTAAAACTGAACAGGACTTGTGAGTATTTCACACATTGAGACGAGTTAACACATTCTCATTGATTTCTATCTTTGTCTCCAACTCTGTTTTTCACTTTTACTGACATTAATGAACATCTTTCAGACTTTGTGCCTTAATAAAAAAGAGACAGTGAGAAAAAGAAAAAGTATAAGAAGAAAAAGAAAAAGAATAGATAGGAAGGGATAGATCAAATCACAGTGAAGGAGTTGACAACACATTCCATCAGACTTTGGGGAGATGGAACAAATTCCTGTAATCCCCCTGAAAGTCAGAAATCAGACAGATAACTGGGAGGTATCTGACTGAACAAAGAGCAAGGGATGGAGAAATCTGGAGGGCAGTGGGAGTAGTTTGTGCCCAAATGGCCTGCTGAAAACATGCCCTTAACCATGGCCATTTCTTTAGGAGAGCTGAAAACACTTGGAGGATGAGACACATCAAATAGGCAGCAGGGAAGAGTAGTGCTGGGCACCGGGCTATAGTCACAGGGTATTGGCACTGGCACTGCTGTCTGTGTCTCTGAATCTGAAGACATTTGTGTCCAGCGAACACAGTTCTGGAAAACATTGTAGTTTCAGTAAAAGAAGAAAAAGAAAGAAAGAAAAAAAAAAGACATCAAATCACCTCAAAGATTCATATATACAACTTAAAATGGAACAAGACTCATGAGAATTTATCATGTTGAGAACGGTTAACACATTTTCATTGATTTCCATCTTTTTCTTCAATTATTTGTTTCAGTTTTATTGACATTTATGATCAACTATTAAGCTTACAGCCTCAAAATAAATAAATAAATAAAAAGAGATACATTTGCATCTTGCACATGGCCTGATGCCTCTTTGACCTTCACAGTTCCCACAAGTCCTTCCATGCCGGTGAGTATGAGATCCAGCAGAGCACCTCTCCTCTTTGGTTCCTCCACTGCTTGGTCAAGAAGCTGCCATCTGTGCTCTCCATGGATCTGCTGGATGCCACATGCCCTGCTGTGCTGTCCCTGCTGCAGATAATGGAGTGACAAAGGCCACCAAATGGGACAAGGGACAGACAACATCAGATTCCAATCTGTCTGCAGAGGGCACCTTCCATTGACTCTCCCTGATCAGGAAGACAGGTACAGACACTGATGGTCTCCTCTGTTGGCCATTTCCACTAGTTCTGACCTGTCTGCTCTTCCATCCCCAGGCAGAGCTCAGTGCACTCTCACAGAGGGCAGTCGCCCTTCTTTGTCTCCTCGCCCATCCATCCTAAAGACTCTGTATCCCCCTTGTGCTACAGTGCAGTTGTGGAAACCATTAAACTGTGTCCCCATGGTCCAAACAGGAGCTCAGGCCTGCAGCTCTACCAAGATTTCTAGCTTCTTGTGTGTTGGTGTTTGCATTAGTGCAAAAGCACAGAAGTAAACATCCTAATTGAAAAGCATCACTGGACATAGCCGGACTGGATAGCTCATCTATGGTATCAGTGTGCAGAAGGTGGCACACAAACATTAGACTGATCGTGGGTCTTGGAGGTGACGTAGCAGCACAAACACTCCTAGGGCATGACTTTGCTGAAGGCCCTGTGCTGCACTTGCAGCTGCGTGTGAATTCACCGGACAGCCGGTGCTATCCCCTCTCTGGCCCTCAGCTGATGCCCAGGAAGGAGCTGTCTATCTCAGGGATTTCCCACACAGTTTACAAGCTCTGGCACACAGCAGGAGCAGCCCAGGCACCTTGGGCAGCACCCAGTGTCTGTGTGTGAGCAACTGCCTCCCAGCTGAAGAACCGAGGACTCAGAGCAGGAGCTCACATGCAGGCAACTCCTTGTGCACTTCTGAACTGAACCAGAGGAATCCCAGCTCCTGTGGGTGTGTAGGGAGCTGAATCCCATTTCAGCTCCAGGATTTCTGTCAACGGATGACACTCCTGCACTGCCTCAGCTGGATCACTGCCCTGCACAGGGAAATTCCAAACCTCGCCTTCCTTGTCTGGGTGCCCTTATTGTTTCATCAAACGAACTCTGGGAGCACTCCCCATATGTCTCCAATCAGTCACTGACCACTGGACATGTGGTGGTTAATTGAGCGGATTTCAAAGCACAGTCATGATGCTGTTGTCTTTCAGGAGCTGTTGGCCATGAGGACCCAGGGACATGTCAGGGGAGACGAGTGGGAAGGATAAAAATGACATCATCTGCTGCTTGCTTGTCCAGGATCCTGGGACACAGGGAGCTCATAAAAGTGGGCAGAGCTGCAGAGAGACAGCTGTGCCCAGGAGCAGCTCTTGTGCACAGCACAGCCTGCAGGTGACAGAAGGAGAGGAAAGAAATTTGAGAGAGCTTGCAGGATGTGTGTGGTGTGAGCGGGCTGTGAGCTCACTGCAGGAGCATTGCTCACAGACCATGACAGGGTAAGTCTCACTGCAGACCATGAGCTGCTTTTCATAGAGGGTCAACTTAATTTGGGATATCCCATAGCAGATCTGGATGCAGGCACTGCATGTTTCTTTACTGTGGAAAAAGCCTTCTGCTCCAGCTGAGGGCTTCCATACTGCAGTGTCAGAGCACAGCCCTGAGGGCTGCCTGTCCCAGCACGGCTGCAGGCTGTGCAGCCGGGGCTGCAGGCGGGTGCCCAGGGCTGTCCTGCAGAGCAGGGTCCCTGCTGTGCCCCAGGGGCTGTGTGCCGGGTATGGGACTCTGCCGCCTGCCAGGCTCAGCTCTCAGCCTGCCCAGGGAGCTGCCCAGGACCCTGCGGGGAGACGTGTGGGGGGAAGGAGCCCCCGGCAGGGCTTGTGCTGCCACAGCTGCTGCCTGGGGCAGGGGATCACAGCTCCACTGCACAACTGACTGTTTCTGAGGGCCCTTTGCAAGAGGAGAGCCAAGGCAGGGGGTTTCCATTTCCTGTTCTGAGGCAAAGAGGTTTGGAGTCAGAAATCTAAAAGGGGCAATAAGAGTTCTGAGAATTTTTCGTCAATCAATTGCTTGTTTTGTGAACACTCACACATGATGTGCTTTCAGTCTCCCCTTTCTCAAAGGATGGAATTATCATCATTTTCTGTAGGCATGAATAATTCACTTATCCTACAAACAGGCAGCATTTTCTAACTGAAACTGAATGCCACAGAATCTGGGGTAAAGGGCTCTAAGAGCACTTGGGGTAAAGATATGAGACATGAAACAGATGAAAATATCCAGGGAGAAGGCATAAGAAAATAAAAGGAAGGTTAGAGCTCCATATGCTGCTTCTGCTTAAGGAATGTTGAAATACATGAAATTAAATGCAAGTAATGGTGCTAAATGTACACTGTTGTAAGAGAATAAAAACATTTCATAGTATAGCAGGAGGAGTGTCTCTGAGAATGGTCTGGACTTGTCATTATCTTCTGCACTCTGAGCAGGACTCCAAGCCCAACAACAGCAGATGCCCAACAGCAGCTCCATCAGCGAGTTCCTCCTGCTGCCGTTGGCAGACACGCGGCAGCTGCAGCTCCTGCACTTCTGGCTCTTCCTGGGCATCTACCTGGCTGCCCTCCTGGGCAACGGCCTCATCAGCACAGCCGTAGCCTGCGACCGCCGCCTGCACACCCCCATGTACTTCTTCCTCCTCAACCTGGCCCTCCTCGACCTGGGCAGCATCTCCACCACTCTCCCCAAAGCCATGGCCAATGCCCTCTGGGACACCTGGGCTATCTCCTACACAGGATGTGCTGCACAGCTCTTTTTCTTTACCTTCTTCATCTCAGCAGAGTATTCCCTTCTCACCATCATGTCCTATGACCGCTACGTTGCCATCTGCAAGCCCCTGCACTACGGGACCTTGATGGACAGAAGAGCTTGTGCCACCATGGCAGCAGCTGCCTGTGGCTCTGGGGTTCTCTATTCCCTGCTGCACACTGCCAGTACGTTTTAACTGCCTCTCTGCCAAGGCAATGTTGTGAACCAGTTTTTCTGTGAAATCCCCCAGATCCTCAAGCTCTCCTGCTCAGAATCAAATCTCAGGGAAGTTGTGTTTATCTTTTTAGGTGTCAGTTTAGTATTTGGGTGCTTTGTTTTCATTGTTGTGTCCTACGTGCAGATCTTCCTTGCTGTGCTGAGGATGCCCTCTGAGCAGGGACAGCACAAAGCCTTCTCCACGTGCCTCCCTCACCTGGCTGTGGTCTCCATGTTTGTCAGCACTGCTGCTTTTACCTACCTGAAGCCCCCCTCACTCTCATCCCCAACCATGGACCTGATGATGGCACTTCTGTACTCGGTGGTGCCTCCAACACTGAACCCTATTATCTACAGCATGAGGAACCAGGAGATAAAGCACGCTCTCAGGAAGGTGTTGCAATAAGCACTATTCCAGCTTCCATAAAATGCACAACTTTCTCACAGGATTCCCAGTGATGGTTATTTATGTTTTATGCATATTTGGTTGTTTGATTGTGTTTTATACAGCATTCTGAAAAAAATGTTGAAAATTATTTCACTTCCTTCCTACCTCCTTTCCATTTTCTCACTCCAATAACTCGTGTAAATGTGGAACCAGATTCCCTGAATATGTTAAGAGATAAATAAATACTTTCAAAGTAGACTTTTCCTTAGCTTTTCTGTCTTCCTACCTTCTCTGGGACTGGGGGAGGTAGAGCCGCTGACAGCAGCACAACGTGCTCTTTTCATTCCTGCTCCATTTACACTGCCATAGTGCTCTCAAGTCCTCTCATTTATGCAGGACTGAAGGTCCTGTGTGTCTCACAGCAGTCCTGTTGTCTCTACAGCAGCACTCTGGGGCTGCAGTCAGTAGCCGGCAATATGAACAGGTCTGTCAGAGCTGGTCTCCTTGCTGGCACTGCCATAACAAGAGGGCCCCTTCCGGTCAGGACTAGAGAACTGGATGTCTCTTCCAAAGCTGGTGTAAGGAATATACCTCAGGAGCTGCTCCCTGAGAAGTCCTCAAGATCTTCTGATGCTCTTCAGTGCGTGACCGGATCAGACTAAATAATCCCAATGTGATCAGTAAGAGACTTCGGGCAGTGCTGTGGTTTAAGGTTTATGGGTTGAGATAAAGAGAAAAAGAAAAAGATAATAATCATGACAAATGTATTTATACATATATATATATATTATACTTAGTGTATTTTCACGCATATACAACATATGCAGTTGCAAACATATATGAACTAATCCCTATGTGCATCTGTTTGCAAGTCCAGGACTAGTTGCAGGGGTTTTAACAGCCACAGGGTTCACTGTAGGAGCTGTACTGACTTTCAGGCTGTTGCTGGACTTGAAGCGACCTCAGAGTTCATTGCCTGAGCTGGAATCACCACAGGACATGTGATTATGTTGGAGCAGCCACTGTGCTCATTGGAGGGGTTGGAGTGACCACAGGGCTGAACCTCCTGGCACAGTGCAGCTCCCTTGGGAGGCATTTGTTTCACTTTCTTATCAAAATACTTGGAACAGCTACAGGACCCGTAGCAGGAGTGACTGCAGAGCTCATTATGAGGGATGGAGTGACAGCGGGATCTGTCCCAGAGCTTGGAGCAACTGCAGGACGTGTAGCAAAACCTTGGAGCTGCTGCAGGGTCTGTGCCAGGAGTTGCAGAGGCTACAGCACTGTCAGCAGATCCAGCTCTCTGGATATGGCACACTGCAGTCATGTGTGTATCTTGGGGATTACCAGAGCCACAGCAGACCTGCCCCCAGTATTCTACCAGTTTCTCAGGATCCTGCAGTTGCTCAGAGATGAAGTTCCAAAGCCCTGGGGGTGCCCACCACTCCAGGCAGCTGCCCAGACTGTCCCACACCCCCTGCCATGCAGAGCCTTCTCACCTTGGGGCAGATCTCTCACTGATATTCCTGAATAATTGTTTAACATCAATCATAGATTCATAGAATCACCAAGGCTGGAAAAGGCCTGAAAGATCATCCAATCCAACCGTTCACCTATTACCTATAGCTCCCACTAAACCATGTCCCTCAACACATTATCCAGTCTCTCCTTGAATACCCCTGGGCTTCCAGAGACGACAGTTTAAATTGTGTAATTCCTAATCATATGGACAATATTACTTCCAAAACCCAAAGATAACCACAGAGCTGAATGTGCACAAAACTTCACTTTGCCAATTTTATCGTGGTACAAACCAAGGTCAAACAGCATAGCAAAATAAATAGCCTAATCCAGCATCCAGAGTTGACAAATAATGCAGCAGGGAAAACAAGCAGCAAGCAACGAGCTGTGCAATGCAGCTTCATGAGAAGACTCAGCAAGCTTCACAAATAGGGAAACTATCAGCATCATGGCCTGCACATCTCCAACTCCCACAAAGCCCTGTCCACTCTGGACAGATGTGCTGTTACCACAACCCTTGGAGCCTCACATCAGGCACCAAAATGACTGTGGTTGTTGAACCCAACATGTGGCTCAGCAGCACACAGTGCTTTGTGCACTGCCCAATTCCCTGTGGGATGGGGATGAGAACTGGGAAAAAGAGTACAACTTCTGGGTTGTAACAAAGCAGTTTACTAAGAGAGATAAAAGGAGAGGAGTAATAGTTATCACTATATATCCGTTGATATGGAATCGTATGTAACAACTGATGCACAAGCACTTGCTCAGCACCACCAGACTGATGCTCAGCTGGGCCCTGGGCAGTGAAGAGACTGAGATGAACTCCCACCCCTTTCAATACAATTTCTGCTTGCTGTCAGCTGATAGAGAACGTCCCTTTGGCCACTTTCAGTCAGCTGTCCTCACTCTGTTCCCTCCCAGCTCCATGTGCCCTTTACTGACCATGGCCTTGGCTCCGTACAACACTGCTTAGCAGCAGCTGTAAACATCAGAGTGTTATGAATGATTTTCTCCAAGAACCAAAACACTGCACCATAGCAGGCAGTCTGAAGAAAAAAAATTCATCTGAGCTGTAACTCAGACCTGCCTGTCCCCCTCCTCTTGTACTTCCTGATCAGGAAGCAAGGAACAGAATCTGCTGCTCTTCTTTTTGAAACCTTTCCATCAGTATTCAGGTGGCTCCTCTGCCATCCCCAGGCAGAGCTCAGTGCACTCTCACAGATGGCAGCAGCCTTTTTTCATCTTCATTGCCTAATCATAATGAAGAGTCTGTACCTACTTTGCTACAGTTCAGAGGTGGGAACCATCCCACCATGTCTCTGTGAGACAAACAAGACCCTAGGCCCGCAAAGGCACAGAGATTTGGAGTTCACTGAGTGAATGTTTGTGGTCGTCTCATTAGCGTAAAGACTCTTCAGAAAGCATCCCCTTCCAGAAGCATGCTTTGATTTAGCCTGTCTGGGTCTTGCATCTACACCGTGGTACTGGTGTTCAGGGACTTGCTCAGAAGCAGCAGCCTGCATGAATGGAAAAGCTCTGTGGTTTTCTCTTGATTTGTCCCGTTTATTTCCCATGCTACCCGCACTGGTCTACAGGCACTTTAGGGCAGCAGCAGGTTGGGGTTACCCCTAGAGGATACACAGTAAGATTTAGGATGGGGTATTGGCAACAAGACTTTCTCTGAGGAATCCTCACACAATCCTATAGAACAACTCAGAGGCTTTCCATTCAATCTCCAACAGCAACAACATCCCTCAGCCCTTCTCTGTCACATCCAATTCCCCACCCTTCCCCATTTGGACCTGGTTTAAAGCCCTTTAATCAATCAGTGCAGGAGCATTTCAGATGGGGTCATGGAGGAGGCAGACTGCCATTCTTGGGGTGGCCATTTTCCCAGGAGGGCATGGTGGGAGGGCTTTGTCCCATCTGGTTCCACCAACACTTGCATCCACCCAGCAGAAGGCTGTGCCCTCTGTGTCCCACTTGAACTCTGCATGGAGCTTACAGTTGGCAGTGACATGGCTGAGAAGCTCTGGGCATGGATTAAGGGACAGGGAAGTAATGTGCCTTCCTAACTTCCTCCCTGCATACCTTAGCAACTTCCTTGTAATCTCCTCAAGTACCCAGCCCCTTCTTCCAGAGGGCGTAGATTCTCTTTTTCTTCCTGAGTCTCAATAGTTTTTCCCAGTTCATCTGCACTGGTCTTCTTCCCCTATGGCTCACCTTATGGCATTCAGGGACAGCCTGATCTCGTGCCTTTAAGATTTCCATCTTGAGGAGTGTCCAGGCTTCCTGGACCCCTTTACCCATAAGGAGCGACTCCCAAGGGACCTGTGCTACAAGTGTCCTGAACAGGTCAAAGTCCGCCCTCTAGAAGTTCAGGATAGTAGTTTTGCTAGTCAACCTTATGACATCTCCAAGAATAGAGACTTCTACCATTTCATGGCCACTCTGCCCAAGACAGTCCCCACCCTTCTCAACTCCAACCAGTCCTTCACTGTTAGTGAAGAGCAGGTCTAGCAAGGAACCACCCCTGGTAGGCCTTCATACCAACAGAGTAAGGAAGCTGTCTTCTATACAATCTAGAAACCTCTTGGACTGATTCCTCTGCTCTTTATTATATTCCCAGCATATATCAGGGAAGTTGAAGTCTCCCAAGAGAATGCGTGCTGGCGATCGTGCGACTTCAGTAAGCTGCTCATAGAATGCCTCACCCATCAATTCACCTTGATTAGGCAGTCTATAAGAGACTTTTAGCAAGATGTCACACCTACAGGTCTTTCCCCTGATCCTTACAAACATGCACGCATCTTGATGGTTCTGAAGCCCAAGCTCTTCAACATCAAAACTCTCTTTAATATAAAGGGCCACACCACCACCCTTCCTTCCTCATCTATCCCTTCTGAAGAGCTTGTAACCATCCATTACAGCACTCCAGTCATGGCAGTGGTCCCACCATGGGTCGGTAATAGCAACTAGGTTATGGTTTGTCAGATGCACAGTTGCTTCCAGCTCCTCCTGCTTGTTGACCAAGCTCCTTGTGTTGGTGTAGACACTTCAGCTGAGGCATCTACCTCTCTCCCAACACAAGCCGCATTCCCCTAGGCTCATCTCTGGTGAGCTCTGTTTTGTCCCCTCCCCCATCGTAGCTAGTTTAAAGCTCTTTCGATAAGCCCCACTACCTTCTGTGCTAGGATTTGTTTCCCCCTTTGAGACAGTTGGGTTCCTTTCATGGATAATAGACCACAGGCCAAGTAAACTGCCCTGTGATCAAAGAACCCAAAGTTTCTGGCTCAGTACCAACCTCTGAGACAATTGTTCATTGCTTTGCTTTCCAAGCCTTCTCCGTGTCCCTCACTGCCCCTGAAGGTACAGAACAAAATATCACTTGATCTCCCACTCTGTGAACTAAATGGCCTAAATTCCTGAAATCTCTTTTCATAGTTTGTAGGCTTCTCTAAGAAATTTCATCACTGCCCACCTAAACTAGGAGTAGTGGAAAATAATCAGTGGACCTAACCAGCATTGGGAGTTTCCTCATTATGTCCCTGACCTGAAGCCAAGAAGGCAGCAGACTTCCTGACAACTCGGGTCCAGTCTGCAAATGGGGCCCTCTATTCCTCTGAGAAGGGAGTCACCCACCACGGCCACCCTTCTTTCTTTCATGGCAGAGGAAGTCACAAGGCTTGGTAGTGACTGCCTTGCATTAGGCTCCCTCCTAGGCAGATCCTCCATTGCCTCCCCATTCTTATCTCCTTCAGATTTCAGAGTGTCAAACCTGTTGCTAAGATGGATCAGGGGTTGAGGGCTAGGCAGGCATGGGGGGGCTCCTGTGATGTTGAGTTGGGACTCTCTTCCAACCCTCCTCATCAGTCAGCTCTGTCTGACTGTGACAGGGCAGGGAGTCAACCACTTTTCTGGGGGTATCTGCCTGGCAGCCTTCCCTCGGGGATGCCAGCAAGTCACTCCACCAGCCCATCTCCAGATCACACTCCCTGATGGTGAATTGTGAGTAAAACCTTGAGTAAAGTGAGAGTTCACCTAGACAAAAGTATGAGTAGAAACATGGACTGACATGAGGGTAAACCCAGAGTAAACCCAGGATCCCATCCATCGGGCATGCTCAGCCTCTAAGGGCAAATTTTCCAGTGTTGCTGTGTAAAAAAATAGGTTCCTCACATCTAACCCATGTCTCCCCTTTTTAATTTAAATCCATTTCCATTTGTCCTGTTATCAACAGACCATCCCATCCTTATTCTAGTGTTAGGCATCTCATCCTCAGATGGAAACCCTGGGGCTGAATTGGGATCAGTTTTTCAAAGAACCACGGGGGCTGCAAGTTCACCTAGCTGAGTTCAGATGTGCACAGTGAGGTGTCTGTGTGTGAGTCCCTCATCTGAATCCTTGGGTTTTATTCCACAGCGACTGCACTGCTCATACACAGACTCTCAGTGATGCCCAAGGTGCCTTGGGTGATCCTAGTTTTGTGCTAGTGCTTGTAAACTGTGACGGAAAATCTATGAGATAGACACCTCCTTCTGGAGCATCAGCTGAGGGCCAGAAGGGAGGTATTCTTGGCCATCCTAAATACCACTGCAGCCCCGTGCTTAGGGCACCCATTGTGTCTTTTGTACCTGACCCCATGGAGTACGTAGTGATATTCAGCTTACCGAAAGGATGAGCTCAGAACTGAAGAGGCAGATCTTCCTCTCTGCTCCATCTGTGGCATAGTCTGGATTTCAAGGCATTGCAAAGATACGGCACATCTGCGTTCTTGCACTGATGACAATTTAGTATGCTCTGGGCTCGCATTTCAATGGCATCTAATAAATCTAGGGTCATACCAGTTGACAGGAAGCTGGCAAAAGTTGTCTTATCGTAAGGAAGAGCAAGAAAGATTACAAGGGGAACTATGGACCTCTCAGTCTCACACCAGTGCTTGATAAAATTATGGAGAAAATGATGGTGGGAGTTATGGAAAAACAGCTGAAGGACAATTCTGTGATTGGTCACAGACAACACAAGATCCTGAGAGGAAGGTCCTATTTAATTTCAGGTCTTTTTATGATACCTTTATCCATTGAGCTGAACAAGGGAAGGCAGTTGATGTAATCCTTGAGGATTTCAGTAGAGCTTTTGATACTATTTCTCCAGCACCCTTCTGGACAGAAACTCCTGCATACAGCTAGACAGAAACAGAACGTGGTGTTTTGTAATACAAGAAGAATTTTACAGAGCAGCAGCCATGGATTGAGATAAAGAGTTCACAGAGCAGCAGCTGCGGAGCAGGATAAACAGCATGAGAACAAAGGACATCTCTAGGAAAAGAATGAATGGCTCGTGGCTTTGAAGGGGGGTTATAGGGTTGTTATTGCAGTAGCTTTCCTCCAATTAGCGTGTGTGATTTTTGGACACCCTTGTCTGTCTCCTTTAAAATCATGGCTTTTCGGGTAATAAATTGATGCAGCTATATGTAACCATATTGGTGTTTGTCTGCATGTCCCAGCACACTGACATTTTGCCTTTCAGGTTCACCAGCAGTGGTGAGTGAGCAGTTGGCCAGTAGTTCTGTCCCAAAAGATTATAGTCAGTGGGTTCCATTGGGCTGGTAGATGGTCACTGTCAGAGTTTCCCAGGGCTCCACTTTAGGGCCACTTTCCTTTCATGTTTATGCAGATGACTTGCATGCAGGACTAGAAGATGTTCTGAGCAAGTTTGCTGATGAGACCAGATGAGGAGGTGTTGTTGCCTCCACTGAGGGTGGAGAGGACTTGCAGAGAGATGTGCACAAGTCAGAGAACTGGTTATCAGTTGGTACTAAGCACCAAATGCATAACGTATAACAAGAACAAGTGCCTGATTGTGCACCTGGGTATGGGCAACCCTGGACATACACACTGACTGGATATGGGACACATGAGAGAGGTCTGACTGAAAAGCATTGGGGGTCCTTCTCAACATAAAATTGGAAGTGAGTCAGCAGTGTGCCCAGGCAGCCAGGAAGGCCAACGGTCCCCTGGAGCGCATAAAGCAATTTATTGCCAGCTGGGTGAGAGAAAGGATCTCTGCTCTGCATTGCTACAGCCTCACCTGGAGCACTGGGTGCACTTCTGGGCACCGCGTAACATAAAGGACATAAAACTATGGGAGAGTGTGCACTGGAGGGCATTGGAACTGAGAGATCTGAAGTTCAGAGTTTCACAGGGATTGACTGCTTGTTCAGACTGGGCCCTTCTCACATCCCACATCCTGCAATGAGACACAGGGCACATGTGGGATAGGAACTTAACAGCATCCTTGCACCACATGCAGAGCCTGGGATCTTCCGTTCCTATGTCTTTCACTTAACATCATATAGACTTCCAACTCACTGCCACAGGAAGTGCCCTGAGCCAACATGAGAGACAGGATCTCCCTACTTCTGGTCTTGCAATCAGGGCTTGACCTGTCTGCTTCGTAAGGCAAAGGAGATGTTTCTTAGCATGCCAGTGCCTTTGCCTGCCTGTAGTCATGGCTTCCAGTTATCTTCTCTAACTAGTCTGTTGGGAAGCTTACTTGGTAATGGCCCTCAGTGGGACCATTAATATTCCAAGAAACTTCACTGTTACTTCTGACTTTGTCTTCTTGAGCACTTTGTGCAAACTTCTCTCTGCACTGGAGGTTGATGGACTCAGCACCAAATGCTCACTGGGGCCCATTATAACCTAAAGAGCCTCTTGTGCCTTGTACCTTCCTGTTCTCTTCTTCAGGTTTTCAGAATGTGTTCAGCAAAATGGAGAGAGCTTAAAGAGCAAGAATCCAAAATGCATTTATTGTCTATTTATTTATAGTTTGTTTTATACAAGAAGTTAAAGAAGCACTTTGCAACTGATGTCAATCCAGGATGTCCCAATGAGTTCTGTACTGTTACTGTGTTGACAAAGTTCCTCCTCAACCTCCCCATCCCACTCCTACTCACACTGGCCCCATGGGACTTGCATCACTTTTCCTCACATCACTCTTCTCCTCTACCGTCACCCGCTCAGTGTTAAACCTCCTTTGTACCAACTCCCACTGGCTTTCCACAGAGAACCAGCTGCACACAGAAAAAGAAAGAATTCTCTTTATTTACGGCCAACAAACAGAAGGAAAGGTGATGCAATTGAATGAACAGTAAAACACAGTGATCAACTGCATGCCATGTCCAAGCAGCTTCTATTGAGGTTTATTTTTCATAGGGAATATTTGCACAAGAAATGAGTTAGAAACAGATAGGATGGGATAGATAGAATCACGGTGAAGGATTTGACAACAGACTTTTGAGGAATGGAGCAAATTTCAGTAATCTCCCTTGGATAGATCAGCCAGGGAGTTGGGAGGTATCAACTTAGAACTGAACAGGACTCGTGAGTATTTCACACACTGAGACGGGTTAACACTTTCTTCTTGATTTCTATCTTTGTCTTCAACTCTTTTTTTCACTTTTACTGACTTTAATGAACATCTTTCAGAATTCATGCTTTCTTTAAAGCATGAAAAAATGAAAGAGAGAAGGAGAAAAAAAAAGAAATAGAAATAGGAAAAGGAAAATAAAGGATATGGAAAAGGAAAAAGAAAAGGAAAAGAAAAAGGAAAAAGAAAAGGAAAAGGAAAAGGAAAAGGAAAAGGAAAAGGAAAAGGAAAAGGAAAAGGAAAAGGAAAAGGAAAAGGAAAAGGAAAAGGAAAAGGAAAAGGAAAAGGAAAAGGAAAAGGAAAAGGAAAAGAAAACGACATAGAAAAAGAAAAAGTAAGAGAAAAAGAAAAGATAGGAAGGGATAGATAGAATCACAGTGAAGGAGTTGACAACACAGTCCATCAGTCTTTGGCGAGATGGAGCAAATTTTAGTCATCCCCCTAAAAGTCACAAATCAGACAGATAATTGGGAGGTATCTGATTGAACAATAAGAAAGGGATGGGGAAATCTGGCAGGCTGTGGCAGGAGCATGTGTCTAAATGGCCTGCTGAAAACATGCCTTTAACCACGACCATTTATTTAGGACAGCTGGAGACACCTGGAGGATGAGGGACATCAAATAGGCAGCAGGGAAGAGCAGCGGTGGGCGCCGGGATTTAGTCACAGGGCAGTGATGGCACTGGCATCGCCGTCTGTGTCTCTGTACCTGAAAGCATCTAAATTAAAGGGAAAAAAAAAAAAAAAAAAGACTCAAAATCGTTACAAAGACTCATATTTACAACTAAAAATGGAACAAGACTCATGAGAATTTCTCATGTTGAAAAGGGTTAACACATTTTCATTGATTTCTATCTTTGTCTTCAATTCTTTGTTTCAGTTTTATTGACATATATGTTCATCTTTTAAGCTTACAGCCTCAAAATAAATAAATAAATAAATAAATAAATAAATAAATAAATAAATAAACAAATAAATTTAGATTCTTTTGTCATTTGCACGTGGCCTGATGCCCCTTTCACCTTCACAATTCCCACCAGACGTTCCATTCTGGAGAGTATGAGATCCAGCAGAGCACCTCTCCTCTTTGGTTCCTCCACTGCTTGGTCAAGAAGCTGCCATCTGTGCTCTCCACGGATCTGCTGGATGCCACATGCCCTGCTGTGCTGTCCCTGCAGCACATACTGGAGTGAAAAAGGCTCCCAAAGGGGACAATGGCCAGACAACATGAGACTCCCATCTGTCTGCAGAGGGCACCTTCCACTTGCTCTTCCTGATCAGGAAGACAGGTACAGACACTGATGGTCTCCTCTGTTGGCCATTTCCATTAGCTCTGACCTGGCTGCTCTGCCATCCCCAGGCAGATCTCAGTGCACTCTCACAGAGGGCAGTCGCTCTTCCTTGTCTTCTCGCCCATCCATCCTAAAGACTCTGTATCCCCTTTGTGCTACAGTGCAGTTGTGGAAGCCATTAAACTGTGCCCCTGTGGTCCAAAAAGGAGCTCAGGCCTGCAGCTCTACCAAGATTTCTAGCTTCTTGTGCGTTGGTGTTTGCATTAGTGTAAAAATACAGGAGTAAACATCCTCACTGGAAAGCATCACTGGACTTAGCCAGACTGGAGAGCTCATCCATGGTATTAGTGCGCAGAAGGTGGCACACAGGCAATAGACCGATTGTGGGCCTTGGAGTTGACATAGCAACATGGTGACACCATGGGCATAGCTTTGCTGAAGGCCCTGTGCTGCTCTTGCAGCTGCATGTGAATTCACCAGACAGCCGGTGCTATCCCCTCTCTGGCCCTCGGCTGATGCCCAGGAAGGAGCTGTCTATCTCAGGGATTTCCCACACGGTTTACAAGCACTGGCACAAATCAGGAGAGCCCAGGCACCTTGGGCATCACCCAGTGTCTGTGTGTGAGCAGCTGCCTCCCTGCTGAAGGACCGAGGACTCATAGCAGGAGCTCACATGCAGGCAACTCCTTGTGCTCTTCTGAGCTGAACCAGAGGAATCCCAATGATACCGTGTGCCCATGGGGAGCTGAATCCCATTTCAGCCCCAGGGTTTCCAATTAGGGATGTGACGCCTGCACTGCCTCAGCTGGATCACTGTCCTGCACAGGGGAAGTCCACCTCTCTCTGTCCTTGCCTGTATGCCCATTTTGTTTCATCACAGGATCTCAGTTATCAGGTCTGGAATCAGTCACTGACCACTGTACATCTGGTGTTTAATTCATCAGATTTCAAAGTACAATCATGATGCTGTTGTTTTTCAGGATCTGTTGGCCAAGAGGATGCAGGGACATCTCAGGGGAGAAGAGTGGGAAGGATAAAACATGACATCCTCTGCTGCTGAGCTGGGCCGGGCTCCTGGGACACAGGGAGCTCATACAAGTGGGCAGTGCTGCAGAGAGACAGCTGTGCCCAGGAGCAGCTCTTGTGCACAGCACAGCCTGCAGCTCCCAAAAGGAGAGGAGAGAAAGGGGAAAGAGCTTCCAGGATGTGTACGGTGTGAGCAGGCTGGGAGCACACAGCAGGAGCATTACTCACAGAGCATGACATAGTAAGTCTCACTAAAGACCATGCAGATGCTTTTCTTTGAGGGTTAACCAAATCAGGGACATCCCGTATCATATCTGGCTTCAGGCACTGCATGTTTCTTTACTGTGTTAAAAGCCTTCTGCCCTAGCTGAGGGCTCCCGTGCTGCAGAGTCAGAGCACAGCCCTGAGGGCTGCGTGTCCCAGCATGGCTCCAGGAGAGTGCCCAGGGCTGTCCTGCAGAGCAGGGTCCCTGCTGTGCCCCAGGGGCTGTGTGCCGGGTATGGGACTCTGCCGCCTGCCAGGCTCAGCACTCAGCCTGCCCGGGGAGCTGCCCAGGGCACTGCAGGGAGACGTGTGGGGGGAAGGAGCCCCCCGGCAGGGCTTGTGCTGCCACAGCTGCTGCCTGGGGCAGGGGATCACAGCTCCACTGCACAACAGGATGTTTGTGAGGTTGCTTTGCCAGAGGAGAGCCAAGGCAGGGATTTTCCATTTCCTGTTCTGAGCGAAGGCAAAAAGGACTGGGGGCAGAAATCTAAAAGTGTATGTCTAATTTAAACACAGCTCTGAAATGAGCAAATATTTTGTCAATCCATCGGTTGTTCTCTGAACAGTCAAAGAGCAAGGTTGTGCTTTCAGCCTCTCCTTTCTAAAAGGAAACAATCAGTTTAACTTATTGAATTCTGCAGATATTAATAGTTGATTCCTCCTGCAAACAGGCAGATTTCTCTAAGAGAAATTGAAGTGCACAGATGCTGGGTCTGGGGTCTCAAAGAACAGCTGCAATAAAGTGGAAAATATCCAGGATGCTGGGATGTGATTAGGAAATGAGAAAAATGTAAGATCTCCTTTATCTTCTACTCCTTAAGGGATGGTGAAATTCATGAAAATAAATACAAGTTCTGGAGTTAAATGAACATTTTCTTAAGGGAAAGAAAAAAATTACAGTATAGAAGGAGGAGTGTGTCTGAGAATGGTCTGGACTTGTCATTATCATCTGCACTCTGACCAGGACTCCAAGCCCAGGAACAGCAGATGTCCAACAGCAGCTCCATCAGCGAGTTCCTCCTGCTGCCGTTGGCAGACACGCGGCAGCTGCAGCTCCTGCACTTCTGGCTCTTCCTGGGCATCTACCTGGCTGCCCTCCTGGGCAACGGCCTCATCAGCACAGCCGTAGCCTGCGACCGCCGCCTGCACACCCCCATGTACTTCTTACTCCTCAACCTGGCCCTCCTCGACCTGGGCTGCATCTCCACCACTCTCCCCAAAGCCTTGGCCAACGCCCTCTGGGACACCAGGGCCATCTCCTATGCAGGATGTGCTGCACAGCTCTTTTTCTTTCTCTTCTTCATGTCAGCAGAGTATTCCCTTCTCACCATCATGTCCTATGACCGCTACGTTGCCATCTGCAAGCCCCTGCACTACGGGACCTTGATGGACAGCAGAGCTTGTGCCACCATGGCAGCAGCTGCCTGGGGCACTGGGGTTCTCAATTCCCTTCTGCACACTGCCAGCACGTTTTCACTGCCTCTCTGCCAAGGCAATGTTGTCAACCAGTTTTTCTGTGAAATCCCACAGATCCTCAAGCTCTCCTGCTCAGAATCAAATCTCAGGGAAGTTGTGTTTATCTTTTTTAGTATCAGTTTAATCTTTGGGTGCTTTGTTTTCATAGTGGTGTCGTATGTGCACATCTTCATGGCTGTGCTGAGGATGCCCTCTGAGCAGGGAAGGCACAAAGCCTTCTCCACATGCCTCCCTCACCTTGCTGTGGTCTCCCTATTTATCATCACTGGCTTTTATGCCTATCTCAATCCCTACTCTGTCTCCTCTCCATCCATGAACCTGATGGTGGCAGTTATGTACTCAGTGGTACCGCCAGCACTGAACCCTATTATCTACAGCATGAGGAACCAGGAAGTCAAGGATGCAGTGAGGAAAGCGATGTCCATATGTGTTTCAAAAACATTGAACTGCCCATCTTTTCTAATTCATGACAAGTAATGCAGCTTTTTACTGTTGCAAACACTTTGTTTTATTTAGTTTTGATCAATTTTTATAATTGTAATGTATTAAATGTTATTTTATTTTTTTTTTTTTTGCTAAAATATAATTATTGAAATAAATTCCTCTTATCTTGTGCCTTTGTTGTGTAGCCCAGAGACACTGTATATAATGAACCAGGCTCTCTGTGAACCTTAACAGAATAAAGGACGTGCAGTGACTTTGTCTGTCCTCCTTCTTGTGAGACATTTATGGAGGTCTTGGGGTTGGATGTGCTCAGAAACCCACAGTCCAGCAGGAAGCAAATAGCTATTTATCAAACTGTGCCGTGACTTCAGCCTGCAACAGCTGACGGGCCATCCCTGGTCTCCTGGCTGGGGTCTGTGTTTTCAGGCTCACATCTGTCAGTGCCTCTGACAGGCCAGCAGCAGCAGCTGATTTGCACGTTGGTTGTCACGTCCCCTCTTCATCATTCCCTGTGAGACCCTGCACAGGACAAGTTCTTGGATATGGGTTATCACGTCAGAAGTTTCCAAGCTTCATAGAATCATAGGATCATAGAACTACCCAGGTTGGAAAAGACCTTGAAGATCATCAAGTCCAACCACAGCCTAACCATAGTGCCCCAACTCTAACAACCCTCTGCTAAATCATATCTCTGTGCACCACATCCAAACGGCTCTTGAACACATCCAGAGACGATGACTCAACCACCACCCTTGGGAGCCTATTCCCGTGTTTAACTACCCTTTCTGTAAAGTGTTTTCTAATGTCCAACCTGAACTTATCCTGGCACAACTTGAGGCCATTTCCCCTCATCCTGTCACTTGTCACCAGTAAGAAGAGACTTGCCCCACTCTCACTGTAAGAACCCATCAGATACTGGAAGAGAGCGACAATATCTCCCCTCAGCCTCCTTTTCCCCAGACTAAACAGCCCCAGCTTCCTCAGGCTCTCCTCGTAGGGATGATTTTCCAATCCCTTCACAAGCGTCGTTGCCGCTCTCTGGAGCTGCTCCAGTACTTCCATGTCTTTTTTGTACTGAGGTGCCCAGAAGTGAACACAGTACTCGAGGTGAGGCCTCACCAATGCCAAGTACAGGGGCAGGATGACTTCCCTAGTCCTGCTCATCACACCATTCCTGATACAAGCCAGAATGCCATTGGCCCTCTTGGCCACTTGGGCACACTGCTGGCTCATATTCAGCTGACTGTCCATCAGCACACCAAGGTCCCTTTCCATCAGGCAGCTTTCCAGCCACACCTCCCCAAGCCTGTAGAGTTGCCTGGGGTTGTTGTGACCAAAATGCAGGACCCAACTATTGGTCCCATTGAAGCTCACGCCGTTAACCTTGGCCCGTCAATCCAGTCTATCCAGGTCCCTCTGTAGTGCCCTTCTCCCCTCAGGCAGATCTACACTCCCTCCCAACTTGGTGTTGTCTACAAACTTTCTGAGGGTGCGCTCAATCCCCTCATCCAGATCTTCAATGAAGAAACATAGAAGCTATACAAAATAGCTTCCAAAACCCAAAGATGAACTCAGAGCTAAATCTGCACAAAACTTCATTTTGTCAGCTGCCAATTTTATCATGATATAAACCAAGGTTAAACAGCATAGCAAAATAAATACCCTGTTCCAGACCCTAGAGCTGACAAACAATGCAGCAGGGAAAACAAGCACCAAGCAAGGAGCTGTGCACTGAAGCTTTATGAGAAGGCTAAACAAGCTCCACAAATAAGGGAACAATCAGCATCATTGCCAGCAATTCTCCAGCTCCCACAAAACCCTGTGTTATCTCACTCTGGACAGATGTGCTGTTACCACAACCCTTGGAGCCTCACATCAGGCACCAAAATGATGGTGATTGTTGAACCCAACATGTGGCTCAGCAGCACACAGTGCTTTGTGCACTGCCCATTCCCAGTAAGAAGGGGAGGAGAATTGGGAAAAATAAGTACAACTTGTGGGTTGAAATGAAGCAATTTACAAAGAGAAATAAAAGGAGTGGTGTAATAATTATCACTATATATCCGTTTATATGGAATAATATGTAACAACTGATGCACAAGCACTTGCTCAGCACCACCAGACTGATGCCCAGCTGGGCCCTGGGTAGTGAAGAGACTGAGATGAACTCCCACCCCTTCCAATACTCCTTTTACTTGCTCTTAGTTGGTACGGAACATCACTTTGGCCACTTTAAGGCAGCTGTGCACCATCTGTTCCCTCCCACTTCCATGTGTCCTCCACTAACCATGGCCATGGCTCTGTACAGCAATGCTTAACAGCAGCTGTAAACATCAGAGTGTTATCAACGTTGTTTTTCTCATAGAGCCAAAACAATGCACTGGAGCAGATAGTCTGAATAAATCAATTCCAAACCAGCTGTAACTCAGATTGTAACTCAGCCTGTCCCCCTCCTCTTGCTCTTCCTGATCAGAAAGCTGTACCTGCTTTGCTAGAGTTCAGAGGTGGGAACCATCCCACCATGTCTCTGTGAGCCAAACAAGACCCTAGGCCTGCAAAGGCACAGAGATTTGGAGTTCGCTGAGTGAATGTTTCTGGTCCTCTCATTAGTGTAAAGACTCTTCAGAAAGCATCCCATTCCAGGAGCATGATTTGATTTAGGCTGGCTGGGCCTCAGATCTACACTGTGATACTGGTGTTCAGAAAGTGGCACACAGGAATGAGACCCATTCTGGTGCTCACAGGTGTCCAGCAAGCACTGACACTACCAGGACATGGCTTTCTTGAAGGTCCTCAGCTGTATTTGCCAGCTGGCTGGGGGCGTGCTGGAGACCCCAGGGAACTGCCATTCTGTTATAATTCAAGAAGGAATTTACAGAGCAGCAGCCATGGATCAAGACAGGATCTCACAGAGCAACAGCTGCAGAGCAGGATAAACAGCATGAGAACCAAGGACACCTCTAGGAAAAGAATGAATGGCTCGCAGCTTTGAAGGGGGGTTTAGGGTTGTTATTGCAGATGTTTTCCTCCAATTAGTGTGTGTGATTTCTGAATGCCCCCATCTGTGTGCTATAAAAGTATGGCTATTCGGGCAATAGATGGACGCAGCTATATTTAACTGTATTGGTGTGTGGCTGTTTGTCCTAGAACAGGAAGCTGACCTTTTGCCTTCAAGTTCACCAGCACGTGGGGGCCCGCAATGTCATGGGATTTCACTCTTGAACACCAATGGGATCCCCAGAAACTAAGCCAGTATTGGAGACAGGGATGGTGCAGCCTAGATAGATCTAAGGGGGTATGACTGAATTGGGGCTTGGCTTGTGTTTACTGTGCTCTTTATAACACTGTTCTGGAAAGACAGAGTTTCTGAGATGATGTTCAAACCAAAAAGGGAAATCCCCAAGTCAATTCTGATCAGTAACAATATAAGTTGCCCCTGTGGAAGGCAAGAAATGGAAATGGGTGTCCTCATGTCTAGGACAGAAAAAAGAAGCAGAGGAGGAGGCAGCAGAAGATCCAGGTGACGGGTCTGGATCAGCACTGAGAAAGGCAAAAGGAAAAGTGGCATGAAGAAGAGAGTGATGAGGAAGAAATCTCTATTACTGTTTATCGACCCCTGAAGATGACTGAAATCGAAGGCGTAAGAAAGGAGTTCACACGGCACCAGAATGAATCTCTTGTTACCTGGTTGCTTCGCTGTTGGGACAGCTGGGACGGTAGCTTGTTGTGATGTGACAGGCCCTTCCCCATATTCTGGAAGAATCTTAGTGTAATACAGTGGGTGTAGACAAAAAGGCGTAGGTTATATAAGGATGTGTCTGTTTCAATAAATCGCCATTTTGCCACTTCATCTCCTTGGTGTCACTTGGTAATTGGCCTAGCTGCTGCTTCAGTTGAAGGCGAGAGATCGTAAAGAAATTAACGATCATAAAGCCTTCATGTGTATCATTAAAAATCTCAGCTATTAGACACAAGCGCTTTCCAGACCGAGCAAGGAACAACAGTACAATTGCACTGCGTGTTTCCTTGTGGCGTTACCTACGTGACCACAGAGAAGACATGAGGAAGTGGCATGACCAGCCTACTCCTGTACGATTAGCACGGGTGAGAGAACTACAAAACAGTTCAACCACGAGTACAGCTGCTCCAGTTATCACAGGTAACCAATAGAGGGGCCCTGCCCTCAGTCAAGGGAGTGGAAGGGATAATAGAGTTTATTGGACTGTGTGGATTCGATGGCCTGGCACATCAGAACCACAGAAATATAAGGCACTGGTGGATACCGGTGCACAGTGCACCCTAATGCCCTCCAGTCATGAAGGGACAGAATCAATCCATATTTCTGGATATCTCTCAAGAATTGACTGTGTTGGAGGCTGAAATAAGCCTCACTGGTAAAGACTGGAAAAAACATCCTATGTGAGTGGCCCAGGGTTTCAGTTCATACTTGGTATTGATTACCTCAGAAGAGGGCATTTCAAGGATACTAAGGGTTATCACTGGGCCTTTGGAATCACTGCTGTAGATATGGACAACATTAAGCAACTGTCAGTTTTACCTGGCCTGTCAGAGGACCCGTCTGTTGTGAGGCTGCTACGAGTAAAAATAAAAGAGCAGCAGGTACCGATTGCTACAAAGACAGTGCACAGACGGCAGTATCGCACCAACAGGGATTCCTTGCTCCCCATTCATGATTTGATTCGCCAGTTGGAGAATCAGGGAGTGATCAGTAAAACTCACTCACCTTTTAACAGCTCCATATGGCCAGTGCGTAAAGCCAGTGGAGAATGGAGGCTGACAGTAGACTACCGTGGCCTGAATGAGGTCACACCCCCACTGAGTGCTGCTGTGCTGGAGAGCAAATAATTCAAATTCTTCTATGAGCCAGTTTTGCTATTAAGTGAAGCAAAGTAAAAGGGCCTGCCCAGGAAATTCAGTTCTTAGGTATAAAGTGGCAGGATGGATGTCATCACATCCCAACAGTGATTGACAAAATCACTGCCATGTCTCCACCAACTAGCAAGAAAGAGACACAATCGTTCCTGGGTGCAGTGGGCTTTTGGAGGATGCACACTGCAAACTACAGCCTCATTGTAAGCCCCCTTTATCAGGTGATGCAGAAGAAGAATGATTTTGCATAGGGCCCAGAGCAGCAGCAGGCTTTTGAACAGATTAAACAGGAGAGAGCCTGTCCCGTGGACCTGGGGCCAGTATGGACTGGACAGGATGTAAAGAACATCCTCTACACTGCTGCTGGAGAGAAAGGTCCCACTTGGAGTTTGTGGCAAAGAGCCTCAGGAGGGACCCAAGGCTGACCCCTGGGATTTTGGAGCTGAGCGTACAAGGGGTCTGAAGAGTGCTACACTCCAACTGAGAAGGAGATCTTAGCCGTGTATGAGGGGGCTCGGGCTGCTTCTGAAGTAGCTGGTACTGAAATGCAGCTCTTTCTGGCACCTCGACTGTCAATGATGAACCGGATGTTGAAAGGGGAGGTTCCCTCCACCCATCATGCTACCGATGCCACCTGGAGCAAGTGGATTGCACTGATTAGACAACAAGCGCGGATGGGGAACCTCAATCGTCCAGGAATTTTAGAAGTGATCATGAACTGGACTGAAGATAAAAAGTTTGGAACATCACCAGGAGGAGAGGTGTCATGTGCTAAAGCGGCCCCACCATACATCGAACTACCAGAAAATGAAAGGAAATATGCTCTTTTCACTGATGGATCATTTCATATTGTAGGGAAGCATCGGAGATGGAAAGCTGCTGTTTGGAGCCCCACACGACAGGTTGCAGAGGCCACTGAAGGTAAGGGAGAATCAAGTCAGTTTGCAGAGGTAAAAGCTGTCCAGCTGACCTTAGATGTGGCTGAACTGGAGAGGTGGCCAATGCTTTATCTTTATACTGACTCATGGATGGTGGCAAATGCCTTATGGGGGTTGTTACAGCAGTGGGAACAAAATAACTGGCAACGGAGGTGTAAACCTATTTGGGCTGCTGAACTGTAGAAAAACATAACTGCTCAAAAAAAAGATATGATTGTAAAGGTGTGTCACGTGGATGCACACTTGCCCAAGAGTCGGGCTATTGCAGAACAACAAAACAACCATCAGGTAGGTCGAGCTGCCAGAATTGAGGTGGCTCAGATAGACTTGGACTGGCAGAACAAGAGCGAATTATTTCAAGCTAGATGGTTCCATGAGACCTCAGGCCATCAAGGAATGGACATAACATATAATTGGGCTAGAGACTGAGGGGTGGACTTAACTATGGATGCTATTGCACTGGTTATTCATGACTGTGAATCATGTGCCATAATTAAACAAGCCAAGAATATGAAGCCTCTCTGGGGGGAAGGCCAAGGTAAAAGTATAAATATGGGGAGGAGTGACAGGTGAATGATGTCACCTTGCCAGGATCTCATAGTGATAAGTGTTTTGTGCTTACCATGGTGGAAGCAACCACTAGGTGGCTTGAAACATACACAGTACCCCATGCTACTGCCAGAAACACAATATTGGGTTGTTAGAAACAAGTCCTATAGAGACATGACACCTCAGAAACAACTGAGTCTCATAATGGGACACATTTCAAAAATTCCCTTAATAAATACTTGGGCCAAAGTTCATGGCATTGAGTGGATTTTTCATATCCCCTACCATGCACCATGCTTCTGGTAAAATTAAAAGATACAATGGGGTGTTGAAAACTATGTTGAAAGCAATGGGTGGTGGAACACTGAAGCACTGGGAAAAGCATTTGCATGTGGTGCAAGGATGCTGTTAAAGTTCATATCCCACATGTGCCCTGTGACACATCACAGGATGTGGGGTGTGAGAAGGGCCCAGTCTGAACAAGCAGTCAATCCCAGTGAAACTCTGAACTTCAGATCTCTCAGTTCCAGTGCCCTCCTTTGCACATTCTCCCAGAGTTTGATGTCCTTTCTGTTCTGCGGTGCCCAGAAGTGCACCTAGTGCTGCTAGTGAGGCTGTAGCAATGCAGAGCAAAGAGGGACAAACCTTTCTCCCACCCAGCTGGCAATAAATTGCTTGATGCACTTTAGGGGACTGTTGGCCTTCTTGGCTGGCTGGGCACACTGCTGACTCACTTAAAATTTTATGTTGAGCAGGACCCCCAACTCTTTTCAGTCAGACCTCTCTCATGTGTCCAATATACAGACAGTGTTTATGTCCAGGGTTGCCCATACCCAGGTGCACAATCAGGCACTTGTTCTTGTTATGCGTTATGCATTTGGTGCTTAGTACCAACTGATACCCAGTTTTCTGACTTGTCCACATCTCTCTGCAAGTCCTCTCCACCCTCAGTGGAGGCAACAGCACCTCCTCATCTGGTCTTATCAGCAAACTTGCTCAGAACATCTTCTAGTCCTGCATGCAAGTCATCTGCATAAACATGAAAGGAAAGTGGCCCTAAAATGGAACCCTGGGGAACTCTGACAGTGACCATCTACCTGCCCGATGGAACCCACTGACAATAATCCTTTGGGACAGAACTACTGTCCAACTGCTCACCCACCACTGCTGGTGAACCTGAAAGGCAAAATGTCAGCGTGCTGGGACAAACAGACAAACACCAATATGGCTACATATAGCTGCGTCAATTTATTGCCCGAAAAGCCATGATTTTAAAGGAGACAGACAAGGGTGTCCAAAAATCACACACGCTAATTGGAGGAAAGCTACTGCAATAACAACCCTATAACCCCCCTTCAAAGCCACGAGCCATTCATTCTTTTCCTAGAGATGTCCTTTGTTCTCATGCTGTTTATCCTGCTCCGCAGCTGCTGCTCTGTGAACTCCTTATCTCAATCCATGGCTGCTGCTCTGTAAAATTCTTCTTGTATTACAAAACACCACGTTCTGTTTCTGTCTAGCTGTATGCAGGAATTTCTGTCCAGAAGGGTGCTGGAGAAATAGTATCAAAAGCTCTACTGAAATCCTCAAGGATTACATCAACTGCCTTCCCTTGTTCAGCTCAATGGATAAAGGTGTCATAAAAAGACCTGAAATTAAATAGGACCTTCCTCTCAGGATCTTGTGTTGTCTGTGACCAATGACAGAATTGTCCTTCAGTTGTTTTTCCATAACTCCCACCATCATTTTCTCCATAATTTTACCAGGCACTGTAGTGAGACTGACAGGTCCATAGTTGCCCGTGTCATCTTTCTTGCTCTTCCTTACAATGTGACAACATTTGCCAGCTTCCTGTCAACTGGTATGACCCTAGATTTATTAGATGCCATTGAAATGCGAGCCCAGAGCATGCTAAAGTGTCATCACTGCAAGAACATAGATGTGCCATAGCTTTGCAATGCCTTGAAATCCAGACTATGCCACAGATGGAGCAGAGAGGAAAATCTGCCTCTTCTGTTCTGAGCTCATCCTTTTGATAAGCTGAATATCACTACATACTCCATGGGGTCAGGTGCAAAAGACACAATGGGTGCCCTAAGCACGTGGCTGAGGTGGTATTTAGGATGGCCAAGAATACCTCCCTTCTGGCCCTCAGCTGATGCTCCAGAAGGAGGTGTCTATCTCATAGATTTTCCGTCACAGTTTACAAGCACTAGCACAAAACTAGGATCACCCAAGGCACCCTGGGCATCACTGAGAGTCTGTGTATGAGCAGTGAAGTCCCTGTGGAATAAAAACCAAGGATTCAGATGAGGGACTCACACACAGACACCTCACTGTGCACATCTGAACTCAGCTAGGTGAACTTGCAGCTCCCGTGGTTCTTTGAAAAACTGATCCCAATTCAGCCCCAGGGTTTCCATCTGAGGATGAGATGCCTAACGCTAGAATAAGGATGGGATGGTCTGATGATAACAGGACAAATGGAAATGGATTTAAATTAAAAAGGGGAGACATAGGTTAGATGTGAGGAACCTATTTTTTTACACAGCAACACTGGAAAAAGTTGCCCTCAGAGGCTGTGCATGCCTGATGGATGGGATCCTGGGTTTACTCTGGGTTTACCCTCACGTCAGTCCAGGTTTCTACTTATACTTTTCACTAGGTGAATTCTCACTTTACTCAAGGTTTTACTCACAATTTACCATCAGGGTGTGTGATCGGGAGATGGGCTGGTGGAGTGACTTGCTGGCATCCCCGAGGGAAGGCTGCCAGGCAGATACCCCCAGATAAGTGGTTGACTCCCTGCCCTGTCACAGTCAGACAGAGCTGACTGATGAGGAGGGTTGGAAGAGAGTCCCAACTCAACATCACAGGAGCCCCCCCATGCCTGCCTAGCCCTCGACCCCTGATCCATCTAAGCAACAGGTTTGACACTCTGAAATCTGAAGGACATAAGAATGGGGAGGCAATGGAGGATCTGCCTAGGAGGGAACCTAATGCAAGGAAGTCACTACCAAGCCTTGTGACTTCCTCTGCCATTAAAGAAAGAAGGGTGGCCGTGGTGAGTGACTCCCTTCTCAGAGGAATAGAGGGCACCATTTGCAGACTGGACCCGAGTTGTCAGGAAGTCTGCTGCCTTCTTGGCTTCAGGTCAGGGACATAATGAGGAAACTCCCAATGCTGGTTAGGTGCACTGATTATTTACCACTACTCATAGTTTAGGTGGGCAGTGATGAAATTTCTTAGAGAAGCCTACAAACTATGAAAAGAGATTTCAGGAATTTAGGCCATTTAGTTCACAGAGTGTGAGATCAAGTGATATTTTGTTCTGTACCTTCAGGGGCAGTGAGGGACACGGAGCAGGCTTGGAAAGCAAAGCAATGAACAATTGTCTCAGAGGTTGGTACTGAGCCAGAAACTTTGAGTTCTTTGATCACAGGGCAGTTTACTTGGCCCATGGTCTGTTATCCATGAAAGGAACCCAACTGTCTCAAAGGGGGAAACAAATCCTAGCACAGAAGGTAGTGGGGCTTATCGAAAGAGCTTTAAACTAGCTACGATGGGGGAGGGGACAAAACAGAGCTCACCAGAGATGAGCCTAGGGGAATGCGGCTTGAGTTGGGAGAGAGGCAACTGTGCATCTGACAAACCATGACCTAGTTGCTATTACTGACCCATGGTGGGACCACTGCCATGACTGGAGTGCTGTGATGGACGGTTACAAGCTCTTCAGAAGGGATAGATGAGGAAGGAAGGGTGGTGGTGTGGCCCTTTATATTAAAGAGAGTTTTGATGTTGAAGAGCTTGGGCTTCAGAACCATCAAGATGCGTGCATGTTTGTAAGGATCAGGGGAAAGACCTGTAGGTGTGACATCTTGCTAAAAGTCTCTTATAGACCACCTAATCAAGATGAATTGATGGGTGAGGCATTCTATGAGCAGCTTACTGAAGTCGCACGATCGCCAGCACGCATTCTCTTGGGAGACTTCAACTTCCATGATATATGCTGGGAATATAATAAAGAGCAGAGGAAGCAGTCCAAGAGGTTTCTAGATTGTATAGAAGACAGCTTCCTTACTCAGTTGGTATGAAGGCCTACCAGGGGTGGTTCCTTCCTAGACCAGCTCTTCACTAACAGTGAAGGACTGGTAGGAGTTGAGAAGGCTGAGGACTGTCTTGGGCAGAGTGGCCATGAAATGGTAGAAGTCTCTATTCTTGGAGATGTCATAAGGTTGACTAGCAAAACTACTATCCTGAACTTCTAGAGGGCGGACTTTGACCTGTTCAGGACACTTGTAGCACAGGTCCCTTGGGAGCCGCTCTTATGGGTAACAGGGTCCAGGAAGCCTGGACACTCCTCAAGATGGAAATCTTAAAGGCACAAGATCAGGCTGTCTCTGAATGCCATAAGGTGAGCGATAGGGGAAGAAGACCAGTGCAGATGAAC
This sequence comes from Coturnix japonica, assembly GCF_054131305.1. Classification (NCBI taxonomy): domain Eukaryota; kingdom Metazoa; phylum Chordata; class Aves; order Galliformes; family Phasianidae; genus Coturnix; species Coturnix japonica. The sequence goes on from NC_140699.1 coordinate 3,946,233, forward strand.
TGGGAACAATTGTTGAGACTCAGGAAGAAAAAGAGAATCTACGCCCTCTGGAAGAAGGGGCTGGGTACTTGGGGAGATTACAAGGAAGTTGCTAAGGTATGCAGGGAGGAAGTTAGGAAGGCACATTACTTCCCTGTCCCTTAATCCATGCCCAGAGCTTCTCAGCCATGTCACTGCCAACTGTAAGCTCCATGCAGAGTTCAAGTGGGACACAGAGGGCACAGCCTTCTGCTGGGTGGATACAAGTGTTGGTTGAACCGATGGGACAAAGCCCTCCCACCATGCCCTCCTGGGAAAATGGCCACCCCAAGAATGGCAGTCTGCCTCCTCCATGACCCCATCTGAAATGCTCCTGCACTGATTGATTAAAGGGCTTTAAACCTGGTCCGAAGTGGGAAGGGAGGGGAATTGGATGTGACAGAGAAGGGCTGAGGGATGTTGTTGCTGTTGGAGATTGAATGGAAAGCCTCTGAGCTGTTCTATAGGATTGTGTGAGGATTCCTCAGAGAAAGTCTTGTTGCCAATACCCCATCCTAAATCTTACTGTGTACCCTCTGGGGGTAACCCCAACCTGCTGCTGCCCTAAAGTGCCTGTAGACCAGTGCGGGTAGCATGGGAAATAAACGGGACAAATCAAGAGAAAACCACAGAGCTTTTCCTTTCATGCAGGCTGCTGCTTCTGAGCAAGTCCCTGAACATCAGTACCACAGTGTAGATGCAAGACCCAGACAGGCTAAATCAAAGCATGCTTCTGGAAGGGGATGCTTTCTGAAGAATCCTTACACTAATGAGAGGACCACAAACATTCACTCAGCGAACTCCAAATCTCTGTGCCTTTGCGGGCCTAGGGTCTTGTTTGGTTCACAGAGACATGGTGGGATGGTTCCCACCTCTGAACTGTAGCAAAGTAGGTACAGGCTCTTCATTATGATTAGGCAATGAAGATGAAGAAAGGCTGCTGCCATCTGTGAGAGGGCACTGAGCTCTGCCTGGGGATGGCAGAGGAGCCACCTGAATACTGATGGAAAGGTTTCAAAAAGAAGAGCAGCAGATTCTGTTCCTTGCTTCCTGATCAGGAAGAACAAGAGGAGGGGGACAGGCAGGAATCTGAGTTACAGCTCAGATGAATTTTTTTTCTTCAGACTGCCTGCTATGGTGCAGTGTTTTGGTTCTTGGAGAAAATCATTGATAACACTCTGATGTTTACAGCTGCTGCTAAGCAGTGTTGTACGGAGCCAAGGCCATGGTCAGTAAAGGGCACATGGAGCTGGGAGGGAACAGAGTGAGGACAGCTGACTGATAGTGGCCAAAGGGACGTTCTCTATCAGCTGACAGCAAGCAGAAATTGTATTGAAAGGGGTGGGAGTTCATCTCAGTCTCTTCACTGCCCAGGGCCCAGCTGAGCATCAGTCTGGTGGTGCTGAGCAAGTGCTTATGCATCAGTTGTTACATACGATTCCATATCAATGGATATATAGTGATAACTATTACTCCTCTCCTTTATCTCTCTTAGTAAACTGCTTTGTTACAACCCAGAAGTTGTACTCTTTTTCCCAGTTCTCTTCCCCATCCCACAGGGAATGGGGCAGTGCACAAAGCACTGTGTGCTGCTGAGCCACATGTTGGGTTCAACAACCACAGTCATTTTGGTGCCTGATGTGAGACTCCAAGGGTTGTGGTAACAGCACATCTGTCCAGAGTGGACAGGGCTTTGTGGGAGTTGGAGATGTGCAGGCCATGATGCTGATAGTTTCCCTATTTGTGAAGCTTGCTGAGTCTTCTCATGAAGCTGCATTGCACAGCTCGTTGCTTGCTGCTTGTTTTCCCTGCTGCATTATTTGTCAACTCTGGATGCTGGATTAGGGTATTTATTTTGCTATGCTGTTTGACCTTGGTTTGTACCACGATAAAATAGGCAAAGTGAAGTTCTGTGCACATTCAGCACTTTGGACATCTTTGGGTTTTGGAAGTAATATTGTCCATATGATTAGGAATTACACAATTTACACTGTTGTCTCTGGGAGCCCAGGGGTATTCAAGGAGAGGCTGGATAATGTGTTGAGGGACATGGTTAAGTGGGAGCTATTGGTAATAGGTGAACGGTTGGATTGGATGATCTTTCAGGCCTTTTCCAGCCTTGGTGATTCTCTGATTCTAGGATTGAGATTAAACAATTATTCAGGAATATCACTGAGAGATCTGCCCCAAGGTGAGAAGGCTCTGCATGGCAGGGGGTGTGGGACAGTCTGGGCAGCTGCCTGGAGCGGTGGGCACCCCCAGGGCTTTGGAACTTCATCTCTGAGCAACTGCAGGATCCTGAAAATCTGGTAGAATATTGGGGGCAGGACTGCAGTGGCACTGGTAATCCCAAACAGGCACAAATGACTGCAGTGTGCCAGATCTAGAGAGCTGGATCTGGTGACAGTGCTGCAGCCTCTGCAACTCCTGGTACAGACAATGCAGTAGATCCAAGATTTTGCTACACATCCTGCGGTTGCTCCAAGCTCTGGACAGATCCCACTGTCACTCTGCCCCTCTGCGGTCACTCTTGCTGCAGGTCCTGTAGCTGTTCCAAGTATCGCTATAAGAAAATGAAACAAATGCTGCCCAAGGGAGGTGCACTGTGCCAGGAGGTTCAGCCCTGTGGTCACTCCAACCCCTCCAATGAGCCCAGTGGCTGCTCCAACTTACTCACAGGTCCTGTGGTGATTCCAGCTCTGACAATGAGCTCTGAGGTTGCTTCAACTCCTGCAACAGCCTGACAGTCACTTCAGCTCCTACAGTGAACCCTATGGCTCTTAAAACCCCTGCAAATAGTCCTGGACTTGCAAACAGATACACATAGGGATTAGTTCGTATATGTTTGCAACTGCTTATGTCATATATGTGTGAAAATATACTAAATATATTATATATGTATATATATATTGTCATAATTATTATCCTTTTCTTTTTATCTCAACCCATAAACCTTAAACCACAGGACTGCCCCGAGTCTCTTACTGATCTCATTGGGATTATACAATCTGATCTGGTCAGACAGTGAAGAGCACCAGAAGATCTTGAGGTCTTCTTAGGGAGCAGCTGCTGAGGTATATTCCTTACACCAGCTTTGGAAGAGGCCTCCAGTTCTCTGGTCCTGCTCTGAAGCAGCCCTCTTGTTATGGCAGTGCCAGCAAGGAGACCAGCCCTGACACAGCCATTCATGTTGCCGGCTACTGACTGCAGCCCCAGAGAGCTGCTGTAGAGACAACTGGACTGTTGTGAGACACACAACTCCTTGAGCCTGCACAAATGAGAGGAGTTGAGAGCACAGTGGCAGTGTAAAGAGAGCAGGACTGAAAAGAGAATGTTGTGCAGCTGTCTGTTACTGTCCCCCCGACCCAGACCCGAACAAGGTAGGAAGAGGGAAGAGATAAGGAAAAGTCAATTTTGAAAACTTTTTATTTATCTCTTAACCTAATCAGGAAATCTGGTTCAATGTTTACTTGAGCTCTTGGAGTGAGAAAATGGAAAGTAGACCGGAAAGAAGAGAAATAATTTGCAACATTTTTCTCCAGATTTCTGTATCATACATGATCAAAAAAGTATATATGCATAAAATATAAAGAACCATCACTGGGAATCCTATGAGGAAGATGTGCATTTTATGGAAGCTGGAATAGTGCATATTGCAAAACCTTCCTGAGAGCGTGCTTGATCTCCCTGTTCCTCACGCTGTAGATAACAGGGTTCAGTGTGGGAGGAACCACTGCATACAGAAGTGCCACTGTCAGATCCAGGAGTGGGGAAGAAATGGAGGGGGGTTTCAGGTAGGCAAAAAAGGCAGTGCTGAGAAACAGGGAGACCACGGCCAGGTGAGGGAGGCATGTGGAGAAGGCTTTGTGCCGTCCCTGCTCAGAGGGCATCCTCAGCACAGCCATGAAGATCTGCACATAGGACACAACTATGAAAACAAAGCATCCAAAGACTAAACTGGCATTAAAAATGAGAAACACAAATTCCATGAGGTAGGAGCCAGAGCAGGAGAGCTTGAGGATCTGGGGGATTTCACAGAAAAACTGGTTGACAACATTGCCTTGGCAGAGAGGCAGTGAAAACGTACTGGCAGTGTGCAGCAGGGAATTGAGAACCCCAGTGCCCCAGGCAGCTGCTGCCATGGTGGCACAAGCTCTGCTGTCCATCAAGGTCCCGTAGTGCAGGGGCTTGCAGATGGCAACGTAGCGGTCATAGGACATGATGGTGAGAAGGGAATACTCTGCTGAGAGGAAGAAGGAAAAGAAAAAGAGCTGTGCAGCACATCCTGTGTAGGAGATGGCCCTTGTGTCCCAGAGGGCATTGGCCATGGCTTTGGGGAGAGTGGTGGAGATGCAGCCCAGGTCGAGGAGGGCCAGGTTGAGGAGGAAGAAGTACATGGGGGTGTGCAGGCGGCGGTCGCAGGCTACGGCTGTGCTGATGAGGCCGTTGCCCAGGAGGGCAGCCAGGTAGATGCCCAGGAAGAGCCAGAAGTGCAGGAGCTGCAGCTGCCGCGTGTCTGCCAACGGCAGCAGGAGGAACTCACTGATGGAGCTGCTGTTGGGCATCTGCTGTTGTTGGGCTTGGAGTCCTGTTCAGAGTGCAGAAGATAATGACAAGTCCAGACCATTCTCAGAGACACTCCTCCTGCTATACTATGAAATGCTTTTATTCTCTTACAACAGTGTACATTTAGCACCATTACTTGCATTTAATTTCATGTATTTCAACATTCCTTAAGCAGAAGCAGCATATGGAGCTCTAACCTTCCTTTTATTTTCTTATGCCTTCTCCCTGGATATTTTCATCTGTTTCATGTCTCATATCTTTACCCCAAGTGCTCTTAGAGCCCTTTACCCCAGCTTCTGTGGCATTCAGTTTCAGTTAGAAAATGCTGCCTGTTTGTAGGATAAGTGAATTATTCATGCCTACAGAAAATGATGATAATTCCATCCTTCGAGAAAGGGGAGACTGAAAGCACATCATGTGTGAGTGTTCACAAAACAAGCAATTGATTGATGAAAAATTCTCAGAACTCTTATTGCCCCTTTTAGATTTCTGACTCCAAACCTCTTTGCCTCAGAACAGGAAATGGAAACCCCCTGCCTTGGCTCTCCTCTTGCAAAGGGCCCTCAGAAACAGTCAGTTGTGCAGTGGAGCTGTGATCCCCCTGCCCCAAGCAGCAGCAGCACAAGCCCTGCCGGGGGGCTCCTTCCCCCCACCCGTCTCCCCGCAGTGCCCTGGGCAGCTCCCCGGGCAGGCTGAGTGCTGAGCCTGGCAGGCGGCAGAGTCCCATACCCGGCACACAGCCCCTGGGGCACAGCAGGGACCCTGCTCTGCAGGACAGCCCTGGGCACCCGCCTGCAGCCCCGGCTGCACAGCCTGCAGCCGTGCTGGGACACGCAGCCCTCAGGGCTGTGCTCTGACACTGCAGTATGGAATCCCTCAGCTGGAGCAGAAGGCTTTTTCCACAGTAAAGAAACATGCAGTGCCTGCATCCAGATCTGCTATGGGATATCCCAAATTAAGTTGACTTGATGAAAAGCAGCTCATGGTCTGCAGTGAGACTTACCCTGTCATGGTCTGTGAGCAATGCTCCTGCAGAGAGCATGCAGCCTGCTCACACTATACACATCCTGCAAGCTCTCTCCAGTTTCTCTCCTCTCCTTCTGTCACCTGCAGGCTGTGCTGTGCACAAGAGCTGCTCCTGGGCACAGCTGTCTCTCTGCAGCCCTGCACACTTTTATGAGCTCCCTGTGTCCCAGGAGCCTGGACAAGCAAGCAGCAGATGATGTCATTTTTATCCTTCCCACTCGTCTCCCCTGACATGTCCCTGGGTCCTCATGGCCAACAGCTCCTGAAAGACAACAGCATCATGACTGTGCTTTGAAATCCGCTCAATTAACCACCACATGTCCAGTGGTCAGTGACTGATTGGAGACATATGGGGAGTGCTCCCAGAGTTCGTTTGATGAAACAATAAGGGCACCCACACAAGGAAGGCGAGGTTTGGACTTTCCCTGTACAGGACAGTGATCCAGCTGAGGCAGTGCAGGAGTCTCATCCCTTGACAGAAATCCTGGAGCTGAAATGGGATTCAGCTCCCTACACACCCACAGGAGCTGGGATTCCTCTGGTTCAGTTCAGAAGTGCACAAGGAGTTGCCTGCATGTGAGCTCCTGCTCTGAGTCCTCGGTTCTTCAGCAGGGAGGCAGCTGCTCACAGACAGACACTGGGTGATGCCCAAGGTGCCTGGGCTGCTCCTGATGTGTGCCAGTGCTTGTAAACCGTGTGGGAAATCCCTGAGATAGACAGCTCCTTCCTGGGCTTCAGCCGAGGACCAGAGAGGGGATAGCACCGGCTGTCTGGTGAATTCACTCACAGCTGCAAGTGCAGCACAGGGCCTTCAGCAAAGCCATGCCCATGGTGTGTCCATGCTGCTACGTCACCTCCAAGACCCACGATCAGTCTAATGTTTGTGTGCCACCTTCTGCACACTGATACCATAGATGAGCTATCCAGTCAGGCTATGTCCAGTGATGCTTTCCAATTAGGATGTTTATTTCTGTGGTTTTGCACTACTGCAAACACCAACAAATAGTAAGCTAGAAATTTTGATAGAGCTGCAGGCCTGAGCTCCTGTTTGGACCATGGGGACACAGTTTAATGGTTTCCACAACTGCACTGTAGCACAAGGGGGATACAGAGTCTTTAGGATGGATGGGCGAGGAGACAAAGAAGGACGACTGCCCTCTGTGAGAGTGCACTGAGCTCTGCCTGGGGATGGAAGAGCAGACAGGTCAGAGCTAATGGAAATGGCAAACAGAGGAGACCATCAGTGTCTGTACCTGTCTTCCTGATCAGGGAGAGTCAATGGAAGGTGCCCTCTGCAGACAGATGGGAATCTGATGTTGTCTGTCCCTTGTCCCATTTGGTGGCCTTTGTCACTCCATTATCTGCGGCAGGGACTGCACAGCAGGGCATGTGGCATCCAGCAGATCCCTGGAGAGCACAGATGGCAGCTTCTTGACCAAGCAGTGGAGGAACCAAAGAGGAGAGGTGCTCTGCTGGATCTCATACTCTCCGGCATGGAAGGACTTGTGGGAACTGTGAAGGTCAAAGAGGCATCAGGCCATGTGCAAGATGCAAATGTATCTCTTTTTATTTATTTATTTATTTTGAGGCTGTAAGCTTAATAGTTGATCATAAATGTCAATAAAACTGAAACAAATAATTGAAGACAAAGATGGAAATCAATGAAAATGTGTTAACCCTTCTCAACATGAAAAATTCTCATGAGTCTTGTTCCATTTTAAGTTGTAAATATGAATCTTTGAGGTGATTTGATGTCTTTTTTTTTCTTTTACTGAAACTACAATTTTTTCCAGAACTGTGTTCGCTGGACACAAATGCCTTCAGGTTCAGAGACACAGACAGCGGTGCCAGTGCCAATGCCCTGTGACTGTAGCCTGGTGCCCAGCACTACTCTTCCCTGCTGCCTATTTGATGTGTCTCATCCTCCAAGTGTTTTCAGCTCTCCTAAAGAAATGGCCATGGTTAAGGGCATGTTTTCAGCAGGCCATTTGGGCACAAACTACTCCCACTGCCCTCCAGATTTCTCCATCCCTTGCTCTTTGTTCAGTCAGATACCTCCCAATTATCTGTCTGATTTCTGACTTTCAGGGGGATTACTGGAATTTGTTCCATCTCCCCAAAGTCTGATGGAATGTGTTGTCAACTCCTTCACTGTGATTTGATCTATCCCTTCCTATCTATTCTTTTTCTTTTTCTTCTTATACTTTTTCTCAATCACTGTCTCTTTTTTATTAAGGCACGAAGTCTGAAAGATGTTCATTAATGTCAGTAAAAGTGAAAAACAGAGTTGGAGACAAAGATATAAATCAATGAGAATGTGTTAACCCATCTCAATGTGTGAAATACTCACAAGTCCTGATCAATTTTAAGTTGATGCCTCTCAACTACCTGGCTGATCTATCCCAGGAAGATTACTGGAATTTGCTCCATCTCTCAGAGTCTGATGGCCTCTGTTGTCAACTACTTCACTGTGATTCAATCTATCCTATCCTGCCTCAGTATAAATCATTTCTTTTAAAAGTATTCCATATGAAAGACAAACTTCAATAGATGCAGCTTGAACATGGCATGCGGTTGAACACTGTGTTTTACTGTTCATTTAATTGCATCACCTTTCTTTCCATTTGCTGGCCAGATAAAAAAGAGAAATCTTTCCTTTTCCATGTGTAGCTGGTTCTCTGAGGAAAGCCAGTGGGAGTTGGTGCAAAGCAGTTTTAACACTGAGCGGATGAATGCAGAGGAGAAGAGTGATGTGAAGAAAAGTGATGCAAGTCCCATAGGTCCAATGTGAGCAGAAATTGTGTGGGGAGGTTGAGAAGGACCTTTGTCAACCCAGTAACAGTACAGAACTCATTGGGACATCCTGGATTGGTATCAGTTGCACAGTGCTGCTTTAAACCCAGCTATAAATAAAGAGACAATAAATTTTTAATGGATTATTTCTCTTTAATCTCTCTCCAGATATCCCTCCTTTTTGCTGAACAAGTTCTGATAACCTGAAGAAGATAACAAGATGGCATAAGGCACAGGAGATTCTTTAGGTTATAATGGTCCCAGGGCGCATTTGATGCTGAGTCGATCAACGTCCAGTGCAGAGAGAAGTTTGCACAAAGTGCTCAACAAGACAAAGTCAGAAGTAACAGTGAAGTTTCTTGGAGTATTAATGGGCCAACTGAGGGCCATTAACAAGCAAGCTTCCCAAGGGACTTGTTAGAGAAGATAACTGGAAGCCATGACTACAGGCAGGCAAAGGCACTGGCATGCTAAGAAACCTCTCCTTTGCCTTGCGAAGCAGACAGGTCAAGCCCTGATTGCAAGACCAGTGGTAGAGAGATCCTTTCTCTCATGTTGGCTCCTGGCATTTCCTGGGGCAATGGGTTGGAGTTTTGTATGATGTTAAATGAAAGACATGGGGACAGAAGATCCCAGGCTCTACATGTGGTGCAAGGACGCTGTGAGGTTCATGTCCCATATGAGACCTATGTTTCATCACAGGATGTGGGATGTGAGAAGGGCCCAGTCTGAATAAGCAGTCAATCCCTGTAAAACTGAACTTTATATCTCTCAGTTCCAGTGCCCTCCTTTGCACATTCTCCCAGAGTTTGAAGTCCTTTATGCTCTGTGGTGCCCAGAACATAGTGAGGCAGTAGCAATGCAGAGCAGAGGGATGATCCTTTCCCTCACCCAGCTGGCAATAAGTTGCTTCATGCACTCCAGGGGACTGTTGGCTTTCCTGGCAGCCTTGGCACACTGCTGACTCACATTCAGTGTGATGCTGACCAGCACCCCAACCCTTTCCAGTCAGACTCCTCTCCAGTGTCCCATATCCAGTCAGTGTGTATGTCCAGCATTGCCCCTACCCAGGTGCACAATCAGGCACTTGTTCTTGTTATACTTTATGCACTTGGTGCTTAGTACCAACTGGTACCCACTTCTCTGACTTGTCCACATCTCTCTGCAAGTCCTCTCCACCCTCAGTCAAGGCAACAGCACCTCCTCATCTGGTCTTATCAGCAAACATGCTCCGAACATCTTCTAGTCCTGCATTCAAGTCATCTGCATAAACATGAAAGGAAAGTGGCCCCCAAATGGAACCCTGAGGACCCCGACAGTGACCATCTACCAGCCTGATGGAACCCACTGACTATAATCCTTTGGGACTGACCTACTGGCCAACTGCTCACCCACCACATTGTGTTTCTGTCTAGCCATATGCAGAACATTCTGTCCAGAAGGTTGTTGTGAGAAACAGTATCAAAATCTCCACTGAAATCCTCAAGGATTACATCAACTGGCTTCCCTTGGTCAACTAAACGGATAACTGTGTCACAAAATGAGCTTAAATTAAACAGGACCTTCGCCTCACAAACTTGTGTTGGCTGCGACCAATGACAGAATTGTCCTTCAGCTGTTTTTCCATAACTCCCACCATCATTTTCTCCATAATTTTACCAGGCTCTGGACTGACAGGTCCATAATTGCCCATGTCATCTTTCTTGCTCTTCCTTACAATGAGACAACATTTTCCAGCTTCCTGTCAGCTGGCATGACCCTAGACTTCTTTAGATGCAATTGAAATGAGAGCCCAGAGCATACTAAGGCGTCATCATTGAAAGAAAGTAGATGTGCCATAGCTTTGCAATGCCTTGAACTCCAGAGTATGCCACAAATGGAGCAGAGGGGAAGATTTGCCTCTTCTGTAGTGAACTCATTCATTTGGTAAGCAGAATAACACTACCTGATACATGGGGACTGTGTCTCCGCTCTGCTCTGCTCAGCTCACAGGGCAGCGGTGCAGGGTGTTGCTCTCATGTCAGTGCAGGTAAACTCACTTTAACCCTTTTTCCTCTGTAAATGCTTCCTCTGTTTGTATGCTCAGATACACTTCCACATTCCCTCAAGTACACTTTCATAAATAATTAACAATTACACTTTCTTATACCATCAAAACAGTTTGTCAAACAGTACAGTTCTTCAGTTCACATAAACTCCCTTAATACAGTCTGTATTCTTCAGTTATAAACACTGTGCCACAGAACCAGCACTGACTGAACCACCTCCCTCACACACTTCCTCGCAAGCAGTACATAGTATTACATAAATGGGTTGACACTCATTGGTGGTGGAATGTACACCTCTCCTCAGGACCATCTTATTAATCTACAGAGTACAAACTCCTGTCTTCTTACATACAAGCAGAAAGTACTTATGAGTGGACAGACAACACAGTCTTTCACTTTGTCCGTGTCTGGCCATTTCCCTCACAGGAGGAAGGAAGCATGGATCGGGACTCAGCACTCACCCTGCAGCTGTTCTGTGTCTCACTCACACCACACTCACTCTGACATTTAGATCAAAAACCATGGTTTATTCATACTACACAATGCTGACAACGTTTTCTAGCTGGAATCTTAATAACACTCATACTCTGGTTGACCAGTTGCAAACGTTAATATTTTTCCCAGAGTCGGCTTGACACACGGTACCAAACACTTAAAGCAGATGATAATATTGAACATACAACCTATAAGCCCCATGATTACACCTTGGAGAACCCAGGCTACCATTTGACAGGCTATCCACTATATCCCATACCCGTAGGAGAGACCTACCATACACATACCTGGTCCACCTATGGGTGGTCCTTGTCTGTCCCTGCAGTGATCAGGTGAGGAAGGGAGTCATTCAGAGAAATCTCAGGGTGCGCCAAAAGTGTCTCCCTCTCAGCTGGTCCTGCAGCGAACAGAGCTGGTCCCACCTGGGCCGCCAAATTGACTACAGGAATTGAACTCTATAACCTCTATAACTGATACAGTCTCCCATGACATCCTTATAACAAAGTTGAGGAAGTATGGGATAGGTGAGTGGACAGTGAAGTGGGTCGAGAATTGGCTGACTGGCAGAGTGCAGAGGGTTGTCGTTGGCGGTGCAGTGTCTGGCTGCAGGGCTGTTACTAGCGGCGTCCCCCAGGGGTCTGTGCTGGGTCCGGTCTTGTTCAACATCTTCATCAATGACCACCCTCAGCAAGTTTGCTGAAGACACGAAGTTGGGAGGATTGGCTGACACACCTGAAGGCTGTGCTGCCATTCAGCGAGACCTGGACAGGCTGGAGAGCTGGGCAGTAAGAAACCAAATGAGGTTTAACAAAAGCAAGTGTAGAGTCTTGCACCTGGGTAGAAATAATTGCATGCACCAGTACAGGCTGGGGGAAGAGCTGCTGGAGAGGAGCTCTGCTGAGAGGGACCTGGGCGTCCTGGTGGACGACAGATTGGCCATGAGCCAGCAGTGTGCCCTTGTAGCCAAAAAAGCCAATGGCATCATGGGGTGCATTAAAAAGAGCGTGTCCAGCAGGTCGAAGGAGGTGATCCTCCCCCTCTACTCTGCCCTGGTGAGGCCTCATCTGGAATACTGTGTCCAGTTCATGGCTCCCCAGTACAAAAAAGACAGGGATCTCTTGGAAATAGTCCAGCGGAGGGTCACAAAGATGGTGAAGGGCCTGGAGCATCTCACCTATGAGGAGAGACTTAGGGAACTGGGTCTGTTTAGCCTTGAGAAAAGAAGGCTGAGAGGGGACAGGATCCAGGTTAATAAATACCTGAGGTGTGGGGGTCATAGTGGTGAGGCTGGTCTCTTTCCAGTAATGCGTGGGGACAGTATTAGGGGTAATGGGATGAAAGTACAGCATAAGAAGTTCTGCACTAATGTGTGCAATAACTTCTTTATGGTGAGGGTGACAGAGCACTGGAACAGGCTGCCCAGGGTGGTTGTGGAGTCTCCTTCTCTGGAGATATTCAAGACCTGCCTGGATGCCGAGCTGTGCAACGTGGTGTAGGGAACCTGCTTTGGCAGGGGGGTTGGACTCAATGGTCTCTGGAGGTCCCTTCCAACCCCTACAATTCTGTGATTCTGTGAATATCATGGGGTGGTTTGGATGGGGAAAGACTACCCCTTTGAATGACCTTTTGTCAGGGCATGTCCTGGGATTCCTAGGATCCTCAAAATGCAGCACTGCTTCTGTCACTGAAAAATGGGGCCCTGTGTGGGACGGAGGGAGGGACCATGAGTCCCTGGCCCACCTGACTGAGTATTTCCATGGTCTTAGCAAAGACATACGTACAACTTGAGAATGAGAGTTAGCTGCGTTCATGGTGGCATGGCCACTGCTGATGGCCTTGAACTGTCTGAACATAACTGAAGAGGCTCAGGCTGATGCAAATCAGCTATTGAATGACAGTGTTGAAAAACTGGAAAGACAGGTGGCAGTTTTGATGGGAAAAAAACCTAATTCAATCATTCTCCTATGGAAGATCAGGGACATCTCTCTGGAAGACCATGATGACCCTGTACAAGGGAATCTGTATAAAATGGACTCTGTAAGTGAAGGCACAAAAAGGTCAGATTTTGAGGTTCCATTTGGACTAGATCTATTTGAGATCTGACTGATTGTAACCCAAAAATGAAATAAATAAATAAATAAATAAAATGCAGGATATGCTGGTGGGAGTGACCTGACCAGTGTCCAACCCCCCAAACCCTGCTGCCCATAATACAACAGCTGAACTGATGGATACAATACAGTGGTTTAGACAGAAACCAAGAGAGCATGCCAGCATAGCTGCTCTGGTTATGGGACATGGAGGCAGAAAGCGCTGTGGTGAACAGACTGGAAATTTCAAAACTGACATCCATTACTACTCACCCTGCCCTCAGGCAAAGACTGTATGCTCTGTCCAACATAATGAGGATAGCCATTTGATCAGTGAATGATTTATGGCTGTGTGTCATATAACATGGCCAAATAAGAATGACATACCATTAAATATCAGCCTGTGGTCCTCTATGGAGGACTAACAAAATTATATTAGAGAATTAGGCATGAAAGAGGCAATCTATGAAGATGATTTTGAGAGCCCAGTCAATAAATTTTTCATCAGGAACGAGGGATCTCATCCTACAGCCATCACCTTTACATCAGTATGGGTCTATGTTATCCATACTGAACCCCCCAGTGGCCCTCAGGTGCTGTAATACAACAGGCTGCCCAATTGATGGGGAGACAAGAGTGCCTACGGCCAGATGCAGGCTCTGAATGGTGGTGGAAAGGTCTGAGAAAGGCAGAGAACCATCTGCTGCCATGACTTAGGCGTCCAGCCCCTAAGGTAATCCAGTCTGGACCCATTAGGGTCTTGAGACAACAAATGTTTAAAGACCAGATTAGAGCAGGAGTTCAGTTTAAAAAGATCGATGGACAGCATAATCAGGAAAAAATATCTGTTAAACAGGCCCAAGCACTGAGTATTTTCAGTCCAACCTTTTCAGCCAAACTAGATGTGAATGTAACTCAAGAAGGGTCTGGATGGGGGCTCTGGCAGAGCCAGAGTTCTTTGTGAACCCCTATGAGGTTTTGGCCACAGGTTTGGCATGGAGCAGAATAAAGATACATCACAGTTGAAAAGCATTTATTGGCTACCTATTCTACACTACAGGTGGTAGAACCAGTAGCTCAGATTTCAGAGGTTATCGTTAAACAACAAGGCCAGTCCAGGGGTGGGTAAAAGATCTAACACACATCTCTATGATGGGGGTGGCCCAATCACAAGCAGTGGTGCGCTCAGTTGTTCTGCTTGCCTGCTCCTCAAGGAGTTAAGAGAAATCTATGCCTGTAGCGTGTTCGAGTGCATGCGCAATGCCATGTGGAGGGCTTATCACAATAAAGATTGGCGGATTTGCTGCGTAGACCGGTCAGAACTCAGATCTGCGTTGTGCTTCCTGCGGCACCAAACGCCCAACAGTGGCAGTTCCGTGTATTGGCCAGCAGGTGGCAGCAGAGACCACGGAAAGAACGTCTGCGGGACAGACCCTGGGGATCCGTTCTCTTTTGATTATAGGGGAAGAACACAAAGATGGAAGAGGAGGGAAGGGGGAAAAAAATAAAAGAAAAAAAGAAAAAATCAAACCACAGCAAACAAATAAAAACTTCTCCAAACGTAGCAAACTTGAATGTCTGTCAATAAATAAATGAGTAATTGAATTGATGTCCGTTTCAGACAGTCCCCTGTAGAATCAGGGTAAGGGTTAGGATTAGAGTTACATTGCAGGTTAATGCTGTTATCTTTACAGCTCCTGTGAGGGTTGGGGTCTGGGTCAGGTGTTTAAAAAATGAAATGAAAAAAGAATTAAAAAAATATATTGAAAGCTTCAGATTTCCTTAATCTTTGTGGGAATCATATAATGTGCAACTCAGATCTACCTCTTCGTGCAGTGACTGCCTGTAAATTTGCTAGAGCCTGATATAATATGGCCTTGTGCTTTCCGCTAACTCACCTTCATTTCATTTTCATTACATTTGCTTGGTAGTCAGATTTTGGTGTGTGGATATTTTAAAACAATCTGACATTGGCAAAAAATTAAAAATAAATAAATAAATGCACGACAGCATCAATTGTATCAATTTTTATAGATAAGAAGAGCAGTTTTCCTTAGTTTTCTGTGCCTCTTTACTTTCTTACCCTCTCCCCTTGTGTGAGAAACTCTCAAAGTCAAAGATTTCTAGTTAGGCAAAGATGGCAGCGATAGCAGCAGTGCTTATTCATTACTGCAATACTGCGCGCACATCCCCTGTTGGCAAGGGAGAAACTGCACACCAGTCAGTGACATTAATTCTGTTCTATGCCCTAAACCCAATGCAGGTGATGCTCTCATGGCTCTCATTGGTTGAGCATCTCAGGCTCACAGACTCCTCCAGACTGTTGCTAGGATTCATTTCCATAGAAGGTCAATTACCAACCTCTTGTTTTTAGGTCTGCCTTGTACTTTTCTGCGGAGAGAGAAGGGCAATGTTTCCAACAGTCAGTACATTCATTCTGTGCTGTGCTGGGCTCTACCCACCCTGTGTATTTATCTTGTGCTTGTCTCAATTCTACCCATGTCAGAATGCCCCCAGTCTGAACTTAACTCTGTTCAGCAACTTTCTTGGTGGAAAAACTACTTATACAGCTGTTTTACAAGAGGGTTATACATTCAGTTAGGGCCTACACTATGTACTGAAAATACTGGAAACTTCCACTGCAAAAACACAATCTACCTCTCCCATCTGTGCAGCCTTGCAGACCCAGAGCACGCCAGGTTATTTCTGCTTTCATAGCATTTGCATGCTGTAGGGTGAGCAAAAGGTTCTGCTGCTTGATTCTTCTGCAAGAGCTGCCTACCGGCAAATGGTTGCAGGGATGGAGGATGTGACAGAAAGCATTTGTCTCCACAAGAGCAGAGTTACATTCAGTGCAGAGTGTGAGAGTCAGGTTGGTGTGGAAAAGCACTGACACGCTGGGGATGATGCAGTGCTCACATGTCTAACACTCACAGACATTACTGTCAGAAGGATGGTGCTGTGTTGTGCTTCTACCTTTGGCAGCCCCTGGAGAAATGCTGTGGCACACAGAACACCTTTGTATTGCACTGACTGCTGCCATGCAGCATGGATTTAACACACCAAATCCAGAGGAGCATGACTGCATCTAACTGCCCTGAGAAAAACTACTGTAGCTGAAGAGATGAGGAGGCAGCTGCTCATCTGCAGAACAAGCAGTACTGCCAGACACTGGGCCAGGTGAGCACCTCCTGCTGCAGCGTGATGATGACAGGGCTGGAGATGATCTGCAAAGCCAGCTTAAAAGTGGGAGACATGAGTCAACATGGCAGGAGGACAGAGGTGTTAGGGAGCAGCCAAGGCATCAAAGAGTATCAAAAGGCTTTGAAAGGTATCACAAAGCGACAGCCAGGAAGACTGGGATTATCATGAGCAGCAACCTGGATGCTAGAGATTATTTGCTGCCATACAAAATGGTAGAGATCTTGCTGCTGACATCCCAAAGCCATGCAAAATGGGAACCCAGAGCTCTGCCTGCACGAACCCCACAGCCAGAGTGTTGCAAGCTGAGCTGCCTTGCTGTTTGTTGCATTCATCCCAATCCCTGTGAATGAAGACTCGGAATGCAGCCAAGGCGATGATTGAGCATGAGAGTGACTTTATTCAATAAAAGACAGGAGGGCTTGAGAGGTCAAGGGTGAAGATAGGACTCCTCTTGTCAAGATGAGAGTGGCTCAGAGCTGGTGCTGCTGCCTGGTGCCTGGGACTGGCAGCCTGACTCTAAGTCCCCATCTAAGATGCTCAGCTTCACCTCACTGATGCTGCCCTGCTCCTGCATGGTGCTGCTGCTGTTGGGGCACTCGGGCTGTGCTTGGGATGGGCAGCACTGCAAAGGCGCTGGGTCACAATCCAGGCAGGTGACTGTGGTGTCTGGCAGGCTCAGGTCAGGAGCTTCAGCAGAGCCAGGAGATATGAGAGCATGAACGTGGATGAGCCCCTTGTGTCCATCACTGTTACCATGTGGAAGGCTGTCATCCGAATTGCAGCGATTTGTGCTTAATAAGAACTCTCCATTGATGGAAACACACTGCACATCACTACTTGGTTTGGATCTTTGGGGTTGACAAGGGCTCGAATTATCTAGGAAGGCACAGAAACACAAGGGTTAGTGTCAAACGTTTGCAAGTTGAATCATGCAAGAGGTTGTTGATACTTGGTAATAGAGTGGCGGCAGGACGAAGCAAATAAGCTTGAAGCAACAGAGCCACTGTCTTGAAAGTGATCCTCGTGCAGGTCCATAAGTTTTGACTCTGCCTGGACTTCATATGGGGCAGTATGACATCACAAAGGGGTGATATGATGTCACAAATGGGCATTATGACGTCACAAATAAGCATTATGATGTCACAAAGGGGCACTATAATGTCAAAAAGGGGCATTATGACATCACAAATAAGCATTATGACGTCACAAAGGGCATTATGACATCACAAAGGGGCATCATGACATCACAAAGGATTGTTATGACGTCACAAAGAGGCATTATGACATCACAAAGGGGCATCGTGACGTCAGAAAGGGGCATCGTGATGTCAGAAAGGAGCATTATGACATCACAAAGGGCATTATGACATCACAAAGAAGCATTATGACGTCACAAAGGGGCATTATGACATCACAAAGGGGTGTTACCATCACCCTGCGCCCAACTCCTCTCTCCCTCCTATTGGCTCCCTCTCCCACCAATCCCCGATCTCCCCTCCCCTTAGGCATTGAATTCTCTTCTCACTACCTCCTCCCAGTCCTCCCCTAGGAACAGAAACCATTCAGATTCTACTGCAAACTACAGCATCTGCACTGCAAGAGCACACTGAACCACCTGCAACAATGAAACATGGTTTTGGAGAGTGGGTTTGAAAACACACCTTTAGACAGCTGTCTCCCTGTAGCCAAAAGGAAACCAAGCAGCAAAAGAAGAGTCCAGCCTGAAACATGCCCATGCTACTAGCCCAGGTTTTTCACAGTCAATGCAGAATCCATCCTGTTCATGAGGTGACAAATGACCAGTGGGTCTCCCCTTGCTCCACCCCTTCTCCTTCAAAGCCAGAAAAAGAAAGAAAAAACAAGCTTCTGTACAGCTGCCGTTATTTCTGACAGCGAGTGTAATCACAGAATCATAGAATGGCCCGGGCTGGAAGGGACCTCAAGGATCATGAAGATCAATCGCCTCCCTGTCCCTGCTGGCCATCCCCTCTTCTGATGGAGCCCAGGGGACCATTTGCTCTCTGAGCTGCAAGAGCACGCTGATGGCTCACGTTCTGTTTTTCATCCACCAGGACCCCCAGGTCCTTCTCTGCGGGGCTTCTCTTAAGGACTGCTCCTCCCAGGCTGTACAGATGCCTGGGATTCCTCCAGCCCAAGTGCAAAACCTTGCACTTTGCTGTCTTGAACCTCATTAGATTCACCTAGGCCAACCTCTCGGTTGAGCTCCCTCTCAATGGCATCCCTTCCTTCCACTGCAATCAGCCCCACCACTCAGCAAACAGCAGAGGGTGCACTCCATTGCATCATTGGTGTCACTGATAACCATGTTAAAAAGCACTGGTCCCAAGACAGACTCCTGGATGACACCACTTGTTATTGGCCTCCACCTGGACACAGAACCATGAATCACCACCCTCTGTCTGTGGCCTTTCAACCAATCCCTTATCCACCAGGTGGTCCACCTGTCAAATCCATATCCCTCCAGTTTAGAGATAAGGATGTGGTGGAGGGCCATGTAAAAGACCTTGCTCAAGTCCAGGTCAATGACATCAGTTTCCTTCCTTTTGTCCACAAATGCCGTCACTCCATCATAGAAGAGCACCAGATTGGTTAGGCATGGCCTTCCCCTGCTAAAGCCACGCTGACTGTCTTGGATCACATGCTCATTCCTTATGTGATCAAGCATGTCTTTGAGGCGGATCTGTTCTTCACCATCTTCATCACAGTTCTACATTTGAATCAAATAATTGGTGTTGCTGTCACCAAGAAAACCTCTTTGTCTTCTACTCCTGCTGCACATCTGTGCTTTCACCAGAAGCAAAGGGAGAGGCCACCTCCTAGATCCAAATTTTAAGAAACCAACACCCAATAGGTGTCATCTGAAGTAAAATAGGAGAGAAATTAAGATGACTCTTTTGCATCCAGCTTGGATCACTCCCTCACTCAGGCACACCACCATCAGATCAAGGAGATGCTGCCTTCAGCTTAGAGACTGTATGGGAAATCACAGCTTGAACCTCTGATTAATCAGCTGAGGCAAGTGTTGGGCCAGCTGCGGGAGCACAGGTGAGAGTAATCTAGCTGTGCTCCCAGAAGGGGTGGACCTCGACTGCACCTCTTCTGAGACCTCACCTCATTTAAAGGCTGACCACCACTAAGGCAGAATCTCTTGGAGACTGCTCCCCAGTTGAGACTGCCTCAGCTTTCTGGTCAAGGCATCAACATTGGTCAGTTTTCCTTTGCTAATAATCTTTGACTATTTACCACCATCTTGGTTAACATCTTTTTACTAGCCACCCTTACAGAGACCATAAGGGCTTGGGCTTCCAAACTCTCAGCAAGCATTTGGATCAGACAGCTTCCTGCTGGGGAGCCCCCTGCATCACTGCTGCCTCCTCGTGTTCCGTACCCGCAGATGCTACAGAGCTCATTAGCATGGACTTCCTTCCTCCCCTCAGCAGCTGCTCCTGCACTCACCTTCATTCCTACTCAGATACCGGCTGCTTCCAGCACCAGCTGACCTGCAAGACACAGAAAGGAAAGGTGGGAGTCATGCAAACGCAGAAGCCCAAGGCTGCGTCACCACCACGTATGGCAGCCTCGGGAAGTCAGCTGCAACTACATCCTTTGTCAGAATGGAAACAGGCACCGTCAATTAAGTGTGACCTCTGAACTCATTGCCACCATCAGAAATAGGCACTGAAATTGCTCACTTCACTGCAGCTGGTTACCTCCTGATTTTGGGTAAATGCGGACACTGTCTTGAGGGCTACCAGAAAAACGACATCAACTTCATTGTAGGTGGTTAAGCTTGGAAGCTGGACTTGAGCAAGAAAAGTTTCTCAGCTCAGAATCACAGAATTATCAAGGTTGGAGAAGACCTACAAAATCATCTGGTCCAACCATTACCAATACTTCCCGGAAAAATCATACTTCTCAACACAACATCCAAACGTTTCTTGAGCACTCCCATGGTCGGTGACTCCACCACCTCCCTGGGCAGTACTATCCAATGCCTGAATACCCTTTAGGGGAAGTAATATTTCCTAATGTCCAGCCTGAATCTTTCCTGGCATAGCTTACAACCATTCCCTCTAGATCTATAACTGATCACACGAGAGAAGAGGCCAAACCCCAGCTCACTACAACCTCCCTTCAGGACGTTATAGAGAGTTATAAGGTCTCCCCTGAGCCTGCTCTTTTCCAAGCTGAACAATCCTAGTTCCCTCAGCAGCTCCTCGTAAGGTTTGTGCTCCAGACCCCTCACTACTTTCGTAGCTGAAGACGTTCCAGAACCGCAAGGTTTTCTTGCAGGGAGGGGCCCAAAACTGAATAGGTCAAACATCCTTCTCTCCATCATTGCTGTCACCTGGAAGGCTGTCCTTGGAACTGCAGTGACTCATGCATCCTAACTGCACTCCATTGATGGAAGCACAACGTGCATCATTGCAACTTGCTGGTGGGTTCAAGTATTGGCAAGGGATCGATTCACCTGGAAAGAGTAGATACACAGCATTTAGCGTCAAACTTTCACTGTCCAAGGAGGCAAAGGCTTGGTGCTGCCTGTCAAGCAGGTTTCAAGCAGCTTGTGAGACTCATCTGGGAAAGACAGGAGTCAACCAAAGATGTCAGGCACAGGCTTGAATGCCAGAAGGAGGTACAAGCCCACTGAAAGCATGAATTCTACCTGTGTTGCTGACAAGCAGTGTTTTGAAAGCTGGATTTGCACCCTTACCTGCCAGGACCAAGACTTCTACTTCAGAGGGCTCCCTGGCACTGCTCTGCAGTTGGTGTTTGGCCACAGGGGATGGTTTGCCCAGGCAGAAGCAGGAACGCCAACTGCCAGCTGGTGATTCCTTCCTCTTTCTGGAAGAACTTGGTCTGGAGAGAAAATAGAGCATGCTGTCAGTCGTGGTGCAGGGTGAGGGAAGAGCTGCACCGAGCCCTTGCCAATAGTTGCCTGTTCCTGGTAATGCCTGCTTTCTGCTGAAACACAACTTAGAAACACCCTCTGTTTCAAACAGCAGAGGATGCTTCCATTCCTACAGCTCAGCCCTCAAGTCCTGCTGGCTACATTCCTCTCAATGATTTCAAGCAAGATTCGGAGCATGTGAGCAAAGGCTCCACAGCCGGACAGGAAAGGAGCTGGCAGGCGTAACTGCTTTCTGAGGAACCGTACAGTTATAAGGGAAGCTCAAAAGCATCCCTGACTCTTACGTTAACACCTCCTCGGCCTCAGCTCACTGCCACCTTTAATTTCTAGTGCCAGCAAGTCTGACCAACAGCTCTGCTTACAGGAGAAGCACAATTGGTTTCAGGCACATGGCCCTGAAATCTGGAAAACCCCAAGATTTCCATGTACAGCCAGCACAGAACAGGATAGACGCCAGCATGGCTTTCTGCATCTTGTGACTGCCTGCCCAACCAGGAAGGAAAGGCACCTTGTGTGGCTCCACTGAGGCCATAGGGCAACTGTGTGTTAGTTGAATCCTCAAAGATATAATGGACAAAAAATAAACCAATAAAAATCATCCGAACAATGATGGTAGGGGCTGGAAAGGGAATTCCTCTTTCTTTATCTTTCAGATGGAAAATCAATGATTGCGCTGAAGTTCCTCAGTACAGCTGCAGGCCCTTCCTCCACTTGTATCTTGCTGCTCCGTGTTGCAACAGGAGAGCTGCTCTGGCCTCTCCTCTCAGCCTGTGCCTCCTGCACGGTGAGCAGCTTTGTGGATGGAGACACCCACACAGACTTGGGCCCAGGCAGAGAACTGTGCCCTGCAAGGGAAAACCACAGCTAAGACAGAAAAGGAAGCAGCAACACAGCCATCCCCATTCTGCATATCTCTCAGAATTGCTCATCCGAGCCACTGGAAGAAGAGGAGCTCAAAATAACTGTGTGCTCAGAGGTATGCTCGTGGCAAAGGACACAGCCACAATTAAGAGCAGCTCACTGTATTTTAAGAGGCAAACAAAAAGCCTAGAAAAACTAGGGGCCAGAGATCTCAGAAAGCATCACTGCCACACTTCAATCAAGTTTCACCTGCTTGCAAAACATCTTAAGAGCAGTGATGGTTTTCTCTATGTAAGGCTTGGACACTCTCAGGACCCATCAACAGGGCACCATATTCTAACCTAAGCCCAGAAGCCTGCTGTCTCCTCAACAGTAACAGAATTTTCCAAGGTCTTGGAGAAGCCCTGGATTGGATGAAGCTGTCAGATTTAGATCAAGCTAATGGAGGAAGATGCTCACCTACTCCCTCTCCCATGGCTGGTGTGGATTTGGAGCAGAAAAGGACATCTGTGTAAATAGTACTGTTGAAATATCAACTGGTAGAGCAGTGTTGCACATTGTACAAATCACAGTTGGACATCCATGGACAGCTGATGATAAAAGTAATTGTAGGGGAAGAGCTGGATGAAATATTGTTAAAAACAAATAATCATTTTAGCTGCACGTTTGTAAGCATTTCTTTTCATCCTTCTCAAAACAGTTTCATGGCAGAATAAAGAGGACACGTTCACACAGACATTTCCACAGCCAGACTAGGGAATAATCAAAGAATATCAACCAAAACGTGTTTCCTACCAGTTACATGAATCTTGAAGGTGAGTTTCTAGCCAGCAGCCTCGCAGCTGTACTCCCCTTTGTTGCAGTAATTCATTCCTGGATGTAAATCACATGTAGAAAAGTGTTGCTATGATACTAGATGACCAAGAAAGTCCTATAGCCAAAATGTTTTGCACCAGAGAGGCTGTCAGTTGATCCTCCAAATGCAAGACACACCAAATGAAGCGTTCCTTTATCTCTGGGATTCCAAGCATTTTCTCACCTCTGACTTTCACTTGGAATGTTGCTTTGTCATCTTTTGTTTCACAGCTGTAGCTCCCTTGGTCTTTCAGGGTCACATTTTTGACCATGAGCTTGCGGTGCGTCCCCTTGGAGATGATGGTTGTCCTCTGGTCCTGCTTCACCTCTGTTTGATCTTTCTTCCATACGACAGCTCCGCTTGCAGCTGACACCTCACACACCAGCTCCAGGTCTTCAGAAGGACTGACTGATATTTCTGAAGTGGTTTTGGGCTTGCTGACAACATTAATGGCTTCATCTGAAGAAAAAAAGAGAAAGTGGTTTACATCCTGACTCAGGCTTATTCAGCACAGCATGAAGATACAGTTAGAACTGATTGTAATGTCTCTGCTCATTACATTTGGGTGATCGAGTTTCACCTCTGGAGGTACTCACATACAAACGTGTGCTTGATTCTCCTGTGTAAGGAAAGAGTAAGTTCTATGCAGACAGTTCTTATTTCTTTTAATCAATTCTGTATTCTGCACACGTTCTTCTGAAGCTAAAATGAAGGCAGATAAGTAACGTGTTTGCAATGCATGAACAAACCTATTCAACACTTTGTCTCTAAGCTAACAAGCAGCGTTTGAAGAGCACATCAGTATTTCATGCCCTTCATTCCATCCAGACAGAACCTGCCTGAGGAGCAAGCTGATGGCTGTCAGCTACAGGCAGACCTAGCTTAGCATTGCATTTCTTAGAGCAACAACTGTTGCTTTCAGTCACTGAATATACCAAGGCCAATTGCTATGCCAGGCACATTTATGGCATCAGTGAACAAATAATGAGTTAAAAATTGTAATAGACAGGAGCCATCTATTCTTGTAAAACTAGGTGACCAAAGAAGAACAGTCCCTCTAGAGTCAAGCTGTTTAGAACTAATAGCATCAATCAATATCACATAGATAGATTACTTCCCTGCCCTAAGACCATCTTGTGACCATTTGGTGCTCCTAATTCAGCCCTCTTGATGGCTTTTTTGTCTGAGCCATGTGACATTTTGTGATAGGAGTTACTGCTAGTGTTCCCTTCACCCTACACCAAAGTAGGAGGTATCCATTCTCAGGGAATCATGCAGGCTTCCTCTGGATTTGATGCTCAGAGACAGCCCCAGAACTTTTTAAATCTTAGCTTAGCTCTCATCCAATAATGTTCATCAAACAGTGCAACTTGTCCTTTGGGGATGCCTTTGTTCTGCATCAACCAGTTCCAACGGAGTCTTCTCGGCTTGTTTTAGATCAGTTTTTTAACAGATAAAGAAAGGGGCTTTGAATTACAAAGTGAAATTGCAGAATGCATGATTCTCAACCAAACAGAACGGGAGGTGGGATGCAGGGTGAATACCTGAGCCAACAACACCTGCAAGCAATCCTTCAATATCTTAGGAATCTCTAGCCATCCCAAATCCAGTGTTGGGCTTGATCTATCATCTCTGCTGAGTTTTTAGCTAGCTGATGGTGAGCATCTTGGTGGAGATGGGTGAGCAGTCGGACTAGAGGGTCTTAATCAACCTTAAGGATCCTGTGATCAGAGGAACTTGAATGTGCTGTTAAAGGTCACAAGAGCTGCACTGCAGCATGAGCATACACAGCGAAAGGTTTTCAGTAGAGCTTCGGTTCATAAATGAGGACTGGGTTATGGAAAATAGGCTCAAGAAATAAACCAGAAAACAGATCTTAACGCCAGGTTCTGTGAATGCAGCCAGCTGAATTTCACAGATCTTGAATTTCAATGACAATTTCTTGTGTTATTTTACCCTCCAGCTCCACCCTGAACAGGAACAGGTCAGTGACAAGCATTACTCCTCCAGGCTTGACCTGACAGTGCTTTACTTGTACTATGAGCTAATGCCAGGAAGAGCAGGAAAAGAGTTTCATCCACGTGCCTTCTCCTTCCTTAGTAAAACCAGTGTGAAACTGCAGCCACGTCAGGCTGAAGGAGACGTCTCAGATGTCCTGCCTGGATGCAGGAGGTCACGTGTCAGAGGATGTCTGGCACGTCAAGTCTCATGGCAGTGCAGTGCATGACAAACTGCAACAACACTTTCCTGTGGGCTCCTTTGGGCACGAGGCCCAGCGGGTGACACACCTCTGGCTGCAGCTCTTCAGAGCCTCCCAGCAGCCACGTGATGCCCATGGGAGAGACACAGCTGACCCGCACAGCAGATGATTTACCAGCTCGCTCTGATTTACAGCAAGAGAAGATACAAGTGGTGATGCTGAATGGTGAAATACTGCGAGTGTGTGGCATAGGTATAAGATTTGTGAGCCTGAGGATGTTCAAAGTCAGGATGGACAGGGCTCAGAGCACCTGATGGAGCTGCGGTGCCCCTGTTCATTGCAAGGGAGTCCAACTAGCTGACCCTTAAGGGTCTCTTCCCTATCTATGAGATACACGAAAGCTGATTCTGCAGTAACCAAGCTACCAACAGCAGCTGTTTGTCTTACAGCTTGCCAACACAGATTTTAAAATAACAGCATTGATTACTCATTTGATAGTCACATTACAGTGCAAAGCACATGGAAACGTCCATCAGCTAATTCATTTAATTCTTTGGGCAGACCTGCCAGTATGAAATATTATGCTAACATGACAGAGAGAAGAAAAGCAAAATTAAGACTAGCTGACAAGCCGTGGCAGGAAGTTCTGCTCTCCATCAATTTAGTCCCATTATTCAATTCTGTTTGGAGATGTCTCCATGACTCTCTGGAGTTTGTTCTTTGAGAAGAAGCAATTAAGTAAGCTCTCCAATGCCAAAGTGCATACACTACTCTAGGCCTTTCTTGTTTCTCCACGGATCAACAAGGGTGACAAGCCAGCAGAATATGATGAAGAGCCTCATCATGCAAACTCATGCATTTTATCCCCCTCACAGATGCACTGACAACTTACAGCATCATCCATTGAGACGTTGTGAATTTTCAGGGTGTGTTTCTTCCCCACAATTTGCAGTTCATATTTTTCACTGGCCTTGAGCTCCTTCCCATCCTTCATCCACTCCACAGTAGCGCCTGTGTCTGAAAGCTCAGCCTGCAGTTTGGCTTCCTCACGGAGCCGAGCGGAGGTCTTTTCTACATCTTTGCTCTTATTGGTAAATCTCACTGCAGCACCTGTCAGGAGCAAAGGCCTCGTTATTTCAATTGATATCAGGCTAACGTGGTCAATGTTTGCTGCAAGATCTCTGAAAAAGTATCACCTTCTGTTCCTGCACTCATCATTGTGTCACTGCTGAGCAATTCAAGATATTTCATTTGGTCTTCTTGCCGAATTTACTAAGTAAAAATCAACCAAACATCTCCTTCTACTGATTAAGAATGCTCTAAACATGCTTCTGCAGAGGTTTCCACCCAATGACAAACAGGTCCTCCCATCATGAATGTTTATTTGTTCTATTTTGTCATGCAAAGCTGATTGATAGAGATATTATTGGAATGATTGCTCCCCTACTTCTAAACTATTCCAGTGCAATCAGAAAGGCTGTCTGAACCTGGAGCTGAAAGTACTGCTCTATGGTGATGCAGTGGTAAACCTGGTGACTGAATGCACTGGCCAGTAGCTGTGAACTGCAGACATTCATCAGCTGGCATGAAGCAATCTGGTTCAGATACCAAGAAGCTGGGTAGACTGGCTTACCCTACACTCAGTGCTATCATGTTTAGGTCATTACCAGGACTCACATCAGTCCATGGGATGCAATTTCAGGTATTTGGTACAGGCAGTGAATGCCTGCAGCCCCAGTTCTAATCATCAGATCACAGCAACTATGCCTTGACTGTAAGAGGAAAGGAGAAGGATCAAAGCAAATACCTCTCACTCTCATCTTGCTGCTGACATCAACATTTTCGGCAACAAATTTCACTTCTGCTCCACCATCATTCTTGGTGATGTTCTTTATGATTAGGCTGTGAGTAGTTTGGGTTCTCTTGATGATGCAGGTCTCGCTTTCCTGTAAGACTTTACCACTGGGGTACCAAGTGCTGCAACACATTGTTGTAAGATCAGTAGTAAACATGGCATCCCCTCCAGGTACAGCTTCACCAGTTGTTAGGGGGGATTTCACAACCAGGACTGGTCCTGAGGAAGAACATGGAATGCTCTTTAGATGCAAGTCTGGTATCTCATTTAGAGATGGAAGATTAAATCATGGGTACATTTCTACTTCTCCCTTTGCATGAGTGCTAGAAGAAGCACTTCTGTGCTTAAGATCTGTTACAGAAAGTTCTGCCTCTTGCACATGTGAGATATCAAAAGATAAGGATATTCACGTCTCTGTCACAGAAACAGAACTTGTATCACTTTAGTGGTAGCTGGAGGTTGATAGGAGATAGCAGAACTAGGAATAAAGGAAAGCCTTTGGTGTGTTAATGCACTACTATCCTTAAAGTCAAAGGAAACATCTTTAGGGAACCAACACAGCTGCTCAGCACACACTGACCCATTTCCATTGGGGTTTTTGTGCTTACCAAGGTGCACGCTTCCTGGGAATTCCAGATACAGGCTCTATCCATGTGCATTGACTGCAGACACTCGGAACTGATCATCAGCCTCTTCAGACAGATTGCTCACCGTGAACTCTGGGACGGGGACATGAGACTCGTGGCACCTCACCCACGTGAAGCCAGTTAGTTTCTTGCATTCCACAATGTAGCCATCGATTGGAATGGGGCGGTGCATCTTCGGAGGGGACCATGCCAGCGTCACTGAGGTTTCTGTTTTATTTTTCACCACGGGGTCAGTTGGGGGCTGGGTGGGAGGTTTTCTGGGAGCCGAACAGAAATAAATACAGAAATATTAGCATAAGGTCATTTAAGCTGGAAAAGACCTTCAAGATCAGCAGACTCAACTTTCAGCATGACCTACTGAGTCCCACCATTAACTACTGTGGTACCTGAGGACATACATGACAAGCTTATTCCTGCAGGCATTTGCATAGTGAATATATTCACCCTCTGGTTGCTTTGGAACATTTTAGAGGTTAAAATCCCATCAGACTTTTTCACTGTGTGCAGCCACTGATACAGGCAGGAGGCTGGGAGTTACCTGATGGGCTCTAGTTACAGACTACTGACACAGTAAAGGATTGATTTCATTTCATTTTGGCCATCAAAAAGTTTGGAGTCTGGTTTAAGTCATCCATCTAGACTCCAGTTATAATCATATGGAAAACAGCGCATTTAGGAGAACTCATCTCATCTTAATAAACCTGAATGAAATCACAGAATCATAGGATCACGGGAGGGCTTGGGTTGGAAGAAACCTTCAAGATCATTAAGTTCTAAACACCCTGCCATGGGCTGGCTGCCCACTAACCAGCTCAGGCTGCCCATCACCCATCCAACCTCGCCTTCAACACCAAGGACAGGCATCCACAGCTTCTCTGGGCAGCCTGAAATGAGCCACATGTTGAAGATACTCAAACATTCATGACTGTAGAGAGAGCCAAATACTCCATACATATTGCCTGCCTGGTCAATGGTATTAAAATGCCAACAACAGACTCATCGAGCTCATGGAAAATGGTGTGAACATGGCGTACAGTATTCTTCCAGCAGCGAGTTAGATCTGCAAAGTGTAAAAATAGGAAATCTCAATGCAATGCAATTTTCCCTCATAACATAAATAGACACATAACTGTTTTGGGGTGCACTGTTACCAGCCTGTCAGTTGCTGTTGGTCAGTGCTAGATTCCAAAGGTCCCACTAACATAGCATGAAGCTGAAAGCTAGACGCTGGAATCAGATCTCCTGACCTTACCATCAGAAATCGAGATGTCATATTTTGCTCAGAGGTGCCTGCTTGTAGGAGGGACAGCTTCCGAGCTTTTTCTGCTCCAGGAACCAGCTCCAGCTTCAGGATTTAAACAGCAGTCAGAAATTAAACTGAGCTTTGTCACCTCCATCAGACAGAAGGAGTGGTTGGGTGGTACAGCTTTCCAAATAACTTAGAAACTGTCACAACAATCAGATGCCTACCTTTTCTTTTTGAACTTGTTAATACATAGAGCTTAATAGCATCAGAATGCCCCAAGCACTTCAGATAACACGACAGCTGTAAACCCTTCTTTAAGGATTCCTTTGTTTAACCACTGAGTAACTGTAATTCAGTGGTGCTGGTGGGAGAAGGGAAGTCCTAATCTTCCCAGGTGGTGAATAGAGCTGATGTTCACATGCAGACTTGTGCTGCAGCACAGCCAGAAACCACTCATTTGGGAAACACAGCACCAAGAAAATACTGGGAATAGCTTCATAAAATCAGGCAGCTTCACCCAAATTTCATGTCAGGTCCATTATTCTTCCTATTTTCAGGAAGAAAGGTTTTCCCTTTTTCTTGTAGTTTTATTTTCTTTTCCTTTCATGCAAGCAGCTTTGTAGCTTAAAAAATTGTTTTCTAATCACCTCCTGGTGTGGACAAATCACACAGGTTTGACTCCATGTTTTACATAGTTAGCATTTTATATTTGTTCCAGTATGGAACTGTACAGCCATAGAATGGCCTGGGTTGAAAAGGATCTCAAAGATCATCCAGTTCCAACCCCCTGCTATGTGCAGGGTCGCCAACCACCAGACCAGGCTGCCCAGAGCCACAATCCAGCCTTTCCTCATAGGAGAGCTGCTCCAACCCTCTGATCACCACAGTGGCCCCTCCTCTGGACCCACCCCAACAGCACCACAACCTTATTGTCCGCAGAAAGCATATAACCCTCATTCAATTGCCCTTCCACTCAGCTTAGAGCACTACTAAAACCAGCATCTTCACCTTAGCTCATCACACTGCTGCAGTTCCTTTTACAAGGATTTCACTGGCAAAAATTAAATCAAAGCCATCACAAGGGATTTAGCACAGTTACGTGTTACTGGCTACGAGAGCTGTCAGCACAGTCACCTGTCAGGCTTTGCTGCTGTTCTCTTTATGTAGAGGCACAACAAGGTTCAGACACCTCACAGTGCAATTCTCACTTGGACTGTAAAGAAAAAGGAGGCTTGAAAAGCAGCGTGTGGAAAACAAAGAAACAAGAATTAGAACAACAGTGGGGCCATGGCACTTGTAGGAATTGCTCCGCCTTTAACAGCAGAGCGATTCAAGAAGGATGAGGGCATTCCAAACCAGACCAGTTTGGACAGATTAACAACTGCAAGTAGTGGGTTCCAAAATTCCAGACATGAAATCAAAGATAGAAAAACTCTTCACATTTTCATCTCTCAATTTTTCGTACATTGTGCATTACAGTGCAAACAAGTCTTCACATACAACTTGGAAGCTAAAGACAAGTCTGACAAAACAGACTGCACAAAAATGATGGATAATTAACAGAGCAAATTGCTCTTTCAAAAACAGAGTTTATGTCTTCTGGTCATAACACTTCAGAAGCCTCAGAGGCTTCTTCTCCTTTGTATATTTTCATTAATCTTAGATTTTGTTTTCATTCAATGTGACCTCACTAAACAAATATTGTCTAAGACCATGAGTATCACATAAATGTGCAGATCTCAAGCTGCTCAATTATCTAGTACCCTTGGCATGATGCTTTATTTTCCTCAGCTGATCATCTCGATTGTGCCTGTTGATTGTGCAACAACAGCCTGTTGGTCTCGATTACCTGTGAGAGGCTCTAACTTTGGCCAGGAAAAATCATTTGAGGACAAGTAATTCTCTTGGAATCAGTAAGGCAGTCTTCCCATTCTTTCTTACCAGCACCCATCTTACATGTTAATAAAGGATTCTGGAAATCAGTTTGAAGATCAAGAAACAATTCAGTTCAAGCATATGCAATCACAGGATTTGTACGTCACCTGCAAAAGTCATTTTATTCTATCCACAATCTCATCCTACATGCAGTTCCTTAGAGGGTTCCTTAGGCACACCAACCCCATGCTCCTATTACAGACCCTTGCATAAGACAGGTGATATACCTACAAGATTATCTACAGCTTAGACTATGAAAACAGGGAGTCTAGCTAGAGAAAATTATCTACCTGTGCTTCTGAGCAATCTGTTAACCACTCTCATACAGTTCAGGCCAATCCAAACAAGATGCAATGACATGTCAGCCACAGAAACAGCTTGATTTTAAGGAGTTTGTTTGGACAAGCCCCTGTTGCATACAGTGGTCAAACATGCATTACTTGGGGGCACATTGTATTTGATTTAACACATCCTCTTACCTCTGGCTTTGCACAGAGTCCAAAGTCTATCAGCTTCAAATTGTCAATCAGCAGATTTTCCCGGTGGATGAGAAAGCAGTCAGGAATGATTTCCACCCAAGTGCCCAAGGAAACATCTTTTCTCTTCTCTTCTTTCCTGCTGTGGACAGTGGTTCCCAGTCTACTCAAAGCTCGCTCGCTCTCGCTGTCTCAGAGATCTTCACTGACTGCTGGCAAGTTCCCATCTTCCAATATCCCAGGTGGGAAATACTAGCTTGTATCTGTTGGAAAGGACCTGGGGACTAGGACGACAAGTGGTGAGAGACCACAGGCTGAATGCAAGCCAGCAGTGTGCTCTGACAGAAAAGAAGTACAACAAGATCATCAGCTGCATTAAAAAGCAGCACAACCAGACCAGGACAAGTCATTCCTGCTTCAACACTCACTGGAGCACATCTACAATACTGTATCTGGTTTTTGGCCAGGAAGGATAACAACCTGAAACAAACTCTGAAGCAAGTTCTATGGATGACCTCCAGCCTGTGCAGGGGGCTGAAGCTCCCACTCAGAGAAGAGAAGCTGGGGAGAATGATCTTTGTGACAGAAAATCCATTGGATGGGGCCAGAGGAATGCATCTCACCCCATACCCTCTGTACAGCCACCATTTGTTTAAAGGATCACTCTTCCTTGAGGCACAAAACTAGAGCAGGTTACACAACAGACTGACACCACAAGGGCTTCTCTCGAGATACAAACTGCAGCAAAGAGCATCACAAAAATGGGAAACCAACACTCAGATCAGATCTGTGTCTCTGCTCCGCTCATTAGGAGCATCATGTTTTATTCCCCTTTCAGAGGAAGATACTTCTTCAAGGATAACAAAATCCAGCTCAGCTACAGATCACAGTACCACATAGCAATAAATATCTAACATTTCCTGTAGGGAAAGAATCCTAAGCACAAGTTATTGTCTGAGTTTCAGCTGGGACTGAATTATCTTCTTCAGTGTCTGATATAATACTACGCTTTCATTCTAGAGAAACAATGGAGATAGCGCAGTGATGCTTACAGTTGCTGCCAGGCAGCGTTGTACAGAGCCACAGTCAATCTCAGCTGAGAGCCCAAGGAAGTGAGAAGGAACAGAACTAGGACAGCTGACTTAAACTGGCCAAAGGATATTCCATACTATATGACATATTGTGGAAGGAGTTTTGAAGGGGGTATAACTTCATGTAAATCTCTTCCACTACTAGGAGGCTAACTGGACACTGATTGGTAGGTGGTGAGCAATTGCTTTTGCATTCATCATAACTATTATCCTTTTCTCTATCTCAGTACATAATTCTATCTCAACCCATGAGTTCTACTTTGTGTTACTTCTCCCCCCTTCAGTTCTCTCCTGCAGTCCACTGGAATGGAGTGGAGTACTGTAACTCTCTCTGCCAACAGAAAAATAAAAACACATTCATTATTATTTATGGAAGACTGACTGCAGTTAAGGTCACTGGTTTGAGGTCTCTGGGCATAACCCTGACTGTGAACAGAAGCAATTGCTGAAACAGTCTGTCAAAAAAAGACTGGAGCTTCCTCTTCCAAAAGGCGGTCCTTAGAAACAATGCAATCAAACAGCTTCCCTGTAAGATAAGGTTATCTGAAAATGCATTTAGAGAGTATCAGAGAAAGATAAGTAAGAAAGACAGCACAGAAAGCAGAAACTATTTCTTACCTCTATGACTATAAATATTTCTTTGATGTCTCTCTTACGTGATCCAATGGGCAAACATGTTGATGACTTCAGTTCTTCATGGCATCAATTTCTGTTTTAGCATGAGGCAAGTCATCCTTAAGAGACCATAAAAGCAAGCGATGGAATCGCTAACTACTGTGACATACCAGGTACCACATCTGACTGCTGTGGAACAGAACAAGCACATATGGGACAGTACACAATTCAACATCAACTCAGCAATGACTGACATCACTCCCATAGAAATTCTGAAACAGAGCTGTGAAAAATGAAAAGTAAAACATTCAGCATTTTCATTGGCATTTTGGTAAAGTTGCTGTAATAATGTAACAATAATGTAATGTAATGTAATGATGTAATAACTTCCTCCATTTTAAAGCCAGAGAATTCTGCCCTCTGAACAACCAGCAACAAGATTTATGGTGCTCTGTTAAACTTTTTCCAGCTCTACAGCATCTTTCAAAAGGCAATGGGACCAGTAGGCTGCATTCGTATGTACCATCCCACCTGCCCCCGTGTTCTTGAGAACTCCACAACTCCAACAGAAGATATTATCATATTTAAATGCCTTTTGGCTTACCCCTACAGTAACTTTCTCCATGATTTTTAGTGCAACTTTTTCACCAGTAAGAAGATGCCGCCCGAGTTTTACCTTGGCAAAACCACCTACAAATCAAAACACAGATGCTTAAAGTTGAGTGTGAATTCTTCTCTAATATAATATTACAATTTCCAACTGGTTTAAAAAACGAATTTCAAATTTATACAAATGAAACCTGACTTAGAGAACTGACAAGAGCTGTTAATCTATTCTCAGATTAATTCTAGAGTGGTGAGACAGACTGTTAGGCGTGCTGTTTCTGTACAAAGATGACACTTACCCGTTCCAACTGTTTCATGGAATTCCTAGTACTTGAGAATTTCCTCGTAGTCACTGACAGACATCCTGAATGTGCAAGAACTGAAGATCCTCCAAGCACGTGCAATGAGGAAGTGCCAGCAGTGTTCACATCCTACTTAGGACATATTCTTAGAGGCAGAAGGGACACTCGTGGCAGATCCAGCAATGCTCATCTTCTCACCAACGTGCATCCCCCTCTCACCCAGCAACAACAAAACACAGTGCATGAAGCTGGCTTCACTTAGGTTAACAATATGGAACATCCCTCAGGGCTTTGTGCCACAGAGCAGTAGCAGGGCTGGACTACAGCTTGAGGAAGCAGTGGAAGCCTTTCCCTGTATGGTTACAGTGTCCCTGCACGCACCCCACAGCCAGAGCGTTGCAAGCTGAGCTGTCTTGCTGTTTCTTGTACTCATCCCAATCTCTGCGAATGAAAACTCAGAATTCAGTCAAGGCGTTGATTGAGCACGAGCGTGCCTTTATTCAATAGGAAAAAGGAGGGGGTGTGAGGTCTGGAGGAAAGATGGGACTCATTCTCTGTTGTCTGACGAGAGTGTCTCAGAAGTCGTGCTGTTGCCCGGAGCCTGGGACTCTTGGCCTGATTCTACCTCCACCTCCAAGATGTTTGGCTTCTCCTCTGTAATGCTGACCTGAGCCTGCATGGTTGTGCTGCTGTCGGGGCACTCGTGCTGTGCTTGGGCTGGGCTGTCCTCGAAAGGCACTCGGTTCAGGCTGGTGCCTGAGGAGTCTGGCAGGCTCAGGTCAGCAGCTTCAACAGGTATGGGATGAACAAGAGCTTCAACGATGATGGCATTCTTCTCTTTATAACTGATGTTATACGGAAGGCTTTCATCTGAACTGCAGCATCCTGTGCTTAGTAACAGTTCTTCATTGATGGAATCACAGGATGCTGCATCGTAACATGCCTGGCGTCTTGGAGATATACAAGGGCTCGGGTCACCTAGGAAGGAGTAGACGCACAGCAGTTAGTGTCAAAGTTTCACAAGATGAATCATGAAACAGGTTCTTGACATTTGGCTATGCAGTGATGGTGGGCAGAAGCAAATAGGCTTCTAGCAACAGTGTCACTGTCTTGAAAGTGATCCTCGTGCAGGTCCAGCTCTTGTGTTGACAAGAGACTCATTTGGGAAAGACAGGAGTCAACTGAAGATGTCAGGCACAGGCTTGAATGCCAGAAGGATGTACAAGCCCACTGAAAGCATGAATTCTACCTGTGTTGCTGACAAGCAGTGATTTGAAAGCTGGATTTGCATGCTTACCTGCCAGGACCAAGACTTCAGCTTCAGAGGGCTCCCTGGCACTGCTCTGCAGTTGGCGTTTGGCCACAGGGGAAGGTTTGCCCAGGCAGAAGCAGGAACGCCAACTGCAAGCTGCTGACTCTGCCCTCTTACTGGGAGAACTCATTCTGCAGAGAAAACAGAGCATGCTGTCAGTCGTGGTGCAGGGTGAGGGAAGAGCTGCACCGAACCCTTGCCAATAGTTGCCTGTTCCGGGCAATGCCTGGTTTCTGCTGAAACACAGCTTAGAAAAGCGCTCTGTTTCAAACAGCAGAGGATGCTTCCATTCCTACAGCTCAGCCCTCAAGTCCTGTTGGCTAAATACCTCTCAACAGTGTCAAGCAGGGACATGGATCCCGAGAATGTTGGAGGCTCAGGCTGCTTCGCTCTCCTGGGGCAGGCCTTCAACAGGGAACGAAGGCAGGAGATGAACTTGCCCCGTTTCTTTGGCTCTGCGCAACAAAACAAAAAAACAAGTTCATTTCAGCCCTGGCTCGGTTGGACGAGGCCGAGTGCAACACATTCAACAGAACACGTAACAACAGAAAGCATGTTCCCAACAAAGACACGCAAGAACGGATTTTCCCCATCCCTGGAGGTGCCCAAGGAGCTTAATGCAGTTCTCTTTCTAAGCTTGCTCAACTCGGGCATTAATGAACCCCCTGAAAGCCACGTTCAGACCCCATTTTACTAACCCGCATTGTCAAATGTAAAATACGCACCTGGCTTTGGCAATGAATGTAGGATGGACTCGGGCAGTTTTCCCCTGATGAGTTCCACGCACTCACCAGGGAAAAAACCAACCTGTAATAAGAACAAAAAGACAGGTGGGCATTAGCCCAAGCCCAGAGCCAAAGGGAAGGTCCTCTGACACCGACACAGGGCAACTGTTTGCATCCAGAAGCCATCCTGTGCAGGCAGAGCAGCTCCAACCGGAGATTCCCAACTCTACTGAAGCTGTGCTCTCTAGTCAAAAATGTGTGCCTACCTCAAAGCCACGCTTGCCTCTCCAAAAGGGGCTCATCTCCTTTGGTGGCATATCAACAATGCACACGATGTCTCCAACCTGCAAAAGATTGAAACATCAATCCCAGCTTCAGCACAGCTAAAACAAAAGCCTTCTTCTACGACACAAAATATGAGAGTATTCCCGAGGCGTTCACACTCTATACTAATTCTGTGCACAACAACAAGGAACGCCTGGAACTGCTTACCTCCAGAGAGAGCTCATCCGGCCCCTGGGCGACGTGGCTCCTAATAACATGGGCTGCCGCAATCGCTGGTACGTTTAAAGATGACATAGCACGCACCAGCTGCGGCTTCTGCATGTTATCAGCCTGCAAAACAGAGCACAGGCCGTGGTCAGGAGATGAGGACAAACCAGGAGGATTTCAAGGTGAGGAGCACATCTGCAAAGAAAGCTGCAGCAAATGCGCTCCGTCCTTATCAGGAGCACTTCAGAAGGAGCTGCACGTCTCATCACAGTTATTTCCCTTTCTGGCGTGCATTGCCAGGCCATGCAAAGATGCATCTCTCTCTACCCAGACTAATCAGCAATGGCACTGGCACAGACGGGTGGCCAGGCCCTTTTTGGCCCATTCTTTCCTGCAGGAGAGTACACCTGCAGCTCCTTCTAATGGCTCAACACAGGGAAAAAAGACCGGCCAGAGCTTCATACTGTACCTCCGTCGCCGCCAACTCAGGCTCACGGCTGATCCCACTGCACGCAGCACCCATCACAGCAAGTGTGAACAGCTGCAACAGAGCAGAAACACACTTCTGTTTTCTCTATTCACACAGCACAGTATGGACAGACTTCTTCAGAGCTACCCGCGCATACCCTGCGGCAAAACCATGCGGGGGGACAAAACATGGCACGTACCTGGCAGTGAGATCACCTCAAGCTATCTGCAGCAGTTCCTTGTCGCTTTGCTCGGATGAAATGAGAGCAAAAGCTGCACCGAGGCAGTGGGCGGAGGGTGAGGAGAGGAGAGAGAAAGAGCAGGTCAGTGAGCAGGGCTAAGACTGTCATGGAATAACACACACAGCACAACTGTCCCACCCACTTGCTGCAAGACATGCTGAGTCTCAGGCTACGTGATGCCTGTCCGCCCAGCAACTTTACAATGCTTCCACTACTGAGCAAAGACAATGGAAGAAGCACGGGACAGGTGCCAACTTTACTGATACCCCCTTTGGAACATGTGTACCGGGGAAAATTACGTCTGATGGTCAAGAGTAAGCAATACGGTGCTGTGAGCTCAAACAGCCAGCAGTTCTCAACACCTCACTGCCCACCCATCCATCCCACGTCAGCTCAGCTTACCTACAAGCTGCTGCACACGACGGTGAGAAGAAAAAGCACTAAAGATACTAACTAAAGCCACTAACTAAAGGCACTAACTAACTAACGGCACTAACTAACTAAAGGCACTAACTAACTAACGGAACTAACTAACTAACGGCACTAACTAACAACAGTAACTAACTAACAACGCTAACTAACAACACTAACTAACTAACAAAACTAACTAACAAAACTAACTAACTAACGGCACAAAAGGCACAAGAACAACAAGACAACCAACCACTCCGACCACTAGCTCACCCACAAAGGAACACAGAACGCACCGCTCCTCCCCTCATTCCAGCCGCTTATGACATCACCAACGGCCAACAGCCTGGTCCACCATGACCCCCCACAAGGCGGGGAGCCAAGACCACGTGGTCACATCTGATTCCAACACGGCACCACAACATTCCAGGACTCAGTGTGGGCTTGGAATTCTATCCTGGTGTGGCAGCGCAATGGGAGGTGTTAGGGCACAGCTGAAGAGCTGACAGACAATGGACGTTTCCAAAGGAGGGTGCCAGATTAACTCTCAGCATTCTCTTGCGGGGCTCTTAGGAATGCTTCAAACCCATTTTCACTGCCTAGCTCATTTCTAGAAAGTCCAGTTGAGAAATGCTCACTTTGTCTGGGGAACGCCTCTATGCATCATGAATGAAAAATAAAATAAAATG
Source organism: Coturnix japonica (assembly GCF_054131305.1). Taxonomy (NCBI): domain Eukaryota; kingdom Metazoa; phylum Chordata; class Aves; order Galliformes; family Phasianidae; genus Coturnix; species Coturnix japonica. The sequence continues at coordinate 3,984,435 of NC_140699.1, forward strand.
GGCACGCGACCCTATGAAACTTACCTCTCTGCTCTTGCTGTCAGCCAGACACCTCAGATGAGCATGACGTGTCCCTGCTCCTGAATGAAGATTCACCCAAGTCTGTGTTCCTCTCTGCTCCATCTCTGGGTCTAAGAGAAACACAGACAGAGATGATTACAAGATCCTTTGTGCAGACGAAAGACAAGGGTGCACACGAATTCTGTTTAGCAAGAAATACTACATTCCCAATGGTAGTACTTGAATCCTCCTTTGGGGCTGGAGCTCAACAGGTCAACACATCAGAAATAACACAAAGTGCATCTGGAAGACGAGTCTCAAAGCCCAGAAAATCCAACACGGGAGGGGGCTGGACAGTGGACCACAAGTGTCCATTTCCATTACAGCTCCCTGTAGAGAACAGCACCAATCAGCAGGCGTGAATCAATTCATTCACAAGCTGCACAATGACTCTGTTCTTTACATGATAAAGAAACACACAGAGATTCCTGACCAAAAAGTTGGGAGTTAATAACGACCAAAGAGGTTCCTGTTCCTACGCCTCATCCTCTCACCCCAACTCCTGGGTGATGCCCACAGGCTTCAAGTCAGCTCTCAAATCCATTGAACTCCAGTCACAGAACTCCATCAAGAAGGATGTCACACATGTGACACTTACATACATTTTGCATCAGAAACAGTGACGCCAGCAGGAGCAGAGAGGTGACTGTCCCCCTGTACTCAGCACTGGTGAGGCCACAACTCTAATTCTGCGTCCAGTTTGTGGCCCCTCACTGAGAAAAAGACACTGAGGCATTGGAACGTGTTCAAAGAAGGGCAACAAAGCTGGTGAGGGGTCTGGAGCACAATGGGGCCATATGAGGAGAGGCTGCAGGAGATGGGAATGTCCAGCCTGGAGAAGAGGTGGCTCAGGGGAAACCTCATTGCTCTCTATAACTTCCTGAAGGGAGGTTGCAGTGAGCTGGGGGTCGGCCTCTTCTCTCGTGTCATTACTGATAGAACTAGAGGGAATGTTTTCAAGCTGCGGCAGGAGAGGTTCAGGCTGGACATTAGGAAATATTACTTCTCAGAAAGGGTGGCCAGGCACTGGAATGGACTGCCCAGGGAGGTGGTGGAGTCACCCACCCTGGGGGTGTTCAAGGAACGTCTGCAGAAATCCCTGCTGAAATCCTGACCTCTGCCACAGGTGGCTGAGTGACACAAAAGCTGTGTCCTTGGTTCCCGGCCTTACCTTCACATGCTGTTCATCTTGCTCTGCAGCTCCTGTTCTGAATAGTCTTCTTATATTCCCATGTGATGTACCCTGAAATACATCATTTAGTGAGTCTGAACAAAACATAAGACATTAATTGGAACTGTGAAGAAATGTTTTTTGCACTTTACTTGGAGGATGTTACATGCTATACCTTCTTTTCTCAATTGTAACACATGATTTTTTATAAAAAGAAACATAGCAAGTCAGCTCTTCATTGTGCATATTGATGAAACTTGGTGAAATACAACTTTAGAAAAAGGTAATTTGAAAATTTAAATATTCTTATCAGAATCTCTGCTATTAGTTACCGTTCCAATGTTCTGATTTGATGATGATTCTCTCAGAGCTGTTTTGTCACTCGCCACCTCAAATGCACTTCAAGTGCTTTAGGAGCATCACTGGAATTTTGAATAAACTCGATATATTTTAGGAAAGCTGCTACAGATGCACGACTGCAGTACTTTGGAAAAATATAATCTTGATTGAATGCTGAACAGTGTTATTTAATTATAATCCAGGTAATTAAATTAATTAAACCAAGGGAATCACCTCCCAGTCAGTCAGCTCCCACCAGGGAACTCGCTTCCCTGCCAAGCAGATGCAACCAACACAAGCTGCTACATCACTCTAGGGCCCCACTGAGTCTTCCCAAGGGGTCTCCAAAAACTTCCCTGTTGACTTCTGGGAACCTGGAAACACTCACATGGAAACCAGTGCCCCCTAATGTGCCCCAGAGGTTTCTCAGGGCCCTGCAATTAGCTCTACAGACATCCAGACATGCCCCAGAGCAAGTATGTGTGCTGTAGGGAGCCCAAGAGACATTCCAGAGTATGCTAGTACTCCTCAGTGCGCTCAAGGGTTCTTCACCTGTCTCTAAATATGCCATACTTGACTTTGTTTTCTCTTCTGGAGCTTAGTTCTCAGCTTTGCTTTCTCATGCCATTTATCATTCAGTTTAGAGATTATTTTAACTAAAATATTTTAATCCACCATATTTTCTGAAAACTAAGAATTGATCCCGCTCAAGGAAACAGAAGAGAAAAACATCACCCACAGGCTGCAGATATTTACCTCGACTTCTCTACATGCCATCCCCAGTGTGCTTTTCAACTCACCTTGCACAGTGACCCTGGCTTTTGTTTCAGAGTCCTCTGTCTCACAGGTGTACTCCCCGCTGTCCTTGGCGGTAGAGTCATGGATGATCAGAATGGCCCCAGTTCCCTCCTGCTGCAAGTCGTACTTCTGGCTTTTTCTGATTGCTTTGCCATCCTTGTACCACCTGATGTTCACATCTGGTTTCGACAGCTCACGGCTCAGGCTGATGTCCTGCCCTGCTGCTGCTGTCTTATCCTCCAGCTGTTTTGTTACCTCAGTAGGTTTTTCTGAAAGAAAACATGCTTTTTGAGTAACATACACTTAGGGTAGGATGCCTCTCTCAAAATACACGCATCTACATGCTGGAGATAAGTTAGAGAGGCACTTGCAACAGAGGCCATCCTACAGCCAGCAGTAGTCTGTAAAGTACAGACAATAGAATTCCAGGCACCATTAATTCTCTCTTAAATCTACCCCATTGAGGATGATGAACCATGTCTGAAAACTGCCTCTTCCTTCTCTCCACTGATCACACTGGGAGCCTCAGATGATGCTCTCAGATGCACATGTTCTAGATAGGAATTTGTTGTACAGCTAGATGATGTGAAGGCCATCCCTTCAGCTTATACTTAGAGGATATTTGCTCCCACAGTTCCCTCAACAGATCATTCCTGATTTACTGTTAATGGAACAAGCTGTAGTGAGATGCCCATTTCCAACACTACCCCAGTGCTTTGGGTAGTTCTCACATTTGTGTCAAATGGTTCCTCCTTTTACTTATTTTTAAGAGAAATTCTCAGTGCTTCAAGGTTCAAGTAGAAGGTTGCTATTCACTTTAACCATATTATGAGTTAGCTCTCATGACAATCTTATCAGAAGACAGTTGAAGGAATCAGACCCCAGAATCTCTCCCATCTCATTACCTTTCACAGACAGAGAGGCTTTGGAGGTTAGACCACGGGCAATAAAAACGACTTCCCCAGAGTCAGTAGGAGTCACACTTTTGATAAGGAGAGTCTCTTACCAACCCACGTTAGAAGCTTTAAATCGCCCACCACTTTCCACTCTGCTTCCATTCAGTGTCCACTTGAACTCATCAATGCTTTCATGGGACAGAATGCATTCAAAAGTGCAATCTTCTACCTCCTGGATTTCATTGATTTTCAGCCGTTTGCTAATGCCAATATTCAGCTCTGGAAGATAAGAGATAGGTTAGTATGAGGTTTAGATGGAGAAAAGGCATTCGTGACCAATGTGAGTAGCAGTACTGGTGTTTGAACTCAGGATTTGCAGATCATGGCTGCGTTCCTCACTGATGTATTCTCTAAGACATTCTCCTCTCAGAATTACCAGAAAGCTATAAAAAAAAAGAGACGTGAATCTCTTGGCTTTGCTCTGGAAGAACTACAAGGAGAGCAGCTCAGTCCATGGAGCACAATGAAGATTCAATGAGCTACAGAGGGAAAAACCTAACAGAGAGGACAACTCTAGGATGCTGCGTGAGAAAAAGGGTTTTGCCTACGACAAGACATTAAATGTTTCTATTAGCTAATTTGTTACCATCCTACCCCTACTGGTGTTCAAACCATTTCTCCATTTTAGGGATGTTTAGAAAGGAAACATTTCCAGGACATTCTTGACGTTTTTTGTGATTTTCATGGCAAAAGGAGATACATTTACTTCAAAAGCAATGGGAATTTTCCAGACATCACTGCGCTAAATTGCAGAAATACTGTTCTATTGTAGAAACTATTAAGGCTCGTGGGGGAATAGGTGTAAGACATAGTGACCACACTGAATGTGCTTTTAGCACTCCTTCACTTTCCACAGTACTTACCCTGAACGCCGACATTTGACTTGGCAACATCAGTGCCAATATCACAGGTATAGAAACCTGCATCTGGCTTCTCGAGGTCATGGAGAAGGAGACATAGGGTCTTCCCAGACTGTACCAGCTCATACTTGTTGCCAGAAGTGAGCACATCACCGTCCTTTTTCCTCACTGGTTTGACCTTCTCTTTAGAGACTTCACATTCCAATTTAATCACACCCCGCTCCTCACCAAAAACATCATCCAAGGACTTCATGAAGACAGCAGGCTTCTCTGCAATTAAACAGGCAAAACAGAACAACGTGATACAGAAGTTGAGACATTTCCAGTTGCTTTCAGCTTTTTAAGGAGAGATCAATAAATCTTTACCAGTACTGACAACACCAATATAGAACCTAAAGCGGTTTCATGTCTCTTGACAGAATGCGCTTTAAGGAATTCTGAACTAATCAGTAGGAGAATACAGGGAACAGGAGGGACAGCCTGCATTGCTGTGGGTGGGACTGATATCATATGAAGTTATTGGGATGCAGCTCTTCTAAAGCTGGAGAGCTAGCATTGCCCTCACATGGAGCAGAGCTCATACAGCAGGCCACAGGATTAAGAGGATAAGCTGATCTCTCCCTGCAGTCATAAATTCTTGGAGACAACAGCATTGACACTGCATGGCACTGAAGCAGTAAAAAAATTGCTCCTGTAACTCTTCTTGTGTTAAGTAAAATGATGATAAAAAGCAATGGAATGCTTTGGCAGGACACCAAAACCATCCTCCTTCCTTGATATCTGCTGCAATGGAACCTTCCACTGGAAGAAAGCCTCTGATGACTTGTCACCCCAGAGAGGTCAGCTTTAGAAGCAGGACTGCTGCACAATAGAATGAACTGGAGCTCCTTAGCATCTCTTACATCCAGGAGGGGTGTGATCAGACCCACCTATCACCTTCAGGCGCGCGCTTTCTGACACCTTGTCTGACTTCACTGTCACTGTGCCAGCATCTTCAGGCTTAACCTGACTCATTGTCAGTGTGCAGCAACTGCCAACGTTCTTGATGTCATTGTAATTGTTGGTGTAAAGGAGGTTGCCATTCAGGAACCATTCCACGTCCTCGTCATCATGGGACAGCTCGCAGGAGAAGACAGCAGAGCTCTCTTCTTCAGTTTCCACATCATGCAGATGCTTCGTCACTTCTACATTGCGAGCTGTGGGGAAACAAGGTGAACTGTTACAAAAATAAGAACCTTAAGAAGAGAAATCTGAGGTGAAATAGGACATGCAAGAGGCCACCCTCCATGCTCATACCTTCAGCTGTCAGCGTGGCCTAAGTCTCTGCAATTTCTGCCTTGCACTTGTACACACCAGCATCATCGGGCTTCAGCTTCAGAATCTTGAGCTCTGCTGAATGCTTATCCCTCTTGATCTTGTACTTCTCAGAGGGCTCGATGGGTGGGTGGCCCTTGAACCATTTCACAACCTTTGGAGAAGGCCTGAAGTCACAGGACAGGATGACAGAATGACGTTCCAAAGCTGTCTTGTCCTCCAACTTCCTGGTGATTTGTAAATGGTAATCTGCAAAACAGGGGTGGAAGAGAAGAAAGGATGAGGACAATTGGAAGAAGAGGAAAGTCTCTTGCGTGTATTCCATTCCAATTAATTCCATGTTCACAATTGTTCTTTGAACCACTCTAAAGATAAAACAAACGATTGCCTATAGGGAATGCCATTGACTACATTTCTATAAAGTAATACTGTATATTATCTACTAAATGCAAGGTCCAGCTCTTGTTCTGTGCTTATTAAATTGCTCCCAGTTGAGGCTTTTTTTCAAATAAGAGTGAGTTGAAAATATAACAAGTACTTTAGGATGTGAATGGAGACTCTTACGCTGGGGACAACAGCAGATAAGAAGCCTGGAAGTTTCCTTCAGATGAAATCAATGACAAACTGCATCAAATTTAGGTGCTACCAAACTTAACCTTGTCTAGTTCAGAAATACAATTAATTCCACCTGATTTGACTTCTTTGGTATAGCCAAGGACAAAACCTCAGCTCTGTAGATCTGAATAGTAAGCACATCACAGCTATTCAAACAGATCTTTTACTGAGATGCAGCTGTCTTATTTAGTGTCCAACGACTTTTAAAAGGAAATGGAGCAGACCCTCCAGAAAACACACAATATTTCAAAGACTCCAGTGAAGGAAGACTGTACGTTAATTAATTCTTCATCTTCATGATGTAAATCAAGCCAGGATACGTTACCTCTGATGAGCAGATTGGCTGTGGATTTGGATTTGCCAATTGAGAACTGAATGGTGCCTGTCATATCAGTGGTGGTTTTCAGTATGGTCAGCCGGTGGATGGTGCCTTCTTGCTGCATAATCAAGTTTCTGCCAGCCTGTAAGATTTCTTCACGCAGATACCACTTGGGAGGTTTCATAGAAGGAATGGATATCTCGCATTCAAATTTGGCTTCTTCAGGCTCAGTGACATCCTCATCACACAGCTCCTTTACTAGATTAATGGATTGCTCTTTAAGAAGGATGGAACAAGAGAAAGCAGAGATTTAGAAGGAATATAAAAAACCCATACATTATCACCCTACTTACTCATGTCAGCATTACTGCACATGAACACTACACCTATCAGCTCAAAATGCCTTAAAACATCACTAAAAAAGTAGTAGAAAGAAAGGAAAGTTGTTAAGAAGTCAGACAATAAGACTGACAACCTGAAGAGAGCCCAGATCTTCTGATTCCCAGTCCAACATCCAAATCAAATCATGACCTTCCCATCTCGATATCAAACTCCTCGCATTACGAAATGGAATAGAGGATCAGTGAAACACAGACATTGATAATTACTTTGGTTAAATACAGCAACGTAGCTCTGAACAACAAGTTTTCTCCTAGTAAAGGTCTCTGTAGCTCAAATGTAATGACTCTACTTAGGAGAAATTCATTTTCCAGGATGTTCTTGCCCTTATAATTGTAACAGTGGCAAAGCTGGGGACTGAACTCTTGAGTACTGTGCTAACTCAAATGTCTCCCTTTTCTTTACCACACTTAACATCATATATATACCCTAACATTGTATATATTAAAAAAAAAACACAACCTGTGCTTATTTCAAACATACAGAGAAGATGAAGAAAAATTCAAGCTATGTTTTTATCCCTCAATGTTCAAACACAAATCTGAAGTCTAAAGGTAGAAAATCAACTTCCTAAGAAAATAGCCTGTTTTACTTAGCAAAGTAAATCCCAAAAGACAAGCTGGATATTTTGTGGGCAGAAAGGCAGGTAGGTTGGAGCTTTTATTTCTGTGAAAGGTCATGGTGGTGTTTAACTTCCTTGACATTAAAGCAAAGGATGTTAGCTGGTTTATAACATAAGATAATTTAAGCAAAATCGTCATCAGAAGCATAATTACCTTTAACTGTAAGATGGGCACGAGATTCTGCCTTTTCTGCTACAGATTTTATTTCTGCGGCATCCTTGACTTGGACACGTGTGTAAGTCAGAGAGCAGGTCTTTCCTGAAGCAGAGAACCACAGAGTCACTAAGGCTGGAAAAGACCACTAAGCTCATCTAGTCCAACCGCCAACTCATCCCTACCGAACTGTGCTCTTGAGAGCAAACCCACAACTACACTTGGCTTCCTTGAGCAAAGAGCTCTGAGGCACATGGCCAGGCTGAGCATCATCCATCTGGTTTCACAGCATCACTGCCTGTTCTCTCATGTCAATGAAACCACCCATTCCCCCACATCCACATCCCACCAAAGCTGCTTAGTGTTCCCAAAGCAAATGCTCACCAGTTGTTTCCAACTTGAAGGTCATCTTCTGGCCAGCAGCCTCGCAGATGTATTCTCCAGCATCTTTCTTCTCCAGCTGCTCCACAACCAGACGCCGTGTTTTGCCCACAGATTCCATTCTGAACTTTCTGGAGGAGGCAAGCAGTCTTCCATCCTTGGATCATTTTACTTAGACTGGATCCTGTGCTACTTCACAGCTGAGTGAGGCACTTGCTGCCAGGGCAGCACTCAGCTCTTTCTGCACCTTCTCCTGGTTTATAAACACAGGTTTTGGCTCTGAGGGAAAAAAAGAAAAAGTACTGACTGAGGGACTGAAATGAGACCATCTTGCAGGTTTGTATGTACAGCTTGGAACAGGTTTAGGTTACCACTTGTGCCCAAACTAATAGCCTTCACTAGAGAATATCAGCTCTTCTGTTAAAACTAAGTGTCAAATCTAGGCAAGAAAGAACCTAGGAACTGAAGGAACCAAGAGGGTCCTTGAACACCAGTCCCATGGTTGCAAGTCACTATGCAAACATATTGAACCCAAAAGAACATCTGTCCTGCAGGCAACCAAAACCTGAGTTCCTTTTACTTCAGATCCACTGTGAAACATCAAAACACATAAACGTGTGATAGTCAAACCACTGGCTGCCTTTTCATGACCCAGAACAGTACTCCTGGCTTCCTGAACAGACTCCTCATGGCATCTACCATTGCCACAACTGTGACTGTCAAAGACACAAAGGAAATATGCTCACCAATGCAGTCCTTTGTTCTTTGTGTGTTATTTGCAGATATCTATTTTACTTTGAGCTCTGGGAATAGTCAGCTCTACCAGGTCTCTTACTGTGAGTAGCAGACTCACCTATCCAGATGCAGCCTCCAACATAAAGGCATAGTAAAAAGGCAGTGTACTACTAGGAGAAGTTCCTGCTTCTCCTACCATGAAAGGCTGCACGTACAACATGCACTCCAGCCTCACTGCACATACTTATCTTAGTCAAATGTTTCGGTGAACAAGAATTACAGTTTGGGATCTCAGGCACAGGAGAGTTTTGAATAATATCTTGAATATGCTTCCACTGTACATATATCAGTAATTATTATTCTACAGACAGACTGAAACAGGTCTTTGTGCCATACTAAAACCAAATACTTTCTACAAACCTAGGCAATCAAGTCTAGGGAAAAAACCTCAGCACAGACTACTGCAACTGGATCACTGTATAATAGAAACTAGATTTTACTTTACTGTTCTCTGCTGTATTTCAGACAACACCTGTCTCACCTGTGACATGAATCTTGAAGGTGAGTTTCTGGCCAGCAGCCTCGCAGCTGTACTCCCCTGCATCTTTCTTCTCTACCTGGCTCACCACCAGCCGACGCTGTTTGCCCTGTGACTCCACCTTGAACTTCTTGCTCCAGGTGATCAGTTTCCCCTCCTTGTACCACTTCACCTCCATCTTCTCCTGGGCCACCTCGCAGCTCAGCGTGGCATTTTCTGTTGGTGCAGCCTTCATCTCCTTTTGTATCTTGTCCTTCTCTGTAAACACGTCTTCTTTCTCTGCAGGGACATCACAAGAGTCACACAGTTTTGCTGTAGTCTGCTGCAGAGCTTACTCCAGTTGCCCGTTTTCATTATACTTGCACTTCACAGGGAGCATCATGATGCCTCACTAAGACAGGAAAATACTTTCCCCTCTATTTTGCCTTGGGAAATGATAGACATATCATTTCATGTCATATCATATCATATCACATCATATCACAAAGCTAAACATTTTGCAGTCTGATAGCAGATTTGGACATGAGATTTAGAACACCTGCATGCACTGCTGAACCTCCTATCTTATCTTTTTTTCTTCTGATGTCTCTCTACATTTCCAGTAAATCAGAAGGGAACGGCCCTCTAGAACAGGTTGCCCAAGGAGACTGTGGATGCTCCATCCCTGCAGGCATTCAAGGCCAGGCTGGATGTGGTTCTGGGCAGCCTGGGCTGCTGGTTGGCAACCCTGCACATAGAAAGAAGGGGGTTGGAACTGGATGAGCACTGTGGGCCTTTGCAACCCAGGCCATTTATGAGTCTGATTATTGGCATTTTCCACCTAATTGTGTCACTCAAATTTTGTAACCAGATCTCTTCAAACACCTCCCCTTTTCTCACTCCTTGCATGCCTGGTGTGCTCTTGCACTGTAACCCTGCAGACACCAGCTGACTACAAGAGCTGCACAAGTTACCCTCCTTGCCTATGGTTTGTTGCAGTAATTCATTCCTGGATGGAAAAGCACATGTAGAAAAGTGTTGCTATGAGACTAGATGACCAAGAAAGTCCTATAGCCAAAATGTTTTGCACCAGAGAGGCTGTCAGTTGATCCTCCAAATGCAAGACACACCAAATGAAGCGTTCCTTTATCTCTGGGATTCCAAGCATTTTCTCACCTCTGACTTTCACTTGGAATGTTGCTTTGTCATCTTTTGTTTCACAGCTGTAGCTCCCTTGGTCTTTCAGGGTCACATTTTTGACCATGAGGTTGCGGTGCGTCCCCTGGGAGATGATGGTTGTCTTCTGGTCCTGCTTCACCTCTGTTTGATCTTTCTTCCATACGACAGCTCCACTTGCAGCTGACACCTCACACACCAGCTCCAGGTCTTCAGAAGGACTGACTGATATTTCTGAAGTGGTTTTGGGCTTGCTGACAACATTAATGGCTTCATCTGAAGAAAAAAAGAGAAAGTGGTTTACATCCTGACTCAGGCTTATTCAGCACAGCATGAAGATACAGTTAGAACTGATTGTAATGTCTCTGCTCATTACATGTGGGTGATCGAGTTTCACCTCTGGAGATACTCACATACAAACGTGTGCTTGATTCTCCTGTGTAAGGAAAGAGTAAGTTCTATGCAGACAGTTCTTATTTCTTTTAATCAATTCTGTATTCTGCACGTGTTCTTCTGTAGCTAAAATGAAGGCAGCTAAGTAACGTGTTTTCAATGCATGAACAAACCTATTCAACACCTTGTCTCTAAGCTAACAAGCAGCGTTTGATGAGCACATCAGTATTTCATGCCCTTCATTCCATCCAGACAGAACCTGCCTGAGGAGCAAGCTGATGGCTGTCAGCTACAGGCTGACCAAGCTTAGTATTGCATTTCTTAGAGCAACAACTGTTGCTTTCAGTCACTGGATATACCAAGGCCAATTGCTATGCCAGGCACATTTATGGCATCAGTGAACAAATAATGCATTAAAAATTGTAATAGACAGGAGCCATCTATTCTTTTAAAACTAGGTGACCAAAGAAGAACAGCCCCTCTAGAGTCAAGCTGTTAAGAACTAATAGCATCAATCAGTATCACATAGGTAGATTACTTCCCTGCCCTAAGACCATCTTGTGACCATTTGTTGCTCCTAATTAAGCCCCCTCTTGATGGCATTTTTGTCTGAGCCACGTGACATTTTGTGATAGGAGTTACTGCTAGTGTTCCCTTCACCCTACACCAAAGTAGGAGGTATCCATTCTCAGGGAATCATGCAGGCTTCCTCTGTATTTGATGCTCAGAGACAGCCCCAGAACTTTTTAAATCTTAGCTTAACTCTCATCCAATAATGTTCATCAAACAGTGCAACTTGTCCTTTGGGGATGCCTTTGTTCTGCATCCACTAGTTCCAACGGAGTCTTCTTGGCTTGTTTTAGATCAGTTTTTCAACAGATAAAGAAAGGGGCTTTGAATTACAAAGTGAAATTGCAGAATGCATGATTCTCAACCAAACAGAACGGGAGGTGGGATGCAGGGTGAATACCTGAGCCAACACCACCTGCAAGCAACCCTTCAATATCTTAGGAATCTCTAGCCATCCCAAATCCAGTGTTGTGCTTGATCTATCATCTCTGCTGAGTTTTTAGCCTGCTGATGGTGAGCATCACGGTGGTGATGGGTGAGCAGTTGGACTAGAGGGTATTAATCAACCTTAAGGATCCTGTGATCAGAGGAACGTGAATGTGCTGTTAAAGGTCACAAGTGCTGCACTGCAGCATGAGCATACACAGCAAAAGGCTTTCAGTAGAGCTTCGGTTCATAAATGAGGACTGGGTTATGGAAAATAGGCTCAAGAAATAAACCAGAAAACAGATCTTAACGCCAGGTTCTGTGAATGCAGCCAGCTGAATTTCACAGATATTGAATTTCAATGACAATTTCTTGTGTTATTTTACCCTCCAGCTCCACCCTGAACAGGAACATGTCAGTGACAAGCATTACTCCTCCAGGCTTGACCTGACAGTGTTTTACTTGCACTATGAGCTAATGGCTGTGCTTACAGCACCTCAGGGAGACACCTCAGAGATCACAACGTCCTTCGAGTACAGCAGGAGACACTGAACTCTCCAAATGTGGAGTTTAATTTGTCAAAAGAGGAGACTGGATTCCCATGCTAAGAACTTAGGACCGTTTCAGTCATAGGTTTAAAGATGATGTAAGTGCTGAGGCAATTCATGAACTAGAAGAATGAAGCCCAGATGTCAGGGCTCAAGTCGTGACTCCAGTTGTCTCTTTGTTTATGAAGTTTGCCAGTGCTGAAACAAAATATGGGCACACAAAATATGTACGATGGTAAAGAACTGCAGGGACATTGCTGACCATGAGGCATTCATTTATCATAAGGCCAAACATACACGTTTAATCCTAGTTCTAATTGCTAGATTCTAATTCAGAAGCTGGCAAATTGGCAGCTTTTATAAACCACGTACCAGATTACCTTATCTCCACAAGTTGAAAGACATACACTGTACAGGGGACAGAGCCAAAGGAAGAAGCCCAGGGCTTAAAGAAAATGTCTAAACTCGGAAAACTGAGGAAAGAATTGGAACAAGCAAACTAGAAGGAAATAAATGGAGGGTGTTCTATTACTGCATTGTAACCCCCTGGAAAACAAATCGAGCCTAAAAGATGGAGACAACACTTAGGACTGAAAAGAAAAACAGAATTCCTTTATGGAAGTTAATTGGAGCGCAAAAGTTAGATGATGAAACTGGCCTCTATTAACACACAGTGGAATAATTGTAGTCACCTCACCACTGCTGGATGTGAGCCCAGCCACACAAAAGCAGCTGCTGGTTTTCACTGCAGATACTGCAGGAAGGAGGAACAGCCTCCGGACTGGACCAGCTGAGCGTGGCCCTACCAGGATTTGCTCCAAAAGTCTTATTACCAGTAGTGCTTCCTGCTGAAATACATGGGGGTCCTCCTTTGATTCCAACCCCAACCCACCCCACCATGCCCCCTGATAACATCCATCAGGGCCACATCTCCACAGTTCCTGAACACCTCCAGGGATCCCACCACCTCCCTGGGTAGCCTGTGCCGGTTAATTCTGTGGGCAGACCTGCCAGTATGAAATATTATGCTAACATGACAAAGAGAGAGAAGAAAAGCAAAATTAAGACTAGCTGACAAGCCTTGGCAGGAAGTTCTGCTCTCCATAAGTTTAGTCCCGTTATTCAATTCTGTTTGGAGCTGTCTCCATGCCTCTCTGGAGTTTGTTCATTGAGAAGAAGCAATTAAGTAAGCTCTCCAATGCCAAAGTGCATACACTACTCTAGGGCTTTGTTGTTTCTCCATGGATCAACAAGGGTGACAAGCCAGAAGAATATGATGAAGAGCCTCATGCATACTCAGTGTAAAAAAGAACAAGGCAATTGTTGCTGGGAAGAAGGTGCATTTGCATTTGTGTCTTCTGCAGAGGGTACTGCAGAAATGGAAAGTCTTCCACTGGAGCAAACAAAGGGCTCTCATTTATTGCAATCAAGGCCCAGCGTGTGGATCTCAGAGATCAGACCTAAACCCTGCAGCAAAACAGAGACCTGCGTGGGAAAGTTCAGTTTCTCCCTACATCTGTGTAAGAAAAAGCCCACAATGGAATGACAGCTAAGTAAACATCCCTGTGACTCATCACAGGTCTCTTCTACATGTCAGTGCTGAGCAATTCAAGATATTTAATTTGGTCTTCTTGCCAGATTTACTAAGTAAAAATCAACCAAACATCTCCTTCTACTGATTAAGAATGCTCTAAACATGCTTCTGCAGAGGTTTCCACCCAATGACAAACAGCTCCTCCCATCACGAATGTTTATTTGTTATATTTGGTCATGCAACGCTGATTGATATTATTGGAATGATTGCTCCCCTACTTCTAAACTATTCCAGTGCAATCAGAAAGGCTGTCTGAACCTGGAGCTGAAAGTACTGCTCTATGGTGATGCAGTGGTAAACCTGCTGACTGAATGCACTGGCCAAGAGCTGTGAACTGCAGACATTCATCAGCTGGCATGAAGCAATCTGGTTCAGATACCAAGCAGCTGGGTAGATTGGCTTACCCTACACTCTGTGCTATCATGTTTAGGTCATTACCAGGACTCACATCAGTCCATGGGATGCAATTTCAGGTATTTGGTACAGTCAGTGAATGCCTGCAGCCCCAGTTCTAATCAGCAGATCACAGCAACTATGCCTTGACTGGAAGAGGAAAGGAGAAGGATCAAAGCAAATACCTCTCACTCTCATCTTGGTGCTGACATCAACATTTTTGGCAACAAATTTCACTTCTGCTCCATCATCGTTCTTGGTGACGTTCTTTATCATTAGGCTGTGAGTAGTTTGGGTTCTCTTGATGATGCAGGTCTCGCTTTCCTGTAAGACTTTACCATTGATGTACCAAGTGCCGCAACACGTTGTTGTAAGGTCAATAGTAAACATGGCATTCCTTCCAGGTACAGCTTCACCAGTTGTTAGTGGGGATTTCACAGCCAGGACTGGTTCTGAGGAAGAACAACATGGATGTCTTAATGCTCTTTAGATGCAAGTCTGGGATCTCATTTAGAGATGGAAGATTAAATCATAGGTACATTTCTACTTCACCCTTTGCATGAGTGCTGGAAGAAGCACTTCTATGCTTCAAATCTGTTACAGAAAGTTCTGCCTCTTGCACATGTGAGATATCAAAAGATAATAATATTCATGTCTCTGTCACAGAAACATAACTTGTATCACTTTAGTGGTAGCTGGAGGTTGATAGGAGATAGGAGAACTAGGAATAAGGGAAAGCCTTTGGTGTGTTAATGCACTACTATCCTTCAAGTCAAAGAAAACAACTTTAGGGAACCAACACAGCTGCTCAGCACACACTGACCCATTTCCATTGGGGCTTTTGTGCTTACCAAGGTGCACGCTCCCTGGGAATTCCAGAGACGGGCTCTGTCCATGCGCATTGACTGCAGACACTCGGAACTGATCATCAGCCTCTTCAGAAAGATTGCTCACCATGAACTCTGGGACGGGGACATGAGACTCGTGGCACCTCACCCAGGTGAAGCCAGTTAGTTTCTTGCGTTCCACAATGTAGCCATCGATTGGAATGGGGGTTGCATCTTCGGAGGGGACCATGCCAGCGTCACTGAGGTTTCTGTTTTATTTTTCACCACGGAGTCAACTGGGGGCTGGGTGGGAGGTTTTCTGGGAGCTGAACAGAAATAAATACAGAAATATTAGCATAAGGTCATGTAGGCTGGAAAAGACCTTCAAGATCAGCAGACTCAACTTTCAGCATGACCTACTGAGTCCCACCATTAACTACTGTGGTACCTGAGGACATACATGACAAGCTTATTCCTGCAGGTATTTGCATAGTGAATATATTCACCCTCTGGTTGCTTTGGAACATTTTAGAGGTTAAATTCCCATCAGACTTTTTCACTGTGTGCAGCCACTGATACAGGCAGGAGGCTGGGAATTACCTGATGGGCTCTAGTTACAGACTACTGACACAGTAAAGGATTGATTTCATTTCATTTTGGCCATCAGAAGGTATGGTGTCTGCTTTAAGTCACCCAATTATAATTTAAGACTCCAATTATAATCATATGGAGAACAGCGCATTTAGGAGAACTCATCTCATCTCAATAAACCTGAATGAAATCACAGAATCATAGGATCACGGGAGGGCTTGGGTTGGAAGAAACCTTCAAGATCATCCAGTTCTAAACACCCTGCCATGGGCTGGCTGCCCACTAACCAGCTCAGGCTGCCCATCACCCATCCAACCTCGCCTTCAACACCAAGGACAGGCATCCACAGCTTCTCTGGGCAGCCTGAAATGGAAGCAATGAGCCACACGTTGAAGACACTGAAATATTCATTACTGTAGAGAGAGCCAAATACTCCATACATATTGCCTGCCTGGTCAATTGCATTAAAATGCCAACAACAGACTCATCCAGCTCATTGAAAATGGTGTGAACATGGCGTACAGTATTCTTCCAGCAGCTAGTTAGATCTGCAAAGAGCAAAGACAGGAAATCTCAATGCCATACAATTTTCCTGACCCATCCTGACACATAACTGCTTTGATGTGCACTGTTACCAGCCTGTCAGTTGCTGTTAGTCATTGCTGGATGCCAAAGGTCCCACTAACATAGCATGAAGCCGAAAGCTAGACACTGGAATCAGATCTCCTGACCTTACCATCAGAAACTGAGATGTCATATTTTGCTCAGAGGTGCCTGCTTGTAGGAGGGACAGCTACCGAGCTTTTTCTGCTCCAGGAACCAGCTTGAGCTCCAGAATTTAAACAGCAGTCAGAAATTAAACTGAGCTTTGTCACCTCCATCAAATAGAAGGAGTGGTTGGGTGGTACAGCTTTCCAAATAACTTAGAAACTGGCACAACAATCAGATGCCTACCTTTTCTTTTTGAACTTGTTAATACATAGAGCTTAATAGCATCAGAATGCCCCAAGCACTTCAGATAACATGACAGCTATAAACCCTTCTTTAAGGATTCCTTAGAGTAACTGTAATTCAGTGGTGCTGGTGGGAGAAGGGAAGTCGTGATCTTCCCAGATGGTGAATAGAGTTGATGTTCACATGCAGACTGGTGCTGCAGCACAGCCAGAAACCACTCATTTGGGAAACACAGCACCAAGAAAATAACAGGAATAGCTTCATAAAATCAGGCAGCTTCACCCAAATTTCCGTCTGATCATCACAGTGGCCCTCCTTTGGACCCACCCCAACAGCTCCACATCCTTCCCAGGCCTGGACACAGTGCTGCAAATAGGGCCTCACAAGAGCTGAGCAGGAGGGGACAATCACCTCCCTCTCCTGCTGGCCACCCCTTTTTCAGTGCAGCCCAGAACACACATGGATCTATCTTTTTCATATGTATATTCCCATAGATGTACATATATATACCACACCTACACCCCCACAATCTGTTACAACTTCATATTCCTCCCCACAGTCCCCGACAGCCCCCAGTAGCCCCATATCACCCTAAGGCCCCCACAACCCTCTATCTCTCCATACACCACCCCTTAAAGCCCCAGACCTGCCCATATCCTCCAATAGCTCCCCACAACCCCTACACACCCTCAGAGCCCCCTAGAGCCCCTAGTCCTCCTATGGCCCACCACAGCCCCATATCCCCCCTACAGTCCCCCTCAGCTCCTTTTACAGCCCCTGCACAGCTCTATAGAACAGTCTGATAGAACTACCTCTAGTAGAAGCAATCTCCACACAGAGATCCTTTCCCAGTGGCACTCAGCCCTTCAGTGGGGTCTAAGAGAGCTGCAGCCAGACTCAAACACAACTGCTCACACAGCTCAGCTGCCTTCACCTGTGCTCCTGACGCTGACACATTGCAGCCCCACATCCCCCTCTGCCCCCCCCACAACGGCCACTCCCGCGCACTGCGGCTCAGCCAATCGGAGCCGGCGGAGCTGCCGCTGCCCAATGGGAGGCCGGGGGAGGCCGGCGCTGGGACGGGGAGAGGAGAGAAGAGACAGAGGCAGCACTGAGGTGGGATGGGCTGATGGGGAGTGCGGGGAGGACAGGGGGGTGTGGGGCTGTGGGGGGGCAGAGGGGGATGTGGGGCTGCAATGTGTCAGCAATGTGTCTTTTCTTCCCTCAGAGTTATGATGAATGCCAAAGCAATTGCTCACCACCTACCAATCAGTGTCCAGTTAGCCTCCTAGTAGTGGAAGAGATTTACATGAAGTTATACCCCCTTCAAAACTCCTTCCACAATATGTCATATAGTATGGAATATCCTTTGGCCAGTTTAAGTCAGCTGTCCTAGTTCTGTTTCTTCTCACTTCCTTGGGCTCTCAGCTGAGATTGACTGTGGCTCTGTACAACGCTGCCTGGCAGCAGCTGTAAGCATCACTGCGCTATCTCCATTGTTTCTCTAGAATGAAAACGTTGTATTGTATCAGACACTGAAGAAAATAATTCAGTCCCAGCTGAAGCTCAGACATCCTTCATTATCTTGTGCTTAGGATTCTTTCCCTACAGGAAATGTGAGATAATTATTGCTATGTGGTGTTCTGTAGCTGAGCTGGATTTTGTTATCCTTGAAGAAGTATCTTCCTCTGAAAGGGGAGTAAAACATGATGCTCCTAATGAGCGGAGCAGAGACACAGATCTGATCTGAGTGTTGGTTTCAAGTTTTTGTGATGCACTTTGCTGCAGTTTGTATCTCGAGAGAAGCCCTTGTGGTGTCAGTCTGTTGTGTAACCTGCTCTAGTTTTGTGCCTCAAGGAAGAGTGATCCTTTAAACAAATGGTGGCTGTACAGAGGGTACGGGGTGAGATGCATTCCTCTGGCCCCATCCAATGGATTTTCTGTCACAAAGATCATTCTCCCCAGCTTCTCTTCTCTGAGTGGGTGCTTCAGCCCCCTGCACAGGCTGGAGGTCATCCATAGAACTTGCTTCAGAGTTTGTTTCAGGTTGTTATCCTTCCTGGCCAAAAACCAGATACAGTATTGTAGATGTGGTGCAATGAGTGTTGAAGCAGGAATGACTTGTCCTGGTCTGGTTGTGCTGCTTTTTAATGCAGCTGATGATCTTGTTGTACTTCTTTTCTGTCAGAGCACACTGCTGGCTTGCATTCAGCCTGTGGTCTCTCACCACTTGTCCTCCTAGTCCCCAGGTCCTTTCCAACAGATACAAGCTAGTATTTCCCACCTGGGATATTGGAAGATGGGAACTTGCCAGCAGTCAGTGAAGATCTCTGAGACAGCGAGAGCGAGCGAGCTTTGAGTAGACTGGGAACCACTGTCCACAGCAGGAAATAAGAGAAAAGATGTTTCCTTGGGCATTTGGGTGGAAGTCATTCCTGACTGCTTTCTCATCCACCGGGAAAATCTGCTGATTGACAATTTGAAGCTGATAGACTTTGGACTCTGTGCAAAGCCACAGGTAAGAGGATGTGTTAAATCAAATACAATGTGCCCCCAAGTAATGCATGTTTGACCACCGTATGCAACAGGGGCTTGTCCAAACAAACACCCTAAAATCAAGCTGTTTCTGTGGCTGACATGTCATTGCATCTTGTTTGGATTGGCCTGAACTGTATGAGAGTGGTTAACAGATTGCTCAGAAGCACAGGTAGATAATTTTCTCTAGCTAGACTCCCTGTTTTCATAGTCTAAGCTGTAGATAATCTTGTAGGTATATCACCTGTCTTATGCAAGGGTCTGTAATAGGAGCATGGGGTTGGTGTGCCTAAGGAACCCTCTAAGGAACTGCATGTAGGATGAGATTGTGGATAGAATAAAATGACTTTTGCAGGTGACGTACAAATCCTGTGATTGCATATGCTTGAACTGAATTGTTTCTTGATCTTCAAACTGATTTCCAGAATCCTTTATTAACATGTAAGATGGGTGCTGGTAAGAAAGAATGGGAAGACTGCCTTACTGATTCCAAGAGAATTACTTGTCCTCAAATGATTTTTCCTGGCCAAAGTTAGAGCCTCTCACAGGTAATCGAGACCAACAGGCTGTTGTTGCACAATCAACAGGCACAATCGAGATGATCAGCTGAGGAAAATAAAGCATCATGCCAAGGGTACTAGATAAGTGAGCAGCTTGAGATCTGCACATTTATGTGATACTCATGGTCTTAGACAATATTTGTTTAGTGAGGTCACATTGAATGAAAACAAAATCTAAGATTAATGAAAATATACAAAGGAAAAGAAGCCTCTGAGGCTTCTGAAGTGTTATGACCAGAAGACATAAACTCTGTTTTTGAAAGAGCAATTTGCTCTGTTAATTATCCATCATTTCTGTGCAGTCTGTTTTGTCAGACTTGTCTTTAGCTTCCAAGTTGTATGTGAAGACTTGTTTGCACTGTAATGCACAATGTACGAAAAATTGAGAGATGAAAATGTGAAGAGTTTTTCTATCTTTGATTTCATGTCTGGAATTTTGGAACCCACTACTTGCAGTTGTTAATCTGTCCAAACTGGTCTGGTTTGCAATGCCCTCATACTTCTTGAAAAGCTCTGCTGTTAAAGGCAGAACAATTCCTACAAGTGCCATGGCCCCACTGTTGTTCTAATTCTTGTTTCTTTGTTTTCCACACGCTGCTTTTCAAGCCTCCTTTTTCTTTACAGTCCAAGTGAGAATTGCACTGTGAGGTGTCTGAACCTTGTTGTGCCTCTACATAAAGAGAACAGCAGCAAAGCCTGACAGGTGACTGTGCTGACAGCTCTCGTAGCCAGTAACACGTAACTGTGCTAAATCCCTTGTGATGGCTTTGATTTAATTTTTGCCAGTGAAATCCTTGTAAAAGGAACTGCAGCAGTGTGATGAGCTAAGGTGAAGATGCTGGTTTTAGTAGTGCTCTAAGCTGAGTGGAAGGGCAATTGAATGAGGGTTATATGCTTTCTGTGGACAATAAGGTTGTGGTGCTGTTGGGGTGGGTCCAGAGGAGGGGCCACTGTGATGATCAGAGGGTTGGAGCAGCTCTCCTATGAGGAAAGGCTGGATTGTGGCTCTGGGCAGCCTGGTCTGGTGGTTGGCAACCCTGCACATAGCAGGGGGTTGGAACTGGATGATCTTTGAGATCCTTTTCAACCCAGGCCATTCTATGGCTGTACAGTTCCGTACTGGAACAAATATAAAATGCTAACTATGTAAAACATGGAGTTAAACCTGTGTGATTTGTCCACACCAGGAGGTGATTAGAAAACAATTTTTTAAGCTACAAAGCTGCTTGCATGAAAGGAAAAGAAAATAAAACTACAAGAAAAAGGGAAATCCTTTCTTCCTGAAAATAGGAAGAATAATGGACCTGACATGAAATTTGGGTGAAGCTGCCTGATTTTATGAAGCTATTCCCATTATTTTCTTGGTGCTGTGTTTCCCAAATGAGTGGTTTCTGGCTGTGCTGCAGCACCAGTCTGCATGTGAACATCAGCTCTATTCACCATCTGGGAAGATTAGGACTTCCCTTCTCCCACCAGCACCACTGAATTACAGTTACTCAGTGGTTAAACAAAGGAATCCTTAAAGAAGGGTTTACAGCTGTTGTGTTATCTGAAGTGCTTGGGGCATTCTGATGCTATTAAGCTCTATGTATTAACAAGTTCAAAAAGAAAAGGTAGGCATCTGATTGTTGTGACAGTTTCTAAGTGATTTGGAAAGCTGTACCACCCAACCACTCCTTCTGTTTGATGGAGGTGACAAAGCTCAGTTTAATTTCTGACTGCTGTTTAAATCCTGAAGCTCGAGCTGGTTCCTGGAGCAGAAAAAGCTCGGAAGCTGTCCCTCCTACAAGCAGGCACCTCTGAGCAAAATATGACATCTCAATTTCTGATGGTAAGGTCAGGAGATCTGATTCCAGCGTCTAGCTTTCGGCTTCATGCTATGTTAGTGGGACCTTTGGCATCTAGCACTGACCAACAGCAACTGACAGGCTGGTAACAGTGCACCCCAAAACAGTTATGTGTCTATTTATGTTATGAGGGAAAATTGCATTGCATTGAGATTTCCTATTTTTACACTTTGCAGATCTAACTCGCTGCTGGAAGAATCCTGTACACCTTGTTCACACCATTTTCAATGAGCTGGATGAGTCTGCTGTTGTTGGCATTTTAATACCATTGACCAGGCAGGCAATATGTATGGAGTATTTGGCTCTCTCTACAGTCATGAATGTTTGAGTATCTTCAACATGTGGCTCATTGCTTCCATTTCAGGCTGCCCAGAGAAGCTGTGGGTGCCTGTCCTTGGTGTTGAAGGCGAGGTTGGATGGGTGATGGGCAGCCTGAGCTGGTTAGTGGGCAGCCAGCCCATGGCAGGGTGTTTAGAACTTAATGATCTTGAAGGTTTCTTCCAACCCAAGCCCTCCCGTGATCCTATGATTCTGTGATTTCATTCAGGTTTATTGAGATGAGATGAGTTCTCCTAAATGTGCTGTTCTCCATATGATTATAATTGGAGTCTAGATGGATGACTTAAACCAGACTCCAAACTTTTTGATGGCCAAAATGAAATGAAATCAATCCTTTACTGTGTCAGTAGTCTGTAACTAGAGCCCATCAGGTAATTCCCAGCCTCCTGCCTGTATCAGTGGCTGCACACAGTGAAAAAGTCTGATGGGATTTTAACCTCTAAAATGTTCCAAAGCAACCAGAGGGTGAATATATTCACTATGCAAATACCTGCAGGAATAAGCTTGTCATGTATGTCCTCAGGTAGCACAGTAGTTAATGGCGGGACTCAGTAGGTCATGCTGAAAGTTGAGTCTGCTGATCTTGAAGGTCTTTTCCAGCCTACATGACCTTATGCTAATATTTCTGTATTTCTTTCTGTTCAGCTCCCAGAAAACCTCCCACCCAGCCCCCAACTGACCCCGTGGTGAAAAATAAAACAGAAACCTCAGTGACGCTGGCATGGTCCCCTCCGAAGATGCAACCCCCATTCCAATCGATGGCTACATTGTGGAACGCAAGAAACTAACTGGCTTCACCTGGGTGAGGTGCCACGAGTCTCATGTCCCCGTCCCAGAGTTCACGGTGAGCAATCTGTCTGAAGAGGCTGATGATCAGTTCCGAGTGTCTGCAGTCAATGCGCATGGACAGAGCCCGTCTCTGGAATTCCCAGGGAGCGTGCACCTTGGTAAGCACAAAAACCCCAATGGAAATGGGTCAGTGTGAGCTGAGCAGCTGTGTTGGTTCCCTAAAGATGTTTCCTTTGACTTTAAGGATAGTAGTGCATTAACACACCAAAGGCTTTCCTTTATTACTAGTTCTCCTGTCAACCTCCAGCTACCACTAAAGTGATACAAGTTCTGTTTCTGTGAGAGAGACATGAATATCCTTATCTTTTGATATCACACATGTGCAAGAGGCAGAACTTTCTGTAACAGATCTGAAGCATAGAAGTGCTTCTTCCAGCACTCATGCAAAGGGAGAAGTAGAAATGTACCTATGATTTAATCTTCCATCTCTAAATGAGATACCAGACTTGCATCTAAAGAGCATTAAGACATCCATGTTGTTCTTCCTCAGAACCAGTCCTGGCTGTGAAATCCCCCCTAACAGCTGGTGAAGCTGTACCTGGAGGGGATGCCATGTTTACTACTGATCTTACAACAATGTGTTGCAGCACTTTGTACCTCAGTGGTAAAGTCTTACAGGAAAGTGAGACCTGCATCATCAAGAGAACCCAAACTACTCACAGCCTAATGATAAAGAACATCACCAAGAATGATGGTGGAGCAGAAGTGAAATTTGTTGCCAAAAATGTTGATGTCAGCACCAAGATGAGAGTGAGAGGTATTTGCTTTGATCCTTCTCCTTTCCTCTTACAGTCAAGGCATAGTTGCTGTGATCTGATGATTAGAACTGGGGCTGCAGGCATTCACTGCCTGTACCAAATACCTGAAATTGCATCCCATGGACTGATGTGAGTCCTGGTAATGACCTAAACATGATAGCACTGAGTGTAGGGTAAGCCAGTCTACCCAGCTGCTTGGTATCTGAACCAGATTGCTTCATGCCAGCTGATGAATGTCTGCAGTTCACAGCTACTGGCCAGTGCATTCAGTCACCAGGTTTACCACTGCATCACCATAGAGCAGTACTTTCAGCTCCAGGTTCAGACAGCCTTTCTGATTGCACTGGAATAGTTTAGAAGTAGGGGAGCAATCATTCCAATAATATCTCTATCAATCAGCTTTGCATGACAAAATAGAACAAATAAACATTCATGATGGTAGGACCTGTTTTCATTGGGTGGAAACCTCTGCAGAAGCATGTTTAGAGCATTCTTAATCAGTAGAAGGAGATGTTTTGTTTTTTTTTACTTAGTAAATCCAGCAAGAAGACCAAATGAAATATCGTGAATTGCTCAGCACTGACACAATGATGAGTGCAGGAACAGAAGGTGATACTATTTCAGAGATCTTGCAGCAAACATTGACCACGTTAGCCTGATATAAATTGAAATAACGAGGCCTTTGCTCCTGACAGGTGCTGCAGTGAGATTTACCAAGAAGAGCAAAGATGTAGAAAAGATCTCCGCTCGGATGCGTGAGGAAGCCAAACTGCAGGCTGAGCTTTTAGACACAGGTGCTACTGTGGAGTGGATGAAGGATGGGAAGGAGCTCAAGGCCAGTGAAAATTATGAACTGCAAATTGTGGGGAAGAAACACACCCTGAAAATTCACAACGACTCAATGGATGATGCTGCAAGTTGTCAGTGCATGTGTGAGGGGGATAAAATGCTCTATCAGCTTTCAGTGAAAGGTATGTGACAGTCTGGGCTGTCCTCTTCCTGCCCAGGGCCAGCAGACTGCATTCACCTGACTCCCCGACAGTCCAGCTGTTGTCAGACAGCATCTGGGGTGTTTTCAGTGGCTGTTTTGACTTGAACTGGCCAATCTGCTTTGTAGAGCCATTTGATTTCTGTGTTCTGTCCTGTGATTCGTCCCTAAGATATAGAGGAAATCAAGGGAAAGACAGGAAAAAGAGCATCCCAGCCTTCCTGCTCTTCTGTCAGGGTGGCCACAAGAGATGATGTCAACATCTCTTTTTGTAGCAGTGATCCCAAATGTAGAAAACACCTGTGAAGAATCACAGGGACTAAATTGATGGAGAGCAGAACTTCCTGCCAAGGTTTGTCAGCTAGTATTAATTTTGCTTTTCTTCTCTCTCTTTGTCATGTTAGCATAATATTTCATACTGGCAGGTCTGCCCACAGAATTAACTGGCACAGGCTGCCCAGGGAGGTGGTGGGATCCCTGGAGGTGTTCAGGAGCTGTCGAGATGTGGCCCTGATGGATGTTAGCAGGGGGCATGGTGGGGTGGGTTGGGGTTGGAATCAAAGGAGGACCCCCATGTATTTCATCGGGAAGCACTACTGGTAATAAGACCTTTGCAGCAAATCCTGGTAGGGCCTCGCTCAGCTGGTCCAGTCTGGAGGCTGTTTCTCCTTACTGCAGTATCTGCAGTGAAAACCAGCAGCTGCTTTTGTGTGGTTGGGCTCACATCCAGCAGTGGTGACAGGACTACAATGATAAGAGACAGTTCCTGAAAAAATGAATGAAATTTGACTGTATGATAGGATGGAGTTAAATGTATTGACAGGATCTCAGTCATCCCAGTGTCCATCAGCTGGCTCTCGAGCTCCTAAATACAGGCATTCTGTAGAACGTTGTTGAATTTGTATTATACATGCGTGTTCTTGGAACTGCAGAACAAATGCATGCATAATCCAGACTTTGATTTTAACAGCTCTGACTGTGCTGTCTCAACAGACCCAACTCAGTTGTGTGCGCTGTTTTGAAATGATATGTTAACAAGAAGTTGGAAAACAAGCTCAATTACCCTCAGTAAAATAGGACCGTGGACTTAGGCTTGAACTTTTGGCTAAGACAGTGGTGAGATTTTGAATCTTTGAAGTCAATTATTCCACTGTGTGTTAATAAGGGCCAGTTTTATCATCTAACTTTTGCACTCCAATTAATTTCCATAAAGGAATTCTTTTTTTTCTTTTTTCTTTTCAGTCCTAAGTGATATCTCTATCTTTTAGGCTTGATTTGTTTGCCAGGGGGTTACAGTGCAGTAATAGATACCCCCTCCATTGATTTCCTTCTAGTTTGCTTGTTCCAATTCTTTCCTCAGTTTTCCTATTTTAGACATTTTCTTGAAGCCTTGGGCTTCTTCTTTTGGCTCTGTCCCCTGTACAGTGTATGTCCTTCAACTTCTGGAGATAAGGTAATCTGGTACGTGGTTTATAAAAGCTGCCAATTTACCAGCTTCTGAATTAGAATCTAGCAATTAGAACTAGGATTAAACGTGTATGTTTGGCCTTATGATAAATGAATGCCTCATGGTCACCAATGTCCCTGCAGTTCTTTACCATCATACATATTTTGTGTGTCCATATTTTGTTTCAGCACTGGCAAACTTTGTAATCAAAGAGACAACTGGAGGAGTAATCAGGGCCGTTGCTGGAAAACAAGCTGAATTTGTTTCTGAGACCTCTGAAGCCAATGTCATGGTGAAGTGGTACAAAAATGGCAAAGAAATAACGACCAGTAAGAAATTCACAATGGAAGATAAAGGGAAACTGCATAAGCTTGTAGCTTCAGCTGTAACGAAAGAAGACGAGGGAACATACATCTACACAATTGGAGATGACACTCTGATTTTTGATTGGAAAGTCTCAGGTAAGTTTGTGAGGCAAACATAGGATCACAATCCATGTAAAGCACTTCAGACTTAATTCATTTTATTTGTCCAACGCTGTGGGTTTCCAGTATTTAGGACAAAGATTGCATAGCTCTATTGAAGCAATTCTGACCTTCCTGTTGTCCCTATGCAAATCCACAGTATGAGCAAATAATGTAACTGTGTTGTGATGAATTCAAGACAGCCTTAGCTCCAGCTGGGGCTGGAGTCACGACTTGAGCCCTGACATCTGGGCTTCATTCATCTAGTTCATGTATTGCCTCAGCACTTACATCATCTTTAAACCTATGACTGAAATGGTCCTAAGTTATTAGCATGGGAATCCTGTCTCCTCTTTGGACAAATTAAACTCCACATTTGGAGAGTTGAGTGTCTCCTGCTGTACCCGAAGGACATTGTGATCTCTGAGGTGTCTCCCTGAGGTGCTGTAAGCACAGCCATTAGCTCATAGCGCAAGTAAAGCACTGTCAGGTCAAGCCTGGAGGAGTAATGCTTGTCACTGACATGTTCCTGTTCAGGGTGGAGCTGGAGGGTAAAATAACACAAGAAATTGTCATTGAAATTCAATATCTGTGAAATTCAGCTGGTTGCATTCACAGAACCTGGCGTTAAGATCTGTTTTCTGTTTTATATCTTGAGCCTATTTTCCATAACCCAGTCCTCATTTATGAACTGAAGCTCTACTGAAAGCCTTTTGCTGTGTATGCTCATGCTGCAGTGCAGCGCTTGTGACCTTTAACAGCACATTCACATTCCTCTGATCACAGGATCCTTACGGTTGATTAAGACCCTCTAGTCCGACTGCTCACCCATCACCACCGTGATGCTCACCATCAGCTTAGCTAAAAACTCAACAGAGATGATAGATCAAGCACAACACTGGATTTGGGGTGGCTAGAGATTCCTAAGATACTGAAGGATTGCTTGCAGGTGGTGTTGGCTCAGGTATTCACCCTGCATCCCACCTGCTGTTCTGTTTGGTTGAGAATCATGCATTCTGCAATTTCACTTTGTAATTCAAAGACCCTGGCTTTATCTGTTGAAAAACTGATCTAAAACAAGCCATGAAGACTCCGTTGGAACTGGTTGATGCAGAACAAAGGCATCCCCAAAGGACAAGTTGCACTGTTTGATGAACATTATTGGATGAGAGCTAAGCTAAGATTTAAAAAGTTCTGGGGCTGTCTCTGAGCATCAAATACAGAGGAAGCCTGCATGATTCCCTGAGAATGGATACCTCCTACTTTGGTGTAGGGTTAAGGGAACACTAGCAGTAACTCCTATCACAAAATGTCACATGGCTCAGACAAAATGCCATCAAGAGGGCTTAATTAGGAGCACCAAATGGTCGCAAGATGGTCTTAGGGCAGGGAAGTAATCTATCTATGTGATATTGATTGATGCTATTAGTTCTTAACAGCTTGACTCTAGAAGGACTGTTGTTCTTTGGTCACCTAGTTATAAAAGAATAAATGGCTCCTCTCTATTACAATTTTTAACGCATTTTTTGTTCACTGATGCCATAAATGTTCCTGGCATAGTAATTGGCCTTGGTATATTCAGTGACTGAAAGCAACAGTTGTTGCTCTAAGAAATGCAGTACAAAGCTAGGTCTGCCTGTAGCTGACAGCCATCAGCTTGCTCCTCAGGCAGGTTCTGTCTGTGTATGGGAGATCACAATGTGAACCACTGATTGATCAGCTGAGGCAAGTGTGGGGTCAGCTGTGGGAGCACAGGTGAAAGTTATGTAGCTGTGCTCCCTGGAGGGGTGGAGTTCGACTCCACCTCCTCTGAGACCTCATTTAAGGGCTGACCCTCACTGAGGCAGCATCTCTTGGAGATTGCTCACCAGAGAGGATTGCCTCAGCTCTGGTGAGTTCCCTTTTCCTTATATCTTCTGTATTTCTACCATTTTGCTTGTAATTGCTATCCTTGTTAATACCAGCATAGTTATTGCCAATACATTTGGCGAGCCAGGCAGGAGCCACTGACTTGGCATCTAGAAATATAAGGAAAAAAAAAAATGTCCTTTGTGTGGAAAATCTTTAATTGGTACAAGGGGGAGAAGACCACCCCCTTAGGGACATGCCTTCCTGGACAAATTCCAGGTTTTGAGGCGTCCCCATATTACCAATTAGCAACAATTATTGAACAATGGGGCCCTTTAAGAGTACCAAATAACATGGACACCTATTGTCTAACTGATTACTTTCTAGGACTACAAAAAGATATCTTAATTACAAAAGAAAAGCGAATGGCTGCATCTATGGCAGCCTGGCCATTATTAAATGCTTTAAATCGGGCAGAGATAAAATCAAACAACATTGCACATGAAAATGAATTGTTAAAGGCCCGTATTGAAAAATTGGAGGGTGAGATCAATCTATTGACAGGAAAAAAACCATCATTTTCTTCCTCCAACCCTCAAATTAGATACATTTCATTTAATGACGATCAAGATCCTGAAGAAATGAATCAAAATAAGATCACTAAATCTGATCTAGAAAAACCATCTGAGACGGACTCACTAGAAGTCCGTCCAGTAATAACTCAAAAAACAAAGAAAATTCAAGATCGACCAGCAGGAGTGCCTCCTGATCAATGGCCTCCTGCCGAATCTGTTTTACATGTAACAGCCTGTCCATATACGCCTACTGAACTCATGGACCTAGTGCAACGATTTAGGCAAAGGCCAAGGGAAAGTGTTCCGGCTTGGTTATTACGGTTATGGGATTCAGGGGCAGATAGTGTACTGGTTAGTGGCCCCGAAGTATCTAAGTTGGCCACAATAACAGTACATCCTGCCCTTCGGCAGAGACTGTATGCTGGGACTCAGTTCCCTGAAGAAAACCATTCAATTGTAGAATGGATAATGGCTGCTTGCCGCATGGTGTGGACAAATAAAACTGACATGCCAGTAAACACAGGGATGTGGTCTTCTATGGAAGACCTTCAAAATTATATACGTGAATTAGGTATGAGAGAGGCTATCTACAAAGACACATTCGATAGCCCTGATATGGTTAAATTTCCTGCGGGAATGAGGGACCTAATTTTACAGCAAGCACCCTCTCATATGTATGGAACCTTGGTTTCCATACTTAATCCAGTAGTATCCGCAGAGGCAGTAGTCCAACAAGCCGCCCAATTGGTAGCAGACCTCGGAGAAACTGAGCATTTACGAGCTAAGCGCAATATCAGGGTGATTGAGGATGCCGAGGCTTTTCCAATAGTGCGAGCCAGAAGATCGGCCCCGCGAACTTCTCGGGCAGGACCTGTTAGGGTATCCCGGAAACAAATGTTTAATGATCTGCTCCGGGCAGGCGTTCAGTTTTCAAAAATTGATGGGCAGCCCAATCAGGTTCTCCTTCAGTTGTGAAAGCAACTGAAGGATGAACAAAAATTTCAGAATAAACCCAAAAGGCCAGGGATAAGATTTATAGAGCGGCGACCAACAACAACATGGAATTTAGAAGATTTTATAGTTCCAAATAGGAAAAAGAAACCACCTCAGGTGCCTCGGGTTACGACACCGGAGGTATCGGAGGTAAAAGACTTGAATCTGGCTCAGTTCATGGCTTGACGAGGGATGTCAGTCCTCCTAGGGCCTCTAGACGGGACCGGAGGCCCTATGTGGAACTGACGATATACTGGTCCCGAAAGAATATACAGAAGGTTATGGCCCTAGTTGATACCGGGGCAGAGACATCTATAATATATGGAGACCCAACTAAATTTAAAGGTAATAGAGTGATGATTGGAGGTTTTGGGGGACAAACCATTCCGGTCACCCAAACCTGGGTAAAACTGGGGGTCGGGCGTCTTCCACCACGGGAGTACAAGGTATCCATTGCCCCAATTCCAGAGTATATATTAGGAATTGATATCCTGTGGGGTCTGGCTCTCCATACAACAGTGGGAGAGTTCCGATTGCGGCAGAGATGCATTAGTATCCGGGCAATCCAGACAATATTGAGAGGCCATGCAAAACATGAGCCTATTTGTTTGCCGAAGCCACGCTGGATTACTAATGTGAAACAGTACAGACTCCCGGGTGGGCAGGATGAAATAACAAAGACGGTGCAGGAATTAGAATGAGTGGGTATTATAAGGCCTGCACATAGCCCATATAACTCCCCAATATGGCCAGTGCGAAAACCGGATGGAACATGGAGGATGACAGTAGACTATAGGGAATTAAATAAGGTCACGCCACCTGTTCATGCGGCTGTACCCAATATTGCCTCCCTAATGGACACACTAAGCAGGGAAATCAAAACATATCACTGTCTTGGATTTGGCGAATGCATTCTTCAGTATTCCAATCAGTGAAGAATCGCAAGATCAGTTTGCATTTACATGGGAAGGGAGGCAATGGACTTTGCAGGTCCTACCCCAAGGGTACGTACATTCGCCCACTTTTTGTCATAATTTAGTGGCACGTGATCTGGCTAAGTGGGAAAAGCCAAATAATGTCAATTTATATCATTATATTGATGACCTCCTGTTAACATCCGATTCGTTAGAGGCGGTGAGACAAGCAGCAGATTTGTTGATAGCTTACCTGCAGAAAAGAGGGTGGGCTATAAACCCACAGAAGGTGCAAGGTCCGGGGCTATCTGTAAAATTCCTGGGAGTAATTTGGTCCGGGAAAACCAAAGTACTACCCAGTGTGGTAGTAGATAAAGTCCAAGCGTTTCCAGTCCCTACAACATCAAAACAATTGCAAGAATGTTTGGGTATATTGGGGTATTGGCGCTCCTTTATACCTCATTTAACTCAGCTATTAAGGCCATTATACAAGCTTACAAAGAAGGGTCAATCATGGAATTGGGGAAAGATAGAACAGGATGCTTTCCAACAGGCAAAACTGGCAGTTAAACAAGCTCAGGCGTTGGGTATATTTGATCCTGTCATGGTTTTGTAATTTTGTAATTTTGCTATCAGTATTCCACATCATAACATCATGTCAAGTATGGATACTTCTGTTGAATGTGCAGTCCACAGAAGAAGACTACATATCCCAGAGAACAACAGGAGTAACAATAAGTCATGGGACCAGGACTCTATATAATCTCGTTCCCAGGCTGGAGTGCCCTCCTTCTTCTCTCGAACTTCTCGGAGAGTGGGAAGCGTTCCAGCCGTGTCGCCTAGAGTTCACAGTAGGCCTCTCGGTTTTCGGAGACTCTCTCTCTCTCTGTTTCGTTCGATTTTGTTAGCCTTAATTATATTATATTGTGTTATCTTGTATTTCGATATCATATTTAGTAAAATAAGTTTTTCCTCCTTAGATTGTCGCTGTTTTATCCCACTCCCCTTTTCCCCCTCCTTTCCAGGCCCCGGGGGGGGGGGGCGTGGGGTGGCTTCCCCTGTCACGGGCATAGGTAAATCTAAGTAACCCGTGACAGATTTTTTGGTGGAGAATGCGGGCATAGAGCTTTTTAGCTTTTAGAACAACTCTCTCTTTGCTCTTAAAGAGCTTCGTTACGGGAGTGTTGGGAGTGTTATCTTTCTGTAGCTGCTCACAGAGAACGTGACCTTGAAATACCAGACAAATTGTCAACATTAAGGGCTGCTGCACATTCTCAGCATTGCTGTCTAACTTTTGTGTAGAAAACAAAGGGATTTCTTTCTCCCTTAGAGCAAAGCTAGCTAGCTCTGACTTTTACAGAGCCTGCCAGCTATGAATCCACTCTTCATCCCAGTTGCTCTGTTTAAGGGATTGAAAGCAATTATGATCTTCTTAAAGTATTGGTCAACTATTAACACCATAATTTGGTGTTGTGGAATTGTGCAGATATATAGCCTAATAAGGTGGATACTGATGGAGACACCTGCCTGGTACTTTTACGAGATGTGGTATGGTCAGAATTTTGGCATCTACACCTCAGATGGAATTGTGAATCTTACAAACACTTGCATCCCAGATGGAACAGGCAATTTTACAAATACTTGCATCCCAGATGGAACAGGCAATTTTACAAACACCACCATGTTTAATTCATTGTACAGGCTAAAAAAACCCTTTTTATTTAGGTTGTACTCTCAGATTTCCACACGCTTTTCAATAACTGAGATAGGGTTCATACTTGCATTCATGTTATCACTATCAATGCATGCATATATGTTCCTATGCATTCGTTCTATGCGGAAGTCCCCTCCAGAACCAGAGAATGATGACTGGCAGGGAATATGGAAAGGTTTAGGAAAAGTCTTAGAAGCATGGGGACCCGCAGTGTCTTGGGATTTCACTCTTGAACACCTAAGGGACCCTAAGAAATTAAGTGAGTATTTGGGTCAGAGATCTAAGGAGGTAAACCTTATGTGGGGTTTGGCTTATGCATACCGTGCTTTGTATCATACTATTCTGGAGAGAGAGAGTTTCTGATCTGAGATTCAAGCCCAAGTTAATTCTGATCAGTCACAGGAGGCATCAGTAGCAATATCAGTTGCCCCTGTGGAAGGCAAGAAATGGAAACGGGTGTCCATGCGTCTAGAACGAAAAGAAGGAGAAGCACAGGGGGGGGCTGCAGAAGACCCAGGTGCCGGGCATGGAGCAGTACCGAAAAAAGCAAAGGCAAAAACCAAGAGGCATGAAGAAGAGACTGATGATGAGGAGGAAATCACCTATTGTCGACCTCTGAAGCTGACTGAAATCCAAGGCTCAAGAAAGGAGTTCACACGGCGTCAAGATGAAGGTATCCTTGCTTGGTTGCTTCGCTGCTGGGACAACGGGGCCAACAGCTTGTCTCTAGATGGTAATGAAGCTCGCCAACTAGGAAGCATTGCCCAAGATGCAGGTATCGACAGAGGGATTAGCAGATGTTCGGATGGAGCTGCCACTCTCTGGTTGCGGCTGTTAGAAGCTGTGAGAGAAAGGTACCCCTATAAGGATGCTTTGAAGCCTAAATTTGATAGTTGGAATACCGTCCAAAAAGGTATTCAGCGCCTGAGGGAATTGGCCATGGCGAAAATGTTGTACAGCCCTGATCCAAGCGAACTTGACCCTGAGAGAGTGAGGGCTGATCCTGACATGTGGCAGAAAATCACAAGTACAGCACCAGAGAGAATTGCACAGTCATTGGTATCAGGATCTAAAGGATTCGTGGACAGATGGCCCCGAGTTGTTGAGCTGATTATAATGCTTCAAACCATCGATCAGCAGCTCCCCCAACTGCATGCCGCAGTTTCTGCCATCTCACGGCTAGAAAACCGAGTAGATGAAATGTGCAAGAAATTGTTTCCATCAACTAATTGTAATGATCCTGTAATAGTATCAGAAACAACTGATGAAGGTCAATCCTCGTACGGGCCACCAGGTCTAATGAAGGATCTGATCAAACTAGTCCAGTCCTACTCCCCACCTGCATCATCAAAAGTCTCAGCTGTTAAATGCACACGCTTCCCAGCTCGAGCAAAGAACAACAGTACGATTGCACCGCGTGTTTCCATGTGGCGCTACCTACGTGACCGTGGAGAAGACATGAGGAAGTGGCATGATCAGCCTACTTCTGCACTACGAGCACGGGTGAAAGAACTGCTAGACATACCAACCACCAGTGGAGTTGCTCCAGTCATCACAGGTAACCAATAGAGGGGCCCTGCCCTCAGTCAGGGGAGGGAAAGGGATAATAGAGTTTATTGGACTGTGTGGATTCGATGGCCTGGCACATCAGAACCACAGGAATATAAGGCGCTGGTGGATACCGGTGCACAGTGCACCCTAATGCCCTCCAGTCATGAAGGGACAGAATCAATCCATATTTCTGG
This sequence comes from Coturnix japonica, assembly GCF_054131305.1. NCBI lineage: Eukaryota > Metazoa > Chordata > Aves > Galliformes > Phasianidae > Coturnix > Coturnix japonica. Next base: position 4,018,723 of record NC_140699.1, read on the forward strand.
AGTGACTGGGGGCTCTCAAGAATTGACTGTGCTGGAGGCTGAAATAAGCCTCACTGGCAAAGACTGGCAAAAACATCCTATTGTGACTGGCCCAGGGGCTCCATGTATACTGGGTATTGATTACCTCAGAAGGGGGCATTTCAAGGATCCTAAGGGGTATCGATGGGCCTTTGGGATAGCTGCTGTAGACATGGACAACATTAAGCAGCTGTCTGTTTTGCCTGGCCTGTCAGAGGACCCGTCTGTTGTGGGGCTGCTACGAGTAAAAGAGCAGCAGGTACCGGTTGCTACAAAGACAGTGCACAGACAGCAGTATCGCACCAACAGGGATTCCTTGCTCCCCATTCATGATTTGATTCGCCAGTTGGAGAATCAGGGAGTGATCAGTAAAACTCACTCACCTTTTAACAGTCCCATATGGCCAGTGCGTAAAGCCAGTGGAGAATGGAGGCTGACAGTAGACTACCGTGGCCTGAATGAGGTCACACCCCCATTGAGCGCTGCTGTGCCGGACATGTTGGAACTCCAGTACGAGCTGGAGTCAAAAGCAGCCAAATGGTATGCCACCATTGACATTGCCAATGCCTTCTTTTCTATTCCTTTGGCCGCAGAATGCAAGCCACAGTTTGCCTTCACCTGGAGGGGCATTCAGTATACTTGGAACCGTTTGCCCCAGGGGTGGAAACACAGCCCAACCATTTGCCATGGGTTGGTCCAAACTGTACTGGAACAGGGTGGTGCTCCTGAACACCTGCAGTACATTGATGACATTGTTGTGTGGGGCGATACAGCAGAAGAAGTTTTCACAAAAGGAGAGCAGATAATCCGGATTCTTCTACAAGCTGGCTTTGCTATTAAGCGAAGCAAAGTAAAAGGACCTGCCCAGGAAATTCAGTTCTTAGGTATAAAGTGGCAGGATGGACGTCGTCACATCCCAGCAGATGTGATCGACAAAATCACTGCCATGTCTCCACCAACTAGCAAGAAAGAGACACAATCTTTCCTGGGTGCAGTAGGCTTTTGGAGGATGCACATTCCAAACTACAGCCTCATTGTAAGCCCCCTTTATCAGGTAACGCGGAAGAAGAATGATTTTGCATGGGGCCCTGAGCAGCAGCAGGCTTTTGAACAGATTAAACAAGAGATAGCCCGTGCTGTAGCCCTGGGGCCAGTACAGACCGGACAGGATGTAAAGAACATCCTCTACACTGCTGCTGGAGAGAAAGGCCCCACTTGGAGTTTGTGGCAAAGAGCCTCAGGAGAGACCCGAGGCCGACCCCTGGGATTCTGGAGTCGATCATATAAGGGGTCTGAAGAGTGCTACACTCCAACTGAGAAGGAGATCTTAGCCGCGTATGAGGGGGTTCGGGCTGCTTCCGAAGTAGTCGGGACTGAAACACAGCTCCTTTTGGCACCTCGACTGCCAGTGCTGAACTGGATGTTCAAAGGACAGGTTCCCTCCACCCATCATGCTACCGATGTCACCTGGAGCAAGTGGATTACGCTGATTACACAGCGAGCGCGAATGGGAAACCTCAATCGTCCAGGAATCCTAGAGGTAATCATGGACTGGCCTGAAGATAAAAAGTTTGGAACATCACCAGCAGAAGAGGTATCACGTGCTAAAGAGGCCCCACCATACAACGAATTACCAGAAAATGAAAAGAAATATGCCCTATTCACTGACGGATCATGTCGCATTGTAGGGAAGCATCGCAAATGGAAAGCTGCTGTGTGGAGCCCCACACGACAGGTTGCAGAGGCCACTGAAGGTAAGGGAGAATCAAGTCAGTTTGCAGAGGTAAAAGCTGTCCAGCTGGCCTTAGATGTTGCTGAACGGGAGAGGTGGCCAATGCTGTATCTTTATACTGACTCATGGATGGTGGCAAATGCCTTATGGGGGTGGTTACAGCGGTGGGAACAAAATAACTGGCAACGGAGGGGAAAATCTGTTTGGGCCGCTGAACTATGGAAGGACATTGCTTCCCGAACAAAGAATATGGTTGTAAAGGTGCGTCATGTGGATGCACATGTGCCCAAAAGTCGGGCTACTGAAGAACAACAAAACAACCATCAGGTAGATAAAGCTGCTAGAATTGAGGTGGCTCAAATCGACTTGGATTGGCAGAATAAGGGCGAATTATTTCCAGCTCGATGGGCTCATGAGACCTCAGGCCATCAAGGAAGAGACGCAACATATAAGTGGGCCAGAGACCGAGGGGTGGACTTAACCATGGACGCTATTGCGCAGGTTATTCATGATTGTGAAACATGTGCCATAATTAAACAAGCCAGAAGAATGAAACCTCTCTGGGAGGAAGGGCGATGGCAAAAGTATAAATATGGGGAGGCATGGCAGGTTGATTATATCACCTTGCCACGATCTCGCAGTGGTAAGTGTTATGTACTCACTATGGTAGAGGCAACCACTGGGTGGCTTGAAACATACGCAGTACCCCATGCAACTGCTCGAAACACCATATTAGGTCTTGAGAAACAAGTCCTGTGGCGGCATGGCACCCCAGAAAGAATTGAATCTGATAATGGGACACATTTCAAAAATTCTCTTATAAATACTTGGGCCAAAGATCATGGCATTGAGTGGATTTATCATATTCCCTACCATGCACCAGCTTCTGGTAAAATTGAACGATATAATGGGTTGTTGAAAACTATGTTGAAAGCAATGGGTGGTGGAACATTTAAGCACTGGGAGAAGAATCTGGCAGAAGCCACTTGGCTGGTCAATACTAGAGGATCTGTCAATCGTGATGGTCCTAGTCAATCTAGCCCCCTACACACTGTAGAAGGAGATAAGGTCCCTGTTGTACATGTAAAGAACATGTTGGGAAAAGCTGTTTGGGTCCTTCCAGCTTCTGGAAAGGGCAAACCTATCCGTGGAACTGTCTTTGCCCAGGGACCTGGGTGCACTTGGTGGGTAATGCAGAAGGATGGGGATGTTCAATGTGTGCCACAAGGGAATTTGATGCTGGGGGAGTGCAGTCAATAATTTTATGTATCTATATATATATATATATGTTTGCATGTGTAGTGTATTTTAGTTATTATAGTTGTACATTTAGTTATGTTACATGCAATTCTACTATTTAGCTATCACAATTTTACATACGTGTATATATATGTATATATATGTATATATTAACCATGATGTAATAATGTAGAATAAGGGGTGGAATGTCATGGTTTTGTAATTTTGTAATTTTGCTATCAGTATTCCACATCATAACATCATGTCAAGTATGGATACTTCTGTTGAATGTGCAGTCCACAGAAGAAGACTACATATCCCAGAGAACAACAGGAGTAACAATAAGTCACGGGACCAGGACTCTATATAATCTCGTTCCCAGGCTGGAGTGCCCTCCTTCTTCTCTCGAACTTCTCGGAGAGTGGGAAGCGTTCCAGCCGTGTCGCCTAGAGTTCACAGTAGGCCTCTCGGTTTTCGGAGACTCTCTCTCTCTCTGTTTCGTTCGATTTTGTTAGCCTTAATTATATTATATTGTGTTATCTTGTATTTCGATATCATATTTAGTAAAATAAGTTTTTCCTCCTTAGATTGTCGCTGTTTTATCCCACTCCCCTTTTCCCCCTCCTTTCCAGGCCCCGGGGGGGGGGGGCGTGGGGTGGCTTCCCCTGTCACGGGCATAGATAAATCTAAGTAACCCGTGACAGATCCGACCCTCCCAGCTGAACTAGATGTTCATGTTACTCAAGATGGTTTTGGCTGGGGCTTGTGGCAACGCCAGAGTTCTGTTCGAACCCCCATTGGATTCTGGTCTCAGGTTTGGCACGGAGCAGAAGAACGATATAGCATGATTGAGAAACAGTTATTGGCTGCCTATTCGGCATTACAAGCAGTAGAGCCGATAACGCAAACAGCAGAGGTCATAGTTAAGACTTCATTACCAATCCAGGGGTGGGTGAGAGATTTGACTCACCTTCCTAAGACGGGGGTGGCCCAAGCACAAACGGTGGCACGATGGGTTGCCTATCTAAGCCAGAGAAGCAGTCTGTCTTCATCTCCACTTAAAGAAGAACTACAGAAGATCCTAGGCCCAGTGACGTATCACAGTGATACATCAAAAGAACCGATGGTTGCTCCACCAGAGAAGAGTCCCGTTCAGGAAGGAAGATATCCTATTCCTGAAGATGCCTGGTATACGGATGGGTCCAGCAGAGGCAACCGAGCAAGTGGCGAGCAATAGCATACCATCCCTCTACTGAGACCATCTGGTTTGATGAGGGGGATGGTCAAAGCAGCCAATGGGCAGAATTGCGAGCCGTGTGGATGGTTATAACTAAAGAACCTGGTGACGGCGTCCTGAACATCTGTACAGATAGTTGGGCTGTGTACCGGGGGCTCACTCTGTGGATTACGCAATGGGCTACCCAGGACTATCCACGCCCGACCGATTTGGGGTAAAGACATGTGGGTAGACATTTGGAATACGGTCAAACACAGGACAGTATGTGTCTACCATGTCTCTGGTCATCAACCCTTGCAGTCACCAGGAAATGATGAAGCTGACACACTGGCCCGAATCCGATGGATTGAGAATTCACAATCTGAAAATATTGCCCGTTGGTTACATCAGAAGCTACGGCATGCTGGACAGAAGATAATGTGGGCAGCTGCTAAAGCATGGGGGCTGCCTGTACAACTATCTGATATCGTTCAAGCATGTCAGGATTGCGATGCTTGCTCAAAGATGAGACCGAGACCGTTGCCTGAAACAACATCCCACATTGCTAGAGGATATAGTCCTCTTCAGAGATGGCAGGTCGACTACATTGGGCCCCTCCCTCGGTCTGAGGGGGCGAGATATGCCCTGACCTGCGTTGACACTGTAAGTGGACTGCTGCAAGCCTATCCTGTACCAAAGGCAAATCAAGCATACACAATTAAGGCACTTACTAAACTGATGTCTGCATACGGGACACCTCAAGTTATCAAGAGTGACCAAGGGACTCACTTCACTGGAGCGATCAGCGCTGGGCAGAAGAAAACAACATTGAATGGCGATTCCACCTGCCATATAACCCAACAGGGGCAGGCCTTATTGAACGTTATAATGGTATCCTTAAGGCTGCCCTGAAAACAGACTCTCAGTCCCTGCAGGGGTGGACAAAAAGATTATATGAAACCGTGCGGGACCTGAATGAAAGACCTCGGGATGGCAGACCCAGTGCCCTGAAAATGTTACAAACTATATGGGCCTCCCCTCTTAGGATCCAAATTACAGGCACCGATAATAAGGTAAAACCGCAGGTTGGTACTGAAAATAATCTTCTGCTCCCTGCCCCTGAGAATTTAGAACCGGGAATCCATAAGATAAATTGGCCTTGGAAGGTGCAGGTAGGACCCAAATGGTGTGGCCTACTTGCACCTTGGGGGAGATTATTGGAGGTGGGAGGTTCAGTCACCCCCTCGGTGATAGGTACATGGCCTACTGACATCGTGGTCAATACTCCGGCCTTTATTGCTAAAGGAACACCTATTATGTCCCTATGGCAGATCAAGACTCCTCCTCTGGTGCCAGATATAGTTATACAGCCACAGATATCTGGCCAGAGGGTATGGTATCGGAGGCCGGGACATAATCCAGTACAAGCAGAAGTATTGACCCAAGATAAGAATACGGCCTGTATCTTGCCCTGGAGGGCGGATCTTCCCCTCCTAGTACCCTTGAAACATCTATATTACTCCCCTTAAGATTGATTCTAAGCCTCTAGGACCATTACTCTGGACTGATGAAACGCAGACGGACCTGCACTTCAAGATGATTTGTCTCCGGTAACATCTATCAAGCACTGGCCCATGGAAGATCATAAACACCCATCCAATCATCATCATTTGAATAATATCAACATCTAATGCGACGGGAGATTGTATCAGCGTCGTGATTGGGTCTCTGTAATAAGGGGAACTCACCTAATCATTGGTTCACGTTGTGAAGGGGTGGAGTGTATGGGAGATCACAATGTGAACCACTGATTGATCAGCTGAGGCAAGTGTGGGGTCAGCTGTGGGAGCACAGGTGAAAGTTATGTAGCTGTGCTCCCTGGAGGGGTGGAGTTCGACTCCACCTCCTCTGAGACCTCATTTAAGGGCTGACCCTCACTGAGGCAGCATCTCTTGGAGATCGCTCACCAGGGAGGATCGCCTCAGCTCTGGTGAGTTCCCTTTTCCTTATATCTTCTGTATTTCTACCATTTTGCTTGTAATTGCTATCCTTGTTAATACCAGCATAGTTATTGCCAATACAGTCTGGATGGAATGAAGGGCATGAAATACTGATGTGCTCATCAAACGCTGCTTGTTAGCTTAGAGACAAGGTGTTGAATTGGTTTGTTCATGTATTGCAAACAGGTTACTTAGCTGCCTTCATTTTAGCTTCAGAAGAACATGTGCAGAATACAGAATTGATTAAAAGAAATAAGAACTGTCTGCATAGAACTTACTCTTTCCTTACACAGGAGAATCAAGCACACGTTTGTATGTGAGTACCTCCAGAGGTGAAACTCGATCACCCAGATGTAATGAGCAGAGACATTACAATCAGTTCTAACTGTATCTTAATGCTGTGCTGAATAAGCCTGAGTCAGGATGTAAACCACTTTCTCTTTTTTTCTTCAGATGAAGCCATTAATTTTGTCAGCAAGTCCAAAACGACTCCAGAAATATCAGTCAGTCCTTCTGAAGACCTGGAGCTGGTGTGTGAGGTGTCAGCTGCAAGCGGAGCTGTCATATGGAGAAAGATCAAACAGAGGTGAAGCAGGACCAGAGGACAACCATCATCTCCCAGGGGACGCACCGCAAGCTCATGGTCAAAAATGTGACCCTGAAAGACCAAGGGAGCTACAGCTGTGAAACAAAAGATGACAAAGCAACATTCCAAGTGAAAGTCAGAGGTGAGAAAATGCTTGGAATCCCAGAGATAAAGGAACACTTCATTTTGTGTGTCTTGCATTTGGAGGATCAACTTACAGCCTCTCTGGTGCAAAACATTTTGGCTATAGGACTTTCTTTGTCATCTAGTGTCATAGCAACACTTTTCTACATGTGCTTTTCCATCCAGGAATGAATTACTGCAACAAACCATAGGCAAGGAGGGTAACTTGTGCAGCTCTTGTAGTCAGCTGGTGTCTGCAGGGTTACAGTGCAAGAGCACACCAGGCATGCAAGGAGTGAGAAAAGGGGAGGTGTTTGATGAGATCTGGTTACAAAATTTGAATGACACAATGAGGTGGAAAATGCCACTAATCAGACTCATAAATGGCCTGGGTTGCAAAGGCCCACAGTGCTCATCCAGTTCCAACCCCCTTCTTCCTATGTGCAGGGTTGCCAACCAGCAGCCCAGGCTGCCCAGAACCACATCCAGCCTGGCCTTGAATGCCTGCAGGGATGGAGCATCCACAGTCTCCTTGGGCAACCTGTTCTAGAGGGCCATTCCCTTCTGATTTACTGGAAATGTAGAGAGACATCAGAAGAAACAAAGAGAAGGGAGGAAGTTCAGCAGTGCATGCAGGTGTTCTAAATCTCATGTCCAAATCTGCTATCAGACTGTGAAATGTTTAGATTTATGATATGATATGAAATGATATGCCTATTCATTTCCCAAGGTAAAATAGAGGGGAAAGTATTTTCCTGTCTTAATGAGGCATCATGATGGTCCCTGTGAAGGGCAAGTATAATGAAAATGGGCAACTGGAGTAAGCTCTGCAGCAGACTACAGCAAAATGGTGTGACTGTTGTGATGTCCCTGCAGAGAAAGAAGACGTGTTTACAAACAAGGACAAGGTACAAAAGGAGGTGAAGGCTGCACTGACTCAAAATGCCACGCTGAGCTGCGAGGTGGCCCAGGAGAAGATGGAGGTGAAGTGGTACAAGGAGGGGAAACTGATCACCTGGAGCAAGATGTTCAAGGTGGAGTCAGAGGGCAAACAGTGTCGGCTGGTGGTGATCCAGGTAGAGAAGAAAGATGCAGGGGAGTACAGCTGCGAGGCTGCTGGCCAGAAACTCACCTTCAAGATTGATGTCACAGGTAAGACAGGTGTTGTATGAAATACAGCAGAGAACAGTAAAGTAAAATCTAGTTTCTATTATACAGTGATCCAGGTGCAGTAGTCTGTGCTGAGGTTTTTTCCCTAGACTTGATTGCCTGGGTTTGTAGAAAGTATTTGGTTTCAGTATGACACAAAGACCTGTTTCAGTCTGTCTGTAGAGCAATAATTAGTAATATATGTACAGTGGAAGCAATATTCAAGATATTATTCAAATCTCTCCTGTGCCTGAGATCCCAAACTGTAATTCTTGTTCACCGAAACATTTGACTAAGATAAGTATGTGCAGTGAGGCTGGAGTGCATGTTGTACGTGCAGCCTTTCATGGCAGGAGAAGCAGGAACTTCTCCTAGTAGTACACTGCCTTTTTACTATGCCTTTATGTTGGAGGCTGCATCTGGATAGGTGAGTCTGCTACTCACAGTAAGAGACCTGGTAGAGCTGACTATTGCCAGAGCTCAAAGTAAGATAGATATCTGGAAATCACACACAAAGAACAAAGGACTGCGTTGGTGAGCATATTTCCTTTGTGCCTTTGACAGTCACAGTTGTGGCAATGGTAGAGGCCATGAGGAGTCTGTTCAGGAAGCCAGGAGTACTGTTCTGGGTCATGAAAAGGCAGCCAGTGGTTTGACTATCACACGTTTATGTGTTTTGATGTTTCACAGTGGATCTGAAGTAAAAGGAACTCAGGTTTTGGTTGCCTGCAGGACAGATGTTCTTTTGGGTTCAATATGTTTGCATAGTGACTTGCAACCATGGGACTGGTGTTCAAGGACCCTCTTGGTTCCTTCAGTTCCTAGGTTCTTTCTTGCCTAGATTTGACACTTTGTTTCAACAGAAGAGCTGATATTCTCTAGTGAAGGCTATTAGTTTGGGCACAAGTGGTAACCTAAACCTGTTCCAACCTGTACATACAAACCTGCAAGTTGGTCTCATTTCAGTCCCTCAGTCAATACTTTTTCTTTTCTTCCCTCAGAGCCAAAACCTGTGTTTATAAACCAGGAGCAGGTGCAGAAAGAGGTGAGTGCTGCCCTGGCAGCAAGTGCCTCCCTCAGCTGTGAAGTAGCACAGGATCCAATCTAAGTAAAATGGTACAAGGATGGAAGACTGCTTGCCTCCTCCAGAAAGTTCAGAATGGAATCTGTGGGCAAAACACGGCGTCTGGTTGTGGAGCAGCTGGAGAAGAAAGATGCTGGAGAATACATCTGCGAGGCTGCTGGCCTGAAGATGACCTTCAAGTTGGAAACAACTGGTGAGCATTCGCTTTGGGAGCACTAAGCAGCTGTTTATGTGGCTTAGAGGAAGACTGGCTGTCTTCTACCCTGTGGGCATGGAACAGCCACAATTCCCCCCGGAACAACATCAATGACCCACACCACAAGTTGGATTCTCCTTTTTAATGTAGTGGTAGCGAGGTGAAAATCTGGCTGTGGAATATTTTTGACTAAGGAACTTCTACTTTAATTTCTAGATGCACTGAATTACCCTCTAGAGTGTCTTTCTGAATATATAAGCAACCATGGGTGACTATGATCCTGATTTATATCTAGGTTCAGGCTTACTTTTTCAGTTAGGTTAGATCAATAGCTCCAGAGAAGATAGGGAAATACAGCAGTTCACTGATACCATGTGTCAGAAGAATGCAGCTCAGTGCTGGGCAGTTTGCTGCTTCATTCCCTCTTACAAGTTGCACCCAAGGCTGGAAAAGACCACTGAGATAGCTGAGTCCAACCCAGCCCACCCTCACTGGACTTACTAACCACGTCCCCAGTGCCACATACCCGTGGCTCTTGAGCACCTCCAGTGACTGCGGTATATCAGCGTGGTTGCTTCAGTTGTGGGAGTTTTCAGACACTGGCTGTTGTTCTAGCGAGACAAAAAACCAAAACTGATGGAACAGTGTCTATACAGGAAGCAACTGGCTGTCCTGATGGCTGCCAACAGTTTTACACAAGGTGTGTCATGCAAGCTTGCATGAGTCTGGTTTAAAAACTTGCTGTTCTGATGGAAGGAGAGGATGTTGGTACAGGATAACTGCGGGATTTGTGCTCTCCCGACATCCAGTTGCAATCACAGCTTATTGTTGCTATAGAAAACAGCTTCTCTGTAGACAAATTGAGTTAGTTCCAATAAGTGGCTGAAGCCCTAAGTGATCCAAGGTGAAGCATGATCCAAACTGGAATTTAACTAATTGTAGTAGGGAATCCAAGCCTTAATGAGATGAGTTATTTAAAATATGAGTCCTCCATCTAAAACAGCATTGAACTCTTACTCTGGTTTATGATAGAAGTGAGAGTTTAACAGCAGAAGTCTGAAGTTATGCTCCATATTTCTCATCACTCAAGAGAATATTTGAATATATGAATTCCTTTGGCTATGTTAGAGCTCATAATGAGGTCAGCTGATGTTCTTTAAATGCTCGGAGTCTAGCAATGTGGGGAAGTGGACTGCTATTTGCTGTTGAGCTTTAGGCTAAGAAGCCTGATTTTAGAGGACTTTGGACTTCCCCTTTCCCTTCCCCTCTCCTCCCCTTCTCCCTGGACTGATCCCACATGGTTTGAGAATGATTTCAGATCAAGGTAAATGAGGAATCGCCGTGTGAAAACCTGTTGTTTTACTGCACTATAAGAGACACTTAGTCAAAAGACAAGTGTGTGTTCCAAGCTTGAGATTGCAGGAGATCCTAGAAACAACTCAGCTGCTCAAACCTGTAGTCTGGCTGAATCTTTTATTGTCAGTTTTGGTCAGGAGGAGATGCTTGAGTAAGACAAATAAAAGGTGACGGGTAAGTTGGTCCTTCTTGTGATATACTTCTAGGCTTTCATCAGGGAGAAGCTTAATTAGTCCAAATAATCATAGCAGAAACCACACCAAGAGCATGAGAGTGAAATTTATACTTTCTTGACGTGAAGGAAAATTTTACCTGGTTCTGCCATTCCCCAAATATTTGTTTCCTTATGACAAGAAGAACTTTGCAGAAGTAATTTTTTTTTTCAGTCTTGCGTGCAACACAAAAAGGGGTAAAATCTAGGAGGCCACCTGAAATGTTTTTTCCATCTGGAAGGATCCATTTAACAGCACCCATGGACCTGGTTATGAACAAAACTAAGTTCCCAACTAAATCCACATTCTTCTTTCTCCTTCTCAGAATTGCCTGTGAAAATCAGCAAACCATTGGCAGACAGTAGCGTCATTGAGAAGGACAAGGTCACATTTGAGTGTGAGCTGTCCAGGCCCAACATGGACGTCAAGTGGTTCAAGGTATGGCATGTAATGGTATTTTCCTTTCTGACTTCTCTGGAAATGAATGAGAGCCTTTAATTTCACTTCCAAGGGATGCGAGTCTGAGCTTTTCCTTGATAGCTTTTTCACTGCTCTCTTTTCTTTATGCTCTTTTATTTGCCCAGATCAGCACTCTTTGTTATTATGTCCTGAGTTCATTTATCAAGTTGAAATTGAAGTTTGTTTTGGTTTTATTGTGAACTTTTTAGGTCATGCTGCACAAAATATTGTTGGTTGAACTACAGTACAGTCTTGAGCTTCAAGTCTAACACAGAAATTCTCAGCCGGGATTTTGTAGCCTTGTTGTGAACTGGGTTTTTGGGGTGAAATCTCAGTTTTCTTTGCACCTGACAGTGTGAGAATTTGCTCTGGCACTTTGTGTACCTCCCCGGTGCTCAGCTGTTCCTTCCCTTACTTGGGGATAACGTCATTTATTCAAGGTGATGTCCAAACAGGCTTGTTAACAGTCCTCCGCAGTGCTTTAAGCTGTCATAGGTCAGCCAGAATTTATGCATGTTCTATAGCCATTCCTACATGTTGAAAACACTGCACTGTGCTTAAGCTTCAGCATATGTTCCAGTAAGCACAGTTCCATTAATTCTAGGGGAGTGGGTGAATTAAGCATAGATCTGAAGGCTCCCTTTGCTGAGTGCAGAGATGGAAGGACTAATGGAGATCTGACTTGATATTTTCCCTTCTAGGATGGGAAGGAGCTCTGTCAAAGTAAAAAAGTGGGCATTACTTCCCAGGGAAATAAGAGAAGTCTCATTATTCACAAGTGTGAATATGAAGATCAGGGAACATCCACATGCTGAGCAGCCTAAGACAAGACATCAGCTACCCTAAAGGTTCATTTTATGTTTAACTGAAAGAGCAAATAATTCCTCTTGTGGTATTTTGCACCACGGGAAGAAATGCTTCATGGGCAGTTTGGGCATTTCTTGGTTAGTCCTTTTGGATACCTTTCTCTTTCTTCTTTATGCTCAAGACAGATTTTCCCTCCATGTGTTGCATTGGTTAAACCCCAGTTTGTAGCTCATCATTGGGCTCTGAAGCATCAGACTTGTTACTGAACACACGGGTCTGCTGTGCCCTGGTAGATTCCACCTTCCCAAGGGACGTCTGAAAGGATGCTTTTTTTTCTGATTTCCTACTAGATGCTGTCCTCATGTGGCCACTTGGGTTCAGTGTTAGCATGAACATGAACATGTGTCCTGTCCCATGACTTTGGTGAACTCTCATTTTTCTCTCTCATTCTGCAACCAGGTTGGGTTGCTGTTTCAGTACTGGCTGTTTTATGCAGCCATTCCATTTGTTCTGGTTTACGTTCTTTTTTATTTTCTTTTTTTCAGGCATCATTTCTATACAGTAGACAAAGCCAGCCTATTACATTTGATTTACAGTTTTTAGCTTTTGCTGGTAAGCATTTCAGCTCTCAGGCAGTTTTACCAACAGCTTTGAAGAGCTGAAATGAACCTGCCTGGACACGATGGTCTGTTTTTGTTGGTGTAATGAATTTATGAAGTTAAACTGATTGACCCCATAAGGTTTTACAGTGTATGACTCATGTCTGGCGGAGTTATCACAGCAACGAGTTTATATATTTAGCATTTCAGGAGGCAAATGGTTGGGGATACTCTTTCATTTGCTTGCGTCTCAGAGTGAATCACTAGTATGTGAACCATCCTTCATCTCCTTTGTATTGCTTTTGTGTGTGTCTGTGTGTGGTTTCCCCTGTGAATTTCATCCTTTCCAGTTATATGGAAGTTCTCTTTTGAGCAGTGAAATTAGATGTTCCATCAGCAGTCATAATGGCAAAGCTGAGTTGCCACGTTATCTGTGTCCTTTCTGTCTGGCGTCTCAATAACTGCTGCCCCACCACAATATCTGTCTAATACTTCAGCTCCATGGATGCCTCCTTGTGCAAACTGAGAGCCTGTATTTGGTGTGCATAGATCTGGGCTTACATCTGTGCTGGTAAATGCACTAGTGCATGGGCTAAGCAGTCCTGCCTCCTGTGCTGTGGGCATTGAGATGGGGCTCCTACAAGCTGCCCATTGCAAGATATTTAGAAACTAATTTCTGCGGAGGTTTCCATCCTCTTTTCAGACTAACTAAAATTTGGTTAGTGGGATCAAAACAGAAGGGGCAGGGAGGGAGAGCTGACCAAGGACTACTGATGGAACAACTATGAATCCTTGGTTCCTCAGGATTCCCTGCATCAGCAGTTGGCAACAGGAGTAAGGGGGCTCAGGAGGACACTGTAGAGTAGTGTGAAAAATGAGCGAAGAGAGTTACTAATTGATGCCTCTTGGAAAGCAGTCCAAGAGCGGTCCTCTTCATAAACTCTCCTCTTGTGTGTGGTTTTATCTTTATGAGGTGTTCATAACAAGTGATGTGTAGATCTCCCTTATCTCATAATGTCTTTTCCTGCCTGCAGTGAATATGCAGGATACTGGATCATATACCAGCTTCTTTGAATTACTGCTCATGTCAGGAGATAAAATCTGCCTATTCTTTGAACTAACACTGGCGAGGGTTAGTTATTCTGGCTACCAAGAGAATGACACAGCAGACTAAACTTTTTCTTTTCCTTCTTTGTCAAATGCCTTTTCATCCAACGACGTGTCCCATAGAAATTCAGAGCAGTGTTGGCTGAGGGAAGTGGAAATATTTATCTCCTGTGTGTATCTGCCACCCTATTTAGACATGCTGGCAGATCGCAGAGATTGGAGGAGTTGGATTAGGCAGTAGTTTCCCTATTGCTCACAGAACCACTTTTTCTGTGGTCTCCCAGCTACCCTGTGCCCAGTGGCCTATGCAAGATGGAGCAGAAAAGGCTCATTTTATGAACAAACAGGAACCTTTCTGGTCAGATTAATACCTGTGCTCTTTTAGAGAGATTTAGATACTAGAGATTTTAGGTACTGGAATAGGCTCCCCAGAAAGGTGGTTGAATCGCCATCCCTGGTTGTGTTTAAGAGCATTTGGATGTGGTACTCAGGGATATGATTTAGTGTAGGGTTTTTAGAGTTAGGGTACTGGTTAGGCTGCGATTGGACTTGATGATCTTCAATGTCTTTTCCAACCTGGGTAAATCTATGATTCTATACAGGAACTCTTCTCCTGAGGTTAATCCAAGTTGTATCCAGGCCCTTCAGAAGGAAAGGGATATAGCAGCACAGAAATATGGCCTGATTCTGACATAAATAAATGCAGACCTGGAGAGTTAAAAGGGATTGTGTGATGTTCAAGGGATTTTGAAGCAAAGATGTCCCCTAGGTAAGATTTGTGGCTGACATTCCCCATACATTGTTTGTGGGCACACAAGCTAAGGAGAGACTAGTGATGAGCATGCAGAGAAGCCAATGGTTCAGACAGGTTTGTAGTGACACAACACTGTAGAGTTCTGTCTAGTTCTCCTTGGCATAGTTTGGAAAATAAAGATGAGGTAATTGGTGGTAACCAATATGGCTTCATCAAGGTCAAGCCATGCCTGACAAACTTGGTGGCCTTTCATGATGGAGTAACAGCATCAGTGGATAATGGGAGAGCAACTGACATCATCTACTGGGACTTGTGCAGAGCATTTGATCCCGTCCTGCATGACATCCTGGTCACCAAACTGGAGAAAAATGGTTTTGATGGATGGACCAGTTGCAGGTTAGGGAACTGTCTGGATGGTCACACTCAGAGAGCTGCAGTCAATAGCTCAGTGTCCAGGTGGAGGGTGGTGTTGGGACCAGTGTTATTTAACATTTTTGTAGGCAACATGGAGAGTGGAATCAAATGAACCCTCAGCAAGTTTGCAGATGACACCAAGCTGAGCGGTGCTGTTGATGTGCTAGAGGGAAGGGATGCTACCCAGAGGGACCTGGACAGGCTGGAGAGGTGGGCCCTTGGCAGCCTCATGAACTTGAGTGAGGCCAAGTACAAAGCCCTGCACCTGGGTCAGGGCAATCCCAAGCACAGGCACAGGCTTAGAGGAGAATGATTTGAGAGAAGCCTTGACCCTGAGGAGAAGAGTTGGTGTGGAGGGAGGTGTCCCTGCCTATAGCAGGGGGACTGGAACTAAATGACCTTAAAGATTCAGTCAGTTCTATTGTTTTTCTACCCTTAATTTTGCTTGAAAGGTTTTAGAATAAATGAGATTCTGGTTTCCATGAAAACTGTTTGCAGGGAGCTCCATTGTAGCTAGTAAGTCTATCTTTAAGTTCAAGGGCAATAATGCATTGACTGTGTTGAAAAGGGAAATGACTCAGGAATGGATGATGGTTTAGAATAAAACATAATCCTACTTATTTTCTATGCAAATATGTGTAAGGAAAAGATGCTGCACTCAGTTCTGGAAATACCCTGACAAATATATCTCTACTGTTTCACAGCTGGAGATATCAAGATTGTTAAACCACTGGAAGATGTGGAAGTGAATGAATATGGGAGTGCATCTTTTGTCTGTGAGATTTCACACGATGAGGTTCAGACCCAGTGGTACAAAGATGACAACAAGCTGAAGGCTGATGACAACATCAGAATGCGGCAAGATGGTAGGGTGTAAGAGGGGGATCTTTCTCCTGAGTGGGGGGTGGGTTGGAGATCAAGCATATAAGACATCTGAAATGAAGTGAAGAGGGTTCAGAAGGGAGTTCCCCTTTTGTTTTGGGACTGAGGTTAGGGTGGAACAAGTGACATGGTGGGATGCTTAGTGTGGGAAGTGTGATGCTATCCCACCATCCCACACTGCCGGGAGCAGGTAGGAAATCAGTGCAGTTTTGTCCAAAGTGGGGGTGAACAGGGCAGTCAGTTCAACTCTCCAAAGAGGTTTTGTCTGACAGTGAGTGTGATCCTTCTGTATCAGGTACTTTGAAGGTGACGGCGGCCACATTTGGTCAGTCCTTGTAGAAGCCATGTTTAGATTCCGCTTTGGTGGGGATGTGGACGTGGGGGAATGGGTGGTTTCATTGACTTGAGAGAACAGGTAGTGATGCTGTGAAACCAGATGGATGATGCTCAGCCTGGCCATGTGCCTCAGAGCTGTTTGCTCAAGGAAGCCAAGTGTAGTTGTGGGTTTGCTCTCAAGAGCACAGTTTGGTAGGGATGAGCTGGCGGTTGGACGAGATGACCTTAGCGGTCTTTTCCAGCCTTAGTGACTCTGTGGTTCTCTGCTTCAGGAAAGAGCTACTCGCTGACTTACACACGTGTCCAAGTCAAGGATGCAGCAGAAATAAAATCTGTAGCAGAAAAGGCAGAATCTCGTGAATCTTGTGCCCATCTTACAGTTAAAGGTAATTATGCTTCTGATGACGATTTTGATTAAATTATCTTATGTTATAAATGAGCTAACATCCTTTGCTTGAATGTCAAGGAAGTTAAACACCACCAGGACCTTTCACAGAAATAAAAACTCCTACCTACCTACCTTTCTGCCCACAAATATCCAGCTTCTCTTTTGGAATTTACTTTTGCTAAGTAAAACAGATTATTTTCTTAGGAGGTTGATTTTCTACGTTTAGACTTCAGATTTGTGTTTGAACGTTGAGGGATAAAAAACATAGCTTGACTTTTTCTTCATTTTCTCTTGCTGTTTGAAAGAACACAGGGTTTTGTTTTTTTTTATATATATATACAATGTTAGGGTATATATATGATGTTAAGTGTGATAAAGAAAAGGGAGACATTTGAGTTAGCACACTACTGAAGAGTTCAGTCCCCAGCTTTGCGACTGTTACAATTATAAGGGCAAGAACTTCCTGGAAAATGAATTTCTCCTAAGTAGAGTCATTACATTTGAGCTACAGAGACCTTTACTAGGTGAAAACTTGTTGTTCAGAGCTAAGTTGCTGTATTTAACCAAAGTAATTATCAATGTCCGTGTTTCAATGAACCTCTTTTCCATTTCGTAATGCGAGGAGTTTGATATTGGGATGGGAAGGTCATGGTTTGCTTTAGATGTTGGACTGGGAATCAGAAGATCTGGGCTCTTTTCAGATTGTCAATCTTATTGTCTGACTTCTTAACAACATTCTTTTCTTTCTATTATTTTTTAATGATGTTTCAAGGCATTTTGAGCTGATAGGTGTAGTGTTCATGTGCAGTAATGCTGACGTAAGTGGAGTGATAATGTAAGAGTTTTTTACATTCCTTCTAAATCTCTGCTTTCTCTTGTTCCATCCTTCTTAAAGAGCAATCCATTAATCTAGTAAAGGAGCTGTGTGATGAGGATGTGACTGAGCCTGAAGAAGCCAAATTTGAATGCGAGATATCCATTCCTTCTGTGAAACCTCCCAAGTGGTATTCCTACGTGGGGAAGTCTTACAGGCTGGCAGAAACTTGATTATGCAGCAAGAAGGCACCATCCACCAGCTGACCATACCGAAAACCACCACTGATATGACAAGCACCATTCAGTTCTCAATTGGCAAATCCAAATCCACACCCAATCTGCTTGTCAGAGGTAACATATCCTGGCTTGGTTTACATCATGAAGATGAAGAATTAATTAACGTACAGCCTTCCTTCACTGGGGTCTTTGAAATATTGTGTGTGTGTCTGGAGGGTCTGCTCCATTTCCAGTTCAAAGTCATTGGACACTAAATGAGACAGCTGCATCTCAGTAAAAGATCTGTTTGAATAGCTGTGATGTGCTTACTATTCAGATCTACAGAGCTGAGGTTTTGTCCTTGGCTATACCAAAGAAGTCAAATCAGGTGAAATTAATTGTATTTCTGAACTAGACAAGTTTAAGTTTGGTAGCACCTAAATTTGATGCAGTTTGTCATTGATTTCACCTGAAAGAAACTTCCAGGCTTTTTATCTGCTGTTGTCCCCAGCGTAAGAGTCTCCATTCACACCCTAAAGTACTTGTTATATTTTCAACTCACTCTTATTTGAATAAAAGCCTCAACAAATGGGAGCAATTTAATTAGCACAGAACAAGAGCTGGACCTTGCATTTGGTAGATAATATACAGTATTACTTTATAGAAATGTAGTCAATGGCATTCCCTATAGACAATCGTTTGTTTTATCTTTGGAGTGGTTCAAAAAACCATTGTGAACATGACATTAATTGGAATTGAATACATGGAAGACACTTTCCTCTTCTTCCAATTGTCCTCATCCTTTCTTCTCTTCCACCCCTGCTTTGCAGATTACCATATAGAAATCACCAGGAAGTTGGAGGACAAGACAGCTTTGGAACATCATTCTGTCATCCTGTCCTGTGACTTCAGGCCTTCTCCAAAGGTTGTGAAATGGTTCAAGGGCCACACACTCATCAAGCCCTCTGAGAAGTACAAGATCAAGAGGGATAAGCATTCAGCAGAGCTCAAGATTCTGAAGCTGAAGCCCGATGATGCTGGTGTGTACAAGTGCAAGGCAGGAATTGCAGAGACTGAGGCCACGCTGACAGCTGAAGGTATGAGCAGGGAGGGTGACCTCTTCCATGTCCTATTTCACCTCAGATTTCTCTTCTTGAGGTTGATTTCTGCCGTTCTCTCCTGCTAACTTTATAAATGTATAATTTTCACTGAGAAGATTACACAAAGATCATCTAGTCCAACCATTCTACCACATCCCAGTATGATTTATAGTAACAGTGGTAACAGTTCAACTTGTTTCCCCACAGCCCGCAATGTAGAAGTAACGAAGCACCTGCAGGATGTGGAAATTGAAGAAGAGAGCTCTGCTGTCTTCTCCTGCGAGCTGTCCCATAATGACGAGGACGTGGAATGGTTCCTGAATGGCAACCTCCTTTACACCAACACTTACAATGACATCAAGAACATTGGCAATTGCTGCACACTGACAATGAAGCAGGTTAAGCCTGAGGATGCTGGCACAGTGACAGTGAAGTCAGACAAGGTATCAGAAAGCGCACCTGAAGGTGATAGGTGGGTCTGATCACACCCCTCCTGGATGTATGAGATGCTAAGGAGCTCCAGTTCATTCTATTGTGCAGCAATCCTGCTTCTAAAGCTCACCTCTCTGGGGCTCAGATAGCCACCAAAGTCATGAGGGGCTTTCTTCCAGTGATTTATGGAATTAAGGATTTATGAATGCAGGGAGAGATCATTCAGTGTGTGTTTTGCCTCTGGGATGACTAATGACCAGGCTGTGAGCAACCTGATCTAGCTGTGAATGTCCCTTTTTATTGCAGGGGAGCTGGGCTAGATGTCCTTTAAGGTTCTCTTCCATTTCTAAGGATACTGTGATTCTAATCTGCTCTCCCCAGCAATTAAGCTCTTTTACTCTATGCGCTCAGAGTTTGAAGGATTTCCTCTTTCTCCTTTCTTTTGCATTTGGTGGAAGTTTTTTCCCCAGTATAAACATCTGATGTGTGAAATAGAAGATAGATAAAAGGAGTCAATAAAACAGGAAAATCAAAAGTGTTCAGCATCTTATCCTCTTAATCCTGTGGCCTGCTGTATGAGCTCTGCTCCATGTGAGGGCAATGCCAGCTCTCCAGCTTTAGAAGAGCTGCATCCCAATTACTTCATATGATATCAGTCCCACCCACGGCAATGCAGGCTGTCCCTCCTGTTCCCTGTATTCTCCTACTGATTAGTTCAGAATTCCATAAAGTGCATTCAGTCAACACACATGAAACCGCTTTAGGTTCTATATTGGTGTCTTCAGTGCTGGTAAAGATTTATTTATCCCTCTTTAAAAATCTGAAAGCAACTGGAAATGTCTCAACTTCTGTATCACATTGTTCTGTTTTGCCCTTTTAATTGCAGAGAAGTCTCCTGTCTTCATGAAGTCCTTGGATGATGTTTTTGGTGAGGAGCGGGGTGTGATTAAATTGGAATGTGAAGTCTCTAAAGAGAAGGTCAAACCAGTGTGGAAGAAGGACGGTGTTGTGCTCACTTCTGGCAACAAGTATGAGCTCGTACAGTCTGGGAAGACCCTATATCCCCTTATCCATGACTTCGAAAAGTCAGATGCAGGTTTCTATACCTGTGATATTGGCACTGATGTTGCCAAATCAAAGGTCGGCATTCAGGGTAAGTACTGTGGAAAGTAAAGGAGTGCTGAAAGCACATTCAGTGTGGTCACTATGTCTTACACCTATTCCCCCACGAGCCTTAATAGTTTCTACAATAGAAGTGCAATTTAGCACAGTGATGTCTGGAAAATTCCCATTGCTTTTGATGTAAATGTATCTCATTTTGCCATGAAAATCACCAAACACATCAAGAATGTCCTGGAAATATTTCCTTTCTAAACATCCCTAAAATGGAGAAATGGTTTGAACACCAGTAGGGGTAGGATGGTAACAAATTAGCTAATAGAAACATTTAATTTCTTGTCATAGGCAAAACCCTTTTTCTCACGCAGCATCCTAGAGTTGTCCTCTCTGTTAGGTTTTTCCCTCTGTGGCTCATTGAATCTTCATTCTGCTCCATGGACTGAGCTGCTCTAATTGTAGTTCTTCCAGAACAAGAGATTCACGTCTCTTTTTTTTATAGCTTTCTGGTAATTCTGAGTGGAGAATGTCTTAGAGAATACATCAGTAAGGAACGCAGCCATGTTCTGCAAATCCTAATTAAAACACCAGTACAGCTACTCATGTCAGTCACAAATGCCTTTTCTCCATATAAACCTCATACTAACCTATCTCTTACCTTCCAGAGCTGAATAGTGGCATTACCAAACGGCTGAAAACCACTGAAATCCAGGAGGGAGAAGATTGTACTTTTGAATGCATTCTGTCCCATGAAAGCATTGATGAGTTCAACTGGACACTGACTGGAAGCAGAGTGGAAAGTGGTGGGCGATTTAAAGCTTCTAACGTGGGTTGGTAAGAGACTCTCCTTATCAAAAGTGTGACTCCTACTGACTCTGGGGAAGACGTTTTTATTGCCCGTGGTCTAACCTCCAAAGCCTCTCTGTCTGTGAAAGGTAATGAGATGGGAGAGATTCTGGGGCCTGATTCCTTCAACTGTCTTCTGATAAGATTGCCGTGAGAGCTAACTCATAATATGGTTAAAGTGAATAGCAACCTTCTACTTGAACCTCAAAGCACTGAGAATTTCTCTTAAAAATAAGTAAAAGGAGGAAACATTTTACACAAATGTGAGAACTACCCAAAGCACTGGGGTAGTGTTGGCAATGGGCATCTCACTACAGCTTGTTCCATTAACAGTAAATCAGGAATGATCTGTTGAGGGAACTGTGGGAGCAAATATCCTCTAAGTATAAGCTGAAGGGATGGCCTTCACATCATCTAGCTGTACAACAAATTCCTATCTAGAGCATGTGCATCTGAGAGCATCATCCGAGGCTCCCAGTGTGATCAGTGGAGAGAAGGAAGAGGCAGTTTTCAGACATGGTTCATCATCCTCAATTGGGTAGATTTAAGAGAGAATAAATGGTGCCTGGAATTCTATTGTCTGTACTTTACAAATTACTGCTGGCTGTAGGATGGCGTCTGTTGCAAGTGCCTCTCTAACTTATCTCCAGCATGTAGATGCGTGTATTTTGAGAGAGGCATCCTACCCTAAGTGTATGTTACTCAAAAAGCAATGTTTTCTTCCAGGAAAACCTACTGAGGTTTCAAAACAGCTGGAGGATAAGACAGCAGCAGCAGGGCAGGACATCAGCCTGAGCCGTGAGCTGTCAAAACCGGATTTGAACATCAGGTGGTACAAGGATGGCAAAGCAATCAGTAAAAGCCAGAAGTACGACTTGCAGCAGGAGGGAACTGGGGCCATTCTGATCATCCATGACTCTACTGCCAAGGACAGTGGGGAGTACACCTGTGAGACAGAGGACTCTGAAACAAAAGCCAGGGTCACTGTGCAAGGTGAGTTGAAAAGCACACTGGGGATGGCATGTAGAGAAGTCGAGGTAAATATCTGCAGCCTGTGGGTGATGTTTTTCTATTCTGTTTCCTTGAGCAGGATCAATTCTTAGTTTTCAGAAAATACGATGGATTAAAATCTTTTCCTTAAAATAATCTGGAAACCGAATGATTCTCCAGTGTGATGTGGATCTGGGCAGCCTGGTCTAGTGGTTGGTGGCCCCTTGACAGGGGGTTTAAAACTAGATACTCTTTGAGGTCCTTTCCTACTCAGGCCACTCTATGATTCTGTGATCATTCTATGGTTCTATGATCTTGGTTGTTAGTGAGCCAAGAAAAGATGGCAATCTGAATTAGTCTATATTGAATATGTGTAATCCAAACTATATGCAGTTTATCAGATGAGATCCTACCAGCGCATGTATAATGGTATTGAACTTTCCAAGCCAACCAGCCAAATAAACAACAACAGACCCCAAAAGCCCAACAACCAGAAAACAAGAAATGTTCATATCCCAGTGTTTTTGTTAAGTTCAGTGCTCAAGCAAGCAGGAGGGAAGAGCTCCTTCCCCTCTACTCCACACTGGTGAGGCCGTATCTGAAGTAGTCTGCTTATGTCTTCTACTCCCCAGTACAAGAGAGACACAGAGCTGCTGCAGAGTCCACTGCAGGGCCACCAAGAAGATACAGAAGTTAGAGCAACTCTGCTATCAGGAGAGGCTGAGGGAGATAGGGGTGTCCAGCTGGAGAAGGGGAGGAAAGTTCAGATTTTGGAAACCACCACATCAGCTTTAACGGAGTGAACCAGTTCCAAAAGCTGTGTTCCAAAAGCACTGCTAAATAGCCCCTGTGACTCCTCGAGCTTACTACAATAAAAGAACAACACATGGGGTTGTTTAAACGTTGAGGCCAATGCATCCCATTCCTATGGGAGGTAGTGATATGTGGAGGAACTCAGTACAACAGGGTACCTTTGGAAAAGCATGTATAAAACATTAATTGCATCAATCAACAAAATGTATAAGTGAATAACTGTTCAAATCCATTTAGTGCATTTCTTACTTCTATCACGTTTTTAATTCTCATTATAATACCAATAGAAAAGAAGAAAAGCACTTTTTCAGCAGTCAGTTTACTACAAAAAGAAAATACTTCATTTAAAGCTTTTGCAGCTCCATCTTATCTGTTTCTTTCTCAAGGATTTGATCATGAATTATACATTCCAGCACAACATGAAATATTTAACTGATGCTCTTCAATTCCTTTTCAGCTTCCCAAACAAAGAAATGAGTTTGAGCACAGGAAAATTTGGGTATACAGCTGTGAATCCACTAACGTCCACAGTAGCTTTCCCCTGTTTAGTGTCCAGATCAATGGGACAGGAGCCTCAAAAGACTTCAGGTTGTCAGCACTGCTCTGTGTGCTGTAATTACAGGAGAAATGTGGATGGATTTTGCAAGTATGAGTTTAGGCTTGATGCTCTGAAAATATTCCTGTAGATTTCTAAAGGCTAGGAGGGAAATATATGAGGAAAAAGGAGTGTAATGACTATTACTAATGCAGTGAAGCTATTCTCTTGTTCCAGAATTTCTTCATGCTGTCAGGAAGGTCACAGCACTGTAGTGGGACACCAAGCAGTCAGGGAGGCTACACTCTCAATGTCCTGGACTCCTTGCCCATACTGTGCTTCTACAATGCTAGTTAATCCCTAGTGCTGTGCTGAAGAGGTCTGACGTGAAGCAGAGATAATTCAGGTCAGGAGTTGTAAGTGATTGCATTCAATTTAATTTTAATAAGTGCGCATAAGATTATAACTGGATAGAAATAGAAGGTTGATACTATGTAGCTATATACAATATCATTAGCTCTGGCTGTCCAAAGTGTGGAACAGTTATTGATCAGCTGGTATTGCCTTTGAGGAAAAGGACAGAGATCTCTCCTAGATTTCATTTAAGGGCTGACCACTAAGGCAGCATCTCTTTCTGGAGATCGCTCCTTTGTGGCAAGACTCAACCTTTTCCATCTTGTCTGAAGGCCTCAGAGTTGATGAGTTTTTCCCATAGATAACATCTGATTATTTATTTACAACTGTTCTTGTGTTATTCCAACTGTACATTACTGTTCTTGTATTATTCTAACCATACATAACTATTCTTGCCTTATTCCAACTGTACATCTGACTGCACAGGGTTCAGTGTAAGTAATGCCCAGAAACCTGAACTTGAGGTACACTTGGGAATTCTCACTGAAATCCCAGCTGATTATTTTTTCCTCTGCAAGATTTCTTGGTATGTTCTTCTTCTTTTCATTCAGAGCCAGGAAGACTGAAGGAGCAAGCTCTTACCTTAGCTTTTGTTGACTTCCACATTTCTCCTCAGGTGGACCAGATTACAGTTAATGAAGAAAGTGACATTAAAACTTCCTCATAGCTTTCTCTGAACTAAATCCAAAGTGTATCTTGTACAACAGTTGGCTTTACTTGACCTCTTTCTTCCTAACTACAGATATATTAAGAATGTGTCTGTTTGCATCTGCTTTCCAGCACATTTGTTTGTCTGGCTGTCAATACATTGCAGTTTAGATGGCTTGGAAGACATAAATTACATATTTTGCCAGAAATAACAAGAAAGAAAATAGAGTAGATGTTGGATTTCTAGAGTACTAGCAATAACATTTCAGGCAACATCTATCTGACACCTGAAAAATGGGGATGTACTAATAATTTGTGAAAGGCCATTAATCTGCTGTGCTTGCAGGCAGTGGATTTTTGTGGGTGCAGTGCAGCACATCCTCTATGTACCATCTGTTCCTCAGAACAGGTTCACTATAAAGTGAGATGAAGTTGTTCTGGCATGGTGTTTCAAATACAGATGCTCTCAGAGGCAGCTGGGTAAAGGAGGAGGTTCCTATCAGCAATTAATTGGTTACATTAATCTTAGAAGGTATTCTGTCTTTTATGTGTGGAAGGGGGGTGGGGGATCATGGACTACAGTCTATGAATATACTACTGAAGCAGTGCGTTTCTATATGAACTCGGAGGACATCAAGTCAGGCCTTGTTTTGAGTTATACTTGGATGAGGTGATTGGGATAGTGCCTGATGTTATGAGTGTGTCATTCTCTGCAAATCTGTGGGTTCATTTCCAGGGGAAAGCTGAAAATCAAATGTAGCACCTCCTGATTGTGTACAGTGTAATGCTGACTTGTGCTGCATCTGTGTTTTCAGTAAGATAAATGCAATAGTTTTGCTGTTTGCTAGCTAGCATTTTAAAGATAATTCTGGATTTGGATACACCTTTTTTCAGATGTTCCATACAGAAATGCGCTAACAAATTTATTGAGCCATATCCAGTATAATTTGTTCAAATCTACTGACATGAGCGTAGCCATTCTCTTTCACTATTTTACTTACCTTCTACAGCAATTCTTCTTCTGTTAAAGAAAACGTATTCTTGTTGTTCTGGCTGTCTGTATGTATGGCAATTGCACTTCCTTCTGTTTTGGTTTGTTTGTTTGTTTTGCCCGAATGTCGCACATCTGAGAGCCTAATTGCAACAGTAAATCCTCTAACTAATGTGTTGTTTTTGTAATAACTCGTAGGCTTTCTGGTTGTAAATCTTTCCATTCCAAGGCAGTAATATTCCACAATACTCTTGGAAGTCTGTGAAACAGAGACTACCAAAACAGGTTTTAGTTTCTTGGCATAACTAAAGCGATGAGATACTTTTCTAGGTTTCCTCTAGCCTTCTAAATTGATTTCTTCTGCAGATAAAGGGTGGGGGCAGTAGAGAGTTGGTTTAAATTAAACTGGATGTGATTTCAGTGATTTGACAGTTACCTTTTGAATAACAGAATTACAGCCGGATGGCAAAATGCCTCTTGGTGGCATCGCAGCTGTGATTATCCAGCTAACATAGCTGTCTATCCGAGGGAGTTCACAACAATTTGCCCTTGAGCAGAGCCGGGGCCGCCCGGGCAATGCGCAGCAGTGCCAGCAGATGGCACTCGTGGAGCGCAGCAGCTCCGGAGCTTCTTGCAAAGGAGAAGAAAATTCCGTCGCTCTGTGCCGGGCTCAGGACTGGGCTCGGTTCACCGCTGGGAGAGAGCCGGGGTTCTCAGACGGTGCCAATGGCGTTAGGCCGTGTATTTTAATATAGATCGTCTGGTTCTGGGCAGATCGTCTGCCTGGGCAATGCCTTATCAGGCCTTTCTGAGAGTTCATAACATAGTGTGAGCAACTGAACAGGCTGGTAGCCCTTCCAACCAGTGGTTTTATGGTTCTCTTTACTACCTTAAGGAAATAAGGAGAGAACTGTTAGACTTTCATAGGCTATAACTACAAATGCTTGGCTTTGTGTACTCTCTGCTTTGATCTCATTTTCTTAAAATTTGCTTAATTAATACAAGATTTGTAGAATTTAAGTTATGAAATATAATAGTATATGAAGTTTAAGAATATGATTTACCTACAATTTATTTTTTATTATGAGAATTTCTGTTCTTTTCTTCCTAGAATAAACTTCAGGAAAAAAAACATTTATATTAAATGTAGATTCATTACTAAGTAGAATGTTTACAAGCATTTAAGGTTCATGGAGGATACTGATGTGATGATCCACAATTTAAAACCTATGCACACAATGACACAGAAGCCAGTTATTCCTATAGATACGAAAATAAGGCATGTTCTCTGTATAATTCAGGCTCTGCTAAAATATGCACAGTGTTCCTGAGAATTTTCTATAAGTAATGCCTATGAGAGACAATTGATAATCCTCCAGAAACAGGCTTTAGCTGAAAATTACAGGACCATTAGGAGTGTAGAATCCTGTGTTGAAAGTAGACACATCGGTCTTGCTCTTTGTAGATTAGCATAGTGCCTTTTAAGTCAACCATTAATACCTTATTAAAATATTTACTACTGTTTTGCACACATACTTGAGAGCATTTGTGTCTTTCCAATAACCAGCATTGTTTCTTTATGGATTTCTGTGCACAACAGCATAGGTCTGTTTTAATCCTGTTTTATGGATACAGGAGTTCAAGCTCAGATAAATGGGGAAAACCACTTGGCAGAAATGGGGACTGTGGGTGGCCCTTCTGAACACCAGCTCAGTACCAGGTGCAGTGTAAGTGACCAAAGGCCAGTGAGCTTTAATCCAACAGTGCTATCATCAACCAAGCCACCTCTTTGCTGTGGGAGAACAACCATAAGGATGCAGTGTGACAGACACTCCCAAGCCTTTTGCAGGGGCTCTGGGAGTTAAAAGGGTCCTTTGAGCCCAGGAGATACTGTGCTATTCCCACTGTGCCCTTTCATAGACTTATAGAATCACAAGGTTGGAAAGGACCTACAAAATGATCTTTCCAGTGGGAAAAGCTGTCAAGTTGAAGGTTTAACTGGAGAGCTCTGTCTGTCTTGTAGTTACTGTCTCCAAGGAATGTTTCTTACACATCTCCAAGACAGCAAGGTGCTGGGGCAGCAAGGCAAGCAGGGAAGAGAATGATGAGCAACACTGTGGTAGTAGAAAGGTCTGAGTATACGGTGTGGGAGAACAGCTTGTCCACTCCAGCATGGTGAAATGCAATGTCCAGTTGTTCCCTGTCTGTGAATACAGAGTTGTAGTTGACTACATAAAGTCATTTAATTTCATGTCCCCGTCCCAGGAATGTAGCTGTTCTGTCTGTACAAAATGTCCTTAGGTATCAAGATGTATTTGTGTCCCCCAGCTTCTGTTTATGTTCAGAGCTCATTCCCTTTTGGTAATTTGATGTTGTCAACTGTGCTTTTATTTGTGAATAGCATGATTTTTGAGAACACCAAAGGTATTAAAGAACAAAGTTCATGTGGTTATTATATTATGCTCATTTTTAGGCTATGGCTATGTTGCAGAAAAAGTCACCCCCTTCCATAGACTTCAAAGCTGAGCACATGTTCTACAGTGAAGATGCAGGTGCCCAAGTAAAAACCATCTTGGAGGGATGGAAGGCTACCCTCAGGTGGGAGCCTGATGGCAGTGTGGATGTCTGCTGCCCAGGTCCTGACCTGCTTGTGCCAGTTGTTGCCCAGGGCAGAGCTGAGGGCAAGTGCAGTGCTGGTTGCCTGGGAAATACCACTGTTACTGGCAAATTTGCTGTAAGGTCACTCTTTCAAAGTACCCTTTTTTTCTTCCAAACATAAGCTCATGGATTATCAAGATATTTTGTTTAAGTATTCCTCTCTCTTTCTGTTTCTCCCTCAAAAAAACAAACAACAACAACAACAAAAAAACAGCCTTCCTAGAACCAAATTCAAAACAATCAAATAGAATTGTTGAGTAGAAGTATCTCTTCCTGATGCATTTTGATGATGTATTTGTAAGGGTTCAGATTTGTTAGCAACTTTCAGTGGTATCTTAAAACTCATTTCCTTCAAAATCATTGCTTCTCAGTTAGACATGGTCATTTGTGTTGGTTGATATTTTAATTATTTTTATTTTTTTGTTTGTTTGTTTAATCTTTCTCACAGATGCATGAGGCTAATACTAAATCTTGTAGAACAGAATATAGTAACAGCCATGGTATAGAGCAATGCAGATGGAGTCCTGTCTCATGTTGCTGAAAATTAATCATTTATGGCTACTACTACTTGAGACTTGCATGAGATTGCTGTGAGACAGGCCAAGAACACTGGTTCAGCAGCTTTTCTTGGCCTGTTAACCAGTGATAAGCATGACAGGCACACCAGAGGCAGCAGGTTTGGTTGCAGCCTGGAGCAGCTGGTGATCCGGCTGGTAGGAGCCCAGCTGTGCCAGGCAGGGGCTGGGTGGCATGGCCTGGGGCTGACTCCTCCTGACCTGTGCTGGGGTGGGAACAGGGACGGGAATAGTTCAAGGGAGAATTTTAATCTGCATAAAATAGGGACTATTTTAAGAATAAGAACCTGTGTTCATAATTTCATTCCCATGAGTGCCTCTTTGCTCATAAATATCTCCTATTTGCATGGAATTGTTTATTGTAATAGCTCTGGTGTTTAGAAGGTACAAATAACATTTCCACTGGGAATAAAGAAGTGTCTTCTCTGACATCTCTAATATCTGCCTTGTCTACTTTTGAACTAAGGAGAAGTATTTTGAGAGTAATTTTTAAATAGTTTTCAACAGCTAATGGGAATTCAGGCTTTGATGTATGAGGGATCATCTCAGTGGTCCATTTGCAATATCAGCTTAGAAAAGATGATTCCCAGCACAGCACCCACCTCTGCTGTGGTGCAGCCCAGTCCCTTCCTCACACTTCTGGGGGCTGTGGCCTCTCCACTGGACCACTGGACCACTGGACTGTACGTGCTCTGTGCCCCCAGTGAGGGATAACTGTACTGAAATAGGGAGGACAGTAACTCTGAGCCTTTGCTCAGCTGAATGGAGACTGCAGCAGCCTGTGCACAAAGAAGGCAGTGTGCAGGAGTTGTATTTGTGTGCTGTGAGGTGGACCAGAAGTGTTGCTGGGCACTGTTCAGGGTTGATTTGCATCATGATACCAGCTATTTGGCAGTTAGCTTCAATGAACCATTTCTCTGCTGTTGTCTGTTGGTTTAAACTGCAATACTGAATGAAGAAATTATCTAGTAAATTTATTTATTAGGCCTTTCAAAGCCTAATAACAAAATATGTCAGGCATTAATTTACCTGGAAAGATAATCAGAGACCTTTCATCTGGAGCAGGCAGTCTGGACAGTGTAAAGTTAATGGGTTATGAAACGAGAAGCTAAGAGGCTGCACAGCTTCAGTCTCTCTAAGGTCCTCTTTGCTGTGAGCAGCACAAGTATGCTGTGTGCCTCTAGAAACACTGCCCAGCCTTCCCCCCTCCTCCACCCCCCACAGCCAATGTCAACTTCGGTGGCAGCAGAACTTTTGCTGGCCTGTACAAAGCGAGGGAATTTCCTGAGGTGCCTTTTAATCCACATGGCTCTGACATTTCTTGTCCAGTTTCTGAGCTGTGGGTCCCAGCTGGAGGAACACAGTGCAGTGTGAAGAAGAATTCAGGAGCTGGAGAGATGGGGGCATGGGGTGGCTACTAGGAGGTCAGGATTCTTACTTCAGACGGGTGGGTGCAGTGTCCATGCAGCCCCAAGCACATAGTGCCCATTGCACTGCATAGCCATGGGGTTCACTGACAGAGCACCAAGGAGCATAGCTGCTGAGATGCATGAAGGCATGCAGTCTCCTCACAGCAAGGTTAAGTGGCACTATGCTTTAACTTCTTAACTTTACAGTCAGATTAGTGGCTCAGAGGCCCTTAGTGTTTGCTAGACAGAAGCAGAGATTTTTCAGGGCTGCTGTGTACCACACTGTATCCCTTAATGAGCAAAAGCTGCCTGAATCGTTTTGTATATGGGTCCTATCAGTTTAAATGCCACAAGAGTATCTCTGATGTCAGGATCATTGGATCCAGGACTTCTCCCTACAGCAACCCCAACTGCTCCAGCAGTGATATGCACTGTGTAGCCCCTGTTCTCCTGCCACCCCTATGTGTGGTGTCAGCCCCATCCCTGATAGCACCTCATGAGCCCAGATTGGCCATCACCTCCTGCCTCATCTGGGGCCTGTCCTCAGGGGAAGTGCTCTCACCCAGTGCCTTGCTAGGGATGCTCAGTGGTGCCATGACAATGGCTCTGGGCTTCAGTGCCAGCCTATTTAAGGAATGTATTATCTACTTTGGTAATTGGAAGTGTAATGTATTCACTCCCTGCACAGCACAGCTGATGGCTTCATTTGTCACATTCCTTTCTGTGGTTTACGCGGCTGTCACAGTGCAAATAAACCGATTACATTTCTTCAACATTGCTTTCACAAGGCTAGGCTGTGTGATGTGTAAATCAGTAAACAGAGGATGTCTGACTGCTCTCTTATCTTCTGTGGAGCCTCTTTTGATTAGTCTGGATACAGGAGCTAAAACAGGTGTGGAGGCTGTGAGTTGGGTGTGCTTTCTCTTGGAGGAAAAATAGCTGTGTAATGCTGTGGGTGTGCAGCATATGGGAAGAAGTGAAATATGTTGTGTTAAATGAACCCTACTTCAGCTAGAGGAGATAGCCCAGTTCCAGCTGCTTCTTATGCCAAATCTAAAGGACACAAACATGACATTTTAAAATATGGAATATCTTAAAGAAACAGGAGCAAGATAATATAAAGTGAGGTAAAATAACATATAGATCAGGAACAACAATCCACAGGCCAGATGCAGCCCATGGAACATAGTATAACTATGGAGTTAGAGAAAAATTTCTGCTTTGTTCTGTGTGCTTATACCTCAGGAATGAGAGAAACACTCTGCCCAAGCATTTGTTAGAAGCAGTGTATGACTGTGATGGAGCCTTCCATTAAGAGTGTTTCTGAAAATGTATTACCATCAGACCATTCTCTGTATTAAATCAATATTTAAACATTCTTTCTCCCTTCTCCAGAGAGTTTTCTCTATTTAAAAAACAAACAAACAAAAACAAACAAACAAAAAAAAAACAAAAAACACCAATGGGAAATTAGTTGATAGTGATCTTATTTTATATGTTCATTTTTCTGTATCTGCAGCACATCAGAGAGCATGTAATGGGCAGCTTTGCTTTCCATTAGCAGTCTGATGAACCGTGCTTGCCAGATGTGTTAGGTCTGGCCTGCAGGTGAGTCCTGCACCCAGTGGGACCAAGCAGTGAGTAGTGCATGGGCCAGGAGCTGTGCTTCTGTATGAAGTGTCTGCTCAGCCTTTCGCTTTGGAGTTACACTTTCTTTGTGGACGTTATTTCACCTTCACTGAAAGGTACACTGAAAGTAGTGATAGCTCTGCAGATATCATTGGAGTTAAAGCTTGAGACAGCTCTGCTGAGTTCAGTAAAAGCTGATCTATAATATTGAGAGGGGTATGTCACTTTCCTGCACTGCTCACAGTGCTTTTCTTTGATTACTGCTAAGACTCCTGGCTCCATTGTCCATTAGCTGACATGTTTGTTTCCTCCCATTTGTACTCTCACTTTGCTGAAGTCTGATCACTTTCTGCAAGCAGATGAACTTCTGAATACAGAGGTCTGATGAGATTTGAGCAGAATGATCTCAGAAACTGTTGCAATCAGAAATGTAAAAATTCTTTCTGCTCAATAAAATCTCATGGATATTGCCTAAAATCCTATAAAACCTGTGAGATTAAAAATGGGACTTCTCTGGCCTCTTCCCCTCTCTTGTAACCAGACTGGTCTGGGTGTGCCAGATCTGACTGCTGGTTCTCATGAGGATCTCAGATACCCCAACTCAGTCTCTTTTCACAGAATCACGGAATGACCCGGGTTGGAAGGGACCTCAAGGTTCATGAAGCTCCAACCCCCCTGCCTGGCAGGGCCACCAAACTTCCACATTTACTAGATCAGGTTGCCCAGGACCCCGTCCAACCTGGCCTTGAACACCTCCAGGGACGGGGCATCAACAACCTCCCTGGGCAGCCTGTTCCAGGACCTCACCACTCTCCTAGTAAAGAACTTCCCCCTAACATCCAACCTGAATCTTCCCTCTTTTTCAACTTAAAACCATTTTCCCTTGTCCTGCTATTAGTGGTCCTTTCAAAGAGTTTACTCCCCTCCTGGTTACAGGTTCCCTTCAGGTACTGAAAGGCTGCAATGAGGTCACCCCGCAGCCTTCTCTTCTCCAGGCTGAACAAACCCAACTCCCTCAGCCTGTCCTCATAGGGGAGGTGCTCCAGCCCCCTGATCATCTTTGTGGCCCTCCTCTGGACCCTTTCCAAAATCTCCATGTCTTTCTTGTACTGAGGGCTCCACACCTGGACACAGTACTCCAGATGGGGCCTCACAAGAGCAGAGTAGAGAGAGATAATCACCTCCCTATCCCTGCTGACCACCCTTCTCCTGATGGAGCCCAGGATCCCATTTGCTTTCCAAGCTGCCAGAGCGCACTGCTGGCTCATGTTGAGTCTCTTGTCCATCAGGACCCCCAGGTCCTTCTCTGCCGAGCTGCTCTCAAGGACCACTCCTCCCAGCCTGTACAGGTGCCTGGGGTTCTTCTGGCCCTAGTGCAAAACGTTGCACTTTGCTGTGTTGAACCTCATTAGGTTTACCCGGGCCCACCTTTCAAGTCTGTCAAGGTCCCTCCAAATGGCATCCCTTCCTTACTCCATGTCAACCGTACCACTCAGCTTGGTGTCTTTTGTGCTAATCCTGTACAGTCCATCTTTTTCTACTTGACTACCTGCCTCTGCATCCTGCCTGCATAGAGCATTGCTCTTGAGCACACAGTTCACGCTATAGAAGAGAGCTAGGTTCAGCTTGTGGGATTTGATGAATGCAGTCTGGAGAGATGCTGCAGTGCTTTCACGTGGCTCCTTGTGACTCTCCTTCTCTTCTCCAGCTGCCAAGGAAGCAATGAGTGGAGAGAGGAGTCCTAGAGTGCCTTGGCCCCCTGCTGGGTGCGAATTCCAGAAGGTGGGGATTGTTCCTCTTCCTTGTGCTCTTTGGTTACTTGTACCTCAGCATTCAGAACTTGAAGTGCCCCTCCCAGCAGATGAGGGGCGGTGCTACTCTGGCTGTGGGACTGTCTGCAGGGTTAGCAGCCTCCAGTGAAGTGCTGGGGTGTGTGAAGTTCTCTCAGTGAAAAAAATCAGCCTTCTGCACTTTTGTGCTGAATATTAACCACGTTTCTGATCATCATAGTTCTGAATCCTACATCTTGTCTCAAAATAAGAAAGCAACAAGTTATTGTTTAAACCGAAGTAAGTAAATAAAATAAGAAGCTCTTGCTATGGAAAGAACACTTTTGATCATTCTCCATAATGCATCTTTTCCTGCTAAGATTAAAAGGTTTTTATGTATCTTCTTCACTTTTCCTTGTGAATTGCCTTTCTCAGGGTCACAAGCTATTTACATATGTATATATATGGGAGGAGGGAAGCACCACTTGTTCTCCAGACATTCACTCTCTTCTCTCATTCCAGGAAATCTCAGCCATGCTTTGCATTTTAGGAACAACACCAGATTTCCAGGAATATTGCAGTGAGTAAAGAGTTTCTTACCACCATAGACTTTGAGGGCACTGGGTTGCCTATGGTCCTGCTCAGCCAGTATCCCATGCACTGGGTTGTTTTCTGTGACTTGGTTCTCCTTTTTGGAATCATAGAATCCTTAGAGTTGGAAAGGATTTCTGAAGGCCATCTAGTTCAACCCCCCCTGCAGTGAATGAGGAAATCCACAGCTAGATCAGGTTTCCCAGGGCTGTCTCCAGGGATGGGACATTTCCTATCCAGATCCTCTCATTTCCAGCCCCGAGGATTACTGCTCTGAGGCTGCACATCCCACTCATCTACCCATGTGGTATTTCTTCTGGCACATCACTTCGGGTTTTCCCTGAACCTGTGTCCTAAGTATGGTTCTCCTACCCCATGGACTCTGGGCATTGCTCTGTGTGCTCACATCCCAAGTGCTGTGTCTGCATATGCCCCAGAGCCCCCACTGCTCCTGGGCTCCCCTCCAGTGACAGGACAGTGGGGACTTGACTTTGCCATGGATGTGACTGCATCTCACAGGAAGAAGTCCATTCATGCTCCTGTCATGTACAGTGCTAAATAAATTTGGGAGTTGCTCAATAGCTCAACAGAATGACAGCCTTTTTCCTTAAAGATAGATATTGCCTTTAATCAGATGCTCACTTGCTTTGCTTGAGTAAGCCAAACTCATTCCAAGAACAAAAGGGCTGCCATTGCAATAGCCTGGCTTTTCAATTTCAAACTATCTGCAGATTACAGAATAAATGAAATATTCAGTATACACAAATACTATACAGAATGATATGATACAGACCATTTCATTTTCTTTCATCCTTTTCTAGCTTACTGGCTTTTATGTAATGGGTAGACCTACATCAAAAGCCACGCTCAAGTAAGAACAAACAAATACTTAAAGCACACATTACACATGGCATTCCTAAGCCTTCTGTAAATGATACAGAGTTATTCTTTGAAGAATAGAGAGGCACTCTAATAAACTTCTCTATGAGACCAGACCATGACACGGTGACAGAGCGGCATTTTTGAGTGCTTGGCATATGTAAGATACCAGCTGCCCTTGGGGGAGAATGTGTATTTGACAACAGAAATAAGGGCAGTCTTTGCTGCTAGGACCCTAGGACACAGTGCAATGTGCATCTTCCAACTCTTTTTAACCGTATATGTCACTCCTTCAGTAAGGAGATGTGAGCTCCATCTCAGGCAGCACCACACTGCCAACTTGTCAAGCAATCTCTCATGGTCCTCTTGTAGTATCCCTTACACCTGGGACATGTATTCAGTCTCTGAGGGACTACTTCATTGACTGTCTGTCTCTGCCTGAACATCTTTTCTGCCTGTCAGGGTGCTGGCAGTCTGGGGTATTTCCTGCTGTGACCATGAGATCCTGCTCATCTCCAGGTGGGGGCATATCACTGCAGTCTGACTGCGATCCACTTGCTCTGTGGGTCAGGAGCCAGACATGTATTTAGAGCAGTGTTTGGGAAGGACAGAAGCTCTGGTCAGAAGTGCTATGGGGGACAATACCAGGCCGACTCTCTGAGTATGGGATATACCCTGCAGCTGGAAAACTGACATTCATCCAGAAGGAAAACATCTGAGCAGTTTGCCCAGCCTGTGACACTGGAGGAATGTACACTGCTCAGTGCCTTTGGGACTCAAATGTGATCCATACTGAGTCTGACCAGTGGCTCATCGTGTTGACGCAGAAGCTCTTCTGTTCATATCTTCTGGCTCATTAAGTCCAGACAGTCACTGAGTGCAGCCGTAACCCTTCTCTACTTTCATTCCTGTGGGAATCTCTTAGTCAAACATAAAATTTCAGCATTATACAACCAAACTTCATTGTTAGTAAGGCCTGTACAGTAATGCTTATGTTTTCTTAAAATATATGTATGAGTTCTCCCTTATATACACTCATTCCAGTCATTCATAGTTACTATTAATGATTCAGCATTTTTCTGTGGTTTCAGGCTTTCCATGCCACCCATGCTATTTGCCAAACTAAAGTCACTGCTACTTTTTGCACCAGAGACTATGCTACATATCCTGTGGCCAGCCCGCACTGCCATTTAGACCACCTGCTCCCAGTCTGTTCTAGAAGTTTCCCACAATGTCACAATTGCCAGTATGAGAAGGATCTCTCTTACAGCACAGCAAAAACTTCAGAGTTTTTATTACAATATTTCAAATGTGAAACAAATCTCTCCAAGTGGGAAGTGACCTCATCCCCTGATCTGAGTCCCCTCTCCCTTGGCACATGGTGGTTCCCTGGGGCATGTCCTTGCCACCAAAGTTCAGCCGATCTTTCTGTATCTCCAGAGACTGTCCCAAAACTACTCATTGCACATTAGTATCAGCTCTCCTTCCAGCATCAAAGTGCAGATGAATCAGCCGGGCTCTTCCTAGGAACTCCCATCTCTCTTCTCACTTCTTAACCAAGTTGAATTTTAGTTCTGATCATGCTTCAGTGTCCACAAAAACGTGATGAAATATCGTTAAGCTGTCTGAAATTGAGTTTTATTTTGCTTTCAGAGGGTACTTTGGAAAATTTTTCTTTATCTTTGTCAGCCTTTGTAAGTAGTTGAATGACAGCTTTACCTGTCTCCTGTGATGCCTTGCAATGTGACATGCTGCCTGTGAAGTGCTTTTCTCAGAACTATTATCCTGTATGGTACAAATCACACACTTTATGCCCAGCACCTCCTCCTACTCATGCCATTTTCTCTTAATGCTAGCAGGTCAGACTGTGTCCTGGATGTTATACCTTGTCTGTTGTGTTCCTTCCACCCAAGATATCTGTTCTCATCTCTGATTCCAGGACCTCAGGTCCATTCTCCCTTGTTCCTGATCATCTGTCCAAAGCATAGCCATTTCTGTGTTTCTTACAGCCTGCATCCCCTCTTTAAATGTTGGGCAACAATATCCATCATCCATTCAGCTGATGTCCTCAGGAAATAATCATACGTCTGTGGCCACTTCACATCATTTACCTTCTAACTTTCTAGATATCATTGCTAAATTCTCACTAATTCATTTCTTCTACCTTTGTGTAAAAGTGAACATACATATTACGGCATCTCCCTGCTCTTTCCCTTCCTTTCCCCACCATTAATTTCATTTCCCTCAAGCCCAGAGGGAAATGCTGGAAGGATGCACCTTCCTGTGAATGTGCCCATGACTCTCCTAAAGCTTGCCTTGTACCAGTCTCAAGTCCTTCATTTCTTTCCTTTTCTCATTGCATCCTTACATTACTCCCTTAAGAGGGTCCTGGTCACCCAAGTCTCCACATTATGTCTTCACATTTCATCAGTCTTCTTTGATCTGTGCTAGCTGGCATCTAGCATTGTCAGTCCTTTCTGGTTTACTTCTTGTAGTCAGTCCTCCTCTTTTTTGGCTATGACATCTAATGGGTCACCCAGTCTGCTCTGATTTATGGTATCTCTCTCCATAAAAGGTTGTGGAAGTGGCACATAACTCCATAAGTAATCCCATTCATCAGAGCAGAGTCAGAATAATCACCTATTTATCTCCTATTCAATAGACTTGCTACAGCACTCATTATGAATTCATTTAAACTGATGCACAGTGTCCCATTATGCACTAATGGTGATGAGAAACATGACAAAACAAATGCCATTTTAAAATTGGGAAATGAATCTGTTCAGCAAGATGTATAACTATGGCTACTCATGAATTCTTACTCTTGCGGTCTTCTGCAGCACACACCTTGTTGTCTCCTCATACCTGAGCTGTACCCTGCTATAATGCTTCTGGCAGAATCAAATCCCCCCCTGCCATGGCTACCAAAACATGTTGCGGCTGCATGACTCCTGCATTCCTACAGCCCACCCCTCAGCACAGCCCCTGTGCAGAGCTCCCACTGTTGCAGTGCTTCTCTCATGACTCTGTAGCACCAGCACAGCCTGAGTCCTTGGTGCTGGGGCTGGGAATTGCCCAATGACTGTGGCCATGCTGAGCGCCCTGACTGTGCTGCACTGCACCATGCAGTCCTGGTATGGCTCTGAATGTTCTTCAGGTCTCTCCCCTGTTCTTCAGGAGGATGGACTTTGTAGGGCTGTTAAATCTTCCTCTGGCACACCTTTGAAGCCATTACTTCTCATCCTATCACTAGTTAGCTGCTTCTGCTGAATAGTTTTCCTAAGGCAGTGGTTCGGCTCTGTAATGTAGTGCTGCAACCTTCTGTAGAAACAGCCCAAAGGATCCCAGCCATGTGTATGACTGCCCAAGAAGCTGATGTCTGGAGCGGTAGGATGAGTCCAGGAGCTTGTGGAAATCCTTGCCTTGCCATGGAGCCATATGTTTGAAGACTTTGATCACAGCTTTGCGGGGAAAAAAAAAGCACACTGGGAGATGATGGCGAAAAGATTTCTTCAGAAAAAGAAGCATGTGTAGAACAACCCCTCCTCTCGTTATGTTGCTGATGCTCTGGGTGCCCCTGTTCATGCCGAATTGTTCTGGAGGTCAGCCCTGGATAGGAGTGTGTCAGAGGCCAGCAGACCCAGCACTGCTCAGGGGGTTCAAGCCTCTGCCAACCTGGTACAGATAGTGGGGCTGCTAGAATGTGTGATCCCCCTTTCCCCACCCTTCTCCCCCCCCCCCCCCCCCAGCCATGTCTAGGCTGTAGGAACAGCAGTGGAGTTGTTGTTGTACCTGTAATGATAGTTCTGACCCTGGATGTCCCACCGCTCACTGGCTGCAGCATCTCCTCTTCAAACTTCTGACTTCTAAGGGCTTTGGTTCATGTGGAAACTTCTCTCAGAGGTCTTGATGAGGAGCAAGTTGGATGCAGTCCCAGAATAGCACCACTAACAAAAGCTCTCACAAACAGCCAACCAAAATGCATCCTGAAGTGAGATCACAGAAATGATGCAAAGCAATCAGATGAGAGACATGGCCATAAAGAGCTGTTAGATTTTTAGAACAGAGCTTCCCTTTGCCTCAGAATAGCAAGAGGATTGCTTTACATGTGCATGTGGCCTTGTAAAATTCCAGTATCTGGGAGTTGTGTGTGTTTAAAACTGCACGAGCAATACAAGGCGCAGTGCCAGCTTTCAGCTGCATTAAATCAACAGGTGGGTGTGCAGTGCAGGGCCTCCCCAACTGGAACCACCTCCTCAGAGCCTGTCCTGAGCTGCTGTGTCTCCACCTGGAGCCCAGGGCAGGATCCTGTGCTCAGCCCTGCTCAGGAGGACTGTCCCCTTTGTTCACAGTACTTTGTCACAAAGCCCAGTGACCCATCCAAGCCCTCGTCCTCCAGCCCAGCACACTGTCTGTGTGATACAGACGTGCTCCTCGTGGCCATTCACAGAGGTTTGCTCCAAGTCCTCAGCTCCAAATGCAAATAAACAATTATAAGTCATCAATATGTCTGATATCATGGAATTCTTGGCTGGCAACAGCTATCCTGTGTTGTATAATTGAAAGAAATGCAATGGAGTGTTATTTAATAGGTAATCAATCAGTGCTGTACTTGTACACCTGAGCTAATCAATTACTGCAGGAATGCCAGTGCTGGCCACCTGCTGGGAAACCACCTGTGTACATCAGGGCACCAAAATGCTCCCCTGCTTGTTGTGGGTTCATTAACAAAATTTCATGAAGAAATCTTATGTTCATAGATGCCAGTCATCTAATAAATGTTGTAGAGTTGTTTCTCAATCTAAGCTGTTTAATTTTTATTATTCCATAGAAAGTCTGAAAATGTAATAAAAACAGTTTAATAATTCTAAACAAACAAATGAACAAACAAACAAACAAACAAAAAACCTAAAATGGTAATTCAATGTTCCTGACTTGCTTTAAAAAGATCCCAGATTTAAGAAGTAATTAAAAAGTGCAGGAGAAAAAAATACATCCTAGAAAGCCCATCTGTGCTTTGCAAAGTGGCCTCGTTGGTTCTGGGCTGTGTCCTTCAGTCCTGTGCTTTGGGTTCTGGGTGCCTGCCCAGAAGGTGTTCTACAGTCCACTACCTGCATCTCATCATGTGCATCCCACCTGAGCACTGGGATTCTACAGCCCTCTGTATTGCTATTTTATTTATAAAATGTTACCAATAAAGCCAGAAGCTTCAAACAGATTAGATTCATTTATCCAGCCTTCACACAACGTTGAATTACTCACACAAACCAGGCTGTCTGAGGCAACGACAACAGTGTTTTCACAAATTGTTTAATTAGACAACTTCTGGGCAATTTCTTCCAATGGTTTCACTTCCCCTGCCCACAGATATTCTGGTGCTCACCACATCTGTCATAACAACCCTTCCTGGATGCTGGAGTTTTGGGGCCAAGCCCAAATTTTTTATTTATTTTTATTTTTATTTTTTGCTTTGAAGGACAAAAAGAAGCATAAACAGCAAAGAACCTTCTTTATTTTTTCCTTTTTTTTCCCCCCTTTTTCTTTTTCTTTTCCTTTTCTTTTTTCTCTTTTCCTTTTTTTTTCTTTTTCTTTTTTTCCTTTTTTCTTTTTCTTTTTCTTTTTCTTTTTCTTTTTCTTTTTCTTTTTCTTTTTCTTTTTCTTTTTCTTTTTCTTTTTCTTTTTCTTTTTCTTTTTTTCCTTTTTTCTTTTTCTTTTTCTTTTTCTTTTTTTCCTTTTTTCTTTTTCTTTTTCTTTTTCTTTTTTTCCTTTTTTCTTTTTCTTTTTCTTTTTCTTTTTCTTTTTCTTTTTCTTTTTCTTTTTCTTTTTCTTTTTCTTTTTCTTTTTCTTTTTTTCCTTTTTTCTTTTTCTTTTTCTTTTTTTTTTCTTTTTCTTTTTCTTTTTCTTTTTCTTTTTCTTTTTCTTTTTCTTTTTCTTTTTCTTTTTCTTTTTCTTTTTCTTTTTCTTTTTCTTCTTCTTTTTCTTTTTCTTTTTCCTTTTCTTTTTCTTTTTCTTTTTCTTTTTCTTTTTCTTTTTCTTTTTCTTTTCTTTTTCCTTTTCTTTTTCTTTTCCTTTTTTTTTTCTTTTCCTTTTTTTCCTTTTCTTTTTCTTTTCTTCTTCTTTTTTTAAGGAACAAATTATCATCATTTTGTTTGCTTAGCTGAGAATTCAACCAAGGTCTGGCGGGCAGCTCTGAGGGCACTGCAGGGGACTCCAGGCTCAGCTTCATCACCCCAGGCTCAACCAGAAATCCAAGGTCCCTCCTGCAGCCACAGCCATGAGTCACTGATGTCTTATGCAAGAAAATTCCTCTTCCCATTTTAAACTATGGATGAGAATTTCATCAGAGGGAAGCAGCTTCGGAACAGACGTTCTCACAAACTCATTCTTTGGCTCTATCTGTTTCCAATGAGGCTTTACAATCTGCCCTTCCAATAGTATTCCCATCTTGTTTGGTGGCTTTTATCCAAGTTGGTTAATAATTTCTGTTATCGTCCTTCGAGCCTGAACAATTTTAGCTCCTCCAAATCCCTTGTTGTTCCTTATTAAGACACTAGCTACTACTGGAGAAAGATGACTGATTGCAATAGCTGTAGGCAGAACTCATGCTGATTAACAAATCACTTGAAAATAATATGCTTTTTAGCCATTAGAGTTATTAATAGTATGTTTGCTCCCTTTCTTGGGGCATTTAATGCTCAAGGAATTAGCCAATCTGGAGAGTAAATCTTTTAGTTCATAGTGGACACCAAACTCAATCTGTCTAGCTGGAATGGGACTATACACTCATTTTCTTTTCAAGACTCCACAGAATTTGACATTTTAGTAGAAACTTAATAGCTTGCAGTAATTTTTTTTACTACCTGCAGCAAGATTAGCTGCTAAGATAAGGAGCTGATGGAGCTGGTGAGTGACAGGGCACGTTCACCTCATTTAAAATATGCATAGGGGAAGGGAAACACTTTGGTACAGAAGTGCTGCTGCTGCTTCCCAGGCATCCAACAACCCTCAAAAGACACTGCCGTCGCACTGAACCTTGCCTATGGGAGCCTAGTCAGAGAGACAGCAGGTGTTTCTAAATGAAATCTCCATGCTGCCTGATTTTAATGGGTCCTTTACTTTGTAAAACCAAGAATTATTAATTAATATTTATACTTTGTTTACGAGTTAATGGGTAACTGGCTTGGGTAAGATCCCTGGATGATCTATCAGTTCACACTGGGAGTAACTGTCATGCAGAACAAGCAATGCTATTAATCAACACAAAGCAGAAGATCACATGGAGGATATTCTTTCTTGCTCTCTTTTTCAGTTTTTTGTCTCCCTCTTTGTTCTCTCCCTCTGTGCACTGTATCATAGAGTGATGGGTAAGACTGTATTTCAGCCTCTCTTGAGGAATGGTTTTGTGGTAAGGAGCCCAACAGCCTCTGGTGTCAATGCTGCTCAACAACCAAAGTTAGTTAATGTGTAGGAAGAAAACAAGTACCTCTGGCATAGGTGTGGTCTCGCAGTGCAGAGCAATGTTCACAATAAAATGGCTGTCTGGGATAGAATGGGACTGTTCCCATATGATGAAACAAATATAGGTCTAACCTGGCATAAAAGTCTACAGCAATTAAACAAGTGGCTGTTCATTTTGGTCTTTTAAAGAATTTCATCATATCCTGACGCTGTAAGCCTTACCAGGAAACTCAGTATGTGAAAACGGAGGAGTAATGCTTGATTTGATTTGATTTGACTTGATTTGATTTTTTTTTTATACTGATTACTGTGAATATCACTATGCATTTGAAATACCTATATTTGAATTGCATTAATCTGCAGAGTGTTTCTGAATCTTTTTAAAAATCTAGCAGTAAAATAATGTCTGCTTG
The DNA here is from genome assembly GCF_054131305.1 of Coturnix japonica. Lineage (NCBI taxonomy): Eukaryota > Metazoa > Chordata > Aves > Galliformes > Phasianidae > Coturnix > Coturnix japonica. Next base: position 4,061,678 of record NC_140699.1, read on the forward strand.
GCATTTAATAATGGCAGATACAACAATAAATATTCACTTAGGATGACTGTTTTTTGCACTGTTCTGTCCATCAAAATATGAACAGAAAATGTGTCCCATTAGTGCAGAAAATGTCTGGAAAAGATACTCCCTGATTAAGGCAGATGTGTCTGCTGATGGTTTGATTTGGAACATGGATTGCTACAAATGAGTCACATTCCTGGGAAGGGGATTTAACGCTCAACAGGTTCAGGCTCCAGGCTTTCCTCTGGCTCAGTCTCACTGCTCTCTTTCTGCTTCACACTTCTTTCGTACACAACAATTCAGTTGTCCCTTATTAAGAGTGCTCCCTCTGTCAGTTCTTCCTCAAGTGCATAACCTTGCTACGCCCAATCATATTAAAGAGTGACTGAAATGGCTTTGCTTTCCATCACAAAAACAGCTGCTACATCAGTTGTAAAATCCTGTCATTTATCTTTTCCCATTTCTATCATCTTATTCAATGCATGAGACAGACACAAATGCTCTGTATTATAGATATTAATAAACCTCCAAATTCTGTGCTATTTCCATGCTGGTTAAACATGGAGTAATCCTTAAATGGAAAAATAAAGCAAGATAAATGCAACCAAAACTCAGAAAGCCAAGGTATACAGCTTTTGTCTATGTACAAGCAAATCTTCATCCAAATGGCTTAAAGGAAATAATGGTGATATGCACATTCCATGCAATCATCATAAAAAAGAAACTGTACAACAGAGCATTTGTCAGAAATCACTGTGAGTAAATGACGACTTTCAGGAAAATCAGAAACATTCTTTGCTATAGTCACTGTCTAAAACTGAGGAATAGAATGAGATGAAATGAAGCAAACCAAGAGATCTCCAATGGAAGTTTTAAAACATTACAGCTAAAAGCAGAAGCTGAAATAATAAAATGAAACTGGTCAAACCCTAGAATTAGAGATTATGTGATAGAAACACATTTTGTTAGATTGTGGGTGACATGCAAGCCTGATTTCTTTTAGTTCTATTATAAGAAACATCACTGGATTCAAAATATCTTGGTGTGGTTTTCAATCATACTTCCATTTTACAGATAGATTTTCAGTTCAATACTCATGGTGTCCTTTGAGAAACGAGCAACTACATAGCTGATGTATACATATTTAGTATGCACATGGCAATCAATTCTGGAGGGGCTGGAATTACATGATCTTGAAAGGTCCCTCCAGACAACTGTTCTGTGATTCTATGATATATTCTAAGTATACAAATACACAATAATTAAATGTTTATATAACATGTGTAATATATACGTATATTTAAGAACAGCAAATCACACACAAAAAAAATGTTAGACAAATTTTGGAAGAATGCAATTCCAGTCCTCTGCTCAGATGTGGCCAGCCTGGAGGTTTGCTTCCACTGCAGACCTGGGCCAGTCCAGCTCCGACTCTGACTGGGGATGGAGAACCCACAGCTTCCTTGGTCTCCAGCAGAGTGCCTGGCCATCCTCTCGCCAATAGCGTCATCTTGTGCCTGCTCAAAATGTACCTCACTTCAGCTGTGCCCTCTGTCTCTTCTATGTCCTTCCATGTCCATCTGCCAAGGGCCTGGCATCCCAGAGGGCAACTGGATAGAGGAATAAAATACCCATTCTACACCTCTCACCCAGCTGCCAATACTCATTCACGCAGCATTGCTTCACTCCACCCTTTGCCCATCATGCCTTGGTCTCTAAGTGCTACAAATTAGGAGGTTTTTGAAAATGCACAAGGGCATAGATGTTGAAAATATGTACCATCGCTTGGCTAGCAGAGCTCCAGTTAAGCCTTTTGTGTGTTTCTGTAATACACAGATTTTGTAAGGTAAAGGACGATTTGCACTTTCCCTAATAGCTTACTGGTAGTTTGTGTTCATGGCTAACACACACCACAAAGATCTCTCCAGCTGCTTGTCATATCTTTGCAGGCATTGTTTAAAGGATGAACTGTACTGAATAAGTTTCATTCTGCATACATTATTCATCAAAAAAATATTACTTCCATGAACTGCGATTAGTACAGTTGCTGTCCATAGACTTCAGTGTATTTTGCCATGAATTTTTCTATAGCTTTTCAAAGAATACACAGTTCCAGGGTTCTTTTTCTCTGTGCCTTTTTTAAACTTCCTTCAACAATCACTTGTAGCTGGTGATATGTTTCCATTGAAAACCATATTGTGATACAAAGCAGTGTGACAGCTGCAATTTTACACAACATGAAATATCAGCTGAGGAAATTACAAAGAGCATTTCCCTGAAACCACGATTTCAAGAACAAATCAATTACCTCAGTGAAGCTGCTGCTCAGAAATTAAACAACCCTGATTATCCTCAAGTAAAGTTCAGATCTGAGGAACTCACGCTGAGGCCCACTTGGAGTTAGCAGAAAATCTTTATTCTAGGGTAATTGCAAGGAAGGAAGGTTGCGATCCCACACATGTTGATAAGGAAAACCATTATTTATTACAGCTGTTTGTCTTGCTCCAATTCATAGGAAGGAGAGGAGGTTCTTTGATATATGTATACCTGACATGAGATTAAGAAACAAAGAGTTCAAATGTTGGTCCAACCAGCTTATTACAAATCTTAATCAGGGAGATGGGGAAGGGGAGGACTGGCAACTATTATGAATTAGGGTGATGGGGAAGGGAAAGTGGGCAATAGGAAATATAGGAAAGAAGCAAAAATTGCATAAAGCAGGGATAGTCACCACCAAGACCTAGCAGTGTTCTGTTGCATGCCATTGCAATGCCCCAAGGCAAAAGTGCAGGGAAGAGCAGCAGCAGAGTGGCCGGCCTTAGGCAGCAAGCAGGTAGAGACAGAGCAGGCCCAAGAGGAAGGGGCAAGTTTCAGGTAGCAGGCCCAGGAGAGTCTATCAGCATGCAGGAATCATGTTGTGAAGCACCTGATGTCATGTTTATTGGTCCCTTTTTTATCCTTCTTCTGCCAATGTGGTATTCCTGGGTACTTGGGTAAGAGCCATGTGCAGAACCCCCGATGTCATCAATTTACAAGCAATGAGCCGATAATGTTCCAATTAGAAACTTTTATTAATTGTAGCGGGTAAAACAAAAAGGCAATTCAGCGCTGGGCGACAGGGGAATCCTCGTTCCTCCAACTGCCGCACCTTCCCGTCCCTTGCAACTTCTTTTGTAAGGTCCATCCCGAGTGTATTGTCCTTTAATTGGTCGGTCGTGATCGTGCCACTTGGTGTGTCGTTCCTTGGTTGGTCCTTCCGTGAAACTTTGTATCCATCGGGGCGCGCTTTGCCTGTAACTATGCAGAGTACACAATCTACCCATAAAATTAGAGTGTTCTGCAACCCTTGTGGCCTCCATATTCCACCATCACATCCCGGTCCTAATGAACAAGCACTCCACCACAATGCTACTACATCCCGGTCTTAATGAGCAAACATTTTATCACAGTCCCCCCTTTTCTTTTATTGTACTATTTTGTTTTGCTCATTAAACCGTTTTAGTTCTTGTCGACTCCTGGGCTCTTTTTCTTTGTTCTAACTGTTTTCTTAGTTCAGCCATTGTATCTATTGCTACCCCCGTTTGATCAACGTAGGTGCAACATTGTTCTTTAAGAGCCACACATAGTCCCCCTTGCTGCAATAGGAGAAGATCCAACCCCCTTCGATTTTGTAACACTACTTCTGATAAAGACCGTACCGATTTTGTAAGCGCATTGATGGCTTCATCTATTTTCTGTAGATCTTCATCCACAGATTGTCTAAGGGTTTTCAGTCCCTGTGGCTGGTTTATTAAAGATGCTACTCCAGTCCCCAGCCCGGCCCCTCCTATAGTTAATAGCATTGCAACGGTTAGGGCTGTGAATGGCTCCCTTTTAATCAGGTGATGTTCAGAGGTTTCTTGTTGACTGATCACATAATCTTTAGGGTGATATATGATTCGTGGAACTATAATTACTTGTACACAGTAATTGGTGGTTTGATTAAATATCTTAGTCGATAAGCATGTAGTGACCCCTAATTTGGCACATATCCATTTAGCATTGTCTGCGGGTAGGAGCCAGTCTGAGGGTTTCTCCTGACTTTGTACTTCTATAGTTTTATTACATAGATGTCGTTTTTCTAGAGGTACAGTTCCCACACACACACCATTTCCAGTAACATGTGCTAGAGTTATCCCTGGAACATTAGGCCTTCCCTTTTTCCATAGGCACTCTGCTGGGTTAGTCCCATTTCTTCTCCTAATCTTCGCTACGGACCCTATTGCTTCATAAAAAGGGGGTCTTATATCATAGCATAGCCAACACTCCTTAGTTAATTCTGGGTAGGTGTTGTTTAACACCTTGAAACTAGACTGAATTATTTTCCAAAGGGTGCCATATTCGGTAATATAAGGGCTTGCTTCGGTCGGGCCTACAGTAACAGCTTCTGTCTTATTCTGATTGTTATTTATTACTACGTTAGGTCCTATACCTATTGGGGGGTCTGGCGGAACTCTTTCTTTTTTAATAAGGAAATGGCCCCCTCGGTCTCTTCCAGGCTCCCACATTCGTACCCCCCAAGTCTTTCCTATCCACCACACTGTGTTTTCTGTTTTAAGGATTTTTATCTCTAAATGTTGGCATGTTACTTCACCAGAGTGAGTCCCATGAGTCGGAGGTGTACAACCTGAGGGACCCCAACTAATTGTTATATATTCATCTTGTCCCCCCCCTGGCAGAAATCCCAGTGAAACCGTTTCACAACCCCAGTATGCACAATAATATTCCCCTGGGTAATTACAATAACTTTTCCCTGGATTTGATGCTGGGCAAGCATAGATTGCCTTGCGATTCAGGCATGGTTGTGTTGGTACTAAGTCACATACTTGACTTTTAAGGATGGGAGCGCCTGGGGTCACGTCTGTGCTTATCACCTTCTGATCTTCCCCTCTGATTAGGGACCACTTAAATGGCTCATGTGTCTGTACCTCTGTACCCCAACCCTCATTAATGAGACTTAATATTATTATCAATTGAGCTAGTTTTAGATAGGCAGTTTTCCCACTGCAGTAGTGAGTCTTTAATTGCTCGGGGGAGTTATTTCCAGTCTTGGGGTATCTTCTGGATCCTAAATCTTTGGATTCATTCATAATGGAGCAGACTCCTCCACATGTTTTATCTCCTCTGCCTCGCCCATCGACTCGGTTGCCTCGAGCCATGGGGTGTATAATCTTCTCGGCAGCAAGAGTATTCTTCAGGAGGGGCTGGTTTTGCTTCCCTTTTAAGTGGGTCTTTGGGGTACTGCACCCTATTCTTTTTCCCACTGGTTATACACTTAAGTGATGCTGGTAAGGATCCAAATTCACCCCCAGGTTTACCCCCTTCTATTAAAATTTCCACGGCCACTCTGAAGGCTAATAACCAATTTGTGTATTCCTGTTTTCGCAGTGGGTCCACTACCTTTCTAAAACATATCCCAACAGTTGCATTCACAATAGTCAAAATATTCCCTTCTACATTAAATTCTATACTGATACGTTTATACAATCATTGTTAATTCATGTTCTCATTTTCCTTGACGGAGGGTTTCGTGACAGTTTTACTTTCAAATCACCCGCTGGACTAGTGACTCTCCATTCGTGATTTTGTACTGGACCCTTAACACGACTAGCATGTGTCCATCCTTTTTCAGCAGTTCTGATGGCAGTATTGGTAGTCAATAATACCAGATAGGGACCTTCCCAGCGAGGCTGCAGTGTGGTTTCTCTCCAGGTCTTTATCAGAACCCAATCTCCAGGCTTTATCTGATGGAGGGTAATGTCAAGAGGGGGTCTTTGAGTCAATTGTCCCTTTTTCCACAATTCCTGTTTATACTTCATTAATTCCGTGATATAAGCTTGAATGTTCTGATCTACCACCCCCGGGTGATCTTTAGGGGTTCCTGCATCATATGGCATTCCGTATAACATTTCGAAGGGAGATATTCCTATGTCAGCCCGGGGCTGGGCCCTAAGGTTTAAGAGGGCAAGGGGAATGCATTTTATCCATGAGAGCTTAGTTTCTAGTGTTAATTTGGCCAATTGCTTTTTTAGTTCCCCATTCATTCTCTCTACTCGCCCTGAACTCTGTGGGTGCCAGGGAGTATGTTCTTCCCATTTTATTCCCAAGGCTTCAGCTATATTTCTAGTGATTCTTGATGTAAAGTGTGGTCCTTGATCTGAATCTATTACTTCTGTTACCCCATACCTAGGGATGATTTGTTCGAGTAATATTTTTGTTACTACCTGAGCTGTTGCTTTAGTTGTGGGGAATGCCTCTACATAATGTGTGAGGTGGTCTATTATGACTAATACATATTTATATCTTCCTACTTTAGGAAATTCGGTAAAGTCAATTTGGACTCTAGAAAATGGCCTAGTGGCCAAGGGTCTTCCCCCCATAGGCAGTTTTCTTTGTACGGCTCTGTTTATCTTTAAGCACGTAATACATCCTTGAGTAATATGTCTAGCTAGATTATGTAGGCCTATACACATGTACTTAGTGGCAAAATGATCTATTAAAGCTTGGCTTCCCCAGTGGGTCCGTTCGTGCAACTGGGTCAGCACCTGAGATGCTATTGACTTAGGCAGTACCTCTCTCCCGTCAGCTAGATACCACCTCCCTTCTGTGTTTTTAGTTATTCCCATTTGATTCAGTTTTTGTTCTTCCTTCGGTGTAAACGAAGGGGCCTCATCATGTGTCAATTCTTCCTGCCTCTCCTGCCTCAGGACCAATTCCCTGAGGGCAGCTTGCTTAGCTTCTAGGTCTGCTGCATTATTTCCTCTAGTCTTGTAATCGGTCCCCTGTTGGTGTCCTCTAAGGTGTACCACCGCTATCTTCTTTGGTTTTCGTAGGGCCACTAAGAGTTGCTTTATTAATTCTTGATGTATTAAGTCCTTTCCTTGGGAATTTATCAATCCCCTTTCTTCCCAAATCTTCCCAAAGGTATGTATTACCCCATAACTATATTTGGAATCGGTATAGATAGTGCCCTCTTTTCCCTGTAATCTTTTTAGTGCCTGTAAAACAGCATACAGCTCGCAAGCTTGAGCTGACCAAGTGTTACTCAAGGGTCCTGATTCCAATACCCGGAGGGTCTTTCCATCTACTATTGCATAACCTGATCTTCTCTTTCCCTCCACTACTCTAGAGGATCCATCCACAAATAATTTTTCCCCTTCTCTTAATTCTTCTTCTTCTAAATCTGGTCTGATTTTTGTTTGTTCTTCTATCGTATGTAAACAGTTATGAATGAGTCCCACATTTTCGGGTTTTCCATATAAGAATTCTGCAGGATTCTGGAGACTTGTGGTCTCCAGGGTTAAGTTAGGGGCTTCCAGTAAGATACCCTCATACTTTAGAAGACGAGAATCAGATATCCATTTTTCAGCTTTTTGTTGGAGCACATTTCTAATATTGTGGGGAGATAGTACCTTTATATTGCTGTTAAAAGTAATTTTCCTGGCTTCTTCTACCAATAACGCACACCCAACAATTGCTTGTAAGCAAGTGGGCCATCCTCGGCTCACAGGGTCTAATAATTTTGACAAATATCCAACGGGTTTCTTCTTCCCTGCCCAATCCTGTGTTAAAACCCCATACGCTGTACCACTGTCTATGTTAACGAATAAATAAAAGGGTCTTTTTAAGTCAGGCAGGCTCAAGACAGGGGCATTGATGAGATCCTCCTTCAGCTTTTGTAGATTCTCTTCATCTTGTCTATCCCACTTTATTAATCCATCGGTACTGAGCTTTTGATATAGAAACTTTACTTTACTGCTATAATTTTCAATCCATTGTCTACAATATCCCACTAATCCCAGCAATTGTCTTATTTGTCTCTTATTGTTTGGCGACTTCAGGGACAATATTCCTTGTATCCTTTCAGGATCTATCTTCTTTTCTCCTTTACTCAGGTAATGCCCTAGATATCTAACCTCCTCTTTCACAAATTGCAATTTCCTTTTTGATACTTTAAGTCCTTTCAGTCCCAAAAAGTTCAGCAATTTAATACTTTCTTTCCGAACCTTTCCCTCATCCTCTCCAGCAATTAATAGATCATCTACATACTGTATTAATTTGGTATCAGGATCTAGCTGATACTCTTGCAGGATCTGTTCTAGGGCTTGCCCAAACAAATTAGGGGATTCTGTGAAGCCTTGGGGGAGTACAGTCCACCTTAATTGCTGTTTTCTGTTAGTATCTGGGTCTTCCCACTCAAATGCAAAAAAATCGCGGCATGTCTCATCTAAAGGGCAAGCCCAAAAAGCATCTTTTAAGTCTATGACACTATACCACAAGTTGTCGGGCCCTAATTTACTTAGCAATGTATAGGGATTAGCTACAACTGGGAACCTAGATACAGTGCGCTTGTTAATTTCCCTCAGATCATGAACCAACCGATATGTTCCATCAGGTTTCTTTACCGGTAATATAGGGGTATTAAATGGGGACATACAGGGTTCCAGTAATCCTTTGCTCACTAATCTATCTATTTCTGGTTTGAGACCCCTCCTTCCTTCCAGGGAAATAGGATATTGTTTTATTTTTACTGGGATTTCAGGATTCTTGATTTTTACCGTGAAAGGGGGTATTTTTAGTTGTCCCACACTCTCGGGGGTATACCAGACATCAGAATTGATCTCTTGTTCATCTTCTACCCTAAGAGGGCAGAGTTTGATTCTCAATTCTTTATTCTCTACTTCTAGTCCTATGCCTAATGCAATAATCAGATCCCGTCCTAACAAATTGAACTCCGCTTCAGGCAGTATCAAGAAATCACCCAACCCCACTTTGGACTCTGCTTCTATCATTACATTTTTAACTATTCCTACTGTAAAAGGTTCTCCCTTTGCTCCTATTACTTTGGTAGTTTCCCGGGAAGGTTTGCATCCGAGGGGGATCTGTTGTATAGTAGACCTTTCTGCTCCTGAATCTACTAGAAACTCTACCTCCTCAGCTTGGGGACCAATTTTCAATTTTATCAAGGGCTCCTGTTGTTTCTGGGTCCCCAATATATAGAGCCCCTGACACCCCTAGTCTTCTTGGAAGGACTTTTCGTCTCTCATTCTAACCCTGCAGTCCCTCTTCATGTGTCCCTTTTTCCTGCAATAATAGCATATTCTCTCCTCCTCCCTGTTTTCAGGCTTCCTAAATTTTTGCTGTCCTGGAATTCGATTTTGCGTCCATCCCCCCATTTTCCTTTCCAATTCCCTACTTTCTCTGACCGCTGCTACCATCATCCTAACCTGCCTATTATGTCTTTCTTCCTCCCTTCTTACATATACCTTCTGAGCTTCCCTCAAAAGTTCATCAAGCCCCCGATCCTGCCAATTTTCTATCTTTTCTAGTTTCTTGCGGATATCTTCCCAAGCCTTATCTACGAACTGTGTTTTGAGCAGAGCCTGGCCTATCGGTGTATTGGGATCCAATCCTGAATATAGTTGTAAATTCTTGCGTAACCTTTCTAGCCATTCAGTGGGTGTTTCCTCCTTCTTTTGTCTTTCATTAAAAGCTTTATTTATATTCTGACCTCTTGGGACTGCCTCCCTAATGCCCTGGATAATGATAGTTCGCAGGTCCTGCATGTGAGTCCTATGATGTTGATTTTGATGGTCCCATTGCGGATTCTGTAAGGGCCATTTAATATCCGCAGCGGGCCCGTGGGCATGTTGAGCATCCCAAATGCGCATCCCTGCACGCCTAATCATACCTCTCTCTTCTGCTGTGAACAGTATACTTAGAATAGATTGTAGTTCCTCCCAGGTATAAACATTTGGCCCTAAGAACTGATCTACTCTGTCTGCCACCCCCTGGGGATCTTCTAGTATATTACCCATTTCCTTCTTAAAATCTCTAACATCCCCTGAATTTAAGGGCACTGATATAAACCCCATCTGAGGTTGTGGACCTCCCATGGGCATTTCTCTTAAAGGGTAGAGGTTATTTTGTCGTGCCTTTGCCCGTGTCACAGGCCCTCCCCCTTCTATCTTTTGTACTTCTCCCTCTCTCGAATCCATCTGCCCATGATCCAACTGAGGAGGAGAAGGTAGGGGAATTGCTGGTGGTAAAGCATATGGTGGGGGTCCCACTAAGGCCTCCTCTTCCCTTCGAGGTTTACGTTTTTCGACATCTTTTTCTTTTCGTGTCAAATTAAAAATGGGGACTCCTAAACCCTCTGGGCGAGTGACCCATACTGCTGCATAGTCACTTTCTTCTTGATTGAAAGGGGTTTTGGAGTTTACCCAAAAATTTAATTACTGTTGTACCCAATCTTCATTAGAACCATACTTAGGCCACCATACTGCCGGGCCAATTTGTTGTCCGCTCCAAATTTCTATACAATAATAAATCATCTTTGCTTTATCTTTATTTCTTGTTCCTGGATAGTGCGTCCAGGCAATTAGCATGAACCCTAGAGGTGAGTCCTTAGGAATGGATGGTCGTTTAGAAGGGGTGGGTGGTTTAGTTTTACACTGCCCCATCTCGTTCTTTACTTCTTGCTCTCTTGTTTTATTCAACGTCTGTAGCTCCCCCTAGTGCCCGTAGCTCTAGGGGAACACCTAAATAATAATCATCCCTAGTGCCCGTAGCTCTAGGGGAACACCTAAATAATAATCATCCCTAGTGCCCGTAGCTCTAGGGGAACACCTAAATAATAATAATCATCCCTAGTGCCCGTAGCTCTAGGGGAACACCTAAATAATAATCATCCCTAGTGCCCGTAGCTCTAGGGGAATACCAAAGAATAACCCTCCATAGAGCCCATAGCCCTAGGGGTTGTGGTGGTGAAAGGGTCCCGCTTATACCCTGTACCCACCCTTCGGCGTGCCCTCACTCAGTGTTGCATTCACTCGCTTCCCCCAGGTCGTGGCCCACGCCCTCGCGGGCAATGGGAACCGCACTACTGTGGGGTCCACACTCGCTCGGGTTAGTGCCGGCTGCCGGCCCCCCTTCACAAGCACACAACACTCGCCACACGCCGGATTCCCAACCCAGACCGGACTATACTCACCTGTCCTGCGTCTTCGTCCGGACTTTCGTGCACGAAATTTAAAGGGTTAACCGGTTTTTCCTTGCCTTTGTGTTTTAAATTTCGGATCGTCGGCAGGAGTAGGGCGGGAGGATAGGAGCCGAGGCCGCCTATTTAGGCGGGGCGCCCCCTCAGGCTCGTACCCACGCCAGTATTCCCGTCCGAGTCACGGCGCCAAATTGTCATCAATTTATAAGCAATGAGCCGATAATGTTCCAATTAGAAACTTTTATTAATTGTAGCGGGTAAAACAAAAAGGCAATTCAGCGCTGGGCGACAGGGGAATCCTCGTTCCTCCAACTGCCGCACCTTCCCGTCCCTTGCAACTTCTTTTGTAAGGTCCATCCCGAGTGTATTGTCCTTTAATTGGTCGGTCGTGATCGTGCCACTTGGTGTGTCGTTCCTTGGTTGGTCCTTCTGTGAAACTTTGTATCCATCGGGGCGCGCTTTGCCTGTAACTATGCAGAGTACACAATCTACCCATAAAATTAGAGTGTTCTGCAACCCTTGTGGCCTCCATATTCCACCATCACATCCCGGTCCTAATGAACAAGCACTCCACCACAATGCTACCACATCCCGGTCTTAATGAGCAAACATTTTATCACACCTTTGACAGTCACAGTTGTGGCAATGGTAGAGGCCATGAGGAGTCTGTTCAGGAAGCCAGGAGTACTGTTCTGGGTCATGAAAAGGCAGCCAGTGGTTTGACTATCACATGTTTATGTGTTTTGATGTTTCACAGTGGGTCTTAAGTAAAAGGAACTCAGGTTTTGGTTGCCTGCAGGTCAGATGTTCTTTTGGGTTCAATATGTTTGCATAGTGACTTGCAACCATGGGACTGGTGTTCAAGGACCCTCTTGGTTCCTTCAGTTCCTAGGTTCTTTCTTGCCTAGATTTGACACTTTGTTTCAACAGAAGAGCTGATATTCTCTAGTGAAGGCTATTAGTTTGGGCACAAGTGGTAACCTAAACCTGTTCCAACCTGTACATACAAACCTGCAAGTTGGTCTCATTTCGGTCCCTCAGTCAATACTTTTTCTTTTCTTCCCTCAGAGCCAAAACCTGTGTTTATAAACCAGGAGCAGGTGCAGAAAGAGGTGAGTGCTGCCCTGGCAGCAAGTGCCTCCCTCAGCTGTGAAGTAGCACAGGATCCAACAGAAGTAAAATGGTACAAGGATGGAAGACTGCTTGCCTCCTCCAGAAAGTTCAGAATGGAATCTGTGGGCAAAACACGGCGTCTGGTTGTGGAGCAGCTGGAGAAGAAAGATGCTGGAGAATACATCTGCGAGGCTGCTGGCCAGAAGATGACCTTCAAGTTGGAAACAACTGGTGAGCATTCGCTTTGGGAGCACTAAGCAGCTTTTTATGTGGCTTAGAGGAAGACTGGCTGTCTTCTACCCTGTGGGCATGGAACAGCCACAATTCCCCCCGGAACAACATCAATGACCCACACCACAAGTTGGATTCTCCTTTTTAATGTAGTGGTAGCGAGGTGAAAATCTGGCTGTGGAATATTTTTGATTAAGGAACTTCTACTTTAATTTCTAGATGCGCTGAATTACCCTCTGGAGTGTCTTTCTGAATATATAAGCAACCATGGGTGACTATGATCCTGATTTATATCTAGGTTCAGGCTTACTTTTTCAGTTAGGTTAGATCAATAGCTCCAGAGAAGATAGGGAAATACAGCAGTTCACTGATACCATGTGTCAGAAGAATGCAGCTCAGTGCTGGGCAGTTTGCTGCTTCATTCCCTCTTACAAGTTGCACCCAAGGCTGGAAAAGACCACTGAGATAGCTGAGTCCAACCCAGCCCACCCTCACTGGACTTACTAACCACGTCCCCAGTGCCACATACCCGTGGCTCTTGAGCACCTCCAGTGACTGCGGTATATCAGCGTGGTTGCTTCAGTTGTGGGAGTTTTCAGACACTGGCTGTTGTTCTAGCGAGACAAAAAACCAAAACTGATGGAACAGTGTCTATACAGGAAGCAACTGGCTGTCCTGATGGCTGCCAACAGTTTTACACAAGGTGTGTCATGCAAGCTTGCATGAGTCTGGTTTAAAAACTTGCTGTTCTGATGGAAGGAGAGGATGTTGGTACAGGATAACTGCGGGATTTGTGCTCTCCCGACATCCAGTTGCAATCACAGCTTATTGTTGCTATAGAAAACAGCTTCTCTGTAGACAAATTGAGTTAGTTCCAATAAGTGGCTGAAGCCCTAAGTGATCCAAGGTGAAGCATGATCCAAACTGGAATTTAACTAATTGTAGTAGGGAATCCAAGCCTTAATGAGATGAGTTATTTAAAATATGAGTCCTCCATCTAAAACAGCATTGAACTCTTACTCTGGTTTATGATAGAAGTGAGAGTTTAACAGCAGAAGTCTGAAGTTATGCTCCATATTTCTCATCACTCAAGAGAATATTTGAATATATGAATTCCTTTGGCTATGTTAGAGCTCATAATGAGGTCAGCTGATGTTCTTTAAATGCTCGGAGTCTAGCAATGTGGGGAAGTGGACTGCTATTTGCTGTTGAGCTTTAGGCTAAGAAGCCTGATTTTAGAGGACTGTGGACTTCCCCTTTCCCTTCCCCTCTCCTCCCCTTCTCCCTGGACTGATCCCACATGGTTTGAGAATGATTTCAGATCAAGGTAAATGAGGAATCGCTGTGTGAAAACCTGTTGTTTTACTGCACTATAAGAGACACTTAGTCAAAAGACAAGTGTGTGTTCCAAGCTTGAGATTGCAGGAGATCCTAGAAACAACTCAGCTGCTCAAACCTGTAGTCTGGCTGAATCTTTTATTGTCAGTTTTGGTCAGGAGGAGATGCTTGAGTAAGACAAATAAAAGGTGACGGGTAAGTTGGTCCTTCTTGTGATATACTTCTAGGCTTTCATCAGGGAGAAGCTTAATTAGTCCAAATAATCATAGCAGAAACCACACCAAGAGCATGAGAGTGAAATTTATACTTTCTTGACGTGAAGGAAAATTTTACCTGGTTCTGCCATTCCCCAAATATTTGTTTCCTTATGACAAGAAGAACTTTGCAGAAGTAATTTTTTTTTTCAGTCTTGCGTGCAACACAAAAAGGGGTAAAATCTAGGAGGCCACCTGAAATGTTTTTTCCATCTGGAAGGATCCATTTAACAGCACCCATGGACCTGGTTATGAACAAAACTAAGTTCCCAACTAAATCCACATTCTTCTTTCTCCTTCTCAGAATTGCCTGTGAAAATCAGCAAACCATTGGCAGACAGTAGCGTCATTGAGAAGGACAAGGTCACATTTGAGTGTGAGCTGTCCAGGCCCAACATGGACGTCAAGTGGTTCAAGGTATGGCATGTAATGGTATTTTCCTTTCTGACTTCTCTGGAAATGAATGAGAGCCTTTAATTTCACTTCCAAGGGATGCGAGTCTGAGCTTTTCCTTGATAGCTTTTTCACTGCTCTCTTTTCTTTATGCTCTTTTATTTGCCCAGATCAGCACTCTTTGTTATTATGTCCTGAGTTCATTTATCAAGTTGAAATTGAAGTTTGTTTTGGTTTTATTGTGAACTTTTTAGGTCATGCTGCACAAAATATTGTTGGTTGAACTACAGTACAGTCTTGAGCTTCAAGTCTAACACAGAAATTCTCAGCCGGGATTTTGTAGCCTTGTTGTGAACTGGGTTTTTGGGGTGAAATCTCAGTTTTCTTTGCACCTGACAGTGTGAGAATTTGCTCTGGCACTTTGTGTACCTCCCTGGTGCTCAGCTGTTCCTTCCCTTACTTGGGGATAACGTCATTTATTCAAGGTGATGTCCAAACAGGCTTGTTAACAGTCCTCCGCAGTGCTTTAAGCTGTCATAGGTCAGCCAGAATTTATGCATGTTCTATAGCCATTCCTTCATGTTGAAAACACTGCACTGTGCTTAAGCTTCAGCATATGTTCCAGTAAGCACAGTTCCATTAATTCTAGGGGAGTGGGTGAATTAAGCATAGATCTGAAGGCTCCCTTTGCTGAGTGCAGAGATGGAAGGACTAATGGAGATCTGACTTGATATTTTCCCTTCTAGGATGGGAAGGAGCTCCATCAAAGTAAAAAAGTGGGCATTACTTCCCAGGGAAATAAGAGAAGTCTCATTATTCACAAGTGTGAATATGAAGATCAGGGAACATCCACATGCTGAGCAGCCTAAGACAAGACATCAGCTACCCTAAAGGTTCATTTTATGTTTAACTGAAAGAGCAAATAAATCCTCTTGTGGTATTTTGCACCACGGGAAGAAATGCTTCATGGGCAGTTTGGGCATTTCTTGGTTAGTCCTTTTGGATACCTTTCTCTTTCTTCTTTATGCTCAAGACAGATTTTCCCTCCATGTGTTGCATTGGTTAAACCCCAGTTTGTAGCTCATCATTGGGCTCTGAAGCATCAGATTTGTTACTGAACACACGGGTCTGCTGTGCCCTGGTAGATGCCACCTTCCCAAGGGACGTATGAAAGGATGCTTTTTTCTGATTTCCTACTAGATGCTGTCCTCATGTGGCCACTTGGGTTCAGTGTTAGCATGAACATGAACATGTGTCCTGTCCCATGACTTTGGTGAACTCTCATTTTCTCTCTCATTCTGCAACCAGGTTGGGTTGCTGTTTCAGTACTGGCTGTTTTATGTAGCCATTCCATTTGTTCTGGTTTACGTTCTTTTTTATTTTCTTTTTTTCAGGCATCATTTCTATACAGTAGACAAAGCCAGCCTATTACATTTGATTTACAGTTTTTAGCTTTTGCTGGTAAGCATTTCAGCTCTCAGGCAGTTTTACCAACAGCTTTGAAGAGCTGAAATGAACCAGCCTGGACACGATGGTCTGTTTTTGTTGGTGTAATGAATTTATGAAGTTAAACTGATTGACCCCATAAGGTTTTACAGTGTATGACTCACGTCTGGCAGAGTTATCACAGCAATGAGTTTATATACTTAGCATTTCAGGAGGCAAATGGTTGGGGATACTCTTTCATTTGCTTGCGTCTCAGAGTGAATCACTAGTATGTGAACCATCCTTCATCTCCTTTGTATTGCTTTTGTGTGTGTCTGTGTGTGGTTTCCCCTGTGAATTTCATTCTTTCCAGTTATATGGAAGTTCTCTTTTGAGCAGTGAAATTAGATGTTCCATCATCAGTCATAATGGTAAAGCTGAGTTGCCACGTTATCTGTGTCCTTTCTGTCTGGCGTCTCAATAACTGCTGCCCCACCACAATATCTGCCTAACACTTCAGCTCCATGGATGCCTCCTTGTGCAAACTGAGAGCCTGTATTTGGTGTGCATAGATCTGGGCTTACATCTGTGCTGGTAAATGCACTAGTGCATGGGCTAAGCAGTCCTGCCTCCTGTGCTGTGGGCATTGAGATGGGGCTCCTACAAGCTGCCCATTGCAAGATATTTAGAAACTAATTGCTGCGGAGGTTTCCATCCTCTTTTCAGACTAACTAAAATTTGGTTAGTGGGATCAAAACAGAAGGGGCAGGGAGGGAGAGCTGACCAAGGACTACTGATGGAACAACTATGAATCCTTGGTTCCTCAGGATTCCCTGCATCAGCAGTTGGCAACAGGAGTAAGGGGGCTCAGGAGGACACTGTGGAGTAGTGTGAAAAATGAGCGAAGAGAGTTACTAATTGATGCCTCTTGGAAAGTAGTCCAAGAGTGGTCCTCTTCCTAAACTCTCCTCTTGTGTGTGGTTTTATCTTTATGAGGTGTTCATAACAAGTGATGTGTAGATCTCCCTTATCTCATAATGTCTTTGCCTGCCTGCAGTGAATATGCAGGATACTGGATCATATACCAGCTTCTTTGAATTACTGCTCATGTCAGGAGATAAAATCTGCCTATTCTTTGAACTAACACTGGCGAGGGTTAGTTATTCTGGCTACCGAGAGAATGACACAGCAGATTAAACTCTTTCATTTCCTTCTTTGTCAAATGCCTTTTCATCTGACTGTGTGTCCCATAGAAATTCAGAGCAGTGTTGGCTGAGGGAAGTGGAAATATTTATCTCCTGTGTGTATCTGCCACCCTATTTAGACATGCTGGCAGAGCGCAGAGATTGGAGGAGTTGGATTAGGCAGTAGTTTCCCTATTGCTCACAGAACCACTTTTTCTGTGGTCTCCCAGCTACCCTGTGCCCAGTGACCTATGCAAGATGGAGCGGAAAAGGCTCATTTTATGAACAAACAGGAACCTTTCTGGTCAGATTAATACCTGTGCTCTTTTAGAGAGATTTAGATACTAGAGATTTTAGGTACTGGAATAGGCTCCCCAGAAAGGTGGTTGAATCACCATCCCTGGTTGTGTTTAAGAGCCTTTTGGATGTGGTACTCAGGGATATGATTTAGTGTAGGGTTTTTAGAGTTAGGGTACTGGTTAGGCTGCGGTTGGACTTGATGATCTTCAATGTCTTTTCCAACCTGGGTAAATCTATGATTCTATGCAGGAACTCTTCTCCTGAGGTTAATCCAAGTTGTATCCAGGCCCTTCAGAAGGAAAGGGATATAGCAGCACAGAAATATGGCCTGATTCTGACATAAATAAATGCAGACCTGGAGAGTTAAAAGGGATTGTGTGATGTTCAAAGGATTTTGAAGCAAAGATGTCCCCTAGGTAAGATTTGTGGCTGACATTCCCCATACATTGTTTGTAGGCACACAAGCTAAGGAGAGACTAGTGATGAGCATGCAGAGAAGCCAATGGTTCAGACAGGTTTGTAGTGACACAACACTGTAGAGTTCTGTCTAGTTCTCCTTGGCATAGTTTGGAAAATAAAGATGAGGTAATTGGTGGTAACCAATATGGCTTCATCAAGGTCAAGCCATGTCTGACAAACTTGGTGGCCTTTCATGATGGAGTAACAGCATCAGTGGATAATGGGAGAGCAACTGACATCATCTACTTGGACTTGTGCAGAGCATTTGATCCCGTCCTGCATGACATCCTGGTCACCAAACTGGAGAAAAATGGTTTTGATGGATGGACCAGTTGCAGGATAGGGAACTGTCTGGATGGTCACACTCAGAGAGCTGCAGTCAATAGCTCAGTGTCCAGGTGGAGGGTGGTGTTGGGACCAGTGTTATTTAACATTTTTGTAGGCAACATGGAGAGTGGAATCAAATGCAGCCTCAGCAAGTTTGCAGATGACACCAAGCTGAGCGGTGCTGTTGATGTGCTAGAGGGAAGGGATGCTACTCAGAGGGACCTGGACAGGCTGGAGAGGTGGGCCCTTGGCAGCCTCATGAACTTGAGTGTGGCCAAGTACAAGGCCCTGCACCTGGGTCAGGGCAATCCCAAGCACAGGCACAGGCTTAGAGGAGAATGATTTGAGAGAAGCCTTGACCCTGAGGAGAAGAGTTGGTGTGGAGGGAGGTGTCCCTGCCTATAGCAGGGGGACTGGAACTAAATGACCTTAAAGATTCAGTCAGTTCTATTGTTTTTCTACCCTTAATTTTGCTTGAAAGGTTTTAGAATAAATGAGATTCTGGTTTCCATGAAAACTGTTTGCAGGGAGCTCCATTGTAGCTAGTAGGTCTGTCTTTAAGTTCAAGGGCAATAATGCATTGACTGTGTTGAAGAGAGAAATGACTCAGGAATGGATGATGGTTTAGAATAAAACATAATCCTACTTATTTTCTATGCAAATATGTGTAAGGAAAAGATGCTGCACTCAGTTCTGGAAATACCCTGACAAATATATCTCTACTGTTTCACAGCTGGAGATATCAAGATTGTTAAAGCACTGGAAGATGTGGAAGTGAATGAATATGGGAGTGCATCTTTTGTCTGTGAGATTTCACACGATGAGGTTCAGACCCAGTGGTACAAAGAGGACAACAAGCTGAAGGCTGATGACAACATCAGAATGCAACGAGATGGTAGGGTGTAAGCGGGGGGTCTTTCTCCTGAGTGGGGGGTGGGTTGGAGATCAAGCATATAAGACATCTGAAATGAAGTGAAGAGGGTTCAGAAGCGAGTTCCTCTTTTGTTTTGGGACTGAGGTTTAGGTGGAACAAGTGACATGGTGGGATGCTTAGTGTGGGACGTGTGATGCTATCCCACCATCCCACACTGCTGGGAGCAGGTAGGAAATGAGTGCAGTTATTTCCAAAGTGGGGGTGAACAGGGCAGTCAGTTCACCTCTCCAAAGAGGTTTTGTCTGACAGTGAGTGTGATCCTTCTGTATCAGATACTTTGAATTTGACGGTGGCCGCATTTGATCAGTCCTTGTAGAAGCCATGTTTAGATTCTGCTTTGGTCTGCTCCATTTCCAGTTCAAAGTCGTTGGACACTAAATGAGACAGCTGCATCTCAGTAAAAGATGTGTTTGAATAGCTGTGATGTGCTTACTATTCAGATTTACAGAGCTGAGGTTTTGTCCTTGGCTATAGCAAAGAAGTCAAATCAGGTGAAATTAATTGTATTTCTGAACTAGACAAGTTTAAGTTTGGTAGCACCTAAATTTGGTGCGGTTTGTCATTGATTTCATCTGAAAGAAACTTGCAGGCTTTTTATCTGCTGTTGTCCCCAGCGTAAGATTATCCATTCACATCCTAAAGTACTTGTTATATTTTCAACTCACTCTTATTTGAATAAAAGCCTCAACAATTGGGAGCAATTTAATAAGCACAGAACAAGAGCTGGACCTTGCATTTGGTAGATACTGTACAGTATTACTTCATAGAAATGTAGTCAGTGGCATTCCCTATAGACAATCGTTTGTTTTATCTTTAGAGTCGTTCAAAGAACCATTGTGAACTTGACATTAATTGGAATGGAATACACGCAAGAGACTTTCCTCTTCTTCCAATTGTCCTCATCCTTTCTTCTCTTCCACCCCTGCTTTGCAGATTACCATATAGAAATCACCAGGAAGTTGGAGGACAAGACAGCTTTGGAACGTCATTCTGTCATCCTGTCCTGTGACTTCAGGCCTTCTCCAAAGGTTGTGAAATGGTTCAAGGGCCGCACACCCATCGAGCCCTCTGAGAAGTACAAGATCAAGAGGGATAAGCATTCAGTAGAGCTCAGAATTCTGAAGCTGAAGCCCGATGATGCTGGTGTGTACAAGTGCAAGGCAGGAATTGCAGAGACTGAGGCCACGCTGACAGCTGAAGGTATGAGCAGGGAGGGTGGCCTCTTCCATGTCCTATTTCACCTCAGATTTCTCTTCTTGAGGTTGACTTCTGCCGTTCTCTCCTGCTAACTTTATACATGTATTATCTTCACATAGATGATTACACAAAGATCATCTAGTCCAACCATTCTACCACATCCCAGTATGATTTATAGTAACAGTGGTAACAGTTCACCTTGTTTCCCCACAGCCCGCAATGTAGAAGTAACGAAGCACCTGCAGGATGTAGAAATTGAAGAAGAGAGCTCTGCTGTCTTCTCCTGCGAGCTGTCCCATAATGACGAGGACGTGGAATGGTTCCTGAATGGCAACCTCCTTTACACCAACAATTACAATGACATCAAGAACGTTGGCAATTGCTGCACACTGACAATGAAGCAGGTTAAGCCTGAGGATGCTGGCACAGTGACAGTGAAGTCAGACAAGGTGTCAGAAAGCGCACCTGAAGGTGATAGGTGGGTCTGATCACACCCCTCCTGGATGTAAGAGATGCTAAGGAGCTCCAGTTCATTCTATTGTGCAGCAGTCCTGCTTCTAAAGCTGACCTCTCTGGGGTGACAAGTCATCAGAGGCTTTCTTCCAGTGGAAGGTTCCATTGCAGCAGATATCAAGGAAGGAGGATGGTTTTGGTGTCCTGCCAAAGCATTCCATTGCTTTTTATCATCATTTTACTTAACACAAGGAGAGTTACAGGAGCAATTTCTTTTACTGCTTCAGTAACATGCAGTGTCAATGCTGTTGTCTCCAAGGATTTATGACTGAAGGAGAGATCATTCAGTGTGTGTTTTGCCTCTGGGATGACTAATGACCAGGCTGTGAGCAACCTGATCTAGCTGTGAATGTCCCTTTTTATTGCAGGGGAGCTGGGCTAGATGGCCTTTAAGGGTCTCTTCCAATTCTAAGGAACTTGTGCCTGAAGTGCAGAAGTGGATGAATTATACCACTTCTTCATATCCTCCCCATGATTACAGAGGAAATACAACAAAACAACATGCATGGTCTTACTGTTGTCATTTGCTTGAATACGAAGACGTCTCTTTTTTATGGTTGAGATTTTTGTTGATATGGGTCAGGAGGAACTCACACTTTTTAGCTTTCTCAATAGGCAAAAAGTTCCAGTTGCTGCAAGCCACCGAGGTAACCAATAGAGGGGCCCTGATCCCCCTTGTGCCATCGGGATGCTCTGGCACGGGATGTGCCTCAAATTCAAAGCTCCTTCCCACCTCCCAAGGAAAAGCAAAGCAACTCAAGCATCTCCAGCAAAGCTGCCCAGCAGACAGCAGGGAATGCAAACAGCTTCTGGCTGCTCCCCTGCACTCCTGTCCTAAGTAAGTGACCCCTCGAGGACTGGATGGGAAATCAGTGCATGACACACGTGAGTGTGCACAGCATTGTGCAAAGCAGTGGGGATCCGTGTGTGTGTGTGTGTATTTGTGCATGGATGGTGTTGTACACACATTTGTGTCCATGAGTGTACAAACCAGTGGTGTTGCTCAGGTGTGTGTAGGTCTGTGGGTATGTGTGCAAGGACGAGCATGCACATATATGTACGTGCACAGGGGTGTGCAGAGTGTTGGAGCTGCACAAGGACATTGTGGTACCGGTGTGTGCGTGCACTTTGGGAGTGAAAGGAAGGGGTTACACATGTGTGAGTGTGTGTGCGCACAGGGCTGCACTAAGGGATGTGGTTGTGTGAGTGTGTGTGAGCACATAGATAGTGCGTGGATGCGGTGGCACAAATGTGTGCTTGCACAGGGCTGTGCTGAGGAGTTGGGCTGCACACAGGTGCACACAAAGGGATGTTTGAACCCTTTGCCCCTAAGAACAGTTTTCCAGTGTCTCTCGTCCAAGAATTCTTTGAACAGCCTGCAGCTGACTCTCCTGAAGCTCAGGGTCCTGACTTTGCTTTTTGCCAGGCCCGCATTCCTTGAGATGAGGAACTCTAGGAGGGCATGGTCACTACAGCCCTGACCACCTCCAGTCTTAACCCCTGCTGTGCAGCATGTCCAGTAATGCTTCCCTTCACAGAATCACAGAATCACAGAATTACCCGGGTTGGAAGGGACCTCAAGGATCATGTAGTTCCAACCCCCCTGCCTAGCAGGGCCACCAAACATACACATTTACTAGATCAGGTTGCCCAGGGCCCTGTCCAACCTGGTCTTGAACACCTCCAAGGACGGGGCATCCACAACCTCACTGGGCAGCCTGTTCCAGGACCTAACCACCCTTCTAGTAAAGAACTTTCCCCTAACATCCAACCTAAATCTTCCCTCCTTCAACTTAAAACCATTTCCCCTAGTCCTGCTATTATCAGCCCTTTCGAAGAGTTTACTCCCCTCCTGGGAGTAAGTTCCCTTCAGGTATTGAAAGGCTGCAATGAGGTCACCTCGCAACCTTCTCTTCTCCAGGCTGAACAAACCCAACTCCCTCAGCCTGTCCTCATAGGGGAGGTGCTCCAGCCCCCTGATCATCTTTGTGGCCCTCCTCTGGACCCTTTCCAAAATTTCCATATCTTTTTTGTACTGAGGGCTCCACACCTGGACACAGTACTCCAGATGGGGCCTCACAAGAGCAGAGTAGAGAGGGACGATCACCTCCCTATCCCTGCTGACCACCCCTCTCCTGATGGAGCCCAGGATCCCATTTGCTTTCCGGGCTGCCAGAGCGCACTGCTGGCTCATGTTAAGTTTCTCATCTATCAGGACCCCTAGGTCTTTTTCAGCCGAGCTGCTCTCAAGGACAACTCCTCCCAGCCTGTACAGGTGCCTGGGGTTCTTCCGGCCCAAGTGCAAAACCTTGCACTTTGCTGTGTTGAACCTCATTAGGTTCACCCGAGCCCAGCTTTCCAGCCTGTCAAGGTCCCTCTGAATGGCATCTGTTCCCTCCACCGTATCGACTGCACCACTCAGCTTGGTGTCATCAGCAAACTTGCTGAGGGTGCACTCCATTCCCTCATCGATGTCATTAATAAAGATGTTAAAGAGCACCGGTCCCAAGACAGACCCTTGAGGGACGCCGCTCGTTACCGGCCTCCACCTGGACATAGAGCCATTGACCACCACCCTCTGTCTGCGGCCTTTCAACCAATTGCTTATCCATCTAGTTGTCCACCCATCAAATCCACCTCCCTCCAATTTGGAGATGAGGATGTGATGGGGGACCATGTCAAAGGCCTTGCTCAGGTCCAGGTAAATGACATCGGTCGCCTTCCCTTCATCCACCAACGCCGTCACTCCATCATAGAAGGCCACAAGATTAGTTAAGCATGACCTTCCCCTGGTGAAGCCATGCTGGCTGTCTCGGATCACATGCTTGTTCTTTATGCGATCAAGCATGTTGTCCAGGAGGATCTGTTCCATAATCTTCCCAGGCACAGAGGTGAGACTCACCGGCCTGTAGTTACCCGGGTCGTCCCTGCTCCCCTTCTTGTAAATGGGAGTGACGTGACCCTTCCTCCAATCATCCGGGACCTCACCTGACAGCCACGACTTCTCAAATATGATGGAGAGCGGCTCAGCAACCACCTCAGCCAGCTCCTTCAGGACCCTGGGATGCACGCCATCTGGCCCCATAGACTTATACTCATTCAGTCTAAGGAGGCACTCTCGGACTTGCTCTACCCTTACAGTGGGGAGGGATTTACCTCCTTGGTCCCCACATGGAGGTATGGGGGTGCAAGACTTAGGGACGTGAAAAAGACTAGAATCCTGGCCACCAGTGAAGACCGAGGTGAAGAACTCATTCAGCACCTCAGCTTTCTCTTCATCTGTTGAAGCCATTTCTCCTTTTAAATTTACCAGAGTAGGCACGCCCATTTTGGCCTGTCTCTTCTGGCCAATGTACCTGTAGAAGGTTTTCTTGTTGTTTTTCACATCCCTCGCCAAGTTCAGTTCTGCCTGAGCCTTGGCTTTCCTGATCCCACATCTGCAAGTTCGGACAGCATCCCTGTATTCTTCCCGGGTGACACAGCCTTGTTTCCAGAGCTTGTACACCCCTTTCTTCACCCTCAGTTCTCTTAGCAGGTCCTTGCTGAGCCATGCCGGTTTTCTACCTCTCCTGCCCACTTTCTTAATCAGGGGAATGGAGACCTCTTGTGCTGCCAGGAGGGCATCCTTGAACAGTAGCCAGCTCTCCTCAACGTCCTTATCTTTGAGGGCAGCGCGCCAGGGGATCTTGGCCAGCATTCCATTGAGTAGCTTGAAGTCTGCTCTTCTAAAGTTGAGCATCCTGGTCCTGCTCTTTGCCAGGCCCACATCGCTTGAGATCACAAACTCAACCAGGGCATGATCGCTGGAGCCCAGGCAGCCTCCAACCTTGACGCCTTTGATGATCTCCTCAGCGTTGGTGAGCAGCAGGTCCAGCAACGCTTGACCTCTGGTCGGTCTGTCCAATACCTTCCCTTCTGCTTGGTGTGCTTAATGCTTGGCCCACAAAGTTATTCCCAGTGCAGTCCAGCAGTCTCTCAGACAGCTTGCAGCCAGCCATGCTGATTTCCCAGCCTGACTGGAATCCCCCATCAAGTTGAGAGTCAGTGAGCGCGGTGCTTCTGGTAGCTGCAGTAAGCAGGGCCAATCAACAGGCTCCCTTGACCAGGCGGCCTGGAGCAGACCCTCACCTCCAGAAGCCCATTATTGGTTCAGTCCCGAATTTTACCCGCAAGTTCTCAACGTGATCGTGGCTGTTCTTAGTCCTTTGCAGTCAGCTTCTTCATAGAGAGGGCAAATACCTTGCCCTCCGGAATTCCATAGTAACAATCATGTCTCCTTTATGTCAGGTGAGGTGTTTTTTGTTGTTGTTGTTTTTTGTTTGCTTGTTTGTTTTCCATTTTCTAGGTAGAAAATTTAATTTCTGAGCCAGGAGAAGAAGAAGTGCAACATGTAACAATCTTCCTGGCACTGTGCAGTTTGCATGAGTAGCCAAGTGCTCCTCAGGTAACGTGTGCTGCAGAGCTGACCTTGGTGGCAGGGGTTGTGTCTTCATTTTCTTCCTGTCATGTGGGAACATAAGAAGACTCTTCAGAGCAGGAGCTGCAGAGGAAGATGAACGGCATGAGAAGGTAAGGCTAGGAACCAAGGACACCTCCAGAAAGAACAGAAAAACTAAGTCATTTAAGATGCATGATGGCCGTGTGATACTGTCCGTGACTGGAGGAGAAGCACATGGCTAGGAATGACTGATGGCTCTGGTGGGATGAGTGCCTACGTGCGCCGTAAAGGAGAGTTTGTGGGATGTTCTGTGGACATGTGAAGGCTGTGGGAAAGTTAAGAGAGAAAACGTGTGAATTCACAGAAGTGGTATTAGAACCTGGAATAAACCATTTGGATCACTCACATCTGAGTCCGTACCAGATTGTCGCACTGTCAGAACCTGAGGCCTGGGATTTTCCTTTAGTAGTGCCAACTGCCTGTTGTAAATGAGAAAAGATATTACTAAACATAGCTTCCCTCCTTGTAGTTTTGATATTTCTGTCTTTGCATTCCTTTAGCACCCAGGGTGTTGATGCAGCTGCACAAATCCGCTGTACTGTCCTCCTGTTTTGCATGGAAGAATGGTAAAATAGCAATCTCTGGGTGAAATTTTGTTCAGGCGTTTTCCTTTCTGTGCCCCTAGGAAGCAATGGCTTGGAAATGGCAGTGCCGCCTGGGAACCCACACAGCAACCCAGTATCTCATTGTCTGGGTCTGTGAAAAACCACAATGATGACAAAAGATGTTTCAATTCTGTCTGTGCTGTCAGTGCAGCCCTGAGGAGCGGTGTGGGCATGGCATGGCAGGGAGAAGGGATTTCCCTTCCAATGGGAAAGTGCCTGTTCATGTGTTGGTATGTAACCGCTCCATGGCCTGCTCCATGTGCTTCTGAATGGGCAGCTCAACTTTTGTGTCACTCAGCCACCTGTGGCAGAGGTCAGGATTAGTGCCTTTCAAGGAGCTGAGAAGCATTTCTTGCTCAAGTCCTGCTTCCAAGCTTAACCACCTACAATGAAGTAGATGTCGTTTTTCTGGTGTCCTTCAATTCCGTGTCCACATTTTCCCAAAAGCAAAAGAATTTGGAGTTAACCAGCTGCAGTGAAGTGAGCGATTTCAGTGCCTATTTCTGATGGTGGCAATGAGTTCAGAGGTCACACTTAATTGACGGTGCCTGTTTCCATTCTGACAAAGGCTGTAGTTTCAGCTGACTTCCCGAGGCAGCCATGTGTGGTGGTGACACAGCCTTGGGCTTGTGCGTTTGCATGACTCCCACCTTTCCTTTCTGTGTCTTGCAGGTCAGCTGGTGCTGGAAGCGGCCGGTATCTGAGTAGGAATGAAGGTGAGTGCAGGAGCAGCTGCTGAGGGGAGGAAGGAAGTCCATGCTAATGAGCTCTGAAGCATCTGCGGGTCCGGTACCAGAATAGGCAGCAGTGATGCAGGGGGCTCCTCGGCAGGAAGCTGGCTGATCCAAATGCTTGCTGAGAGTTTGGAAGCCCAAACCCTAATGGTCTCTGTAAGGGTGGTTAATAAAAAGATATTAACCAAGATGGTGGTAAATAGCCTAAGGTTATTAGCAAAGGGAAACTCACCAATATCGATACCTTGACTAGAAAGCTGAGGCAGCCTCAACTAGGGAGCAATCTCTAAGACATGCTGTCTCAGTGGTGGTCAGCCTTTAAATGAGGTCTCAGAGGAGGTGGAGTCAAGGTCCACCCCTTCTGGGAGCACAGCTAGATTACTCTCACCTGTGCTCCCGCAGCTGACCCAATACTTGCCTCAGCTGATTAATCAGAGGTTCAAGCTGTGATTTCCCATACAGTCTCTAAGCTGAAGGCAGCATCTCCTTGATCTGATGGTGGTGTGCCTGAGTGAGGGAGTGATCCAAGCTGGATGCAGAAGAGTCATCTTAATTTCTCTGCTATTTAACTTCAGATGACACCTATTGGGTGTTGGTTTCTTAAAATTTGGATCTAGGAGGTGGTCTCTTCCTTTGCTTCTGATGAAAGCACAGAAGTGCAGCAGGAGTAGAAGACAAAGAGGTTTTCTTGGTGACAGGAACACCAATTATTTGATTCAAATGTGTAACTGATGTAGATGGTGAAGAACAGATCTGCCTCAAAGACATGCTTGATCACATAAGAAATGAGCATGTGATCCAAGACAGGCAGCGTGGCTTTAGCAGGGGAAGGCCATGCCTAACCAGTCTGGTGGCCTTCTATGATGGAGTGACGGCATTTGTGGACAAAAGGAAGGTAACAGATGTCATTGACCTGGACTTGAGCAAGATCTTTGACATTGCCCTCCACCACATCCTTATCTCTAAACTGGAGGGATGTGGATTTGACAGGTGGACCACCTGGTGGATAAGGGATTGGTTGAAAGGCCACAGACAGAGGGTGGTGATTCATGGTTCTGTGTCCAGGTGGAGGCCAATAACAAGTGGTGTCATCCAGGAGTCTGTCTTGGGACCAGTGCTTTTTAACATGGTTATCAGTGACACCAATGATGCAATGGAGTGCACCCTCTGCTGTTTGCTGAGTGGTGCGGCTGATGCAGTGGAAGGAAGGGATGCCATTCAGAGGGAGCTCAACCGAGAGGTTGGCCTAGGTGAATCTAATGAGGTGGAACACAGCGAAGTGCAAGGTTTTGCACTTGGGCTGGAGGAATCCCAGGCATTTCTACAGACTGGGAGGAGCAGTCCTTAAGAGAAGCCCCGCAGAGAAGGACCTGGGGGTCCTGGTGGATGAAAAACAGAACGTGAGCCATCAGCGTGCTCTTGCAGCTCAGAGAGCAAATGGTCCCCTGGGCTCCATCAGAAGAGGGGATGGCCAGCAGGGACAGGGAGGTGATTGATCTTCATGATCCTTGAGGTCCCTTCCAACCCGGGCCATTCTATGATTCTGTGATTACACTCGCTGTCAGAAAGAATGGCAGCTGTACAGAAGCTGGATATATTTTGGGACAGTTCTTGTAACCAGTTGATTTTAAGACCTTGCCCGAGTCAAGAGTCTAAATTGAGTGTCAGAAGAAAGCTGGTAAAGTGGCTATTGCTCATTCTTTTTCATTTGCTGATTCTTTCATTCGGGTTCCTTTTCCAAAGGAGATTCTGGTGATGGAAGCAATTGAAGAAAGAACCAAAGCAGCTCTTGCCAAGAGTGCTTGAAGTCCCTGTGGAGAGAAGCAAAGAACTTGGGCTTCCTCTGGGATGCTCCCCACCATGTCTCAGGAAGGAGACAACTGCTGTTCCACTTTCTGCTCTGTGTGTGGAAAGGTACGTCTGGGTTTCTTCTGCTTGTTTATTCTTTCTTTTTCAGGCTTTGAAGGAGAAGGGGTGGAGCAACGGGAGACTCACTGGTCGTTTGTTACCTCAAGAACAGGATGGATTCTGCATTGACTGTGAAAAACCTGGGCTAGTAGCATGGGCATGTTTCAGGCTGGACTTTTCCTTCTTGGTTTCCTTTTGGCTACAGGGAGACAGCTGTCTAAAGGTGTGTTTTCATACCCACTCTCCAAAACCATGTTTCATTGTTGCAGGTGGTTCAGTGTGCTCTTGCAGTGCAGATGCTGTAGTTTGCTGTAGAATCTGAATTGTTTCTGTTCCTAGGGGAGGACTGGGAGGAGGTAGTGAGAAGAGAATTCAATGCCTTAGGTGTATCTTAGTGAGAAATGTTGGCATGAGGTGCTGAAAGTCTTGAGTTGTCAAAGGCCAGTGAGGCTCAGACTCCTTAACCTGCTGGAGCAGGGTGGAAGCAAGGAGTGGGCACTGCCGTCCCACAAGCTGCACTTGGTTCTGGTCTGCCAGGTCTGTGCTGGCCTGGATTTCTTCTGAGAAGTTTGTTGGAGCTGCTTGGAGTAGTGAAGGGTGGGGAGGAAGTGCTGCTCAAGAGCTAAGGCTCTGCATGATCATCTTGGATGGTTTTAACCATGATATCTGAAGACATAGTTTCCATCAGAATGATCCCAACATTGTGCGAGTGTCTCAGATGTATGAGAGCACCCGCCTCCTCCAGCTGAGCCATAGGAAAGCTAACTGTGCCCAGTAATTACAGCTTCTGCAGATTGAATATGCTTCCAAGTGTTTTCCTTAGTGATCAATAATGTCCCAGCACTCTGAGATTCCATCTCTGGCACAGTCTGGAGCATCTCTGCAATCCTTGGTTGCTGGAGGGCACGTGGTGAGTGCATGGACAGGGTGGCACAAACGCGTGCGTGTGCTGAGGAGTTGGGTTGCACACAGGTGCACACAAAGGGGTGTTTGTGGAAGGTGTAGGCACGTAGGTGTTCCCAGGGATGGTTTGCACACGTCTGTGAATGCAAAGGAGGGCACACGATGCAGAGTGTGCATGGGGGTGTGCAAAGCAGGCAGGGTGGTGAATGGGTGTGCGTGTGCACATGGATAGGGGAAGGTTGGGGTTACAGGTTGACCTGTGCTGAGGTGAGTGGGGACTCACGGTGTTGCTCAGTGGTAGATTGGTTCACACTGAGTGCTAACAGGAAACTCGCACACCCTTTTTGTTTCAGCTGTGCCAGCGCTGTGATCCCTTGCTGCAGGGATGGGGTGTTGGAAGGATGGTGTGCGTGCCGAGCTCCCATCTCTTGCAGGAATCAAGTGTAGAGCAAAAGGGATGTTTGGGCCAGGTGACTGTAAGAAGGCTGGCTGCTTTGGATGGTGGTAGCTGATGGAAACAGGTGCTCTGGGGACCGTTCAGCTTTTAACAGAAGACAGGGGTCCTGCAGCAAGAACGACTAGGTTCTCAAATGGCTTCAGACGTGCACACCGACTACATCCCCGCAGACATTTACCGGTAGGTGGCTCTTGCAGAAGAAGATTCAAGCAGCAGAACCTTTTGCTCAGCTACAGCACACAAATGCTACAAAAGCAGGAACAACCTGCAAGCTCTGGGTCTGTTTGTCTTGCACAGGCATGCACTAACTGCGTTTGATGGTACCCCCCATCCTTGATTTCCTTCCCTGCTTCTTGTCTGATGACGCTGCTGAGCCAGGAACAAGCTGCCCAGTGTGGCAGAGCATGGTGCAGAGCTGTGCTGGGACCTCCTCCCCTTCATCTGCTGCAGATCAGTGCCCCACACGTGCCATTGGGATGCTCTGGCACGGGATGTGCCTCCAACCCAAAGCTCCTTCCCACCTCCCAAGGAAAAACAAAGCAACCCAAGCATCTCCAGCAAAGCTGCCCAGCAGACAGCAGGGAATGCAAACAGCTTCTGGCTGCTCCCCTACACTCCCGTCCTAAGTAAGAGACCCTATGAGGACTGGCTGGGAAATCAGTGCATGACACATGTGAGTGTGCACAGGATTGTGCAAAGCAGTGGGGTTCCATGAGTTTGTGTGTGTGTGTATCTCTGCTGTTATGAAAGCATGGGAAGACTTACTGAGTCCCAGATAATTACTGATCCTCAAATGATTTTTCCTGGCCAAAGTTAGAGCCTCTCACAGGTAATCGAGATCAACAGGCTGTTGTTGCACAATCAACAGACACAATCTAGATGATCAGCTGAGGAAAATAAAGCATCATGCGAAGGGTACTAGATAAGTGAGCAGCTTGAGATCTGCACATTTATGTGATGCTCATGGTCTTAGACAATATTTGCCTAGAGAGGTCACATTGAATGAAAGCAAACTCTAAGATGAATGAAAATATGCACAGGAGAAGAAGCCTCTGAGGCTTCTCAAGTGTTATGACCAGAAGACATAAACTCTGTTAAAGCAAACGTTTCTCTCTATTTTTTGTGTTATTCCAGGCAGGCCTTGATTACCGCCTGAACACATGCTGTGGAAGCCCAGCTTATGCAGCACCAGAGCTAATCCAGGGCAAAGTGTCTATTGGCTCAGAGGGATGTAGAGGGGTGTTTGTTTTCCCCTCTTTCCCTTCCCTCTCCACAGAGCATTTAAAGGCAGTGGAGCTCAGGTAGGCTCTCTTGGTTTCCCTTCTGAATTCTGCTAGGTTGCATCGCTTGGTAGCTCTCAGAAGCTGTCAGTGGCCACAGACTAGAAAAGTGCAATTGGTCTCAGTTCACACAGCTGGCTGGTTTGTCTCTGGCTAATCCTGAACTGCCTCAAGCGACTGCTTTGGGGCTCTACAGAACAGCAACTTCAGAGATCTCTTTCTATTACTAAGTGTTTGAAAGAGCAATTTGCTCTGTTAATTATCCATCATTTCTGTGCAGTCTGTTTTGTCAGACTTGTCTTTAGCTTCCAAGTTGTATGTGAAGAATTGTTTCCGTTGTAATGCACAATGAACTAAAAATTGAGAGATGAAAATGTGAAGAGTTTTTCCAGCTTTGATTTCATGTCTGGAATTTTGGAACCCACTACTTGCAGTTGTTAATCTGTCCAAACTGGTCTGGTTTGGGATGCCCTCGTACTTCTTGAATCGCTGTTAAAGGCGGAGCAATTCCTACAAGTGCCATGGCCCCACTGTTGTTCTAATTCTTGTTTCTTTGTTTTCCACACGCTGCTTTTCAAGCCTCCTTTTTCTTTACAGTCAAAGTGAGAACTGCACTGTGTCTGAACCTTGTTGTGCCTCTACATAAAGAGAACCGAACAGCAGCAAAGCCAGACAGGTGACTGTGCTGACAGCTCTCGTAGCCAGTAACACGTAACTGTGCTAAATCCCTTGTGACGGCTTTGATTTCATTTTTGCCAGTGAAATCCTTGTAAAAGGAACTGCAGCAGTGTGATGAGCTAAGGTGAAGATGCTGGTTTTAGTAGTGCTCTAAGCTGAGTGAAAGGGCAATTGAATGAGGGTTATATGCTTTCTCTGGGACGATAAGGTTTTATTTCCTGAGGGAAAGAGCCAGCTTTTCATGGGCTATATGTGGGCTTTGGCAAGGGCAGACAATCCAGTCTGTCAGGAAGCCATTTGAGGTGCTTCAGGTTTGTAAGCTTGTCTTTTTGTTTTTCAGGTGGACATTTGGAGCATGGGTGTACTGCTGTATGCTCTGCTGTGTGGGTTTTCCCTTTGGATGATGACAATATGATGGCACTCTACAGGAGGATACCAGTGGGTATCAGTGGTGCTAGAATACACTGAGAAGGGAAATAGCTGAGCTTGACAAGAGGCCTTGCTTTTCGGATGGCAGAACATGCTGAGCTGTGGGTAGAAAGGCCACAGCACAGTCTGCTGAATATTGTCCCTGTTTTTGCTGCTTTGTCTACCAGTATTTTGTGGATTTGGTTCTACGCTTGGTTGGCCTATGTGGCACTGTAGCCTAATTCTGTACCATGATAGCATACAGAATTTAAGGAGAAGTATTTTCCTGCCAATGGGCTGGATTTTTTTGTATCTGGTTCTTCAACTGGCTGCTCCCTATACTATCTGTAGTAAAAATATAGACACATCATTTGATTTCCCTGAAATGAATGTTCCTAAATGCCAGCTCTTCTCATGTCTACAAAGATCAAAGTTCTGCATTTGCTATTAGAATTTCCTCTTCCAGAATCAGGAGGTAATGTAGGACCCCACAGATTGCCTTCAGAATCCAACAGTTAGTTCTGTTTCCTTTCGGAGTGCATAACAACCTGAGCACATGAATTGAATGGCGTGGCTTTTTAGTCTGGTACAAACTCTGCTGTACACTGAAACTTGGTCCATTTGTAAGCAGGACTTTGTCCATCTCTGCAGGACAGCAGAAAACCCTTTGTGCTAATCATGATGCCAAGAAGCAGAATGCGGCAGATGCTCCAACTGCTTCAGGTGTTCATTTCCTTAAAACTGAGAATAGTTTTGGACTGAGAGTTTGTAAGCAGAACAGAGCTCTTAAAGCTGTCAGAGATTATTTCTGCACTGTTCAATTCTATCTGCACAACATACACAGGATCTCAGAACTGCGTTGCTTGAATTGGTGGAACTTGCTGAAGTGAACTGGGATGAGCAAGTTTTAGAACTTAGTCAGAGTGCTGTAAAAAATGGATAATCTCATGAGTATTAAGGTACAGGCTTGCTATTTCTGCACTGAATTTGTTTTTATTTTACATGGCTGTGATCTGAAAGTTGCTTGAAACGCAGGCACCTAGGCACTGTTGTGTAACTGAATTTCACACGATAGGTCCTGAAATATCCTGGAATCAAAAACTCTGACTTGTTTTAAGTCTGCTGCTTGAGTCTAATCAGGGTCATAGTGTCTGTGTGCAGTGTTTCTTTCCCTGTAATGCTCCACATCATTTCATTTTGGGAATATTGAAGGAAATGGACTATGTGCCATAACTGTTGTTAGAACAAAGTATGTCTGGTGTGATCTTATGCATAGGTTCTGTAACTGCTCTTCACAGCTCAGGTGTTTGACCTTCCTTTTGGTGAAGTGATGAAATACTGCTGGTTTCTATTTGTGCTTCTAGGCACCTTGAAGCTCTTAGGAATAGAACAATTGTCTCCAGTTCTTTTCAATGATATCAGTAACAGCTCGAGTGTTGCTGCCCACTAGGTAGACCCAAAGAAGCAGATTACAGTGAAACAACACACGAGCTGGACCTGAATGAGGATCACTTTCAAGACAGTGGCTATGCTGCTTCAAGCCTACTTGCTTCTTCCTGCCGCCACTCTATTACCAAGTATCAACAACCTTTCATGATTCAACTTGCAAATGTTTGAAACTAACCCTTGTGTTTCTATGCCTTCCTAGGTGATTCGAGCCCTTGTCAACCCCAAAGATCCAAACCAAGCAGTGTCTTTCCATCAATGGAGAGTTCTTATTAAGCATGAATCGCTGCAATTCGGATGACAGCCTTCCACATGGTAACAGTGATGGACACAAGGGGCTCATCCACGTTCATGCTCTCATATCTCCTGGCTCTGCTGAAGCTCCTGACCTGAGCCTGCCAGACACAGCAGTCACCTGCCTGGATTGTGACCCAGCGCCTTTGCAGTGCTGCCCATCCCAAGCACAGCCCGAGTGTCCCAGCAGCAGCACCACCATGCAGGAGCAGGGCAGCATCAGTGAGGTGAAGCTGAGCATCTTAGATGGGGACTTAGAGTCAGGCTGCCAGTCCCAGGCACCAGGCAGCAGCACCAGCTCTGAGCCACTCTCATCTTGACAAGAGGAGTCCCATCTTCACCCTTGACCTCTCAAGCCCTCCTGTCTTTTATTGAATAAAGTCACTCTCATGCTCAGTCATCGCCTCGACTGCATTCTGAGTCTTCAATCACAGGGATTGGGATGAATGCAACAAACAGCAAGGCAGCTCAGCTTGCAATGCTATGGCTGTGGGGTTCGTGCAGGCAGAGCTCTGGGTTCCCATTTTGCCTGGCTTTGGGATGTCTGCAGCAAGATCTCTACCATTTTGTATGGGAGCAAATAATCTCTAGCATCCAGGTTGCTGCTCATGATATATCCCAGTCTTCCTGGCTGTCACTTTGTGATACTTTTCAAAGCCTTCTGATACTCTTTGATGCCTTGGCTGCTCCCTAACACCTCTGTCCTCCTGCCATGTTGACTCACGTCTCCCACTTTTAAGCTGGCTTTGCAGATCATCTCCAGCCCTGTCATCATCACGCTGCAGCAGGAG
The DNA here is from genome assembly GCF_054131305.1 of Coturnix japonica. Lineage (NCBI taxonomy): Eukaryota > Metazoa > Chordata > Aves > Galliformes > Phasianidae > Coturnix > Coturnix japonica. The sequence goes on from NC_140699.1 coordinate 4,096,389, forward strand.
GTGCTCACCTGGCCCAATGTCTGGCAGTACTGCTTGTTCTGCAGATGAGCAGCTGCCTCCTCATCTCTTCAGCTACAGTAGTTTTTCTCAGGGCAGTTAGATGCAGTCATGCTCCTCTGGATTTGGTGTGTTAAATCCATGCTGCATGGCAGCAGTCAGTGCAATACAAAGGTGTTCTGTGTGCCATAGCATTTCTCCAGGGGCTGCCAAAGGTAGAAGCACAACACAGCACCATCCTTCTGACAGTAATGTCTGTGAGTGTTAGACATGTGAGCACTGCATCATCCCCAGCGTGTCAGTGCTTTTCCACACCAACCTGACTCTCACACTCTGCACTGAATGTAACTCTGCTCTTGTGGAGACAAATGCTTTCTGTCACATCCTCCATCCCTGCAACCATTTGCCGGTAGGCAGCTCTTGCAGAAGAATCAAGCAGCAGAACCTTGTGCTCACCCTACAGCATGCAAATGCTATGAAAGCAGAAATAACCTGGCATGCTCTGGGTCTGCAAGGCTGCACAGATGGGAGAGGTAGATTGTGTTTTTGCAGTGGAAGTTTCCAGTATTTTCAGTACATAGTGTAGGCCCTAACTGAATGTATAACCCTCTTGTAAAACAGCTGTATAAGTAGTTTTTCCACCAAGAAAGTTGCTGAACAGAATTAAGTTCAGACTGGGGGCATTCTGACATGGGGAGAATTGAGACAAGCACAAGATAAATACAGGGTGGGTAGAGCCCAGCACAGGACAGAATGAATGTACTGACTTTTGGAAACATTGCCCTTCTCTGTCCGCAGAAAAGTACAAGGCAGACCTAAAAACAAGAGGTTGGTAATTGACCTTCTATGGAAATGAATCCTAGCAGCAGTCTCGAGGAGTCTGTGAGCCTGAGATGCTCAACCAATGAGAGCCATGAGAGCATCACCTGCAGTGGGTTTAGGGCACAGAACAGAATTGATTTCACTGACTGGTGTGCAGTTTCTCCCTTGCCAATAGGGGATGTGCGCGCAGTATTGCAATAATGAATAAGCAGTGCTGCTATCGCTGCCATCTTTGCCTAACTAGAAATCTTTGACTTTGAGAGTTTCTCACACAAGGGGAGAGGGTAAGAAAGTAAAGAGGCACAGAAAACTAAGGGAAACTGCTCTTCTTTATCTTATCTATAAAAATTGATACGATGCTGTTGTGCATTTTTTTTAATTTTATTTTTAATTTTTTGCTAATGTCAGTTAGATTGTTTTAAAATATCCACACACCAAAATCTGACTACCAAGCAAATGTAATGAAAATGAAATGAAGGTGAGTTAGTGGAAAGCACAAGGCCATATTATATTAGGCTCCAGCAAATTTACAGGCAGTCACTGCACGAAGAGGTAGATCTGAGTTGCACATTATATGATTCCCACAAAGATTAAGGAAATCTGAAGCTTTCAATATATTTTTTTAATTCTTTTTTCATTTCATTTTTAAACACCTGACCCAGACCCCAACCCTCACAGGAGCTGTAAAGATAACAGCATTAACCAGCAATGTAACTCTAATCCTAACCCTTACCCTGATTCTAAAATCGTCCCTAACTCCAAATGCAACAACAAAAATGATGCTAGAAGTCTGTAGCAAAAGGAACCTTAACCCTGATCATAATCCAAAAAAAAAATCATTATGGTAACAATAATCTTTACCTTAAGAGTAATATTAATCAGAGCCCAGATGATGCCTGCATCCAATCAGAAGCATGCTTTGCATTATTTAAGAGTTGTATTTTTTCCAATGAACTCTCTCTATTATCACGTTTATAAAGTAACAGAGTCTGTTCTTTTTCTCCTGACACTGTGCCTTACTCCTGACATCCCCTGGAAATGACCCAGATAGGGCACCATCAAAGTAATGCTAATAGTAATGTCAATCCTAAGGGTATCTCTAGCCTCAGTGTTAATGGGACGCTAACAACAATCCCAACAGCCTTAAACATTCTGGTGGTGTGAAAGAGGTGCTGCCTTGCACATGCTGGGCAGTCCCATTGCCTGTTAAATGCAGGCGGAAGCGTAGAAACATGATGCCCGTGGTCAGAATGCCCTGTGGCAGATCCTGGCACCGGAGAACTGACCGGAGAACCATGAGAGAACTGACAACAAATCACGCGACATCAGAACCGACCCAGTGGTTATTTACAAGCCTTGGGAGACCCAGACAGGATCTCAGAGTGGTGAATGTAGGTACAGAAGTTGTTACTACTCTGTTTTCTTCTAAAAGAAGTGGTTTTTTTTCATCTCAGAAGTTTGGGGGGGGGGGGGGGGGGGGGGGGGGCGGGAAAGGGATATCAATTTAATTACTCATTAATTTATTGACAGACATTCACGTTTGCTACGTTTGGAGAAGTTTTTATTTGTTTGCTGTGGTTTGATTTTTTTTTTTTTCTTTTTTTTTTCCCCCTTCCCTCCTCTTCCATCTTTGTGTTCTTCCCCTATAATCAAAAGAACGGATCACCAGGGTCTGTCCCGCAGACGTTCTTTCCGTGGTCTCTGCTGCCACCTGCTGGCCAATAAGCGGAACTGCCACTGTTGGGCGTTTGGTGCCGCAGGAAGCACAACGCAGATCTGAGTTCTGACCGGTCTACGCAGCAAATCCGCCAATCTTTATTGCGATAAGCCCTCCAGACAAGAGCATAAAGTCTTTGCCTGAGGGCAGGGTTAGTAGTAATGGATGTCAGTTTTGAAATTTCAAGTCCATTCACCATAGCACTTTCTGCCTCCATGTCCCATAACCAAAGCAGCTATGCTGGCATGCTCTCTTGGTTTCTGTCTAAACCACTGTACTATATCCATCAGTTCAGCTGCTGTATTATGGGCAGCAGGGTTTGGGGGGTGGACACTGGTCAGGGCACTCCCACCAGCCTATCCTGCATTTTTTTTTTTTTTTTTTTTTCATTTTTGGGTTACAATCAGTCAGATCTCAAATAGATCTAGTCCAAATGGAACCTCAAAATCTGACCTTTTAGTGCCTTCATTTACAGAGTCCATTTTATACAGATTCCCTTGTACAGGGCCCCCATGGTCCTCCAGACAGTTGTTACTGATCTTCCATAGGAGAATGATTGAATTAGGTTTTTTCCCATCAAAACTGCCACCTGTCTTTCCAATTTTTCAACACTATCATTCAATAGCTGATTTGCATCAGCCTGAGCCTCTTCAGTTATGTTCAGACAGTTCAAGGCCATTAAAAGTGGCCATGCCACCATGAACACAGCTAACTGTCATTCTCAAGTTGTAAGTATGTCTTTGCTAAGACCATGGAAATACTCAGTCAGGTGGGCCAGGGACTCATGGACCCTCCCTCCGTCCCACACACGGCCCCATTTTTCAGTGACAGAAGCAGTGCTGCATTTTGAGGATCCTAGGAATCCCAGGACATGCCCTGACAAAAGGTCATTCAAAGGGGTAGTCTTTCCCCATCCAAACAACTCCATGATATTCACAGAATCACAGAATTGTAGGGGTTGGAAGGGACCTCCAGAGACCACTGAGTCCAGTCCCCCTGCCAAAGCAGGTTCCCTACACCACGTTGCACAGCTCAGCATCCAGGCAGGTCTTGAATATCTCCAGAGAAGGAGATTCCACAACCACCCTAGGCAGCCTGTTCCAGTGCTCTGTCACTCTCACCATAAAGAAGTTATTGCACACATTAGTGCAGAATTTCCTATGGTGCAGTTTCTGTCTGTTTCCCATTGTCCCTCCTCCACACACTGCTGAAAAGAGTCTGGCCTCACCTCTTTGCCCCCCACACCTCAAATATTTATAGACCTGGATCAGGTCCCCTCTCAGCCTTCTTTTCTCAAGGCCAAACAGACCCAGTTCCCTAAGTCTCTCCTCATAGGGGAGATGCTCCAGGCCCTTCACCATCTTTGTGGTCCTCTACTGGACTCTTTCCAAGAGATCCCTGTCTTTTTTGTACTGGGGAGCCCAGAACTGGACACAATATTCCAGATGAGGCCTCACCAGGGCAGAGTAGAGGGGGAGGATCACCTCCTTCGACCTGCTGGACACGCTCTTTTTAATGCACCCCAGGATGCCATTGGCTTTTTTGGCTACAAGGGCACACTGCTGGCTCATGGTCAATCTGTCATCCACCAGGACGCCCAGATCCCTCTCAGCCGAGCTCCTCTCCAGCAGCTCTTCCCCCAGCCTGTACTGGTGCATGCAATTATTTCTACCCAGGTGCAAGACTCTACACTTGCTTTTGTTAAACCTCATCCGGTGTCTTACTGCCCGGCTCTCCAGCCTGTCCAGGTCTCGCTGAATGGCAGCACAGCCTTCAGGCATGTCAGCCAATCCTCCCAACTTCGTGTCATCAGCAAACTTGCTGAGGGTGGTCACACAGCTAGAAAACGTTGTCAGCATTGTGTAGTATGAATAAACCATGGTTTTTGATCTAAATGTCAGAGTGAGTGTGGTGTGAGTGAGACACAGAACAGCTGCAGGGTGAGTGCCGAGTCCCGATCCATGTTTCCTTCCTCCTGTGAGGGAAATGGCCAGACACGGACAAAGTGAAAGACTGTGTTGTGTGTCCACTCATAAGTACTTTCTGCTTGTATGTAAGAAGACAGAAATTTGTACTCTGTAGATTAGTAAGATTGTCCTGAGGAGAGGTGTACATTCCACCCGACCAATGAGTGTCAACCCATTTATGTAATACTATGTACTGCTTGCGAGGAAGTGTGTGAGGGAGGTGGTTCAATCAGTGCTGGTTCTGTGGCACAGTGTTTATAACTGAAGAATACAGACTGTATTAAGGGAGTTTATGTGAACTGAAGAACTGTACGTTTTGACAAACTGTTTTGATGGTATAAGAAAGTGTAATTGTTAATGATATATGAAAGTGTAGTTGAGGGAATGTGGAAGTGTATCTGAGCATAGAAATAGAGGAAGCATTTACAGAGGAAAAAGGATTAAAGTGAGTTTACCTGCATTGACATGAGAGCAACACCCTGCCAGACCGCTGCCCTGTGAGCTGAGCAGAGCAGAGCAGAGACACAGTCCCCATGTATCAGGTAGTGTTATTCTGCTTACCAAAAGAATGAGTTCACTACAGAAGAGGCAAATCTTCCCCTCTGCTCCATCTGTGGCATACTCTGGAGTTCAAGGCATTGCAAAGCTATGGCACATCTACTTTCTTTCAATGATGAAAACTTAGTGTGCTCTGGGCTCTCATTTCAATTGCATCTAAAGAAGTCTAGGGTCATGCCAGCTGACAGGAAGCTGGCAAATGTTGTCTCATTGTAAGGAAGAGCAAGAAAGATGACATGGGCAATTATGGACCTGTCAGTCCAGAGCCTGGTAAAATTATGGAGAAAATGATGGTGGGAGTTATGGAAAAACAGCTGAAGGACAATTCTGTCATTGGTTGCAGCCAACACAAGTTTGTGAGGCGAAGGTCCTGTTTAATTTAAGCTCATTCTGTGACACAGTTATCCGTTTAGTTGACCAAGGGAAGCCAGTTGATGTAATCCTTGAGGATTTCAGTGGAGATTTTGATACTGTTTCTCACAACAACCTTCTGGACAGAATGTTCTGCATATGGCTAGACAGAAACACAATGTGGTGGGTGAGCAGTTGGCCAGTAGGTCAGTCCCAAAGGATTATAGTCAGTTTTTTCCATCAGGCTGGTAGATGGTCACTGTCGGGGTCCCCAGGGTTCCATTTTGGGGCCACTTTCCTTTCATGTTTATGCAGATGACTTGAATGCAGGACTAGAAGACGTTCTGAGCAAGTTTGCTGATGAGACCAGATGAGGAGGTGCTGTTGCCTCCACTGAGGGTGGAGAGGACTTGCAGAGAGATGTGGACAAGTCAGAGAAGTGGGTACCAGTTGGTACTAAGCACCAAGTGCATAAAGTATAACAAGAACAAGTGCCTGATTGTGCACCGCAGAACATAAAGGACTTCAAACTCTGGGAGAATGTGCAAAGGAGGGCACTGAAACCGAGAGATCTGAAGTTCAGAGTTTCACAGGGATTGGCTGCTTGTTCAGACTGGGCCCTTCTCACATCCCTGCTCACATCCTGCAATGAAACATAGGTCTCATATGGGACATGAACCTCACAGCGTCCTTGCACCACATGTAGAGCCTGGGATCTTCTGTCCCCATGTCTTTCATTTAACATCATACAAAATTCCAACACATTGCCCCAGGAAATGCCCAGAGCCAACATGACATACAGGACCTCTCTACCACTGGTCTTGCAATCAGGGCTTGACCTGTCTGCTTTGTAAGGCAAAGGAGAGGTTTCTTAGCATGCCAGTGCCTTTGCCTGCCTGTAGTCATGGCTTCCAGTTATCTTCTCTAACAAGTCCCTTGGGAAGCTTACTTGGTAATGTTCCTCAGCGGGCCCATTAATACTCCAAGAAACTTCACTGTTACTTCTGACTTTGTCTTGTTGAGCACTTTGTGCAAACTTCTCTCTGCACTAGAGGCTGATGAACTCAGCATCAAATGCACCCTGGGACCATTATAACCTAAAGAATCTCCTGTGCCTTATGCCATCTTGTTATCTTCTTCAGGTTATCAGAACTTGTTCAGCAAAAAGGAGGGATATCTGGAGAGAGCTTAAAGAATCCAGTATAAATTTATTGTCTATTTATTTATAGTTGGGTTTAAAGAAGACATTAAAGCAGCACTGTGCAACTGATACCAATCCAGGATGTCCCAATGAGTTCTGTACTGTTACTGTGTTGACAAAGGTCCTTCTCAACCTCCCCACCCAATTTCTGCTCACATTGGACCTATGGGACTTGCATCACTTTTCTTCACATCACTCTTCTCCTCTGCATTCATCCGCTCAGTGTTAAAACTGCTTTGCACCAACTCCCACTGGCTTTCCTCAGAGAACCAGCTACACATGGAAAAGGAAAGATTTCTCTTTTTTATCTGGCCAGCAAATGGAAAGAAAGGTGATGCAATTGAATGAACAGTAAAACACAGTGATCAACTGCATGCCATGTTCAAGCGGCATCTATTGAAGTTTGTCTTTCATATGGAATATTTTTAAAAGAAATGATTTATTCTGAGGTAGGATAGGATAGATTGAATCACAGTGAAGTAGTTGACAACAGAGGCCATCAGACTCTGAGAGATGGAGCAAATTCCAGTAATCTTCCTGGGATAGATCAGCCAGGTAGTTGAGAGGTATCAACTTAAAACTGATCAGGACTTGTGAGTATTTCACACATTGAGATGGGTTAACACATTCTCATTGATTTCTATCTTTGTCTCCAACTCTGTTTTTCACTTTTACTGACATTAATGAACATCTTTCAGACTTCGTGCCTTAATAAAAAAGAGACAGTGATTGAGAAAAAGAAAAAGTATAAGAAGAAAAAGAAAAAGAATAGATAGGAAGGGATAGATCAAATCACAGTGAAGGAGTTGACAACACATTCCATCAGACTTTGGGGAGATGGAACAAATTCCAGTAATCCCCCTGAAAGTCAGAAATCAGACAGATAATTGGGAGGTATCTGACTGAACAAAGAGCAAGGGATGGAGAAATCTGGAGGGCAGTGGGAGTAGTGTGTGCCCAAATGGCCTGCTGAAAACATGCCCTTAACCATGGCCATTTCTTTAGGAGAGCTGAAAAAACTTGGAGGATGAGGCACATCAAATAGGCAGCAGGGAAGAGTAGTGCTGGGCACCAGGCTACAGTCACAGGGCATTGGCACTGGCACCGCTGTCTGTGTCTCTGAACCTGAAGGCATTTGTGTCCAGCGAACACAGTTCTGGAAAACATTGTAGTTTCAGTAAAAGAAAAAAAAAGACATCAAATCACCTCAAAGATTCATATTTACAACTTAAAATGGAACAAGACTCATGAGAATTTTTCATGTTGAGAAGGGTTAACACATTTTCATTGATTTCCATCTTTGTCTTCAATTATTTGTTTCAGTTTTATTGACATTTATGATCAACTATTAAGCTTACAGCCTCAAAATAAATAAAAAGAGATACATTTGCATCTTGCACATGGCCTGATGCCCCTTTCACCTTCACAGTTCCCACAAGACCTTCCATGCCGGAGAGTATGAGATCCAGCAGAGCACCTCTCCTCTTTGGTTCCTCCACTGCTTGGTCAAGAAGCTGCCATCTGTGCTCTCCATGGATCTGCTGGATGCCACATGCCCTGCTGTGCTGTCCCTGCCACAGATAATGGAGTGACAAAGGCCACCAAATGGGACAAGGGACAGACAACATCAGATTCCCATCTGTCTGCAGAGGGCACCTTCCATTTACTCTCCCTGATCAGGAAGACAGGAAAAGACACTGATGGTCTCCTCTGTTTGCCATTTCCATTAGCTCTGACCTGTCTGCTCTTCCATCCCCAGGCAGAGCTCAGTGCACTCTCACAGAGGGCAGTCGCCCTTCTTTGTCTCCTCGCCCATCCATCCTAAAGACTCGGTATCCCCCTTGTGCTACAGTGCAGTTGTGGAAACCATTAAACTGTGTCCCCATGGTCCAAACAGGAGCTCAGGCCTGCAGCTCTACCAAGATTTCTAGCTTCTTGTGTGTTGGTGTTTGCATTAGTGCAAAAGCACAGAAGTAAATATCCTAATTGAAAAGCATCACTGGACATTGCCTGACTGGATAGCTCATCTATAGAATCAGTGTGCAGAAGGTGGCACACAAACATTAGACCGATCGTGGGTCTTGGAGGTGACGTAGCAGCACGGACACACCATGGGCATGGCTTTCCTGAAGGCCCTGTGCTGCTCTTGTAGCTGTGAGTGAATTCACCGGACAGCCGGTGCTATCCCCTCTCTGGCCCTCAGCTGATGCCCAGGAAGGAGCTGTCTATCTCAGGGATTTCCCACACGGTTTACAAGCACTTGCAAACATCAGGAGCAGCCCAGGAACCTTGGGCATCACCCAGTGTCTGTGTGTGAGCTGCTGCCTCCCAGCTGAAGGACCGAGGACTCAGAGCAGGAGCTCACATGCAGGCAACTCCTTGTGCACTTCTGAACTGAACCAGAGAAATCCCAGCTCCTGTGGGTGTGTAGGGAGCTGAATCCCATTTCAGCTCCAGGATTTCTGTCAAGGGATGAGACTCCTGCGCTGCCTCAGCTGGATCACTGCCCTGCACAGGGAAAGTCCAAACCTCGCCTTCCTTGTCTGGTTGCCCTTATTGTTTCTTCAAACGATCTCTGGGAGCACTCCCCATATGTCTCCAATCAGTCACTGACCACTGGACATGTGGTGGTTAATTGAGTGGATTTCAAAGCACAGTCATGATGCTGTTGTCTTTCAGGAGCTGTTGGCCATGAGGACCCAGGGACATGTCAGGGGAAATGAGTGGGAAGGATAAAAATGACATAATCTGCTGCTTGCTTGTCCAGGTTCCTGGGACACAGGGAGCTCATAAAAGTGGGCAGAGCTGCAGAGAGACAGCTGTGCCCAGGAGCAGATCTCGTGCACAGCACAGCCTGCAGGTGACAGAAGGAGAGGAGAGAAATTGGAGAGAGCTTGCAGGATGTGTGTGGTGTGAGCGGGCTGTGAACTCACTGCAGGAGCATTGCTCACAGACCATGACAAGGTAAGTCTCACAGCTGACCATGAGCTGCTTTTAATTAAGGGGTAACTAGAACTGGGACATCCCATAGGAGATCTGACTGCAGGCACTGCATGTTTCTTTACTGTGGAAAAAGCTTTCTGCTCCAGCTGAGACGGGTGCCCAGGGCTGTCCTGCAGAGCAGGGTCCCTGCTGTGCCCCAGGGGCTGTGTGCCGGGTATGGGACTCTGCCGCCTGCCAGGCTCAGCACTCAGCCTGCCTGGGGAGCTGCCCAGGGCGCTGCGGGGAGACGTGTGGGGTAAGGAGCCCCCGGCAGGGTTTGTGCTGCCACAGCTGCTGCCTGGGGCAGGGGATCACAGCTCCACTGCACAACTGAATGTTTCTGAGGGCACTTTGCAAGAGGAGAGCCAAGGCAGGGGGTTTCCATTTCCTGTTCTGAGGCAAAGAGGTTTGGAGTCAGAAATCTAAAAGGGGCAATAAGAGTTCTGAGAATTTTTCATCAATCAATTGCTTGTTTTGTGAACACTCACACATGATGTGCTTTCAGTCTCCCCTTTCTCGAAGGATGGAATTATCTTCATTTTCTGTAGGCATGAATAATTCACTTATCCTACAAACAGGCAGCATTTTCTAACTGAAACTGAATGCCACAGAAGCTCGGGTAGGGGGCTCTAAGAGCACTTGGGGTAAAGATATGAGACATGAAACAGATGAAAATATCTAGGGAGAAGGGATAAGAAAATAAGAGGAAGGTTAGAGCTCCATATGCTGCTTCTGCTTAAGGAATGCTGATCTACATGAAATTAAATGCAAGTAATGGTGCTAAATGTACACTGTTGTAGGAAAATTAAAACATTTCATAGTATAGCAGGAGTAGTGCCTCTGAGAATGGTCTGGACTTGTCATTATCTTCTGCACTCTGAGCAGGACTCCAAGCCCAACAACAGCAGATGCCCAACAGCAGCTCCATCAGTGAGTTCCTCCTGCTGCCGTTGGCAGACACGCGGCAGCTGCAGCTCCTGCACTTCTGGCTCTTCCTGGGCATCTACCTGGCTGCCCTCCTGGGCAACGGCCTCATCAGCACAGCCGTAGCCTGCGACCGCCGCCTGCACACCCCCATGTACTTCTTCCTCCTCAACCTGGCCCTCCTCAACCTGGGCAGCATCTCCACCACTCTCCCCAAAGCCTTGGCCAACGCCCTCTGGGACAACAGGGCCATCTCCTACACAGGATGTGCTGCACAGCTCTTTTTCTTTACCTTCTTCATGTCAGCAGAGTATTCCCTTCTCACCATCATGTCCTATGACCGCTATGTTGCCATCTGCAAGCCCCTGCACTACGGGACCTTGATGGACAGCAGAGCTTGTGCCACCATGGCAGCAGCTGCCTGGGGCACTGGGGTTCTCAATTCCCTGCTGCACACTGCCAGTACGTTTTCACTGCCTCTCTGCCAAGGCAATGTTGTCAACCAGTTTTTCTGTGAAATTCCCCAGATCCTCAAGCTCTCCTGCTCAGAATCAAATCTCAGGGAAGTTGTGTTTCTCATTTTTACTATCAGTTTAGACGTAGGCTGCTATGTTTTCATAGTTGTGTCCTATGTGCAGATCTTCGTGGCTGTGCTGAGGATGCCCTCTGAGCAGGGACGGCGCAAAGCCTTCTCCACGTGCCTCCCTCACCTGGCCGTGGTCTCCCTGTTTCTCAGCACTGGTGCTTTTGCCTACCTGAAGCCCCCCTCCATTCCCTCCCCACTCCTGGATCTGACAGTGGCACTTCTGTATGCAGTGGTTCCTCCAACACTGAACCCTATTATCTACAGCATGAGGAACAGGGAGATCAAGCACGCTCTCAGGAAGGTGTTGCAATACTCACTATTCCCGCTTCAATAAAGTGCACATCTTCATCGCATGATTCCCAGTGATGGTTCTTCATCTTTTATGCATCTTTGATTGATTGATTATGTGAGATATAGCAACGTGCAAAAAAATGTTATTGAACTTATAAATAAAAATTTGTTTCACTTCTTTCACACCTACTATCCATTTTCTCACTCCAAGAGCTCATGTAAACATGGAACCAGATTCCCCGAATAGGTTAAGAGATAAATAAATAGCATTCAAAATACGCTTTTCCTTAGCTCTTCTCTTATCCAACTTTGTCTGGATTTGGGGAAGGTACAGCCACAGATAGAAGCACAACTAGTTCTTTTCATTCCTCCTCTCTTTACACTGATACAGTGCACAGAGGATTCGAGTCCTCTCATTTCTACAGGCCTGAAGGTCTTGTGTGTCTCACAGCAGTCCCGTCGTCTCTACAGCAGCACTCAGGGGTTTGTTTAATTTTCTTATCTCAATACTTGGAACAGCTACAGGACCTGTAGCATAAGTGACCGCAGAGCTCCTTATGAGGGGTGGAGTGACAGTGGGATCTGTCCAGAGCTTGGAGCAACTGCAGGATGTGTAGCAAAAACTTGGAGCTATTGCAGGGACTGTGCCAGGAGTTGCAGAGGCTGCAGCACTGTCAGCAGATCCAGCTCTCTTCCCCTTGAAGATGCTGAATAGTGTTGAACACAGCTCAGTAGGTGTGGGCCAGGCCCTGGCACACTGCAGTCATTTGGGCCTTTTTAGGATTACCAGTGCCACAGCAGACCTGTCTCCAATATTCTACCAGTTTCTCAGGATCCTGCAGTTGCTCGGAGATGAAGTTCCAAAGCCCTGGGGGTGCCCACCACTCCAGGCAGCTGCCCAGACTGTCCCACACCCTCTGCCATGCAGAGCCTTCTCACCTTGGGGCAGATCTCTCACTGATATTCCTGAATAATTGTTTAACCTCAATCCTAGAATCATAGAATCACCAAGGCTGGAAAAGGCCTGAAAGATCATCCAATCCAACCGTTCACCTATTACCAATAGCTCCCACTTAACCATGTCCCTCAACACAATATCCAGTCTCTCCTTGAATACCCCTGGTCTCCCAGAGATGACAGTGTAAAATGTGTAATTCCTAATCATACCAACAATATTACTTCCAAAACCCAAAGATGTCCAAAGAGCTGAATGTGCACAAAACTTCACTTTGCCAATTTTATCGTGGTACAAACCAAGGTCAAACAGCATAGCAAAATAAATACCCTAATCCAGCATCCAGAGTTGACAAATGATGCAGCAGGGAAAACAAGCAGCAAGCAAGGAGCTGTGAAATGCAGCTTCATGAGAAGACTCAGCAAGCTTCACAAATAGGGAAACTATCAGCACCATGGCCTGCACATCTCCAACTCCCACAAAGCCCTGTCCACTCTGGACAGATGTGCTGTTACCACAACCCTTGGAGCCTCACATCAGGCACCAAAATGACTGTGGTTGTTGAACCCAACATGTGGCTCAGCAGCTCACAGTGCTTTGTGCACTGCCCCATTCCCAGTGGGATGGGGATGAGAACTGGGAAAAAGAGTACAACTTCTGGGTTGTAACAAAACAGTTTACTAAGAGAGATAAAAGGAGAGGAGTAATAGTTATCACTATATATCCGTTGATATAGAATCGTATGTAACAACTGATGCACAAGCACTTGCTCAGCACCACCAGACTGATGCTCAGCTGGGCCCTGAGCAGTGAAGAGACTGAGATGAACTCCCACCCCTTTCAATACAATTTCTGCTTGCTGTCAGCTGATAGACAACGTCTCTTTGGCCACTATCAGTCAGCTGTCCTCACTCTGTTCCCTCCCAGCTCCATGTGCCCTTTACTGACCATGGCCTTGGCTCCGTACAACACTGCTTAGCAGCAGCTGTAAACATCAGAGTGTTATCAATGGTTTTCTCCTAGAACCAAAACACTGCACCACAGCAGACAGTCTGAAGAAAAAAAATTCATCTGAGCTGTAACCCAGATTCCTGCCTGTCCCCCTCCTCTTGTTCTTCCTGATCAGGAAGCAAGGAACAGAATATGCTGCTCTTCTTTTTGAAACCTTTCCATCAGTATTCAGGTGGCCCCTCTGCCATCCCCGGGCAGAGCTCAGTGCACTCTCACAGATGGCAGCAGCCTTTCTTCATCTTCATTGCCTAACCGTAATGAAGAGTCTGTACCTACTTTGCTACAGTTCAGAGGTGGGAACCATCCCACCATGTCTCTGTGAGACAAACAAGACCCTAGGCCTGCAAAGGCACAGAGATTTGGAGTTCGCTGAGTGAATGTTTGTGGTCCTCTCATTAGTGTAAGGATTCTCAGAACTCTTATTGCCCCTTTTAGATTTCTGACTCCAAACCTCTTTGCCTCAGAACAGGAAATGGAAACCCCCTGCCTTGGCTCTCCTCTTGCAAAGTGCCCTCAGAAACATTCCGTTGTGCAGTGGAGTTGTGATCCCCTGCCCCAGGCAGCAGCTGTGGCAGCACAAGCCCTGCCGGGGGGCTCCTTCCCCCCACACGTCTCCCTGCAGTGCCCTGGGCAGCTCCCCGGGCAGGCTGAGTGCTGAGCCTGGCAGGCGGCAGAGTCCCATACCCGGCACACAGCCCCTGGGGCACAGCAGGGACCCTGCTCTGCAGGACAGCCCTGGGCACCCGCCTGCAGCCCCGGCTGCACAGCCTGCAACCATACAGGGGCACACAGCCCTCAGGGCTGTGCTCTGACACTGCAGTATGGAAGCCCTCAGCTGGAGCAGAAGGATTTTTCCACAGTAAAGAAACATGCAGTGCCTGCATCCAGATCTGCTATGGGATATCCCAAATTAAGTTAACCCTCTATGAAAAGAAGAGGCTCAGGCTGATGCAAATCAGCTATTGAACGATAGTGTTGAAAAACTGGAAAGACAGGTGGCAGTTTTGATGGGGAAAAAACCTAATTCAATCATTCTCCTATGGAAGATCAGAAACATCTCTCTGGAAGACCATGGGGACCCTGTACAAGGGAATCTGTATAAAATGGACTCTGTAAATGAAGGCACTAAAAGGTCAGATTTTGAGGTTCCATTTGGACTAGGTCTATTTGAGATCTGACTGATTGTAACCCAAAAATGAAAAAAAAAAAAAAATAAATGCAGGATAGGCTGGTGGGAGTGCCCTGACCAGTGTCCAACCCCCCAAACCCTGCTGCCCATAATACAGCAGCTGAACTGATGGATATAGTACAGTGGTTTAGACAGAAACCAAGAGAGCATGCCAGCATAGCTGCTCTGGTTATGGGACATGGAGGCAGAAAGTGCTGTGGTGTATTCACTGGAAATTTCAAAACTGACATCCATTACTACTCACCCTGCCCTCAGGCAAAGACTGTATGCTCTGTCCAACATAATGAGGATAGCCATTTGATCAGTGAATGATTTATGGCTGTGTGTCATATAACATGGCCAAATAAGAATGACATACCATTAAATATCAGCCTGTGGTCCTCTATGGAGGACTAACAAAATTATATTAGAGAATTAGGCATGAAAGAGGCAATCGATGAAGATGATTTTGAGAGCCCAGTCAATAAATTTTTCATCAGGAACGAGGGATCTCATCCTACAGCCATCACCTTTACATCAGGATGGGTCTATGTTATCCATACTGAACCCCCCAGTGGCCCTCAGGTGCTGTAATACAACAGGCTGCCCAATTGATGGGGAGACAAGAGTGCCTACGGCCAGATGCAGGCTCTGAATGGTGGTGGAAAGGTCAGAGAACCATCTGCTGCCATGACTTAGGCGTCCAGCCCCTAAGGTAATCCAGTCTGGACCCATTAGGGTCTTGAGACAACAAATGTTTAAAGACCAGATTAGAGCAGGAGTTCAGTTTAAAAAGATCGATGGACAGCATAATCAGGAAAAAATATCTGTTAAACAGGCCCAAGCACTGAGTATTTATAGTCCAACCTTTTCAGCCAAACTAGATGTGAATGTAACTCAAGAAGGGTCTGGATGGGGGCTCTGGCAGAGCCAGAGTTCTTTGTGAACCCCTATGAGGTTTTGGCCACAGGTTTGGCATGGAGCAGAATAAAGATACATCACAGTTGAAAAGCATTTATTGGCTACCTATTCTACACTACAGGTGGTAGAACCAGTAGCTCAGATTTCAGAGGTTATCGTTAAACAACAAGGCCAGTCCAGGGGTGGGTAAAAGATCTAACACACATCTCTATGATGGGGGTGGCCCAATCACAAGCAGTGCTGCGCTCAGTTGTTCTGCTTGCCTGCTCCTCGAGGAGTTAGGAGAAATCTACGCCTGCTGCGTGTTCGAGTGCATGCGCAATGCCATGTGGAGGGCTTATCACAATAAAGATTGGCGGATTTGCTGCGTAGACCGGTCAGAACTCAGATCTGCGTTGTGCTTCCTGCGGCACCAAACGCCCAACAGTGGCAGTTCCGTGTATTGGCCAGCAGGTGGCAGCAGAGACCACGGAAAGAACGTCTGCGGGACAGACCCTGGGGATCCGTTCTCTTTTGATTATAGGGGAAGAACACAAAGATGGAAGAGGAGGGAAGGGGGAAAAAAAAAAGAAAAAAAGAAAAAAACAAACCACAGCACACAAATAAAAACTTCTCCAAACGTAGCAAACGTGAATGTCTGTCAATAAATAAATGAGTAATTGAATTGATGTCCGTTTCAGACAGTCCCCTGTAGAATCAGGGTAAGGGTTAGGATTAGAGTTACATTGCGGGTTAATGCTGTTATCTTTACAGCTCCTGTGAGGGTTGGGGTCTGGGTCAGGTGTTTAAAAAATGAAATGAAAAAAGAATTAAAAAAATATATTGAAAGTTTCAGATTTCCTTAATCTTTGTGGGAATCATATAATGTGCAACTCAGATCTACCTCTTCATGCAGTGACTGCCTGTAAATTTGCTAGAGCCTAATATAATATGGCCTTGTGCTTTCCGCTAACTCACCTTCATTTCATTTTCATTAAATTTGCTTGGTAGTCAGATTTTGGTGTGTGGATATTTTAAAACAATCTGACATTGGCAAAAAATTAAAAATAAATAAATAAATGCAAGACAGCATCAATTGTATCAATTTTTATAGATAAGGAGAGCAGTTTTCCTTAGTTTTCTGTGCCTCTTTACTTTCTTACCCTCTCCCCTTGTGTGAGAAACTCTCAAAGTCAAAGATTTCTAGTTAGGCAAAGATGGCAGCGATAGCAGCAGTGCTTATTCATTATTGTAATACTGCGTGCACATCCTCTGTTGGCAAGGGAGAAACTGCACACCAGTCAGTGAAATCAATTCTGTTCTGTGCCCTAAACCCAATGCAGGTGATGCTCTCATGGCTCTCATTGGTTGAGCATCTCAGGCTCACAGACTCCTCGAGACTGCTGCTAGGATTCATTTCCATATAAGGTCAATTACCAACCTCTTGTTTTTAGGTTTGCCTTGTACTTTTCTGCGGACAGAGAAGGGCAATGTTTCCAAAAGTCAGTACATTCATTCTGTCCTGTGCTGGGCTCTACCCACCCTCTGTATTTATCTTGTGCTTGTCTCAATTCTACCCATGTCAGAATGCCCCCAGTATGAACTTAACTCTGTTCAGCAACTTTCTTGGTGCAAAAACTACTTATACAGCTGTTTTACAAGAGGGTTATACATTCAGTTAGGGCCTACACTATGTACTGAAAATACTGGAAACTTCCACTGCAAAAACACAATCTACCTCTCCCATCTGTGCAGCCTTGCAGACCCAGAGCACGCCAGGTTATTTCTGCTTTCATAGCATTTGAATGCTGTAGGGTGAGCAAAAGGTTCTGCTGCTTGATTCTTCTGCAAGAGCTGCCTACCGGCAAATGGTTGCAGGGATGGAGGATGTGACAGAAAGCATTTGTCTCCACAAGAGCAGAGTTACATTCAGTGCAGAGTGTGAGAGTCAGGTTGGTGTGGAAAAGCACTGACACGCTGGGGATGATGCAGTGCTCACATGTCTAACACTCACAGACATTACTGTCAGAAGGATGGTGCTGTGTTGTGCTTCTACCTTTGGCAGCCCCTGGAGAAATGCTGTGGCACACAGAACACCTTTGTATTGCACTGACTGCTGCCATGCAGCATGGATTTAACACACCAAATCCAGAGGAGCATGACTGCATCTAACTGCCCGGAGAAAAACTACTGTAGCTGAAGAGATGAGGAGGCAGCTGCTCATCTGCAGAACAAGCAGCACTGCCAGACACTGGGCCAGGTGAGCACCTCCTGCTGCAGCGTGATGATGACAGGGCTGGAGATGATCTGCAAAGCCAGCTTAAAAGTGGGAGACGTGAGTCAACATGGCAGGAGGACAGAGGTGTTAGGGAGCAGCCAAGGCATCAAAGAGTATCAGAAGGCTTTGAAAGGTATCACAAAGCAACAGCCAGGAAGACTGGGATTATCATGAGCAGCAACCTGGATGCTAGAGATTATTTGCTCCCATACAAAATGGTAGAGATCTTGCTGCAGACATCCCAAAGCCAGGCAAAATGGGAACCCAGAGCTCTGCCTGCACGAACCCCACAGCCAGAGTGTTGCAAGCTGAGCTGCCTTGCTGTTTGTTGCATTCATCCCAATCCCTGTGAATGAAGACTCGGAATGCAGTCAAGGCGATGACTGAGCATGAGAGTGACTTTATTCATTAAAAGACAGGAGGGCTTGAGAGGTCAAGGGTGAAGATGGGACTCCTCTTGTCAAGATGAGAGTGGCTCAGAGCTGGTGCTGCTGCCTGGTGCCTGGGACTGGCAGCCTGACTCCAAGAACCCACCTAAGATGCTCAGCTTCACCTCACTGATGCTGACCTGCTCCTGCATGGTGGTGCTGCTGCTGTTGGGGCACTCGGGCTGTGCTTGGGATGGGCAGCACTGCAAAGGCGCTGAGTCACAATCCAGGCAGGTGACTGCTGTGTCTGGCAGGCTCAGGTCAGGAGCTTCAGCAGAGCCAGGAGATATGAGAGCATGAACGTGGATGAGCCCCTTGTGTCCATCACTGTTACCATGTGGAAGGCTGTCATCCGAATTGCAGCGATTTGTGCTTAATAAGAACTCTCCATTGATGGAAAGACACTGCACATCACTACTTGGTTTGGATCTTTGGGGTTGACAAGGGCTCGAATCACCTAGGAAGGCATAGAAACACAAGGGTTAGTGTCAAATGTTTGCAAGTTGAATCATGAAAGGTTGTTGATACTTGGTAATAGAGTGGCGGCAGGAAGAAGCAAATAGGCTTGAAGCAACAGAGCCACTGTCTTGAAAGTGATCCTCATGCAGGTCCAGCTCGTGAGTTGTTTCACTGTAATCTGCTTCTTTGGGTCTACCTAGTGGGCAGCAACACTCGAGCTGTTACTGATATCACTGAAAAGAACTGGAGACAATTGTTCTATTACTAAGAGCTTCAAGGTGCCTAGAAGCACAAATAGAAACCAGCAGTATTTCATCACTTCATCAAAAAGAAGGTCAAACACCTGAGCTGTGAAGAGCAGTTACAGAACCTATGCATAAGATCACACCAGACATACTTTGTTCTAACAACAGTTATGGCACATAGTCCATTTCCTTCAATATTCCCAAAATGAAATGGTGTGGAGCATTACAGGGAAAGAAACACTGCACACAGACACTATGACCCTGATTATACTCAAGCAGCAGACTTAAAACAAGTCAGAGTTTTTGATTCCAGGATATTTCAGGACCTATCATGTGTGAAATTCAGTTACACAACAGTGCCTTGGTGCCTGCGTTTCAAGCAACTTTCAGATCACAGCCATGTAAAATAAAAACAAATTCAGTGCAGAAATAGCAAGCCTGTACCTTAATACTCATGAGATTATACATTTTTTACAGCACTCTGACTAAGTTCTAAAACTTGCTCATCCCAGTTCACTTCAACAAGTTCCACCAATTCAAGCAACGCAGTTCTGAGATCCTGTGTATGTTGTGCAGATAGAATTGAACAGTGCAGAAATAATCTCTGACAGCTTTAATAGCTCCGTTCTGCTTACAAACTCTCAGTCCAAAACTATTCACAGTTTTAAGGAAATGAACACCTGAAGCAGTTGGATCATCTGCCATTTGCCACATTCTGCTTCTTGGCATCATGATTAGCACAAAGGGTTTTCTGCTGTCCTGCAGAGATGGACAAAATCCTGCTTACAAATGGACCAAGTTTCAGTGTACAGCAGAGTTTGTACCAGACTAAAAAGCCACGTCATTCAGTTCATGTGCTCAGGTTGTTATGCACTCCGAAAGGAAACAGAACTAACTGTTGGATTCTGAAGGCAATCTGTGGGGTCCTACATTACCTCCTGATTCTGGAAGAGGAAATTCTAATAGCAAATGCAGAACTTTGATCTTTGTAGACATGAGAAGAGCTGGCATTTAGGAACATTCATTTCAGGGAAATCAAATGATGTGTCTGTATTTTTACTACAGATAGTATAGGGAGCAGCCAGTTGAAGAACCAGATACAAAAAATCCAGCCCATTGGCAAGAAAATACTTCTCCTTAAATTCTGTATGCTATCATGGTACAGAATTAGGCTACAGTGCCACATAGGCCAACCAAGCGTAGAACCAAATCCACAAAATACTGGTAGACAAAGCAGCAAAAACAGGGACAATATTCAGCAGACAGGCCTTTCTACCCACAGCTCAGCATGTTCTGCCATCCGAAAAGCAAGGCCTCTTGTCAAGCTCAGCTATTTCCCTTCTCAGTGTATTCTAGCACCACTGATACCCACTGGTATCCTCCTGTAGAGTACCATCATATTGTCATCATCCAAAGGGAAAACCCACACAGCAGAGCATACAGCACTACACCCATGCTCCAAATATCCGCCTGAAAAACAAAAAGACAAGCTTACAAACCTGAAGCACCTCAAATGGCTTCCTGACAGACTGGATTGTCTGCCCTTGCCAAAGCCCACATATAGCCCATGAAAAGCTGGCTCTTTCCCTCAGGAAAAAGAGCCTTATCGTCCCAGAGAAAGCATATAACCCTCATTCAATTGCCCTTCCACTCAGCTTAGAGCACTACTAAAACCAGCATCTTCACCTTAGCTCATCACACTGCTGCAGTTCCTTTTACAAGGATTTCACTGGCAAAAATGAAATCAAAGCCGTCACAAGGGATTTAGCACAGTTACGTGTTACTGGCTACGAGAGCTGTCAGCACAGTCACCTGTCTGGCTTTGCTGCTGTTCTATTTATGTACAGGCACAACAAGGTTCAGACACCTCACAGTGCAATTCTCACTTTGACTGTAAAGAAAAAGGAGGCTTGAAAAGCAGCGTGTGGAAAACAAAGAAACAAGAATTAGAACAACAGTGGGGCCATGGCACTTGTAGGAATTGCTCCGCCTTTAACAGCGATTCAAGAAGTACGAGGGCATCCCAAACCAGACCAGTTTGGACAGATTAACAACTGCAAGTAGTGGGTTCCAAAATTCCAGACATGAAATCAAAGCTGGAAAAACTCTTCACATTTTCATCTCTCAATTTTTAGTTCATTGTGCATTACAACGGAAACAATTCTTCACATACAACTTGGAAGCTAAAGACAAGTCTGACAAAACAGACTGCACAGAAATGATGGATAATTAACAGAGCAAATTGCTCTTTCAAACACTTAGTAATAGAAAGAGATCTCTGAAGTTGCTGTTCTGTAGAGCACCAAAGCAGTCGCTTGAGGCAGTTCAGGATTAGCCTGAGACAAACCAGCCAGCTGTGAACTGAGACCAATTGCACTTCTTCTATTTTACTTTCATTCTATGTGACCCCTCTAGGCAAATATTGTCTAAGACCATGAGTATCACATAAATGTGCAGATCTCAAGCTGCTCACTTATCTAGTACCCTTGGCATGATGCTTTATTTTCCTCAGCTATTCATCTAGATTGTGCCTGTTGATTGTGCAACAACAGCCTGTTGCTCTAGATTACCTGTGAGAGGCTTTAAATTTGGCCAGGAAAAATCATTTGAGGATAAGTAATTATTTGGGACTCAGTAAGGCAGTCTTCCCATGCTTTCATAACAGCAGAGATACACACACACACAAACTCATGGAACCCCACTGCTTTGCACAATCCTGTGCACACTCACATGTGTCATGCACTGATTTCCCAGCCAGTCCTCATGGGGTCTATTACTTAGGACAGGAGTGCAGGGGAGCAGCCAGAAGCTGTTTGCATTCCCTGCTGTCTGCTGGGCAGCTTTGCTGGAGATGCTTGGGTTGCTTTGCTTTTCCTTGGGAGGTGGGAAGGAGCTTTGGGTTGGAGGCACATCCCGTGCCAGAGCATCTCAATGGCACGTGTGTGGCACTGATCTGCAGCAGATGAAGGGGAGGAGGTCCCAGCACAGCCCTGCACCATGCTCTGCCACACTGGGCAGCTTGTTCCTGGCTCAGCAGCGCCATCAGACAAGGAGCAGGGAAGGAAATCAAGGATGGGGGGTACCATCAAACGCAGTTAGTGCATGCCTGTGCAAGACAAACAGACCCAGAGCTTGCGGGTTATTCCTGCTTTTGTAGCATTTGTGTGCTGTAGCTGAGCAAAAGGTTCTGCTGCTTGAATCTTCTTCTGCAAGAGCTGCCTACAGGTAAATGTCTGCAGGGATGGAGGATGTGACAGAAGCATTTGTCTCCATGACAGCGTAGTTACACTTGGTCTAGAGAGTGAGAGAGGCAGGCAGCACTGCCTGATGTTGGTCAGGGCGAGCTCCTCCTGCTGCAGCGCGATGATGGCAGGGCTAGAGATGATCTGCAGGGACAGCTCACAGGTGGGAGCCAGGAATGGACATGGCGGGAGGACAGAGGTGTTAGGGAGCAGCCACGGCATCAAAGAGCATCAAAAGGCCCTGAAAAGCATCACAGCCACAGCCAGGAAGCTTGGGGTTTTCATGAGCAGCATCCAGGATGCTAGAGACTATTTGCTGCCATACACAACGGCAGCAGAGCTCTCGCTGCAGGCATCCCAAAGTCAGGCAAAATGGGAACACACCCAGAGCTCGGCCGCACAAACCCCACAGCCAGAGTGTTGTAAGCTGAGCTGCCTTGCAGTTTCTTGCACTCATCCCAATCTCTGCGAATGAAAACTCGGAATTCAGTCAAGGCGTTGATTGAGCACGAGCGTGCCTTTATTCAATAGGAGAAAGGAGGGGGTGTGAGGTCTGGAGGAAAGATGGGACTCATCCTCTCTTGTAATCATGAGAGCTGCTCAGAGACCGTGCTGTTGCCCGGAGCCTGGGACTCATGTCCTGATTCTGTGCCCCCCTGCGAGATGCTCAGCTTCTCCTCAGTGATGCTGACCTGAGCCTGCATGGTGGTGCTGCTGTCGGGGCACTCGGGCTGTGCTTGGGCTGGGCTGCACTGCAGAGACATTGAGTCCAGGCTGGTGCCTGAGGTGTCTGGCAGGCTCAGGTCAGCAGCTTCAGTAGGGATGGAATGAATGAAGGCTTCAACAATGATGACCTTCTTCTCTTGATAGCTGATGTTATACGGAAGGCTTTCATCTGAACTGCAGCATTCTGTGCTTAGTAACAACTCTTCATTGATGGAAGATGCGTCATCGTAACATGCCCTGCGTCTTGGGGATATACAAGGGCTCGGGTCACCTAGGAAGGAGCAGATGTACAGCAGTTAGTGTCGAACGTTCACAAGATGAACCATGGAGATTCTTGACATTTGGCTATGTAGTGGTGGTGGGCAGAAGCAAATAGGCTTCTAGCAACAGTGTCACTGTCTTGAAAGTGATCCACGTGCAGGTCCAGCTCTTGTGTTGACAAGAGACTCATTTGGGAAAGACAGGGATCAAGACGGGCTTGAACGCCAGAAGGAGGTACAAGCCCACTGAAAGCATGAATTCTACCTGTGTTGCTGACAAGCAGTGTTTTGTAAGCTGGTCTTGCACCCTTACCTGCCAGGACCAAGACTTCTGCTTCAGAGGGCTCCCTGGCACTGCTCTGCAGTTGGCGTTTGGCCACAGGGGATGGTTTGCCCAGGCAGAAGCAGGAACACCAACTGCCAGCTGCTGACTCTGCCCTCTTACTGGGAGAACTCATTCTGCAGAGAAAACAGAGCATGCTGTCAGACGTGGTGCAGGGTGAGGGAAGAGCTGCACCGAGCCCTGGCCAAAAGTTGCCTGTTCTGGGCACTGCCTGCTTTCTGCTGAAACACAGCTTAGAAACGCCCTCTGTTTCAAACAGCAGAGGATGCTTCCATTCCTACAGCTCAGCCCTCAAGTCCTGAAGGCTAAATACCTCTCAACGATGTCAAGCAAGGACATGGATCCGGAGAATGTCGGAGGCTCAGGCTGCTTTGCTCTCCCGGGGCTGGCCTTCACCAGGGAACAAAGGCTGTTGATGAGCTTGCCCCATTTCTTTGGCTCTGCGCAACAAAACAAAGAAACCATTTCAGGCCTGGCTCGGTTGGACGAAGCTGAGCGCAATGCATTCGACAGAGCATGTAACAACGGGAAGAACATTCCCAACAAGGACACGTAAGAATGGATTTTCCCCATCCCTGGAGGTGCCCAAGGAGATTACTGTAGTTCTCTTTCTAAGCTTGCTGAACTTGGGCATAAACAAACCCCCTGAAAGTAACGTTCTGACCCTATTTGACTAACACGCGTTGTCAAATGTAAATTACGCACCTGGCTTTGGCAATGAATTGAGGAGGGAATCGGGAACTTTTCCGCTGATGATTTCCATGCACTCACCAGGGAAAAGCCCAACCTGTAATTAGAACAAAAAGACAGGTGAGCCCGAGCCCAGAGCCAAAGGGAAGGTCCATTGACAGTGACACAGGGCAACTGTTTGCATCCAGCAGCCATCCGTTGCAGGCAGAGCAGCTCCAAGCTGAGATTCCCAACTCTACTGAAGTTGTGCTCTCTAGTCAAAAACGTGTGCCTACCTCAAAGCCACGCTTGCCTCTCCACCAGGGGCTCAGCCTGTTGATATGTCCTCATATCAACAATGCTCACCAGATCTCTGACCTGAAAGAGATTGAAACATCAATCCCAGATTCAGCAAATCTGGTAGGAAAACAAAGCAGAAAGGACTGCCCTCTTCTATGCACGACAACACGGAATGCCTGGAACTGCTTACCTCCAGAGAGAGCTCATCTGGCCCCTGGGCGATGTGGCTCTTAATAACATGGGCTGCCGCAAATGCTGGTACGTTTAAAGATGACATAGCACGCACCAGCTGCGGCTTCTGCATGTTATCAGCCTGCAAAACAGAGCACAGGCCGTGGTCAGGAGCTGAGGACAAACCAGGAGGATTTCATCTGCAGAGAAAGCTGCAGCAAATGCGCTCCGTCCTTATCAGCAGCACTTCAGAAGGAGCTGCACGTCTCATAGCTCTGGAGCAGCACTTCTTCCCCACCCTTCACTACTCCAAGCAGCTCCAACAAACTTCTCAGAAGAAATCCAGGCCAGCACAGACCTGGCAGACCAGAACCAAGTGCAGCTTGTGTGACGGCAGTGCCCACTCCTTGCTTCCACCCTGCTCCAGCAGGTTAAGGAGTCTGAGCATCACTGGCCTTTGACAACTCAAGACTTCCAGCACCTCATGCCAACATTTCTCACTAAGATACACCTAAGGCATTGAATTCTCTTCTCACTACCTCCTCTCAGTCCTCCCCTAGGAACAGAAACCATTTAGATTCTACAGCAAACTACAGCATCTACCCTGCAAGAGCACACTGAACCACCTGCAACAATGAAACATGGTTTTGGAGAGTGGGTTTGAAAACACACCTTTAGACAGCTGTCTCCCTGTAGCCAAAAGGAAACCAAGTAGCAAAAGAAGAGTCCAGCCTGAAACATGCCCATGCTACTAGCCCAAGTTTCTCACAGTGAATGCAGAATCCATCCTGTTCTTGAGGTAACAAATGACCAGTGGGTCTCCTCTTGCTCCACCCCTTCTCCTTCAAAGCCAGAAAAAGAAAAACAGGTAGAAGAAAACCCAGACGTACCTTTCCACACACAGAGCAGAAAGTGGAACAGCAGTTGTCTCCTTCCTGAGACATGGTGGGGAGCATCCCAGAGGAAGCCCAAGTTCTTTGCTTCTCTCCACAGGGACTTCAAGCACTCTTGGCAAGAGCTGCTTTTGTTCTTTCTTCAATTGCTTCCATCACCAGAATCTCCTTTGGAAAAGGAACCCGAATGAAAGAATCAGCAAATGAAAAAGAATGAGCAATAGCCACTTTACCAGCTTTCTCCTAACATGCAATTTAGACCCCCAATTCGGGCAAGGTCTTAAAATCAGCTGGTTACAAGAACTGTCCCAAAATATATCCAGCTTCTGTACAGCTGCCGTTATTTCTGACAGCAAGTGTAATCACAGAATCATAGAATGGCCCGGGTTGAAGGGACCTCAAGGATCATGAAGATCAATCACCTCCCTGTCCCTGCTGGCCATCCCCTCTTCTGATGGAGCCCAGGGGACCATTTGCTCTCTGAGCTGCAAGAGCACACTGATGGCTCACGTTCTGTTTTTCATCCACCAGGACCCCCAGGTCCTTCTCTGCGGGGCTTCTCTTAAGGACTGCTCCTCCCAGTCTGTAGAAATGCCTGGGATTCCTCCAGCCCAAGTGCAAAACCTTGCACTTTGCTGTGTTCAACCTCATTAGATTCACGTAGGCCAACCTCTCGGTTGAGCTCCCTCTGAATGGCATCCCTTCCTTCCACTGCGTCAGCCGCACCACTCAGCAAACAGCAGAGGGTGCACTCCATTGCATCATTGGTGTCTCTGATAACCATGTAAAAAAGCACTGGTCCCAAGACAGACTCCTGGATGACACCACTTGTTATCGGCCTCCACCTGGACATCAAACCATGAATCACCACCCTCTGTCCTCTACAAAACCTCTTTGTCTTCTACTCCTGCTGCAGCTGCAATGGCTGCACCAGCATGACTCACGTGTTTGACAATCCTCCAGCTCTGGCCTAGCCATGCACAGCAGCAGTCCGTCTCCCTCCCAGCTCACTCACCAGTGTGCTGCTGTGCCCCAAATTCAGTGCAGCAGCACTGAGAGCAGGCAGCACCCATCACCCTCCTCTAATTCTCTCTGCCAGCTGCGATGAGGACTGACATAGCACGCCCACCCCAGCCCAGCTTTTCTGCTGAGACACCTCCCAGCAACCACCCAGCACCAATCCCAGTTGCTGCAAGCTGTCTGAGAGCCTGCTGGAGTGCACTGACAATAACTTTGTGGGTCAAGTATTAAGCACACCAAGCAGAAGGGAAGCATTACTGGACATGGTGCACAGCAGGGGTTAAGACTGGAGGTGGTCAGGGCTGTAGTGACCATGCCCTCCTAGAGTTCCTCATCTCAAGGAATGCAGGCCTGGCAAAAAGCAAAGTCAGGACCCTGAGCTTCAGGAGAGTCAGCTGCAGGCTGTTCAAAGAATTCTTGCATGAGAGACACTGGAAAACTGTTTTTAGGGGTAAAGGAATGGAAAAGAGATGGTAACTTTCTCAGAAAACCTTACTCAGAGCTGGAGCTCTGAGCTCCATCCCGACCACACGAAACACAGCAGAGGAGGCAGGAAAGCAGCATGGCTGAACCTGCTGGTTACAGGGAGCAACAAGAAGGAAATGGAGAAACAGCAGAAACGGAGACATGCAGCCTGGTCACTTTGGTGGCCTTCTACAGTGGAGTGACAGCATCAGTAGGGAAAGGAAAAGCAACTGACATCACTCAGCCAGACTTTTGCAAGGCCTTCGATGTTGAGCAAGTTTCCTGTTAGAGCTCAGTGTGAACAAATCTACCACTGAGCAACACCCTGAGCCCCCACTCACCTCAGCAGAGGAAAGCCTGCACCCCAGCCTTCCGCCTATTCTGCTCCATTGATGGAAGCACACCGGGCATCATTGCTACTCACCCGACCAATGATGATAGGGGCAGAAAAGGGAATTCCTCTTTACCTTTCAGATGAAAAATTGATGACTGTGTGGAACCTTCCCAGTACCGCTGCGGGGCCTTCCTTTACTTGTATCCTGCTGTTATTTCTGACACAGTGGGAGAGCTGCTCTGGCCTCTCCTCTCAGCCTGTGCCTCCTGCAGTGTGAGCAGCTTTGTGGATAGAGGAGACACCCACACAGACTTGGGCCTGGATAGAGAACTGTGCCCTACAACATAGGTACATTTACATCATGCTCTTTTCCTTGTGTGTGAGCAATCCTTGCTCTTTTCAGATGGTACTATGAGCGTGTGACACCCCAAACACATAGTTAGCATCTGTCCATATCATTAAGGCTCTCGTCAAGGCAGTTATTTCAGCCTTCTGAGGGGTAGTCCCCACGGCTGATGGTTGTGCTTCCATTCCCTGCTCAGTAGCAGTTACTGCATGTCCTGCCTTACAGCCTCCTTGTCTCACAAAACTGCAGCTGCTGGTAAACCAGGCATCTTCTGCATCTTCTAAGGGTTCGTCCTTCAGCTCCGACCGACTGGATGTAATGTGCAGCATCAGTTGTTTCAAAGCAGTGATGTCATCCTGGTTCTCCACCAGGGGAGTTCCGCTAAGGAAAGATACTGGGTTGGCAATAGTAGTTACAATTATTTCTATATCACCCTGCTCTACCAGGATGGCCTGGTATTTCGGGAATCTTTGGGGTGAAAGCCAATGTCCCCCTTTTGCCTCCAATACAGTAAACACTGCATGAGATATTAAAACTGGTATCCTTTGGCCCAGTGTAGATTGATGGGCTACTTGAATATTGAGCACCAGTGCATCCTGGATATCCCTTACTCACTTCAAGCTGTTTCAAGTTTACCATCAGTCCGTAGCTGTGTATCCATGGTCGGCACCCTCCTGTCATTCCTGGCAACGTATGGAGTTCCTTGGCAGTTTGCAGCTCAGGGGTTGAGCAGATGGCTTCTTTCTTGGCAGTCCTTAAGGTTCAAAGTCCAGCTGTCATCTCCTATCCCAAATACGTCACTTGCTGCTGAGTTAGTTGTGCTTTCTGTCAACCAAGAAACTCAGCAAACTCTCAGTCTATTGTACACAGTCCTTTTGTTGCTGTGGCACCCACGTGCTCCAGTAAAGTTCCACCCTAGGATGGAGGATGCCAGGTCTCAGGCTCACGAGTTGACCAGTTCTCAACAATCATTCAGCTGTTCTCACAACCCTGGGTAACACTGTCCAGGTTCACTGAGTCTCTTCTCCCTCTATTAGGGAGAACAGATACACGCAAGTACTCGTATGCTATCATGAGGAATCCAGTAGGTTACATTTAATTTAGAAGCATGATGCAATCAAAAGCTCGCTTAAATAAAAGCATACCCTTTTCTTTCACTCAAAATAATAGCCCAGAAAAAAATAAAAACAAAACAAAACCCTCATCATAATTGTTAAAGAAATTATCTACTAGATCTCAATGGAGAGTGGAGACACATGCTAGTTTTAGGAACACAGCGCTTATCTCATTATCTGAATGCATCTCAAGGCATGCTCCTTGTGAAACTGTGAGAACTTCTATCATTAACAGGCGTGTACCGTGCCCTGATATATGGTTAAACCGCTTGCAGTACACTGTCAGATGTACAGGCTGGCAGCTGTATGTGCTGTGACCAAATAAACCCCACACTGAAACCTTTCAGAATTTTAGGATCTACAAGTATTGCATTCATATTAAAAGTAAAAAATTCCTAAGCTACACATGTTCTAGGTTTCCATTTGTTAGATACAACATACCTTTGGAAGTAGGCGCCTGAAAGGATATGCCTTCTACTTGCTTCTCTGTCTGGCTCTTCGAAAAGAAGGCCTTTGGAGCAGGAAATGCAAAGGGCAGCTCATTTCTTAACGCTGACTCTGCATCAACATTCTCTGTGTTTGCACACTGCTTAGATGCCACTTTTCTTGTCACTGGAGTTGACAGTGTGAATTCCATATCACCCAGTTGAGTATCATGCCTCGAATGGTGCCAGAGACGGAACAAAAGGTTTTCTGATCACAGCCGGAGAAGTTACTGTCAAAGAAATTCTAACAGCTGAGAAGGTCAGACACAATGCTTATAAAAATATCATACATTATTTGGCTATTGAACAAAACAGTTGAAAACTCTGATTCTCTCCTAGAATAAGTTCGTTTCTTATAGACTGTCAAACGCCATTTTTTGATTTGTTCATCTCAATTTTCCATTGAGGATTAACCCTCACCAGCTTATCTAAACATAAATATGAATTATCACTTGGTTTAGTTAAAAATTTGAATAATATCACAGTGGATTTATTTGTCCAACACAGTAAGATTGAATTTCTTTCGATACCTTTCAACCTCTGCCTACCTCCAGCCTAACTCCAGAATCTTATTAACTGTGCCTTATCTCTTCCCATTGTGTTTTAAAATCCTCACTGACTCCTTTACTTGTTCCCTTGCTTGCTGTTTCTGTGCAAACCAAACACTGGAGTTAGGGATCACGTCAAACCAACCATGGCCTACAGGTAGAAGGCAACAAAATTTATGCTTAACATACTTCTTTGCTCTATCTTTATCTTTCTTTGGTCAAGGTCCACTAGATACTTAAATATGGAGTAAGCACTAGATACAATGAGAAGCAGATTTCTAGATTAAGAGCTGTATTTTTTCTGTAAGAAACTAGCTGTACATCTTCACACACCTGCTTTGTTTTCTGAGTATTTAGATCGAGTGGAGATTCTTCAAACACTGAAGCTACATCAGAAAATTCCATGGATCCAAATGCATCTGGCACATGGCTGCAGTCTGGCACATCTTCATATGCCAGAGCCTTTTCAGACAGAAATGTTCCATCGAGATTCTTTTGCAGAATTAGAAGGAGGATTTCATCAGAAGATTTCATCACTAAAGTCTAAATAAGATTGCTTTGCAAGTTCCAAACTATGGCTAACAGCTAATGGAAGTCCACAGGCCAGCAGCAACAACTTTTATATTATGTTCTTAATATTCTAATTGTTGATATGATGTTCATATCAAGAGCAGAAGGGAAATTACTCTTAGAGCTCAAGTCATCTTTCACAGCCTGTGTCAACAAGAGCAGCACCTCATAACCTTTGGTTTCAAGACCCGGACCACAAGCTAGCTAATGATTTTACACAGAATTCCAGAGTTCAAGTCATTGTTTACATTTGGGCTGAAATTGTACTGAAAGCCTTCCAGTTCATCACACTTAATTATCACTGGCACCACACATAACTCCACGTTACATATGTGATCACACGCAACCTGGCAACTTCAGACAATTCCCAAAGCACTCCACTTGCACTTGGCTACTAAAGTACAGAAAAAGGAATTAACATCAGAAATAGCTGCAGTCAAAACCATCTAAGAATCCAAGTCTCCAGGAAACAAGGAAAGCAAATCCTCTCCAGGACTGTGTTCTAAAAGGAAACAGATCAGAAAGGTGAGTTCTTCCCCCCTTTGACCACCCACTCATGTAACGTCCATGTCATTTCTAAGTATGCTGCCCAGACCAAGACTGAGGATGCTTCAGAAGAAGACCTTCCCTGCTAAGCCAAACAGAACAAGTAAGGTACCAAAATATGTAGAGCCAAACGAGGAAAGGTGCTCTAAGAAGGTAAGCATCACAAGAGACCAACAGGAATACTTACACAATCCAAACAATGCACAGTTTCTGTTCCACAAGCTGCCAAGAGGAATGTGTGCAGTACTCACAGTGCACCATGTACACTGCTTACTGCAGTCAAACTACTTCGTAGGACCAGCCCAACTTACTAACACATTTTAATGAGCAGTCCGAACTGTCTGGATCAGCACGGTTCACTTGGAAGGGACCTTCACAGATAAACCTGAAGAGGTGAGGCGACTGCACTATCTAAACCTTAAAGCATATAGGACCTTAAAGCATAAGCTTAAAGCACAGAAGCATGACCAGCAGGTCGAGGGAGGTGGTGCTGCCCCTCCACACTCCTCTCATTGAAACCCCATCTGGAGCACTGCACGCAGTTCTGGAGCCCTCAACACAAGAAGGACTTGGAGATGTTCAGGCAGGTCCAGAGGAGGGCCATGAAGGTGATCAGAGAGGGCTGAAAGCACCTCTGCTATGTGCACAGGCTGAGAGAGATGGGGCTCTTCAGCCTGGAGAAGACTCCAGGGAGACCTTAGAGTGGCCTTCCAGTATCTGAAGAGGGCCTACAGGAACGGCTGGGGAGGGACTTTTCATAAGGGCAGGTAGCAACAGAATGAGGGGAAATGGCTTTACATGGGAAGAAGGTAGATTAGGATTGGATATTAGGAAGAAATGCTTTACTGTGGGT
This sequence comes from Coturnix japonica, assembly GCF_054131305.1. Classification (NCBI taxonomy): domain Eukaryota; kingdom Metazoa; phylum Chordata; class Aves; order Galliformes; family Phasianidae; genus Coturnix; species Coturnix japonica. Next base: position 4,128,115 of record NC_140699.1, read on the forward strand.
GTGGTGAGACACTGGAGCAGGTTGCCCAGCAAGGCTCCAATATGATTGCTTTGCAAGTTCCAAACTATGGCTAACAGCTAATGGAAGTCCTCAGTCCAGCAGCACAAACTTTTATATTATCTTCTTAATATTCTAATTGTGGATTTGACGTTCATATAAAGAGCAGAAGGGAAATTACTCTTAGAGCTCAAGTCATCTTTCACAGCCTGTGTCAACAAGAGCAGCACCTCACAGCCTTTGGTTTGAAGAGCCGGACCACAAGCTAGGTAATGATTTTACACAGAATTCCAGAGTTCAAGTCATTGTTTATGTTAGGGCTGCAATTCTACTGAAAGCCTTCCAGTTCATCACACTTCATTATCAATGGCACCACAGATACCTCACAAAGAAGCATTATGACACCACAAAGGGGCATTATGACGTCAGAAAGGGCATTATGACATCACAAAGGGCATTATGAATCACAAAGGAGCATTATGACATCACAAAGGAGCATTATGACGTCTCAAAGAGCATTATGATGTCACAAAGGACGTTATGACGTCACAAAGTAGCATTATGACATCACAAAGAAGCATTATGACATCACAAAGGGGAATTATGACGTCAAAAAGGGTCATTATGACGTCTGAAAGGGGCATTATGACGTCACAAAGGGGTGTTATAACATCACAAAGGGGTATTGTGACATCACAAAAGAGCATTAAGACATCACAAAGGGGCATTAAGACGTCACAAAGGGCATTATGACGTCCCAAAGAGGCATTATCACGTCACGAAGGGGCATTATGACATCACAAAGGAGCCTTATGACATCTCAAATGGCATTATGACATCACAAAGGGCATTATGACGTCACAAAGAGGCATTAAGACATCACAATGGGTCATTATGACGTCAGAAAGGGGCATTATGACATCAGAAAGGTGCATTATGATGTCACAAGGGGGTGTTATGATGTCACAAAGGGGCATTATGACGTCACAAAGGGGTGCTGGGAATAGATCTCTGTGTGGAGATTGCTTCTACTAGAGGTAGTTCTATAAGACTGTTATATAGAGCTGTGCAGGGGCTGTAAATCTGTCTGCAGAGGGTGATGATCAGTTCCGAGTGTCTGCAGTCAATGCTCATGGACAGAGCCCATCCAACCTGGCCTTGAATGCCTGCCGGCCTTGAATGGGGCATCCACAACCTCCTTGGGCAACCTGTTCCAGTGCGTCACCACCCTCTGAGCAAAAAACATCTACCTAAGATCTAACCTATACCTCCCCAGTCTCAGTTTAAAACCATTCCCCCTTGTCCTATCATTATCCACCCTCATAAACAGCCATTCCCCCTCCTGTTTATACGCTCCCTTCAAGTACTGAAAGGCCACAATGAGGTCTCCCCACAGCCTTCCATTCTCCAGGCTAAACAAGCCCAGATCCCTCCACCTTTCCTCATAGGAGAGCTGCTCCAGCCCTCTGATCATCACAGTGGCCCTCCTCTGGACCCCCCCCAACAGCTCCACATCCTTCCCAGGCCTGGACACAGTGCTGCAAATATGGCCTCACAAGAGCTGAGCAGGAGGGGACAATCACCTCCCTCTCCTGCTGGCCTCCCTTTTTTCAGTGCAGCCTAGAACACACATGGATCTATCTTTTCCATACGGTTATTCCCATCTGTGTACAAATATATACCACACCTACACCCCCACAATCTGCTACAACTCCATAGAATTTTCAAGGTTGGAAAAGACCTGGATGATCTTATGATCTTATGATCTCAGATCTTATGATCTGGATGATCTTATGATCATCCAGTCCAACCATCACCAATACTTCCCAGTTAAATCACATCCTTCAACACAACACCCAAACTTTTTGTGAACTTCCCAGGGTTGGTGACTCTACATGAGAGAAAAGGGCACTCAGATAAGGGATTCTGCATTTGCTATTAGCAGAGGTGGGATGAGACCGAGCACTGCCCCAGCTCCTGGGATAACGCAGAAGGGCTGAGACCTTCCAACTGCTTCCACCCAGGGTCACACAGCAAAGCCGACCCTGCAGGAGTCTGCATCATTCTTTGCATGGCATTGCTAAGAGGAAGATCCCCCCCCTACCCTTGGCTCTACACTCCAGCTGCTGTCTGCCATCTGTAAAGCCACCACAGCTCTCCTACTGGAGTTCCCATCTGCACAGTGACAGCTTGGTTTCTTCTTACTGTCAAAGCAGCCACAGCCTCAGTGCTTCTAAAATCTCCCCTTTTCAGCTGATTTCCTCTTTCTAGTGGCTGGGCAATTCCTCCCTCTCACAGTCATCCCTCTGCCCCACTCTGTGCCCACAGACCCACAGAGGGCACACAGAGCCAGCCCTGTCCCAGCTGCTGCTGCTTCACATCTGACAGTCTCAGGAGCTGAGATCCAGGCCGAGACAGCAATGCCCAGACATGGTTTGTAGGACGTTTGTGATAGGAAATAGGGAGGTTTGTGATTAAACCTGCCCCCTAAGGAGGAAGGCAATGCTGCCTGCAGCCCCAGCAGGCATTACAAAACATCCCCATTTACAGGAGGGTTTTAAATAGCACAATTCAGGAATTACAACTGCACAAATTCTCGCATGCCCTGGAATAAGTTTGGGAATGGACAAGGTTCTACCACCTGTGCAATGCCATAGAAAGAACAACCATCCACCTGTAAACCTCCATCCTCTCCCCTGCTGCACAAAGGGAAGCTCAACAGCAGTGCACAAATGTCCCAGCAATGTCTGAGCACTGCTCTGTGCATCCCAACCTGCTCATCCCATCCACTCCTGGCTGGGCAGCAGGATTGGGGTGGCACACTGCAATGGGCACAGAGGAACATGGAAGCCCCACACATGTGAGGAAGGGGCTGGCTGTGCTCCACACTCACGTTATCAGACGTGATTTGCCCTTCTGTGGGGAGCCTCTGCTCTTTCCCAGCTCATCCTCCAGCGTCTGGGACTCCAGGATCTCATTCAGGCTGTTGTTGGCTGCAGGGCAGCTCCATGAAGAGCCGCCCCTCCAACGACCGGCACACAACAGCCGCTCCCGCGCACTGTGGCTCAGCCAATCGGAGCCGGCGGAGCTGCCGCTGCCCGATGGGACCCCCCCCCCCACATATTGACCCCCCAGACGAGGAAGAGAAGGAGGAGAGCGACGAGGAGCTGCCGCAGGAGCTGACGTTGGGGCGGGGGGGCAACGCGGGGGGGGGTCGGCAGTGGGGGGTGGGGGAGGGGGTGGGGCAGCATTACCCCCGGACCCCGTGGACCCCCCTCAGCCAAAGTGCTGCTCTCCGACCCCCGCGGGCTCTTTGTGCAGCCGCTGCCCTCCAGTTATAGGACCCCCCCCCCCCCCTGTATTGCGCTTTGCTCACCCCCACCCCCCAACTCCAGAACCCCCCCCCCCACTCACCACATAGCCCCCTTTCCCCCCGGGTGGGGTTATGGGGGGTGGGGGTGGGGTCGACGATGTGCCGTAAGCCGCGCCGGGGTCGTGTGACAAACCCCCCCCCCCCATCAAGATGAATGGGGAGCTGTCGGGGGGGGGGCTCAGCCGTAAGGATAAAGCGGGGGGGTTAATGACGGGGTGGGGGCAGTGCTATAGGGAACGCAACTAATCTAAGCCCCCCCCCCACATTAACACCCCATTGTGTGTGGGGGTGGTGGGGGTGGGGCACACAATAACCCCCCCAAAGGCCAAACAGCCCCAACCCCCCCCCCCTCAAAGCCGCTGCCTTACGCTGTGCCCCCCCTGCATGAAGGGCCCCCCCCCATCGATTGAGCCCCCCCCAATCCCATCTATAGTTGAGAGCTATGCTTTTTGTAGCCCCCCCCTTTTAAAGCCCCCCCCCCCAATGTTGTGCACGTTGTGCTGCCCCCCATGAGCCCCTGACCCCCCCCCTTAAAAGATAGGGTGTGGGGGGGTGGTCTCGGACCCCCCCTCCTTTAAACGATGGGGTGGGGGGAGATTGTCACTGCCCCCCCCCCCACCAAAATGGACACCCCCCTTTTAAAGGATGGGGTAGGGGGGGGGGGGTGTGAAGGTGGTCTCAGCCCCCCCCCCCATTAAAACGGACCACCCACCCCTTTAAAGGATGGGTGGGGGTCAGTTACGGGCCCCCCCCGGCGCTGTGTGTGTATGTGGCCCCCTCCCTGTTTTGCCCCCCCCCCGTGTCGGAGTGTGCTGGGAAAGGATCTCTGTGTGGAGATTGCTTCAACTAGAGGTAGTTCTATAAGACTGTTATATAGAGCTGTGCAGGGGCTGTAAATCTGTCTGCAGAGGCTGATGATCAGTTCCGAGTGTCTGCAGTCAATGCGCGTGGACAGAGCCCGTCTCTGGAATTCCCAGGGAGCGTGCACCTTGGTAAGCACAAAAACCCCATGAGCAGCTGTGTTAGTTCCCTAAAGATGTTTCCTTTGACTTTAAGGATAGTAGTGCATTAACACACCAAAGGCTTTCCTTTATTCCTAGTTCTCCTATCTCCTATCAACCTCCAGCTACCATTAAAGTGATACAAGTTCTGTTTCTGTGACAGAGACATGAATATCCTTATCTTTTGATATCTCACATGTGCAAGAGGCAGAACTTTCTGTAACAGATCTTAAGCACAGAAGTGCTTCTTCCAGCACTCATGCAAAGGGAGAAGTAGAAATGTCCCTATGATTTAATCTTCCATCTCTAAATGAGATACCAGACTTGCATCTAAAGAGCATTAAGACATACATGTTGTTCTTCCTCAGAACCAGTCCTGGCTGTGAAATCCCCCTAAAAACTGGTGAAGCTGTACCTGGAGGGGATGCCATGTTTACTATTGACCTTACAACAACGTGTTGCGGCACTTGGTACCTCAGTGGTAAAGTCTTACAGGAAAGCGAGACCTGCATCATCAAGAGAACCCAAACTACTCACAGCCTAATGATAAAGAACGTCACCAAGAACGATGATGGAGCAGAAGTGAAATTTGTTGCCCAAAATGTTGATGTCAGCAGCAAGATAAGAGTGAGAGGTATTTCCTCTTACAGTCAAGGCATAGTTGCTGTGATCTGATGATTAGAACTGGGGCTGCAGGCATTCACTGACTGTACCAAACACCTGAAATTGCATCCCATGGACTGACGTGAGTCCTGGTAATGACCTAAACATGATAGCACTGAGTGTAGGGTAAGCCAATCTACCCAGCTGCTTGGTATCTGAACCAGATTGCTTCATGCCAGCTTATGAATGTCTGCAGTTCACAGCTATTGGCCAGTGCATTCAGTCAGCAGGTTTACCACTGCATCACCATATAGCAGTACTTTCAGCTCCAGGTTCAGACAACTTTTCTGATTGTGCTGGAATGGGTTAGAAGTAGGGGAGCAATCGTTATAATAGTATCTCTATCAATCAGCTTTGCATGACAAAGTAGAACAAATAAACATTCATGATGGGAGGACCTGTTTGTCATTGGGTGGAAACCTCTGCAGAAGCATGTTTAGAGCATTCTTAATCAGTAGAAGGAGATGTTTGGTTGATTTTTACTTAGTAAATCTGGCAAGAAGACCAAATTAAATATCTTGAATTGCTCAGCACTGACACAATGATGAGTGCAGGAACAGAAGGTGATACTTTTTCAGAGATCTTGCAGCAAATATTGACCACGTTAGCCTGATATAAATTGAAATAAGGAGGCCTTTGCTCCTGACAGGTGCTGCAGTGAGATTTACCAATAAGAGCAAAGATGTAGAAAAGATCTGCGCTCGGCTGCGTGAGGAAGCCAAACTGCAGGCTGAGCTTTCAGACACAGGCGCTACTGTGGAGTGGATGAAGGATGGGAAGGAGCTCAAGGCCAGTGAAAAACATGAACTGCACATTGTGGGGAAGAAACACACCCTGAAAATTCACAGCGTCTCAATGGATGATGCTGGAAGTTGTCAGTGCATCTGTGAGGGGGATAAAATGCTCTATCAGCTTTCACTGAAAGGTATGTGACACTCTGGGCTGTGCTCCTCCTGCCCAGGGCCAGCAGACTGCATTCACCTGACTCCCCGACAGTCCAGCTGTTGTCAGACAGCATCTGGGGTGTTTTTAGTGGCTGTTTTGACTTGAACTGGCCAATTAGCTTTGTAGAGCTATTTGATTTCTGTGTTCTGTCCTGTGATTCGTCCCTAAGATATAGAGGAAGTCAAGGGAAAGATAGGAAAAAGAGCATCCCAGCCTTCCTGCTCTTCTCTCAGGGTGGCCACGAGAGATGATGTCAACAGCTCTTTTTGTAGCAGTGATCCCAAACGTAGAAGAGACCTGTGAAGAGTCACAGGGATGTTTACTTAGCTGTCATTCCATGGTGGGCTTTTTCTGACACAGATGTAGAGAGAAACTGAACTTTCCCACGCAGGTCTCTGTTTTGCTGCAGGGTGTAGGTCTGATCTCTGAGATCCACACGCTGGGCCTTGATTGCAATAAATGAGAGCCCTTTGTTTGCTCCAGTGGAAGACTTTCCATTTCTGCAGTACCCTCTGCAGATGACACAAATGCAAATGCACCTTCTTCCCAGCAACAATTGCCTTTTTTTTTTTTTACACTGAGTTTGCATGAGGCTCTTCATCATCTTCTGCTGGCTTGTCACCCTTGTTGGTCCGTGGAGAAACAACAAAGCCCTAGAGTAGTGTATGCACATGAATCTTTTAAGTCAATTATTCCACTGTGTGTTAATAGGGGCCAGTTTTATCATCTAACTTTTGCGCTCCAATTAATTTCCATAAAGGAATTCTGTTTATCTTTTCAGTCCTAAGTGATATCTCCATCTTTTAGGCTCGATTTGTTTGCCAGGGGGTTACAGTGCAGTAATAGATACCCCCTCCATTGATTTCCTTCTAGTTTGCTTGTTCCAATTCTTTCCTCAGTTTTCCTATTTTAGACATTTTCTTGAAGCCTTGGGCTTCTTCCTTTGGCTCTGTCCCCTGTCCAGTGTATGTCCTTCAACTTGTGGAGATAAGGTAATCTGGTACGTGGTTTATAAAAGCTGCCAATTTGCCAGCATCTGAATTAGAATCCAGCAATTAGAACTAGGACTAAACGTGCACGTTTGATCTTATGATAAATGAATGCCTCATGGTCACCAATGTCCCTGCAGTTCTTTACCATCATACATATTTTATGTGTCCATATTTTGTTTCAGCACTGGCAAACTTCGTAATCAAAGAGACAACTGGAGGAGTAATCAGGGCCGTTGCTGGAAAGCAAGCTGAATTTGTTTCTGAGACCTCTGAAGCCAATGTCATGGTGAAGTGGTACAAAAATTGCAAAGAAATCACGACCAGTAAGAAATTCACAATGGAAGATAAAGGGAAACTGCATAAGCTTGTGGCTTCAGTTGTAACGAAAGTAGACGAGGGAACATACATCTACACAATTGGAGATGACACTCTGATTTTTGATTGGAAAGTCTCAGGTAAGTTTGTGAGGCAAACATAGGATCACAATCCATGTAAAGCACTTCAGACTTAATTCATTTTATTTGTCCAACGCTGTGGGTTTCCAGTATTTAGGACAAAGTTTGCATATCTCTATTGAAGCAATTCTGAACTTCCTGTTGTCCCTATGCAAATCCACAGTATGAGCAAATCATGTAACTGTGTTGTGATGAATTCAGGACAGCCTTAGCTCCAGCTCGGGCTGGAGTCACGACTTGAGCCCTGACATCTGGGCTTCATTCTTCTAGTTCATGAATTGCCTCAGCGCTTACATCATCTTTAAACCTATGACTGAAATGGTCCTAAGTTCTTAGCATGGGAATCCTGTCTCCTCTTTTGACAAATTAAACTCCACATTTGGAGAGTTGAGTGTCTCCTGCTGTACCCGAAGGACATTGTGATCTCTGAGGTGTCTCCCTGAGGTGCTGTAAGCACAGCCATTAGCTCATAGTGCAAGTAAAACACTGTCAGGTCAAGCCTGGAGGAGTAATGCTTGTCACTGACATGTTCCTGTTCAGGGTGGAGCTGGAGGGTAAAATAACACAAGAAATTGTCATTGAAATTCAATATCTGTGAAATTCAGCTGGCTGCATTCACAGAACCTGGCGTTAAGGTCTGTTTTTTGGTGTATATCTTGAGCCTATTTTCCATAACCCAGTTTTCATTTATGAACTGAAGCTCTACTGAAAGCCTTTCGCTGTAATCTATCTATGTGATATTGATTGATGCTATTAGTTCTTCACAGCTTGACTCTAGAGGGACTGTTCCTCTTTGGTCACCTAGTTTTAAAAGAATAGATGGCTCCTGTCTATTACAATTTTTAATGCATTATTTGTTCACTGATGCCATAAATGCGCCTAGCATAGCAATTGGCCTTGGTATATCCAGTGACTGAAAGCAACAGTTGTTGCTGTAAGAAATGCAATACTAAGCTAGGTCTGCCTGTAGCTGACAGCCATCAGCTTGCTCCTCAGGCAGGTTCTGTCTGGATGGAATGAAGGGCTTGAAATACTGATGTGCTCATCAAACGCTGCTTGTTAGCTTAGAGACAAGGTGTTGAATAGGTTTGCTCATGTATTGAAAACACGTTACTTAGCTGCCTTCATTTTAGCTTCAGAAGAACATGTGCAGAATACAGAATTGATTAAAAGAAATAAGAACTGTCTGCATAGAACTTACTCTTTCCTTACACAGGAGAATCAAGCACACGTTTGTATGTGAGTACCTCCAGAGGTGAAACTCGATCACCCAAATGTAATGAGCAGAGACATTACAATCAGTTCTAACTGTATCTTCATGCTGAATAAGCCTGAGTCAGGATGTAAACCACTTTCTCTTTTTTTCTTCAGATGAAGCCATTAATGTTGTCAACAAGCCCAAAACGACTCCAGAAATATCAGTCAGTCCTTCTGAAGACCTGGAGCTGGTGTGTGAGGTGTCAGCTGCAAGCGGAGCTGTCGTATGGAAGAAAGATCAAACAGAGGTGAAGCAGGACCAGAGGACAACCATCATCTGCCAGGGGACGCACCGCAAGCTCATGGTCAAAAATGTGACCCTGAAAGACCAAGGGAGCTACAGCTGTGAAACAAAAGAAGACAAAGCAACATTCCAAGTGAAAGTCAGAGGTGAGAAAATGCTTGGAATCCCGGAGATAAAGGAACGCTTCATTTTGTGTGTCTTGCATTTGGAGGATCAACTGACAGCCTCTCTGGTGCAAAACACTTTGGCTATAGGGCTTTCTTTGTCATCTAGTGTCATAGCTACACTTTTCTACATGTGCTTTTCCATCCAGGAATGAATTACTGCAACAAACCATAGGCAAGGAGGGTAACTTGTGCAGCTCTTATAGTCAGCCGGTGTCTGCAGGGTTACAGTGCAAGAGCACACCAGGCATGCAAGGAGTGAGAAAAGGGGAGGTGTTTGAAGAGATCTGGTTACAAAATTTGAATGACACAATTAGGTGGAAAATGCCACTAATCAGACTCATATATGGCCTGGGTTGCAAAGCCCCACAGTGCTCATCCAGTTCCAACCCCCTTCTTCCTATGTGCAGGGTTGCCAAGCAGCAGCCCAGGCTGCCCAGAACCACATCCAGCCTGGCCTTGAATGCCTGCAGGGATGGAGCATCCACAGTCTCCTTGGGCAACCTGTTCTAGAGGGCCGTTCCCTTCTGATTTACTGGAAATGTAGAGAGACATCAGAAGAAAAAAAGATAAGGGAGGAGGTTCAGTTGTGCATGCAGGTGATCTAAATCTCATGTCCAAATCTGCTATCAGACTTCGAAATGTTTAGATTTATGATATGATATGAACTGATATGCCTATCATTTCCCAAGGCAAAATAGAGGGGAAAGTATTTTCCTGTCTTAATGAGGCATCACGATGCTCCCTGTGAAGGGCAAGTATAGTGAAAATGGGGAACTGGAGTAAGCTCTGCAGCAGACTACAGCAAAATGGTGTGACTGTTGTGATGTCCCTGCAGAGAAAGAAGACGTGTTTACAAACAAGGACAAGGTACAAAAGGAGGTGAAGGCTGTACTGACTCAAAATGCCACGCTGAGCTGTGAGGTGGCCCAGGAGAAGACGGAGGTGAAGTGGTACAAGGAGGGGAAACTGATCACCTGGAGCAAGAATTTCAAGGTGGAGTCAGAGGGCAAACAGCGTCGGTTGGTGGTGAGCCAGGTGGAGAAGAAAGATGCAGGGGAGTACAGCTGCGAGGCTGCTGGCCAGAAACTCACCTTCAAGATTCATGTCACAGGTGAGAGAAATTGTTTTGACTGTATTGAACCCCCCAACAAAGAAGGAGGGGAAATTTAAGTGGTTTGACACCTTCAACCCCAGCATTCAGTGATGTAGACGGTGCTTAAATTCTGTTTAATTCGTGTGCTTTTCTGTTTGCCTTCTGAAGCTATGAACACTTAGGACTTGGATAGCCTCAGCTTAAGACAGGCTGGAAATAATTTGGGAATTTCCCTGGGGATCTCAAGTAGATGCAATGATAGCAAAATGAGAAGTCAATAATTACAGGGGAAATTAAAGAATATTAAAGGTATCTTCAGGGCACAAGCACACCCCTGCAAATGCTTCTTCCTAAATAGTCTCAGAGACAGCATTTGGTCACAATGCTAGATGGCAGCATTGGTGGTTTCTATTAAATTAAAGAAACCTGCACTTCAAAAGGTTTTCCCGTATTTTCTTTTGTTTTCTTCTCTATAGCAGGTGCAAAAGAAATGCTTAAAAATAGAAAGCCTTCAAGCTGGTGCTTTTCTTTCCAGAAATGGAGGAAGACAGGCATTCTATTTATTAGGAGAGTCTGATAAGAAAGTGGAAAAAAGCTTTTTACCAGGGTCTATAGCTACATAACAAGGGACAATGGTTTCAAAAGTGAAGAGGGTAGACTCAGTTTGGACATGAGAAAAGTTCTTCATGATGAGGGTGGTGATACACTGGAACAGAAGGCTGTACTGACTCAAAATGCCACGCTGAGCTGCGAGGTGGCCCAGGAGAAGACAGAGGTGAAGTGATAAAAGGAGGGGAAACTGATCATCTTGAGCAAGAAGTTCAAGGTGGAGTCAGAGGGCAAACAGCGTCGGCTGGTGGTGAGCCAGGTGGAGAAGAAAGATGCAGGGGAGTACAGCTGCGAGGCTGCTGGCCAGAAACTCACCTTCAAGATTCATGTCACAGGTAAGACAGGTGTTGTCTGAAATTCAGCAGAGAACAGTAAAGTAAAATCTAGTTTCTATTATACAGTGATCCAGGTGCAGTAGTCTGTGCTGAGGTTTTTTCCCTATACTTGATTGCCTGGGTTTGTAGCAAGTATGTGGTTTTAGTATGGCACAAAGACCTGTTTCAGTCTGTCTGTAGAATAATATTTACTGATATATGTACAATGGAAGCAATATTCAAGATATTATTCAAATCTCTCCTGTGCCTGAGATCCCAAACTGTAAGTCTTGTTCACCAAAACATTTGACTAAGATAAGTATGTGCAGTGAGGCTGGAGTGCATGTTGTGTGTGCAGCCTTTCATGGCAGGAGAAGCAGGAACTTCTCCTAGTAGTACACTGCCTTTTTACTATGCCTTTATGTTGGAGGCTGCATCTGGATAGGTGAGTCTGCTCCTCACAGTAAGAGACCTGGTAGAGCTGACTATTCCCAGAGCTCAAAGCAAAATAGATATCTGCAAATCACACACAAAGAAGAAAGGACTGCATTGGTGAGCATATTTCCTTTGTGTCTTTGACAGTCACAGTTGTGGCAATGGTAGAGGCCATGAGGAGTCTGTTCAGGAAGCCAGGAGTACTGTTCTGGGTCATGAAAAGGCAGCCAGTGGTTTGACTATCACACGTTTATGTGTTTTTATGTTTCACAGTGGGTCTTAAGTAAAAGCAACTCAGGTTTTGGTTGCCTGCAGGTCAGATGTTCTTTTGGGTTAAATATGTTTGCATAGTGACTTGCAACCATGGGACTGGTGTTCAAGGACCCTCTTGGTTCCTTCAGTTCCTAGGTTCTTTCTTGCCTAGATTTGACACTTTGTTTCAACAGAAGAGCTGATATTCTCTAGTGAAGGCTATTAGTTTGGGCACAAGTGGTAACCTAAACCTGTTCCAACCTGTACATACAAACCTGCAAGATGGTCTCATTTCAGTCCTTCTCTTTTTCTTTTCTTCCCTCAGAGCCAAAACCTGTGCTTATAAACCAGGTGCAGGTGCAGAAAGAGGTGAGTGCTGCCCTGGCAGCAAGTGCCTCCCTCAGCTGTGAAGTAGCACAGGATCCAACCGAAGTAAAATGGTACAAGGATGGAAGACTGCTTGCCTCCTCCAGAAAGTTCAGAATGGAATCTGTGGGCAAAACACAGCGTCTGGTTGTGGAGCAGCTGGAGAAGAAAGATGCTGGAGAATACATCTGCGAGGCTGCTGGCCAGAAGATGACCTTCAAGTTGGAAACAACTGGTGAGCATTCGCTTTGGGAGCACTAAGCAGCTGTTTATGTGGCTGAGAGGAGGACTGGCTGTCTTCTACCCTGTGGGCATGGAACAGCCACAATTCCCCCTGAGGGAATATTTGAATATATTAATTCCTTTGGCTATGTTAGAGCTCATCATGAGGTCAGCTGTTGTTCTTTAAATGCTCGGAGTCTAGCAGTGTGGGGAAGTGGACTGCTATTTGCTGTTGAGCTTTAGGCTAAGAAGCCTGATTTTAGAGGACCTGACTTCCCCTTTCCCTTCCCCTCTCCTCCCCTTCTCCCTGGACTGAGCCTGTATGGTTTGAGAATGATTTCAGATCAAGGTAAATGAGGAATAGCCATGTGAAAACCTGTTGTTTTACTGCACTATAAGAGACACTTAGTCAAAAGACAAGTGTGTGTTCCAAGCTTGAGATTGCAGGAGATCCTAGAAACAACTCAGCTGCTCAAACCTGTAGTCTGGCTGAATATTTTATTGTCAGTTATGGTCATAAAAGGTCATGGGTAAGTTGGTCCTTCTTGTGATATACTTCTAGGCTTTCATCAGGGAAAAGCTTAATTAGTCCAAATAATCATAGCAGAAACATCACACCAAGAACATGTGAGTGATATTTCGAATTTCTTGACGTGATGGTAAATTTTACCCCATTCTGCCATTCCCCAAATGTTTGTTTCCTTATGACAAGAAGAACTTTGCAAAAGTAATTTTTTTTTTTCAGTCTTGTGTGCAACACAAAAAGGGGTAGAATCTAGGAGGCCACCTGAAATGTTTTTTCCATCTGGAAGGATCCATTTAAGAGCACCCATGGACCTGGTTATGAACAAGTTTTCTTCTTTGCAAAGGCTGTTGCTTAATTAGCAGATACTGTACCTGGGAGAGTGTGAAAGACAGAACTGTTTTTCTTTTATTGTCTCAAAGTTTGCTTTCTTGAGGCCTTTCTGATGATAAGACTCTGACAGGCAACTGCTAACTATCCAGGAGGGTGAATGGTGGGTGTTATTGTGCCATCCCTGCTTAGGACTGCAAAGATAAGCAGGAACAAGACAAGCAGTCTTTTCCAGGGGTGCTGCTGGGAGGAGCAGACCCCTGCAGAAGGTGGTAAATCTTGTGTCTGGCAACAGAGACCTCCAACCCTTGCTGGCTTATCTGTGGGACAGGAATGTCAGAAAAGTTAGTTTTAAATCATTTTACAAAGAAGTGTTTGTTAAGAAGAAGAAAAACCCCCACCGAAATGGGGGATAAAAGGCCCTCGCTAAACTGGGGACTTTGGAGACAAACTCCCAAAGACACCTTTGACGGAGAATTCCCTGAGGGGAAAACTTTGTCGGAAGAACCCCGGGACCGGCTTGCTGCGGAACTCCCTGGCTGTCTCCCATCCCCTGCGGCGATCAGACGAGTTCCTGAGATCAACGGACCTACTGTGTACCTCGCTGGACCCACGGTGGTGACTATCTCTTTCGCTCTCTGCAAAGACTCCTTGCTTACATTTCCTACTTTTTCTATCGCCTACCTTCCCTTCCCCATCTCCCTAAAAATAGCTAGGACAATAATAAACTGGTTGGACCAACATTTGAACCGTTGCTTCTTAATCTCACGCCGGGTATACACATATCAAAGAACCTTGCCTCCCTCCTACAAATTGGAGCGAGACAGAGAGGAAGAGGGAAGTAACTTGTTTTGGAAGTCCTGATGCTATTCAAGCATTCAAGGCCAGGCTGGATGGGGCTTTGTGCAATCTGGTGTAGAGGGAAGCATCCCTGCCTACAGCAGGGGGGTTGGAACTGGATGATCTCAAAGGTCCCTTCCAACCTAAACCTTTCTCTGATTCCTTTGATGATTCTGTTTCTCAGCTGCTGATGTGAGATCTCCAACCTCTCCCCGTTGTCTTTCAGTGCGCAGATGAAGCTGGTGAAAGGTCTGCAGCCCCTGGAATTCCCTGAGAAGGGAACTGTCACCTTTTCGGTGGAGGTGTCCCATGAGGATGTGGAAGGGACTTGGCAGAAGGACGGTGTGCGGCTGAAGCCTGCACCAAATATCACGATGGGTGCCCAGGGGAAGAAAGAAGATGACCTTGAAGATGCAGGACTCATTTCCTTTAAAGCAGAAGGCATTAATTCATCGGGGAGGCTCACTGTGACAGGTATTGGTTGGTGCAAGGTGTGATTATCTGCTCTTGTCCCAGATTACTTGAACAGCAGAACCAGCTTTCCTTCCAGCTGCAAAGAATGTTATGCACTGGGCTATTGCCACCAGAGTATCCGTGAAATATCAAGAGGATTGTTGTAACATGATTGTATCTAGCACAAGTAATGATAATGTGCTCAAATTCCAACTAAATCCACATCCTTCTTTCTCCTTCTCAGAATTGCCTGTGAAAATCAGCAGACCATTTGCAGACATTAGCGTCATTCGGAAGGACAAGGTCACGTTTGAGTGTGAGCTGTGCAGGCCCAAGGTGGACATCAAGTGGTTCAAGGTATGGCATGTAATGGTATTTTCATTTCTGACTTGTCTGGAAATGAATGAGAGCCTTTAATTTCACTTCCAAGGGATGCGAGTCTGAGCTTTTGCTTGATAGCTTTTGCACTGCTCTCTTTTCTTTATGCTCTTTTATTTGCCCAGATCAGCACTCTTTGTTATTATGTCCTGAGTTCATTTATCAAGTTGAAATTGAAGTTTGTTTTGGTTTTATTGTGAACTTTTTAGGTCATGCTGCACAAAATATTGTTGGTTGAACTACAGTACAGTCTTGAGCTTCAAGTCTAACACAGAAATTGTCAGCCAGGACATTGTAGCCTTGTTGTGAACTGGGTTTTTGGGGTGAAATCTGAGTTTTCTTTGCACCTGACAGTGTGAGAATTTGCTCTGGCACTTTGTGTACCTCCCCGGTGCTCAGCTGTTCCTTCCCTTACTTGGGGATAACGTCATTTATTCAAGGTGATGTCCAAACAGGCTTGTTAACAGTCCTCTGCAGTGCTTTAAGCTGTCATAGGTCAGCCAGAATTTCTGCATGTTCTATAGCCATTCCTACATGTTGAAAACACTGCACTGTGCTTAAGCTTCAGCATATGTTCCAGTAAGTACAGTTCCATTAATTCTAGGGGAGTGGGTGAATTAAGCATAGATCTGAAGGCTCCCTTTGCTCAGTGCAGAGATGGAAGGACTAATGGAGATCTGACTTGATATTTTCCCTTCTAGGATGGGAAGGAGCTCTGTCAAAGTAAAAAAGTGGGCATTACTTCCCAGGGAAATAAGAGAAGTCTCATTATTCACAAGTGTGAATATGAAGATCAGGGAACATCCACATGCTGAGCAGCCTAAGACAAGTTTAGGTAGTTGGCAACAGGAGTAAGGGGGCTCAGGAGGACACTGTAGAGTAGTGTGAAAAATGAGCAAAGAGAGTTACTAATTGATGCCTCTTGGAAAGTAGTCCAAGAGTGGTCCTCTTCATAAACTCTCCTCTTGTGTGTGGTTTTATCTTTCCGTGCAAGTGGCTTTTGGTTTGATTCAATTGCAGTGTAGATCTCTGCATTCCTGTCCAGTTTTTTGTTTGTTGTTTTGGAGGAGAATTAGCACAAAGGGAAGCTGTTGTGTTAGAGTGGACCAGGGTGCTGTATGGCTTGTCTCTAGGAAAACTGCACAGAGAGTTGTGTGCCATGAAATATTTGTCTTCTGTGGTCCGTGTCAGCAGTGTCAGAGTTAACACCTGTCTGTGGCTTTGTGCCATTTAGTACATAAACCCACACTTGGCAAGTCAGAGAACACTACCCTGTGTACTGAGCTATCAGCCAGCATCTGGTAGAGGCTGGGTAGAGCAGGCAGGCCTCCTCTAAGTAACAGCCAAAGGGCCTGTAAATGCCTCACCATGTCCGTGCTTCCCTCTGTAACAGGGAAGGTGATTCTCACAACTGCGGTAATAAACTGTTCCTGATGCAATGAGGTGTTCATAACAAGTGATGTGTAGATCTCCCTTATCTCATAATGTCTTTTCCTGCCTGCAGTGAATATGCAGGATACAGGATCATATACCAGCTTCTTTGAATTACTGCTCATGTCAGGAGATAAAATCTGCCTATTCTTTGAACTAACACTGGCGAGGGTTAGTTATTCTGGCTACCGAGAGAATGGCACAGCAGACTAAACTCTTTCTTTTCCTTCTTTGTTAAGTGCCTTTTCATCCAACTGCGTGTCCCATAGATATTCAGAGCAGTGTTGGCTGAGGGAAGTGGAAATATTTATCTCCTGTGTGTATCTGCCACCCTATTTAGGCATGTCCCTCCTAGCAGAGTGCAGAGATTGGAGGAGTTGGATTAGGCAGTGGTTTCCCTTTTGCTCACAGAACCACTTGTTCTGTGGTCTCCCAGCTACCCTGTGCCCAGTGGCCTATGCAAGATGGAGTGGAAAAGGCACATTTTATGAACAAACAGGAACCTTTCTGGTCAGATTAATACCTGTGCTCTTTTAGAGAGATTTAGGTACTAGAGGTTTTATGTACTGGAATAGGCTCCTCAGAGAGGTGGCTGAATCGCCATCCCTGGTTGTGTTTAAGAGCCATTTGGATGTGGTACTCAGGGATATGATTTAGTGTAGGGTTTCTAGAGTTAGGGTACTGGTTAGGCTGTGGTTGGACTTGATGATCTTCAATGTCTTTTCCAACCTGGGTAAATCTATGATTCTATGCAGGAACTCTTCTCCTGATGTTAATCCAAGTTGTATCCAGGCCCTTCAGAAGGAAAGGGATATAGCAGCACAGAAATATGGTCTGATTCTGACATAAATAAGTGCAGACCTGGAGAGTTAAAAGGGATTGTGTGATGTTCAAGGGATTTTGAAGCAAAGATGTCCCCTAGGTAAGATTTGTGGCTGACATTCCCCATACATTGTTTGTGGGCACACAAGCTAAGGAGAGACTAGTGATGAGCATGCAGAGAAGCCAATGGTTCAGACAGGTTTGTAGTGACACGACATTGTAGAGTTCTGTCTCGTTCTCCTTGGCATAGTTTGGAAAATAAAGATGAGGTGATTGGTGGTAACAATATGGCTTCATCAAGGTCAAGCAAGGGCTGACAAACTTGGTGGCCTTTCATGATGGAGTAACAGCATCAGTGGATAATGGGAGAGCAACTGACATCATCTACCTGGACTTGTGCAGAGCATTTGATCCCGTCCTGCATGACATCCTGGTCACCAAAGTGGATAAAAATGGTTTTGATGGATGGACCAGTTGCAGGATAGGGAACTGTCTGGATGGTCACACTCAGAGAGTTGCAGTCAATAGGTCAGTCTCCAGGTGGAGGGTGGTGTTGGGACCAGTGTTCTTTAACATTTCTGTAGGCAACATGGACAATGGAATCAAATGCAGCCTCAGCAAGTTTGCAGATGACGCCATCTGCAAGTATTTGGAGGTAACCAGCTGCAGTGAAGTGAGCGATTTCAGTGCCTATTTCTGATGGTGGCAGTGAGTTCAGAAGTCACACTGAATTGATGGTACCTGTTTCCATTCTGACAAAGGCTGTAGTTGCAGCTGACTTCCCGAGGCTGCCATATGTGGTGGTGACACAGCCTTGGGCTTGTGCGTTTGCATGACTCCCACCTTTCCTTTCTGTGTCTTGCAGGTCAGCTGGTGCTGGAAGCGGCCGGTATCTGAGTAGGAATGAAGGTGAGTGCAGGAGCAGCTGCTGAGGGGAGGAAGGAAGTCCATGCTAATGAGCTCTGAAGCATCTGCGGGTCCGGTACCAGAATAGGCAGCAGTGATGCAGGGGGCTCCCCAGCAGGAAGCTGGCTGATCCAAATGCTTGCTGAGAGTTTGGAAGCCCAAACCCTTATGGTCTCTGTAAGGGTGGCTAATAAAAAGATGTTAACCAAGATGGTGGTAAATAGTCAAAGGTTATTAGCAAAGGGAAACTCACCAATATCGATACCTTGACCAGAAAGCTGAGGCAGCCTCAACTAGGGAGCAATCTCCAAGAGATGCTGCCTCAGTGGTGGTCAGCCTTTAAATGAGGTCTCAGAGGAGGTGGAGTCAAGGTCCACCCCTTCTGGGAGCACAGCTAGATTACTCTCACCTGTGCTCCCGCAGCTGACCCAACACTTGCTTCAGCTGATTAATCAGAGGTTCAAGCTGTGATTTCCCATACAGTCTCAAAGCTGAAGGCAGCATCTCCTTGATCTGATGGTGGTGTGCCTGAGTGAGGGAGTGATCCACGCTGGATGCAGAAGAGTCATCTTAATTTCTCTGCTATTTTACTTCAGATGACACCTATTGGGTGTTGGTTTCTTAAAATTTGGATCTAGGAGGTGGCCTCTCCCTTTGCTTCTGGTGAAAGCACAGAAGTGCAGCAGGAGTAGAAGACAAAGAGGTTTTCTTCGTGACAGGAACACCAATTATTTGATTCAAATGTGTAACTGTGATGAAGATGGTGAAGAACAGATCCGCCTCAAAGACATGCTTGATCACATAAGGAATGAGCATGTGATCCAAGACAGCCAGCGCGGCATTAGCAGGGGAAGGCCATGCCTAACCAATCTGGTGGCCTTCTATGATGGAGTGATGGCATTTGTGGACAAAAGGAAGGTAACAGATGTCATTGACCTGGACTTGAGCAAGATCTTTGACATGGCCCTCCACCACATCCTTATCTCTAAACTGGAGGGATGTGGATTTGACAGGAGGACCACCTGGTGGATAAGGGATTGGTTGAAAGGCCACAGACAGAGGGTGGTGATTCGTGGTTCGATGTCCAGGTGGAGGCCGATAACAAGTGGTGTCATCCAGGAATCTGTCTTGGGACCAGTGCTTTTTTACATGGTTATCAGTGATACCAATGATGCAATCGCGTGCAACCTCTGCTGTTTGCTGTTTGCACACAGGTGCACACAAAGGGGTGTTTGTGGAAGGTGTAGGCACGTAGGTGTTCCCAGGGGTGGTTGGCACACGTCTGTGAATGCAAAGGAGGGCACACGATGCAGTGTGTGCATGGGGGTGTGCAAAGCAGGCAGGGTGGCACACGGGTGTGCGTGTGTACATGGATAGGGGAAGGCTGGGGTTACAGGTTGACCTATGCTGAGGTGAGTGGGAGCTCACGGTGTTGCTCAGTGGTAGATTTGTTCACACTGAGTGCTAACAGGAAACTCGCACACCCTTTTTGTTTCAGCTGTGCCAGCGCTGTGATCCCTTGCTGCAGGGATGGGCTGTTGGAAGGATGGTGTGCGTGCCAAGCTCCCATCTCTTGCAGGAATCAAGTGTAGAGCAAAAGGGATGTTTGGGCCAGGTGACTGTAAGAAGGCTGGCTGCTTTGGATGATGGCAGCTGATGGAAACAGGTGCTCTGGGGACCGTTCAGCTTTTAACAGAAGACAGGGGTCCAGCAGCAAGAACGACTAGGTTCTCAAATGGCTTCAGAAGTGCACACCGAGTACATCCCCGCAGACATTTACCGGTAGGCGGCTCTTGCAGATGAAGATTCAAGCAGCAGAACCTTTTGCTCAGCTACAGCACACAAATGCTACAAAAGCAGGAACAACCCGCAAGCTCTGGGTCTGTTTGTCTTGCACAGGCATGCACTAACTGCGTTTGATGGTACCCCCCATCCTTGATTTCCTTCCCTGCTTCTTGTCTGATGACGCTGCTGAGCCAGGAACAAGCTGCCCAGTGTGGCAGAGCATGGTGCAGAGCTGTGCTGGGACCTCCTCCCCTTCCTCTGCTGCAGATCAGTGCCCCACACGTGCCATCAGGATGCTCTGGCACGGGATGTGCCTCCAACCCAAAGCTCCTTCCCACCTCCCAAGGAAAAACAAAGCAACCCAAGCATCTCCAGCAAAGCTGCCCAGCAGACAGCAGGGAATGCAAACAGCTTCTGACTGCTCCCCTGCACTCCTGTCCTAAGTAAGAGACCCTACGAGGACTGGCTGGGAAATCAGGGCATGACACACGTGAGTGTGCACAGGATTGTGCAAAGCAGCGGGGTTCCACGAGTTTGTGTGTGTGTGTATCTCTGCTGTTATGAAAGCATGGGAAGACTTACTGAGTCCCAGATAATTACTTATCCTCAAATGATTTTTCCTGGCCAAATTTAGACCCTCTCACAGGTAATCGAGACCAACAGGCTGTTGTTGCACAATCAACAGGCACAATCTAGATGATCAGCTGAGGAAAATAAAGCATCATGCCAAGGGTACTAGATAAGGGAGCAGCTTGAGATCTGCACATTTATGTGATACTCATGGTGTTAGACAATATTTGCCTAGAGAGGTCACATTGAATGAAAGCAAAATATAAGATGAATGAAAATATACACAGGAGAAGAAGCCTCTGAGGCTTCTGAAGTGTTATGACCAGAAGACATAAACTCTGTTAAAGCAAACGTTTCTCTCTCTTTTTTGTGTTATTCCAGGCAGGCCTTGATTACCGCCTGAACACATGCTGTGGAAGCCCAGCTTATGCAGCACCAGAGCTAATCCAGGGCAAAGCGTCTATTGGCTCAGAGGGATGTAGAGCGGTGTTTGTTTTCCCCTCTTTCCCTTCCCTCTCCACAGAGCATTTAAAGGCAGTGGAGCTCAGGTAGGCTCTCTTGGTTTCCCTTCTGAATTCTGCTAGGTTGCATTGCTTGGTAGCTCTCAGAAGCTGTCAGTGGCCACAGACTAGAAAAGTGCAATTGGTCTCAGCTCACACAGCTGGCTGGTTTGTCTCTGGCTAATCCTGAACTGCCTCAAGCGACTGCTTTGGGGCTCTACAGAACAGCAACTTCAGAGATCTCTTTCTATTACTAAGTGTTTGAAAGAGCAATTTGCTCTGTTAATTATCCATCATTTCTGTGCAGTCTGTTTTGTCAGACTTGTCTTTAGCTTCCAAGTTGTATGTGAAGAATTGTTTCCGTTGTAATGCACAATGTACTAAAAATTGAGAGATGTAAATGCAAAGAGTTTTTCCAGCTTTGATTTCATGTCTGGAATTTTGAACCCACTACTTGCAGTTGTTAATCTGTCCAAACTGGTTTGGTTTGGAATGCCCTCATCCTTCTTGAATCGCTGTTAAAGGCGGAGCAATTCCTACAAGTGCCATGGCTCCACTGTTCTAATTCTTGTTTCTTTGTTTTCCACACGCTGCTTTTCAAGCCTCCTTTTTCTTTACAGTCCAAGTGAGAATTGCACTGTGAGGTGTCTGAACCTTGTTGTGCCTCTACATAAAGAGAACAGCAGCAAAGCCAGACAGGTGACTGTGCTGACAGCTCTCGTAGCCAGTAACACGTAACTGTGCTAAATCCCTTGTGACAGCTTTGATTTCATTTTTGCCAGTGAAATCCTTGTAAAAGGAACTGCAGCAGTGTGATGAGCTAAGGTGAAGATGCTAGTTTTAGTAGTGCTCTAAGCTGAGTGGAAGGGCAATTGAATGAGGGTTATATGCTTTCTCTGGGACGATAAGGCTTTTTTTCCTGAGGGAAAGAGCCAGCTTTTCATGGGCTATATGTGGGCTTTGGCAAGGGCAGACAATCCAGTCTGTCAGGAAGCCATTTGTGGTGCTTCAGGTTTGTAAGCTTGTCTTTTTGTTTTTCAGGCGGATATTTGGAGCATGGGTGTAGTGCTGTATGCTCTGCTGTGTGGGTTTTCCCTTTGGATGATGACAATATGATGGCACTCTACAGGAGGATACCAGTGGGTATCAGTGGTGCTAGAATACACTGAGAAGGGAAATAGCTGAGCTTGACAAGAGGCCTTGCTTTTCGGATGGCAGAACATGCTGAGCTGTGGGTAGAAAGGCCTGTCTGCTGAATATTGTCCCTGTTTTTGCTGCTTTGTCTACCAGTATTTTGTGGATTTGGTTCTACTCTTGGTTGGCCTATGTGGCACTGTAGCCTAATTCTGTACCATGATAGCATACAGAATTTAAGGAGAAGTATTTTCTTGCCAATGGGCTGGATTTTTTGTATCTGGTTCTTCAACTGGCTGCTCCCTATACTATCTGTAGTAAAAATACAGACACATCATTTGATTTCCCTGAAATGAATGTTCCTAAATGCCAGCCCTTCTCATGTCTTTGAAGAGCAAAGTTCTGCATTTGCTATTAGAATTTCCTCTTCCAGAATCAGGAGGTAATGGAGGACCTTACAGATTGCCTTCAGAATTCAACAGTTAGTTGTGTTTCCTTTCGGAGAACTTAATCAGAATGCAGTATAAAAATTGATAATCTCATGGGTATTAAGTTACAGGCTTGCTATTTCTGCACTGAATTTGTTTTTACTTTACATGGTTGTGATCTGAAAGTTGCTTGAAACGCAGGCACCTCGGCACTGTTGTGTAACTGAATTTCACACATTATAGATCTTGAAATATAAAACTCTGACTTGTTTTCAGTCTGCTGCTTGAGTCTAATCAGGGTCATAGTGTCTGTGTGAAGTGGAGTGTGTGGGGAGATTGTTGCTGCAGATCCTGGGAAGTTGCTGGGTATTTGCAGACAATGGCTGCTGTTGGTCACTGGGTGCCACTGTTGCTCTGAAGAACAGCTGTGCTGTGCATGCAGCACAGCATGCTGTGCACGCCATGGAACTAGGAATCAAGAAGAGATAGAAGCGTCACTTCTGCTCTAGTAAAAGGTCTCATCTGCTGACAGGCTTTTGTACTTGAATTCAGAACTCAGGACCTGTTGCCACAGAGGGACTAGTTGCTGAAGTTGGATGACTCTTCCTGTTTACTCCTTGTAATATGTAGCCATAACACTAACTATTAAAAAAACATCTGAAATCATGGCTAATTATTGACTGCTGCACAGCAGAACACTACCACGGTGAGATTGGGCTGTGAGATGACTTGAAAGCTGTTTCCTCAGTATAGGTCTTATTCGTGCAGCTGGGACACCTTGATGAAGACTGTGTAACAGCTTTCTGTGTTTCACAACAAGAGAAGAGAGAGTAGATCAGCATTAACGTCAGACGTAATAAACGTATGTCAGTAATTCTCTGTATTTAAGCCCGCTACTACAGTAAATAACCTTACTGTATTAACAGACTCTAACACTCACTTATTCTCAAACATGAAATATTTCACACCTTTCAGAGGTAAGGTACCACTGCAGAACTTCATAGTCTACCTAATAACTACATTTCTGAAGTTCACATTTATTCCTTTTTTCTCCTTTAATTGTGTTTTCTCAGCCTTTCTGTTATATTCTACCATGCTGAAATCCTTATGAATCTCTGGAAGTCCAGGCAGACTCAAAACAGAAACTGATGGATGAACAGCAGATGTCACATGCTGGCTTAACTCCCTGCTTTGAAATATTTCACTAATAGGTGGAAAATATCAACACGTCAGGTAGGACAACCAAGCAAATTTGGGGAATTACAGTTCACAAATACTTCAGAAAATGAATTAATTCCAGTAACTTTTGAAAATAAATGGGAAAAGCTGAACTGAGTGCTGCTAGAGATGCTGTATAAATGTCAATAATGACATTCCAAGGTGTAGAAGAGATTTAAAACATGATGGGTACTCTGGCATTAAACTGAATCTGAAAGTTGTCTCTTGCAATTGAGTTGTCTTTCTATTAAATAGAAAGTGGTAGAATTTGAAGGATTGTTAAGATTTCCATATAACCTTAGTAAGACTAGATATAAAGTATAAGTTTTAATCTAGGCGAGATCGTTTGTGGAGTCACTGTTACTTCTTTTTTAGGTACAGGGAATAAAGAGAACAATCGACCTACAAGGGAAAAACGTTCTTCCGTTCACGTCTGTGATATTTTCACAGTCTTAACTCAAAGGACTTCTAATGCCTGATAAGTAATTCAAGCTTATTATACTACACTGAGTCTGTCAAGCATTGTACCCACGGTTCTCATAGTAGTCAAAAAGCTGCTGAAAATCCAGCTGAATGTCGATGCTCCTTGGAGCTGGGCTGGAACTTGCCCCCAGAAATGGGAGTCCAGCTGAAATGCTGTGCAAACTGAATTAGTAGGAGCTTTGCCATTCACTTCAGTAGAGAGATTCTGGCACCAGCTTTAGTTTTCACTTCCAGCAATTGTACAATACACTAACTTTCAAGCAAAAATGAGAATAGTCTGCTTCTTTATCTCAGACATATTGTGTGAATCAGCTGAGGCCTGAAACTACCCTAATGTGATCAGACGTGAAGGTTGCACATCAAGGGGAAAATATGGCAGACATGCAGAAATTTTCTTTGTACTGACAATGTTTCTGAAGAGATCTACATCCTCTTGTTTTCTAGCAGAATTACGACCAGTTGTGGCAACCTATCTCTTGCTTCAGTCTAAGAAGGCTCGTGGCAAGCACATTCCCTTGAGAATTCCATCCCAAACAGGACGTGCCAGTACCACACAGTCAGGAAGCCTGGGGGTAAGTTTTAGAGTTCAGCACAAGGTTCAGGTCAAAATGCCTCTGTGTGCTGAAGCTCTGCCCGGGTAAACAGTCTGGTGGCCTAAACATCGGTGAGGGAGCATGTGTGCAACCGGTCTTGGTCATCAAATCTTGTTCTATGATAAGGCCACCGACTCAGTGTATGAAGGAAAAGGATGTAGTCTTTCTAGATTTCAGGGAGGCCTTTGATCCTGTCCCTTTGGCTGCATGTTCCCAACCTTCCATCAGGAAGCCAGGAGTACTGTTCTGTGTCATGAAAAGGCAGCCAGTGGTTTGACTATCACATGTTTATGTGTTTTGATGTTTCACAGTGGGTCTTAAGTAAAAGGAACTCAGGTTTTGGTTGCCTGCAGGACAGATGTTCTTTTGGGTTCAATATGTTTGCATAGTGACTTGCAACCATGGGACTGGTGTTCAAGGACCCTTTTTGTTCCTTCAGTTCCTAGGTTCTTTCTTGCCTAGATTTGACACTTTGTTTCAACAGAAGAGCTGATAATTCGCTTTGGGAGCACTAAGCAGCTGTTTATGTGGCTTAGAGGAAGACTGTCTGTCTTCTACCCTGTGGGCATGGAACAGCCACAGTTCCCCCTGGAACAACATCAATGACCCACACCACTAATTGGATTCTCCTTTTTAATGTAGTGGTAGCGAGGTGAAAATGTGGCTGTGGAATATTTTTACTAAGGAACTTCTATATAGATTTTGTTCATCTTTGCGCACCTCATCACCTGATCTGTGTCAGTGAGCAGAAGCTGAAAGCAGGCATGGGATGTTCTGAAGAGCAGAGAAAGAGATAGGGAGGAAGGTGTTTAAGACAATCCCCTCTGCTGCTGTGTGTCCCAGAACTGCCCAGTTCTGTGGCAAAGTGTTGTACAAGATGAAGAGGCCAAGAGATTGGGAGTAGAATGAATAGAAAATATGCCTTACTTAGGCCATACTCAGCGTATTAATACTTCTCAGTTAGTTTTAGAATTCTAGAAGTTAAAGGTAAGGAGGTAGAAGCCTGCAAGTTGTGTCCTTTTTTACAGCTGCTCTTTTCTTATGGGAGGATGAAGTGATGAAGATTGGTCTATTCTACAAGCTGTTCCAACCTTTACTCTTAGTCTTAATGCCCCTTTGTGACGTCATAATGCCCTTTGTGACATCATAATGCCATTTGAGACATCATAATGCCCCTTTGTGACGTGATAATGCCCCATGGTGACGTGATAATGCCCCTTTGTGACGTCATAACACCCCTTTGTGATGTCATAACACCCCTTTCTGACGTCATAACACCCCTTTCTGACGTCATAATGCCCCTTTGTGATGTCATAATGCTTCTTTGCGATGTCATAATTCCAAATTGTGATGTCATAATGCTTCTTTGTGACGTCATAATGCCCTTTGTGACGACGTAATGCCCTTACTGACGTCGTAATGCCCTTACTGACGTCGTAATGCCCTTTGTGATGTCACAATGCTCCTTTGTGATGTCATAATGCTCCTTTGTGATGTCATAATGCCCTTTCTGACGTCATAATGTCCCTTTGTGATGTCATAATGCTTCTTTGCGATGTCATAATGCTCCTTTGTGACGTCATAATGCCCCTTTGTGATGTCATAATGCTCCTTTGTGATGTCATAATGCCCTTTCTGACATCATAATGCCCCTTTGTGATGTCATAATGCTTCTTTGTGAGGTATCTGTGGTGCCATTGATAATGAAGTATGATGAACTGGAAGGCTTTCAGTACAATTGCAGCCCTAACATAAACAATGACATGAACTCTGGAATTCTGTGTAAAATCATTACCTAGCTTGTGGTCCGGCTCTTCAAACCAAAGGCTATGAGGTGCTGCTCTTGTTGACACAGGCTGTGAAAGATGACTTGAGCTCTAAGAGTAATTTCCCTTCTGCTCTTGATATGAACGTCAAATCCACAATTAGAATATTAAGAACATAATATAAAAGTTTTTTCTGCTGGACTGAGGACTGGGCAGTAAGAAACCGGATGAGGTTTAACAAAAGCAAGTGTAGAGTCTTGCACATGGGTAGAAATAATTGCATGCACCAGTACAGGCTGGGGGAAGAGCTGCTGGAGAGGAGCTCTGCTGAGAGGGACCTGGGCGTCCTGGTGGACAACAGATTAACCATGAGCCAGCAGTGTGCCCTTGTAGCCAAAAAAGCCAATGGCATACTGGGGTGTATTAAAAAGAGCGTGTCCAGCAGGTCGAAGGAGGTGATCCTCCCCCTCTACTCTGCCGTGGTGAGGCCTCATCTGGAATATTGTTTCCAGTTCTGGGCTTCCCAGTACAAAAAGACAGGGATCTCTTGGAAAGAGTCCAGCGGAGGGCCACTAAAATGGTGAAGGGCCTGGAGCATCTCCCCAGTGAGGACAGACTTAGGGAACTGCGTCTGTTTAGCCTTGAGAAAAGAAGGCTGAGAGGGGACTTGATCCAGGTTTATAAATACCTGAGGTGTGGGAGCCATAGTGGTGAGTCTGGTCTCTTTTCAGTAGTGCGTGGGGATAGGACTAGGGGTAATGGGATGAAAGTACAGCATAGGAAGTTCCGCACAAATGTGCGGAAGAACTTCTTTACAGTGAGGGTGACGGAGCACTGGAACAGGCTGCCCAGGGAGGTGGTGGAGTCTCCTTCTCTGGAGATATTTAAGACCCGCCTGGACACCTACCTGTGTGACATGGTATAGGGAGCCTGCTTGGGCAGAGGGGTTGGACTCGATGATCTCTAGAGGTCCCTTCCAACCCCTACGATTCTGTGATTCTGTGACTTCCATTAGCTGTTAGCCATAGTTTGGAACTTGCAAAGCAATCATATTGGAGCCTTGCTGGGCAACCTGCTCCAGTGTCTCACCACACCCACAGTAAAGCATTTCTTCCTAATATCCAATCCTAATCTACCTTCTTCCCATGTAAAGCCATTTCCCCTCATTCTGTTGCTACCTGCCCTTATAAAAAGTCCCTCCCCAGCCTTCCCTGTAGGCCCTCTTCAGATACTGGAAGGCCACTCTAAGTTCTCCTTGGAGTCTTCTCCAGGCTGAAGAGCCCCATCTCTCTCAGCCTGTGCACATAGCAGAGGTGCTTTCAGCCCTCTCTGATCACCTTCATGGCCCTCCTCTGGACCTGCCTGAACATCTCCAAGTCCTTCTTGTGTTGAGGGCTCCAGAACTGCGTGCAGTGCTCCAGACGGGGTTTCAATGAGAGGAGTGTGGAGGGGCAGCACCACCTCCCTCGACCTGCTGGTCATGCTTCTGTGCTTTAAGCTTATGCTTTAAGGTCCTATATGCTTTAAGGTTTAGATAGTGCAGTCGCCACACCTCTTCAGGTTTATCTATGAAGGTCCCTTCCAAGTGAACCGTGCTGATCCAGACAGTTCGGACTGCTCATTAAAATGTGTTAGTAAGTTGGGCTGGTCCTACGAAGTAGTTTGACTGCAGTAAGCAGTGTACATGGTGCACTGTGAGTACTGCACACATTCCTCTTGGCAGCTTGTGGAACAGAAACTGTGCATTGTTTGGATTGTGTAAGTATTCCTGTTGGTCTCTTGTGATGCTTACCTTCCTAGAGCACCTTTCCTCGTTTGGCTCTACATATTTTGGTACCTTACTTGTTCTGTTTGGCTTAGCAGGGAAGGTCTTCTTCTGAAGCATCCTCAGTCTTGGTCTGGGCAGCATACTTAGAAATGACATGGACGTTACATGAGTGGGTGGTCAAAGGGGGGAAGAACTCACCTTTCTGATCTGTTTCCTTTTAGAACACAGTCCTGGAGAGGATTTGCTTTCCTTGTTTCCTGGAGACTTGGATTCTTAGATGGTTTTGACTGCAGCTATTTCTGATGTTAATTCCTTTCTCTGTACTTTAGTAGCCAAGTGCACGTGGAGTGCTTTGGAATTGTCTGAAGTTGCCAGGTTGCTTGTGATCACATATGTAACGTGGAGTTATGTGTTGTGCCAGTGATAATTCAGTGTGATGAAATTGAAGGCTTTCAGTAGAATTGCAGCCCTAAAGTAAACAATGACTTGAACTCTGGATTTCTGTGTAAAATCATTAGCTGCCTTGTGGTCTGGGTCATCAAACCAAAGGCTGTGAGGTGCTGCTCTTGTTGACACAGGCTGTGAAAGATGACTTGAAGCTCTAAGAGTAATTTCCCTTCTGCTCTTGATATGAATGTCAAACCCACAATTACAGTATTAAGAACATAATATAAAAGTTGGTGCTGCTGGCCTATTGGCTTCCATTAGCTGTTAGCCATAGTTTGGAACTTGCAAAGCAATCTTATTTAGATGTTAGTGATGAAATCTTCTGATGAAATCTTCCTTTTAATTCTGCAAAAGAATCTCAATGGAACATTTCAGTCTGAAAAGGCTTTGACATATGAAGATGTGCCAGACTGCAGCCATGTGCCAGATGCGTTTGGATCCATGGAATTTTCTGATGTAGCTTCAGTGTTTGAAGAATCTCCGCTCGATCTAAATACTCAGAAAACAAAGCAGGTGTGTGAAGATGTACAGCTAGTTTCTTACAGAAAAAATACAGCTCTTAATCTAGAAATCTGCTTCTCATTGTATCTAGTGCTTACTCCATATTTAAGTATCTAGTGGACCTTGACCAAAGAAAGATAAAGATAGAGCAAAGAAGTATGTTAAGCATAAATTTTGTTGCCTTCTACCTGTAGGCCATGGTTGGTTTGACGTGATCCCTAACTCCAGTGTTTGGTTTGCACAGAAACAGCAAGCAAGGGAACAAGTAAAGGAGTCAGTGAGGATTTTAAAACACAATGGGAAGCGATGAGGCACAGTTCATAAGATTCTGGAGTTAGGCTAAAGGTACACAGACCTTTAAAGATACCGAAAGAAGTTCAGTCTTACTGTGTTGGACAAGAAAATCCACAGTGAAGTGATTGAAATTTTGCAGCCAAACCAAGTGATAATTCATAGTTATGTTTAGATAAGCTGGTGAGGGTTAATCGTAAATGGGGAATTGACATGAACAAATCAAAAAATGGCATTTGAGAGTCTATAGAAAACGCACTTATTCTAGGAAAGAATCAGAGGTTTTAAATCTTTTGTTCAATAGACAAGTAGTGTATGATGTTTTTATAAGCATTGTGTCTGACCTTCTCAGCTGTTAGAATTTCTTTGACAGTAACTTCTCCGGCTGTGATCAGAAAACCTTTTGTTCCGTCTCTGGCACCATTCGAGGCATGATACTCAACTGGGTGATATGGAATTCACACTGTCAACTCCAGTGACAAGAAAAGTGGCATCTAAGCAGTGTGCAAACACAGAGAATGTTGATGCAGAGTCAGCGTTAAGAAATGAGCTGCCCTTTGCATTTCCTGCTCCTGCTCTTTTCAAAGAGTCAGACAGAGAAGCAAGTAGAAGGCATACCCTTTCAGGCGCCTACTTCCAAAGGTATGTTGTATCTAACAAATGAAAACCTAGAACATGTGTAGCTTAGGAATTTTTTACTTTAAATATGAATGCAATACTTGTAGGTCCTGATATTCTGAAAGATTTCTGTGTGGGGTTTATTTGGTCACAGCACATACAGCTGCCACCAGCCTGTACATCTAACAGTGCACTGCAAGCAGTTTAACCATCTATCAGGGCACGGTACTCGTCTATTAATGATAGAAGTTCTCACAGTTTCACAAGGATCATGCCTTGAGATGCATTCAGATAATGAGACAAGTGCTGTGCTCCTAAATCTAGCATGTGCTTCTACTTCCCATTGAGATCTAGTAGATAATTTCTTTAACATTCATGATGAGGGTTTTGTTTTTATTTTTTTCTGGTCTATTATTTTGAGTGAAAGAAAAGGGTATGCTTTTATTTAAGCGTGCTTTTGATTGCAACATGCTTCTATATTAAATGTAACCTACTGAATTCCTCATGATAGCATACCAGTACTTGTGTGTATCTGTTCTCCCTAACAGAGTAAGAAGAGACTCAGTGAACCTGGACAGTGTTACCCAGGGTTGTGAGAACAGCTGAATGATTGTTGAGAACTGGTCAACTCGTGAGCCTGAGACCTGGCATCCTCCATCCTAGGGTGGAACTTTACTGGAGCACGTGGGTGCCACAGCAACAAAAGGACTGTGTACAATAGACTGAGAGTTTGCTGAGTTTCTTGGTTGACAGAAAGCACAACTAACTCAGCAGCAAGTGACGTATTTGGGATAGGAGATGACAGCTGGACTTTGAACCTTAAGGACTGCCAAGAAAGAAGCCATCTGCTCAACCCCTGAGCTGCAAACTGCCAAGGAACTCCATACGTTGCCAGGAATGACAGGAGGGTGCCGACCATGGATACACAGCTACGGACTGATGGTAAACTTGAAACAGCTTGAAGTGAGTAAGGGATATCCAGGATGCACTGGTGCTCAATATTCAAGTAGCCCATCAATCTACACTGGGCCAAAGGATACCAGTTTTAATATCTCATGCAGTGTTTACTGTATTGGAGGCAAAAGGGGGACATTGGCTTTCACCCCAAAGATTCCCGAAATACCAGGCCATCCTGGTAGAGCAGGGTGATATAGAAATAATTGTAACTACTATTGCCAACCCAGTATCTTTCCTTAGCGGAACTCCCCTGGTGGAGAACCAGGATGACATCACTGCTTTGAAACAACTGATGCTGCACATTACATCCAGTCGGTCGGAGCTGAAGGACGAACCCTTAGAAGATGCAGAAGATGCCTGGTTTACCAGCAGCTGCAGTTTTGTGAGACAAGGAGGCTGTAAGGCAGGACATGCAGTAACTGCTACTGAGCAGGGAATGGAAGCACAACCATCAGCCGTGGGGACTACCCCTCAGAAGGCTGAAATAACTGCCTTGACGAGAGCCTTAATGATATGGACAGATGCTAACTATGTGTTTGGGGTGTCACACGCTCATAGTACCATCTGAAAAGAGCAAGGATTGCTCACACACAAGAAAAAGAGCATGATGTAAATGTACCTATGTTGTAGGGCACAGTTCTCTATCCAGGCCCAAGTCTGTGTGGGTGTCTCCTCTATCCACAAAGCTGCTCACACTGCAGGAGGCACAGGCTGAGAGGAGAGGCCAGAGCAGCTCTCCCACTGTGACACGGAGCAGCAGGATACAAGTAAAGGAAGGCCCCGCAGCGGTACTGGGAAGGTTCCACACAGTCATCAATTTTTCATCTGAAAGGTAAAGAGGAATTCCCTTTTCTGCCCCTATCATCATTGGTCGGGTGAGTAGCAATGGTGCCCGGTGTGCTTCCATCAATGGAGCAGAATAGGCGGAAGGCTGGGGTGCAGGCTGACCTCTGCTGAGGTGAGTGGGGGCTCAGGGTGTTGCTCAGTGGTAGATTTGTTCACACTGAGCTCTAACAGGAAACTTGCTCAACATCGAAGGCCTTGCAAAAGTCTGGCTGAGTGATGTCAGTTGCTTTTCCTTTCCCTACTGATGCTGTCACTCCACTGTAGAAGGCCACCAAAGCGACCAGGCTGCATGTCTCCGTTTCCGCTGTTTCTCCATTTCCTTCTTGTTGCTCCCTGTAACCAGCAGGTTCAGCCATGCTGCTTTCCTGCCTCCTCTGCTGTGTTTCGTGTGGTCGGGATGGAGCTCAGAGCTACAGCTCTGAGAAAGGTTTTCTGAGAAAGTTACCATCTCTTTTCCATTCCTTTACCCCTAAAAACAGTTTTCCAGTGTCTCTCATGCAAGAATTCTTTGAACAGCCTGCAGCTGACTCTCCTGAAGCTCAGGGTCCTGACTTTGCTTTTTGCCAGGCACACATTCCTTGAGATGAGGAACTCTAGGAGGGCATGGTCACTACAGCCCTGACCACCTCCAGTCTTAACCCCTGCTGTTCAGCATGTCCAGTAATGCTTCCCTTCTGCTTGGTGTGCTTAATGCTTGGCCCACAAAGTTATTGTCAGTGCACTCCAGCAGGCTCTCAGACAGTTTGCAGCAACTGGGATTGGTGCTGGGTGGTTGCTGGGAGGTGTCTCAGCAGAAAAGCTGGGCTGGGGTGGGCGTGCTGTGTCAGTCCTCATCGCAGCTGGCAGAGAGAGTTAGAGGAGGGTGATGGGTGCTGCCTGCTCTCAGTGCTGCTGCACTGAATTTGGGGCACAGCAGCACACTGGTGAGTGAGCTGGGAGGGAGACGGACTGCTGCTGTGCATGGCTAGGCCAGAGCTGGAGGATTGTCAAACGTGAGTCATGCTGGTGCAGCCATTGCAGCTGCAGCAGGAGTAGAAGACAAAGAGGTTTTGTAGAGGACAGAGGGTGGTGATTCATGGTTTGATGTCCCGGTGGAGGCCGATAACAAGTGGTGTCATCCAGGAGTCTGTCTTGGGACCAGTGCTTTTTTACATGGTTATCAGAGACATCAATGATGCAATTGAGTGCACCCTCTGCTGTTTGCTGAGTGGTGCGGCTGATGCAGTGGAAGGAAGGGATGCCATTCAGAGGGAGCTCAACCGAGAGGTTGGCCTAGGTGAATTTAATGAGGTTCAACACAGCAAAGTGCAAGGTTTTGCACTTGGGCTGGAGGAATCCCAGGCATTTCTACAGCCTGGGAGGAGCAGTCCTTAAGAGAAGCCCCGCAGAGAAGGACCTGGGGGTCCTGGTGGATGAAAAACAGAACGTGAGCCATCAGCGTGCTCTTGCAGCTCAGAGAGCAAATGGTCCCCTGGGCTCCATCAGAAGAGGGGATGGCCAGCAGGGACAGGGAGGTGATTGATCTTCATGATCCTTGAGGTCCCTTCCAGCCCCGGCCATTCTATGATTCTGTGATTACACTCGCTGTCAGAAAGAACGGCAGCTGTACAGATGTTGGATATATTTTGGGACAGTTCTTGTAACCAGCTGATTTTAAGACCTTGCCCGAGTCAAGAGTCTAAATTGAGTGTCAGAAGAAAGCTGGTAAAGTGGCTATTGCTCATTCTTTTTCATTTGCTGATTCTTTCATTCGGGTTCCTTTTCCAAAGGAGATTCTGGTGATGGAAGCAATTGAAGAAAGAACCAAAGCAGCTCTTGCCAAGAGTGCTTGAAGTCCCTGTGGAGAGAAGCAAAGAACTTGGGCTTCCTCTGGGATGCTCCCCACCATGTCTCAGGAAGGAGACAACTGCTGTTCCACTTTCTGCTATTTGTGTGGAAAGGTACGTCTGGGTTTTCTTCTACTTGTTTTTCTTTCTTTTTCTGGCTTTGAAGGAGAAGGGGTGGAGCAACGGGAGACTCACTGGTCATTTGTTAACTCAAGAGCAGGATGGATTCTGCATTGACTGTGAAAAACCTGGGCTAGTAGCATGGGCATGTTTCAGGCTGGACTCTTCTTTTGCTGCTTGGTTTCCTTTTGGCTACAGGGAGACAGCTGTCTAAAGGTGTGTTTTCAAACCCACTCTCCAAAACCATGTTTCATTGTTGCAGGTGGTTCAGTGTGCTCTTGCAGGGTAGATGTGTTTGCTGTAGAATCTGAATGGTTTCTGTTCCTAGGGGAGGACTGGGAGGAGGTAGTGAGAAGAGAATTCAATGCCTTAGGTGTATCTTAGTGAGAAATGTTGGCATGAGGTGCTGGAAGTCTTGAGTTGTCAAAGGCCAGTGAGGCTCAGACTCCTTAACCTGCTGGAGCAGGGTGGAAGCAAGGAGTGGGCACTGCCGTCACACAAGCTGCACTTGGTTCTGGTCTGCCAGGTCTGTGCTGGCCTGGATTTCTTCTGAGAAGTTTGTTGGAGCTGCTTGGAGTAGTGAAGGGTGGGGAAGAAGTGCTGCTCAAGAGCTATGAGATGTGCAGCTCCTTCTGAAGTGCTCCTGAGAAGGACGGAGCGCATTTGCTGCAGCTTTCTCTGCAGATGTGCTCCTCACCTTGAAATCCTCCTGGTTTGTCCTCAGCTCCTGACCACGGCCTGTGCTCTGTTTTGCAGGCTGATAACATGCAGAAGCCGCAGCTGGTGCGTGCTATGTCATCTTTAAACGTACCAGCGATTGCGGCAGCCCATGTTATTAGGAGCCACGTCGCCCAGGGGCCAGATGAGCTCTCTCTGGAGGTAAGCAGTTCCAGGCGTTCCTTGTTGTCATGCATAGAGGAGGGCAGTCCTTTCTGCTTTGTTTTCCTACCAGATTTGCTGAATCTGGGATTGATGTTTCAATCTCTTGCAGGTCGGAGATCTGGTGAGCATTGTTGATATGAGGACATATCAACAGGCTGAGCCCCTGGTGGAGAGGCAAGCGTGGCTTTGAGGTAGGCACACATTTTTGACTAGAGAGCACAACTTCAGTAGAGTTGGGAATCTCAGCTTGGAGCTGCTCTGCCTGCACAGGATGGCTGCTGGATGCAAACAGTTTCCCTGTGTCACTGTCAGTGGACCTTCCCTTTGGCTCTGGGCTCGGGCTAATGCTCACCTGTCTTTTTGTTCTAATTACAGGTTGGGCTTTTCCCTGGTGAGTGCATGGAACTCATCAGCGGAAAAGTTCCCGATTCCCTCCTCAATTCATTGCCAAAGCCAGGTGCGTAATTTACATTTGACAATGCGAGTTAGTCAAATAGGGTCAGAACATTACTTTCAGGGGGTTTGTTTATGCCCAAGTTCAGCAAGCTTAGAAAGAGAACTACAGTAATCTCCTTGGGCACCTCCAGGGATGGGGAAAATTCATTCTTGCGTGTCCTTGTTGGGAATGTTCTTCCCGTTATTACATGCTCTGTCGAATGCGTTGCGCTCAGCTTCGTCCAACTGAGCCAGGCCTGAAATGAACTGGTTTCTTTGTTTTGTTGTGCAGAGCCAAAGAAATGGGGCAAGCTCATCAACCGCCTTCGTTCCCTGGTGAAGGCCAGCCCCGGGAGAGCGAAGCAGCCTGAGCCTCCGACATTCTCCGGATCCATGTCCTTGCTTGACATCGTTGAGAGGTATTTAGCCTTCAGGACTTGAGGGCTGAGCTGTAGGAATGGAAGCATCCTCTGCTGTTTGAAACAGAGGGCGTTTCTAAGCTGTGTTTCAGCAGAAAGCAGGCAGTGCCCGGAACAGGCAACTTTTGGCCAGGGCTCGGTGCAGCTCTTCCCTCACCCTGCACCACGTCTGACAGCATGCTCTGTTTTCTCTGCAGACTGAGTTCTCCCAGTAAGAGGGCAGAGTCAGCAGCTTGCAGTTGGTGTTCCTGCTTCTGCCTGGGCAAACCATCCCCTGTGGCCAAACGCCAACTGCAGAGCAGTGCCAGGGAGCCCTCTGAAGCAGAAGTCTTGGTCCTGGCAGGTAAGGGTGCAAATCCAGCTTACAAAACACTGCTTGTCAGCAACACAGGTAGAATTCATGCTTTCAGTGGGCTTGTACCTCCTTCTGGCGTTCAAGTCCGTGCCTGACATCTTCAGTTGACACCTGTCTTTCCCAAATGAGTCTCTTGTCAACACAAGAGCTGGACCTGCACGTGGATCACTTTCAAGACAGTGACACTATTGCTAGAAGCCTATTTGCTTCTGCCCACCACCACTACATAGCCAAATGTCAAGAATCTCCATGCTTCATCTTGTGAACGTTCGACACTAACCGCTGTACATCTACTCCTTCCTAGGTGACCCGAGCCCTTGTATATACCCAAGACACAGGGCATGTTACGATGACGC
The DNA here is from genome assembly GCF_054131305.1 of Coturnix japonica. Taxonomy (NCBI): domain Eukaryota; kingdom Metazoa; phylum Chordata; class Aves; order Galliformes; family Phasianidae; genus Coturnix; species Coturnix japonica. The sequence continues at coordinate 4,164,481 of NC_140699.1, forward strand.
ATCTTCCATCAATTAAGAGTTGTTACTAAGCACAGGATGCTGCAGTTCAGATGAAAGCCTTCCATATAACATCAGCTATCAAGAGAAGAATGTCATCATCGTTGAAGCCCTCATTCATCCCATCCCTACTGAAGCTGCTGACCTGAGCCTGCCAGACACCTCAGGCTCCAGCCTGGACTCAATGTCTCTGCAGTGCAGCCCAGCCCAAGCACAGCCCGAGTGCCCCGACAGCAGCACCACCATGCAGGCTCAGGTCAGCATCACCGAGGAGAAGCTGAGCATCTCGCAGGGGGGCACAGAATCAGGACACGAGTCCCAGGCTCCGGGCAACAGCACGGTCTCTGAGCAGCTCTCATGATTACAAGAGAGGATGAGTCCCATCTTTCCTCCAGACCTCACACCCCCTCCTTTCTCCTATTGAATAAAGGCACGCTCGTGCTCAATCAACGCCTTGACTGAATTCCGAGTTTTCATTCGCAGAGATTGGGATGAGTGCAAGAAACATCAAGGCAGCTCAGCTTACAACACTCTGGCTGTGGGGTTTGTGCGGCCGAGCTCTGGGTGTGTTCCCATTTTGCCTGACTTTGGGATGCCTGCAGCGAGAGCTCTGCTGCCGTTGTGTATGGCAGCAAATAGTCTCTAGCATCCTGGATGCTGCTCATGAAAACCCCAAGCTTCCTGGCTGTGGCTCTGTGATGCTTTTCAGGGCCTTTTGATGCTCTTTGATGCCGTGGCTGCTCATTAACACCTCTGTCCTCCCGCCGTGTCCATTCCTGGCTCTCACCTGTGAGCTGTCCCTGCAGATCATCTCCAGCCCTGCCATCATCGCGCTGCAGCAGGAGGAGCTCGCCCTGACCAACATCAGGCAGTGCTGCCTGCCTCTCTCACTCTCTAGACCAAGTGTAACTACGCTGTCGTGGAGACAAATGCTTTCTGTCACATCCTCCATCCCTGCAGACATTTACCTGTAGGCAGCTCTTGTAGAAGAAGATTCAAGCAGCAGAACCTTTTGCTCAGCTACAGCACACAAATGCTACAAAAGCAGGAACAACCTGCAAGCTCTGGGTCTGTTTGTCTTGCACAGGCATGCACTAACTGCGTTTGATGGTACCCCCCATCCTTGATTTCCTTCCCTGCTCCTTGTCTGATGACGCTGCTGAGCCAGGAACAAGCTGCCCAGTGTGGCAGAGCATGGTGCAGGGCTGTGCTGGGACCTCCTCCCCTTCCTCTGCTGCAGATCAGTGCCCCACACGTGCCATCGAGATGCTCTGGCACGGGATGTGCCTCCAACCCAAAGCTCCTTCCCACCTCCCAAGGAAAAATAAAGCAACCCAAGCATCTCCAGCAAAGCTGCCCAGCAGACAGCAGGGAATGCAAACAGCTTCTGACTGCTCCCCTGCACTCCTGTCCTAAGTAATAGACCCCATGAGGACTGGCTGGGAAATCAGTGCATGACACATGTGAGTGTGCACAGGATTGTGCAAAGCAGTGGGGTTCCACGAGTTTGTGTGTGTGTGTATCTCGGCTGTTATGCATGGGAAGACTTACTGAGTCCCAGATAATTACTTATCCTCAAATGATTTTTCCTGGCCAAATTTAGAGCCTCTCACAGGTAATCGAGACCAACAGGCTGTTGTTGCACAATCAACAGGCACAATCTAGATGATCAGCTGAGGAAAATAAAGCATCATGCCAAGGGTACTAGATAAGTGAGCAGCTTGAGATCTGCACATTTATGTGATACTCATGGTCTTAGACAATATTTGCCTAGAGAGGTCACATTGAATGAAAGCAAAATATAAGATGAATGAAAATATACACAGGAGAAGAAGCCTCTGAGGCTTCTGAAGTGTTATGATCAGAAGACATAAACTCTGTTAAAGCAAACGTTTCTCTCTATTTTTTGTGTTATTCCAGGCAGGCCTTGATTACCGCCTGAACACATGCTGTGGAAGCCCAGCTTATGCAGCACCAGAGCTAATCCAGGGCAAAGCGTCTATTGGCTCAGAGGGATGTAGAGCGGTGTTTGTTTTCCCCTCTTTCCCTTCCCTCTCCACAGAGCATTTAAAGGCAGTGGAGCTCAGGTAGGCTCTCTTGGTTTCCCTTCTGAATTCTGCTAGGTTGCATTGCTTGGTAGCTCTCAGAAGCTGTCAGTGGCCACAGACTAGCAAAGTGCAATTGGTCTCAGTTCACACAGCTGGCTGGTTTGTCTCTGGCTAATCCTGAACTGCCTCAAGCGACTGCTTTGGGGCTCTACAGAACAGCAGCTTCAGAGATCTCTTTCTATTACTAAGTGTTTGAAAGAGCAATTTGCTCTGTTAATTATCCATCATTTCTGTGCAGTCTGTTTTGTCAGACTTGTCTTTAGCTTCCAAGTTGTATGTGAAGACTTGTTTGCACTGTAATGCACAATGTACTAAAAATTGAGAGATGTAAATGTGAAGAGTTTTTCCAGCTTTAATTTCATGTCTGGAATTTTGGAACCCACTACTTGCAGTTGTTAATCTGTCCAAACTGGTCTGGTTTGGAATGCCCTCGTACTTCTTGAATCACTGTTAAAGGCGGAGCAATTCCTACAAGTGCCATGGCCCCACTGTTGTTCTAATTCTTGTTTCTTTGTTTTCCACACACTGCTTTTCAAGCCTCCTTTTTCTTTACAGTCCAAGTGAGAATTGCACTGTGAGGTGTCTGAACCTTGTTGTGCCTCTACATAAATAGAACAGCAGCAAAGCCAGACAGGTGACTGTGCTGACAGCTCTCGTAGCCAGTAACACGTAACTGTGCTAAATCCCTTGTGATGGCTTTGATTTCATTTTTGCCAGTGAAATCCTTGTAAAAGGAACTGCAGCAGTGTGATGAGATAAGGTGAAGATGCTGGTTTTAGTAGTGCTCTAAGCTGAGTGGAAGAACAATTGAATGAGGGTTATATGCTTTCTCTGGGACGATAAGGTTTTTTTTTCCTGAGGGAAAGAGCCAGCTTTTCATGGGCTATATGTGGGCTTTGGCAAGGGCAGACAATCCAGTCTGTTAGGAAGCCATTTGAGGTGCTTCAGGTTTGTAAGCTTGTCTTTTTGTTTTTCAGGCGGATATTTGGAGCATGGGTGTAGTGCTGCATGCTCTGCTGTGTGGGTTTTCCCTTTGGATGATGACAATATGATGGCACTCTACAGGAGGATACCAGTGGGTATCAGTGGTGCTAGAATACACTGAGAAGGGAAATAGCTGAGCTTGACAAGAGGCCTTGCTTTTCGGATGGCAGAACATGCTGAGCTGTGGGTAGAAAGGCCTGTCTGCTGAATATTGTCCCTGTTTTTGCTGCTTTGTCTACCAGTATTTTGTGGATTTGGTTCTACGCTTGGTTGGCCTATGTGGCGCTGTAGCCTGATTCTATACCATAATAGCATACAGAATTTAAGGAGAAGTATTTTCCTGCCAATGGGCTGGATTTTTTTGTATCTGGTTCTTAAACTGGCTGCTCCCTATACTATCTGTAGTAAAAATACAGACACATCATTTGATTTCCCAGAAAGGAATGTTGCTAAATGCCAGCTCTTCTCATGTCTACGAAGATCAAAGTTCTGCATTTGCTATTAGAATTTCCTCTTCCAGAATCAGGAGGTAATGTAGGACCCCACAGATTGCCTTCAGAATTCAACAGTTAGTTCTGTTTCCTTTCTGAGCGCATAACAACCTGAGCACATGAATTGAATGATGTGGCTTTTTAGTCTGATGCAAACTCTGCTGTACACTGAAACTTGGTCCATTTGTAAGCAGGACTTTGTCCATCTCTGCAGGACAGCAGAAAACCCTTTGTGCTAATCATGATGCCAAGAAGCAGAATGCGGCAGATGATCCAACTGCTTCAGGTGTTCATTTCCTTAAAACTGAGAATAGTTTTGGACTGAGGGTTTGTAAACAGAACGGAGCTCTTAAAGCTGTCAGAGATTATTTCTGCACTGCTCAATTCTATCTGCCTAACATACACAGGATCTCAGAACTGCATTGCTTGAATTGGTGGAACTTGTTGAAGTGAACTGGGGTGAGCAAGTTTTAGAACTTAGTCAGAATGCAGTAAAAAATGGATAATCTCATGGGTATTAAGGTACAGGCTTGCTATTTCTGCACTGAATTTGTTTTTATTTTACATGGCTGTGATCTGAAAGTTGCTTGAAACGCAGGCACCTAAGCACTGTTGTGTAACTGAATTTCACACATGATAGGTCCTGAAATATCCTGGAATCTAAAACTCTGACTTGTTTTAAGTCTGCTGCTTGAGTCTAATCAGGGTCATAGTGTCTGTGTGCAGTGTTTCTTTCCCTGTAATGCTCCACATCATTTCATTTTGGGAATATTGAAGGAAATGGACTATGTGCCATAACTGTTGTTAGAACAAAGTATGTCTGGTGTGATCTTATGCATAGGTTCTGTAACTGCTCTTCACAGCTCAGGTGTTTGACCTTCCTTTTGGTGAAGTGATGAAATACTGCTGGTTTCTATTTGTGCTTCTAGGCACCTTGAAGCTCTTAGGAACAGAACAATTGTCTCCAGTTCTTTTCAGTGATATCAGTAACAGCTCGAGTGTTGCTGCCCACTAGGTAGACCCAAAGAAGCAGATTACAGTGAAACAACACACGAGCTGGACCTGCATGAGGATCACTTTCAAGACAGTGGCTCTGTTGCTTCAAGCCTACTTGCTTCTTCCTGCCGCCACTCTATTACCAAGTATCAACAACCTCTTTCATGATTCAACTTGAAAACGTTTGACACTAACCCTTGTGTTTCTATGCCTTCCTAGGTGATTCCAGCCCTTGTCAACCCCAAAGATCAAAACCAAGCAGTGTGTTTCCATCAATGGAGAGTTCTTATTAAGCACGAATCCCTGCAATTTGGATGACAGCCTTCCACATGGTAACAGTGATGGACACAAGGGGCTCATCCACGTTCATGCTCTCATATCTCCTGGCTCTGCTGAAGATGCTGACCTGAGCCTGCCAGACACAGCAGTCACCTGCCTGGATTGTGACCCAGCGCCTTTGCAGTGCTGCCCATCCCAAGCACAGCCCGAGTGCCCCAGCAGCAGCACCACCATGCAGGAGCAGGGCAGCATCAGTGAGGTGAAGCTGAGCATCTTAGATGGGGACTTAGAGTCAGGCTGCCAGTCCCAGGCACCAGGCAGCAGCACAAGCTCTGAGCCACTCTCATCTTGACAAGAGGAGTCCCATCTTCACCCTTGACCTCTCAAGCCCTCCTGTCTTTTATTGAATAAAGTCACTCATGCTCAATCATCGCCTTGACTGCATTCCGAGTCTTCAATCACAGGGATTGGGATGAATGCAACAAACAGCAAGGCAGCTCAGCTTGCAACGCTATGGCTGTGGGGTTCGTGCAGGCAGAGCTCTGGGTTCCCATTTTGCCTGGCTTTGGGATGTCAGCAGCAAGATCTCTACCATTTTGTATGGGAGCAAATAATCTCTAGCATCCAGGTTGCTGCTCATGATAATCCCAGTCTTCCTGGCTGTCGCTTTGTGATACCTTTCAAAGCCTTCTGATACTCTTTGATGCCTTGGCTGCTCCCTAACACCTCTGTCCTCCTGCCATGTTGACTCATGTCTCCCACTTTGAAGCTGGCTTTGCAGATCATCTCCAGCCCTGTCATCATCACGCTGCAGCAGGAGGTGCTCACCTGGCCCAGTGTCTGGCAGTACTGCTTGTTCTGCAGATGAGCAGCTGCCTCCTCATCTCTTCAGCTACAGTAGTTTTTCTCAGGGCAGTTAGATGCAGTCATGCTCCTCTGGATTTGGTGTGTTAAATCCATGCTGCATGGCAGCAGTCAGTGCAATACAAAGGTGTTCTGTGTGCCACAGCATTTCTCCAGGGGCTGCCAAAGGTAGAAGCACAACACAGCACCATCCTTCTGACAGTAATGTCTGTGAGTGTTAGACATGTGAGCACTGCATCATCCCCAGCGTGTCAGTGCTTTTCCACACCAACCTGACTCTCACACTCTGCACTGAATGTAACTCTGCTCTTGTGGAGACAAATGCTTTCTGTCACATCCTCCATCCCTGCAACCATTTGCCGGTAGGCAGCTCTTGCAGAAGAATCAAGCAGCAGAACCTTTTGCTCACCCTACAGCATGCAAATGCTATGAAAGCAGAAATAACCTGGCGTGCTCTGGGTCTGCAAGGCTGCACAGATGGGAGAGGTAGATTGTGTTTTTGCAGTGGAAGTTTCCAGTATTTTCAGTACATAGTGTAGGCCCTAACTGAATGTATAACCCTCTTGTAAAACAGCTGTATAAGTAGTTTTTGCACCAAGAAAGTTGCTGAACAGAGTTAAGTTCATACTGGGGGCATTCTGACATGGGTAGAATTGAGACAAGCACAAGATAAATACAGAGGGTGGGTAGAGCCCAGCACAGGACAGAATGAATGTACTGACTTTTGGAAACATTGCCCTTCTCTGTCCGCAGAAAAGTACAAGGCAGACCTAAAAACAAGAGGTTGGTAATTGACCTTATATGGAAATGAATCCTAGCCACAGTCTCGAGGAGTGTGTGAGCCTGTGATGCTCAACCAATGAGAGCCATGAGAGCATCACCTGCATTGGGTTTAGGGCACAGAACAGAATTGATTTCACTGACTGGTGTGCAATTTCTCCCTTGCCAACAGGGGATGTGCGCGCAGTATTGCAGTAATGAATAAGCACTGCTGCTATCGCTGCCATCTTTGCCTAACTAGAAATCTTTGACTTTGAGAGTTTCTCACACAAGGGGAGAGGGTAAGAAAGTAAAGAGGCACAGAAAACAAAGGAAAACTGTTCTTCTTATCTATAAAAATTGACACAATTGATGCTGTCATGCAATTTTAATTATTATTTTTAATTTTTTGCCAGTGTCAGATTGTTTTAAAATATCCACACACCAAAATCTGACTACCAAGCAAATGTAATGAAAATGAAATGAAGGTGAGTTAGCGGAACGCACAAGGCCATATTATATTGGGCTCTAGCAAATTTACAGGCAGTCACTGCACGAAGAGGTAGATCTGAGTTGCACATTATATGATTCCCACAAAAATTAAGGAAATCTGAAGCTTTCAATATTTTTTTTTATGCTTTTTTCATTTCATTTTTTAAACACCTGACCCAGACCCCAACCCTCACAGGAGCTGTAAAGATAACAGCATTAACCCGCAATGTAACTCTAATCCTAACCCTTACCCTGATTCTAAAATCGTCCCTAACTCCAAATGTAACAACAAAAATGATGCTAGAAGTTTGTAGCAAAAGGAACCTTAACCCTGATCATAATCCAAAAACAATCATTAAGGTAACAATAATCTTTACCTTAAAAGTAATATTAATCAGAGCCCAGATGATGCCTGCATCCATTCAGAAGCATGCTTTGTATTATTTAAGAGTTGTATTTTTTCCAATGAACTCTCTCTATTATCACGTTTATAAAGTAACAGAGTCTGTTCTTTTTCTCCTGACACTGTGCCTTACTCCTGACATCCCCTGGAAATGACCCAGATAGGGCACCATCAAAGTAATGCTAATAGTAATGTCAATCCTAACGGTATCTCTACCCTCAGTGTTAATGGGACGCTAACAACAATCCCAACAGCCTTAAACATTCTGGTGGTGTGAAAGAGGTGCTGCCTTGCACATGCTGGGCAGTCCCATTGCCTGTTAAATGCAGGCGGCAGCGTAGAAACATGATGCCCGTGGTCAGAATGCCCTGTGGCAGATCCTGGCACCGGAGAACTGACCGGAGAACCATGAGAGAACTGACAACTAATCACTCGACATCAGAACCGACCCAGTGGTTATTTACAAGCCTTGGGTGACCCAGACAGGATCTCAGAGTGGTGAATGTAGGTACAGAAGTTGTTACTACTCTGTTTTCTTCTAAAAGCTGCTCAGCTGCTTTGCGTTTCAGACCATCCCTGGCTTCACTGTGTGCATCTGTCCAATTGATACCAGGTGTTTTTTTTTCATCTCAGAAGTTACGGGGGGGGGGGAAGGGACATCAATTCAATTACTCATTTATTTATTGACAGAGATTCACGTTTGCTACGTTTGGAGAAGTTTTTATTTGTTTGCTGTGGTTTGATTTTTTCTTTTTTTCTTTTTTTTCCCCCTCTTCCCTCCTCTTCCATCTTTGTGTTCTTCCCCTATAATCAAAAGAGAACGGATCCCCAGGGTCTGGCCCGCAGACATTCTTTCCGTGGTCTCTGCTGCCACCTGCTGGCCAATACACGGAACTGCCACTGTTGGGCGTTTGGTGCCGCAGGAAGCACAACGCAGATCTGAGTTCTGACCGGTCTACGCAGCAAATCCGCCAATCTTTATTGTGATAAGCCCTCCACATGGCATTGCGCATGCACTCGAACACGCAACAGGCACAGATTTCTCCTAACTCCTTGAGGAGCAGGCAAGCAGAACAACTGAGCGCAGCACTGCTTGTGATTGGGCCACCCCCATCATAGAGATGTGTGTTAGATCTTTTACCCACCCCTGGACTGGCCTTGTTGTTTAACGATAACCTCTGAAATCTGAGTTACTGGTTCTACCACCTGTAGTGTAGAATAGGTAGCCAATAAATGCTTTTCAACTGTGATGTATCTTTATTCTGCTCCATGCCAAACCTGTGACCAAAACCTCATAGGGGTTCACAAAGAACTCTGGCTCTGCCAGAGCCCCCATCCAGACCCTTCTTGAGTTACATTCACATCTAGTTTGGCTGAAAAGGTTGGACTATAAATACTCAGTGCTTGGGCCTGTTTAACAGATATTTTTTCCTGATTATGCTGTCCATCGATCTTTTTAAACTGAACTCCTGCTCTAATCTGGTCTTTAAACATTTGTTGTCTCAAGACCCTAATGGGTCCAGACTGGATTACCTTAGGGGCTGGACGCCTAAGTCATGGCAGCAGATGTTTCTCTGACCTTTCCACCACCATTCAGAGCCTGCATCTGGCCGTAGGCACTCTTGTCTCCCCATCAATTGGGCAGCCTGTTGTATTACAGCACCTGAGGGCCACTGGGGGGTTCAGTATGGATAACATAGACCCATCCTGATGTAAAGGTGATGGCTGTAGGATGAGATCCCTCGTTCCTGATGAAAAATTTATTGACTGGGCTCTCAAAATCATCTTCATAGATTGCCTTCATAGATTAGGCACCTTCATGCCTAATTCTCTAATATAATTTTGTTAGTCCTCCATAGAGGACCACAAGCTCATATTTAATGGTATGTCATTCTTATTCGGCCATGTTATATGACACACAGCCATAAATCATTCACTGATCAAATGGCTATCCTCATTATGTTGGACAGAGCATACAGTCTTTGCCTGAGGGCAGGGTGAGTAGTAATGGATATCAGTTTTGAAATTTCTAGTCCGTTCACCACAGCGCTTTCTGCCTCCATGTCCCATAACCAGAGCAGCTATGCTGGCATGCTCTCTTGGTTTCTGTCTAAATCGCTGTACTATATCCATCAGTTCAGCTGCTGTATAATGGGCAGCAGGGTTTGGGGGGTTGGACACTGGTCAGGGCACTCCCACCAGTCTATCCTGCATTTTTTTTTCATTTTTGGGTTACAATCAGTCAGATCTCAAATAGATCTAGTCCAAATGGAACCTCAAAATCTGATCTTTTAGTGCCTTCATTTACAGAGTCCATTTTATACAGATTCCCTGTACAGGGTCCCCATGGTCCTCCAGAGAGTTGTTACTGATCTTCCATAGGAGAATGATTGAATTAGGTTTTTTCCCCATCAAAACTGCCACCTGTCTTTCCAGTTTTTCAACACCATCATTCAATAGCTGATTTGCATCAGCCTGAGCCTCTTCAGTTATGTTCAGACAGTTCAAGGCCATCAGCAGTGGCCATGCCACCATGAACGCAGCTAACTGTCATTCTCAAGTTGTAAGTATGTCTTTGCTAAGACCATGGAAATACTCAGTCAGGTGGGCCAGGGACTCATGGACCCTCCCTCCGTCCCACACAGGGCCCCATTTTTCAGTGACAGAAGCAGTGCTGCATTTTGAGGATCCTAGGAATCCCAGGACATGCCCTGACAAAAGGTCATTCAAAGGGGTAGTCTTTCCCCATCCAAACCACCCCATTGATATTCACAGAATCACAGAATTGTAGGGGTTGGAAGGGACCTCCAGAGACCACTGAGTCCAGTCCCCCTGCCAAAGCAGGTTCCCTACACCACGTCGCACAGCTCAGCATCCAGGCAGGTCTTGAATATCTCCAGAGAAGGAGATTCCACAACCACCCTGGGCAGCCTGTTCCAGTGCTCTGTCACTCTCACCATAAAGAAGTTATTGCACACATTACTGCAGAACTTCCTATGGTCCAGTTTCTGTCTGTTTCCCCTTGTCCCGTCTCCACACACTGCTGACAAGAGTCTGGCCTCACCACTTTGCCCCCCACACCTCAAATATTTATAGACCTGGATCAAGTCCCCTCTCAGCCTTCTTTTCTCAAGGCTAAACAGACCCAGTTCCCTAAGTCTCTCCTCATAGGGGAGATGCTCCAGGCCCTTCACCATCTTTGTGGCCCTCCGCTGGACTCTTTCCAAGAGATCCCTGTCTTTTTTGTACTGGGGAGCCCAGAACTGGACACAGTATTCCAGATGAGGCCTCACCAGGGCAGAGTAGAGGGGGAGGATCACCTCCTTCGACCTGCTGGACACGCTCTTTTTAATGCACCCCAGTATGCCATTGGCTTTTTTGGCTACAAGGGCACACTGCTGGCTCATGGCCAATGCGTCGTCCACCAGGACGCCCAGGTCCCTCTCGACCCACTTCACTGTCCACTCACCTATCCCATACTTCCTCAACTTTGGTATAAGTATGTCATGGGAGACTTTATCAGTTATAGAGGTTATAGAGTTCAATTCCCGTAGTCAATTTAGCGGCCCAGGTGGGACCAGCTCTGTTCGCTGCAGGACCAGCTGAGAGGGAGACACTTTTGGCGCACCCTGAGATTTCTCTGAAGGACTCCCTTCCTCACCTGATCACTGCAGGGACAGACAAGGACCACCCATAGGTGGACCAGGTATGTGTATGGTAAGTGGAGCCCATATGTCTTGAGGAGACATCCTACACAGTTTACAGCCATACGTGCTGCTCCCAGGGAGGTGAGCTCATGGCTTTGGTTGCCAGCTGGGGTAGGAAGACTCCTTGGGTGAGTTCCTATGAAAGGGAACTGTATGTCATATGAATGGAAACAAGAACAAATACTCTCTCCCAGGTGGTTGGCAATAGGAGGGACCTAGGTTGGTCTCTCCTACGGGTATGGGATATAGTGGATAGCCTGTCAAATGGTAGCCTGGGTTCTCCAAGGTGTAATCATGGGGCTTATAGGTTGTATGTCCAAGATTATCATCTTCTTTAAGTGTTTGGTACCGTGTGTCAAGCTGACTCTGGGAAAAACCTTAAAGTTTGCAACTGGTTGTCCAGGGTATGAGTGTTATTAAGATTCCAGCTAGAAAACGTTGTCAGCATTGTGTAGTATGAATAAACCATGGTTTTTGATCTAAATGTCAGAGTGAGTGTGGTGTGAGTGAGACACAGAACAGCTGCAGGGTGAGTGCCGAGTCCCGATCCATGTTTCCTTCCTCCTGTGAGGGAAATGGCCGGACACGGACAAAGTGAAAGACTGTGTTGTCTGTCCACTCATATGTACTTTCTGCTTGTATGTAAGAAGACGGGAGTTTGTACTCTGTAGATTAGTAAGATGGTCCTGAGGAGAGGTGTACATTCCACCCGACCAATGAGTGTCAACCCATTTATGTAATACTATGTACTGCTTGTGAGGAAGTGTGTGAGGGAGGTGGTTCAATCAGTGCTGGTTCTGTGGCACAGTGTTTATAACTGAAGAATACAGACTGTATTAAGGGAGTTTATGTGAACTGAAGAACTGTATTGTTTGATGGACTGTTTTGATGGTATAAGAAAGTGCAATTGTTAATGATATATGAAAGTGTACTTGAGGGAATGTGGAAGTGTATCTGAGCATACAAATAGAGGAAGCATTTACAGAGGAAAAAGGGTTAAAGCAAGTTTACCTGCACTGACATGAGAGCAACACCCTGCACCGCTGCCCTGTGAGCTGAGCAGAGAATAGTGGAGACACAGTCCCTGAGTATCAGGTAGTGTTATTCTGCTTACCAAATGAATGAGTTCACTACAGAAGAGGCAAATCTTCCCCTCTGCTGCATTTGTGGCATACTCTGGAGTTCAAGGCATTGCAAAGCTATGGCACATCTACTTTCTTTCAGTGATGGCACCTTAGTGTGCTCTGGGCTCTCATTTCAATTGCATCTAAAGAAGTCTAGGGTCATGCCAGCTGACAGGAAGCTGGCAAATGTAGTCTCATTGTAAGGAAGAGCAAGAAAGATGACATGGGCAATTATGGACCTGTCAGTCCAGAGCCTGGTAAAATTATGGAGAAAATGATGGTGGGAGTTATGGAAAAACAGCTGAAGGACAATTCTGTCATTGGTCGCAGCCATCACAAGTTGGTGAGGCGAAGGTCCTGTTTAATTTAAGCTCATTCTGTGACACAGTTATCCGTTTAGTTGACCAAGGGAAGCCAGTTGATGTAATCCTTGAGGATTTCAGTGGAGATTTTGACACTGTTTCTCACAACAACCTTCTGGACAGAATGTTCTGCATATGGCTAGACAGAAACACAACGTGGTGGGTGAGCAGTTGGCCAGTAGGTCTGTCCCAAAGGATTATAGTCAGTGGGTTCCATCAGGATGGTAGATGGTCACTGTCGGGGTCCCCAGGGTTCCATTTGGGGGCCACTTTCCTTTCATGTTTATGCAGATGACTTGAATGCAGGACTAGAAGACGTTCTGAGCAAGTTTGCTGATGAGACCAGATGAGGAGGTGCTGTTGCCTCCACTGAGGGTGGAGAGGACTTGCAGAGAGATGTGGACAAGTCAGAGAAGTGGGTACCAGTTGGTACTAAGCACCAAGTGCATAAAGTATAACAAGAACAAGTGCCTGATTGTGCACCTGGGTAGGGGCAACGCTGGACATACACACTGACTGGATATGGGACACTGGAGAGTGGTCTGACTGGAAAGGGTTGGGGTGCTGGTCAGCATCACACTGAATGTGAGTCAGCAGTGTGCCAAGGCAGCCAGGAAAGACAACGGTTCCCTGGAGTGCATGAAGCAACTTATTGCCAGCTGGGTGAGGGAAAGGATCATCCCTCTGCTCTGCATTGCTACTGTTTCACTATGTTCTGGGCACCGCAGAACATAAAGGACATCAAAATCTGGGAGAATGTGCAAACGAGGGCACTGGAACTGAGAGATCTGAAGTTCAGAGTTTCACAGGGATTGACTGCTTGTTCAGACTAGGCCCTTCTCACATCCCTGCTCACATCCTGCAATGAAACATAGGTCTCATATGGGACATGAACCTCACAGCGTCCTTGCACCACATGTAGAGCCTGGGATCTTCTGTCCCCATGTCTTTCATTTAACATCATACAAAATTCCAACCCATTGCCCCAGGAAATGCCCGGAGCCAACATGAGATACAGGATCTCTCTACCACTGGTCTTGCAATCAGGGCTTGACCTGTCTGCTTCGTAAGGCAAAGGAGAGGTTTCTTAGCATGCCAGTGCCTTTGCCTGCCTGTAGTCATGGCTTCCAGTTATCTTCTCTAACAAGTCCCTTGGGAAGCTTACTCGGTAATGTTCCTCAGTGGGCCCATTAATACTCCAAGAAACTTCACTGTTACTTCTGACTTTGTCTTGTTGAGCACTTTGTGCAAACTTCTCTCTGCACTGGAGGTTGATGGACTCAGCATCAAATGCACCCTGGGACAATTATAACCTAAAGAATCTCCTGTGCCTTATGCCATCTTATTATCTTCTTCAGGTTATCAGAACTTGTTCAGAAAAAAGGAGGGATATCTGGAGAGAGATTAAAGAGAAAGAATGCATTATAAATTTATTGTCTCTTTATTTATAGCTGGGTTTAAAGCAGCACTGTGCAACTGATACCAATCCAGGTTGTCCCAATGAGTTCTGTACTGTTACTGTGTTGACAAAGGTCCTTCTCAACCTCCCCACCCAATTTCTGCTCACAATGGACCTATGGGACTTGCATCACTTTTCTTCACATCACTCTTCTCCTCTGCATTCGTCCGCTCAGTGTTAAAACTGCTTTGCACCAACTCCCACTGGCTTTCCTCAGAGAACCAGCTACACATGGAAAAGGAAAGATTTCTCTTTTTTATCTGGCCAGCAAATGGAAAGAAAGGTGATGCAATTGAATGAACAGTAAAACACAGTGATCAACTGCATGCCATGTTCAAGCTGCATCTATTGAAGTTTGTCTTTCATATGGAATACTTTTAAAATAAATGATTTATACTGAGGTAGGATAGGATAGATTGAATCACAGTGAAGTAGTTGACAACAGAGGCCATCAGACTCTGGTAGATTGAGCAAATTCCAGTAATCTCCCTGGGATAGATCAGCCAGGTAGTAGAGAGGTATCAACTTAAAACTGAACAGGACTTGTGAGTATTTCACACATTGAGACGAGTTAACATATTCTCACTGATTTCTATTTTTGTCTCCAACTCTATTTTACACTTTTACTGACATTAATGAACATCTTTCAGACTTCGTGCCTTAATAAAAAAGAGACAGTGATTGAGAAAAAGAAAAAGTATAAGAAGAAAAAGAAAAAGAATAGATAGGAAGGGATAGATCAAATCACAGTGAAGGAGTTGACAACACATTCCATCAGACTTTGGGGAGATGGAACAAATTCCAGTAATCCCCCTGAAAGTCAGAAATCAGACAGATAATTGGGAGGTATCTGACTGAACAAAGAGCAAGGGATGGAGAAATCTGGAGGGCAGTGGGAGTAGTGTGTGCCCAAATGGCCTGCTGAAAACATGCTCTTAACCATGGCCATTTCTTTAGGAGAGTTGAAAACACTTGGAGGATGAGACACATCAAATAGGCAGCAGGGAAGAGTAGTGCTGGGCACCGGGCTATAGTCACAGGGCATTGGCACTGGCACCGCTGTCTGTGTCTCTGAACCTGAACGCATTTGTGTCCTTGGGCATCACCCAGTGTCTGTGTGTGAGCAACTGCCTCCCTGCTGAAGGGCCGAGGACTCAGAGCAGGAGCTCACATGCAGGCAACTCCTTGTGCACTTCTGAGCTGAACCAGAGGAATCCCAGCTCCTGTGGGTGTGTAGGGAGCTGAATCCCATTTCATCTCCAGTATTTCTGTCAAGGGATGAGACTCCTGCACTGCCTCAGCTGGATCACTGCCCTGCACAGGGAAAGTCCAAACCTCGCCTTCCTTGTCTGGTTGCCCTTATTGTTTCATCAAACGATCTCTGGGAGCACTCCCCATATGTCTCCAATCAGTCACTGACCACTGGACATGTGGTGGTTAATTGAGCGAATTTCAACTCACAGTCATGATGCTGTTGTCTTTCAGGAGCTGTTGGCCATGAGGACCCAGGGACATGTCAGGGGAGATGAGTGGGAAGGATAAAAATGACATAATCTGTTGCTGAGCTGGGCCGGGCTCCTGGAACACAGGGAGCTCATACAAGTGGGCAGAGCTGCAGTGAGACAGCTGTGCCCAGGAGCAGCTCTTGTGCACAGCACAGCCTGCAGCTGACAGAAGGAGAGGAGAGAAATTGAAGAGAACTTACAGGAAGTGTGAAGTGTGAGTGGGCTGTGAGCTCACTGCAGGAGCATTGCTCACAGACCATGACAAGGTAAGTCTCACAGCTGACCATGAGCTGCTTTTAATTAAGGGGTAACTATAACTGGGACATCCCATAGGAGATCTGACTGCAGGCACTGCATGTTTCTTTACTGTGGAAAAAGCTTTCTGCTCCAGCTGAGACGGGTGCCCAGGGCTGTCCTGCAGAGCAGGGTCCCTGCTGTGCCCCAGGGGCTGTGTGCCGGGTATGGGACTCTGCCGCCTGCCAGGCTCAGCACTCAGCCTGCCCGGGGAGCTGCCCAAGGCACTGTGGGCAGACGTGTGGGGGGAAGGAGCCCCCCGGCAGGGCTTGTGCTGCTGCTGCTTGGGGCAGGGGATCACAGCTCCACTGCACAACAGGATGTTTGTGAGGGCACTTTGCAAGAGGAGAGCCAAGGCAGGGGGTTTCCATTTCCTGTTCTGAGGCAAAGAGGTTTGGAGTCAGAAATCTAAAAGGGACAATAAGAGTTCTGAGCATTTTTCGTCAATCAATTGCTTGTTTTGTGAACAGTCACACATGATGTGCTTTCAGTCTCCCCTTTCTCGAAGGATGGAATTATCATCATTTTCTGTAGGCATGAATAATTCACTTATCCTACAAACAGGCAGCATTTTCTAACTGAAACTGAATGCCACAGAAGCTGGGGTAGGGGGCTCTAAGAGCACTTGGGGTAAAGATATGAGACATGAAACAGATGAAAATATCCAGGAAGAAGGGGTAAGAAAATAAGAGGAAGGTTAGAGCTCCATATGCTGCTTCTGCTTAAGGAATGCTGATCTACATGAAATTAAATGCATGTAATGGTGCTAAATGTACACTGTTGTAAGAGAATAAAAACATTTCATAGTATAGCAGAAGGAGTGTGTCTGAGAATGGTCTGGACTTGTCATTATCTTCTGCACTCTGAGCAGGACTCCAAGCCCAACAACAGCAGATGCCCAACAGCAGCTCCATCAGTGAGTTCCTCCTGCTGCCGTTGGCAGACACGCGGCAGCTGCAGCTCCTGCACTTCTGGCTCTTCCTGGGCATCTACCTGGCTGCCCTCCTGGGCAACGGCCTCATCAGCACAGCCGTAGCCTGCGACCGCCGCCTGCACACCCCCATGTACTTCTTCCTCCTCAACCTGGCCCTCCTCGACCTGGGCTGCATCTCCACCACTCTCCCCAAAGCCTTGGCCAACACCCTCTGGGACACCAGGGCCATCTCCTATGCAGGATGTGCTGCACAGCTCTTTTTCTTTCTATTCTTCATCTCAGCAGAGTATTCCCTTCTCACCATCATGTCCTATGACCGCTATGTTGCCATCTGCAAGCCCCTGCACTACGGGACCTTGATGGACAGCAGAGCTTGTGCCACCATGGCAGCAGCTGCCTGGGGCACTGGGGTTCTCTATTCCCTGCTGCACACTGCCAGTACGTTTTCACTGCCTCTCTGCCAAGGCAATGTTGTCAACCAGTTTTTCTGTGAAATCCCCCAGATCCTCAAGCTCTCCTGCTCAGAATCAAATCTCAGGGAAGTTGTGTTTCTCATTTTTAGTTCCAGTTTAGCCTTTGGGTGCTTTGTTTTCATAGTTGTGTCCTACGTGCAGATCTTCCTTGCTGTGCTGAGGATGCCCTCTGAGCAGGGACGGCACAAAGCCTTCTCCACATGCCTCCCTCACCTGGCCGTGGTCACCCTGTTTCTCAGCACTGCCATTTTTGCCTACCTGAAGCCCCACTCCATCTCCTCTCCATCCATGGACCTGATGGTGGCACTTCTGTACTCAGTGGTTCCTCCAGCATTGAACCCCCTCATCTACAGCATGAGGAGCAGGGAGGTCAAGGATGCAGTGAGGAAAGTGATGACCAAATGTATTTCAAAAGCAGTGAACTGCCCACCTTTTCGAATTAATGACTTGTAATACAGCTTTTTACTGAATCAAACTCTCCTTTATTGTTTGTTTTGTGCCAATTTATCTGTGTAATTTATTCTTATTATTTTAAAAGTAATACTATAGTGATTTTCATTACAAAGTCATTACTCAAATCATTTCCTATTCAGCTTGTACCTTTGTAGTTTAGCCCAGACACTCTGTATATAGTGAAATGGGCTCTCTGTGAACCATAACATAATAAAGGTCATGCAGTGACTCTGTCCATCCTCCTTCTTGTGAGACGTTTCTGGAGCTGTCAAGGTCTGATGTTCTCAGAAGCCCACAGTCCAGCAGGAATCACACAGCTGTTCATCCGTCTGTGCAATCAGCCTGCAACAGCTGACGGGCCATCCCTGGGCTCCTGGGTGGGGTCTGTGTTTTCAGGCTCACATCGTCAGTGCCTCTGAGTGTCCAGCAGCAGCAGCTGGTTTGTACGTTGGTTGTCAGATTCCTTCTTCCTCATTCCCTGAGACACCCTGCACTGGACAAGTTCTTGGATATGGGTTATCATGTCAGAAGTGTCCAAGCTTCCTCCAGGGTTTCTTCCATTTTGTACAGAGAGGTGGTCACTGCCTCCTGGTTGGTATGTGGAAGAGGAACTGTGCACAAAGCTCTGATAGGTCCTACAGGAGACATTCCGGAACATAGGGATGTAGGTAGAAAGCTGCCCCTAATGAGATGACTGACATGAGGTCAGGAGAATCCTGGAGAACAGAGATGGGAGAGTGAGGGTAAGGAAGAGGAGCCTACATGCCCTGCTTATATGCATCTCCACCAGAGAAGGTGACCCACCATTACCACTGCTGAAACACACCTCGCTCTGCCTAGCTCTGCTCATATCCACTGTTTGGTCTCTAGAAACATTCAGCAAATATTGGTCAGTGTCAACAAATGTAACTTTTTTACACTTGTTGTTATTGAATGGCACGCTTTTGCTTCATATGCACTTCTATGTCAGATGCCATTCTGTCAGGCTGCCCATCTGCACACAACTGTCACCCGGCAGCAACACGTAATGAGATGTTGTTGGGAAGGTTCATCCTCTACAGTCACATCTCCAACATCCGCCTTTGATTTTACGGTCCGGGTCACATAAGATGAGGCATTATTTCTGAAGCAGCTCTTATCTGAGTTAACAGTTGGTTGACCTGAGAGGTCATTTCTAACCTAAATGATGCCGTGGTGGGGAGATCACTGCAGTGGAGGCTGTATGTTAAGCAGCCTGAGAACTCAGACCACCTCACATTTCACTTGTTCAGTGTCTGACTGTTACAAAAGCCTGCTTCTTTTTAGATGTCATCAGTCCAGACGAGGGCTCTCCTGTTTATGGGAAATGCCCCGTGAAAGCTGTGACCAGCTGGCTGTTCTGTCAGATGAAGCACTTCAAATTGGCATATCATGTTTCCTTGTAGAATCCTTGAGTTGTTTGCAGTTGTAAGCCATTACCACTGCTGAAAAACACCTCCCACTGACACACTCTGCTCACATGCACTGTTTGGTCTCCAGAGGCATTCAGCAAACATTGTTGAATGTTAACGAGTGCAACCTTTTTCTGCTTGGAGGAATTCAATGGCACACCTTTGCTTCATGTGCACTTCCATGTCAGATGCCATTCTGTCAGACTGCCTCTCTGCTGTCATCTGTCACATGGCAGCAACATGTAATGGGAAGTTGGTTGGAAGGTTCACATTCCATGCAGAAGCAAAGGATCTCCTCAGGGAGCAGCTGACAGCTGCTACTGCTCTCCTCGCAGCGGCAGCTCTCTGACACAGCGGTACAGAGCCCGGAACATTGGGGCCGCACCCCGAGATAAAAAGACGGCCACCAGGGGACATAGCGACCCATTGAAATCTAGGAATCTAAGAAACGGAGTCCTACCATCCTACAAACCTAAGAAAAGGAAAAATCCAGAATCCTACAAAGCAAGAATCCTACGTGCTGGAATTTCTACACTCCTGCAGCTCTAGAATCCTAGAAATCTACAATTGGAGAAACAACATCAAATATGAGAATCCTACTATCGTGATGGAACCTGAAAGTCCTAGAATCCCAGAATCATCTAGGTACAAGAAGACCTCTAAGGTCATCAAGCCCAGCCAAGAACATGCTTTGCCATGGAAGTCCCTACACCTGTTCCCCAGCACCACAAGTTCAGGGCCCAGCAGGGTGCCATAGCACAGATCAGGTGACGTGTCACAGATACAGGTTTAGCAGTGGACTTGACAGCTCTGAGTTAACAGTTAGAGACCTGAGAGGTAATTTCTAACCTAAATGATGCCGTGATGGGGAAATCACTGCAGGGGAGGCTGTTGGCTGAGCAACCTGAGAACTCCAACCATGTCACATTTCACTTGTTCAGTGTTTGACTGTTACAAAAGCCTGGGTGTTTCTTTTTAGATATCAAACCAGCCGAGGGGTTTTCCCAAGGAGAACCTTTCACATCTAATTGCTATCAAATGTCATCCACCTACTTTACACTGATCTCAAAGACAGCCTGTACCTCACCTCAGTCAAGATTCCTCACTGATGGCAGCATGGGCAATTGGCTGGTTCTTTCCAAAAGAACCCCAGAGTAGGGATAATGCCACGTTACATTTAAGTGTAGTGAATGAGGCAGCACTGATCAGCTCTGACAAATACTGCACAGAGCAGAAGCAGCCCAAAGGAAACTCTTCCAGCTGGCTGCTCTCTGGGCAATTTCCAATGTAAACATTCAAGTGTTCTTCTCAGAGATTGTCCACAGCAGCTCTCCTGTTTATGGGAAATGCCCCGTGAAAGCTGTGACCAGCTGGCTGTTCTGTCAGATGAAGCACTTCAAATTGGCATATCATGTTTCCTTGTAGAATCCTTGAGTTGTTTGCAGTTCTAAGCCATTTATCAGCTCTCTATTATTTCTTTCCTTTCATCCAGATACAACAAGACTCACTTTCTTTGAAGCCATGACAGGAGGCTGGACCATCATGGGAACAAAACCCGTAGGACACCTTTGTTCTGCTGAAGCTCAGGCACACAGCCCAGTGACTTCAGAAATTATTCAGGTACGTTCAGCCAGTTTTCACCCCCAGCCTTGGATTCCGTGCCTGCGTGTCCTAATGGCAAACTGTCCTCATGGACAGAGGCAGCACTACTGCCATCTCAGACATGCAATGCAGATATCTGGACGTAACATGGGGACTTCTGCTCTTGGCTATGTAAAGACAGCAGAAAATGCACGACACATCTCCTGATGTGACTTAAGTGGTCTTGTCCCACGTGAATGATGCCATGATTCTATAGTTCTATGGTGCTGTGATTTCATGGCTCTGTGATTCCATGACTTGCTGATTCTAGTCTGTGATTCCATGGGTCAGGTACTCCATGATTTTGAGATTCCATGATTCTAAAAGGCATGGTCTTTGGGTTTTGAAGCACTAAATGAGGAGGAAACCAATCAGCCATAGCCAAGTTCTGTTATTCACTCCTGATCTCCAGCATGATGACAAAGGCACTGAGTGAACACTGCCAACCTTCCTGTGTGTATGTTTCCCCATCACCCAACTGTCCCCACTGCCCACACAGAATCATAGAATGGCCTGAGTTAAACATACCATATGATCATCTAGTTTCAATCACCCTGCTATGTGCAGGGTCACCAATCACCAGACCAGGCTGCCCAGAGCTACATCCAGCCTGGCCATGATGTCCCCACCTACAAACTTCCAGATCCCTGTCACCAAGAAGTTCCCATTTGGTTGCATGTCCCCATTTTCCCATATCTCCATGACTTCCCCAAACTGCCGTGACATACTCATGTTCCCATGATGTGTTCGTATCACATGATGTTCTCATATCTTCATGTCCTCATATCCCTGTGTCCCCTTGCCTTCCAAATATCTCCATAAGTTCCTCACTACCCATGTCCCTATTACCCTCTCACCTCCCAGTGTCCCCAAATGCTGTATCCTAGTTCCCAAGAAGAATCAGCCTCACACCTGGTAGTCTCACAGGACAGGACAGAACTCAGGGATGAGTCCTTGGACAAAGACATGGTATGAGGACAGCGTTATCTCTGGGTGGTCCTGGGGGAAAGAAAGGCTGTGTGTGCTGAGTGCTGGGACCTGAGGGCTTTGGGCTCAATGCCATCAGGATCCCAGCACTCAGTGTTCTTCCTCTGATCCCTGGCTTCTTCATGTTTCCTGGGGCCAAGGAAGGGGACAGCTGCATGCTGGGCTCAGTCCATGTCAGGGGAGTCTGCCAAGCCCAGGGGCATCTGGGGAGTGGGAGGGGCTCAGGGAGGATAAATGCA
The DNA here is from genome assembly GCF_054131305.1 of Coturnix japonica. Classification (NCBI taxonomy): domain Eukaryota; kingdom Metazoa; phylum Chordata; class Aves; order Galliformes; family Phasianidae; genus Coturnix; species Coturnix japonica. Next base: position 4,186,462 of record NC_140699.1, read on the forward strand.
GACCTTGCCTCCTGCAGCCTCACCCAGCTCCCAGAGCACAGAGGAAGATGAAGGCAGCTGTGCTCAGCCTCGTGATGCTCCTTGCTGCCCTGTGCTGCACAGTGGAAGCTCAGGTGAAGCATCTGTGGGGGATGTGGGCTGGGGCTGGAGGTGATTGGCTACTGGGGATCCCCGACGCAATCTCTCACTCTCTCTCCTACTCCTCTCCCCACAGTCACTTGTGCAAGTGCCAGACTCTGAAGTTGTTGTGGTGAGTGCCTGGGCAGCCATGCTGATTGTGCCCAAGGATGGCCCTGCAGGGAGCTCTGAAGGAGCGGGTGGGGTCTGTCCCTGCCTGGCAGAGGCTGCCCCTATATTTGGCACATCCAAATTTCTTCCATTTGCACCCTAGTCATCTTTTCTCTGGCTCCCCCAAATCCCTTTTCTTGGCTGTTCCAAATGCCCTCTCTTTGGGTCCCCACATCCCATGCTTTTTGCACCAACAGATCTCCTTTAATTGGCAACCCAATTCTCATCTCTTTAGGTCCCCAATCCCTTGTGTTTCATTTTCCCTCATTCTCTGTTCCTCTCTGTTTGGCACCCCTATTCCCCTCCTTTGGGCCCCCCAAACCCCTGCTCTGTCCTTATACCCAGCCCCAGCCCCAGCCCTGGGCTCCTCCATGGGCAGAGGTGCACAAAGACCTTGGCAACCATGAGGTTGGGGGCAGCCCTGGGACCAACCAGGCTGCTTGGATGGGGTCACCCTGTGATCCCCCCGATTCACAGTTCCCTCATTGCTGCCTCATGGCTCTTCTTCCCCAGGAGCCACCACCTGTTGCTGTTGCCCTTCCTGGATTGGTGAGTTGGGTGACCATGGGGCAAGGATGGGGCTGGGATGTCTTGCTGTTCTCAGTTCCCCTGAGACTTGGAGACACTCCTGCCGCCCCAAAGCCTCTGTTGGGCTCCCTCCAGATGTGGGAGGGCAATGGTCAGGGGGGGGAGGCAATGGGGGACAGTTGGGGCTGAGCTGGCTACAGGACCGTGCCTTGGCCATGCTGTTCTTGTGCCCACAATGGGTCCCTGCACCTTCAGGGTGTCCCACTGTGTCTTATTGCTCCCAGTGTGTTCCATTCTCCCCATACCCTCTGTGTGTCCCTAACGACCCCTTTTTGCCCAGGATGTGCTCAGCAGGACAGAGGAGAATCCCCCGCGCGTGAGACGTGTGGCCCTGGATTTACATGTCTAGGTGAGCAGCACAGGGATGCTTACAACCCCACAGGGGACTTAGGGGACCCTGGCTGTATCTGGAGCCCTGAGGACTGGGCATCAGGTGCTGGGAATTGATGGTATGGAGGGGACTGTCCCTGACCTGTTCCAGGGGTACCTGGGCACTCTCACCTCCAGCCCTTCCCTTACAGTCTACAGCGATGTGCAGAGGAACAGATCTGGAGGGGGCAGGCTCAGGGTGCCCTATGGATGGCCCAGAGTCACCATGCAGCTGAGACAGGGGCTATGGCTTCTGTTCCCATGGGACCCACATCCTGCCCTGGGTCTCTTGGCTGCTGCCAGTCCTTCTCCTGCCCTAAGTCCTTGGGGACAAACCCTGCAGGGACAAGGCTTCTCCTTTCCAGTGATGCCCTCTGACATCCTCTGATGACCATTGCTGCCCTCTGATGACCAGTGTTGCCCTCTGATGACCAATGAAGACCCTGATGATCAATGACACCCTCTGATGATCAATAAATCCCTCAGCAAAGCTACACTCTGTGTGTCTGTGTCCTTGTTCTCATGCTCAGCATGGACTGCTTGGATCTGTCTCTGCCTGGCAGTGGTCACCTCAAAGTGCTGGGAAGCTTCCCCAGCTCCATGCCATGCGCACCATGTCCTGCACCCCTGTGGGCTTCACCACCCTCTCTCATCATCTGCCTCAAAGTCCTAAAGGATGGAGATCCTCATGCTGCCAAGCAGCCCCAGTACCCTCCCTCTCAGCTCATCCATACTATTCCTCCCAAACTCATTACACTTTGATCCATGGACACAGCGTGACTACATCACCCTCCTTTTACCCCCAGTCTTTCTGCAGCCACTTGTCCCTCCTTTGGGTCTGCTTTAGTCCTCTTGCGTCGGTGCCCCATCTCCCAGAACAAGGTCTGCTCACCCCCTCCCATGGACGCCTCAAATCTCCTGATGACCAATGAAGCCCCCTGATGACCAGTGACACCCTCTCTTGATCAGTGATCACTAGGAAGAGTGGGGAGTGAGCAGATGAGCATATGTTGCTCAAGCACCTGCTGGATTAAAACACAACTCCCACAGAGGTTCTGCTCGTCCATCTTGAGCTCTGGATCCAGCAGAGGCACAGAGAGAAGGCTGGAACAACCTCCAGCAGTGTAAGATAGCTGCAGCCTAAGCCAATGGCCCTGCGGGTTACCTTGTTATCCCTGCCCAGCTGGGCTGGGTCGGGCACACCTGGCTGGGCATTGACTCCTGCCATCAGCTCTGCCTGTACTAGGGCCAAAATTTCTATGTAGCTAACTCATCACCACAGACATAAGGCCCATGTAAACTGACAGCAGTCCCAAGAACAAGTGACAGACATCCTGCAAGTCTGTAGAATCATGATTGGGCCTCCACTCTGTGTGGGGGCTGTTTGCTTACTGGTATGCCAACTCCCAGGCCTGCTCTTAACAACCCAGTGCTAATAACTCAGCCTCCACAATTGATGAAGTACATTCCCCAAGTGTATTTGCCTATAGCCCAATAGGACTTCAGTTGTTTAGCATTCAAAGTGAGCTACAAATCAAAGCTTACAAAAGCATTATATTGTATAATACTTATACAGAACTTAATGTGTCTTGCTCAGCAAAAGTGTCTAAGTTTGCTGACGCCTTAGGCTGCAAGTTGTGGACCTCCACCAAGTCAATCAAAGGAAGACCCTACTAGCTACTTTTAGCCAGAGGATGAGAAAGCCTCACCCACCAGCAGAAGCAGAGCTTACTTGCCATGTTGTTCCCATAAGACTGCAAATATCCAGGTTTGCAGATAAGGTACCACTAAGTCCCAAGGTCATAATGAGCTACACACACACCACTCCCATCTACCACGTGCAAACATAGCCTTTAAACTCTTGTGAATGTCATCAGTAACCTAATGCTTCCTCAGCTGTGTTGTGTCATGCAAATATTTTAATCAGTTTTATTAACCACATGCGTACCAAGGCCTAGTGAATTGTGTGTTTATAAGGCTAGACTTCTTGCCTCTGCATACACCAGAGACTGAAATGTTCGGTACATGTGCAGTCATTGCAGCAACGCTGAAATATTGTTCAGGAAAAAGGATGAGGTCTTAAGTCCAAATGCCTGCACATCATATGTTGCCTGGAGAGAAGGCATTATTCAGACTCAAGTCAAATTCCAATTTCCCGAGTAGTTTTCCTCACCTCAGAGCAACCTGGAGATATGTGTGTGGTGGATCTCCCATACACCTGCTGCTGCTTATCTGTAGTACAGCGGAAAATCATTAGTGTGCATCTTATTCATGTTCAGTGTCACTCTCTCCAACAATGACCATACAGGGTCTGGGAAGAAGGAATGTCCATGAGAGTTCTGCAGAACGGGAGCCCCAGGGCAGCTGGGGGGAGGACCAGGTGTGCTCTCAATTGGCCTTATTTTCACTAAGAACCATTTCTGAGACTAGGAGAGTTAGAAGCTGTTTGAAACCAGCCCACTCTAAACAGCATTAGAACCAGCCACCAACATGCAGCTAGCTCTGCTTGACCCATGATTTACAAATTGCACTGATTAGACAAGAGTACCTTCACTTTTCTTGGGATCTAACTAAAGCACTGTAGATATCTTTCCGGTTCTCATAGGCCATATTTCCTTTGGGGCAGTCTCTTGCTGTCCCCTACATTAGAGCCATAGTCAAGCCTGGGTGCCTAATTGGAGAGCTGCTAACTTCAAGGAGAGAAACCTTGAGACTCTAATAATGCACAGTGGAGACAATTTAAACAAGCTTAAACTCAGGCGCTGAGTTGCATCACTGTCATTTGTCAGGCACCAACTTTTTAACCACATCTACTGAGACCTCATTAAAATCATCTCGAGTAATTTCCTTGGGGGGGCAAACCAATATTATTAAATAGTTTGCCTTGGAATACAGGTGGCTAAAAGCTGAATGGAATTTGTGTTTGACTTCAGAGTAATTATTTCTGGTTTCTGCAGTGATTTGTGTCATGCTTCCTTGCAGCAAAGAGAACATAGCAGATAATTCCCCAAAAGGAAATGTGAGGCTTGGAAAATAGGGGAAAGAAAGAAAAGAAAAAAAAAAAAAAAGAAAAAAGAAAAAAAAAAGAAGAAGAAGAAGAAGAAAATGAAATGTGGGCAATTACAGATTAAAGGAACAAGAGAAATTCAGCACTTGTTCTCATGGACATATTATCATCCAACAGAAGTTTTAGTCATCCACCAAGAGCCATCGGCCCCGTTTTGCAGCCCCTCCCTTCTGACTTCCAGCAGAAACGACTTCACATGGGACATATCTAAACACCCTGAGAAAAAAAGTGGCAATTGAAGAATTCTCTTTTGAGCTCAAATGTCCATCACTGAAACCATCTGTGATTTATGTTAACTAAAAAACCCCAAAACTTTCACAGTAAACTTTTTGAAGTGTGGCAGTATATATCACAGAATCATAGAATCACAAGGTTGGAAAGGACCTACAAGGGAATCTAGTCCAACCATCCTCCCTTTACCATACCTACAGAAAACCACTAACCCATATCTCCTAGCTCCCTACCCAGACGCTTCTTGAACACTGCCAGGGATGGTGACTCCACCACCTCCCTGGACAGCCATTCCAGTGCCTGACCACTCTCTGAGAAAAAAAGTTCCTTTGTATGTCCAGTCTAAACCTCATCTGATACAACTTGTGGCCATTTCCTCGGGCCCTGTTTGTTGCCTGGCAGAAGAGGTCAAGTCCCTCCTCGTCACAACCTCCCTTCAGGAAGTTGTAAAGTGCAATGAGGTCTCCCCTGAGCCTCCTCTTCTCCAGGCTAAACAATCCCAGCACCCTGAGCTGCTCCTCATAAGACTTGTGCTCCAAACCCTCACAAGTTTTGTTGCCCTTCTCTGGACACGTTTCAGGGCCTCAATGTCTTTCTTGTAGTGAGGAGGGCAAAACTGAACACAGTACTCAAGATGCAGCCACACCAGAGCTGAGTACAGAGGGATGATCACCTCTCTGCTCCTGCTGGCCATACTATTTCTTATACAGGCCAGGATGCTGTTGGCCTTCTTGGCCACCTGGGCACATTGCTGGCTCATGTTCAGCTGAGCATCAAGCAACACCCCCAGGTCCCTTTCCTCTTCACAGTCATCCAGCCACTCAACCCCAAGCTGATAGTGCTGCATGGGGTTATTGTGGCCAAAATGCAGGACATAGCATTTAGTCTTGTTGCACCTCATCCCATTCACCTCAGCCCAGTGATCCAGCCTATCCAGATTCCTCTGAAGGGCCTCCCTACCCTCAGCAGATCGACACCACCTCCAACTTGGTGTCATCTGCAAACTTACTGAGGGTACACTAAATCCCCTCATCTAGGCCATCAATAAAGATATTAAACAAGATGGGCCCCAGTACCTAACCCCCGGGGGACACCACTTGTAATGGGTCACTAGCTGAACTTAACTCCATTAACTGCTACCTGCTGGGCATGACCCTCTAGCCAGTTCCTTACCCAAAGAAGGGTATACCTGTCCAGGCCACTGGCAGCCAGTTCCCCTGGGAGAATACTGTGAGAGAATGTGCCAAAGGCTTTGCTGAAGTCTAGGTAGACTTCATCAACAGCCTTTCCCTCATGGACCAGTCTGGTCATCCAGTCATAGAAGGAAATGAGGTTGGTCAAGCACAACATGCCTTTCTCAAACCCATGCTTGCTTTGCTTGATCCTCTAGATGCCACAAGTCCTTCCATGCCGGAGAATATGAGATCCAGCAGAGCACCTCTCCTCTTTGGTTCCTCCATGGCATGGTCAAGAAGCTGCCATCTGTGCTCTCCATGGATCTGCTGGATGCCACATGCCCTGCTGTGCTGTCCCTGCCGCAGATAATGGAGTGACAAAGGCCACCAAATGGGACAAGGGACAGACAACATCAGATTCCCATCTGTCTGCAGAGGGCACCTTCCATTTACTCTCCCTGATCAGGAAGACAGGAAAAGACACTGTTGGTCTCCTCTGTTGGCCATTTCCATTAGCTCTGACCTGTCTGCTCTTCCATCCCCAGGCAGAGCTCAGTGCACTCTCACAGAGAGCAGTCGCTCTTCCTTGTCTCCTCACCCATCCATCCTAAAGACTCTGTATCCCCCTTGTGCTACAGTGCAGTTGTGGAAGCCATTCAACTGTGTCCCATCGTCCAAACAGGAGCTCAGGACTGCAGCTCTACCAAGATTTCTAGCTTCTTGTGTGTTGGTGTTTGCATTAGTGCAAAAATACAGGAGTAAACATCCTCACTGGAAAGCATCACTGGACTTAGCCGGACTGGAGAGCTCATCCATGGTATTAGTGCGCAAAAGGTGGCACACAGGCAATAGACCGATTGTGGGCCTTGGAGTTGACATAGCAACATGGTCACACCATGGGCATGGCTTTGCTGAAGGCCCTGTGCTGCACTTGCAGCTGCATGTGAATTCACCAGACAGCCGGTGCTATCCCCTCTCTGGCCCTCAGCTGATGCCCAGGAAGGAGGTGTCTATTTCAGGGATTTCCCACACGGTTTACAAGCACTGGCACACATCAGGAGCAGCCCAGGCACCTTGGGCATCACCCAGTGTCTGTGTGTGAGCAACTGCCTCCCTGCTGAAGGGCCGAGGACTCAGAGCAGGAGCTCACATGCAGGCAACTCCTTGTGCACTTCTGAGCTGAACCAGAGGAATCCCAGCTCCTGTGGGTGTGTAGGGAGCTGAATCCCATTTCATCTCCAGTATTTCTGTCAAGGGATGAGACTCCTGCACTGCCTCAGCTGGATCACTGCCCTGCACAGGGAAAGTCCAAACCTCGCCTTCCTTGTCTGGTTGCCCTTATTGTTTCATCAAACGATCTCTGGGAGCACTCCCCATATGTCTCCAATCAGTCACTGACCACTGGACATGTGGTGGTTAATTGAGCGAATTTCAACTCACAGTCATGATGCTGTTGTCTTTCAGGAGCTGTTGGCCATGAGGACCCAGGGACATGTCAGGGGAGATGAGTGGGAAGGATAAAAATGACATAATCTGTTGCTGAGCTGGGCCGGGCTCCTGGAACACAGGGAGCTCATACAAGTGGGCAGAGCTGCAGTGAGACAGCTGTGCCCAGGAGCAGCTCTTGTGCACAGCACAGCCTGCAGCTGACAGAAGGAGAGGAGAGAAATTGAAGAGAACTTACAGGAAGTGTGAAGTGTGAGTGGGCTGTGAGCTCACTGCAGGAGCATTGCTCACAGACCATGACAAGGTAAGTCTCACAGCTGACCATGAGCTGCTTTTAATTAAGGGGTAACTATAACTGGGACATCCCATAGGAGATCTGACTGCAGGCACTGCATGTTTCTTTACTGTGGAAAAAGCTTTCTGCTCCAGCTGAGACGGGTGCCCAGGGCTGTCCTGCAGAGCAGGGTCCCTGCTGTGCCCCAGGGGCTGTGTGCCGGGTATGGGACTCTGCCGCCTGCCAGGCTCAGCACTCAGCCTGCCCGGGGAGCTGCCCAAGGCACTGTGGGCAGACGTGTGGGGGGAAGGAGCCCCCCGGCAGGGCTTGTGCTGCTGCTGCTTGGGGCAGGGGATCACAGCTCCACTGCACAACAGGATGTTTGTGAGGGCACTTTGCAAGAGGAGAGCCAAGGCAGGGGGTTTCCATTTCCTGTTCTGAGGCAAAGAGGTTTGGAGTCAGAAATCTAAAAGGGACAATAAGAGTTCTGAGCATTTTTCGTCAATCAATTGCTTGTTTTGTGAACAGTCACACATGATGTGCTTTCAGTCTCCCCTTTCTCGAAGGATGGAATTATCATCATTTTCTGTAGGCATGAATAATTCACTTATCCTACAAACAGGCAGCATTTTCTAACTGAAACTGAATGCCACAGAAGCTGGGGTAGGGGGCTCTAAGAGCACTTGGGGTAAAGATATGAGACATGAAACAGATGAAAATATCCAGGAAGAAGGGGTAAGAAAATAAGAGGAAGGTTAGAGCTCCATATGCTGCTTCTGCTTAAGGAATGCTGATCTACATGAAATTAAATGCATGTAATGGTGCTAAATGTACACTGTTGTAAGAGAATAAAAACATTTCATAGTATAGCAGAAGGAGTGTGTCTGAGAATGGTCTGGACTTGTCATTATCTTCTGCACTCTGAGCAGGACTCCAAGCCCAACAACAGCAGATGCCCAACAGCAGCTCCATCAGTGAGTTCCTCCTGCTGCCGTTGGCAGACACGCGGCAGCTGCAGCTCCTGCACTTCTGGCTCTTCCTGGGCATCTACCTGGCTGCCCTCCTGGGCAACGGCCTCATCAGCACAGCCGTAGCCTGCGACCGCCGCCTGCACACCCCCATGTACTTCTTCCTCCTCAACCTGGCCCTCCTCGACCTGGGCTGCATCTCCACCACTCTCCCCAAAGCCTTGGCCAACACCCTCTGGGACACCAGGGCCATCTCCTATGCAGGATGTGCTGCACAGCTCTTTTTCTTTCTATTCTTCATCTCAGCAGAGTATTCCCTTCTCACCATCATGTCCTATGACCGCTATGTTGCCATCTGCAAGCCCCTGCACTACGGGACCTTGATGGACAGCAGAGCTTGTGCCACCATGGCAGCAGCTGCCTGGGGCACTGGGGTTCTCTATTCCCTGCTGCACACTGCCAGTACGTTTTCACTGCCTCTCTGCCAAGGCAATGTTGTCAACCAGTTTTTCTGTGAAATCCCCCAGATCCTCAAGCTCTCCTGCTCAGAATCAAATCTCAGGGAAGTTGTGTTTCTCATTTTTAGTTCCAGTTTAGCCTTTGGGTGCTTTGTTTTCATAGTTGTGTCCTACGTGCAGATCTTCCTTGCTGTGCTGAGGATGCCCTCTGAGCAGGGACGGCACAAAGCCTTCTCCACATGCCTCCCTCACCTGGCCGTGGTCACCCTGTTTCTCAGCACTGCCATTTTTGCCTACCTGAAGCCCCACTCCATCTCCTCTCCATCCATGGACCTGATGGTGGCACTTCTGTACTCAGTGGTTCCTCCAGCATTGAACCCCCTCATCTACAGCATGAGGAGCAGGGAGGTCAAGGATGCAGTGAGGAAAGTGATGACCAAATGTATTTCAAAAGCAGTGAACTGCCCACCTTTTCGAATTAATGACTTGTAATACAGCTTTTTACTGAATCAAACTCTCCTTTATTGTTTGTTTTGTGCCAATTTATCTGTGTAATTTATTCTTATTATTTTAAAAGTAATACTATAGTGATTTTCATTACAAAGTCATTACTCAAATCATTTCCTATTCAGCTTGTACCTTTGTAGTTTAGCCCAGACACTCTGTATATAGTGAAATGGGCTCTCTGTGAACCATAACATAATAAAGGTCATGCAGTGACTCTGTCCATCCTCCTTCTTGTGAGACGTTTCTGGAGCTGTCAAGGTCTGATGTTCTCAGAAGCCCACAGTCCAGCAGGAATCACACAGCTGTTCATCCGTCTGTGCAATCAGCCTGCAACAGCTGACGGGCCATCCCTGGGCTCCTGGGTGGGGTCTGTGTTTTCAGGCTCACATCGTCAGTGCCTCTGAGTGTCCAGCAGCAGCAGCTGGTTTGTACGTTGGTTGTCAGATTCCTTCTTCCTCATTCCCTGAGACACCCTGCACTGGACAAGTTCTTGGATATGGGTTATCATGTCAGAAGTGTCCAAGCTTCCTCCAGGGTTTCTTCCATTTTGTACAGAGAGGTGGTCACTGCCTCCTGGTTGGTATGTGGAAGAGGAACTGTGCACAAAGCTCTGATAGGTCCTACAGGAGACATTCCGGAACATAGGGATGTAGGTAGAAAGCTGCCCCTAATGAGATGACTGACATGAGGTCAGGAGAATCCTGGAGAACAGAGATGGGAGAGTGAGGGTAAGGAAGAGGAGCCTACATGCCCTGCTTATATGCATCTCCACCAGAGAAGGTGACCCACCATTACCACTGCTGAAACACACCTCGCTCTGCCTAGCTCTGCTCATATCCACTGTTTGGTCTCCAGAAACATTCAGCAAATATTGGTCAGTGTCAACAAATGTAACTTTTTTACACTTGTTGTTATTGAATGGCACGCTTTTGCTTCATATGCACTTCTATGTCAGATGCCATTCTGTCAGGCTGCCCATCTGCACACAACTGTCACCCGGCAGCAACACGTAATGAGATGTTGTTGGGAAGGTTCATCCTCTACAGTCACATCTCCAACATCCGCCTTTGATTTTACGGTCCGGGTCACATAAGATGAGGCATTATTTCTGAAGCAGCTCTTATCTGAGTTAACAGTTGGTTGACCTGAGAGGTCATTTCTAACCTAAATGATGCCGTGGTGGGGAGATCACTGCAGTGGAGGCTGTATGTTAAGCAGCCTGAGAACTCAGACCACCTCACATTTCACTTGTTCAGTGTCTGACTGTTACAAAAGCCTGCTTCTTTTTAGATGTCATCAGTCCAGACGAGGGCTCTCCTGTTTATGGGAAATGCCCCGTGAAAGCTGTGACCAGCTGGCTGTTCTGTCAGATGAAGCACTTCAAATTGGCATATCATGTTTCCTTGTAGAATCCTTGAGTTGTTTGCAGTTGTAAGCCATTACCACTGCTGAAAAACACCTCCCACTGACACACTCTGCTCACATGCACTGTTTGGTCTCCAGAGGCATTCAGCAAACATTGTTGAATGTTAACGAGTGCAACCTTTTTCTGCTTGGAGGAATTCAATGGCACACCTTTGCTTCATGTGCACTTCCATGTCAGATGCCATTCTGTCAGACTGCCTCTCTGCTGTCATCTGTCACATGGCAGCAACATGTAATGGGAAGTTGGTTGGAAGGTTCACATTCCATGCAGAAGCAAAGGATCTCCTCAGGGAGCAGCTGACAGCTGCTACTGCTCTCCTCGCAGCGGCAGCTCTCTGACACAGCGGTACAGAGCCCGGAACATTGGGGCCGCACCCCGAGATAAAAAGACGGCCACCAGGGGACATAGCGACCCATTGAAATCTAGGAATCTAAGAAACGGAGTCCTACCATCCTACAAACCTAAGAAAAGGAAAAATCCAGAATCCTACAAAGCAAGAATCCTACGTGCTGGAATTTCTACACTCCTGCAGCTCTAGAATCCTAGAAATCTACAATTGGAGAAACAACATCAAATATGAGAATCCTACTATCGTGATGGAACCTGAAAGTCCTAGAATCCCAGAATCATCTAGGTACAAGAAGACCTCTAAGGTCATCAAGCCCAGCCAAGAACATGCTTTGCCATGGAAGTCCCTACACCTGTTCCCCAGCACCACAAGTTCAGGGCCCAGCAGGGTGCCATAGCACAGATCAGGTGACGTGTCACAGATACAGGTTTAGCAGTGGACTTGACAGCTCTGAGTTAACAGTTAGAGACCTGAGAGGTAATTTCTAACCTAAATGATGCCGTGATGGGGAAATCACTGCAGGGGAGGCTGTTGGCTGAGCAACCTGAGAACTCCAACCATGTCACATTTCACTTGTTCAGTGTTTGACTGTTACAAAAGCCTGGGTGTTTCTTTTTAGATATCAAACCAGCCGAGGGGTTTTCCCAAGGAGAACCTTTCACGTCTAATTGCTATCAAATGTCATCCACCTACTTTACACTGATCTCAAAGACAGCCTGTACCTCACCTCAGTCAAGATTCCTCACTGATGGCAGCACGGGCAATTGGCTGGTTCTTTCCAAAAGAACCCCAGAGTAGGGATAATGCCACGTTACATTTAAGTGCAGTGAATGAGGCAGCACTGATCAGCTCTGACAAATACTGCACAGAGCAGAAGCAGCCCAAAGGAAACTCTTCCAGCTGGCTGCTCTCTGGGCAATTTCCAACGTAAACATTCAAGTGTTCTTCTCAGAGATTGTCCACAGCAGCTCTCCTGTTTATGGGAAATGCCCCGTGAAAGCTGTGACCAGCTGGCTGTTCTGTCAGATGAAGCACTTCAAATTGGCATATCATGTTTCCTTGTAGAATCCTTGAGTTGTTTGCAGTTCTAAGCCATTTATCAGCTCTCTATTATTTCTTTCCTTTCATCCAGATACAACAAGACTCACTTTCTTTGAAGCCATGACAGGAGGCTGGACCATCATGGGAACAAAACCCGTAGGACACCTTTGTTCTGCTGAAGCTCAGGCACACAGCCCAGTGACTTCAGAAATTATTCAGGTACGTTCAGCCAGTTTTCACCCCCAGCCTTGGATTCCGTGCCTGCGTGTCCTAATGGCAAACTGTCCTCATGGACAGAGGCAGCACTACTGCCATCTCAGACATGCAATGCAGATATCTGGACGTAACATGGGGACTTCTGCTCTTGGCTATGTAAAGACAGCAGAAAATGCACGACACATCTCCTGATGTGACTTAAGTGGTCTTGTCCCACGTGAATGATGCCATGATTCTATAGTTCTATGGTGCTGTGATTTCATGGCTCTGTGATTCCATGACTTGCTGATTCTAGTCTGTGATTCCATGGGTCAGGTACTCCATGATTTTGAGATTCCATGATTCTAAAAGGCATGGTCTTTGGGTTTTGAAGCACTAAATGAGGAGGAAACCAATCAGCCATAGCCAAGTTCTGTTATTCACTCCTGATCTCCAGCATGATGACAAAGGCACTGAGTGAACACTGCCAACCTTCCTGTGTGTATGTTTCCCCATCACCCAACTGTCCCCACTGCCCACACAGAATCATAGAATGGCCTGAGTTAAACATACCATATGATCATCTAGTTTCAATCACCCTGCTATGTGCAGGGTCACCAATCACCAGACCAGGCTGCCCAGAGCTACATCCAGCCTGGCCATGATGTCCCCACCTACAAACTTCCAGATCCCTGTCACCAAGAAGTTCCCATTTGGTTGCATGTCCCCATTTTCCCATATCTCCATGACTTCCCCAAACTGCCGTGACATACTCATGTTCCCATGATGTGTTCGTATCACATGATGTTCTCATATCTTCATGTCCTCATATCCCTGTGTCCCCTTGCCTTCCAAATATCTCCATAAGTTCCTCACTACCCATGTCCCTATTACCCTCTCACCTCCCAGTGTCCCCAAATGCTGTATCCTAGTTCCCAAGAAGAATCAGCCTCACACCTGGTAGTCTCACAGGACAGGACAGAACTCAGGGATGAGTCCTTGGACAAAGACATGGTATGAGGACAGCGTTATCTCTGGGTGGTCCTGGGGGAAAGAAAGGCTGTGTGTGCTGAGTGCTGGGACCTGAGGGCTTTGGGCTCAATGCCATCAGGATCCCAGCACTCAGTGTTCTTCCTCTGATCCCTGGCTTCTTCATGTTTCCTGGGGCCAAGGAAGGGGACAGCTGCATGCTGGGCTCAGTCCATGTCAGGGGAGTCTGCCAAGCCCAGGGGCATCTGGGGAGTGGGAGGGGCTCAGGGAGGATAAATGCAGACCTTGCCTCCCAGAGCACAGAGGAAGATGAAGGCAGCTGTGCTCAGCCTCGTGATGCTCCTTGCTGCCCTGTGCTGCACAGTGGAAGCTCAGGTGAAGCATCTGTGGGGGATGTGGGCTGGGGCTGGAGGTGATTGGCTACTGGGGATCCCCGACGCAATCTCTCACTCTCTCTCCTACTCCTCTCCCCACAGTCACTTGTGCAAGTGCCAGACTCTGAAGTTGTTGTGGTGAGTGCCTGGGCAGCCATGCTGATTGTGCCCAAGGATGGCCCTGCAGGGAGCTCTGAAGGAGCGGGTGGGGTCTGTCCCTGCCTGGCAGAGGCTGCCCCTATATTTGGCACATCCAAATTTCTTCCATTTGCACCCTAGTCATCTTTTCTCTGGCTCCCCCAAATCCCTTTTCTTGGCTGTTCCAAATGCCCTCTCTTTGGGTCCCCACATCCCATGCTTTTTGCACCAACAGATCTCCTTTAATTGGCAACCCAATTCTCATCTCTTTAGGTCCCCAATCCCTTGTGTTTCATTTTCCCTCATTCTCTGTTCCTCTCTGTTTGGCACCCCTATTCCCCTCCTTTGGGCCCCCCAAACCCCTGCTCTGTCCTTATACCCAGCCCCAGCCCCAGCCCTGGGCTCCTCCATGGGCAGAGGTGCACAAAGACCTTGGCAACCATGAGGTTGGGGGCAGCCCTGGGACCAACCAGGCTGCTTGGATGGGGTCACCCTGTGATCCCCCCGATTCACAGTTCCCTCATTGCTGCCTCATGGCTCTTCTTCCCCAGGAGCCACCACCTGTTGCTGTTGCCCTTCCTGGATTGGTGAGTTGGGTGACCATGGGGCAAGGATGGGGCTGGGATGTCTTGCTGTTCTCAGTTCCCCTGAGACTTGGAGACACTCCTGCCGCCCCAAAGCCTCTGTTGGGCTCCCTCCAGATGTGGGAGGGCAATGGTCAGGGGGGGGAGGCAATGGGGGACAGTTGGGGCTGAGCTGGCTACAGGACCGTGCCTTGGCCATGCTGTTCTTGTGCCCACAATGGGTCCCTGCACCTTCAGGGTGTCCCACTGTGTCTTATTGCTCCCAGTGTGTTCCATTCTCCCCATACCCTCTGTGTGTCCCTAACGACCCCTTTTTGCCCAGGATGTGCTCAGCAGGACAGAGGAGAATCCCCCGCGCGTGAGACGTGTGGCCCTGGATTTACATGTCTAGGTGAGCAGCACAGGGATGCTTACAACCCCACAGGGGACTTAGGGGACCCTGGCTGTATCTGGAGCCCTGAGGACTGGGCATCAGGTGCTGGGAATTGATGGTATGGAGGGGACTGTCCCTGACCTGTTCCAGGGGTACCTGGGCACTCTCACCTCCAGCCCTTCCCTTACAGTCTACAGCGATGTGCAGAGGAACAGATCTGGAGGGGGCAGGCTCAGGGTGCCCTATGGATGGCCCAGAGTCACCATGCAGCTGAGACAGGGGCTATGGCTTCTGTTCCCATGGGACCCACATCCTGCCCTGGGTCTCTTGGCTGCTGCCAGTCCTTCTCCTGCCCTAAGTCCTTGGGGACAAACCCTGCAGGGACAAGGCTTCTCCTTTCCAGTGATGCCCTCTGACATCCTCTGATGACCATTGCTGCCCTCTGATGACCAGTGTTGCCCTCTGATGACCAATGAAGACCCTGATGATCAATGACACCCTCTGATGATCAATAAATCCCTCAGCAAAGCTACACTCTGTGTGTCTGTGTCCTTGTTCTCATGCTCAGCATGGACTGCTTGGATCTGTCTCTGCCTGGCAGTGGTCACCTCAAAGTGCTGGGAAGCTTCCCCAGCTCCATGCCATGCGCACCATGTCCTGCACCCCTGTGGGCTTCACCACCCTCTCTCATCATCTGCCTCAAAGTCCTAAAGGATGGAGATCCTCATGCTGCCAAGCAGCCCCAGTACCCTCCCTCTCAGCTCATCCATACTATTCCTCCCAAACTCATTACACTTTGATCCATGGACACAGCGTGACTACATCACCCTCCTTTTACCCCCAGTCTTTCTGCAGCCACTTGTCCCTCCTTTGGGTCTGCTTTAGTCCTCTTGCGTCGGTGCCCCATCTCCCAGAACAAGGTCTGCTCACCCCCTCCCATGGACGCCTCAAATCTCCTGATGACCAATGAAGCCCCCTGATGACCAGTGACACCCTCTCTTGATCAGTGATCACTAGGAAGAGTGGGGAGTGAGCAGATGAGCATATGTTGCTCAAGCACCTGCTGGATTAAAACACAACTCCCACAGAGGTTCTGCTCGTCCATCTTGAGCTCTGGATCCAGCAGAGGCACAGAGACAAGGCTGGAACAACCTCCAGCAGTGTAAGATAGCTGCAGCCTAAGCCAATGGCCCTGCGGGTTACCTTGTTATCCCTGCCCAGCTGGGCTGGGTCGGGCACACCTGGCTGGGCATTGACTCCTGCCATCAGCTCTGCCTGTACTAGGGCCAAAATTTCTATGTAGCTAACTCATCACCACAGACATAAGGCCCATGTAAACTGACAGCAGTCCCAAGAACAAGTGACAGACATCCTGCAAGTCTGTAGAATCATGATTGGGCCTCCACTCTGTGTGGGGGCTGTTTGCTTACTGGTATGCCAACTCCCAGGCCTGCTCTTAACAACCCAGTGCTAATAACTCAGCCTCCACAATTGATGAAGTACATTCCCCAAGTGTATTTGCCTATAGCCCAATAGGACTTCAGTTGTTTAGCATTCAAAGTGAGCTACAAATCAAAGCTTACAAAAGCATTATATTGTATAATACTTATACAGAACTTAATGTGTCTTGCTCAGCAAAAGTGTCTAAGTTTGCTGACGCCTTAGGCTGCAAGTTGTGGACCTCCACCAAGTCAATCAAAGGAAGACCCTACTAGCTACTTTTAGCCAGAGGATGAGAAAGCCTCACCCACCAGCAGAAGCAGAGCTTACTTGCCATGTTGTTCCCATAAGACTGCAAATATCCAGGTTTGCAGATAAGGTACCACTAAGTCCCAAGGTCATAATGAGCTACACACACACCACTCCCATCTACCACGTGCAAACATAGCCTTTAAACTCTTGTGAATGTCATCAGTAACCTAATGCTTCCTCAGCTGTGTTGTGTCATGCAAATATTTTAATCAGTTTTATTAACCACATGCGTACCAAGGCCTAGTGAATTGTGTGTTTATAAGGCTAGACTTCTTGCCTCTGCATACACCAGAGACTGAAATGTTCGGTACATGTGCAGTCATTGCAGCAACGCTGAAATATTGTTCAGGAAAAAGGATGAGGTCTTAAGTCCAAATGCCTGCACATCATATGTTGCCTGGAGAGAAGGCATTATTCAGACTCAAGTCAAATTCCAATTTCCCGAGTAGTTTTCCTCACCTCAGAGCAACCTGGAGATATGTGTGTGGTGGATCTCCCATACACCTGCTGCTGCTTATCTGTAGTACAGCGGAAAATCATTAGTGTGCATCTTATTCATGTTCAGTGTCACTCTCTCCAACAATGACCATACAGGGTCTGGGAAGAAGGAATGTCCATGAGAGTTCTGCAGAACGGGAGCCCCAGGGCAGCTGGGGGGAGGACCAGGTGTGCTCTCAATTGGCCTTATTTTCACTAAGAACCATTTCTGAGACTAGGAGAGTTAGAAGCTGTTTGAAACCAGCCCACTCTAAACAGCATTAGAACCAGCCACCAACATGCAGCTAGCTCTGCTTGACCCATGATTTACAAATTGCACTGATTAGACAAGAGTACCTTCACTTTTCTTGGGATCTAACTAAAGCACTGTAGATATCTTTCCGGTTCTCATAGGCCATATTTCCTTTGGGGCAGTCTCTTGCTGTCCCCTACATTAGAGCCATAGTCAAGCCTGGGTGCCTAATTGGAGAGCTGCTAACTTCAAGGAGAGAAACCTTGAGACTCTAATAATGCACAGTGGAGACAATTTAAACAAGCTTAAACTCAGGCGCTGAGTTGCATCACTGTCATTTGTCAGGCACCAACTTTTTAACCACATCTACTGAGACCTCATTAAAATCATCTCGAGTAATTTCCTTGGGGGGGCAAACCAATATTATTAAATAGTTTGCCTTGGAATACAGGTGGCTAAAAGCTGAATGGAATTTGTGTTTGACTTCAGAGTAATTATTTCTGGTTTCTGCAGTGATTTGTGTCATGCTTCCTTGCAGCAAAGAGAACATAGCAGATAATTCCCCAAAAGGAAATGTGAGGCTTGGAAAATAGGGGAAAGAAAGAAAAGAAAAAAAAAAAAAAAGAAAAAAGAAAAAAAAAAGAAGAAGAAGAAGAAGAAAATGAAATGTGGGCAATTACAGATTAAAGGAACAAGAGAAATTCAGCACTTGTTCTCATGGACATATTATCATCCAACAGAAGTTTTAGTCATCCACCAAGAGCCATCGGCCCCGTTTTGCAGCCCCTCCCTTCTGACTTCCAGCAGAAACGACTTCACATGGGACATATCTAAACACCCTGAGAAAAAAAGTGGCAATTGAAGAATTCTCTTTTGAGCTCAAATGTCCATCACTGAAACCATCTGTGATTTATGTTAACTAAAAAACCCCAAAACTTTCACAGTAAACTTTTTGAAGTGTGGCAGTATATATCACAGAATCATAGAATCACAAGGTTGGAAAGGACCTACAAGGGAATCTAGTCCAACCATCCTCCCTTTACCATACCTACAGAAAACCACTAACCCATATCTCCTAGCTCCCTACCCAGACGCTTCTTGAACACTGCCAGGGATGGTGACTCCACCACCTCCCTGGACAGCCATTCCAGTGCCTGACCACTCTCTGAGAAAAAAAGTTCCTTTGTATGTCCAGTCTAAACCTCATCTGATACAACTTGTGGCCATTTCCTCGGGCCCTGTTTGTTGCCTGGCAGAAGAGGTCAAGTCCCTCCTCGTCACAACCTCCCTTCAGGAAGTTGTAAAGTGCAATGAGGTCTCCCCTGAGCCTCCTCTTCTCCAGGCTAAACAATCCCAGCACCCTGAGCTGCTCCTCATAAGACTTGTGCTCCAAACCCTCACAAGTTTTGTTGCCCTTCTCTGGACACGTTTCAGGGCCTCAATGTCTTTCTTGTAGTGAGGAGGGCAAAACTGAACACAGTACTCAAGATGCAGCCACACCAGAGCTGAGTACAGAGGGATGATCACCTCTCTGCTCCTGCTGGCCATACTATTTCTTATACAGGCCAGGATGCTGTTGGCCTTCTTGGCCACCTGGGCACATTGCTGGCTCATGTTCAGCTGAGCATCAAGCAACACCCCCAGGTCCCTTTCCTCTTCACAGTCATCCAGCCACTCAACCCCAAGCTGATAGTGCTGCATGGGGTTATTGTGGCCAAAATGCAGGACATAGCATTTAGTCTTGTTGCACCTCATCCCATTCACCTCAGCCCAGTGATCCAGCCTATCCAGATTCCTCTGAAGGGCCTCCCTACCCTCAGCAGATCGACACCACCTCCAACTTGGTGTCATCTGCAAACTTACTGAGGGTACACTAAATCCCCTCATCTAGGCCATCAATAAAGATATTAAACAAGATGGGCCCCAGTACCTAACCCCCGGGGGACACCACTTGTAATGGGTCACTAGCTGAACTTAACTCCATTAACTGCTACCTGCTGGGCATGACCCTCTAGCCAGTTCCTTACCCAAAGAAGGGTATACCTGTCCAGGCCACTGGCAGCCAGTTCCCCTGGGAGAATACTGTGAGAGAATGTGCCAAAGGCTTTGCTGAAGTCTAGGTAGACTTCATCAACAGCCTTTCCCTCATGGACCAGTCTGGTCATCCAGTCATAGAAGGAAATGAGGTTGGTCAAGCACAACATGCCTTTCTCAAACCCATGCTTGCTTTGCTTGATCCTCTAGATGCCACAAGTCCTTCCATGCCGGAGAATATGAGATCCAGCAGAGCACCTCTCCTCTTTGGTTCCTCCATGGCATGGTCAAGAAGCTGCCATCTGTGCTCTCCATGGATCTGCTGGATGCCACATGCCCTGCTGTGCTGTCCCTGCCGCAGATAATGGAGTGACAAAGGCCACCAAATGGGACAAGGGACAGACAACATCAGATTCCCATCTGTCTGCAGAGGGCACCTTCCATTTACTCTCCCTGATCAGGAAGACAGGAAAAGACACTGTTGGTCTCCTCTGTTGGCCATTTCCATTAGCTCTGACCTGTCTGCTCTTCCATCCCCAGGCAGAGCTCAGTGCACTCTCACAGAGAGCAGTCGCTCTTCCTTGTCTCCTCACCCATCCATCCTAAAGACTCTGTATCCCCCTTGTGCTACAGTGCAGTTGTGGAAGCCATTCAACTGTGTCCCATCGTCCAAACAGGAGCTCAGGACTGCAGCTCTACCAAGATTTCTAGCTTCTTGTGTGTTGGTGTTTGCATTAGTGCAAAAATACAGGAGTAAACATCCTCACTGGAAAGCATCACTGGACTTAGCCGGACTGGAGAGCTCATCCATGGTATTAGTGCGCAAAAGGTGGCACACAGGCAATAGACCGATTGTGGGCCTTGGAGTTGACATAGCAACATGGTCACACCATGGGCATGGCTTTGCTGAAGGCCCTGTGCTGCACTTGCAGCTGCATGTGAATTCACCAGACAGCCGGTGCTATCCCCTCTCTGGCCCTCAGCTGATGCCCAGGAAGGAGGTGTCTATTTCAGGGATTTCCCACACGGTTTACAAGCACTGGCACACATCAGGAGCAGCCCAGGCACCTTGGGCATCACCCAGTGTCTGTGTGTGAGCAACTGCCTCCCTGCTGAAGGGCCGAGGACTCAGAGCAGGAGCTCACATGCAGGCAACTCCTTGTGCACTTCTGAGCTGAACCAGAGGAATCCCAGCTCCTGTGGGTGTGTAGGGAGCTGAATCCCATTTCATCTCCAGTATTTCTGTCAAGGGATGAGACTCCTGCACTGCCTCAGCTGGATCACTGCCCTGCACAGGGAAAGTCCAAACCTCGCCTTCCTTGTCTGGTTGCCCTTATTGTTTCATCAAACGATCTCTGGGAGCACTCCCCATATGTCTCCAATCAGTCACTGACCACTGGACATGTGGTGGTTAATTGAGCGAATTTCAACTCACAGTCATGATGCTGTTGTCTTTCAGGAGCTGTTGGCCATGAGGACCCAGGGACATGTCAGGGGAGATGAGTGGGAAGGATAAAAATGACATAATCTGTTGCTGAGCTGGGCCGGGCTCCTGGAACACAGGGAGCTCATACAAGTGGGCAGAGCTGCAGTGAGACAGCTGTGCCCAGGAGCAGCTCTTGTGCACAGCACAGCCTGCAGCTGACAGAAGGAGAGGAGAGAAATTGAAGAGAACTTACAGGAAGTGTGAAGTGTGAGTGGGCTGTGAGCTCACTGCAGGAGCATTGCTCACAGACCATGACAAGGTAAGTCTCACAGCTGACCATGAGCTGCTTTTAATTAAGGGGTAACTATAACTGGGACATCCCATAGGAGATCTGACTGCAGGCACTGCATGTTTCTTTACTGTGGAAAAAGCTTTCTGCTCCAGCTGAGACGGGTGCCCAGGGCTGTCCTGCAGAGCAGGGTCCCTGCTGTGCCCCAGGGGCTGTGTGCCGGGTATGGGACTCTGCCGCCTGCCAGGCTCAGCACTCAGCCTGCCCGGGGAGCTGCCCAAGGCACTGTGGGCAGACGTGTGGGGGGAAGGAGCCCCCCGGCAGGGCTTGTGCTGCTGCTGCTTGGGGCAGGGGATCACAGCTCCACTGCACAACAGGATGTTTGTGAGGGCACTTTGCAAGAGGAGAGCCAAGGCAGGGGGTTTCCATTTCCTGTTCTGAGGCAAAGAGGTTTGGAGTCAGAAATCTAAAAGGGACAATAAGAGTTCTGAGCATTTTTCGTCAATCAATTGCTTGTTTTGTGAACAGTCACACATGATGTGCTTTCAGTCTCCCCTTTCTCGAAGGATGGAATTATCATCATTTTCTGTAGGCATGAATAATTCACTTATCCTACAAACAGGCAGCATTTTCTAACTGAAACTGAATGCCACAGAAGCTGGGGTAGGGGGCTCTAAGAGCACTTGGGGTAAAGATATGAGACATGAAACAGATGAAAATATCCAGGAAGAAGGGGTAAGAAAATAAGAGGAAGGTTAGAGCTCCATATGCTGCTTCTGCTTAAGGAATGCTGATCTACATGAAATTAAATGCATGTAATGGTGCTAAATGTACACTGTTGTAAGAGAATAAAAACATTTCATAGTATAGCAGAAGGAGTGTGTCTGAGAATGGTCTGGACTTGTCATTATCTTCTGCACTCTGAGCAGGACTCCAAGCCCAACAACAGCAGATGCCCAACAGCAGCTCCATCAGTGAGTTCCTCCTGCTGCCGTTGGCAGACACGCGGCAGCTGCAGCTCCTGCACTTCTGGCTCTTCCTGGGCATCTACCTGGCTGCCCTCCTGGGCAACGGCCTCATCAGCACAGCCGTAGCCTGCGACCGCCGCCTGCACACCCCCATGTACTTCTTCCTCCTCAACCTGGCCCTCCTCGACCTGGGCTGCATCTCCACCACTCTCCCCAAAGCCTTGGCCAACACCCTCTGGGACACCAGGGCCATCTCCTATGCAGGATGTGCTGCACAGCTCTTTTTCTTTCTATTCTTCATCTCAGCAGAGTATTCCCTTCTCACCATCATGTCCTATGACCGCTATGTTGCCATCTGCAAGCCCCTGCACTACGGGACCTTGATGGACAGCAGAGCTTGTGCCACCATGGCAGCAGCTGCCTGGGGCACTGGGGTTCTCTATTCCCTGCTGCACACTGCCAGTACGTTTTCACTGCCTCTCTGCCAAGGCAATGTTGTCAACCAGTTTTTCTGTGAAATCCCCCAGATCCTCAAGCTCTCCTGCTCAGAATCAAATCTCAGGGAAGTTGTGTTTCTCATTTTTAGTTCCAGTTTAGCCTTTGGGTGCTTTGTTTTCATAGTTGTGTCCTACGTGCAGATCTTCCTTGCTGTGCTGAGGATGCCCTCTGAGCAGGGACGGCACAAAGCCTTCTCCACATGCCTCCCTCACCTGGCCGTGGTCACCCTGTTTCTCAGCACTGCCATTTTTGCCTACCTGAAGCCCCACTCCATCTCCTCTCCATCCATGGACCTGATGGTGGCACTTCTGTACTCAGTGGTTCCTCCAGCATTGAACCCCCTCATCTACAGCATGAGGAGCAGGGAGGTCAAGGATGCAGTGAGGAAAGTGATGACCAAATGTATTTCAAAAGCAGTGAACTGCCCACCTTTTCGAATTAATGACTTGTAATACAGCTTTTTACTGAATCAAACTCTCCTTTATTGTTTGTTTTGTGCCAATTTATCTGTGTAATTTATTCTTATTATTTTAAAAGTAATACTATAGTGATTTTCATTACAAAGTCATTACTCAAATCATTTCCTATTCAGCTTGTACCTTTGTAGTTTAGCCCAGACACTCTGTATATAGTGAAATGGGCTCTCTGTGAACCATAACATAATAAAGGTCATGCAGTGACTCTGTCCATCCTCCTTCTTGTGAGACGTTTCTGGAGCTGTCAAGGTCTGATGTTCTCAGAAGCCCACAGTCCAGCAGGAATCACACAGCTGTTCATCCGTCTGTGCAATCAGCCTGCAACAGCTGACGGGCCATCCCTGGGCTCCTGGGTGGGGTCTGTGTTTTCAGGCTCACATCGTCAGTGCCTCTGAGTGTCCAGCAGCAGCAGCTGGTTTGTACGTTGGTTGTCAGATTCCTTCTTCCTCATTCCCTGAGACACCCTGCACTGGACAAGTTCTTGGATATGGGTTATCATGTCAGAAGTGTCCAAGCTTCCTCCAGGGTTTCTTCCATTTTGTACAGAGAGGTGGTCACTGCCTCCTGGTTGGTATGTGGAAGAGGAACTGTGCACAAAGCTCTGATAGGTCCTACAGGAGACATTCCGGAACATAGGGATGTAGGTAGAAAGCTGCCCCTAATGAGATGACTGACATGAGGTCAGGAGAATCCTGGAGAACAGAGATGGGAGAGTGAGGGTAAGGAAGAGGAGCCTACATGCCCTGCTTATATGCATCTCCACCAGAGAAGGTGACCCACCATTACCACTGCTGAAACACACCTCGCTCTGCCTAGCTCTGCTCATATCCACTGTTTGGTCTCCAGAAACATTCAGCAAATATTGGTCAGTGTCAACAAATGTAACTTTTTTACACTTGTTGTTATTGAATGGCACGCTTTTGCTTCATATGCACTTCTATGTCAGATGCCATTCTGTCAGGCTGCCCATCTGCACACAACTGTCACCCGGCAGCAACACGTAATGAGATGTTGTTGGGAAGGTTCATCCTCTACAGTCACATCTCCAACATCCGCCTTTGATTTTACGGTCCGGGTCACATAAGATGAGGCATTATTTCTGAAGCAGCTCTTATCTGAGTTAACAGTTGGTTGACCTGAGAGGTCATTTCTAACCTAAATGATGCCGTGGTGGGGAGATCACTGCAGTGGAGGCTGTATGTTAAGCAGCCTGAGAACTCAGACCACCTCACATTTCACTTGTTCAGTGTCTGACTGTTACAAAAGCCTGCTTCTTTTTAGATGTCATCAGTCCAGACGAGGGCTCTCCTGTTTATGGGAAATGCCCCGTGAAAGCTGTGACCAGCTGGCTGTTCTGTCAGATGAAGCACTTCAAATTGGCATATCATGTTTCCTTGTAGAATCCTTGAGTTGTTTGCAGTTGTAAGCCATTACCACTGCTGAAAAACACCTCCCACTGACACACTCTGCTCACATGCACTGTTTGGTCTCCAGAGGCATTCAGCAAACATTGTTGAATGTTAACGAGTGCAACCTTTTTCTGCTTGGAGGAATTCAATGGCACACCTTTGCTTCATGTGCACTTCCATGTCAGATGCCATTCTGTCAGACTGCCTCTCTGCTGTCATCTGTCACATGGCAGCAACATGTAATGGGAAGTTGGTTGGAAGGTTCACATTCCATGCAGAAGCAAAGGATCTCCTCAGGGAGCAGCTGACAGCTGCTACTGCTCTCCTCGCAGCGGCAGCTCTCTGACACAGCGGTACAGAGCCCGGAACATTGGGGCCGCACCCCGAGATAAAAAGACGGCCACCAGGGGACATAGCGACCCATTGAAATCTAGGAATCTAAGAAACGGAGTCCTACCATCCTACAAACCTAAGAAAAGGAAAAATCCAGAATCCTACAAAGCAAGAATCCTACGTGCTGGAATTTCTACACTCCTGCAGCTCTAGAATCCTAGAAATCTACAATTGGAGAAACAACATCAAATATGAGAATCCTACTATCGTGATGGAACCTGAAAGTCCTAGAATCCCAGAATCATCTAGGTACAAGAAGACCTCTAAGGTCATCAAGCCCAGCCAAGAACATGCTTTGCCATGGAAGTCCCTACACCTGTTCCCCAGCACCACAAGTTCAGGGCCCAGCAGGGTGCCATAGCACAGATCAGGTGACGTGTCACAGATACAGGTTTAGCAGTGGACTTGACAGCTCTGAGTTAACAGTTAGAGACCTGAGAGGTAATTTCTAACCTAAATGATGCCGTGATGGGGAAATCACTGCAGGGGAGGCTGTTGGCTGAGCAACCTGAGAACTCCAACCATGTCACATTTCACTTGTTCAGTGTTTGACTGTTACAAAAGCCTGGGTGTTTCTTTTTAGATATCAAACCAGCCGAGGGGTTTTCCCAAGGAGAACCTTTCACGTCTAATTGCTATCAAATGTCATCCACCTACTTTACACTGATCTCAAAGACAGCCTGTACCTCACCTCAGTCAAGATTCCTCACTGATGGCAGCACGGGCAATTGGCTGGTTCTTTCCAAAAGAACCCCAGAGTAGGGATAATGCCACGTTACATTTAAGTGCAGTGAATGAGGCAGCACTGATCAGCTCTGACAAATACTGCACAGAGCAGAAGCAGCCCAAAGGAAACTCTTCCAGCTGGCTGCTCTCTGGGCAATTTCCAACGTAAACATTCAAGTGTTCTTCTCAGAGATTGTCCACAGCAGCTCTCCTGTTTATGGGAAATGCCCCGTGAAAGCTGTGACCAGCTGGCTGTTCTGTCAGATGAAGCACTTCAAATTGGCATATCATGTTTCCTTGTAGAATCCTTGAGTTGTTTGCAGTTCTAAGCCATTTATCAGCTCTCTATTATTTCTTTCCTTTCATCCAGATACAACAAGACTCACTTTCTTTGAAGCCATGACAGGAGGCTGGACCATCATGGGAACAAAACCCGTAGGACACCTTTGTTCTGCTGAAGCTCAGGCACACAGCCCAGTGACTTCAGAAATTATTCAGGTACGTTCAGCCAGTTTTCACCCCCAGCCTTGGATTCCGTGCCTGCGTGTCCTAATGGCAAACTGTCCTCATGGACAGAGGCAGCACTACTGCCATCTCAGACATGCAATGCAGATATCTGGACGTAACATGGGGACTTCTGCTCTTGGCTATGTAAAGACAGCAGAAAATGCACGACACATCTCCTGATGTGACTTAAGTGGTCTTGTCCCACGTGAATGATGCCATGATTCTATAGTTCTATGGTGCTGTGATTTCATGGCTCTGTGATTCCATGACTTGCTGATTCTAGTCTGTGATTCCATGGGTCAGGTACTCCATGATTTTGAGATTCCATGATTCTAAAAGGCATGGTCTTTGGGTTTTGAAGCAATAAATGAGGAGGAAACCAATCAGCCATAGCCAAGTTCTGTTATCCACTCCTGATCTCCAGCATGATGACAAAGGCACTGAGTGAACACTGCCAACCTTCCTGTGTGTATGTTTCCCCATCACCCAACTGTCCCCACTGCCCACACAGAATCATAGAATGGCCTGAGTTAAACATACCATATGATCATCTAGTTTCAATCACCCTGCTATGTGCAGGGTCACCAATCACCAGACCAGGCTGCCCAGAGCTACATCCAGCCTGGCCATGATGTCCCCACCTACAAACTTCCAGATCCCTGTCACCAAGAAGTTCCCATTTGGTTGCATGTCCCCATTTTCCCATATCTCCATGACTTCCCCAAACTGCCGTGACATACTCATGTTCCCATGATGTGTTCGTATCACATGATGTTCTCATATCTTCATGTCCTCATATCCCTGTGTCCCCTTGCCTTCCAAATATCTCCATAAGTTCCTCACTACCCATGTCCCTATTACCCTCTCACCTCCCAGTGTCCCCAAATGCTGTATCCTAGTTCCCAAGAAGAATCAGCCTCACACCTGGTAGTCTCACAGGACAGGACAGAACTCAGGGATGAGTCCTTGGACAAAGACATGGTATGAGGACAGCGTTATCTCTGGGTGGTCCTGGGGGAAAGAAAGGCTGTGTGTGCTGAGTGCTGGGACCTGAGGGCTTTGGGCTCAATGCCATCAGGATCCCAGCACTCAGTGTTCTTCCTCTGATCCCTGGCTTCTTCATGTTTCCTGGGGCCAAGGAAGGGGACAGCTGCATGCTGGGCTCAGTCCATGTCAGGGGAGTCTGCCAAGCCCAGGGGCATCTGGGGAGTGGGAGGGGCTCAGGGAGGATAAATGCAGACCTTGCCTCCTGCAGCCTCACCCAGCTCCCAGAGCACAGAGGAAGATGAAGGCAGCTGTGCTCAGCCTCGTGATGCTCCTTGCTGCCCTGTGCTGCACAGTGGAAGCTCAGGTGAAGCATCTGTGGGGGATGTGGGCTGGGGCTGGAGGTGATTGGCTACTGGGGATCCCCGACGCAATCTCTCACTCTCTCTCCTACTCCTCTCCCCACAGTCACTTGTGCAAGTGCCAGACTCTGAAGTTGTTGTGGTGAGTGCCTGGGCAGCCATGCTGATTGTGCCCAAGGATGGCCCTGCAGGGAGCTCTGAAGGAGCGGGTGGGGTCTGTCCCTGCCTGGCAGAGGCTGCCCCTATATTTGGCACATCCAAATTTCTTCCATTTGCACCCTAGTCATCTTTTCTCTGGCTCCCCCAAATCCCTTTTCTTGGCTGTTCCAAATGCCCTCTCTTTGGGTCCCCACATCCCATGCTTTTTGCACCAACAGATCTCCTTTAATTGGCAACCCAATTCTCATCTCTTTAGGTCCCCAATCCCTTGTGTTTCATTTTCCCTCATTCTCTGTTCCTCTCTGTTTGGCACCCCTATTCCCCTCCTTTGGGCCCCCCAAACCCCTGCTCTGTCCTTATACCCAGCCCCAGCCCCAGCCCTGGGCTCCTCCATGGGCAGAGGTGCACAAAGACCTTGGCAACCATGAGGTTGGGGGCAGCCCTGGGACCAACCAGGCTGCTTGGATGGGGTCACCCTGTGATCCCCCCGATTCACAGTTCCCTCATTGCTGCCTCATGGCTCTTCTTCCCCAGGAGCCACCACCTGTTGCTGTTGCCCTTCCTGGATTGGTGAGTTGGGTGACCATGGGGCAAGGATGGGGCTGGGATGTCTTGCTGTTCTCAGTTCCCCTGAGACTTGGAGACACTCCTGCCGCCCCAAAGCCTCTGTTGGGCTCCCTCCAGATGTGGGAGGGCAATGGTCAGGGGGGGGAGGCAATGGGGGACAGTTGGGGCTGAGCTGGCTACAGGACCGTGCCTTGGCCATGCTGTTCTTGTGCCCACAATGGGTCCCTGCACCTTCAGGGTGTCCCACTGTGTCTTATTGCTCCCAGTGTGTTCCATTCTCCCCATACCCTCTGTGTGTCCCTAACGACCCCTTTTTGCCCAGGATGTGCTCAGCAGGACAGAGGAGAATCCCCCGCGCGTGAGACGTGTGGCCCTGGATTTACATGTCTAGGTGAGCAGCACAGGGATGCTTACAACCCCACAGGGGACTTAGGGGACCCTGGCTGTATCTGGAGCCCTGAGGACTGGGCATCAGGTGCTGGGAATTGATGGTATGGAGGGGACTGTCCCTGACCTGTTCCAGGGGTACCTGGGCACTCTCACCTCCAGCCCTTCCCTTACAGTCTACAGCGATGTGCAGAGGAACAGATCTGGAGGGGGCAGGCTCAGGGTGCCCTATGGATGGCCCAGAGTCACCATGCAGCTGAGACAGGGGCTATGGCTTCTGTTCCCATGGGACCCACATCCTGCCCTGGGTCTCTTGGCTGCTGCCAGTCCTTCTCCTGCCCTAAGTCCTTGGGGACAAACCCTGCAGGGACAAGGCTTCTCCTTTCCAGTGATGCCCTCTGACATCCTCTGATGACCATTGCTGCCCTCTGATGACCAGTGTTGCCCTCTGATGACCAATGAAGACCCTGATGATCAATGACACCCTCTGATGATCAATAAATCCCTCAGCAAAGCTACACTCTGTGTGTCTGTGTCCTTGTTCTCATGCTCAGCATGGACTGCTTGGATCTGTCTCTGCCTGGCAGTGGTCACCTCAAAGTGCTGGGAAGCTTCCCCAGCTCCACGCCATGCGCACCATGTCCTGCACCCCTGTGGGCTTCACCACCCTCTCTCATCATCTGCCTCAAAGTCCTAAAGGATGGAGATCCTCATGCTGCCAAGCAGCCCCAGTACCCTCCCTCTCAGCTCATCCATACTATTCCTCCCAAACTCATTACACTTTGATCCATGGACACAGCGTGACTACATCACCCTCCTTTTACCCCCAGTCTTTCTGCAGCCACTTGTCCCTCCTTTGGGTCTGCTTTAGTCCTCTTGCGTCGGTGCCCCATCTCCCAGAACAAGGTCTGCTCACCCCCTCCCATGGACGCCTCAAATCTCCTGATGACCAATGAAGCCCCCTGATGACCAGTGACACCCTCTCTTGATCAGTGATCACTAGGAAGAGTGGGGAGTGAGCAGATGAGCATATGTTGCTCAAGCACCTGCTGGATTAAAACACAACTCCCACAGAGGTTCTGCTCGTCCATCTTGAGCTCTGGATCCAGCAGAGGCACAGAGACAAGGCTGGAACAACCTCCAGCAGTGTAAGATAGCTGCAGCCTAAGCCAATGGCCCTGCGGGTTACCTTGTTATCCCTGCCCAGCTGGGCTGGGTCGGGCACACCTGGCTGGGCATTGACTCCTGCCATCAGCTCTGCCTGTACTAGGGCCAAAATTTCTATGTAGCTAACTCATCACCACAGACATAAGGCCCATGTAAACTGACAGCAGTCCCAAGAACAAGTGACAGACATCCTGCAAGTCTGTAGAATCATGATTGGGCCTCCACTCTGTGTGGGGGCTGTTTGCTTACTGGTATGCCAACTCCCAGGCCTGCTCTTAACAACCCAGTGCTAATAACTCAGCCTCCACAATTGATGAAGTACATTCCCCAAGTGTATTTGCCTATAGCCCAATAGGACTTCAGTTGTTTAGCATTCAAAGTGAGCTACAAATCAAAGCTTACAAAAGCATTATATTGTATAATACTTATACAGAACTTAATGTGTCTTGCTCAGCAAAAGTGTCTAAGTTTGCTGACGCCTTAGGCTGCAAGTTGTGGACCTCCACCAAGTCAATCAAAGGAAGACCCTACTAGCTACTTTTAGCCAGAGGATGAGAAAGCCTCACCCACCAGCAGAAGCAGAGCTTACTTGCCATGTTGTTCCCATAAGACTGCAAATATCCAGGTTTGCAGATAAGGTACCACTAAGTCCCAAGGTCATAATGAGCTACACACACACCACTCCCATCTACCACGTGCAAACATAGCCTTTAAACTCTTGTGAATGTCATCAGTAACCTAATGCTTCCTCAGCTGTGTTGTGTCATGCAAATATTTTAATCAGTTTTATTAACCACATGCGTACCAAGGCCTAGTGAATTGTGTGTTTATAAGGCTAGACTTCTTGCCTCTGCATACACCAGAGACTGAAATGTTCGGTACATGTGCAGTCATTGCAGCAACGCTGAAATATTGTTCAGGAAAAAGGATGAGGTCTTAAGTCCAAATGCCTGCACATCATATGTTGCCTGGAGAGAAGGCATTATTCAGACTCAAGTCAAATTCCAATTTCCCGAGTAGTTTTCCTCACCTCAGAGCAACCTGGAGATATGTGTGTGGTGGATCTCCCATACACCTGCTGCTGCTTATCTGTAGTACAGCGGAAAATCATTAGTGTGCATCTTATTCATGTTCAGTGTCACTCTCTCCAACAATGACCATACAGGGTCTGGGAAGAAGGAATGTCCATGAGAGTTCTGCAGAACGGGAGCCCCAGGGCAGCTGGGGGGAGGACCAGGTGTGCTCTCAATTGGCCTTATTTTCACTAAGAACCATTTCTGAGACTAGGAGAGTTAGAAGCTGTTTGAAACCAGCCCACTCTAAACAGCATTAGAACCAGCCACCAACATGCAGCTAGCTCTGCTTGACCCATGATTTACAAATTGCACTGATTAGACAAGAGTACCTTCACTTTTCTTGGGATCTAACTAAAGCACTGTAGATATCTTTCCGGTTCTCATAGGCCATATTTCCTTTGGGGCAGTCTCTTGCTGTCCCCTACATTAGAGCCATAGTCAAGCCTGGGTGCCTAATTGGAGAGCTGCTAACTTCAAGGAGAGAAACCTTGAGACTCTAATAATGCACAGTGGAGACAATTTAAACAAGCTTAAACTCAGGCGCTGAGTTGCATCACTGTCATTTGTCAGGCACCAACTTTTTAACCACATCTACTGAGACCTCATTAAAATCATCTCGAGTAATTTCCTTGGGGGGGCAAACCAATATTATTAAATAGTTTGCCTTGGAATACAGGTGGCTAAAAGCTGAATGGAATTTGTGTTTGACTTCAGAGTAATTATTTCTGGTTTCTGCAGTGATTTGTGTCATGCTTCCTTGCAGCAAAGAGAACATAGCAGATAATTCCCCAAAAGGAAATGTGAGGCTTGGAAAATAGGGGAAAGAAAGAAAAGAAAAAAAAAAAAAAAGAAAAAAGAAAAAAAAAAGAAGAAGAAGAAGAAAATGAAATGTGGGCAATTACAGATTAAAGGAACAAGAGAAATTCAGCACTTGTTCTCATGGACATATTATCATCCAACAGAAGTTTTAGTCATCCACCAAGAGCCATCGGCCCCGTTTTGCAGCCCCTCCCTTCTGACTTCCAGCAGAAACGACTTCACATGGGACATATCTAAACACCCTGAGAAAAAAAGTGGCAATTGAAGAATTCTCTTTTGAGCTCAAATGTCCATCACTGAAACCATCTGTGATTTATGTTAACTAAAAAACCCCAAAACTTTCACAGTAAACTTTTTGAAGTGTGGCAGTATATATCACAGAATCATAGAATCACAAGGTTGGAAAGGACCTACAAGGGAATCTAGTCCAACCATCCTCCCTTTACCATACCTACAGAAAACCACTAACCCATATCTCCTAGCTCCCTACCCAGACGCTTCTTGAACACTGCCAGGGATGGTGACTCCACCACCTCCCTGGACAGCCATTCCAGTGCCTGACCACTCTCTGAGAAAAAAAGTTCCTTTGTATGTCCAGTCTAAACCTCATCTGATACAACTTGTGGCCATTTCCTCGGGCCCTGTTTGTTGCCTGGCAGAAGAGGTCAAGTCCCTCCTCGTCACAACCTCCCTTCAGGAAGTTGTAAAGTGCAATGAGGTCTCCCCTGAGCCTCCTCTTCTCCAGGCTAAACAATCCCAGCACCCTGAGCTGCTCCTCATAAGACTTGTGCTCCAAACCCTCACAAGTTTTGTTGCCCTTCTCTGGACACGTTTCAGGGCCTCAATGTCTTTCTTGTAGTGAGGAGGGCAAAACTGAACACAGTACTCAAGATGCAGCCACACCAGAGCTGAGTACAGAGGGATGATCACCTCTCTGCTCCTGCTGGCCATACTATTTCTTATACAGGCCAGGATGCTGTTGGCCTTCTTGGCCACCTGGGCACATTGCTGGCTCATGTTCAGCTGAGCATCAAGCAACACCCCCAGGTCCCTTTCCTCTTCACAGTCATCCAGCCACTCAACCCCAAGCTGATAGTGCTGCATGGGGTTATTGTGGCCAAAATGCAGGACATAGCATTTAGTCTTGTTGCACCTCATCCCATTCACCTCAGCCCAGTGATCCAGCCTATCCAGATTCCTCTGAAGGGCCTCCCTACCCTCAGCAGATCGACACCACCTCCAACTTGGTGTCATCTGCAAACTTACTGAGGGTACACTAAATCCCCTCATCTAGGCCATCAATAAAGATATTAAACAAGATGGGCCCCAGTACCTAACCCCCGGGGGACACCACTTGTAATGGGTCACTAGCTGAACTTAACTCCATTAACTGCTACCTGCTGGGCATGACCCTCTAGCCAGTTCCTTACCCAAAGAAGGGTATACCTGTCCAGGCCACTGGCAGCCAGTTCCCCTGGGAGAATACTGTGAGAGAATGTGCCAAAGGCTTTGCTGAAGTCTAGGTAGACTTCATCAACAGCCTTTCCCTCATGGACCAGTCTGGTCATCCAGTCATAGAAGGAAATGAGGTTGGTCAAGCACAACATGCCTTTCTCAAACCCATGCTTGCTTTGCTTGATCCTCTAGATGCCACAAGTCCTTCCATGCCGGAGAATATGAGATCCAGCAGAGCACCTCTCCTCTTTGGTTCCTCCATGGCATGGTCAAGAAGCTGCCATCTGTGCTCTCCATGGATCTGCTGGATGCCACATGCCCTGCTGTGCTGTCCCTGCCGCAGATAATGGAGTGACAAAGGCCACCAAATGGGACAAGGGACAGACAACATCAGATTCCCATCTGTCTGCAGAGGGCACCTTCCATTTACTCTCCCTGATCAGGAAGACAGGAAAAGACACTGTTGGTCTCCTCTGTTGGCCATTTCCATTAGCTCTGACCTGTCTGCTCTTCCATCCCCAGGCAGAGCTCAGTGCACTCTCACAGAGGGCAGTCGCTCTTCCTTGTCTCCTCACCCATCCATCCTAAAGACTCTGTATCCCCCTTGTGCTACAGTGCAGTTGTGGAAGCCATTCAACTGTGTCCCATCGTCCAAACAGGAGCTCAGGACTGCAGCTCTACCAAGATTTCTAGCTTCTTGTGTGTTGGTGTTTGCATTAGTGCAAAAATACAGGAGTAAACATCCTCACTGGAAAGCATCACTGGACTTAGCCGGACTGGAGAGCTCATCCATGGTATTAGTGCGCAAAAGGTGGCACACAGGCAATAGACCGATTGTGGGCCTTGGAGTTGACATAGCAACATGGTCACACCATGGGCATGGCTTTGCTGAAGGCCCTGTGCTGCACTTGCAGCTGCATGTGAATTCACCAGACAGCCGGTGCTATCCCCTCTCTGGCCCTCAGCTGATGCCCAGGAAGGAGGTGTCTATTTCAGGGATTTCCCACACGGTTTACAAGCACTGGCACACATCAGGAGCAGCCCAGGCACCTTGGGCATCACCCAGTGTCTGTGTGTGAGCAACTGCCTCCCTGCTGAAGGGCCGAGGACTCAGAGCAGGAGCTCACATGCAGGCAACTCCTTGTGCACTTCTGAGCTGAACCAGAGGAATCCCAGCTCCTGTGGGTGTGTAGGGAGCTGAATCCCATTTCATCTCCAGTATTTCTGTCAAGGGATGAGACTCCTGCACTGCCTCAGCTGGATCACTGCCCTGCACAGGGAAAGTCCAAACCTCGCCTTCCTTGTCTGGTTGCCCTTATTGTTTCATCAAACGATCTCTGGGAGCACTCCCCATATGTCTCCAATCAGTCACTGACCACTGGACATGTGGTGGTTAATTGAGCGAATTTCAACTCACAGTCATGATGCTGTTGTCTTTCAGGAGCTGTTGGCCATGAGGACCCAGGGACATGTCAGGGGAGATGAGTGGGAAGGATAAAAATGACATAATCTGTTGCTGAGCTGGGCCGGGCTCCTGGAACACAGGGAGCTCATACAAGTGGGCAGAGCTGCAGTGAGACAGCTGTGCCCAGGAGCAGCTCTTGTGCACAGCACAGCCTGCAGCTGACAGAAGGAGAGGAGAGAAATTGAAGAGAACTTACAGGAAGTGTGAAGTGTGAGTGGGCTGTGAGCTCACTGCAGGAGCATTGCTCACAGACCATGACAAGGTAAGTCTCACAGCTGACCATGAGCTGCTTTTAATTAAGGGGTAACTATAACTGGGACATCCCATAGGAGATCTGACTGCAGGCACTGCATGTTTCTTTACTGTGGAAAAAGCTTTCTGCTCCAGCTGAGACGGGTGCCCAGGGCTGTCCTGCAGAGCAGGGTCCCTGCTGTGCCCCAGGGGCTGTGTGCCGGGTATGGGACTCTGCCGCCTGCCAGGCTCAGCACTCAGCCTGCCCGGGGAGCTGCCCAAGGCACTGTGGGCAGACGTGTGGGGGGAAGGAGCCCCCCGGCAGGGCTTGTGCTGCTGCTGCTTGGGGCAGGGGATCACAGCTCCACTGCACAACAGGATGTTTGTGAGGGCACTTTGCAAGAGGAGAGCCAAGGCAGGGGGTTTCCATTTCCTGTTCTGAGGCAAAGAGGTTTGGAGTCAGAAATCTAAAAGGGACAATAAGAGTTCTGAGCATTTTTCGTCAATCAATTGCTTGTTTTGTGAACAGTCACACATGATGTGCTTTCAGTCTCCCCTTTCTCGAAGGATGGAATTATCATCATTTTCTGTAGGCATGAATAATTCACTTATCCTACAAACAGGCAGCATTTTCTAACTGAAACTGAATGCCACAGAAGCTGGGGTAGGGGGCTCTAAGAGCACTTGGGGTAAAGATATGAGACATGAAACAGATGAAAATATCCAGGGAGAAGGGGTAAGAAAATAAGAGGAAGGTTAGAGCTCCATATGCTGCTTCTGCTTAAGGAATGCTGATCTACATGAAATTAAATGCATGTAATGGTGCTAAATGTACACTGTTGTAAGAGAATAAAAACATTTCATAGTATAGCAGAAGGAGTGTGTCTGAGAATGGTCTGGACTTGTCATTATCTTCTGCACTCTGAGCAGGACTCCAAGCCCAACAACAGCAGATGCCCAACAGCAGCTCCATCAGTGAGTTCCTCCTGCTGCCGTTGGCAGACACGCGGCAGCTGCAGCTCCTGCACTTCTGGCTCTTCCTGGGCATCTACCTGGCTGCCCTCCTGGGCAACGGCCTCATCAGCACAGCCGTAGCCTGCGACCGCCGCCTGCACACCCCCATGTACTTCTTCCTCCTCAACCTGGCCCTCCTCGACCTGGGCTGCATCTCCACCACTCTCCCCAAAGCCTTGGCCAACACCCTCTGGGACACCAGGGCCATCTCCTATGCAGGATGTGCTGCACAGCTCTTTTTCTTTCTATTCTTCATCTCAGCAGAGTATTCCCTTCTCACCATCATGTCCTATGACCGCTATGTTGCCATCTGCAAGCCCCTGCACTACGGGACCTTGATGGACAGCAGAGCTTGTGCCACCATGGCAGCAGCTGCCTGGGGCACTGGGGTTCTCTATTCCCTGCTGCACACTGCCAGTACGTTTTCACTGCCTCTCTGCCAAGGCAATGTTGTCAACCAGTTTTTCTGTGAAATCCCCCAGATCCTCAAGCTCTCCTGCTCAGAATCAAATCTCAGGGAAGTTGTGTTTCTCATTTTTAGTTCCAGTTTAGCCTTTGGGTGCTTTGTTTTCATAGTTGTGTCCTACGTGCAGATCTTCCTTGCTGTGCTGAGGATGCCCTCTGAGCAGGGACGGCACAAAGCCTTCTCCACATGCCTCCCTCACCTGGCCGTGGTCACCCTGTTTCTCAGCACTGCCATTTTTGCCTACCTGAAGCCCCACTCCATCTCCTCTCCATCCATGGACCTGATGGTGGCACTTCTGTACTCAGTGGTTCCTCCAGCATTGAACCCCCTCATCTACAGCATGAGGAGCAGGGAGGTCAAGGATGCAGTGAGGAAAGTGATGACCAAATGTATTTCAAAAGCAGTGAACTGCCCACCTTTTCGAATTAATGACTTGTAATACAGCTTTTTACTGAATCAAACTCTCCTTTATTGTTTGTTTTGTGCCAATTTATCTGTGTAATTTATTCTTATTATTTTAAAAGTAATACTATAGTGATTTTCATTACAAAGTCATTACTCAAATCATTTCCTATTCAGCTTGTACCTTTGTAGTTTAGCCCAGACACTCTGTATATAGTGAAATGGGCTCTCTGTGAACCATAACATAATAAAGGTCATGCAGTGACTCTGTCCATCCTCCTTCTTGTGAGACGTTTCTGGAGCTGTCAAGGTCTGATGTTCTCAGAAGCCCACAGTCCAGCAGGAATCACACAGCTGTTCATCCGTCTGTGCAATCAGCCTGCAACAGCTGACGGGCCATCCCTGGGCTCCTGGGTGGGGTCTGTGTTTTCAGGCTCACATCGTCAGTGCCTCTGAGTGTCCAGCAGCAGCAGCTGGTTTGTACGTTGGTTGTCAGATTCCTTCTTCCTCATTCCCTGAGACACCCTGCACTGGACAAGTTCTTGGATATGGGTTATCATGTCAGAAGTGTCCAAGCTTCCTCCAGGGTTTCTTCCATTTTGTACAGAGAGGTGGTCACTGCCTCCTGGTTGGTATGTGGAAGAGGAACTGTGCACAAAGCTCTGATAGGTCCTACAGGAGACATTCCGGAACATAGGGATGTAGGTAGAAAGCTGCCCCTAATGAGATGACTGACATGAGGTCAGGAGAATCCTGGAGAACAGAGATGGGAGAGTGAGGGTAAGGAAGAGGAGCCTACATGCCCTGCTTATATGCATCTCCACCAGAGAAGGTGACCCACCATTACCACTGCTGAAACACACCTCGCTCTGCCTAGCTCTGCTCATATCCACTGTTTGGTCTCCAGAAACATTCAGCAAATATTGGTCAGTGTCAACAAATGTAACTTTTTTACACTTGTTGTTATTGAATGGCACGCTTTTGCTTCATATGCACTTCTATGTCAGATGCCATTCTGTCAGGCTGCCCATCTGCACACAACTGTCACCCGGCAGCAACACGTAATGAGATGTTGTTGGGAAGGTTCATCCTCTACAGTCACATCTCCAACATCCGCCTTTGATTTTACGGTCCGGGTCACATAAGATGAGGCATTATTTCTGAAGCAGCTCTTATCTGAGTTAACAGTTGGTTGACCTGAGAGGTCATTTCTAACCTAAATGATGCCGTGGTGGGGAGATCACTGCAGTGGAGGCTGTATGTTAAGCAGCCTGAGAACTCAGACCACCTCACATTTCACTTGTTCAGTGTCTGACTGTTACAAAAGCCTGCTTCTTTTTAGATGTCATCAGTCCAGACGAGGGCTCTCCTGTTTATGGGAAATGCCCCGTGAAAGCTGTGACCAGCTGGCTGTTCTGTCAGATGAAGCACTTCAAATTGGCATATCATGTTTCCTTGTAGAATCCTTGAGTTGTTTGCAGTTGTAAGCCATTACCACTGCTGAAAAACACCTCCCACTGACACACTGTGCTCACGTGCACTGTTTGGTCTCCAGAGGCATTCAGCAAACATTGTTGAATGTTAACGAGTGCAACCTTTTTCTGCTTGGAGGAATTCAATGGCACACCTTTGCTTCATGTGCACTTCCATGTCAGATGCCATTCTGTCAGACTGCCTCTCTGCTGTCATCTGTCACATGGCAGCAACATGTAATGGGAAGTTGGTTGGAAGGTTCACATTCCATGCAGAAGCAAAGGATCTCCTCAGGGAGCAGCTGACAGCTGCTACTGCTCTCCTCGCAGCGGCAGCTCTCTGACACAGCGGTACAGAGCCCGGAACATTGGGGCCGCACCCCGAGATA
Organism: Coturnix japonica; assembly: GCF_054131305.1. Taxonomy (NCBI): domain Eukaryota; kingdom Metazoa; phylum Chordata; class Aves; order Galliformes; family Phasianidae; genus Coturnix; species Coturnix japonica. The sequence continues at coordinate 4,224,926 of NC_140699.1, forward strand.
AAAAGACGGCCACCAGGGGACATAGCGACCCATTGAAATCTAGGAATCTAAGAAACGGAGTCCTACCATCCTACAAACCTAAGAAAAGGAAAAATCCAGAATCCTACAAAGCAAGAATCCTACGTGCTGGAATTTCTACACTCCTGCAGCTCTAGAATCCTAGAAATCTACAATTGGAGAAACAACATCAAATATGAGAATCCTACTATCGTGATGGAACCTGAAAGTCCTAGAATCCCAGAATCATCTAGGTACAAGAAGACCTCTAAGGTCATCAAGCCCAGCCAAGAACATGCTTTGCCATGGAAGTCCCTACACCTGTTCCCCAGCACCACAAGTTCAGGGCCCAGCAGGGTGCCATAGCACAGATCAGGTGACGTGTCACAGATACAGGTTTAGCAGTGGACTTGACAGCTCTGAGTTAACAGTTAGAGACCTGAGAGGTAATTTCTAACCTAAATGATGCCGTGATGGGGAAATCACTGCAGGGGAGGCTGTTGGCTGAGCAACCTGAGAACTCCAACCATGTCACATTTCACTTGTTCAGTGTTTGACTGTTACAAAAGCCTGGGTGTTTCTTTTTAGATATCAAACCAGCCGAGGGGTTTTCCCAAGGAGAACCTTTCACGTCTAATTGCTATCAAATGTCATCCACCTACTTTACACTGATCTCAAAGACAGCCTGTACCTCACCTCAGTCAAGATTCCTCACTGATGGCAGCACGGGCAATTGGCTGGTTCTTTCCAAAAGAACCCCAGAGTAGGGATAATGCCACGTTACATTTAAGTGCAGTGAATGAGGCAGCACTGATCAGCTCTGACAAATACTGCACAGAGCAGAAGCAGCCCAAAGGAAACTCTTCCAGCTGGCTGCTCTCTGGGCAATTTCCAACGTAAACATTCAAGTGTTCTTCTCAGAGATTGTCCACAGCAGCTCTCCTGTTTATGGGAAATGCCCCGTGAAAGCTGTGACCAGCTGGCTGTTCTGTCAGATGAAGCACTTCAAATTGGCATATCATGTTTCCTTGTAGAATCCTTGAGTTGTTTGCAGTTCTAAGCCATTTATCAGCTCTCTATTATTTCTTTCCTTTCATCCAGATACAACAAGACTCACTTTCTTTGAAGCCATGACAGGAGGCTGGACCATCATGGGAACAAAACCCGTAGGACACCTTTGTTCTGCTGAAGCTCAGGCACACAGCCCAGTGACTTCAGAAATTATTCAGGTACGTTCAGCCAGTTTTCACCCCCAGCCTTGGATTCCGTGCCTGCGTGTCCTAATGGCAAACTGTCCTCATGGACAGAGGCAGCACTACTGCCATCTCAGACATGCAATGCAGATATCTGGACGTAACATGGGGACTTCTGCTCTTGGCTATGTAAAGACAGCAGAAAATGCACGACACATCTCCTGATGTGACTTAAGTGGTCTTGTCCCACGTGAATGATGCCATGATTCTATAGTTCTATGGTGCTGTGATTTCATGGCTCTGTGATTCCATGACTTGCTGATTCTAGTCTGTGATTCCATGGGTCAGGTACTCCATGATTTTGAGATTCCATGATTCTAAAAGGCATGGTCTTTGGGTTTTGAAGCACTAAATGAGGAGGAAACCAATCAGCCATAGCCAAGTTCTGTTATTCACTCCTGATCTCCAGCATGATGACAAAGGCACTGAGTGAACACTGCCAACCTTCCTGTGTGTATGTTTCCCCATCACCCAACTGTCCCCACTGCCCACACAGAATCATAGAATGGCCTGAGTTAAACATACCATATGATCATCTAGTTTCAATCACCCTGCTATGTGCAGGGTCACCAATCACCAGACCAGGCTGCCCAGAGCTACATCCAGCCTGGCCATGATGTCCCCACCTACAAACTTCCAGATCCCTGTCACCAAGAAGTTCCCATTTGGTTGCATGTCCCCATTTTCCCATATCTCCATGACTTCCCCAAACTGCCGTGACATACTCATGTTCCCATGATGTGTTCGTATCACATGATGTTCTCATATCTTCATGTCCTCATATCCCTGTGTCCCCTTGCCTTCCAAATATCTCCATAAGTTCCTCACTACCCATGTCCCTATTACCCTCTCACCTCCCAGTGTCCCCAAATGCTGTATCCTAGTTCCCAAGAAGAATCAGCCTCACACCTGGTAGTCTCACAGGACAGGACAGAACTCAGGGATGAGTCCTTGGACAAAGACATGGTATGAGGACAGCGTTATCTCTGGGTGGTCCTGGGGGAAAGAAAGGCTGTGTGTGCTGAGTGCTGGGACCTGAGGGCTTTGGGCTCAATGCCATCAGGATCCCAGCACTCAGTGTTCTTCCTCTGATCCCTGGCTTCTTCATGTTTCCTGGGGCCAAGGAAGGGGACAGCTGCATGCTGGGCTCAGTCCATGTCAGGGGAGTCTGCCAAGCCCAGGGGCATCTGGGGAGTGGGAGGGGCTCAGGGAGGATAAATGCAGACCTTGCCTCCCAGAGCACAGAGGAAGATGAAGGCAGCTGTGCTCAGCCTCGTGATGCTCCTTGCTGCCCTGTGCTGCACAGTGGAAGCTCAGGTGAAGCATCTGTGGGGGATGTGGGCTGGGGCTGGAGGTGATTGGCTACTGGGGATCCCCGACGCAATCTCTCACTCTCTCTCCTACTCCTCTCCCCACAGTCACTTGTGCAAGTGCCAGACTCTGAAGTTGCTGTGGTGAGTGCCTGGGCAGCCATGCTGATTGTGCCCAAGGATGGCCCTGCAGGGAGCTCTGAAGGAGCGGGTGGGGTCTGTCCCTGCCTGGCAGAGGCTGCCCCTATATTTGGCACATCCAAATTTCTTCCATTTGCACCCTAGTCATCTTTTCTCTGGCTCCCCCAAATCCCTTTTCTTGGCTGTTCCAAATGCCCTCTCTTTGGGTCCCCACATCCCATGCTTTTTGCACCAACAGATCTCCTTTAATTGGCAACCCAATTCTCATCTCTTTAGGTCCCCAATCCCTTGTGTTTCATTTTCCCTCATTCTCTGTTCCTCTCTGTTTGGCACCCCTATTCCCCTCCTTTGGGCCCCCCAAACCCCTGCTCTGTCCTTATACCCAGCCCCAGCCCCAGCCCTGGGCTCCTCCATGGGCAGAGGTGCACAAAGACCTTGGCAACCATGAGGTTGGGGGCAGCCCTGGGACCAACCAGGCTGCTTGGATGGGGTCACCCTGTGATCCCCCCGATTCACAGTTCCCTCATTGCTGCCTCATGGCTCTTCTTCCCCAGGAGCCACCACCTGTTGCTGTTGCCCTTCCTGGATTGGTGAGTTGGGTGACCATGGGGCAAGGATGGGGCTGGGATGTCTTGCTGTTCTCAGTTCCCCTGAGACTTGGAGACACTCCTGCCGCCCCAAAGCCTCTGTTGGGCTCCCTCCAGATGTGGGAGGGCAATGGTCAGGGGGGGGAGGCAATGGGGGACAGTTGGGGCTGAGCTGGCTACAGGACCGTGCCTTGGCCATGCTGTTCTTGTGCCCACAATGGGTCCCTGCACCTTCAGGGTGTCCCACTGTGTCTTATTGCTCCCAGTGTGTTCCATTCTCCCCATACCCTCTGTGTGTCCCTAACGACCCCTTTTTGCCCAGGATGTGCTCAGCAGGACAGAGGAGAATCCCCCGCGCGTGAGACGTGTGGCCCTGGATTTACATGTCTAGGTGAGCAGCACAGGGATGCTTACAACCCCACAGGGGACTTAGGGGACCCTGGCTGTATCTGGAGCCCTGAGGACTGGGCATCAGGTGCTGGGAATTGATGGTATGGAGGGGACTGTCCCTGACCTGTTCCAGGGGTACCTGGGCACTCTCACCTCCAGCCCTTCCCTTACAGTCTACAGCGATGTGCAGAGGAACAGATCTGGAGGGGGCAGGCTCAGGGTGCCCTATGGATGGCCCAGAGTCACCATGCAGCTGAGACAGGGGCTATGGCTTCTGTTCCCATGGGACCCACATCCTGCCCTGGGTCTCTTGGCTGCTGCCAGTCCTTCTCCTGCCCTAAGTCCTTGGGGACAAACCCTGCAGGGACAAGGCTTCTCCTTTCCAGTGATGCCCTCTGACATCCTCTGATGACCATTGCTGCCCTCTGATGACCAGTGTTGCCCTCTGATGACCAATGAAGACCCTGATGATCAATGACACCCTCTGATGATCAATAAATCCCTCAGCAAAGCTACACTCTGTGTGTCTGTGTCCTTGTTCTCATGCTCAGCATGGACTGCTTGGATCTGTCTCTGCCTGGCAGTGGTCACCTCAAAGTGCTGGGAAGCTTCCCCAGCTCCATGCCATGCGCACCATGTCCTGCACCCCTGTGGGCTTCACCACCCTCTCTCATCATCTGCCTCAAAGTCCTAAAGGATGGAGATCCTCATGCTGCCAAGCAGCCCCAGTACCCTCCCTCTCAGCTCATCCATACTATTCCTCCCAAACTCATTACACTTTGATCCATGGACACAGCGTGACTACATCACCCTCCTTTTACCCCCAGTCTTTCTGCAGCCACTTGTCCCTCCTTTGGGTCTGCTTTAGTCCTCTTGCGTCGGTGCCCCATCTCCCAGAACAAGGTCTGCTCACCCCCTCCCATGGACGCCTCAAATCTCCTGATGACCAATGAAGCCCCCTGATGACCAGTGACACCCTCTCTTGATCAGTGATCACTAGGAAGAGTGGGGAGTGAGCAGATGAGCATATGTTGCTCAAGCACCTGCTGGATTAAAACACAACTCCCACAGAGGTTCTGCTCGTCCATCTTGAGCTCTGGATCCAGCAGAGGCACAGAGACAAGGCTGGAACAACCTCCAGCAGTGTAAGATAGCTGCAGCCTAAGCCAATGGCCCTGCGGGTTACCTTGTTATCCCTGCCCAGCTGGGCTGGGTCGGGCACACCTGGCTGGGCATTGACTCCTGCCATCAGCTCTGCCTGTACTAGGGCCAAAATTTCTATGTAGCTAACTCATCACCACAGACATAAGGCCCATGTAAACTGACAGCAGTCCCAAGAACAAGTGACAGACATCCTGCAAGTCTGTAGAATCATGATTGGGCCTCCACTCTGTGTGGGGGCTGTTTGCTTACTGGTATGCCAACTCCCAGGCCTGCTCTTAACAACCCAGTGCTAATAACTCAGCCTCCACAATTGATGAAGTACATTCCCCAAGTGTATTTGCCTATAGCCCAATAGGACTTCAGTTGTTTAGCATTCAAAGTGAGCTACAAATCAAAGCTTACAAAAGCATTATATTGTATAATACTTATACAGAACTTAATGTGTCTTGCTCAGCAAAAGTGTCTAAGTTTGCTGACGCCTTAGGCTGCAAGTTGTGGACCTCCACCAAGTCAATCAAAGGAAGACCCTACTAGCTACTTTTAGCCAGAGGATGAGAAAGCCTCACCCACCAGCAGAAGCAGAGCTTACTTGCCATGTTGTTCCCATAGACTGCAAATATCCAGGTTTGCAGATAAGGTACCACTAAGTCCGAAGGTCATAATGAGCTACACACACACCACTCCCATCTACCACGTGCAAACATAGCCTTTAAACTCTTGTGAATGTCATCAGTAACCTAATGCTTCCTCAGCTGTGTTGTGTCATGCAAATATTTTAATCAGTTTTATTAACCACATGCGTACCAAGGCCTAGTGAATTGTGTGTTTATAAGGCTAGACTTCTTGCCTCTGCATACACCAGAGACTGAAATGTTCGGTACATGTGCAGTCATTGCAGCAACGCTGAAATATTGTTCAGGAAAAAGGATGAGGTCTTAAGTCCAAATGCCTGCACATCATATGTTGCCTGGAGAGAAGGCATTATTCAGACTCAAGTCAAATTCCAATTTCCCGAGTAGTTTTCCTCACCTCAGAGCAACCTGGAGATATGTGTGTGGTGGATCTCCCATACACCTGCTGCTGCTTATCTGTAGTACAGCGGAAAATCATTAGTGTGCATCTTATTCATGTTCAGTGTCACTCTCTCCAACAATGACCATACAGGGTCTGGGAAGAAGGAATGTCCATGAGAGTTCTGCAGAACGGGAGCCCCAGGGCAGCTGGGGGGAGGACCAGGTGTGCTCTCAATTGGCCTTATTTTCACTAAGAACCATTTCTGAGACTAGGAGAGTTAGAAGCTGTTTGAAACCAGCCCACTCTAAACAGCATTAGAACCAGCCACCAACATGCAGCTAGCTCTGCTTGACCCATGATTTACAAATTGCACTGATTAGACAAGAGTACCTTCACTTTTCTTGGGATCTAACTAAAGCACTGTAGATATCTTTCCGGTTCTCATAGGCCATATTTCCTTTGGGGCAGTCTCTTGCTGTCCCCTACATTAGAGCCATAGTCAAGCCTGGGTGCCTAATTGGAGAGCTGCTAACTTCAAGGAGAGAAACCTTGAGACTCTAATAATGCACAGTGGAGACAATTTAAACAAGCTTAAACTCAGGCGCTGAGTTGCATCACTGTCATTTGTCAGGCACCAACTTTTTAACCACATCTACTGAGACCTCATTAAAATCATCTCGAGTAATTTCCTTGGGGGGGCAAACCAATATTATTAAATAGTTTGCCTTGGAATACAGGTGGCTAAAAGCTGAATGGAATTTGTGCTTGACTTCAGAGTAATTATTTCTGGTTTCTGCAGTGATTTGTGTCATGCTTCCTTGCAGCAAAGAGAACATAGCAGATAATTCCCCAAAAGGAAATGTGAGGCTTGGAAAATAGGGGAAAGAAAGAAAAGAAAAAAAAAAAAAAAGAAAAAAGAAAAAAAAAAGAAGAAGAAGAAGAAGAAAATGAAATGTGGGCAATTACAGATTAAAGGAACAAGAGAAATTCAGCACTTGTTCTCATGGACATATTATCATCCAACAGAAGTTTTAGTCATCCACCAAGAGCCATCGGCCCCGTTTTGCAGCCCCTCCCTTCTGACTTCCAGCAGAAACGACTTCACATGGGACATATCTAAACACCCTGAGAAAAAAAGTGGCAATTGAAGAATTCTCTTTTGAGCTCAAATGTCCATCACTGAAACCATCTGTGATTTATGTTAACTAAAAAACCCCAAAACTTTCACAGTAAACTTTTTGAAGTGTGGCAGTATATATCACAGAATCATAGAATCACAAGGTTGGAAAGGACCTACAAGGGAATCTAGTCCAACCATCCTCCCTTTACCATACCTACAGAAAACCACTAACCCATATCTCCTAGCTCCCTACCCAGACGCTTCTTGAACACTGCCAGGGATGGTGACTCCACCACCTCCCTGGACAGCCATTCCAGTGCCTGACCACTCTCTGAGAAAAAAAGTTCCTTTGTATGTCCAGTCTAAACCTCATCTGATACAACTTGTGGCCATTTCCTCGGGCCCTGTTTGTTGCCTGGCAGAAGAGGTCAAGTCCCTCCTCGTCACAACCTCCCTTCAGGAAGTTGTAAAGTGCAATGAGGTCTCCCCTGAGCCTCCTCTTCTCCAGGCTAAACAATCCCAGCACCCTGAGCTGCTCCTCATAAGACTTGTGCTCCAAACCCTCACAAGTTTTGTTGCCCTTCTCTGGACACGTTTCAGGGCCTCAATGTCTTTCTTGTAGTGAGGAGGGCAAAACTGAACACAGTACTCAAGATGCAGCCACACCAGAGCTGAGTACAGAGGGATGATCACCTCTCTGCTCCTGCTGGCCATACTATTTCTTATACAGGCCAGGATGCTGTTGGCCTTCTTGGCCACCTGGGCACATTGCTGGCTCATGTTCAGCTGAGCATCAAGCAACACCCCCAGGTCCCTTTCCTCTTCACAGTCATCCAGCCACTCAACCCCAAGCTGATAGTGCTGCATGGGGTTATTGTGGCCAAAATGCAGGACATAGCATTTAGTCTTGTTGCACCTCATCCCATTCACCTCAGCCCAGTGATCCAGCCTATCCAGATTCCTCTGAAGGGCCTCCCTACCCTCAGCAGATCGACACCACCTCCAACTTGGTGTCATCTGCAAACTTACTGAGGGTACACTAAATCCCCTCATCTAGGCCATCAATAAAGATATTAAACAAGATGGGCCCCAGTACCTAACCCCCGGGGGACACCACTTGTAATGGGTCACTAGCTGAACTTAACTCCATTAACTGCTACCTGCTGGGCATGACCCTCTAGCCAGTTCCTTACCCAAAGAAGGGTATACCTGTCCAGGCCACTGGCAGCCAGTTCCCCTGGGAGAATACTGTGAGAGAATGTGCCAAAGGCTTTGCTGAAGTCTAGGTAGACTTCATCAACAGCCTTTCCCTCATGGACCAGTCTGGTCATCCAGTCATAGAAGGAAATGAGGTTGGTCAAGCACAACATGCCTTTCTCAAACCCATGCTTGCTTTGCTTGATCCTCTAGATGCCACACAGAAGCTGTATGATCTCACCCAAGATGATATGTTCCATAACTTTCCCCGGTACCAGGTTCAGCTGACAGGCCTGTAGTTCCCTGGATCCTCCTTACGGCCCTTCTTGTAGATGGGAGTCACATCAGCAAGCCTCCAATCCTCTGAGACCTATCCAGATAACCAGGAATGCTGGTAGATGGCAGAGAGTAGCTCAGCAATCACCCCTGCCAGCTCCCCCAGTACCCAAGGGCAGAGCCCACCTGGTTCCATGGACTTGCGACAGGCTTTTTATTTAAAACAGGATTTTTTAGGAGACGTGGGAAGTGGAGATTACCCAATAGAAAGGAAGTGTTCCTGAAAGCAATGGCACTCAGAGTAATGAGGAGATATCATGATAAATATAGAACACAGTGGGGAGTGCAAGCACTAAACGATCATTTTGCAATAAATTTTTTGTGCATAGGGACCTAAAATGTAGCTAAAAGAGTTGTAGGGGAGTGCTTACCTTGCCATAAGATTAACCAACATCAATTAAGAGAGAAAATACATGGGGGAAGGGAAATGACCCATCTCCTGTTTGCACGGTTACAGGTAGACTTTAACGAGCTCCCTAAGGTTGGAAGATTTAGATATCTTCTTGTTACGGTGGACCACATCACATAGTTTGATGCGTTCCCTACGGCTAGAGCAACTGCACACACAGTGGTAAAAATTTTGTTTGAAGAAATAATTCCCTGATACGGGGTCATCATTGTCATTGATTCCGACCGGGGACCTTGTTTCACCTCAGAGATGGTATTAGAGGTGGTGGTATTAGTAGGTACTAAATAGGAATACCATACACCGTATCACCCCCAAAGCTCAAGAGAGGTAGAAAGGATGAATGGAGAGATTAGGAAACAACTTACAAAGTTAATGTTAGAAACAAAATTATCACGGGTGAAATGTCTCCCTTTAGCCCTTCTAAATATTAGAACACAACCCCGTGCTGACACCAGGCTTTCACCTTTCAAGATGTTATACGATATGCCTTACAACATCGACCTTCCCCTAGATCACCCCATGTTAGATGAAAGGAACTTGCATCCTTATGTTACGCAACTAATGTCCAGAAGAGAAGAAGTACATAAAAAGGCAATGGTGGTACAGCAACCCCCTTTAGAAATTGACATGTAAAACCAAGAGATAAAGTATTAATAAAGAATTGGAAGGAGTCATCTATTACTCTTTCCTGGGAGGGACCCTTTCTTGTCTTTCTCACCACAGAGACTGCTATCCGGACTACTGAGTGAGGATGGACACGTGTCTAGAGTGAAGGTACTTTGAGAATCAGTGAACTGGAAAGTGGTGGGACCCCCCCAAGGACTAAAACTGACTCTGAAGAGAACTAAGCAATTAGATGAGTAGTCGCATATTCTGTGATACCCTTGATATTCTTCCTGGCTGACTACCTTGCTGTCTACTTTAGTGGAACCTCTTATTTTATTAATCCTGGGACTAACTTTTGGACCATTTCTGTTCGATAAACTATTTGCTATTGTTAAGGGACGGTTAGAAATAGCCCATTTAATGTTAGTAAGAAAACAGCATGAACAAATCGATAGCAAGGAAGAGGATGAATCTATCCACCAAAGGGCTAAAGAAGCAGTAAAACTATTTGATGAACAAAATCAGGATAAAATAGAAGAGGGGGGATTGTGATAGGAAAGGGTTAAGTTTGTTAGTCAAATCAAAACTCAGTGGTGCTTTCTCAGGTGTCCGAGAATTTAAATAGTGTTGTAAAATTTAAATCGTGTTGTAATAGATGACAGAAACTAAGAAGCTGAAGGCATTGCAAACTACACATTGCCAGGGCACAGAAGCTGCTAGAAAATAACCAAAGAATAATGGAAAAGACTACTGACCATCAAGAGGCAGGAAAACCAATCCTCAGCAACAACCTGTGACACCAGCAACAACCTGTGCAGCAGCAAGAATGACTGGAATTTATGCAGGAGATGGGAATTGTATACAGAGGCAATCCTTTGTTCAAATCCCAACCTTGGTGGAGTGTAGACTCCCCTTGGGTGCCCAGCGCTGTTTTGCTCACTTTACTGCCTTGCTTAATTAAATAAAGCTCTCCCTTTATGTATCACACTGGACTTTGTCTGGTTTTGTCATGAGAATCTATAACAGTAACCTCCTGGGCAGCGGTCCCTCTGAGCAGGGACAGCACAGAGCCTTCTCCACGTGCCTCCCTCATCTGGCTGTGGTCTCCTTGTTTCTCAGCACTGTCCTTTATGCCTACCTGAAGCCCCCCACAAGCAATAGCTTTCCTTTCTCACAACTAAATTTATTTTCATCCTTTTATATTTGACAACAGCTGTAGGAAACTGCAAAGCTCCTCAGAACAGCTCTCCCCTTTCTGAGTCAGGCATGCCTTACAGCACCTCAGCACCTCTAATGAGGGGTATGTAGATGAGAGCAATGTATGTAATGAGAGCAATGTAGATTGGGCTGAACCAGGGCAGCCACAGCCACTACTGGAGAACTGAGACATGGTCCGATTGTTTGTCCTTAGTGGGCTGATTGAAACAATTTGGGTTTCCATCTGTGTCATCATAGGAATTCCATGTTGTAAATGTCAGGAATGTATTCACAACAATCACTGCTGATGATGGCACAGGTACCCTCCTGGATAGCTGTCCATTATTCCAGTGCTACATGATTCTCCAAGACAACTTTTCTCATGAGTGGTGTTACCATTCAGTGGAGAGATGTGCAGCTTGTGGCGAGAAGACAGCCATAGCACAGGACACCAAGCAGTCCATTTATATCGATGTCTGGTGAGAAAAGTATGGCAGTCAGTTGATGTCTGTGGCTATTTGGAATGTATTGCACTGGGTACGTAGGGTCATCCCCAAGTACACTGCCTGGCACTGCCATACCCCAGGCGGGACCTTGGTCCCGGCTCCAGCTCCTGCCCAGTGCAGCAGGTTTACTGGGCCAGACGGGCTGCAACCAGGGGAGCAGCGGTTCCCAGGCGTGTTGCAGCCCGGGTTGGGCTCCGAGGGGCACAGGAAGGGGTTGCAGCTGGGACAGAAAGGAAGGGAGTAGAGGTTAACATTCTCTGCTGCCCGGTTGGCTCTCTGTTTCAGAGTGCAGCTGGGACTGCTTTACTTGCTCTGGGCCGCAGGAGACACGAGATGACCTCACTCCGCAGCTCTACATACGTGGACTGTATTGTAGCTTTAAACTCCCCGATGCCTCCTTTTGAGTGTCTTAATGTGAAGTCTCCAAGGGGGGAATTTTCACTCCCCTGCCCACCCCCCGCCCCAGCATCTCCCAGTTTCCCCTTGGGGACCCCGCGGGCAACATCTGCATTTGTAATTCACATTAGCCAGAGTGTTATCAGTGTTGCTGCTCATTGTCTTCCTGTGCAGGGCCTGCTGTGCAACCCCCCTGCAGAAGGGCTGGGGAGGGCTGGGCTGGCACATTGACTGCTGTGTTCCCTCACAGCTTCCCTGCCATTTCTCTTGTCCCTGCAGGCTCCAGTTCACCTTCTGCCTTCCAGCCATGATCATCCCAGCCTTCAGGAGAGCAGAAAAATCAAACAAAATGAGAGAGAGAAGAGTACCCAAAGTAGGAGTCAAACCATGATAGTGCGAGAGCAGCACGTGCTTTTCTCTGTGGGGAGCTGAGAAGGCCACAGGCAGAGAGCAGCTGGGGTCTAGTCCGGAGTCTCACCCCGCTTCCTTTTAATGCCAAGTCCACTGGGGATGATCCCCCCCCTCCCTCCCTGACTATGGGAACCCAAAATGCCAAAAATGGTGGTAACACAGAATGAGAACATGAACTCTTTAACTTCCACTGGTCTGTATGATGTTCTGATGTGGAATACAGACAACAGAAATCATAAACCCACATCACAGAGGCACTGACAGATGTGAGCCTGAAAGCACAGATGCCAGCCAGGAGCCCAGGGATGGTCCATAAGCTGCTGCAGGCTGTAGTCACTGCACAATCTGATGAACAGCTGTGTGCTTCCTGCTGGACTGTAAGTTTCTGAGAACATCTGACCCAACAGCTCCAGAAATGTCTCAGAAGATGCAGGACAGACAGAGTCACTGCATGTTCTTTATTTTGTTACGGTTCATGGAGAGGCTAGTTCATAATGTACAGTGTGGCTACGCTACAAAGGTGCAAGCTGAAAAGGAATTGATTTCAATCCTAAGGTTTTAGTGAAAAACATTACAGTATTTAAAAAAAAAAGAATAAGATTTAATAAATTACACTTATAAAATTGCACAAAACATACAAAAAGGAGAGTTTGATTCAGTAAAAAGCTCAATACAAGTCATGAATTCAAAGAGACGTGCAGTTCACATGTGCTTGTGAAACACATTTAATAATCACTTTCCTCACTGCATCCTTGACCTCCTTGTTCCTCATGCTGTAGATGAGGGGGTTCACTGCTGGAGGCACCACTGAGTACAGAACTGCCACCATCAGGTCCATGGATGGAGAGGAGATGGAGTGGGGCTTCAGGTAGGCATAAAGGACAGTGCTGAGAAACAGGGTGACCACGGCCAGGTGAGGGAGGCATGTGGAGAAGGCTTTGTGCCGTCCCTGCTCAGAGGGCATCCTCAGCACAGCAAGGAAGATCTGCACGTAGGACACAACTATGAAAACAAAGCACCCAAAGCCTAAACTGACACTAAAAATGATAAACACAACTTCCCTGAGGTAGGAGCCAGAGCAGGAGAGTTTGAGGATCTGTGGGATTTCACAGAAAAATTGGTTGACAACATTGCCTTGGCAGAGAGGCAGTGAAAACGTGCTGGCAGTGTGCAGCAGGGAATTGAGAACCCCAGCGCCCCAGGCAGCTGCTGCCATGGTGGCACAAGCTCTGCTGTCCAGGAGGGTCCCATAGTGCAGGGGCTTGCAGATGGCAATGTAGCGGTCATAGGACATGATGGTGAGAAGGGAATACTCTGCTGAGATGAAGAATAGAAAGAAAAAGAGCTGTGCAGCACATCCTGTGTAGGAGATGGCCCTGGTGTCCCAGAGGGCGTTGGCCATGGCTTTGGGGAGAGTGGTGGAGATGCAGCCCAGGTCGAGGAGGGCCAGGTTGAGGAGGAAGAAGTACATGGGGGTGTGCAGGCGGCGGTCGCAGGCTACGGCTGTGCTGATGAGGCCGTTGCCCAGGAGGGCAGCCAGGTAGATGCCCAGGAAGAGCCAGAAGTGCAGGAGCTGCAGCTGCCGCGTGTCTGCCAACGGCAGCAGGAGGAACTCGCTGATGGAGCTGCTGTTGGGCATCTGCTGTTGTTGGGCTTGGAGTCCTGCTCAGAGTGCAGAAGATAATAACAAGTCCAGACCATTCTCAGACACACTCTTCCTGATGTATTATGAAATGATGTATTATTAAATCATGAAATGAAATTCTACTATGACAATGTTCATTTAGCACCATTATTTGAATTTAATTTCATGAAGTTCAGCATTCCTTAAGCAAATAAAGCATATAGAGCCTTAACCTTCCTCTCATTTTCTGATCTTATTCCATATCCCTGGATATTTTTGTCTGTTTTATGTCTCATACCTTTACTCGCACTTCTCTTAGTGTCCCCAGTCCCAACCTCTGTGCACTCTGTCTTAGAGAAATCTGCCTGTTGGCAGGATAAGTGCATTATACACATAAACAGAAAATGATGATAATTTTAACTAGAATCACCCTTCAAGAGAGGAGAAGCTGAAAGCACAGCCTGTGTGACTGTTCACAAAACAAGCAATTGATTGCAGAAAAATTCAGGAGTCTCAGAGCTGTGTTCAAAGTTGACAGCCCCTTTTAGATTTCTGACTCCAATCCTTTTTGCCTTCCCTCAGAACAGGAAATGGAAAATCCCTGCCTTGGCTCTGCTCTTGCAAAACATTCTGTTGTGCAGTGGAGCTGTGATCCCCCTGCCCCAGGCAGCAGCTGTGGCAGCACAAGCCCTGACGGGGGACTCTTTCCCCTCACACATCTCCCCGCAGCGCCCTGGGCAGTTCCCCTGGCAGGCTGAGTGCTGAGCCTGGCAGGTGGCAGCGTCTCTGCCTCAGCACACAGCCGCTGGGGCACAGCAGGGACCCTGTTCTGCAGGACAGCCCTGAGCACCCACCTGCAGAGCCCTGGCTGCACAGCCTGCGGCCATCTTGGTCCACGCAGCCCTCAGGGCTGTGCTTTCATACTGCAGCATGGAAGCCCACTGTCAAAGCAGAAGTCTTTTTCCAAAGAAAAGTAACATGCAGTGCCTGCAACCAGATCTGCTATGGGATGTCTCAGTTTTAGTTAACACTCTATGAATAGCAGCTGCATTGTCTTCAATGAGACTTACCGTGTCATGGTCTGTGAGCAATGTTCCTGTTGCCAGCTCACAGCCTGCTCACACCATACACATCCTGGAAACTCTCTCCCCTTTCTCTCCTCTCCTTCTGTCAGCTGCAGGCTGTGCTGTGCACAAGAGCTGCTCCTGGATACAGCTGTCACGGTTTGAACTAGAAATCCACCTGCGTCCGTGACAGGGGCCGTGGGCCCCGGAGGGGCCCTGGGCCGAAAGGAGAAAATTAATTAGGGAGAAAGAAACAGCGGCAACGATCTAAGGAGGCACACTTATTTACTAAATACTATATCAAAATACAGGATAACACAATATAATACAATATAATTGAAAATTGAGCTAACGAATCAAGCAAAATAGGAGAGAGAATGAGTCCCGTAACCGAGAGGCCTACTGTGAATCTAGGCGAACGGCTGAAGGCTCCCACACACTCCCCTGAACGCCAGAACTCGAAAGACGTCAGTCTGTTCTGCGACAGAGTTAATATAGAGTCCAGGTCCCGTGACCTATCGTGTTGTTCCCTGGGAGATGTAGTCTTCTTCTGTAAGTAGCAGATTCAGTAAAATTATTCATGCTTTATATGATGTTATGATGTGGAATACTGATAGCAAAAATTACAAAATTATTAAACCATGACATTCCACCCCTTATTCTACATCATTACATTATGTTTATACATACATACACACTCATATGTATAATTGTGAATAATCAGCAACCTTATTTTTTCTCAACAATTTATATTTATTCCATACAAATCCCTAAGTTGAGAACAAAACTCTATAACCTAACCTACTATTTATTAATTTTGAGAATATGGCAAAACTGCCAGAAAAAGGAAAACGTGTCAGCGGTAGAGGGAAAAGGCAGCGCTAGTAGGGCGTCCCCCACATCAAGGTGCACTCATCTTTTCCCAGCCACCACAGCAGATTGCCTTTTGACTTATACTTCTTTCCATGTGTGCTCTACACATGCATGGCCAGTGCAGGATATAGAGTCCAGATGGAAAACTTGCTTACAGAATGCCTAATTAAGGTATATAGAGAAAAGTGTTTCCTTAACATTAATCCACTCTATCTTAAGTCCTATACCTAATTGAACTATTCTGTACCTAATTGAAATATTTTCTGAGACTCTACCTATATATCTACAGGAAAATCATTGGCTGCACTCCCCCAACATCAAATTCCCTTGTGGTACACATTGGACATTCCCATTTTTGTCCATCACCCACCACGTGCACCCAGGTCCCTGGGCAAAGACAGTACCCCGGAGAGGTTTGCCCTTTCCAGACGCTGGAAGGACCCAAACCGTCTTTCCCAACACGCTCTTTATGTGTACTACAGGAACCTTATCTCCCTCCACGGTACGTAGGGAGCTGGATTGGTTAGGACCATTATGATTACTAGATCCTCGAGTGTTGACCAACCAGGTGGCTTCTGCTAAATGGTTCTCCCAATTTTTATACGTTCCGCCACCCATTGCTTTCAACATAGTTTTCAACAACCCATTGAATCGTTCAATCTTACCAGAAGCTGGTGCATGATAGGGAATATGGTAAATCCACTCAATGCCATGATTTTTGGCCCAAGTGGTTACAAGGGAATTTTTAAAATGGGTCCCATTATCTGATTCAATTCTTTCTGGAGTGCCATGCCGCCACAGGATTTGCTTTTCCAACCCTAATATGGTGTTTCGGGCGGTAGCATGGGGTACTGCGTATGTTTCGAGCCACCCAGTGGTTGCCTCCACCATGGTGAGTACATAACGCTTACCATTGCGAGATCGTGGCAAGGTGATATAATCAACCTGCCATGCCTCTCCATATTTATACTTTTGCCATCGCCCTTCCCCCCAAAGAGGTTTCATCCTCTTGGCTTGTTTAATTATGGCGCATGTTTCACAATCATGAATAACTTGAGCAATAGCGTCCATAATTAAGTCCACCCCTCGGTCTCTGGCCCACTTATATGTTGCATCCCTTCCTTGATGACCTGAAGTCTCATGGGCCCACCGAGCTAGGAATAATTCACCCTTGTTCTGCCAGTCCAAGTCTATTTGAGCCACCTCAATTTTGGCAGCTCGATCAACCTGATGGTTATTTTTATGTTCTTCAGTAGCCTTACTTTTAGGCACATGAGCATCTACATGGCGCACCTTTACAACAATGTTCCTTATTTGGGCAGCAATGTCTTTCCACACTTCAGCAGCCCAAACAGGTTTACCCTTTCGTTGCCAATTATCATCCTCCCACTGTTGCAACCACCCCCATAAGGCATTTGCCACCATCCATGAATCAGTATAAAGATGAAGCATTGGCCACCTCTCCCGTTCAGCCACATCTAAAGTCAGCTGAACAGCCTTTACCTCTGCGAATTGACTTGATTCTCCTTTACCTTCAGTGGCCTCTGCAACTTGTCGTGTGGGGCTCCATACAGCAGCTTTCCATCTGCGATGCTTCCCTACAATACGACATGATCCGTCTGTGAATAGGGCAAATTTCTTTTCGTTTTCTGGTAGCTCATTGTATGGTGGTGCCTCTTTAGCACGTGATACCTCTTCTGTAGGTGGTTTTTCAATTTTTTTACTCTCAGGCCAGTCCATGATCACTTCTAGAATTCCAGGACGGCTGAGTTTTCCCATTCGAGCTCGTTGAGTAATTAATGAAATCCACTTACTCCAAGTGGCATCAGTAGCATGATGGGTGGAGGGAACCTGTCCTTTAAACATCCAGTTTATTACTGGCAAGCGAGGTGCTAGAAGAAGCTGAACCTCTGTCCCAACTACTTCAGAAGCAGCCCGAACCCCCTCATACACGGCTAAGATCTCCTTCTCAGTTGGAGTGTAGCGCTCCTCAGACCCTTTATATGCTCGACTCCAAAATCCTAGGGGTCGGCCTCGGGTCTCTCCTGAGGCTCTTTGCCACAAACTCCAGGTGGGACCTTTCTCTCCAGCAGCAGTGTAGAGGATGTTCTTCACATCCTGTCCCGTCCGTACTGGCCCCAAGGGCACGGCACGGGCTATTTCTTGTTTTATCTGCTCAAAAGCCTGCTGCTGCTCAGGACCCCATGAGAAATTATTCTTCTTCCGTGTTACCTGATAGAGAGGGCTCACTATGTGGCTGTAGTTTGGGACATGCATTCTCCAAAAGCCCACTATTCCCAGAAAAGATTGGGTCTCTGATTTATTTGTGGGCGGAGACATAGCAGTGATTTTGTCAATCACATCTGCTGGGATGTGACGACGTCCATCTTGCCATTTTATGCCTAAGAACTGGATTTCCTGGGCAGGTCCCTTCACCTTGCTGCGCTTAATGGCAAAACCAGCTTTCAAAAGAATTTGGATTATCTGTTTCCCTTTCTTGGAAACCTCTGCTGCTGTATGGCCCCACACCACAATGTCATCAATATACTGCAAGTGCTCAGGAGCATTACCCTGTTCCAAAACAGCTTGGATCAATCCATGGCAAATTGTTGGGCTGTGCTTCCACCCCAGGGGTAAACGGTTCCAGGTATACTGAATACCTCTCCAGGTAAAAGCAAACTGTGGCCTACATTTTGCAGCCAATGGGATGGAAAAGAAGGCGTTAGCAATATCAATGGTGGCATACCACCTAGCTTCTTTTGACTCCAGTTCATACTGGAGTTCTAGCATGTCTGGTACAGCAGCACTTAATGGAGGTGTAACTTCATTCAGGCCACGGTAATCTACCGTCAGCCTCCATTCCCCACTGGTTTTACGCACTGGCCATATGGGGCTGTTAAAAGGCGAGTGTGTTTTGCTAATCACTCCCTGATTTTCTAATTGGCGAATTAGCTTGTGAATGGGGAGCAATGAGTCCCTATTGGTGCGGTACTGCCGTCTGTGAACCACTTTGGTGGCAATTGGTACCTCTTGGTCTTTTACCTGGAGCAACCCCACAGCAGAAGGATCATCTGACAGACCAGGTAAAGTTGACAACTGCTTAACACCATTTGTGTTTACAGCAGCTATCCCAAAGGCCCATCGATACCCCTTGGGATCCTTGAAATATCCCATCCTAAGGTAATCGATTCCCAGTATACATGGAGCCTCTGGACCAGTCACAATAGGGTGCCTTCGCCAGTTTTTACCAGTGAGGCTTATTTCGGCCTCCAACATAGTCAATTCTTGGGAACCCCCAGTCACTCCATGGATATATATTGGTTGTGTCCCTTGGTGACTTGAGGGCATTAGGGTGCATTGTGCACCAGTGTCCACCAAGGCTTTATATTTCTGTGGTTGAGATGTGCCAGGCCACTTAATCCACACAGTCCAGTATACTCTGTTGTCCCTTTCCCCCCCCTGGCTGGGGGCAGGGCCCCTCTATTGTTTACCTCGTTGACTTGCAGCAACTGGAACTCTCCCCTTCTTGGAAGAGTTCACCTTGGTAGTTGTTTCACCTTGTAATTCTTCCACTCGTGCCTGAAGTGCAGAAGTGGATGAATTACACCACTTCTTCATGTCCTCCCCATGACTACAGAGGAAAAGCAACAAGGCAAGACGTGTAGTCTTATCGTTGTCATTTGCTTGAATACGAGGTGTCTTATCGTTGTCATTTGCTTGAATACGAGGACGTCTCTTTTTAATGGTTGAGATTTTCGATGATACAGGTCGAGAGGAACTCATGTTGTTTAGCTTCCTCAATAGGCGATTGTGGAAATCCTGGTTTCCATCATCTTGTACCACCTGGATTCATCTACATTAGGCACATTAGCCAATTTGTCAATAATATCATTTTGTGTTCCCTCCACTTCGTTTAACCTTTCCACAATTTTGACAATGGCTGAAGTATACAGATTAACTTCTGTGGCGCTTATAAAGAATTCAAGTTCCTGAAGTCTGCCAATTAGTTCATTCACAAAGGGTTTCCTGTCCCCTTTGCCATATACTAATGCAAGTGCACTGGCATGCTTTTCTGGAGCTGCTTTTGTAAAGTCACGCCACATTTGTCGTGGAACACGGACTGCTTCAGGATCATGTAATTGGTCTGGATCATTACGATTGAACTCGCGGCTGTATAGCATTTCCACCAGAGCATTTTCTCTCAAAAATTGGATACCTTTCTCAATATCAGTCCATTTCTTTCTCTCAGGCTCCAAGTCCCGTTTAAAGGGGAATCTATCTCTTACCGCTATCAACATCCGCTTCCAGAGGGTGTAGGACCGATTTTGGCATGTGCCAATACCTCTGTCCACACGTGGGTCCCTGGAAATGCTACCCAGTTGGCGAGCTTCACTGCCATCGAGCCATGCACTGTTGGCACCATTGTCCCAGCAGCGAAGTAACCAAGTGACCATATTTTCTTTTGGCTGACGTGTGTAATCCTTTCTTAGATCTCGAATTTCACTCAGTTTAAAAGATCGATCAATAATGGTCGTAATACTTTGCTCACCTTTTGCTCTATCAAGAGTCCCAGGTGTTGATGGTGGCAACTGTGTTGATGAGGCTGCCCCATCTATACGTTTGGACTTGAGAAATTCTCGTAAAGAAAAAGTAGCTTTTGGCTCCTCTTCTGACTCTGACCCTGACCCTGAATCTTGTGTTATTTCCTCCAGGTAACCCTCCTTCTTTTTCCTCTCTCCTAACTTTCTCTGCTCCTCTAACTTCTTCTGCTCCTCTATCATCTTCTGCTCCTCTATCATCTTCTTATACCCCTCTAACATCCTCTGCTCCTCCAACTTCTTCTGGTCTTCTGACTTCCCCTGCTCTCCCGAGTCTCCTGAGTCTCCTGAGTCCTGCTCTCCTAACTCCCTCCGCTCTTCTAACTCCTTCTGCATTTTCTCTAACTGAGTTGAAACTTGTTTTGTCTTTCGCCCTCTTACAGGGGCAACCAACATTGTATCTGGTGTCCCGGATGGTTGGTCCAATTGGACTACATGTGCCCCCGGTGGCTGGTCAGATTGGACTACATGCGCCCCCAGTGGCTGGCCCAATTGGACTACATGTGCCCCTGGTAGTTGGTTAAATATATTCAACTCACCCTGGAGGGCACATAGCTGGTCTCGGAGAGCGTTCCGCTCAAACTGAACGGCACCAAGCTCAGTCTGGAGGCTGTTGTAGTTGGACTGGAGAGTGTTGTACCCGAACCGGAGGACGTTATGCTCGGCCTGGAGGGCAGTGTGCTCAGTCTGGAGAGTGTTGAGCTCGGTCCGGAGGGCATTGTGCTCGGTCTGAAGAGCGTTATGCTCGGACTGGAGGGTATTATGCTCGGACTGAAGAGTGTTGTGCTCGGTCCGGAGGGCATCGTGCTCAGTCTGAAGAGCATTATGCTCGGACCGGAGGGCATTATGCACAGACTGAAGAGTGTTGTGCTCGGACTGGAGGGTGTCGCAGTTGGATTGGAAGGCATCATGCTTGGCCTGGAGGGTGCCGCACTCAGACTGGACGGCGTCATACTTGGACTGGAGAGTGTTGTGCTCGGTCTGGAGGGCATTGTGCTCGGTCCGGAGGGCATCGTGCTCAGTCTGGAGAGTGTTGTACTCGGACCGGAGGGTGCTGTGCTCGGACTGGAGAGTGTCGTGCTCGGACCGGAGGGCGCTGTGCTCGGACTGGAGAGTGTCGTGCTCGGACCGGAGGGCGCTGTGCTCGGACTGGAGAGTGTCGTGCTCGGACCGGAGGGCGCTGTGCTCGGACTGGAGAGTGTCATGCTCGGACCGGAGGGTGCTGTGCTCGGACTGGAGAGTGTCGTTCTCGGACCGGAGGGCGCTGTGCTCGGACTGGAGAGTGTTGAGTTGGGATTGCAGGGAGCTTTTCTCATCCCAAAGTTTTTCTGCGTCAGCTCTAAGATTCTCTTTCTCGTACCAGATTGAGTCTCGTTGGTACAGGAGATCTTTTCTCTCAGCCTCAAAAGCTTTTTCTCTCTCTACCTTCTCATCCCAAAGTTTTTCTGCGTCAGCTCTAAGACTCTCTTTCTCGTACCAGATTGAGTCTCGTTGGTACAAGAGATCTTTTCTCTCAGCTTCAAAAGCTTTTTCTCTCTCTACCTTCTCAGTCCAAAGTTTTTCTGCCTCAGCTCTAAGACTCTCCTTCTCGGCCCTGAGACTCTCTCTCTCAGCTTCAAAAACTTCCCTCTCAGGAATGGTATTGAATAAGGCCCGATAAGCATTAGCTAGGCCCAAAATCATTTGTGCCTCCTGAGATCTGCCTGAGCCACAACATTCCTGCCTCAAATATGCAATCAAACTCTCAGGATTCTTCAAGTGTTCAGGAGTGAAGCTCCATAACACTGAAGATGTCTGTCCTTTGAGAATCTCTTCAAAGCCTCTCCACACTCCCTGCCACTCAGTATTCTCTGGTTCTAGGGAAGACTTCCTCCGGATGTTATAAATCCAGATACTGAGTGAGATTATTACAATAATCAACAGTAAGATCAGGGAGATTAAGAGTGTGGCCCACTGATCATTCAAAAACTGCATAAAGGATTCATAGAAAGAAAGAGGAGCACGCTTAAAAATCACCATTTCTGTATAATTAGTTGCATTAGTTGCTCCCTCTGGAGCTGTATACAGATACGAAGTGAGCATTGCTAACCATGCTTTCAATCCATTATACAATTGTATAGCTCCATAAGAAAAAGTGGCTAGCTTAAACATGACCCAATATGTTCGGAGCATCTCAAAAAAGGAACCAATGGCACACAGTCCCTGGTAAAACAAATTTAGTAGAGAAAACATCTTTTTTCCTCCAATAGAGAGAAAAAAAAGTAAAAGAAAACAAAGCTCAGCAGTGTTTATAAAATATACCGGAGTATTGGCAGTCCGCCTGGACTTTCAAGGTCAAGCTCGCAGGTGCAGAACCGCAAACACGAGATAGCTCCTTAACAGGGAAAAAACTCGTAGCTCTGTTAAAAGCTAAAAGAGCAACAGAAGAAAACACAGAAAAACAGCAACTCAATGTGCCCGCATTCTCCACCAAAATCTGTCACGGTTTGAACTAGAAATCCACCTGCGTCTGTGACAGGGGCCATGGGCCCCGGAGGGGCCCTGGGCCGAAAGGAGAAAATTAATTAGGGAGAAAGAAACAGCGGCAACGATCTAAGGAGGCACACTTATTTACTAAATACTATATCAAAATACAGGATAACACAATATAATACAATATAATTGAAAATTGAGCTAACGAATCAAGCAAAATAGGAGAGAGAATGAGTCCCGTAACCGAGAGGCCTACTGTGAATCTAGGCGAACGGCTGAAGGCTCCCACACACTCCCCTGAACGCCAGAACTCGAAAGACGTCAGTCTGTTCTGCGACAGAGTTAATATAGAGTCCAGGTCCCGTGACCTATCGTGTTGTTCCCTGGGAGATGTAGTCTTCTTCTGTAAGTAGCAGATTCAGTAAAATTATTCATGCTTTATATGATGTTATGATGTGGAATACTGATAGCAAAAATTACAAAATTATTAAACCATGACAAGCTGTCTCTCTGCAGCACCATCCACTTGTATGAGCTACCTGAGTCCCAGGAGTGTGGCACAGCTCAGCACACCAGAGGATTTGAATTTCTCTTCCTCACTGCTTCCCCTGGAGATTTCCCTGGGGCTCCAGGGCTGAAAGCTCCTGACAGACAGAAGGGTCATCTCTGCACAGGCATATGGGTGTCAGATCAAGTATTCACCAGTGGACTAACTCATTCTAGAAGCATGATTTTGAGTTGTGGAATCAAACTCTATAATCCAGAGTTAGATTATTAAGTAGGAATACGTTTATTAGGCACTGGGTGCAAAGGGGATCACTCCTATCTTGCACAGCAGCAAGCAGAAGTGATACATATTTGAAAGCCAAGCTGATACATATCCAACAAATTTCCTGGAACTCATCTACATATTCATTGTTTCCAGTAATTCATTTACATTCTTCCCCTCAATCTGGTGCACGTGCTGTTTATAGCGGGGGTCTCCCTCCAGCGGTCATGGGGATGAAGTCAGACGTCTTTCTTGCAAAGGCTCAAAGTCTTCCTTGCTCTGTCCTTTTTACCCTATCTTGTTTGATAGAAGTAGTCTGGTTCTGGCCTACTTCTTGAGACATGTTCCCTTTAGTGTGCAGGATGTTCTTCCCTTGTCTTAACCGCACATCCTACTTGTTTATGGGCCCATGTACCTGACTTTTGACTTTGAGATCTCTTTTACTATGCCAGTTTGTCCTAACATCGTGTTTTCCTAGCAGAAGTGCAAATGCCTCATCTGGAAAGCTCTGCTCCTGGCCCTTAATAAAAAAGACACGCTGACAAGGACAGGGACCCTCTGACTTCCCATTTGCAGGGCTGTCATTCAGCTGAGGCAGTCAGTGCGGGTCTCTCATCTTCAGATGTAAAACCCAGGGGTTGAAATGAGATTCAGTTCCCCACAGACTCATGGGAGATGGGACTCCTTTTGGCTTAGACCAGATGTGCACATGAGTTGCTGCTGTTGGAAGGCTAAAAACCACCTGGGATTGAATCTGGCAATGGTGATAACGGCTTTTTAAAGTATGCTAACAGGAAAAGGAAGACTAGGGAGAATGTAGGTCCTGTACTATGTGACGGGGGGTATTCTGGTAACCAAGGATGCTGAGAAGGTGGAGATACTGAAGACCTTCTTTGCTTCTGTCTTCAGTGAGAAAGGTCAACCTCAGGAATCCCATACCCTGGAGCTTACTGAGAGTGTCTGGGGAATGAAAGACTTCCTTTAGTCAAGGAAGAGGTAGCCCTTGAGCGCCTAGGCCACACCGATGTTCATAAAGCCATGGGATCTGAAGGGGTGCATTCGTGGGTGCTGAGAGAGCTGGTGGAGGTCACTGCTGAGCCGCTCTCTGTAATGTATCAGATGTCTTGGAGAACTGGGGAGGTGCCTGAAGACTGGAGGATGGCCAGTGTCAGTCCGGTCTTCAGAAAGGGCAAGAAGGAAGACCCGGGTAATTATAGGCCAGTCAGCCTCACCTCTGTCCCAGGGAAGGTGATGGAACAGCTTGTGCTGGATGCCATCTCCAGACAACTGGGAGATAAGGAGGTTATCAGGAGTACCCAGCATGGGTTCACCAAGGGGAGGTCATGCTCGACCAACCTGGTGGCTTTTTATGAAGATGTCACTAGCTGAGTTGACGGGGGGAGAGCAGTAGATGTAGTCTACCTTGATTTCAGTAAGGCTTTTGATACTGTCCCCCATGACATCCTTATAACAAAGCTGAGGAAATATGGGATAGATGAGTGGACAGTGAAGTGGGTCGAGAATTGGCTGACTGGCAGAGCGCAGAGGGTTGTCCTTGGTGGTAGGGTGTCTGGCTGGAGGCCTGTAACTAGCGGCATCCCCCAGGGGTTTGTACTGGGTCCGGTCTTGTTCAACGGCTTCATCAATGACCTTGATGAGGGGATAGTGACCACCCTCAGCAAGTTTGCTGATGACACGAAGTTGGGAGGATTGGCTGACACACCTGAAGGCTGTGCTGCCATTCAGCGAGACCTGGACAGGCTGGAGAGCTGGGCAGTAAGAAACCAGATGAGGGTCAACAAAAGCAAGTGTAGAGTCTTGCACCTAGGGAGAAATAATTGCATGCACCGGTGCAGGCTGGGGGAAGAGATGCTGGAGAGGAGCTCTGCTGAGAGGGACCTGGGCATCCTGGTGGACGACAGATTGACCATGAGCCAGCAGTGTGCCCTTGTAGCCAAAAAAGCCAATGGCATTATGGGGTGCATTAAAAAGAGCGTGTCCAGCAGGTCGAAGGAAGTGATCCTCCCCCTCTACTCTGCCCTGGTGAGGCCTCATCTGGAATATTGTGTCCAGTTCATGGCTCCCCAGTACAAAAAAGACAGGGATCTCTTGGAAAGAGTCCAGCGGAGGGTCACAAAGATGGTGAAGGGCCTGAAGCATCTCCCCTATGAGGAGAGACTAAGTGAACTGGGTCTGTTTAGCCTTGAGAAAAGAAGGCTGAGAGGGGACTGGATCCAGGTTTATAAATACCTGAAGTGTGGGAGCCATAGTGGTGTGTCTGGTCTCTTTTCAGTAGTGCGTGGGGACAGGACTAGGGGTAACGGGCTGAAACTTCAGCATAGGAAGTTCCGCATTAATGTGTGCAAGAACTTCTTTACGGTGAGGGTGACGGAGCACTGGAACAGGCTGCCCAGGGAGGTGGTGGAGTCTCCTTCTCTGGAGCTATTCAAGACCCACCTGGACGCCGAGCTGTGCAACATGGTGTAGGGAGCCTGCTTTGGCAGGGGGGTTGGATTCGATGATCTCTAGAGGTCCCTTCCAACCCCTACAGTTCTGTGATTCTGTGATGAAGCTGCAGGTCCAGTTCTCTTCCTTTCAAGTTCTTTCTCCCATTTTTGTCCAATTCTTTGTCCTTTTAAGTTTCTTATTCCAATTTTTTTTGTCCAATTCTTTTCCTTTTTACTTTCTTAATACAATTATTTTCTCTATTTTTTGTCTAATCCTTTGTCCGATTTGTGTACATTTTGTGTCCATTTTTTGTCTTTTTGTCCCTGCCCTACATAATTACCTCACCTGGTGCCTATGCCAATTTTACTGTGGTCAGAATGCCCTAGTCTCAAGTTTACTCTGTTCGGAAGCTTTCTTTGTGAA
Organism: Coturnix japonica; assembly: GCF_054131305.1. Taxonomy (NCBI): domain Eukaryota; kingdom Metazoa; phylum Chordata; class Aves; order Galliformes; family Phasianidae; genus Coturnix; species Coturnix japonica. The sequence goes on from NC_140699.1 coordinate 4,251,231, forward strand.
AGGCAACTTTTCCTATGCTACATACAGAAATACTGACAATTTATGCTGCAAAAACACAACCTACCTCTCACACCTGGAATCTATTACTCAGGGACGCTGTAGGGGACGCTGCACAGGTTGGCAGTATTGTGTGGAGCTTGGGGGCAGACGCTTCCTTCTGTTCTGAGCAGATACGAGGGCCCAGCTCCCTTCCTCTCGTGGGCTGTCTAGGTCTCTGACCTGCAGCTGAGCAGCTGGATTGGCTCCTCCCACTTGCGGGGACTTAGGATGAGGCTGTTTGTCTGCGGTGGAAGTAGGCTCACACCTCCCCCTACCTGTCTCCCTCAGAGATTCCCAAGAGCTCCTCAGGCTGCTGATTTCTTGCAGCAGCCTGGCCATCTGCTCCAGCAGCTCCTTGAGCAGGGTACACCGGCAACCAGGTTCTTTTAACTTAACTAGCTTGTAGGTATGGTGAGATGTTTCCTTTATTGCCATCTAAATGAAAATCACAATGAGACGGGTGGCTTGCTGCTGTTCTTCTCCAGTGCCAGAGAAGTCCACGTAGCCCAGCACTGTGGGAGGCGGTTCCTTCCAACACCGCTTCAATCCACTTTGCCCAGCCTCCATTTTGTGCTGGGGCCAGAAGGCCGCACTGCCCCACAGCGCAGAAGGCCACTGCCCCACCCTCCATGACGTGCAGGGGGCACAGGGTCTCACTGCCCCATAGCGTTCAAGGCCACTGCCCCGCCCTCGATTATGAGCTGGGCCAGAAGGCCCCACTGTCCAATAGCACTGAAGGTCACTGCCCCGCCCTCCATTATGAGCTGGGCCAGCACACAGCACAGAAGGTGCTGGCGCAGCACCCCCAAGGCATTCACTGTCTGCACACCCTTGTGACAGGGACGAGAGGCAGTGGGCGCTACGGGGTCAGGGGCATCTGTCCTTGCAGATCCCACGAGTGAGAGTGATTGTTGGTGGCCTTTGGCTACAGCCTTTGGAAGCTGAAGGTCTATTCAGATTCCCATGGCCATGCTGCGAGGCAGTGCTGGACGGGGACAAGCCAAGTGCAGCCGGCCCTCTCCCCGCCGGGGCCCGGCACAGCCCCCAGCCTGCGCTGTGCAGCAGGAGGAGAACAGCTGGGAGCTGGAGGTGCTGCAGGCCCAGCTGGAGGGCGAGCGGCTCCACTGCCAGGAGCTGCAGCGCCGCTGGGCTGCCGAGAGATGTGAACTGCAGAAGGCGGCAGAGCGGGAGCGGCAGCTGCTGACCGACCAACTGCGCTGTGCCTGGGAGAAGCAGCAGGCCCAGGAAGAGCAGCAGCTGAAGGAGTGGGTGCAGCGGCAGCGGGTGACGGGGACCCGGCAGCTGCTGCTCTGGAAGGAGGCCGAGCTGCGCGCGACAAAGGAGCTGCTGCAGCGTGATTGCGATGCAGCCCTGCGCCAGGCTCGGGAGCTGCAGCAGCAGCTGGCCAAGGTGCTGAGGAACCCCCCCAGCAGCGAGGCGGCCCATGCCGAGCTGCAGGACGTCCTCAGCAAGCTGCGCTGGGAGACAGATGGTGAGCAGCCCGCCTGCATCCGCCACCTCCAGCGTCAGCTGGAGCTGGAGAGGAGGCTCTTCACCTTTTACATCGTGGGGAGCTGGGCAGACGTGCTCCGTAATGCAATGTCCTGCTCCCAGGAAAAACAGGGAGCTCTGCACCGCCACCGTGCAGAGCTGGGCTCCAGTCAACCGGCCATAAAGGACGCTCACGTCCAGGTAAGATGACACACTGAGAGAGTGGGGATTGTTCAGCCTGGGGAGGGGGGGCTCTGGGGAAACCACAGAGTGGCCCTCCAGTGCCTGAAAGAGAAGAGGGGAAAGCTGGAGAGGGACTGTTTGTCTGGATGAGATATAAGAAGAAAGATGGGGCACCATGAGGGGGCAGAGGCGCTGGCACAGGCTGCCTAGAGAAGCTGTGGTTGTCACATGCCTGGCAGTGCCCCAGGCCAGGCTGGATGCACCTTTGGGCAACCTGTCCTAGTGGAAGTTGTCCCTGCCCTTGGCATGGGCTTGGAATGGGAGAGTCTTGAAGGCCCCTTCCTACACAAAACATTCTGTTATTCTATGATTTTCTGGTTCTAGGTGCCAGAGACAGCCAAGGAAGACCTGGAGCTCCCGGGCAGCCGACCCTCTCCCCGCCGGGGCCCGGCACAGCCCCCCGCCTGCCCTGCACAGCGGGAGGAGAAGAGGCAGGAGCTGAAGGCACTGCAGGCCCAGCTGGAGGGCGAGCGGCTCCGCTCCCAGGAGCTGCAGCGCCGCTGCGCTGCTGAGAGACGTGAGCAGCAGGAGGCGGCAGAGCGGGAGCGGCAGCTGCTGGCCGACAAACTGCGCTCCAAGTGGGAGCGGGTGCGGGTGTCAAAGCTGCAGCGCCTGCGGGAGCAGAGCCTGAGGCAGTGGCAAGCAGAGATCTGCCAACTGCTGCAGGAGAAGGAGGCCCAGCTGCACCAGATGCAGGAGCTGCTGCAGAAGTGGCGCAACGACACCATCCGCCAGGCATGGCAACTGCAGCGGCAGCTGGTGGAGGCGCTGCTGAGGAGCGACAGCAGCAGAGCGGACCGCAGAATGCAGCAGGAAGTCCAGCGGCAGATCTGCTGGAAGTACCGTGCAGAGCAGGCCGTGGAGAGCAAGCGCCTCCAGTGTGAGCTGCAGGAGCAGAGAAGACGCTTCCTGCAGTACATCCTGGAGCACGTGGAGGGGCAGCCACGCGTCTTCTTCAACAGGGCCAGGGCCTGCCATCGGGCTGTAGCAGAGGTGGGTGTTCAGGCTACAGAGCAACAAGAGGCCTGCCCACCTGAGCGCAGGGAGCAGCAGGAGCAGAACACCCATCTGCTGAGTAAGCTGAAGGAGCTGCAGAGACGGTGCAGCCTCCTTGAAGAGAAGAGCAGAAGCTCTCAGCAGATGTGGGAGGAGGTGGAGTGGCTCAAGGACAAGATGCGTACGCTCTGCCTCCGTACCCAGCAGCTGCTGGAAATAGTCTGGCAGCTCAAGGAGGCCTCTTGTGCATCCAAAGACACCACAGAGAAGGCAGAGGAGGTCAACCATCTGCAGGGACAGCATTTGGAAAAGGAGGCTGCAGAGCAACAAGAGGCCTGCCCACCTGAGCACAGAGAGCAGCAGGAGAAGAACACCCACCTGCTGAGTAAGCTGAAGGAGCTGCAGAGACAGTGCAGCCTCCTCGGAGAGAAGTGCTGCCTGCTGAGGAGCAGAAGCTCTCAGCAGATGTGGGAGGAGGTAGAGCGGCTCAAGGACAAGATGCGTACGCTCTGCCTCCATACCCAGCAGCTGCTGGAAATACTCCGGCAGCTCAAGGAGGCCTCTTCTGCATCCAAAGAGGCCACAGAGAAGGCAGAGGACGTCAACCAGCTGCAGGGACAGCATGTGGAAAAGGAGGCTGCAGAGCAACAAGAGGCCTGCCCACCTGAGCACAGAGAGCAGCAGGAGCAAAACACCCACCTGCTGAGGAAGCTAAAGGAGCTGCATAGACAATGCAGTCTCCTTGGAGAGAAGTGCTGCCTGCTGAGGAGCAGAAGCTCTCAGCAGATGTGGGAGGAGGTGGAGTGGCTCAAGGACAAGACACGTACGCTCTGCCTCCGTACCCAGCAGCTGCTGGAAATAGTCCAGCAGCTCAAGGAGGCCTCTTCTGCATCCAAAGACACCACAGAGAAGGCAGAGAAGGTCAACCAGCTGCAGGGACAGCATCTGGAAAAGGAGAATGAGATGGCCAAGGAAGACCCGGGGTTCCCAGGCAGCACCAGCAGCAAGCTGCTGGAGCAGTGCAGCTACCTCCAACAAGCCCTGAGGAACCTGGAGAAGCAGTGCCAGGCCCTGAAGGCCCAGAACCACCTGCTGAGAGAGGGACGCTCTCCAGAAGCGTGCCAGAAGCTGCAGAGTCTCCAGCAGGCCGAAGTCAAGCTTGGAGCGCTCAGCAAGCGCCTGGAGGAAAAATGCACACAGCTCCAGGAGATGGGGAAGAAGCTGAGGCCACACAGAAATCCCAAACAGGAATGCCCCAATCCCCAGGAAAAGCCGGGGGAGTCCGAAGTGTGGCCAGTGGCAGTCTGCATCTACATTTTCGCAGACCATCACCACCAAAACGAAGATTCTTAGCTCGTCACAGCTACAAAATCCTTATGAGGGCCCTAATGAGGACCCAGAAAACGAGCTTCCACTGACAGCTGGACAATATGTTTACATCTGTGGAGACATGGATGAGGATGGCTGGTTTCTGGGAGAGCTGACGGACGGCACAAGAGGACTGGTCCCTTCCAATCTGGTGGAAGAAGTTTCAGATGATGACCTGGATACCACCGTGCCTCCAGGGCTTCGTGATCTCCTGCTGGATACCGATGATGAAGAGAGACCAGGCAGCAGGAGCAGGGGCAGAAAGTGATGGTCACCATCCAGAAATCTGTGTCCGTGTGTTGGCTCAGCCTGGGGGACGCCGAGATTCCTCTCCATAAGACAGCAACATCCCATCAAGATTCCACCTTTCTGGATGAAGGCTACCTCATGCTCCACTTGATGTTCAAGTGGAGTGTGGTCCATCAGCAGGAAGGCCTTAAAAATTCATCCCTTGTAAGACTGAGAATTTATTTTGGACTGGACTAAAACAACAAAAAACACCAAAAACACCAAAAAACACCAAAACAACTTTACAAAATTTATATATTATATATTATTTATATATTATATATATTATATTATTATTATATAATAATATTATAATATATATAATATACATTATATACATAATATATATAATATAATAAATACAATGATAAATAATATTATATTATATATATTATAATATTAAAAAAATACTAATAAAAATAACCAAACCCAAAAAGTGTGTCCAGTCTTCTTGTTTTTAGACAGTCTGCTTTTGTAAAGGTGCAAGGAAAGGTAGAGGCTGAGGAAAGCCTCCAAAGTCTTTCTCAAGCGCTCTACCTACAAGTATTAGAATGAAGAGAGAAAGGAATCATCACTGCTTGCCTCTGTTCTTTGGGACACCTTAAGCACCTTGGAAGGCCGCACTTCCTGAGCCCTACAGACAGTCTGTCCCAAAGCAGCTGTTTGATCATTTCCATTGGGTGACAATGCATAGCGCTTGCATCGTCTGCAGGCACGGACTCAGATGCAAATCCACATCCTTAACTGTAGGTCCATACATCCTTTATATACATGCTCCAGCTCCCCCTTGAAATTTTCTTTCTGTCCCTACATGTCAGCAGAGCACTTAGCAAGACTCCTTCACGCCTAGACACCAACTGCCCATACAAGTGCGTGTGATAATGCACACGGCTGCCGCCAGCACTCTGTGTAAAGAGAAACTGTCAGAGAGCTGCACATCAGGGAGGGGTTCCTTGGTCTCAGCCTCTGCTTGCTTTTCTGGCTGGCTGTGAGGGACGCTCACGACCAGGTGAGATGGCACACAGAGGGTGTGGATCTCTGGGAGACAGGAGAGTTACATTCCTTGGAGCCAGATGTGCGTTCTTCATTCTCGAGTGTTAAAATCTCTTCTGGTGATAAAGCTGGTGAGACTCAGACAGAGGGATGCCGGTGGATGAGAAGGCCAAAAAGACAGCAAGAGCTGGAACAGTACCTGTGGGAGCTGCTGATGAGCATGGACTTGATCAGCCTGGTTCTCCAGGGAAGGTTTTGGAGAAGGCAAGGGGCAAGAGATGGGAGCGCAGGGAGACAGCGAGACGCTCTCAGCCAGCATTTGTGTGCCGGGGACAGAAAAGCCACTGGCACTGGAGTTTCTTGCTTGCTTGCAGGAGACTCGAGCTTTGTGGAGGTGGCCGTGTATTTCAGCAGGGAGGAGCAGGCGCAGTGAGTGCTCTGCCGAGATGTGATGCCGTAGACATACGATTCCGTGGCCCTGCTGGCAGAGGGCTTTGCTGCCTTTCCTCCTCATGAAGGCATCTTGGGCACTGCAGAGTGAGCCTGCACATGCAGCAGAATAAGTGCAGTGCATTTCCTTCCTGATGAATGCAACAGCAACTACAAAAGAAACACGAATGAGTGTGAGTATCAGAAGAGATTAATGTGCTCTGGACTCTGAGGAAAGACCCACAGTCACCGCTGGCAAGCAGGTGTCAGTCAGCCTTTCAGTGAGGTTAGGGAGGGATGAAACAAGGCTCCAAGTATTTGTTGCACAGTTGAGTTGCTTCCTGCTGTGCTTCACAGCACAACATGTTTTTATAAAGACGAATGCCTGGGAAACGGAAAGACTACTTTCATACATCTTGTCTGTGTTAGTTGACTGCAGTTCCAACCAGCTGGACATACAGGGTCTGGCAAATGACACCTGGAAGGAGGTACAGGCAGGAGGCCCAGCACCCTGCAACCTCCAGGTGAGGGAGAGCAGCCAAGGATTCCTTTGGGACCTGCAGGTTCACTGTGTGCAGCATTACATGCAGGAGCATCTGAGTATAGAGATGATGGCAGAGGTACAGAGCTAAGCATCACAGAGAGGGAGAGTTGCTCATTGTTGGAAGTAACCGCGGGAGACGAGTCTCATGCTATCATGATCAACAAGTCTCGTTTATTAGGTGTAACAGCATCTCATTTATACAGTCAGTAATAAGCTCATGCATACTGCAAAAGTAAAGCTCAGGATTGGTGGGTTACATATTACTTCATCTGACCTTTGTGGTTAGCCTTATAGTTACTTTTTCTATGTCTATACATTGCTACACATCTTGTTTTTCCCTTAGGCCGTCCTTGCCTCTAGATACATATTCTGTCTTTAGATACATATCCTGTCTTTCACATCCTGATTTCTCCTCAGCTGCTGCCTTCAGTCACGTACCTTCTCTTACAATTTAACTAACGGAGTTTCATCATGTCCTTTCTCACAAAGCCATTCTGCATAAACACTCTCCACAGCTCATCTTGTTTCCCATGGTGAGACAGGAACTAGGAGCCACGAGGAAAATGTGGCCGCATTCTGCTTTCCTCTTCTGTCCCACACCAGCCCCGTCAGAGGGGAGGAACAGCCACGCTTCCACTGAGACGTTCCTCTTCATGCACAAATGAGCGTGCACGGAGCTGTGGGCAGTGCTGGGGCTGCAAACACGTGGGTGTGCACAGGTGTGTCCATGCACTGCAGAGATTTGTGCACGCATGTGGGAGGGTGTGCAAGGACGAGGTAGTCTGTGTGTGTGTGTGTGTGTGTGTGTGTGTGTGTGTGTGTGTGCAGGGATGGGGTGGTCCGTGTGCGTGTGTGTGTGTGTGTATGTGCAGGGATGGGGTGGTACATGTGTGTGCGTGTGTGTGTGTGTGTGTGTGCAGGGATGGGGTGGTACGTGTGTGTGTGTGTGTGTGTGTGTGTGTGTGTGTGTGTGTGTGCAGGGATGGGGTGGTACGTATGTGTGTGTGTGTGTGTGTGTGTGTGTGTGCAGGGATGGGGTGATACGTGTGTGTGTGTGTGTGTGTGCAAGGATGGGGTGGTCCGTGTGTGTGTGTGTGTGTGCAAGGATGAGGTGGTACATGTGTGTGTGTGTGTGTGCAAGGATGGGGTGGTACGTGTGTGTGTGTGCAAGGACAAGGTGGTACTTTTGTGTGTGTGTGTGTGTGTGTGCGCAGGGATGGGGCGGTACGTGTGTGTGTGTGAGTGTGTGTGTGTGTGTGTGTGCAGGGATGGGGTGGTACGTGTGTGTGTGTGTGTGTGTGTGTGTGTGTGTGTGCAGGGATGGGGTGGTGTGTGTGTGTGTGTGTGTGTGTGCAAGGATGGGGTGGTCCGTGTGTGTGTGTGTGTGTGTGTGTGTGTGTGCAGGGATGGGGTGGTCCGTGTGTGTGTGTGTGTGTGTGTGTGCAAGGATGGGGTGGTCCGTGTGTGTGTGTGTGTGTGTGTGTGTGTGCAGGGATGGGGTGGTACATGTGTGTGTGTGTGTGCAGGGATGGGGTGGTGTGTGTGTGTGTGTGTGTGTGTGTGCAGGGATGGGGTGGTCCTTGTGTGTGTGTGTGTGTGTGTGTGTGTGTGTGTGCAGGGATGGGGTGGTACGTGTGTCTGTGTGTGTATGTGCAGGGATGGGGTGGTCTGTGTGTGTGTGTGTGTGTGTGTGTGTGTGCAGGGATGGGGTGGTCCGTGTGTGTGTGTGTGTGTGTGTGTGTGCAGGGATGGGGTGGTCCGTGTGTGTGTGTGTGTGTGTGTGTGTGTGCAGGGATGGGGTGGTATGTGTGTGTGTGTGTGTGTGTGTGTGTGTGTGTGTGTGTGTGCAAGGATGGGGTGGAACATGTGTGTGTGTGTGTATGTGTGTGTGTGTGTGTGTGTGTGTGTGCAAGGATGGGGTGGTCCGTGTGTGTGTGTGTGTGTGTGTGTGTGTGCAGGGATGGGGTGGTACGTGTGTGTGTGTGTGTGTGTGCAGGGATGGGGTGGTACGTGTGTGTGTGTGTGTGTGCAGGGATGGGGTGGTGTGTGTGTGTGTGTGTGTGTGTGTGCAGGGATGGGGTGGTCCTTGTGTGTGTGTGTGTGTGTGTGTGTGTGTGTGTGCAGGGATGGGGTGGTATGTGTGTGTGTGTGTGTGTGTGTGTGTGCAAGGATGGGGTGGAACATGTGTGTGTGTGTGTGTGTGTATGTGTGTGTGTGTGTGTGTGCAGGGATGGGGTGGTCCGTGTGTGTGTGTGGGTGTGCAGGGATGGGGTGGTCCGTGTGTGTGTGTGTGTGTGTGTGTGTGTGTGTGCAGGGATGGGGTGGTGGCCATTTGCACGAGCACAGAGGTGTGCAAAGCGGTGGGCGATTGCTCCGTTGAAGCAAGAAGCAAGCGTGACAGTGCTCCAGTCGTAAGGAAGTGCATTGCTGGAACAGGGCAAAGCTGAGCCTGCAACTGCAGCCTCCTTTGCACAGCCCAGCTCTCAGAGGGTGAGACAGTTGTGCTTCCTGAGCAGCTCAGGGACGTTGTGGACAGAAGCAGCCGAGTCCAAAGTTCCTGGTGTGAAGTGCTCCGAACATCGGGCTCTCTGGGCGAGCTCCCGGCTGACAGCACTGCTCCCCTCTGCCCTCGCCCGGGCCTGCTGGGAGCTGCAGGGCCTGCTGGGAGCTGCAGGCCCCGCAGGAACTACCACTCCCAGGATGCTGTGCGGCAGCACCGGGCGCCGCCATGACAGTGCTGTGTGCAGTGCTGTGCAGGGCTGGGCCTGTGGGCTCAGGGCACCGGGTGCTCCTTCCCTGAGCCTGCCAGGAGGTAAGGCACCGTGAGGGTGGTTTGGGGGAGACCAAAAGACGTAGAGAGGACGTAGGTGGGACATGGAGGTGAGATAGATGGGGCATGAACTGGATCTAGAGAGAGGGGTGAGAAGGCAAGGTGGATATCCGACAGGTGGGGACAGGGGCCTGTACAGGTCAAGGGCCAAGTCCAGCTCTGCAAGCACAGCAACATGTCGGGGACGCCGGGCTGCGGCTGGGGATGGAGCAGAGCAAGATGGAGAAAGGGGGGAACATTCAGGGAGCGAAGAAATCTCCAAGTGGGGCTTTCTCCATAGCTCAGCCTGCAGCGCAGCCACACGACCTAGGCAGGCCTCAGACTGGGATCCTGCTGCTGGGTGCTGCAGGGTGCAGCCTGGCTCAGTCCTCTCTGCACCTGGGGACTGATGGCTGTGTCTGGGATGGCAGTGAGCCTCCTCCACTCCAGGCTGAGCCACTCAGCTCTCCCAGAATTCCCGTCCATCCCCCTTTCTCATCCCTCCATTCCCACGCAGAACTGACTGAGGAGGGGAGGGATGGGTCCAATGGTGGTGGCAGATCTGGGACACTGCCCTTTCTGCTGCCCTTTCACATTGCCCTGAAGGTGGGCCTGGGGGCCTGGGGAGGTGGGCTTTGTAACTGAAGGAACGGCCGCAGGCAGGCAGAAATATGGCAAAGACATGTAATCATTGAACGTAGCAAACAGTCAAGAAATGACAGTATTCCCAACCATTTCCCATCCTAACAATCCTTTCTGATCCCACCCCCTCAAACTCCCACCCCCAATCAACTTCCCTCCCTCTGCCAAAAACCTCCCAGCCCCCTGTTGTAATCCAAGAAGAATGGCAGCAGCCATGGATCAAGAGAAGGACTTGACAGAGCAGCAGCTGTGGAGCAGGATAAAGAGCAAACCGTGTTGGTGGTGGATGCGGCAGGCAGTGCCAGCAGGGCGTCCCCTGCTTCAAAGTGCACCTTTCCTCTCTCACCCACCACACATTCTCTCCTGCATTCAGGGTCTGAGGGATTTCTTCCAGTTGTACTCCATATCCGCATGGCCAGTGTGTGATACAGAGCCCAAGTGGAACACCTGCTTGGAAAATGAAATCAACTCCCCCATTCAGTTCTATGAGCGTGGGCCTTCCTCTCAAGTGATGCGTGGTCATATTTGAAAAATCCAAATTAGTTGGATATAAGAGAGGTAATAGCATCATAACCGAGCATTACTAATACATTCAATGATTATTGCCGCAGATTCCAGCACCATTTGTAACATCAGACCCCATTGGATTCACATCCAATCTATTAACATAGTAGAAGCACAAGATAACCTGGATAATGCCTAATAACTCTGGTTCCTGAGACAGTAGTTGGCGAACCTGAAGGCAAAAGGTCAGCCCGCTAGGACAAACAGCCAGACAGCAGTATGGTTAAATATGGCTGCGTCCATCGACTGCCCGAAAAGCCATGCTTTTATAGCAGACAGACGAGGGCATTTAAAAACCACACACACTAATTGAAGGAAAGCTATTGCAATAACAACCCTAAAACCCCCGTTGAAAGCCCCGAGCTACTCATTCTTTTCCTAGAGGTGTCCTTGGTTCTCATGCTGTTTCTCCCTCCACAGCTGCTGCTCTGTGAAGCCCTTCTCTTGATGCATGGCTGCTGCTCTGTAAAATTCTTCTGGTATTACAACGGCCCCCCAGATTCCCACCCCAATAATTCCTTCCTCCAAATTGCAACACTGAATTTCAGAGTGTAACATTATCAGAGTACAATTTCTCCCCCAGAATTGCCACCGCACCAAGTTCCCTCCTCATCTCCCTTTCTGCTCTTCTCGTCTGCGCGTCTTCCTTACTTTCACCCTGTCCTTTTTCTTCTGGTGATGGAGATCTTCAGGCTGGAGGAGCTCTTGTCTTGCTGCAGCCACCCCAGCATCCCTTGCCAGCTGTGCTGTGCCCAAACTCATCCTCGCTGATCCATGCCAGCCGATCATCGATGTCTGCCATGTCCTCCGGGCTGCCTGCGCTTGTTGTCACTGCTGGAACAGCAGTCTGGAAAAGGCAATCTGGAAAAGTAAGTTCTTTGTACTTGAAAACTTCTCAGTTCCTTCTGATCTCGATATACAAAGTAGTTCCAAGTCCCTGTAGCTTTTGTGTTTTCTTTTGCAGAAGGATTCTGTGATTCTGTGTGATTCTGTGATCTTTGAGATCCTTTTCAACCCAGGCCATTCTATGACTGTACAGTTCCATACTGGAACAAATATAAAATGCTAACTATGTAAAACATGGAGTCAAACCTGTGTGATTTGTCCACACCAGGAGGTGATTAGAAAACAATTTGTAAGCTACAAAGCTGCTTGCTGGAAAGGAAGAGAAAATAAAACTACAAGAAACAGGGAAAACATTTCTTCCTGAAAATAGGAAGAATAATGGACCTGCCATGAAATTTGGGTGAAGCTGCCTGATTTTATGAAGCTATTCACATTATTTTCTTGGTGCTGTGTTTCCCAAATGAGTGGTTTCTGGCTCTGCTGCAGCACCAGTCTGCATGTGAATATCAACTCTACTCTCCATCTGGGAAGATTAAGACTTCACTTCTCCCACCAGCACCACTGAATTACAGTTACTCAGTGATTAAACAAAGGAATCCTTAAAGAAGGGTTTACAGCTGTCGTGTTATCTGAAGTGCTTGGGGCATTCTGATGCTATTAAGCTCTATGTATTAACAAGTTCAAAAAGAAAAGGTAGGCATCTGATTGTTGTGACAGTTTCTAAGTTATTTGGAAAGCTGTACCACCCAACCACTCCTTCTGTTTGATGGAGGTGACAAAGCTCAGTTTAATTTCTGACTGCTGTTTAAATCCTGAAGCTGGAGCTGGTTCCTGGAGCAGAAAAAGTTCGGAAGGTGTCCCTCCTACAAGCAGGCACCTCTGAGCAAAATATGACATCTCGATTTCTGATGGTAAGGTCAGGAGATCTGATTCCAGCGTCTAGCTTTCAGCTTCATGCTATGTTAGTGGGACCTTTGGCATCTAGCACTGACCAACAGCAACTGACAGGCTGGTAACAGTGCACCCCAAAACAGTTATGTGTCTATTTATGTTATGAGGGAAAATTGCATTGCATTGAGATTTCCTATTTTTACACTTTGCAGATCTAACTCGATGCTGGAAGAATCCTGTACGCCATGTTCACACCATTTTCCATGAGCTGGATGAGTCTGTTGTTGGCATTTTAATACCATTGACCAGGCAGGCAATATGTATGGAGTATTTGGCTCTCTCTACAGTCATGAATGTTTGAGTATCTTCAACATGTGGCTCATTGCTTCCATTTCAGGCTGCCCAGAGAAGCTGTGGATGCCTGTCCTTGGTGTTGAAGGCGAGGTTGGATGGGTGATGGGCAGCCTGAGCTGGTTAGTGGGCAGCCAGCCCATGGCAGGGTGTTTAGAACTGGATGATCTTGAAGGTTTCTTCCAACCCAAGCCCTCCCGTGATCCTATGATTCTGTGATTTCATTCAGGTTTATTAAGATGAGATGAGTTCTCCTAAATGCGCTGTTCTCCATATGATTATAATTGGAGTCTAGATGGATGACTTAAACCAGACTCCAAACTTTTTGATGGCCAAAATGAAATGAAATCAATCCTTTACTGTGTCAGTAGTCTGTAACTAGAGCCCATCAGGTAATTCCCAGCCTCCTGCCTGTATCAGTGGCTGCACACAGTGAAAAAGTCTGATGGGATTTTAACCTCTAAAATGTTCCAAAGCAACCAGAGGGTGAATATATTCACTATGCAAATACCTGCAGGAATAAGCTTGTCATGTATGTCCTCAGGTACCACAGTAGTTAATGGTGGGACTCAGTAGGTCATGCTGAAAGTTGAGTCTGCTGATCTTGAAGGTCTTTTCCAGCCTACATGACCTTCTGCTAATATTTCTGTATTTCTTTCTGTTCAGCTCCCAGAAAACCTCCCACCCAGCCCCCAACTGACCCCGTGGTGAAAAATAAAACAGAAACCTCAGTGATGCTGGCATGGTCCCCTCCGAAGATGCACTGCCCCATTCCAATCAATGGCTACATGTGGAACCCAATAAACTAACTGGCTTCACCTGGGTGAGGTGCCACGAGTCTCATGTCCCCGTCCCAGAGTTCACGGTGAGCAATCTGTCTGAAGAGGCTGATGATCAGTTCCGAGTGTCTGCAGTCAATGCGCATGGACAGAGCCCGTCTCTGGAATTCCCAGGGAGCGTGCACCTTGGTAAGCACAAAAACCCCAGTGGAAATGGGTCAGTGTGAGCTGAGCAGCTGTGTTGGTTCCCTAAAGATGCTTCCTTTGACTTTAAGGATAGTAGTGCATTAACACACCAAAGGCTTTCCCTTATTCCTAGTTCTCCTATCTCATATCAACCTCCAGCTACCACTAAAGTGATACAAGTTATGTTTCTGTGACAGGGACATGAATATCCTTATCTTTTGATATCTCATATGTGCAAGATCTGTAACAGATCTTAAGCATAGAAGTGCTTCTTCCAGCACTCATGCAAAGGGAGAAGTAGAAATGTCCCTATGATTTAATCTTCCATCTCTAAATGAGATACCAGACTTGCATCTAAAGAGCATTAAGACATACATGTTGTTCTTCCTCAGAACCAGTCCTGGTTGTGAAATCCCCCCTAACAACTGGTGAAGCTGTACCTGGAGGGGATGCCATGTTTACTATTGACCTTACAACAACGTGTTGCGGCACTTGGTACCTCAATGGTAAAGTCTTACAGGAAAGCGAGACCTGGATCATCAAGAGAACCCAAACTACTCACAGCCTAATCATAAAGAACGTCCCCAAGAAGGATGATGGAGCAGAAGTGAAATTTGTTGCCAAAAATGTTGATGTCAGCACCAAGATGAGAGTGAGAGGTATTTGCTTTGATCCTTCTCCTTTCCTCTTACAGTCAAGGCATAGTTGCTGTGATCTGATGATTAGAACTGGGGCTGCAGGCATTCACTGACTGTACCAAATACCTGAAATTGCATCCCATGGACTGACGTGAGTCCTGGTAATGACCTAAACATGATAGCACTGAGTGTAGGGTAAGCCAATCTACCCAGCTGCTTGGTATCTGAACCAGATTGCTCCATGCCAGCTGATGAATGTCTGCAGTTCACAGCTACTGGTCAGTGCCTTCAGTCACCGTTTTACCACTGCATCACCATAGAGCAGTACTTTCAGCTCCAGGTTCAGACAGCCTTTCTGATTGCACTGGAATAGTTTAGAAGTAGGGGAGCAATCATTCCAATAATATCTCTATCAATCAGCTTTGCATGACAAAATAAAACAAATAAAGATTCATTATGGGAGGAGCTGTTTGTCATTGGGTGGAAACCTCCGCAGAAGCATGTTTAGAGCATTATTAATCAGTAGAAGGAGATGTTTGGTTGATTTTTACTTAGTAAATCCGGCAAGAAGACCAAATGAAATATCTTGAATTGCTCAGCACTGACCCAGTTATGAGTGCAGGAACAGAAGGTGATACTTTTTCAGAGATGTTGCAGCAGACATTGACCACGTTAGCCTGATATCAATTGAAATAACGAGGCCTTTGCTCCTGACAGGTGCTGCAGTGAGATTTACCAAGAAGAGCAAAGATGTAGAAAAGATCTCTGCTTTGCTGCGTGAGGAAGCCAAACTGCAGGCTGAGCTTTCAGACACAGGCGCTACTGTGGAGTGGATGAAGGATGGGAAGGAGCTCAAGGCCAGTGAAAAATAGGAACTGCACATTGTGGTGAAGAAACACACCCTGAAAATTCACAGCGTCTCCATGGATGATGCTGCAAGTTATCAGTGCATCTGTGAGGGGGATAAAATGCTCTATCAGCTTTCAGTGAAAGGTATGTGACAGTCTGGGCTGTCCTCTTCCTGCCCAGGGCCAGCAGACTGCATTCACCTGACTCCCCGACAGTCCAGCTGTTGTCAGACAGCATCTGGGGTGTTTTCAGTGGCTGTTTTGACTTGAACTGGCCAATCTGCTTTGTAGAGCCATTTGATTTCTGTGTTCTGTCCTGTGATTCGTCCCTAAGATATAGAGGAAATCAAGGGAAAGATAGGAAAAAGAGCATCCCAGTCTTCCTGTTCTTCTCCCAGGGTGGCCACGAGAGATGATGTAAACAGCTCTTTTTGTAGCAGTGATCCCAAATGTAGAAGAGACCTGTGAAGAGTCACAGGGATGTTTACTTAGCTGTCATTCCATGGTGGGCTTTTTCTTGCACAGATGTAGAGAGAAACTTAACTTTCCCACGCAGGTCTCTGTTTTGCTGCAGGGTGTAGGTCTGATCTCTGAGATCCACACGCTGGGCCTTGATTGCAATAAATGAGAGCCCTTTGTTTTCTCCAGTGGAAGACTTTCCATTTCTGCAGTACCCTCTGCAGATGACACAAATGCAAATGCACCTTCTTCCCAGCAACAATTGCCTTTTTTTTTTCACACTGAGTATGCATGAGGCTCTTCATCATATTCTGCTGGCTTGTCACCCTTGTTGATCCATGGAGAAACAACAAAGCCCTAGTGTATGCACTTTGGCATTGGAGAGCTTACTTAATTGCTTCTTCTCAAAGAACAAACTCCAGAGAGACATGGAGAAAGCTCCAAACAGAACTGAATAATGGGACTAAATTGATGGAGAGCAGAACTTCTTGCCAAGGCTTGTCAGCTAGTCTTAATTTTGCTTTTCTTCTCTCAGTCATGTTAGCATAATATTTCATACTGGCAGGTCTGCCCCCAGAATTAACTGAATTAGCTGATGGACGTTTCCATGTGCTTTGCACTGTAATGTGACTATCAAATGAGTAATCAATGCTGTTATTTTAAAACCTGTGTTGGCAAGCTGTAAGACAAACAGCTGCTGTTGGTAGCTTGGTTACTGCAGAATCAGCTTTCGTGTATCTCATAGATAGGGAAGAGACCCTTAAGGGTCAGCTAGTTGGACTGCCTGGCAATGAACAGGGGCACCGCAGCTCCATCAGGTGCTCTGAGCCCTGTCCAGCCTGACTTTGAACATCCTCAGGCTCACCAATCTTATACCCATGCCACACACTCGCAGTATTTCACCATTCAGCATCGCCACTTGTATCTTCTCTTGCTGTAAACCAGAGCTAGCTGGTAAATCATCTGCTGTGCGGGTCAGCTGTGTCTCTCCCATGGGCATCACGTGGCTGCTGGGAGGCTCTGAAGAGCTGCAGCCAGAGGTGTGTCACCCGCTGGGCCTCGTGCCCAAAGGAGCCCACAGGAAAGTGTTGTTGCAGTTTGTCATGCACTGCACTGCCATGAGACTTGACGTGCCAGACATCCTCTGACACGTGAGCTCCTGCATCCAGGCAGGACATCTGAGACGTCTCCTTCAGCCTGACGTGGCTGCAGTTTCACACTGGTTTTACTAAGGAAGGAGAAGGCACGTGGATGAAACTCTTTTCCTGCTCTTCCTGGCATTAGCTCATAGTACAAGTAAAGCACTGTCAGGTCAAGCCTGGAGGAGTAATGCTTGTCACTGACATGTTCATGTTCAGGGTGGAGCTGGAGGGTAAAATAACACAAGAAATTGTCATTGAAATTCAAGATCTGTGAAATTCAGCTGGCTGCATTCACAGAACCTGGCGTTAAGATCTGTTTTCTGGTTTCTATCTTGAGCCTATTTTCCATAACCCAGTCCTCATTTATGAACTGAAGCTCTACTGAAAGCCTTTCGCTGTGTATGCTCATGCTGCAGCGCAGCGCTTGTGACCTTTAACAGCACATTCACATTCCTCTGATCACAGGATCCTTAAGGTTGATTAAGACCCTCTAGTCCGACTGCTCACCCATCACCACCATGATGCTCACCATCAGCTAGCTAAAAACTCAGCAGAGATGATAGATCAAGCACAACACTGGATTTGGGATGGCTAGAGATTCCTAAGATATTGAAGGATTGCTTGCAGGTGGTGTTGGCTCAGGTATTCACCCTGCATCCCACCTCCTGTTCTGTTTGGTTGAGAATCATGCATTCTGCAATTTCACTTTGTAATTCAAAGACCCTGGCTTTATCTGTTGACAAACTGATCTAAAACAAGCCAAGAAGACTCCGTTGGAACTGGTTGATGCAGAACAAAGGCATCCCCAAAAGGACAAGTTGCACTGTTTGATGAACATTATTGGATGAGAGCTAAGCTAAGATTTAAAAAGTTCTGGGGCTGTCTCTGAGCATCAGATACAGAGGAAGCCTGCATGATTCCCTGAGAATGGATACCTCCTACTTTGGTGTAGGGTTAAGGGAACACTAGCAGTAACTCCTATCACAAAATGTCACATGGCTCAGACAAAATGCCATCAAGAGGGCTTAATTAGGAGCACCAAATGGTCACAAGATGGTCTTAGGGCAGGGAAGTAATCTATCTATGTGATATTGATTGATGCTGTTAGTTCTTAACAGCTTGACTCTAGAGGGACTGTTCTTCTTTGGTCACCTAGTTTTAAAAGAATAGATGGCTCCTGTCTATTACAATTTTTAAGGCATTATTTGTTCACTGATGCCATAAATGTGCCTGGCATAGCAATTGGCCTTGGTATATTCAGCTCGGTGTCCAGTCGGATCTTGAATATCTCCAGAGAAGGAGACTCCACCACCTCCCTGGGCAGCCTGTTCCAGTGCTACGTCACCCTCACCGTAAAGAAGTTCTTCCGCATCTTCGTGCAGAACTTCCAATGCTGAAGTTTCATCCCATTACCCCTAGTCCTGTCCCTACACATTACTGAAAAGAGACCAGCCACGCCACTATGGCACCCACACCTCAGGTATTTATAAACCTGGATCAAATCCCCTCTCAGCCTTCCCTTCTCAAGGCTAAACAGACCCAGCTCGCTAAATCTCTCCTCATAGGGGAGATGCTCCAGGCCCTTCACCATCTTAGTGGCCCTCCGCTGGACTCTTTCCAAGAGATCCCTGTCTTTTTTGTACTGGGGAGCCCAGAACTGGACACAGCACTCCAGAGGAGGCCTCACTGGGGCAGAGTAGAGGAGGAGGATCACCTCCCTCGACCCGCTGGCCATGCTCTTTTTAATACACCCCAGTATGCCATTGGCCTTCTTGGCCACAAGGGCACACTGCTGGCTCATGGTCAATCTGTCGTCCACCAGGACGCCCAGGTCCCACTCAGCAGCGCTCCTGTCCAGCAGCTCTTCCCCCAGCCTGTACTGGTGCATGCAATTATTTCTCCCTAGGTGCAAGACTCTACACTTGCTTTTGTTAAACCTCATCTGGTTTCTTACTGCTCAGCTCTCCAGCCTGTCCAGGTCTCTCTGAATGGCAGCACAGCCTTCAGGCGTGTCAGCCAATCCTCCCAACTTCGTGGCATCAGCAAACTTGCTGAGGGTGGTCACTATCCCCTCATCAAGGTAACTGATGAAGATGTTGAACAAGACCGGACCCAGCACAGACCCCTGGGGGACGCCGCTAGTTACAGGCCTCCAGCCAGATTCCGCACCACCAACGACAACCCTCTGCACTCGGCCAGTCAGCCAATTCTCGACCCACTTCACCGTCCACTCATCTATCCCATACTTCCTCAGCTTTGTTATAAGGATGTCAAGGGGGACAGCATCAAAAGCCTTACAGAAATCAAGGTAGACTACATCTACCACTCTCCCCCTGTCCACCCAGCTAGTGACATCTTCATAAAAGGCCTACAGGTTGGTCGAGCACGACCTCCCCTTGGTGAACCCATGCTGAGTACTCCTGATAACCTCCTTTTCTCCCAGTTGTCTGCAGATGGCATCCAGCACAAGCTGTTCCATCACCTTCCCTGGGACAGAGGTGAGGCTGACTGGCCTATAATTACCCGGGTCCTCCTTCTTGCCATTTTGAAGACAGGAGTGACACTGGCCGTCCTCCAGTCTTCAGGCACCTCCCCAGTTCTCCAAGACCTCTGATAGATTACAGAGAGCGGCTCAGCAACGACCTCCAGCAGCTCCCTCAGCACCTGTGGATGCACCCCATCAGGTCCCAAGGATTTATGGACCTTAATGTTTCCTAGGCACTCACAGACCACCTCTTCCCTGACTAAAGGGAAATCTCCCATTCCCCACACTCTCTCATTAACCTCCAGGGCCTGGGATTCCGGAGGGAGAGCCCTTTCACTAAAGACAGAAGCAAAAAAGGCGTTCACTATTTCCACCTCCTCAGCATCCCTCCTCTCCCTGGAAGCACTCAAGGCCAGGCTGGATGTGTTGTGAGCAACCTGGTCTACAGCGAGGTGTCCCTGTCTATAGCAGGTTGGAATGAGGTGATCTTAAGGGTCCCTTCCAACACAAACCATTCTAAGATTCTAGGACAGAAAAACAGGCCAGCTCTCCCACATTGTTTCAGTGTCATTTACTTATAAAACAAGCTCTGGGACAACCCGAGAAGGTATTTGTTCCACGTGCAGCATCACCTGTGATAGAAACCAAGGAAGCCTACAGCAGGCCTCAGGACTCAGCAAGCCTTTTTGGCTCAAAGCAGGGCCAGCTGGAGCAGCTTACCACGAGTGCACCCAGAAGGGCCTCCATGCAGCTGCAGGCTTGCCGCATGTCATTGCATGTCATTGTGATGCAACAGTGGGTGAGCGTGACATAAAGCTGCAGGCTGGAACTCCGGCTGGGGTGGCCTCAGTTCGCTGCTGCTGGAGCGAGAGGTGGTAGCGGAGGGTTGCAGCTCTCAGAGAGTTCCTACCAGGAGCCATGGAGTGCTGTTGCAGTGCTGGATTCCGAAATCCAGATGAATTTCTGAGCAGAGCGGGGAAGAGCGGAAAGGTGAGCGCTGCTACATCAAGAGAGGGCTGAGTGCAGTAGCCTGGGGTATGCAGGGCTGCTCTGGGGCTGTAGATGCTCTCCAGAGGCTGAGGGACACTTCTGCTCATGCTGGTGCTGGAGAAGGCTTGCAGGGAATCGCACCTCTCTGCACATCCCAGCATCGGTTACAGAAGTGGGGAGGGAGCTGCCAAAGGGAGCGGAGGTGGGCTGGAGAGGGGAATGGAGTGTCTGAGTGTCCAAGCGTGTCTTTGTCTTTCTAGCTCCGACCCAGAGGACAGGAAGTTGGAGCAGGAGGTAGCTGGCTGTTGGACCTTCCACTCGGGGTTAAAATCCCTGTGCAGCCCGGCACCAAGCTCCTTTTCGCCAGGAGAAAGCTGGGGGAAAAGGTGAGAGGAGTAAGGAAGCGTCAAAAAGGGCTCTTGTTTCCTGGGGTTGCCGCCATGCCAAGGAGGCCTTGTGTTGGGATGCCAATCCCATGTGTTGGGATGCTGGGGCCAGGCATCCATCAGGCACAGAAATGTGGAGACCGGGTCGTTCCTGGAGGAGGGTGCAACCCTCTGCTCTCCCTCTTGGAGGACTTAGGAAAACCCAGACATGACTGTTTGGGAAAGAGGCAAGAGGCCAGCCTGTGGGTGTGAGCAGCTTGGAAGTGTCTCTGTCTCTTTGCTGCTCTCTCCTTCCCCATTCACACTCTACAACACATCTCTTCCAGCTCCACCAGCCTTCTCCTCAGTTTGACCTGAGAGATCCGTACAGTCGCAATCTGTGCACAGAGTACAACAGCCTGCATGACCCGCATCTGCGGGAGTTCCACAACCGCAAAAACAACCTGCGGAACCTGAAGAAACGGGGCTTGGTCACCGAGGATGGCGACGTAAGTTTGGCTGTTGGGCTGACCAACACGGGTCTCCTCAGGAGGGCTTTCCAGTCTGCCAGGCAGGGGCCTGACACTACAGCCATCTGTCATTGTCTCTTCTGTAGGTTGTCTGCACTCTGAAGGAGTTCAACGAGTACAGGCAGTACCTGACCAGGCTGAAGCTGGAGAAAAAGCAAGCAAAGAGGCGAGAAGAGGTAGGCAAAGCCCAGTATTGGTAGGCACGTGTCAGCAGCATGGCACTGAGGGCACGGGCTTTACTTGATGGATCTGAGGGAGATGGGGAAAGCAGAAAAGGTGAGGGGCGGGCTGGTGGTCTAGGCATTGAGGCATGGAAAGGACAGCTCAGCTCAGAGCTGAGCTAGCACAGCGTGCTGGTGTGAAGGCAGCCTGGAAAGTTGCTTGCTTACAAGCAGAGCACTGTGGCAGCCGTTCTCTTCTGCCCTCATTGCAAGGCTGAAGCAGTGTGCTTGCCCTCTTCTGCGTAAAGCAGCAGTACTTAGGGTGGGAAGCACTCTCTAAGACAAGACCAAGCATAAACCCTCTGTTCCCTTCCAGGATGAGCTTCTTCGGGAGATTTCCAATTTGAAGAAATCGATCCACAGACTACAGATGGCCAGGGACAAGTTCCAGCCCGGTCCCGTGGATTACATTGCGGGTTCGAAAATCAGACCCACAATGCTTCATAAACCAGCTGGCCCCTCTCCTTCATGCTATAATCTTCTGTCTGGACAATGCAGAAGGAATGTGGCTTTGATGGAGCGTGGCCTTCAGGGAGACTCATGGAGCACAGGGCGTGCAATGAAGCTGCCTGAGAAGTCACCCAAACCTGCGTTGGGCAGGGAAGGCTCCAAACTCCCCAGAATCATCCAGACTACTTCTGCGTCAACAACAAACTCCAAACTCCCCAGAAGCATTCGTACTGCTTCTGACCCAACAGCAAACTCCAGAGTCCCCAGAATCATCCAGACTACTTCTGCGTCAACAACAAACTCCAAACTCCCCAGAAGCATTCGTACTTCTTCTGACCCAAAAACAAACTCCAGAGTCCCTAGAAGCATCCAGGCCCCAGTGAAGGGAAAAGGAAAAAAAGGGGAAAACAAGTAGAGAGATTGGCCAAAAACCAAAACAGTGGCAACAAATTAGTTTTAATTGGCTTAATTAATTTTAATTTGTTTAATTCGTTTTAATTTGTTTAATTAATTGACCAAAGATGATACCAGAATGCAAGATAACACACTACAGTACAATATATCATAATTAGTATCAGAATTAGAATTAAAACCAATAAAAAAAATTAAAAAAATAACATTACAAAGTGTGTCCGAAAACTGAAGTCCTTATTCTAAAGCCGAGGTGAGACAACCCAGGGAGTTCTCGTGCTGCTGGGATCAAAAAGGAAAGGGGAGATCAAGTGATATACGGATGGCTTTTATCTTTTGCACTGAACATAAAGGGTGACAGAGCAGCAAGCAATCCTCTGGGGGATGTAGTTGTTCTCTGCTGGGGGTACATGCAGTGTTACAGGCTTGGGACAGAATGGCTGGATGACTGTGAAGAGGAAAGGGACCTGGGGCTGTTGGTCGATGCTCTGCTCAACATGAGCCCACAGTGTGCCCAGGTGGCCAAGAAGGCCAAGGGCATCCTGGCCTGTATAAGAAACAGTGTGGCCAGCAGGAGCAGAGAGGTGATCATCCCTCTGTACTCAGCTCTGGTGAGGCCGCATCTCAAGTACTGTGTTCAGTTTTGGGCTCCTCACTACAAGAAGGACATGGAGGATGAGGTCCTCACAGGGGACTTCAACCACCCTGATATCTGTGGGAGGGACAACACAGCATTGCACCAGAAATCAAAGAGGTTTCTGGAATGTGCTGATGATAACTTCCTCTTCCAAGTAGTATGGGAACCTCAAAGATCAGGTTAGGAAAGCTAAAACCCAGGCAGAACTAAATCTAGCTGGGGACAGAAAGGGGAACAGGTATATCAGTGATTAAAAAGAAGGTAAGCGAGGATGTGGGCCCTCTCTGGAAGGCAACTAGAGGCCTGGTCATGAGGAATACAGAGAGAGCTGAGGTGCTCAATGACTTCTTTGCTTCAGGCCTCACTGGCAAGTGCTCTAGGCCCAGAGCCCAAACTGCAGAAAGCAACAGTAAAACTTGGAGAAGGTGGATCTGTAAGTGCTGTAAGTGAAGATGAGGTTCTAGACCATCGAAAGAATCTGAAGCTGCACAAGTCCAAGGGATCCATCCGCAGGTTCTGAGGGAACTGGTGGATGAACTTGCCAAGCTGCTGTGCATCGTATTTGAAAGGTCATGGCAGTCTGGCGAAGTTCCCACTGATCAGAAAAGGGGAAACATAACCCCCCTATTCCGGATCGGGAAAAAAGAAGATCCAGGGAACTACAGGCCAGTCAGTCTCACCTCTGTGCTTGGTAAGATCGCGGGGTAGATCCAACTGAAGGCCCTACTGCACCACACGGAAAAATAAAGACAAGGTGGCTGGTGGTAATCAAAATGGTTTCACCATGGGCAAGTCAGACGTGACAAACTTGGTGGCCCATGTCAACTTCATGAAGTTCAACAAGGACAAGTGCCCTGAGTTGGGGAAATCTCAAGCACAGATAAAGGTTGGGTGGAGAATGGCTTGAGAGCAGCACCGAGGAGAAGGATTTGGGGGTCTCAGATGATTCAGCACGAGGTGGCAGTGTACGCTTGCGGCCTGGAAGGCCAAATATATCCCAGGTTTCATCAAGAGAAGTGTGACCAGCGAGTTGAGGAGGCGACTCTGCCCCTCCGCGCTGCTCCCGTAAGACCCCACATGGAGTACTGCGTCCAGCTCAGGGGACCCCAACACAAGGACACTGTGCTGTTGGAGCAGGTCCAGATGAGGGAAATGGAGATGATCAGAGGGCTGGAGCACCTCCCCTAGAAGGACAGGCTGAGAGAGCTGGGGCTCTTCAGCCTGGAGAAGAGAAGGCTCCAGGGGGACCTTATAGCAACCTCCCAGTATCTGAAGGGAGTGCATAGGAAAGCTTGGGAGGGACTTTTTATAAATGCATGTAGTGACAGGATGAAGGGAAATGGTTTTAAACTGGAAGAGGGTAGATTTAGAATACATACCAGGAAGAACTTTACTGTGAGGGTGGTGAAACACTGGAACAGTCTTCCCAGTGAGGCTGTGGTTGCCTCACAGAATCACAGAATTGCAGGGGTTGGAAGGGACCTCTAGAGATCATCGAGTCCAACCCTCCTGGAAAGCAGGCTCCCTACACCACGTCGCACAGCTCGGCGTCCAGTCGGATCTTGAATATCTCCACAGAAGGAGACTCCACCACCTCCCTGGGCAGCCCGTTCCAGTGCTACGTCACCCTCACCGTAAAGAAGTTCTTCCGCATCTTCGTGCAGAACTTCCAATGCTGAAGTTTCATCCCATTACCCCTAGTCCTGTCCCTACACATTACTGAAAAGAGACCAGCCACGCCACTATGGCACCCACACCTCAGGTATTTATAAACCTGGATCAAATCCCCTCTCAGCCTTCCCTTCTCAAGGCTAAACAGACCCAGCTCGCTAAATCTCTCCTCATAGGGGAAATGCTCCAGGCCCTCCACCATCTTAGTGGCCCTCCGCTGGACTCTTTCCAAGAGATCCCTGTCTTTTTTGTACTGGGGAGCGCAGAACTGGACACAGCACTCCAGAGGAGGCCCCACCGGGGCAGAGTAGAGGAGGAGGATCACCTCCCTCGACCCGCTGGCCATGCTCTTTTTAATACACCCCAGTATGCCATTGGCCTTCTTGGCCACAAGGGCACACTGCTGGCTCATGGTCAATCTGTCGTCCACCAGGACGCCCAGGTCCCACTCAGCAGAGCCCCTCTCCAGCAGCTCTTCCCCCAGCCTGTACTGGTGCATGCAATTATTTCTCCCTAGGTGCAAGACTCTACACTTGCTTTTGTTAAACCTCATCTGGTTTCTTACTGCTCAGCTCTCCAGCCTGTCCAGGTCTCTCTGAATGGCAGCACAGCCTTCAGGCGTGTCAGCCAATCCTCCCAACTTCGTGGCATCAGCAAACTTGCTGAGGGTGGTCACTATCCCCTCATCAAGGTCGCTGATGAAGATGTTGAACAAGACCGGACCCAGCACAGACCCCTGGGGGACGCCGCTAGTTACAGGCCTCCAGCCAGATTCCGCACCACCAACGACAACCCTCTGCACTCGGCCAGTCAGCCAATTCTCGACCCACTTCACCGTCCACTCATCTATCCCATACTTCCTCAGCTTTGTTATAAGGATGTCAAGGGGGACAGCATCAAAAGCCTTACAGAAATCAAGGTAGACTACATCTACCGCTCTCCCCCTGTCCACCCAGCTAGTGACATCTTCATAAAAGGCCTACAGGTTGGTCGAGCATGACCTCCCCTTGGTGAACCCATGCTGAATACTCCTGATAACCTCCTTTTCTCCCAGTTGTCTTCAGATGAAGCCATTAATTCGGTCAACAAGCCCAAAACGACTCCAGAAATATCAGTCAGTCCTTCTGAAGACCTGGAGCTGGTGTGTGAGGTGTCAGCTGCAAGCGGAGCTTTCATATGGAAGAAAGATCAAACAGAGGTGAAGCAGGACCAGAGGACAAGCATCATCTCCCAGGGGACGCACCGCAAGCTCATGGTCAAAAATGTGACCCTGAAAGACCAAGGGAGCTACAGCTGTGAAACAAAAGATGACAAAGCAACATTCCAGGTGAAAGTCAGAGGTGAGAAAATGCTTGAAATCCCAGAGATAAAGGAACGCTTCATTTTGTGTGTCTTGCATTTGGAGGATCAACTGACAGCCTCTCTGGTGCAAAACATTTTGGCTATAGGGCTTTCTTTGTCATCTAGTGTCATAGCAACACTTTTCTACATGTGCTTTTCCATCCAGGAATGAATTACTGCAACAAACCATAGGCAAGGAGGGTAACTTGTGCAGCTCTTGTAGTCATCTGGTGTCTGCAGGGTTACAGTGCAAGAGCACACCAGGCATGCAAGGAGTGAGAAAATGGGAGGTGTTTGAAGAGATCTGGTTACAAAATTTGAATGACACAATGAGGTGGAAAATGCAAATAATCAGACTCATAAATGGCCTGGGTTGCAAAGGCCCACGGTGCTCATCCAGTTCCAAACCCCTCCTATGTGCAGGGTTGCCAACCAGCTGCCCAGGCTGCCCAGAACCACATCCAGCCTGGCCTTGAATGCCTGCAGGGATGGAGCATCCACAGTCTCCTTGGGCAACCTGTTCTAGAGGGCCGTTCCCTTCTGATTTACTGGAAATGTAGAGAGACATGAGAAGAAAAAAAGATAAGGGAGGAGGTTCAGCAGTGCATGCAGGTGTTCTAAATCTCATGTCCAAATCTGCTATCAGACTGCGAAATGTTTAGCTTTGTGATATGATATGATATCATATGAAATGAAATGATATGCTTATCATTTCCCAAGGCAAAATAGAGGGGAAAGTATTTTCCTGTCTTAATGAGGTATCACAATGCTCCCTGTGAAGGGCAAGTATAGTGAAAACGGGGAACTGGAGTTAGCTCTGCAGCAGACTACAGCAAAACGGTGTGACTGTTGTGATGTCCCTGCAGAGAAAGAAGACGTGTTTACAAACAAGGACAAGGTACAAAAGGAGGTGAAGGCTGTACTGACTCAAAATGCCACGCTGAGCTGCGAGGTGGCCCAGGAGAAGACGGAGGTGAAGTGGTACAAGGAGGGGAAACTGATCACCTCGAGCAAGAAGTTCAAGGTGCAGTCAGAGGGCAAACAGCGTCGGCTGGTGGTGAGCCAGGTGGAGAAGAAAGGTGCAGGGGAGTACAGCTGCGAGGCTGCTGGCCAGAAACTCACCTTCAAGATTCATGTAACTGGTAGGAAACACATTTTGGTTGATATTCTTTGATTATTCCATAGTCTGGCTGTGGAAACGTCTGTGTGAATGTGTCTTGATTCTGCCATGAAACTGTTTTGGGGAGGATGAAAAGAAATGCTTACAAACGTGCAGCTAAAATGATTATTTGTTTTTAACAGTGTTTCATCCAGCTCTTCCCCTACAACTACTTTATCATCAGCTGTCCATGGATGTCCAACTGTGATTTGTACAATGTGCAACACTGCTCTACCAGTTGATATTTCAACAGTAGTAGTTACAGATCTCTACTGTGGCTGCACTGAGAAGGTTTGGTTGTTGGTGTCCTAAGAACTTTTAGTCAGAGGCATTGCACTTGCCTTTGGCTTGTTGAATCCCACGTTGACAACCATTCATTCCATGTTCTGTAAATGTAATGACCAGTCATGAATCCATTGATACCTTTCTAATTGTACGTTTCTCATTAGTCTGAGGGTTTAGAACAGAGGCAGATCTCTCACTCCAGCTGCAGTAGAGATTGCTCTGGTGTCAGTATATTTTGCACAAGATCCAGTAAATTTTAACTTAGACTCCAGATAGCCTTGAGCACATCAGCTGCATTCTGAGTGACCATTAGTGAGCTGGCTGATGACGAGGGTTTGTCTTCTGTTTTATTTGTAGCTGCACTCTACTGGTTTTTGCTCATAAGTCAACTTGTTCTCTGTTAACTTTACAGTTCTCGTCTTGTATTCTGAGCTGATCAGGACAGGGAATCTGTTTTCTCCTCTTCTTTCTTATGGCAGTGAACACATTGGAGCTTAATCCTGGTCAAGGTTTGGCATTTGATCAGCTATGTGGAGGAGCAACTGTACTGGGAGTCTACTGCCTTTCTGCTCACGCAGACCTGGTGTCCTTGCCGGGCATAGCTTGCGTTCTGTTCCCTTGTAAAGGTTGCAGTCTTTGCTCTCTCCATCTTGGGGCATTCTGCTCCTTCAGTCCCTGGTGTGCAATATATCTCTGCTCCTGTAGTAGACAGTTTTGCTGCTGCCTGTGGTGTAGACTCTAAACTATCAGCTTTTACGTTTCCCACACCATGTGGATGTGATTCTGGGGCCTTTGGATCTGTTCCGTGAGTTGTGTAGCTCATGCTTTTGGCTCAGGAAACTGGCAGTTTCAGCAAAGAGTGGATTACAGAAAGGGTAGATTTGGGAGGTATCTGTCAGAGAAAATGAAATATGAACGATTACAGAAAGACTATGGCAACAGCTGGAATCAACCAAGTTAATCCTCAGCAGCCAAAGCCAGCCCACATCTTATTGCAGAGGCGTAGGGAGAAAACCCAGCAATGTAGTGCTTTTACACTTGAATTTTGCTAGCTGAGGGCTATTATTAGCTGTTTGCCTCAGAAACCAAAGGTTTTCTGTTCTCTTTCAGACCGGATGAGCTCATGGCTGCACAGGGTAATGTAATACTTCCTCCTCTGCCATACGTGGAGAGTGCTTGCCTAGCTACCGTTGCTGTATTTCTCATGTTTACCACCGTAACATGACGTGCAAGTCCAGCACTCACTGCAAAATGATGTGGTGTGAAAGTCAGGAGGGATTATGAGTACTCTTGGAGTGGTTGGCTCTTTCACTACAGAAATCCTCATCTTACTAGCTTCTCCCAAAGTGCAATGGCTTCCTGAGTCTTAATTTGTCCTCTTACCATTGCACTCAGAAAGATTTTCAGGGTTCCTCTACCCCAGGGTTCCACTGGTAGCACAGAACAATCCCATTTTAAGGACATGTTGAATGTTAGGTGCTGAGTGTTGAGCATTACGGGATGCAGATTAGACCTTCTTGCTTAAAAGAAACAAGTGCTGTACACCTTGGAAACCTATAGAAAACTAGACTAAAAAGGGCTGATTCTGCCATCTCATTATCTCAGTATTTGTGGTGCACGCTGAAATCCTTATTTGAAGTGGGCCAAAGCTCCATTGCATTTGTGAGAAGTTTTGCATCACCTGGTTGGTCTAGGCCATGTTTGTTGTCTTGCTAATAAGCAAGCCTTCTGATCTTCATCAAATCATTGTGGTTGGAAAAGACCACAAAGATCCCCACATCCAGCCTCAACCCATCCCACCATGCACACTGCCCACGTCCCTCAGTGCCACATCTCCATGGTTATTGAACACTCCCAGGGATGGTGACCCCACCACCTCCCTGCAAAGCTGTGCCACCACATCACCATTCCTCTTCAGAAGAAGTTTTTCTTAACATCCAACTTGAACCTTCCCTGAAAATCATCAGTCAGAACAGGGGCTGTTGAAGATGGGCGGAGAGAATGATGCTTCTACAGTCAATACAAGCAGGGAGATCAAATGTAGAGTGTATCAACTGCATTCTTGCATTGGCTTGCTGCCCTGCTCCCTCGCCTTCAGTGGACTGCAGTGCTGGTGGTAGAGCTGTGGTGTGAATCCTGGGATTGCACGTACTGCAACGGTCAGCAGCACAGGAACTTGAGCTGAACTTACCCTCCTGGGCAGCTGCTGCCACTCAGAATTCAGACAGCATGCAGAGGAGAAAGTCATGAAGGAAGGGAAAGGGATGGCAGCAGAAGGCTTCACAGAGTGACAGCGGGGAGGAAGGAGATAGGGGACAGGTCATGGAAGGGTTTGCCATGACTGCTGGGGAGCAGGAGCCTTCCCGGTCACCTGAGCTGGGTATGCCTGAATATGCTTGCATGAATGATCTGAATGAGTGGTCTTCCATGTCTCCACTGCAAATAAAAGGCAATGTCAATCCCCCTCACACCTGCTAGTCCTGCATTCATGCTTGGAGCCTCTGTCTTGGTATCAGCATCAGGACCCTGGGATCTTTCCTGGGACCCAAACAAGCATAGGAAGCTTATTCAAAATTGCTCTGCTGTTAGAAGCTGGTTAGCACTAGAGAAGTCCATGATGTAAGTGCATCATAAATATTCTGCACTTCTACAGCCTTTTGTAGGGCAAACCATGGAATAGAAATGGAAGCCCATTTATTTAGGGTTTATCTGTTCTCCCACGCCTCAAATAGGAGCTAGCATGAACGCTCTCAGTGACCAGTTGTTGGTAAAAGGAGAATCAGATAAAACAGTCATTAAAGTAATCAATAAAAGATTCAATGTATCAATCGATCCCACTTAGCAAAGTGATTAACTGAATCCCCTTAACTGAAGTGTGTATGCCTAACTAATTATACTTGCTATCTTTCTGATGCTAACTCCATTTGTTGACACAAAGGGTAAGGTGGGCTTTAAACACTTTCTTCTATATGTGTTAGGTATTAAGAGGAGATGACCTCAGCCAGTTCTCTGAAGAATCAGGGGTTGCTGAGAGTAGAAAACCATGCTTTATGCATAAAACCGAGCTACAAAACCTAATGTAGGCCAAGTATTCACAATATTAAGGGCTATATCACTGCCATATGGTAGAGTCAAAAGATGGTTTTCTGCTCTTAAATTTCTATGGTTTCCTGATTTTGAGGTCTTCATAATTGAGCTGTATTTGGCTGCTCTCCAGCGTAGAGTGGAGCAATATCAAAAAGACACACAGATGAAGATCTGTCATTGTCTTCATTAAAAGAAATCTGAAAATTAGGAGTCCTAGCTGATAGTAAAGACTACCCAGAGGGATGGGATGACCATAGGGACTGTGCTGAGGATGCATTATAATGTGTGATAAACACTGTGAAGCAGTGTTGCTCCAGGAAATGGTCCAATACAACATAGAAGCAACTTTTAATGTCTTCCAGTCACAAGTTGTTCATATGTAATGTATATTTTACCCAGTGTTTTCCAGTTCAATTCCAGAAGCAGAGGATGCCTTTATCAACAAGCAGAAGGTGTAGAAGGAGGTGAAGGCTGTACTGACTCAAAATGCCACGCTGAGCTGCGAGGTGACCCAGGAGAAGACGGAGGTGAAGTGGTACAAGGAGGGGAAACTGATCACCTCGAGCAAGAAGTTCAGGGTGGAGTCAGAGGGCAAACAGCGTCGGCTGGTGGTGAGCCAGGTGGAGAAGAAAGATGCAGGGGAGTACAGCTGCGAGGCTGCTGGCCAGAAACTCACCTTCAAGATTGATGTCACAGGTGAGAGAAATTGTTTTGACTGTATTGAACCCCCCAGCAAAGAAGGAGGGGAAAGTTAAGTGGTTTGACACATTCAACCCCAGCATTCAGTGATGTAGACGGTGCTTAAATTCTGTTTAATTTGTGTACATTCCTGTTTGCCTTCTGAAGCTATGAACACAGAGGACTTGGGTAGCCTCAGCTTAAGACAGGCTGGAAATAATTCGGG
This sequence comes from Coturnix japonica, assembly GCF_054131305.1. Classification (NCBI taxonomy): domain Eukaryota; kingdom Metazoa; phylum Chordata; class Aves; order Galliformes; family Phasianidae; genus Coturnix; species Coturnix japonica. The sequence continues at coordinate 4,282,313 of NC_140699.1, forward strand.
AATTTCCCTGGGGATCTCAAGTAGATGCAATGATAGCAAAATGAGAAGTCAATAATTACAGGGGAAATTAAAGAATATTAAAGGTATCTTCATGGCACAAGCACACCCCTGCAAATGCTTCTTCCTAAATAGTCTCAGAGACAGCATTTGGTCACAATGCTAGACGGCAGCATTGGTGGTTTCTATTAAATTAAAGAAACCTGCAACTAAAAAGGTTTTCCCGTATTTTCTTTTGTTTTCTTCTCTATAGCAGGTACAAAAGAAATGCTTAAAAATAGAAAGGCTTCAAGCTGGTGCTTTTCTTTCCAGAAATGGAGGAAGACAGGCGTTCATTTATTAGGAGAGTCTGATAAGAAAGTGGAAAAAGGCTTTTTACCAGGGTCTATAGCAACATAACAAAGGGCAATGGTTTCAAAAGTGAAGAGGGTAGACTCAGTTTGGACATGAGAAAAGTTCTTTATGATGAGGGTGGTGATACACTGGAACAGATTGTCCAGTGCAGGTTGTGGGTGACTCATCATTGGAGTGTCGAAGGGCAGGCTGGATGGGGACCCTGGGCAGCCTCATTTAGTGAATGATGTCCCTGACCACGGCAAGAGGTTGGACTGGATGATCTTTAAAGCTTCCTTCTATACCCAAACCATTCTATGATTCCATAGGGGAAACCATTTTATTACTGCCTCTGAAAACTCAGGAGATATAAGAATTGTTTTCAGAAATAAGTAGGTGAGAAAAATACATTTCCTCACTATGACTTAATCACAAACAGAATTTAATCTTGACCCTCACCTGGCTTTTGCTGGCAAAGCAACTTACAGCTGTCAGCTTGTTTGGACAATTTAATGCCTGTCCCCTTGTATGAAACAGACTTTTCAATGACTGCGTATGCTGGTGTGCTGCTGGACAGTGGGGAAAGGGGTGTTTTTTAATTTTTGAAGATTTTGGAACATGATACTGGTGGAAATGAAAACAAGTTTAGGGCTATCTAAACTGTTTTGGTCTGGCAGGGAGGAAGTTCTTCACTGGCAATTGATATAGTTCAGATGTTGGCATTCAGTTCTGTATGGGAGATCACAATGTGAACCACTGATTGATCAGCTGAGGCGAGTTTGGGGTGAGCTGTGGGAGCACAGGTGAAAGTTATGTAGCTGTGCTCCCTGGAGGGGTGGAGTTCGACTCCACCTCCTCTGAGACCTCATTTAAGGGCTGACCCTCACTGAGGCAGCATCTCGTGGAGATCGCTTGCCAGGGAGGATTGTCTCAGCTCTGGTGAGTTTGCTTTTCCTTATATCTTCTGTATTTCTACCATTTTGCTTGTAATTGCTATCCTTGTTAGTACCAGCATAGTTACTGCCAATACAAGTTCATAGCACTGTCAGGAAATGTGAGTGGGAAAGCTGTCCTCAACGGTACAGTCCAAAGACTAATTTGGGCATTTGGGGAAGGCTGTGTAGAAAAGATTCATGTCTTAAATGTGCCCATTTGCCTTCAATTCCAGAAGCAGAAGATGCTTTTCTCAACAAGGAGAAGGTGCAGAAGGAGGTGAAGGCTGCACCAACCGAAAATGCCACACTGAGCTGCGAGGTGGCCCAGGAGAAGACGGAGGTGAAGTGGTACAAGGAGGGGAAACTGATCACCTCGAGCAAGAAGTTCAAGGCTGAGTCAGAGGGCAAACAGTGTTGGCTGGTGGTGAGCCAGGTGGAGAAGAAAGATGCAGGGGAGTACAGCTGCGAGGCTGCTGGCCAGAAACTCACCTTCAAGATTCATGTCACAGGTAAGACAGGTGTTGTCTGAAATACAGCAGAGATCAGTCAAGTAAAATCTAGTTTCTATTATACAGTGATCCAGTTGCAGTAGTCTGTGCTGAGGTTTTTCCCCTATACTTGATTGCCTGGGTTTGTAGCAAGTATTTGGATTTAGTATGGCACAAAGACCTGTTTCAGTCTGTCTGTAGAATAATAATTACTGATATATGTACAGTGGAAGCAATATTCAAGATATTATTCAAATCTCTCCAGTGCCTGAGATCCCAAACTGTAATTCTTGTTCACCGAAACATTTGACTAAGAAAAGTATGTGCAGTGAGGCTGGAGTGCATGTTCTACGTGCAGCCTTTCGTGGCAGGAGAAGCAGGAACTTCTCCTAGTAGTACACTGCCTTTTTACTATGCCTTTATGTTGGAGGCTGCATCTGGATAGGTGAGTCTGCTACACAGTAAGAGACCTGGTAGAGCTGACTATTCCCAGAGCTCAAAGTAAGATAGATATCTGCAAATCACACACAAAGAACAAAGGACTGCGTTGGTGAGCATATTTCCTTTGTGCCTTTGACAGTCACAGTTGTGGCAATGGTAGAGGCCATGAGGAGTCTGTTCAGGAAGCCAGGAGTACTGTTCTGGGTCATGAAAAGGCAGCCAGTGGTTTGACTATCACATGTTTATGTGTTTTGATGTTTCACAGTGGGTCTTAAGCAAAAGGAACTCAGGTTTTTGTTGCCTGCAGGTCAGATGTTCTTTTGGGTTCAATATGTTTGCATAGTGACTTGCAACCATGGGACTGGTGTTCAAGGACCCTCTTGGTTCCTTCAGTTCCTAGGTTCTTTCTTGCCTAGATTTGACACTTAGTTTCAACAGAAGAGCTGATATTCTCTAGTGAAGGCTATTAGTTTGGGCACAAGTGGTAACCTAAACCTGTTCCAACCTGTACATACAAACCTACAAGATGGTCTCATTTCAGTCCTTCTGTTTTTCTTTTCTTCCCTCAGAGCCAAAACCTGTGTTTATAAACCAGGAGAAGGTGCAGAAAGAGGTGAGTGCTGCCCTGGCAGCAAGTGCTTCCCTCAGCTGTGAAGTAGCACAGGATCCAACTGGAGTAAAATGGTACAAGGATGGAAGACTGCTTGCCTCCTCCAGAAAGTTCAGAATGGAATCTGTGGGCAAAACACGGCGTCTGGTTGTGGAGCAGCTGGAGAAGAAAGATGCTGGAGAATACATCTGCGAGGCTGCTGGCCAGAAGATGACCTTCGAGCTGGAAACAACTGGTGAGCATTCAGAAATTCTCAGCCAGGATTTTGTAGCCTTGTTTTGAACTGGGTTTTAGGGTGAAATCTCAGTTTTCTTTGCACCAGACAGTGTGAGAATTTGCTCTGGCCCTTTGTGTACCTCCCCGGTGCTCAGCTGTTCCTTCCCTTACTTGGGGATAACATCATTTATTCAAGGTGATGTCCAAACGGGCTTGTTAACAGTCCTCTGCAGTGCTTTAAGCTGTCATATGTCAGCCAGAATTTATGCGTGTTCTATAGCCATTCCTACATGTTGAAAACACTGCACTGTGCTTAAGCGTCAGCATATGTTCCAGTAAGTACAGTTCCATTAATTCTAGGGAATTGGGTGAATTAAGCATAGATCTGAAGGCTGCCTTTGCCCAGTGCAGAGATGGAAGGACTAATGTAGATTTGACTTGATATTTTCCCTTCTAGGATGGGAAGGAGCTCTGTCAAAGTAAAAAAGTGGGCATTACTTCCCAGGGAAATAAGAGAAGTCTCATTATTCACAGGCGGTGAACTCTCATTTTCTCTCTGTCTGCAACCAGGCTGGGTTGCTGTTTCAGTACTGGCTGTTTTATGCAGGAACTCTGCTCCTGAGGTTAATCCAAGTTGTATCCAGGCCCTTCAGAAGGAAAGGGAAATAGCAGCACAGAAATATGGTCTGATTCTGACATAAATAAGTGCAGACCTAGAGAGTTAAAAGGGATTGTGTGATGTTCAAGGGACTTTGAAGCAAAGATGTCCCCTAGGTAAGATTTGTGGCTGACATTCCCCATACATTGTGGGCACACAAGCTAAGGAGAGACTAGTGATAAGCATGCAGAGAAGCCAATGGTTCAGACAGGTTTGTAGTGACACGACATTGTAGAGTTCTGTCTAGTTCTCCTTGGCATAGTTTGGAAAATAAAGATGAGGTGATGGTGGTAACCAATAGGGCTTCCTCAAGGTCAAGCCATGCCTGACAAACTTGGTGGCCTTTCATGATGGAGTAACAGCATCAGTGGATAATGGGAGAGCAACTGACATCATCTACATGGACCTGTGCAGAGCATTTGATCCCATCCTGCATGACATCCTGGTCACCGAACTGGAGAAAAATGGTTTTGATGGATGGACCAGTTGCAGGATAGGGAACTGTCTGGATGGTCACACTCAGAGAGCTGCAGTCAATAGCTCAGTGTCCAGATGGAGGGTGGTGTTGGGACCAGTGTTATTTAACATTTTTGTAGGCAACATGGAGAGTGGAATCAAATGAACCCTCAGCAAGTTTGCAGATGACACCAAGCTGAGCGGTGCTGTTGATGTGCTAGAGGGAAGGGATGCTACCCAGAGGGACCTGGACAGGCTGGAGAGGTGGGCCCTTGGCAGCCTCATGAACTTGAGTGTGGCCAAGTACAAGGCCCTGCACCTGGGTCAGGGCAATCCCAAGCACAGGCACAGGCTTAGAGGAGAATGATTTGAGAGAAGCCTCGACCCTGAGGAGAAGAGTTGGTGTGGAGGGAGGTGTCCCTGCCTATAGCAGGGGGACTGGAACTAAATGACCTTAAAGATTCAGTCAGTTCTATTGTTTTTCTACCCTTAATTTTGCTTGAAAGGTTTTAGAATAAATGAGATTCTGGTTTCCATGAAAACTGTTTGCAGGGAGCTCCATTGTAGCTAGTAAGTCTATCTTTAATTTCAAGGGCAATAATGCATTGACTGTGTTGAAAAGGGAAATGACTCAGGAATGGATGATGGTTTAGAATAAAACATAATCCTACTTATTTTCTATGCAAATATGTGTAAGGAAAAGATGCTGCACTCAGTTCTGGAAATATCCTGACAAATATATCTCTACTGTTTCACAGCTGGAGATATCAAGATTGTTAAACCACTGGAAGATGTGGAAGTGAATGAATATGGGAGTGCATCTTTTGTCTGTGAGATTTCACACGATGAGGTTCAGACCCAGTGGTACAAAGATGACAACAAGCTGAAGGCTGATGACAACATTAGAATGCAGCAAGATGGTAGGGTGTAAGAGGGGGATCTTTCTCCTGAGTGGGGGGTGGGTTGGAGATCAAGCATATAAGACATCTGAAATGAAGTGAAGAGGGTTCAGAAGCGAGTTCCCCTTTTGTTTTGGGACTGAGGTTTAGGTGGAACAAGTGACAGGTGGGAAGCTTAGTGTGGGACGTGTGATGCTATCCCACCATCCCACACTGCCAGGAGCAGGTAGGAAATGAGTGCAGTTATTTCCAACGTGGGGGTGAACAGGGCAGTCAGTTCACCTCTCCAAAGAGGTTTTGTCTGACAGTGAGTGTGATCCTTCTGTATCAGGTACTTTGAAGGTGACGACGGCCACATTCGGTCAGTCCTTGTAGAAGCCATGTTTAGATTACACTTTGGTGGGGATGTGGACATGGGGGAATGGGTGGTTTCATTGACATGAGAGAACAGGCAGTGATGCTGTGAAACCAGATGGATGATGCTCAGCCTGGCCATGTGCCTCAGAGCTCTTTGCTCAAGGAAGCCAAGTGTAGTTGTGGGTTTGCTCTCAAGAGCACAGTTTGGTAGGGATGAGTTGGTGGCTGGACTATAGATGACCTTAGTGGTCTTTTCCAGCCTTAGTGACTCTTTGGTTCTCTGCTTCAGGAAAGAGCTACTTGCTGACTTACACACGTGTCCAAGTCAAGGATGCAGCAGAAATAAAATCTGTAGCAGAAAAGGCAGAATCTCGTGAATCTTGTGCCCATCTTACAGTTAAAGGTAATTATGCTTCTGATGATGATTTTGATTAAATTATCTTATGTTATAAACGAGCTAACATCCTTTGCTTTAATGTCAAGGAAGTTAAACACCACCAGGGCCTTTCACAGAAATAAAAACTCCTACCTACCTACCTTTCTGCCCACAAAACATCCAGCTTCTCTTTTGGAATTTACTTTTGCAAAGTAAGATGGATTATTTTCTTAGGAGGTTGATTTTCTACGTTTAGACTTCAGATTTGTGTTTGAACGTTGAGGGATAAAAAACATAGCTTGACCTTTTCTTCATTTTCTCTTGCTGTTTGAAAAGAACACAGGGTTTTGGTTTTTTTTTTAATATATACAATGTTAGGGTATATATATGATGTTAAGTGTGATAAAGAAAAGGGAGACATTTGAGTTAGCACACTACTCAAGAGTTCAGTCCCCAGCTTTGCCACTGTTAAAATTATAAGGGCAAGAACTTCCTGGAAAATGAATTTCTCCTAAGTAGAGTCATTACATTTGAGCTACAGAGACCTTTACTACGTGAAAACTTGTTGTTCAGAGCTATGTTGCTGTATTTAACCAAAGTAATTGTCAATGTCCGTGTTTCAATGAACCTCTTTTCCATTTCATAATGCGAGGAGTTTGATATTGGGATGGGAAGGCCATGGTTTGATTTAGATGTTGGACTGGGAATCAGAAGATCTGGGCTCTTTTCAGGTTGTCAATCTTATTGTCTGACTTCTTAACAACATTATTTTCTTTCTATTATTTTTTAATGATGTTTCAAGGCATTCTGAGCTGATAGGTGTAGTGTTCATGTGCAGTAATGCTGACGTGAGTAAGTGGGGTGATAATGTAAGGGTTTTTTACATTCCTTCTAAATCTCTGCTTTCTCTTGTTCCATCCTTCTTAAAGAGCAATCCATTAATCTAGTAAAGGAGCTGTGTGATGAGGATGTGACTGAGCCTGAAGAAGCCAAATTTGAATGCGAGATATGCATTCCTTCTGTGAAACCTCCCAAGTAGTATCTACGTGGGGAAGTCTTACAGGCTGGCAGAAACTTGATTATGCAGCAAGAAGGCACCATCCACCAGCTTGCCATAGCGATAACCACCACTGATATGACCAGCACCATTCAGTTCTCAATTGGCAAATCCAAATCCACAGCCAATCTGCTTGTCAGAGGTAACATATCCAGGCTTTGAAAACACTGCACTGTGCAAAGATCTGTTTGAATAGCTGTGATGTGCTTACTATTCAGATCTACAGAGCTGAGGTTTTGTCCTTGGCTATACCAAAGAAGTCAAATCAGGTGAAATTAATTGTATTTCTGAACTAGACAAGGTTAAGTTTGGTAGCACCTAAATTTGATGCAGTTTGTCATTGATTTCATCTGAAAGAAACTTGCAGGCTTTTTATCTGCTGTTGTCCCCAGCATAAGAGTCTCCATTCACACCCTAAAGTACTTGTTATATTTTCAACTCACACTTATTTGAATAAAAGCCTCAACAATTGGGAGCAATTTAATAAGCACAGAACAAGAGCTGGACCTTGCATTTGGTAGATAATATACAGTATTACTTTATAGAAATGTAGTCAATGGCATTCCCTATAGACAATCGTTTGTTTTATCTTTAGAGTCGTTCAAAGAACCATTGTGAACATGACATTAATTGGAATGGAATACACGCAAGAGACTTTCCTCTTCTTCCAATTGTCCTCATCCTTTCTTCTCTTCCACCCCTGCTTTGCAGATTACCATATAGAAATCACCAGGAAGTTGGAGGACAAGACAGCTTTGGAACATCATTCTGTCATCCTGTCCTGTGACTTCAGGCCTTCTCCAAAGGTTGTGAAATGGTTCAAAGGCCACACACTCATCAGGCCCTCTGAGAAGTACAAGATCAAGAGGGATAAGTATTCAGCAGAGCTCAAGATTCTGAAGCTGAAGCCCGATGATGCTGGTGTGTACAAGTGCAAGGCAGGAATTGCAGAGACTGAGGCCACACTGACAGCTGAAGGTATGAGCAGGGAGGGTGGCCTCTTCCATGTCCTATTTCACCTCAGATTTCTCTTCTTGGGGTTGATTTCTGCCGTTCTCTCCTGCTAACTTTATAAATGTATAATCTTCACTGAGAAGATTACACAAAGATCATCTAGTCCAACCATTCTAACACATCCCAGTATGATTTATAGTAACAGTGGTAACAGTTCACCTTGTTTCCTCACAGCCCGCAATGTAGACGTAACGAAGCACCTGCAGGATGTAGAAATTGAAGAGAGCTCTGCTGTCTTCTCCTGCGAGCTGTCCCATGATGACGAGGACGTGGAATGGTTCCTGAATGGCAGCCTCCTTTACACCAACAATTACAATGACATCAAGAACGTTGGCAATTGCTGCACACTGACAATGAAGCAGGTTAAGCCTGAGGATGCTGGCACAGTGACAGTGAAGTCAGACAATATGTCAGAAAGCGCACCTGAAGGTGATAGGTGGGTCTGATCACAGCCCTCCTGGATGTAAGAGATGCTAAGGAGCTCCAGTTCATTCTATTGTGCAGCAGTCCTGCTTCTAAAGCTGACCTCTCTGGGGTGACAAGTCATCAGAGGCTTTCTTCCAGTGGAAGGTTCCATTGCAGCAGATATCAACGAAGGAGGATGGTTTTGGTGTCCTGCCAAAGCATTCCATTGCTTTTTATCATTTTATTTAGCACAAGGAGAGTTACAAGAGCAGTTTCTTTTACTGCTTCAGTAACATGCAGTGTCAATGCTGTTGTCTCCAAGGATTTATGACTGCAGGGAGAGATCATTCAGTGTGTGTTTTGCCTCTGGGATGACTAATGACCAGGCTTTGAGCAACCTGATCTAGCTGTGAATGTCCCTTTTTATTGCAGGGGAGCTGGGCTAGATGGCCTTTAAGGGTCTCTTCCAATTCTAAGGGTACTGTGATTCTAATCTGCTCTCCCCAGCAATTAAGTTCTTTTACTCTATGCGCTCAGAGTTTGAAGGATTTCCTCTTTCTCCTTTCTTTTGCATTTGGTGGAAGTTTTTTCCCCAGTATAAACATCTGATGTGTGAAATAGAAGATAGATAAAAGGAGTCAATAAAACAGGAAAATCAAAAGTGTTCAGCATCTTATCCTCTTAATCCTGTGGCCTGCTGTATGAGCTGTGCTCCGTGTGAGGGCAATGCCAGCTCTCCAGCTTTAGAAGAGCTGCATCCCAATTACTTCATATGATATCAGTCCCACCCACCGGCAATGCAGGCTGTCCCTCCTGTTCCCTGTATTCTCCTACTGATTAGTTCAGAATTCCATAAAGTGCATTCAGTCAACACACATGAAACCGCTTTAGGTTCTATATTGGTGTCGTCAGTGCTGGTAAAGATTTATTTATCCCTCTTTAAAAATCTGAAAGCAACTGGAAATGTCTCAACTACTGTATCACATTGTTCTGTTTTGCCCTTTTAATTGCAGAGAAGCCTGCTGTCTTCATGAAGTCCTTGGATGATGTTTTTGGTGAGGAGCGGGGTGTGATTAAATTGGAATGCGAAGTCTCTAAAGAGAAGGTCAAACCAGTGTGGAAGAAGGACGGTGTTCTGCTCACTTCTGGCAACAAGTATGAGCTGGTACAGTCTGGGAAGACCCTATATCCCCTTATCCATGACTTCGAGAAGTCAGATGCAGGTTTCTATACCTGTGATATTGTCCGTGATGTTGCCAAATCAAAGGTCGGCGTTCAGGTTAAGTACTGTGGAAAGTAAAGGAGTGCTGAAAGCACATTCAGTGTGGTCACTATGTCTTACACCTATTCCCCCGTGAGCCTTAATAGTTTCTACAATAGAAGTGTATTACTGCAATTTAGCGCAGTGATATCTGGAAAATTCCCATTGCTTTTGATGTAAATGTATCTCATTTTGCCATGAAAATCACCAAACACATCAAGAATGTCCTGGAAATATTTCCTTTCTAAACATCCCTAAAATGGAGAAATGGTTTGAACACCAGTAGGGGTAGGATGGTAACAAATTAGCTAATAGAAACATTTAATGTCTTGTCGTAGGCAAAACCCTTTTTCTCACGCAGCATCCTAGAGTTGTCCTCTCTGTTAGGTTGTTCCCTCTGTAGCTCATTGAATCTTCATTCTGCTCCATGGACTGAGCTGCTCTAATTGTAGTTCTTCCAGAGCAAAGACAAGAGATTCATGTCTCTTTTTTTTTTTTATAGCTTTCTGGTAATTCTGAGTGGAGAATGTCTTAGAGAATACATCAGTAAGGAATGCAGCCATGTTCTGCAAATCCTAAGTTAAAACACCAGTACTGCTACTCATGTCAGTCACAAATGCCTTTTCTCCATATAAACCTCATACTAACGTATCTCTTACCTTCCAGAGCTGAATAGTGGCATTACCAAACGGCTGAAAACCACTGAAATCCAGGAGGGAGAAGATTGTACTTTTGAATGCATTCTGTCCCATGAAAGCATTGATGAGTTCAACTGGACACTGAATGGAAGCAGAGTGAAAAATGGTGGGCGATTTAAAGCTTCTAACGTGAGTCGGAAATATACTCTCATTATCAAAAGTGTGACTCCTACTGACGCTGGGGAAGTCGTTTTTACTGCCCGTGGTCTAACCTCCAAAGCCTCTCTGTCTGTGAAAGGTAATGAGATGGGAGAGATTCTGGGGTCTGATTCCTTCAACTGTCTTCTGATAAGATTGTCGTGAGAGCTAACTCATAATATGGTTAAAGTGAATAGCAACCTTCTACTTGAACCTCGAAGCACTGAGAATTTCTCTTGAAAATAAGTAAAAGGACAAAACATTTTACACAAATGTGAGAACTACCCAAAGCACTGGGGTAGTGTTGGAAATGGGCATCTCACTACAGCTTGTTCCATTAACAGTAAATCAGGAATGATCTGTTGAGGGAACTGTGGGAGCAAATATCCTCTAAGTATAAGCTGAAGGGATGGCCTTCACATCATCTAGCTGTACAACAAATTCCTATCTAGAGCATGTGCATCTGAGAGCATCATCCGAGGCTCCCAGTGTGATGAGTGGAGAGAAGAGAGAGGCAGTTTTCAGACATGGTTCATCATCCTCAATTGGGTAGATTTAAGAGAGAATAAATGGTGCCTGGAATTCTATTGTCTGTACTTTACAGTTTACTGCTGGCTGTAGGATGGCGTCTGTTGCAAGTGCCTCTCTAACTTATCTCCAGCATGTAGATGCATGTATTTTGAGAGAGGCATCCTACCCTAAGTGTATGTTACTCAAAAAGCAATGTTTTCTTCCAGGAAAACCTACTGAGGTTTCAAAACAGCTGGAGGATAAGACAGCAGCAGCAGGGCAGGACATCAGCCTGAGCTGTGAGCTGTCAAAGCCGGATTTGAACATCAGGTGGTACAAGGATGGCAAAGCAATCAGAAAAAGCCAGAAGTACGACTTGCAGCAGGAGGGAAGGAACTGGGGCCATTCTGATCATCCATGACTCTACTGCCAAGGACAGTGGGGAGTACCCCTGTGAGACAGAGGACTCCATAACAAAAGCCAGGGTCACTGTGCAAGGTGAGTTGAAAAGCACACTGGGGATGGCATGTAGAGAAGTCGAGGTAAATATCTGCAGCCTGTGGGTGATGTTTTTCTATTCTGTTTCCTTGAGCAGGGTCAATTCTTAGTTTTCAGAAAATACGATGGATTAAAATCTTTTCCTTAAAATAATCTGGAAACCGAATGATTCTCCAGTGTGATGTGGATCTGGGCAGCCTGGTCTGGTGGTTGGTGGCCCCTTGACAGGGGGTTTAAAACTAGATACTCTTTGAGGTCCTTTCCTACTCAGGCCACTCTATGATTCTGTGATCATTCTATGGTTCTATGGTCTTGGTTGTTAGTGAGCCAAGAAAAGATGGCAATCTGAATTAGTCTATATTGAATATGTGTAATCCAAACTATATGCAGTTTATCAGATGAGATCCTACCAGCGCATGTATAATGGTATTTAACTTTCCAGATATCTACTGGAATTATCAAACCTATGTAAATGGGTGGACTCTGTGGACTTCTTAGATTCTTTGCATCTCTATGTGATGTTCTAGAAGTGAGGGCAAAGGAGATTCAGGACACCTCTGTATGCTTGAGACTTGTTCGGGTAACAAATCCCTTTGTCCCACACCCTCATCCCCCTCTTTTCCTTCCAGAAAAACCTAATTACTTTATCAAGGAACTTTCAGATCTGAAAACTGAAGAAAGTGGAACTACAATTTTTTCATTTCAGTGCGAGAAATGCTCATACACCGTCATATGGAGGAAAGGCATTGCTGAGCTCAGGCCTGGCAGGAAATACGAGATGGCACAGAAAGGACGAGACCTGCAGCTGAGCATAAGAAATCTGGAGAAAAGTGACAGTGACGTGTACACCTGTGACATTGGTGATGCCCAGTCCAGAGCCAAGCTGGTTGTACAAGGTATGTGTGAGAGCCATATGACTGCGCATCCTGTTTCTCCACTCCCAAGACATTATCCTGGTAGAATTTGTACATTTATGGCAGGTCTTTGGGGCTGCAGCTGTCTGGCCTGAATAGCGGTTCACAAGCCATGCACAGAGCGAGCTGCATGGAAAGGGAAAGAACTACCAACTAGAGCAGTGCCATTGAGAACTTTGTATCATTTAAAAACCAAAAATGCTGATGTACGGTGAGGCTGGTGACCCAGAAATCAGTGTGAACTTTCTATCTCTGACCTTTCTGAGTTAAAAATAGTTCTCTAAAGTTCTAGGCAAAAATTCCCTGATGCAGCATTCTGGGTAGTTGTCACGGTTTAAACAAAAATTTACCTGTGTTCGTGACAGGGGGGCCACAGGCAAGCGAGGTGCTAGAAGGAGCTGAACCTCAGTCCCAGCTACTTCAGAAGCAGCCCGAACCCCGTCATACACGGCTAAGATCTCCTTCTCAGTTTAAGCATAGCGCTCCTCAGACCCTTTATATGCTCGACTCCAAAATCCCAGGGGTCGGCCTTGGGTCTCTCCTGAAGCTCTTTGCCACAAACTCCAAGTGGGACCTTTTTCTCCAGCAGCAGTGTAGATTATGTTTTTCACATCCTGTCCCGTCCGTACTGGCCCCAAGGCCACGGCATGGGCTATCTCTTGTTTTATCTGCTCAAAAGCCTGCTGCTGCTTAGGACCCCATGAGAAATTATTCTTCTTCTGTGTCACCTGATAGAGGGGGCTCACTATGTGGCTGTAGTTTGGGACATGCATTCTCCAAAAGCCCACTACTCCCAGAAAAGATTGGGTCTCTGTCTTGTTGGTGGGCGGAGACATAGCAGTGATTTTGTCAGTCACATCTGCTGGGATGTGTCGATGCCCATCTTGCCGTTTTACACCTAAAAACTGGATTTCCTGGGCAGGCCCCTTCACCTTGCTGCGCTTAATGGGAAAACCAGCTTGCAAAAGAATTTGGATTATCTGTTTTCCTTTCTTGAAAACCTCTGCTGCTGTATGGCCCCACACGACAATATCATCAATATACTGCAAGTGTTCGGGAGCATTACCCTGTTCCAAGACAGCTTGGATCAACCAATGGAAATGGTTGGGCTGTGCTTCCACCCTTGAGGTAAACAGTTCCAGGTATAATGAACAGCTCTCCAGGTAAAAGCAAACTGTGACCTACATTTTGCAGCCAATGGGATGGAAAAGAAGGCATTAGCAATGTCAATGATGGCAAACCACCTTGCTTCTTTTGACTCCAGTTCATACTGGAGTTCTATCATGTCTGGTACAGCAGCACTCAATGGAGGTGTGAATTCATTCAGGCCACGGTAATCCAGCGTCAGCCTCCATTCTCCATTGGCTTTACGCACTGGCCATATGGGGCTGTTAAAAGGCGAGTGAGTTTTGCTAATCAATCCCTGATTCTCTAATTGGCGAATTAGCTTGTGAATGAGGAGCAATGAGTCCCTATTGGTGCGGAACTGCTGTCTTGTACCACTTTGGTGGCAATTGGTACCACTTGGTCTTTTACCTGGAGCAACCCCACAGCAGAAGGATCATCTGACAGACCAGGTAAAGCTGACAGCTGCTTAACACAGTTTGTGTTAACAGCAGCTATCCCAAAGGCCCATCGATAGCCCTTGGGATCCTTAAAATATCTCATCATAAGGTCATCAATACCCAAAATACATGGAGCCTCTGGACCAGTCACAGTAGGGTGTTTTTGCCAGTTTTTACCAGTGAGGCTTATTTCGGCCTCAAACATAGTCAATTCTTGGGAACCCCCAGTCACTCCATGGATCTATATTGGTTGTGTCCCTTGGTGACTTGAGGGCATTAGGGTGCATTGTGCGCCAGTGTCCACCAAGGCTTTATATTTCTGTGGTTGAGATGTGCCAGGCCACCTAATCCACACAGCCCAGTATACTCTATTGTCCCTTTCCCCGCCCAGGCTGTAGTCAGGGCCCCTCTATTGGTTACCTCGATGGCTTGCAGCAACTGGAACTTCCCCCCTTTTGGGGCATGTAGCCCTGTCTTTCATGTCTCATGTCCAATTCCACATGTTGTTTGAAGCACCATCTTAGAGGCAGCCTTTATTTCTCCAGCCCACCACTCTCTTGTACCACGAGAGCTCTCCTGCTTCTCGCTGTGATGTGAGACCAAATGGAAGGCCCTGCAGAAGTCTGGGTAGGTGATGTCAGTTGCTGTTCCTTTCCCCAACTGGTGCTGGGAAAAGCAGGGAATGGGACTGGGAGACATCCCGGCGGTGGGATCCTGCCTAAGCAGAACTGAATGGCTGTTCTGATCCATGTATTTTAACCTGAGTGAATCTGAAACTAATGAGGGAGGTGAGGGACCTGTGGGAAAAAAATGTATGTGCCGCAGTTTGTGGTGCAAGGTGTTCTAGGAGCTGCTGGTAACAGTGCCCAGAAGTCTTCCTTTTTTGACGGGGAGAGGATTAACAAGGTTATTTTAATGAATCTATTTCCTTTCTGTTCATCTTTCATACTACCTCTCAAAAAACTGTCTGTGGATTCTGTCATAGTTTTGTGCTGTTGCTGTCAATATTCTACATCATAACATCATGTGCAGTATGAATCATTAATTGAGGGTATAAATAGTGGAATCATGTACAAAGGAAAAAGGGTTAAAGAGAAAGTAAATTTATGTGTGGATTCTATGCATTCTCAAGTAGTAGTTCTTGCTAAAGAGAATTCGTGTGCACTCTGTGCTTTCATCTGCACAAAGGATCTTGTAATCATCTCTGTCTGTGTTTCTTTTAGACCCAGAGATGGAGCAGAGAGGAACACAGACTTGGGTGGATCTTCATTCAGGAGCAGGGACACGTCATGCTCATCTGAGGTGTCTGGCTGACAGCAAGAGCAGAGAGGTAAGTTTCATAGGGTCGCGTGCCCATTTTATTTTTTTTTTCATTCATGATGCATAGAGGCGTTCCCCAGACAAAGTGAGCATTTCTCAACTGGACTTTCTAGAAATGAGCTAGGCAGTGAAAATGGGTTTGAAGCATTCCTAAGAGCCCCGCAAGAGAATGCTGAGAGTTAATCTGGCACCCTCCTTTGGAAACGTCCGTTGTCTGTCAGCTCTTCAGCTGTGCCCTAACACCTCCCATTGCGCTGCCACACCAGGATAGAATTCCAAGCCCACACTGAGTCCTGGAATGTTGTGGTGCCGTGTTGGAATCAGATGTGACCACGTGGTCTTGGCTCCCCGCCTTGTGGGGGGTCATGGTGGACCAGGCTGTTGGCCATTGGTGATGTCATAAGCGGCTGGAATGAGGGGAGGAGCGGTGCGTTCTGTGTTCCTTTGTGGGTGAGCTAGTGGTCGGAGTGGTTGCTTGATTTGTTGTTCTTGTGCGTTTAGTGTTGTCAGCTAGCGTTGTCAGCTAGCGTTGTCAGCTAGCGTTGTCAGCTAGCGTTGTCAGCTAGCGTTGTCAGCTAGCGTTGTCAGCTAGCGTTGTCAGCTAGCGTTGTCAGCTAGCGTTGTCAGCTAGCGTTGTCAGCTAGCGTTGTCAGCTAGCGTTGTCAGCTAGCGTTGTCAGCTAGCGTTGTCAGCTAGCGTTGTCAGCTAGCGTTGTCAGCTAGCGTTGTCAGCTAGCGTTGTCAGCTAGCGTTGTCAGCTAGCGTTGTCAGCTAGCGTTGTCAGCTAGCGTTGTCAGCTAGCGTTGTCAGCTAGCGTTGTCAGCTAGCGTTGTCAGCTAGCGTTGTCAGCTAGCGTTGTCAGCTAGCGTTGTCAGCTAGCGTTGTCAGCTAGCGTTGTCAGCTAGCGTTGTCAGCTAGCGTTGTCAGCTAGCGTTGTCAGCTAGCGTTGTCAGCTAGCGTTGTCAGCTAGCGTTGTCAGCTAGCGTTGTCAGCTAGCGTTGTCAGCTAGCGTTGTCAGCTAGCGTTGTCAGCTAGCGTTGTCAGCTAGCGTTGTCAGCTAGCGTTGTCAGCTAGCGTTGTCAGCTAGCGTTGTCAGCTAGCGTTGTCAGCTAGCGCCTTTTTCTTCTCACCGTCATGCGCAGCAGCTTGTGTAAGCTGAGCTGGCGTGGGATGGATGGGTGGGCAGTGAGGTGTTGAGAACTGCTGGCTGTCGGAGCTCACAGCACCGTATTGCTTACTCTTGACCATCAGACATAATTTTCCCCTGGTACACACGTTCCAAAGGGGGTATCCGTAAAGTTGGCACCTGTCCCGTGCTTCTTCCATTGTCTTTGCTCAGTAGTGGAAGCATTGTAAAGTTGCTGGGCGGACAGGCATCACGTAGCCTGAGACTCAGCATGTCTTGCAGCAAGTGGATGGGACGGTTGTGCTGTGTGTGTTATTCCATGGATGTCTTAGCCCTGCTCACTGACCTGCTCTTTCTCTCTCCTCTCCTCACCCTCCGCCCACTGCCTCGGTGCAGCTTTTGCTCTCATTCCATCCGAGCAAAGCGACAACTGCTGCAGATAGCTTGAGGTGATCTCACTGCCAGGTACGTGCCATGATTTGTCCCCCCACATGGTTTTGCCACATGGTATGTGAGTGTAGTTCTGATGAAGTCTGTCCATACTGTGCTGTGTGAATAGAGAAAACAGAAGTGTGTTTCTGCTCTGTTCCAGCTCTTCACACTTGCTGTTATGGGTGCTGCGTGCAGTGAGATCAGCCGTGAGCCTGAGGTGGCGGCGACGGAGGTACAGTATGAAGCTCTGGCCGGTCTTTGTTCCCTGTGTTGAACCATTAGAAGGAGCTGCAGATGTACTCTCCTGCAGGAAAGAATGGGCCAAAAAGGGCCTGGCCAGCTGTCTGCGCCAGTGCCATTGCTGATGAGTCTGGGTAGAGAGAGATGCATCTTTGCATGGCCTGGGAATGCACACTAGGAAGGGAAATAACTGTGATGAGACGTGCAGCTCCTTCTGAAGTGCTCCTGATAAGGATAGAGCGCATTTGCTGCAGCTTTCTCTGCAGATGTGCTCCTCACCTTGAAATCCTCCTGATTTGTCCTCAGCTCCTGACCACGGCCTGTGCTCTGTTTTGCAGGCTGATAACATGCGGAAGCCGCAGCTGGTGCGTGCTATGTCATCTTTAAACGTACCAGCGATTGCGGCAGCCCATGTTATTAGGAGCCACGTCGCCCAGGGGCCGGATGAGCTCTCTCTGGAGGTAAGCAGTTCCAGGCGTTCCTTGTTGTTGTGCACAGAGAGTAGTATAGAGTGTGAACGCCTCGGGAATACTCTCATATTTTGTGTCGTAGAAGAAGGCTTTTGTTTTAGCTGTGCTGAAGCTGGGATTGATGTTTCAATCTTTTGCAGGTTGGAGACATCGTGTGCATTGTTGATATGCCACCAAAGGAGATGAGCCCCTGGTGGAGAGGCAAGCGTGGCTTTGAGGTAGGCACACATTTTTGACTAGAGAGCACAGCTTCAGTAGAGTCGGGAATCTCCGGTTGGAGCTGCTCTGCCTGCACAGGATGGCTTCTGGATGCAAACAGTTGCCCTGTGTCGGTGTCAGAGGACCTTCCCTTTGGCTCTGGGCTTGGGCTAATGCCCACCTGTCTTTTTGTTCTTATTACAGGTTGGTTTTTTCCCTGGTGAGTGCGTGGAACTCATCAGGGGAAAACTGCCCGAGTCCATCCTACATTCATTGCCAAAGCCAGGTGCGTATTTTACATTTGACAATGCGGGTTAGTAAAATGGGGTCTGAACGTGGCTTTCAGGGGGTTCATTAATGCCCGAGTTGAGCAAGCTTAGAAAGAGAACTGCATTAAGCTCCTTGGGCACCTCCAGGGATGGGGAAAATCCGTTCTTGCGTGTCCTTGTTGGGAACATGCTTTCTGTTGTTACGTGTTCTGTTGAATGCGTTGCACTTGGCCTCGTCCAACCGAGCCAAGCCTGAAATGAACTTGTTTTTTTGTTTTGTTGCGCAGAGCCAAAGAAACGGGGCAAGTTCATCTCCTGCCTTCGTTGCCCGTTGAAGGCCCGCCCCAGGAGAGCGAAGCAGCCGGAGCCTCCAACATTCTCGGGATCCATGTCCCTGCTTGACATCGTTGAGAGGTATTTAGCCAACAGGACTTGAGGGCTGAGCTGTAGGAATGGAAGCATCCTTTGCTGTTTGAAACAGAGCGCTTTTCTAAGCTGTGTTTCAGCAGAAACCAGGCATTGACAGGAACAGGCAACTATTGGCAAGGGTTCGGTGCAGCTCTTCCCTCACCCTGCACCATGACTGACAGCATGCTCTGTTTTCTCTGCAGAATGAGTTCTCCCAGTAAGAGGGCAGAGTCAGCAGCTTGCAGTTGGCGTTCCTGCTTCTGCCTGGGCAAACCTTCCCCTGTGGCCAAACGCCAACTGCAGAGCAGTGCCAGGGAGCCCTCTGAAGCAGAAGTCTTGGTCCTGGCAGGTAAGCATGCAAATCCAGCTTTCAAAACACTGCTTGTCAGCAACACAGGTAGAATTCATGCTTTCAGTGGGCTTGTACATCCTTCTGGCATTCAAGCCTGTGCCTGACATCTTCAGTTGACTCCTGTCTTTCCCAAATGAGTCTCTTGTCAACACAAGAGCTGGACCTGCACGAGGATCACTTTCAAGGCAGTGACACTGTTGCTAGAAGCCTATTTGCTTCTGCTCACCATCACTGCATAGCCAAATGTCAAGAACCTGTTTCATGATTCATCTTGTGAAACTTTGACACTAACTGCTGTGCATCTACTCCTTCCTTTGTGACCTGAGCCTTTGTATATCTCCAAGACACCGGGCATGTTATGATGCAGCTTCCTGTGATTCCATCAATGAAGAACTGTTACTAAGCACAGGATGCTGCAGTTCAGATGAAAGCCTTCCGTATAACATCAGTTATAAAGAGAAGAATGCCATCATCGTTGAAGCTCTCGTTCATCCCATACCTGCTGAAGCTGCTGACCTGAGCCTGCCAGACTCCTCAGGCACCAGCCTGAACCGAGTGCCTTTCGAGGACAGCCCAGCCCAAGCACAGCACGAGTGCCCCGACAGCAGCACAACCATGCAGGCTCAGGTCAGCATTACAGAGGAGAAGCCAAACATCTTGGAGGGGGAGGTAGAATCAGGCCAAGAGTCCCAGGCTCCGGGCAACAGCACGACTTCTGAGACACTCTCGTCAGACAACAGAGAATGAGTCCCATCTTTCCTCCAGACCTCACACCCCCTCCTTTTTCCTATTGAATAAAGGCACGCTCGTGCTCAATCAACGCCTTGACTGAATTCTGAGTTTTCATTCGCAGAGATTGGGATGAGTACAAGAAACAGCAAGACAGCTCAGCTTGCAACGCTCTGGCTGTGGGGTGCGTGCAGGGACACTGTAACCATACAGGGAAAGGCTTCCACTGCTTCCTCAAGCTGTAGTCCAGCCCTGCTACTGCTCTGTGGCACAAAGCCCTGAGGGATGTTCCATATTGTTAACCTAAGTGAAGCCAGCTTCATGCACTGTGTTTTGTTGTTGCTGGGTGAGAGGGGGATGCACGTTGGTGAGAAGATGAGCATTGCTGGATCTGCCACGAGTGTCCCTTCTGCCTCTAAGAATATGTCCTAAGTAGGATGTGAACACTGCTGGCACTTCCTCATTGCACGTGCTTGGAGGATCTTCAGTTCTTGCACATTCAGGATGTCTGTCAGTGACTACGAGGAAATTCTCAAGTACTAGGAATTCCATGAAACAGTTGGAACGGGTAAGTGTCATCTTTGTACAGAAACAGCACGCCTAACAGTCTGTCTCACCACTCTAGAATTAATCTGAGAATAGATTAACAGCTCTTGTCAGTTCTCTAAGTCAGGTTTCATTTGTATAAATTTGAAATTCGTTTTTTAAACCAGTTGGAAATTGTAATATTATATTAGAGAAGAATTCACACTCAACTTTAAGCATCTGTGTTTTGATTTGTAGGTGGTTTTGCAAACGTAAATCTTATGCGGCATCTTCTTACTGGTGAAAAAGTTGCACTAAAAATCATGGAGAAAGTTACTGTAGGGGTAAGCCAAAAAGCATTTAAATATGAGAATATCTTCTGTTGGAGTTGTGGAGTTCTCAAGAACACGGGGGCAGGTGGGATGGTACATACGAATGCAGCCTACTGGTCCCATTGCCTTTTGAAAGATGCTGTAGAGCTGGAAAAAGTTTAACAGAGCACCACAAATCTTCTTCCTCGTTGTTCAGAGGGCAGTATTCTCTGGCTGTAAAATGGAGGAAGTTATTACATCATTACATTACATTATTGTTACATTATTACAGCAACTTTACCAAAATACCAATGAAAATGCTGAATGTTTTACTTTTCAGTTTTCACAGCTCTGTTTCAGAATTTCTATGGGAGTGATGTCAGTCATTGCTGAGTTGATGTTGAATTGTGTACTGTCCCGTATGTGCTTGTTATGTTTCACAGCAGTCAGATGTGGTACCTGGTATGTCACAGTAGTTAGCAATCTCATCGCTTGCTTTTATGGTCTCTTAAGGATGACTTGCCTCATGCTAAAACAGAAATTGATGCCATGAAGAACTGAAGTCATCAACATGTTTGCCCATTGGATCACGTAAGAGAGACACCAAAGAAATATTTATAGTCATAGAGGTAAGAAATAGTTTCTGCTTTCTGTGCTGTCATTGTTACTTACCTTTCTCTGATACTCTCTAAATGCATTTTCAGATAACCTTATCTTACAGGGAAGCTGTTTGATTGCATTGTTTCTAAGGACCACCTTTTGGAAGAGGAAGCTCCAGTCTTTTTTTGACATATTGTTTCAGCAATTGCTTATGTTCACAGTCAGGGTTATGCCTAGAGACCTCAAACCAGTGAGCCTGAACTGTAGTCAGTCTTCCATAAATAATAATGAATGTGTTTTTATTTTTCTGTTGGGAGAGAAAGTTACAGTACTCCACTCCATTCCAGTGGATTGCAGGAGAGAACTTAAGGCGGGAGAAGTAACACAAAGTAGAACTAATGGGTTGATTGAATTGATGGAATTATTTACTGAGATAAAGGATAATAGTTATGATGAATGCAAAAGCAATTGCTCACCACCTACCAATCAGTGTCCAGTTAGCCTCCTCGTAGTGGAAGAGATTGACATGAAGTTCTACCCCCTTCAAAACTCCTTCCACAATATGTCATATAGTATGGAATATCCTTTGGCCAGTTTAAGTCAGCTGTCCTAGTTCTGTTCCTTCTCACTTCCTTGGGCTCTCAGCTGAGATTGACTGTGGCTCTGTACAACGCTGCCTGGCAGCAACTGTAAGCATCACTGCGCTATCTCCATTGTTTCTCTAGAATGAAAACGTAGTATTAAATCAGACACTGAAGAAAATAATTCAGTTCCAGCTGAAACTCAGAGAATAACTTGTGCTTAGGATTCTTTCCCTACAGGAAATGTTAGATAATTATTGCTATTTGGTACTGTGTTGTGTAGCTGAGCTGGATTTTGTTATCCTTGAAGAAGTATCTTCCTCTGAAAGGGGAGTAAATCATGATGCTCCTAATGAGCGGAGCAGAGACACAGATCTGATCTGAGTGTTGGTTTCCCATTTTTGTGATGCTCTTTGCTGCAGTTTGTATCTCGAGAGAAGCCCTTGTGGTGTCAGTCTGTTGTGTAACCTGCTCTAGTTTTGTGCCTCAAGGAAGAGTGATCCTTTAAACAAATGGTGGCTGTACAGAGGGTATGGGGTGAGATGCATTCCTCTGGCCCCATCCAATGGATTTTCTGTCACTGAAGTCTTGAAGCACAGGTTAGGTACTGGAAGGCTTGAATATTTCCTCACCAATAGGTTAGAGCTTGGCATTTTGTAAGCTGCTGGTATCTCTCAGTAAAGCAAATCATTACAGCACGAGCATTTTCCTAGGCATCTTATGAAATCCCTCTATCTAAGGCTACTGGAAGGCACTCTGAACAAAGATCATTCTCCCCAGCTTCTCTTCTCTGAGTGGGAGCTTCAGCCCCCTGCACAGGCTGGAGGTCATCCCCAGAACTTGCTTCAGGTTGTTATCCGTCCTGGCCAAAAACCAGATACAGTATTGTAGATGTGGTCCAGTGAGTGTTGAAGCAGGAATGACTTGTCGTGGTCTGGTTGTGCTGCTTTTTAATGCAGCTGATGATCTTGTTGTACTTCTTTTCTGTCAGAGCACACTGCTGGCTTGCATTCAGCCTGTGGTCTCTCACCACTTGTCCTCCTAGTTCCATACAGTTCGGTCTGTTCATTAAAATGTTTCAGTAAGTTGGTCTGGTCCTACGAAGTTGTATGACTGCAGTAAGCAGTGTACATGGTGCGCTGTGAGTACTGCACACATTCCTCTTGGCAGCTTGTGGAACAGAAACTGTGCATTGTTTGGATTGTGTAAGCATTCCTGTTGGTCTTTTGTGATGCTTACCTTCTTAGAGCACCTTTCCATGTTTGGCTCTACATATTTTGGTACCTTACTTGTTCTGTTTGGCTTAGCAGGGAAGGTCTTCTGAAGCATCCTCAGTCTTGGTCTGGGCAGCATACTTAGAAATGACATGGACGTTACATGAGTGGGTGATCAAAGGGGGGAAGATCTCACCTTTCTGATCTGTTTCCTTTTAGAAGACAGTCCTGGAGAGGATTTGCTTTCCTTGTTTCCTGGAGACTTGGATTCTTAGATGGTTTTGACTGCAGCTATTTCTGATGTTAATTCCTTTTTCTGTACTTTAGTAGCTAAGTGCACGTGGAGTGCTTTGGAATTGTCTGAAGTTGCCAGGTTGCTTGTGATCACATATGTAACGTGGAGTTATGTGTGGTGCCAGTGATAATTCAGTGTGATGAACTTGAAGGCTTTCAGTAGAATTGCAGCCCTAATAGAAACAATGACTTGAACTCTGGAATTCTGTGTAAAATCATTAGCTAGCTTGTGGTCCGGGTCTTCAAACCAAAGGCTGTGAGGTGCTGCTCTTGTTGACACAGGCTGTGAAAGATGACTTGAGCTCTAAGAGTAATTTCCCTTCTGCTCTTGATATGAACGTCAAATCCAAAATTACAGTATTAAGAACATAATATAAAAGTTTTTGCTGCTGGCTTGTGGACCTGCATTAGCTGTTAGCCATAGTTTGGAACTTGCAAAGCAATCTTATTTAGATTTTAGTGATGAAATCTTTTGATGAAATCTTTCTTTTAATTCTGCAAAAGAATCTCAATGGCACATTTCTTTTCAGTCTGAAAAGGCTCTGACATAATGAAGATGTGCCAGACTGCAGCCATGTGCCAGATGTGTTTGGATCCATGGAATTTTCTGATGTAGCTTCAGTGTTTGAAGAATCTCCGCTTGATCTAAATACTCAGAGAACAAAGCAGGTGTGTAAAGATGTAGTGCTAGTTTCTTACAGAAAAAATATAGCACTTAATCCAGAAATTTACTTCTCATTGTATATAGTGCTTACTCCATACTTCAGTATCTAGTAAACCTTGACCGAAGTAAGATACAGATTGAGCAAAGTATGTTAAGCATAAATTTTGGTGCCTTCTACCTGTAGGCCATGGTTCATTTTACAAGAACCCTAACTCCAGTGTTTGGTTTGCACAGAAATAGCAAGCAAGGGAACAAGTAAAGGAGTCAGTGAGGATTTTAAAACGCAATGGAAAGTGATAAGGCACAGTTGATAAGATTTTGGAGTTAGGTTGGATGTACACAGAGCTTTAAAGAGGAAGAATCTTCAGGAATAGTCAGCATGGATTGACCAAGGGCAAATTGTACTTGACCCACCATTGCTAGGTGAGCTTCTGCTTTAAAGCATCAAGCTGCATAAAGAAGGCAGTTTTAAAAGCAAGCTTACCAATTCGTTTTTAACCAGTGATTTTTTCAGGAAGGAAAGCTTATAGATGCTGTTTGCTAAGGGAAGATGGAGAGAGGAAAAGCAAGAGAAAGGCATGATGTGTGCATAGCCACCACATCCCATCTGCAGCGTTCTCCCCCTCTGCAAACGAGGAGCAGCTCATCAAGCTTGGCCTGGGCCATGGAAAGGGAGCATGCTAACATCTGGGCCAACCCAAACGAGTTAGTTCTGCAGGTTGGTTGTTTTCTGCTGTTTGTCTCACGTCCTGTTGCTCAGCGGTAGATTTGTTCATGTTCAGTGCCAACAGGAAACACCCAACAGGTGGGGTTTGCGGAGAAAGAGGTCCTGCAGGTCTTGTGTGACACCCATGGAACCGTAGCGAGGCTGCATGTGTGTAAAACACCAGGAATCAACAGAGGTGTGAAGGTGAGCTGTGGGCTGCAGTACCACAGGAAGGGATGTGTGTGCTCTGGGTTTGGATGCTTCTGTGTATTTTAAGTGACTGAGATACCACTGCTCAGTCTGTTTGAGTGTATAGAAGAAGTGTAACATCCATTCTGATGGAGTATTGTGAACGGAGCCCTGTGGGTTTGAGACCTGCCTTTAAGCTTGTGGGCATCATCCAGGAGTTGGGGATGGGGCAAGGGAAGTTGGGGTGAGGGATGAAGCGTAGGAACAGAAACTTCTTTGGTCCATATTAACTCCTCCCTTTTTTGATTAGGAATCGATGTGGGTTTCTTTTATAAAGAAACAGACTCATTGTGAAGCCTGTGAATGAATTGATTCACGCCTGCTGATTGATGCTGTTCTCTACAAGGAGCTTCAGTGGAAATGGACACTTCTGGTCCACTGTCTGGCCCCCTCCTATGTGCTCAGATCAGCCAAGTTGTCAAGGCCTGGCTCTTGGTTGGTGAGTTGTGCCAAGGTCAGAGAGTTGGATTTTCTGGGCTTTGAGACACGTCTTCAAGATGCACATTGTGTTATTTCTGATGTGTTGACCTGTTGAGGTCCAGCCCCAAATGAGGATTCAAGTACTACCACAGCAGGAATGGTTTAGATTGGAACTGGAATGCAGAAGGTTGGAGTCAGCAGGAGCAGGGAATCGATCATCCCCCTGTACTTGGCACTGGTGAGTCCTCACCTTGAGTTCTGTGTTCAGTTCTTGGCCCCTCACTGCAAGAAGGACACCGAAATCCTGGGATATGTCCAAAGAAGAACACTGAAGGTGTGAGGTGTCTAGAGCACAAGTCTTTTAGCAAGCACTATCTTAGAGGCAGCCTTGATTTCTCCAGCTCCAAGCTTTGTGCCACAAGAGCTCTCCTGCTTCTAACTGTGATGTGAGACCGTATGGAAGGCTCTGCAGAAGTCCTTCCTTTTCTTGACTGTATTTTGTGTGGCTTTGGACTTGTTTTCATCTTCCTCAAAGCCCTCTGCCCAATTCTGTGTCCTTCTCTGCAGCCATGAATTCAATATGGAGCAGGTTCCTGAGCTCAGCGTCCAAGACATTCACAGCGTGAGCTCCCTGTGTAAGATGTATTTCAGGGAGCTCCTGAACCCTCTGCTGACCGAGCAGCTGTATGCCAGGATCTCTATAAGCTCAGGGCAATGTCTTGGAAATGACACGTACCAGTTCCCTGGCCATCCTGGTTAGTGGTTGTAGCAGTGCCCCAGCTCTGAGGTCTTCTTTCTGTTAGCCCCATGAGTCACGTCTTTGCCACATCCTGCCTCTCACTGATGGCACTTGTGGTGGTGCCAGGAGGTGCTTATTTAAGCTATTCACAATGGTTGTGAGAATTCCTTTTCCTTTGCTGTTCTCCTGCTATTGGTAGAATGGGGTTAATAGCAAAGTGGACTTGGAGACGAATGCCTGCTGCGAGGAGCTGCACTGTGCAATCAGGCTGTAAAGCTGCCCAGTGCTTGCACTGCTTGGCCTTGATGGCACGGGCTGTGTGTATAATCAGGAGGGGTGTTAACTCTTTGAAAGGGCCGATAATATCAGTTCAAGAGGAAATGGTTTTATGTTGAAAGAGGGAAGATTAACGTTGGATGTTAGGGGAAAGTTCTTTACTAGGAGAGTGCTGAGGTCCTGGAACAGGCTGCCCAGGGACGTTGTGGATCCCCCATCCGTAGAGGTGTCCAAGGCCAGGTTAGATGTGGCCCTGGACAGCCTGGTCTAGTAAATGTGGAAGATAGGTGGCGCTGCCAGGCAGGGGGAGTGGAGCTTCATTATCCTTGAGGTCCCTTCCAACCCGGGTCATTCTGTGTTTCTGTGTTCCCCAGATGCCTCTTGGAAGGCATCAAGTCTGCCTCAGTGCTGACCACCAGTGCACTGTCCCCATGGGACTTAATAAGACACTTGATTTCTCTGGCAGGGATCTGCTCGGTGATAAACATGCATGCTAAGAACTTAGCGATAGTGTGGGCTCCAAACCTCTTAAGGTAAACTTCTTCTTCCATTTCAACACGATGCTTAGTTCTGCTGTCCCCCAACCCAGGTGCACAATTTCTAGATGACAGTTTCTACTCACTTGTTTAGCTGGGACTGCTGTGTCTCTGATCATCCAGGAGAATTAGTGGCATCACATCAGTGGCATCGCTGTTTGCCCACTGCGGAAGTCTCCAGAGCCCAGCTTGACAGTTTTTGGCTACAGAAATTCAGACTTGGGGAAGTGACCTCGGGGAAATGACTTGTAAGATCTGCCTTTTCTTCAGATCCCAGCAGAGCCAATCTTCCTGCGCCAGCAAAGCTGCTTGCATGGAGCTGCAGATACAGTCAGCTGTTGTGGAATTACTCATCAGCCACACAGATGTCCTCTTCTGCTCCAAATCCACACCAGCCTTGGGAGAGGGAGTAGGTGAGCATCTTCCTCCATTAGCTTGATCTTGATCTGACAGCTTCATCCAATCCAGGGCTTCTCCAAGACCTTTGAAAATTCTATTACTGTTGAGGAGACAGCAGGCTTCTGGGCTTAGATTAGAATATGGTGCCCCATTCCTGGATCCTTAGTGTGTCCAAACACAAACCTTACATGGAGAAAACCATCACTGCTGTTAAGATTTTTTGCAAGCAGTTGAAGCTTGATTGAAATGTGGCAGCAAAGCTTTCTGAAATCCCAGACCCCTAGTTTTTCTAGGATTTTTGTTTGCCTGTTTTTGATACAGTGAGCTGCTCTTAATTGTGGCTGTGTCCTTTGCCACGAGCATACCTCTGAGCACACGGTTATTTTGAGCTCCTCTTCTTCCAGTGTCTCGGATAAGCAAGTCTGAGAGATATGCAGTACTGGGATGGCTGTGCTGCTGCTTCCTCCTCCATCTCACCTGTGGTTTTCCCTTGCAGGGCACAGTTCTCTGCCTGGGCCCAAGTCTGTGTGGGTGTCTCCATCCACAAAGCTGCTCACACTGCAGGAGGCACAGGCTGAGAGGAGAGGCCAGAGCAGCTCTCCTGTTGCAACACGGAGCAGCAAAATACAAGTGGAGGAAGGGCCTGCAGCTGTACTGAGGAACTTCAACGCAATCATTGATTTTCCATCTGAAAAGTAAAGAAAGAGGAATTCCCTTTCCAGCCCCTATCATCATTGTTCAGGTGATTTCTATTGGTTTATTTTTTGTCCATTATATCTCCAAGCACTCAACTAAAAAACAGTTGCACTATGGGCTCAGTGGAGCCACACAAGGTGCCTTTCCTTCCTGGTTGGGCAGGCAGTCACAAGATGCAGAAAGCCACGCTGGTGTCTATCCTGGCCTGTGCTGCCTGTACCTGGAAACACTGGGGTTTTCCAGATTTCAGGGCCACGCACCTGAAACCAATTGCGCTTCTCCTGTAAGCAGAGCTGTTGGTCGGACTTGCTGGCACTAGAAATTAAAGATGGCAGTGAGCTGAGGCCAAGGAGGTGTTAACGTAAGAGTCAGAGATGCTTTTGAGCTTCCCTTATGGCTGCACCATTTTCTCAGAAAGCAGTTACGCCTGCCAGCTCCTTTCCTGCTGCTGAGCCTTTGCTCACATGCTCCGCATCTTGCTTGACACGGTTGAGAGGAATGTAGCCAGCAGGACTTGAGGGCTGAGCTGTAGGAATGGAAGCATCCTCTGCTGTTTGAAACAGAGCGCGTTTCTAAGCTGTGTTTCAGCAGTAAGCAGGCAGTGCCAGGAGTAGGGAACTGCTGGCAAGGGCTCGGTGCAGCTCTTCCCTCACCCTGCACCACGACTGCTCTGTTTTCTCTGCAGACCATGTTCTCCCGGCAAGAGGAAGGAATCACCTGCTGGCAGTTGGTGTTCCTGTTTCTGCCTGCGCAAACGATCCCATATGGCCAAACACCAATTGCAGAGCAGTGCCAGGGAGCCTTCCAAAGCAGAACGCGTGGTCCTGGCAGGTAAGGGTGCAAATCCAGCTTTCAAAGCACTGCTTGTCAGCAACATGGGTAGAATTCATGCTTTCAGTGGGCTTGTACCTCCTTCTGGCGTTCAAGCCCATACCTGACATCTTCAGCTGACCCCTGTTTTCCCAAAGGAGCCTCTGAAGCCTTTGCCTCCATGGGCAGAGGAAGTTGGATGCTAACCCCTGTGTATCCACTCCTTCCTAGGTGAATCGAGCTCTTGTGAACCCAGAAGAGCCAGGTCAAGTGCTGATTGCTCAGAGAGTGCTTCCATCAACAGAGACCTCATGGGAAGCACAAGTTGCTGCAATTCAAATGAGAGCCTCCCGTGTGCCAGCAGCGACGGAGAGCAGGAGGTCATTGTTCAGGCACTCATTTCTCCCAGCTCTGCTGAAGGGGCTGATCTGAGCCTGCCAGAAAACACAGTCACCAGCCTGGACTGTGGCCTGGTGCCTTTGCAGAGCAGCCCAGACCAAACACAACCCGAGTGCCCCAACAGCGGCACCTCCAAGCAGGACGAAGTCACTGTCACTGAGGAGCAGCCGAGCCTCTTGGAGGGGGACTTGGAGTCAGGCCTCCAGTCCCAGGCACCCGGCAGCAGCACGAGCTCCGAGCCACTCTCTCCTCAACAGCAAAGGATGAGTCCTGTCTTTCCAAGTGACTAAAGGCACGCTCATGCTCAGTCAACGGGATGGGGTGTTGGAAGAAGAAATGCTTAGAAGAGAAAATTTCCAGTGTTCATTTTAAAATATGGCATTTTTAAAAAGAGAAGAAGATAGAATAAGCAGATGTTGACAGATAAAGGGCACCTCATCAAATTTTGGGAAAGTCCATCTTGAGGAAACTTGGATAAGAGCAGAAAATAACTGTTTATGGATATACCCAATCACTAAAAATACCACCCTGAGTGCCAGCTCATGGCCCCAGACCCTTTTCTTCATTTCAAGAGCTGTCATCACAGAGGGCATCTTCCTGAGCTGGAGACCCTGAAGTAAAAGAATCCTTGGTCCTCAGTCCATGTAACTGATTTGCCTCGGAGCTGTGAACGTCACAGTGCACAGCTGAAAAACTGGCAGAGTTCCCCTGGAAACCCTGATTTGAATTCAGCAAAGTTCATCAAATCCAACAAGATTCAGAGGAAATGTTACAGGAACAACAAGTTGATATTTTCTCTGAAACTTCCTGGTAGGAGCACTAGAAATGTGGTCAGAAGTCTTTGTGGCATATGTAGGCCTCTTTTAAGAGATCAACATCACCTTTTGCAAAACAGAAAGATGTGGTGATTTATTCACATGAATACTGTGTCTGAACTCCACTTGTACCTGCCAAAGATCCTGCTACCTTCTCAGCTCAGTGAAGATTTGGCCTGCTGTATGCCCTGAATTATGGTATGGTCTTACCAGATTTTCCGAGTGAAATAACACATGACCAAACACTGCTCCTACTTCAGAATATATCCTGAGTTCATCCCACCTAATACAGACAGAATCATCTTATGCTCTGTTATTAGAGTATGAGAGATGGTTTGCATTGTTGACTAAACATACTTTTAGCACCATAGAACCATAGAATATCCCAGTTTGGAAGGAACCCAAAAAGATCATCAAGTACAACTCCTGGATCCACACAGGACTACCCAAAAATCAGACCCTGTGTCTGAGAGCACTGTCCAAAATACTTCCTGAAATCTGGCAAGCTCAGTGCTGTGACTACTTAATCTGGGGAGGCTGTTCCAGGGCCCAATCACCCTAAATCTTACTTCACTGATTCCTGAGAATTTCTTGGATGACCACGTTCCTATGTCATATGTATCCAGGTTAGATTGCATGAACCAAGCAGATCAATGTGATCTCATCCTCAACAATTTTGCATAAACCTAAAAGCACTGAGTTTTGTAAATGGGAAAGAAACACAAAGCAGACGCAGTTCTTATTCAAACTATAAAATGTCTAGGTGTTTCATGGGAAAAATAAATTTATATTGAACATATTTATATGTAAATTTTATTGTACAATAGAAATAAAAGAACATTAAAAACAATGAGAAACGTGCTGTTGTTTTATTCGTCTTCACAATGATGATGAAGAAAATTAAGTACAGAAGGATTTGGCCCAATATTCACTGACTTGTGTTGTCCCAGATTAGACTTCTCTAAGTGTAAACTCAGAGACCGAAACTACTGTCTTGATGTTCAGATGTCCTTTGCCCAAACCAGTGGGGTTGCTCAGGTGTGTATAGGTCTGTGGGTATGTGTGCAAGGACGAGCATGCACATATATGTGTGTGCACAGAGGTGTGCAGAGTGTTGGAGCTGCACAAGGACATTGTGGTACCGGTGTGTGCGTGCACTTTGGGAGTGAAAGGAAGGGGTTACACATGTGTGTCTAATGTCTGGACTGTGGCAGAAAAGAGGCTGCAGTGTTGTTCTCTGTAGGAAGAGGCCAGTAGTTGCCCCATGTCAGACAGAACCAGTTCAAGTGCTGGCCAAAGCTGAGTCAAGGAGTGATGCTGCTGGCACTTCTGTGATAACTTTGTTAAGGAAGGTTCAAACCACTGCATAGCATATGTGAGAGCTATGAGCAAGAATGATGTGAGACAAACAGCCCTGCAGTCACCAAGGTCAGTGAAGAAGGAGGAGAGGAGGCTTAGTGGACATGGTGGTGATGGACTGATGATTGGGCTGGATGATCTAAGTGGTCTTTTCCAGCTCTCATGATTCTATCATTCTGTGACAGGTGATGTTAGTTTTGTTGACAGGTTCAGCAAGGTGAACTGGGACCAGAGGTACATCCCAAAACCTTTGAGTTGTTGGACTGGAGATAATCTTCCCAAAATAACTAATGAAAATAGTAGAACCATAAAAGGAATTTCTTTATCACTACGAGAAAAAGGGAGGGATCCTTTGGTTAATGAAGGCCTGATTTGGCAAAGCCAGAGACAGTTTGCTTTGCACCACATTTATTTGACTTTCCAGAATGGTGTACTTACTTTCCAGGTATTTCTAAACAGTGATTTTTTATTTCCAAACATGGCTAACAGCAGGTTAAAAATTCTTTTCTTTGTTTCCTTTCTGCTAAGAATGAATGAATTTAATGTGGTCTTTTTCGTGCTTCCTTCTTTACGAAGGAGACAGCTGCTGCATCATGGCAAACAAACATTCAGATGGTTTGGAGAACAAGTCCTTACACAGACTACAGTGTACAGCAATAAAGGGCACACACAACAACATGCAAGACATTCATTCAGCCTCCAAACACTTCTCCCTGTTGACCAATTCAGAACATATTAAACCATTTAAGAAGGGCATTAAGCTTTAGAGTTGATGGGACGTTTTATACCTTGTACTTTTCTCCAACTCCCATAGTAAGCAAGGAAAAACAGAACAATAATAATAAAATCATATACAAAACAAACAAAGAAAGAAACATACAAGCAGAAAACGCTGACAGAAAAAGAATATACCTCGCAAGGTGTCAGGATCCTTTATATCTAATCCTCAAGGCAGAGGATGAAAGCTTTGTCTTTTCTAGGTAACTTGTGGCTAAGACTGGGAGCTGGGAGGACTTTATACTTTCCCTGACCCGGTGGTATGTAAACTAAATATAGAAGGTAGTCAAATAACTATAACATATGTAACATATATATTTATATATATGTATTTTTAAATCCCAGACCTTAAGCCTGAAGTTCCTTGAATGGCTGGAGCTTTTAAATAGTGTTTTGATAGAAATTCTCTCAGCTATCTAAGAGTGCAGCTGGTCAAATCCACAAGCAAGCACGAACGATAAGCTTCATTTATAAGAGCAAACACAGAAGAACAACATGGAGGGAATAGTTGTTAGTTTCTTGAGTGAACTAACCCAGGCACCGTGTAGCCTCTACTATTGCTGTTCCTGAAGGAGAATCTGTTCCTCCCTTTATTTCTGAGCTTCACCCACCTCTACCACCTCTCACAAGAAGTGTGTTTGGGGGGAATATTCATATGGAGTCGAAAGGAGCTGGCTGTTCTATCCAATCAAGAATGGGAAGGCATATGACCTGTAGATTAGAAGATAATCCAAATATTTTACAAGAAATCTCTCCATTTATTTTAACAGCTCACTTGGAAGCTGTGGAAGAATTATCACCTATTTACAAACAAGACAGTGAGAGATAAAATTCCATTGTACAGTGAAATCCGTGAGATAACAAAGACAGAAAGTCAGTAAGTCCATCTGCCACAGCAAGCAGCACTCACCAGGTGATGGGGGAGTTCCTCAGTTTTCTGACATCAAATCTGGATGCTGTAGTGGGTTTAGAAATCAGCCTCCTTGAGGTACTTCTTTATTTGGATATATTCGGAGCTTAAAGTAACTTACTTTAAGAGGAAAATAGCACCAGCTGAGTCCTGGCAGATGGTGATGTGTCTGGGTGGAACAAAGCAGCAGAACAGTCCCTGGCCACTTTTCCCTCTTGCAGTTGAACTCTGTGTTACTTTGTACATTTC
Source organism: Coturnix japonica (assembly GCF_054131305.1). Lineage (NCBI taxonomy): Eukaryota > Metazoa > Chordata > Aves > Galliformes > Phasianidae > Coturnix > Coturnix japonica. The sequence continues at coordinate 4,315,211 of NC_140699.1, forward strand.
TTAGGCCAATGTTAGTGGTTGGGTTTTTATTCCAATTTTGGTTTTTGCCCGAAAATAAGAGTAAGGTTTGTATGTGTTGGAACAGAACAGCACTGAATGAACTGCAATGGAACCAAACTTTAAATTGCACACCTTGCTTCTGAAATTTGAGGAACTTGATGTGCAGAAGCAGCTCGTGAATGCTGAGTTTACAACAGCAAACCTGAAACTACTTTGAATGAGAGGGAAGAAGCAGAAGCTAATTGTGGCAGGGTGATTCTCTTCATTTAATGCTTCCATTTTCTGTTTTGCCAGGGTTCACTGGATTTCATTTAACGTGAGGTTCTTAATGACTATTATATGTATCCATTTAGAGTGTCATTTAGCCAAAGTCTTTCTGAAACAGACAGGCCTTCCTGTTCTGGACTGTGAACACCGTGTAAGTTTTGCCTCTTCTGCCTTTGCCTGGTCTCTCAGTGGGTTCAACTTCTTTATTCAGTCCTAACTAAGTTTGGCCTGTAGGAAATGGAGAATATTCTCATCTGCTAGAGAAAGATGGCTTTAGAAACTTGGGATGTTTCACGGCACTGAGAGACCCTCCTGCTGCCTGCTTATCTTCTGTGATTTTGCTTCTCATAGAATCATAGAATCACAAGGTTGGAAAGGACCTACAAGATCATCCAGTCCAACCGCCCTCCCATCGCCATTGCTGCCACAACCACATCTCATAGCTCCTCATCCAGACACCCAGAGCGTATAGTAAAAAGGAAAGTGAGAAATTAAAATTTCCTCAGCAAAGCTTCAGTCATACCAATAGTGGAGGGTAAGACCAGCTCTCGTGGGGCTTCACAGTCAGATTAGTACAAAACTATTCTCAAAAAGGATGCCATCACCTCTTGTAGGCTGAGCTGCCATATCTGCGGCACCTGCTGTGATTCTGGTGGTGGACAGCTGATTGATTCAGAGATGGCTATTTGTGCCAAAGCATTATTTCCATTTCTATGACATGCAGAACAGAAAACAATCATGGCACTCATTGCCAACTTCTTTTTCATAGAGCAGTGCTTATCAGAGGACTTCACTTGTCTCTCCTTCCTGAGCCTTGTTTCATCTGTTCTGCTTGTGGTGGGGCTATGAAAAACTCATCTGATTGCTGTCCGCTTTTGGACTGATGCCCTATTGAGACAGGAGCTCACCTTCCTTTTCTAAAGTCCTGAAGCTTTAGAGATTCTTTTGGTAGCAATATGAATCAGTTTCTACAGATCGTTTTAGCTTTTGTACTGAGGAAGGATTCCACCACTCTGATAGTCAGCACGCCAGTTACTGTGATGTGCAGCTGAATTGGGCTTTCCTACCTCCTCGTGGTTTGCTGCTGTGCCCGTGCAGAGCTGCAGCTGGGTGGAGTGAGACGCTGTGGTTAGGCTGCTACATGTAGGAGGTGCTAGAATCTCTTTGTTTAAATTTATGATGTTTTGAGAACTTGTAATTGCATAATATTCTGTGCCTGCTATAGATGAAATAAAAGAATGGATTTCTTTTGTTTTTCCTGGAGGATGAGATGTATAAGCCAGGCAACCCATGTCCTGTGGCATGCTGAAAGAGGAAAGCATGCAGATTTCTACATATTTGTGTCTGCAACTTACAGCAGAGTGGTTTTGGTTATCAGATGTTAGTCTTAAAAACTGAGATTAAATCTGAGATATACGTTATGTCCCAACTGCTCTGCAGCTTTACTTATCTGAACAAACTTTTGTATTTGGCTTGATAACAAATGAGGCAAGAAAACGCCTTCCTGGCACTCTGAGATTCCTGCCTAGAGAGCTTTGCTTATGTTTGTTTTTTAAGGCCTGTGTGCTTGAGGTAGATTTAAACTATGTGACAATCTTGGGTGCTTTTTCCCTCTTAAAAAAAAACCTATTTCACACGCTTTTATAGCAAACTTGCAAATGTGACCTACATTTCCCCCAAAATTGGGCTGCAAATGAAAGGAACCAGGGAGTCTCTGAAGACTTTTATCAGTATTCCTCCTGCCTCCTTGTGCTGCGGATAGCAGGCTCATAACTGATTCTTGAACATGTGAGGCTGTCACATAAACCTGTTCTTTCAGAAGTATTTATGTTAAGAATGACTTTGCACACATCCCCTTAACACCCAGGTCCAACACTCTGGCTGTCAGTGTTCATTCTGAACAACCTAAGGAGGTTCTGCTTTCCTTTATGATAGGTTTTCTTTGCAATCATTTTCAGATTAATGCAGACATAAGTTATTAACTAGAATTTCTTCTATTGGTAAAATGTGCGAACCACGAGGGTATTAGTATTATTTGTTCTATTAAATGTGCTTTAACCACTGTCAGACTGTGCAAACAATAACATGAATCAGTCTCACGGTGTGACTGGAACAAGGCTTTGTTTGCAGAAAGAAGAAATGTGCCCTACTGCAGCCTGGTGTGAGGACGTGGGAGCACCTGATTCCTGGTTTCGTTGTCTGCTGGCGTCATTTTGAAGTGTAGTTTGACCACTGTGAACAGACAGCTCACTCTTGGCAGCTGGTGCCTCTAACATTTAATTCTCGGGTATCGGTTCTTGTCTGCTTGGGTATTTTTCCCTGCTATATGGATACTTAACAATGTTGTTCGTAGGTTTTCACGTTCTTCTAGGCTGTACTCCTTCATCCTTCTATTTGCCTTTACTCTGGCAAGTACTAGTTAGACCATAATTGTGTTGTGATAATTGCTTAGTTGGATTTATTTTTATTGGTACAGCAACTGCTGGTATCAAAAGTTGAGCACAGTATCGTTGAAACAAGGTAGCATGTGAGATAACTCCCAGTAAACCTTTAAAATGAAAGTAAATACCCATAATTAAACTATAGCTTGTGTGTGTTTGCACAGGACGAGGGTGGAGTGGCAGACTGGAGTTGCCCTCCCCAGGCACGTCATGGTTACGCTGAAGCACAGAGGGAAAGTTCCATGTCCTGGATGGCTTTACAGTGTCACAACATAGTTGTTGAGCCATGCAGCTTCACAGAGAGATGGCAAAATGCTTCTCCTTCCCAACTGTGTCATGCTGAGAGAGCGTTTGGTGGGAATAGCATTTCTACGTTGATCTTGCCAAATAATAAGTGGACCAAACTCCTGCTTGTGCTCATAGCAGAGTTGTCCCTTAACAAAGTTGCTTGTAGGCAGTTGAGCTGAGGGTCCCCCCTGAGTTGACATCCTGAGGATAATCTGGTAAAGGTGGCATGTGGGAGCCCTGAGCATGGCGTGCTCTCCGGGGGGTGTTTTCACTGACAAGAAAAATTACAGCCTCAGGATAAGCAGAAAGAGATGGAAGATGTTTTCTTGAATTGTCACAGCTGAAATCTGGCTAAAATCTATACTCCCTTTGCAAGGTTTCATTTGTTCTGCTATCTTGACAGGTAAGAGGCTTGGGCATTTTTGCATCTTGTTTTTTGTGATGTGAATTTGTTTTGCATTTTTTTTAGTATCAATAAATTACAGGTTTTCAGTCTGTTTTCTAGAAGACCAGGAGGGAATTGCTCGTCTTAGTCATCGTAGAGTCATACACAAAACAAAGTTTCATCTGGTTGTGAAGCTTAAAGCGTGCCGCTGCACAATTAGAAAGCAATTGCTTTGTACTGGGACTGTAACAGCACTCCCAGTTCTCACTTCATGTCTGCCTGTAAAGTACAAAGTTGTCAGTGCTGTTGGAGGTGCCCTGAGGGATGATGCTGACAGTTGTGTTGATGTTCCCTAGCAGCTCTGAAAAAAAGCATTCAGCGCTCTCTCCTTTATTTTTAATACAGTGATGTCACGTACATGTATCGGTGTTTAAATGCCTTTCATGTTGGGAAGTGGGATGTAGGGATATATTCAGTTTCAGGTTCCTTTTGATGAGTAATTTCATAGGCTTCTTTAGAAAGCAGGGCTTCTTTACTAGCAATTTAGAGCACTTGACCAAGACTTTTGACTCATCTGTAGCGGACTGTGTTTCTTTGCACTTTGTAGAGGAACCCAAAAGCAAATGGTGAGAAGACCTCATGGCTGCCATAGGGAGAAAAACCAACCAGCGCCACCCCGACCACACCTGAGCTGTTTGTTACCAAATGTCTGTAATGTCAGTTTCATTGGACTGACTGGGAGCAGCCAGAAAGTCTGAGCAGGGCCACTGCTATGTAGACAAGCACTCTGTATGCAGGACTGCCACAGCTGAAGGTGAGACCATGTGTTTCTGTAGGTGCTGATTTCTGACGTGGATCCTTGATGTGGACAGCTGAGCAGAACTTAACTAATGGGGTGCTTTTGTGAAGTGGAAGGAAGAGCTGCACAAGCAGCACAGTGCTGCACCAGAGCAGGTTCACACTGGATTTGGGGAGAAATTTCTCTCCAGCAGTGTCCAGGAGGCGTTAGGACAGTGTCCTCAACGTGAACTGACTTGTGCTCAGCCCTGAAGCTGTCATGCAGTTAGACCTGATTATCTTTGTAGGCCTCCTCCCCCGATCTGCTATAAACACGATGAATTTTCTTCCTCTTTTCTTCAGATTACATAAGCTCAGTGAAGAGTTTCTGTGCTTGAGAGAGATGCAGGATAAGAGCACAACAGCACAAGGTCTGCCTTTTGGCAGCTGGAGCTGTGATAATTCCAACATGCATGAAATGGCCTGATGTGCAGCGATTTAATTAATTGTGATTGCAGTCACATTTGGAGTTCAAGAGTTGCAGTTTGCATTTTGTCTGTGTCTTTTCTGGACCACGTGCAATTAAGTTTGAAATATTTCAGCATAATGTATGTAAGTGTACGATGAAGGACACTGCAGTTGCTCTTTTGAAGGTAAACATGTCTGTGTGTCCCTGTGTGTAGGTCCTGAAGCTGATCAGACATACTGTCAATAGTAACATCTTACAGATCAAGCTTGCTTGAGTTCTGATTCCAGTGATGTGGAGATGGGAGGAACAAAAGATATCAAAGCGCTGTTGCTATTCAGAAACATTCAGGTCTTGATTTTAGAAGTACTACTTCAACTTCTTTCTCTGTAAGATGAAAATAAAACCAGTTACCTGTTGTTTTAAGTTCACTGCTGTCTCTAGGGGAAATCTTTCCTTACTGTTATATATTAATAGATTAAGTTCATCTGCAGGGCAAGTAGAAAGAACGGCAAAGACAAAGAAACCACACCTGGGTCTGCAGGAGCTGAATTAGTGGAGGTTCCCAGCTGCTGCTGCTCAGGAGGCATCACCCATAGAGCACAGGCTTGCAGGATATGATGCCTAATTGCTTGTTCAGTTTGTTTCAGAATAGCCTGTTATGTTTGAAGGACTTTTGTAGAACATGAAGTAAATTGATATTTTCCTTCTTGTTTGCATAAGTCCTCAAATTCTTGGCTTCCCAGGCTTTGATTGGAGGGGGTGCAAGACAAAGGAGCAGCATCTGAAAGGCACAGCTTTGTGGAAAGGCTCTTACTGTTCTGTCAGGACCTTAATGCAGCACTGCACAACACTGCAGAGCACTGCAGTGAAATGGCTGAGGTACTTGATCAGGCTTTACCTTCAAGGGTCAGTGTTCCTCATAATGAGAAACAGAAGGGTTCTTCGCTGTGGGAAAAACACTATAAAGAGCAATTAGAGCACAGAACCCTGAGCTGCATCTGCTGCAGGCTTCATTCCAAAGTGTTGAAGTCTGGAAGAATTCACTAAGTTACTGTGCGGTGTCAGCTCAGACATATGTAAAGTACAGGTAAGGATCTTCAAATACAAAACCACTCACATTAATAATCCCCAGGGGACATGAAGGAATGCAGGTCTCGGTGAAGGCAAACAGCATCTGTAGGCAGAAGGCCACGCATCAGAGACCTTTTCTTGTTGTTTGCTTGCATTGTAAGTGAAACATCTAAAATGACACTCCCAGAGGAGAATTATACCCAGGCAGTGGTGCACAGGCATGTATTAAAGTGCTCTTAGTACTTGTAAACACAATCAAATCAGATGGAAACATAGTGCAGAGTTCACTTCCAAAGGTCTTGAAGTTTGTTATTTTTCAGGCAAGATCTGATTGCTCAGGGTGTCAGTTTCATCACTATCAGGATGATTTCCCTCCTGAAGCAGAATCTGTTCGTCCCAGTCTCACAGGAAGGCTGAGGCTCACAGTCCTCATTTCCACATAGGGAAAACGGTCTTGTATTTTGTATTTTGCAAGTGTAGCTGCAGGAGAAAGTAGATCAAGTCTGTCTTTGATGCCAGGAATGAAGTACGAGGAACTGTGCTCGTTTCCCAGTTAAGGGCCATCAAGGTAATTAGACATCTTGAAGTACATTATACTTGATAGATCAGAATATTGCATCTCATTTAAATGTCAGTGGGGTCTTTTGGTGTTTTTTCTGCATCCATATTATTTTGTTTCCTTGTCTTTTGTTCTTTCTAGGGCTCATGTGCTTCTGTTACTGTCTGATTCCTTTCTCTGCTGTTGTTGTTTAAGGTTTTCAGGTATCAGGTGGAATATTTTCCATGAGTGAGTCCACAATAATAGTTTAAATGTCTGTGGGATTTTTTTCCATGGTGCACAGCAGAGGTTAAAGCAGTTCATCTGTCCTTGCACTTGAGGCCTGATTTATGCGTCCTAGCCTTCCACTCGTGACCAGCTGCTGTTCTGTAAGGTGCTTTCCTAAATAGCTCAAGTAAAATCTGAGCTTCATAAATAGGGAGCAAGACGATTGTTTAACAAGGAATGCTACTGTTTTCCGAATCCTATTATGTTCTTTATCAAGTACACTTGTCATGTGAGCCCTTTTACTTTCTCTTGGTGCTTTACTGTAAACAGAAGAAGTAGATTTGAGAGACCAGAGGAGGAAAAACATCAGGATGTTGTGTTCTCACTGGGTGAAACTTTGCAGAAGTGTGGAAGAACACATTGTTCATCATGTGATTCTTTCCTGTTGTGTTTGCTCTCATGCTCACATCGAATGACCGTCAAATTCCAGCTTCAAACCGGCACAGCATCACAGCTGATGGTTTTGCTGTTCAAGTTATTGGAAGTCTTATCTGAACTATGAAAAGTAGGGATTCTTTGCTTTCTGAACATATGGAGTGTGTTTGAGTCACAGCTCGATGCTTTTGTCCCTCAGCTGTGGCAGCTAGAAACTTCTCTTACGTGATAGCTGCCATTCTTATGCAGGCATCTGAATTTGACACCTCAGTTTTCAGGAGAAAAGTCTTCAGTTATTAATATTGCTTACTATGATTATAGCTGATAAGGAGCCCTTGTCACCAACCCTGCGTGGATTCAGAAAATGAATGATCTGAAAAAAAACAAACATGACAGCCATAAGGGGGAAAGAAGAAGTAGAATGTATGACTGAATAATGTAGGCAGTGGCACAGAGTAGGTGGCTTATTACTGTAATTTCTTAAATGTTGGTTGTGAGCTTATTTTGGGAGAGGCTTACGTAAATCAAAAGGGAAGGATGGTCTTTGATCAATCAACAGGTGAGCAACTGTGGGTGAGGGATGCTGGTGAGGAGTCAAGCTGATTGAAGAGATTGATGAGGGTGTAGGAGATATTTAGCATAAAGAAATCTTTGGACTAGGACAGAAAGTCCAGCCCAAGTTAGAATGATCGCAGTCTGTAAGTTCCTTCCTTAGTGGATTTTGCTGGCTAGAGATTTCAGATGTTTTCTTCCTGGCAATAAAATAGTTTCCTTCTAGGGGAAAAAAAAAAACAAAACATAACTGTAAACCCCACAGGATTATGATATCACAGATGTGAGAACTACTGACAGAGACTGCTGGATCTCCTTCATGGAATGGCTTTTAAACAGAACCAGGCGCAACCTTTTGTTTCTTTACGCTGCCCGTGGTTTGTCCTTTTACTCTGGGCTCCTTAGTACTGAATGTGCAGCTCCAGGGTTCTTCAGGAATGAATCAAGTGAAATGATGGATAATTCTCATGTTCTCTTTAAACGGCGAATAACAGAATTTTCATTTCTCCTAAATATTTCTGAGACAAAATAGTTAAGGACAGTGGAAGTGGTATTTCAAGTTACACTGCCAAAACATATCACAGTACAGTGCTACTGGCCTGGTTTTCCATTCTGGTCACCATTCCAATCACCAACATGCTGATCCTGTCTCCAGTGTCAGTCTTTGTGCAGTGCTGTTTTGCGCACTAAACAGGCAGTGTGCTGCCCTCCACACCACCCACGAAGGAGCTATGTGTGTGCATCAATGTGCTTCTGACACATTCTGTGATGGAAGTCACTATGCCTTAGGCCATTAAATAGATATGGTCTGAATTTGATTTTTTGTACTGATAAAGTTAGTGTTTCTGTCACTCTATGCCAGTAGTCCGGTGACTGGACTTAGAAAGCATGTCAGTTTGCTCCTGTAATTGCACCTAACTTTGAAGAATAATTGATTTTCAATACCATTGTTCCATAGTGCTCCTCAAATATTTCACAAATTAAATTCCATTTGAAATGCTTCAGGCAATCTGAAAGAGGAAACTCCCCTTAAAAATACCTGTTATGCAGAGTTTTCTAACTTCCTTGTTTGTCTGGCAGTGATTCAGCCTGGTTGATGCTGACTCAGTTATAACTCTTGTATGTGACTCTTTATGTTCCTGTTTTCATGCTTTTGTTTTATTGAGGGACTGGTTCTTCTGGTCATGGGTTTACATACTGTGACTCAGGTGCAATGCAGACAACACGGCAGTTACAGGAGAAAGCCTGTTAATATCAGGTATGTTAGTACTTACGTTTTCCTTGTGCCTTTAGCTGAGAAATTCATACAGTCATAGAATGCTTTGGGTTGAAAGGGGCCTTAAATTTCCAACTCCCTCCAACAGCTGGTTGTCTCCCACAAGGACAGGCTGCCCTCATCCAGCCTGGCCTTGGCCATCTCTAGGGTTGGGCACCCACAGCTTCTCCAGACAACAGTGCCAGGGCCTCACTGCCCTCTGAATAAAAAGACACACAAGGGTTGAGCAGGTGATCCAAGACAGCTGGCACAGCTTCACCAAGGGTAGATTGTGCCTGACCAACCTGGTGACCTGGTGACCTATGATGGAGTGTTGGCATCACTGCACAAAGGGACAGCAACTAATGGCATCTACCTGGGATCCTGCAAAGCCTTTGGCACGGCCCCTTATGCTCTGCTCTTGTATGGCCCCAGCTGGGGTAGTGCGTCCAGGTTTGGGGTCTTTAACGCAGGAAAACTGTGAACTTCTAGCGATGGTCCAGAGGAAGCCATGAGGATGCTCGAGGGCTGGAGTGCTGCTGCTATGATGACAGGCTGAGGGAGCTGGGCTTTTCAGTCCGGCTTCAAGGAGACCTCGCTATGGCTTTACAATACTTAAACATAAGTAGGAGGGGAATAACATTTTTACACAAGTGATAGGACAAGGAGGAACTTCCTTTGTATGCCCAGCAGAGGCAACGCTTCGCCCGCCCGGTGCCAGCCCTTGGTGCTCCTTGTGCCCCACTCCGCTCGCTCAGAGCTGCGTGCCGCTGCCGACTTGGAGCGGTGTCAGACGCGCCGCGGATGCTTTGTAATTTTAATGCTAAAACGGAGCTGTGCCCGAGGGCTTGCACGCACGTGCCAGGAGGTGGAAAAACAGCAAGCAAACAAACGCGGCCTTTCCAGCGGTGTCGGGGCTCCCTCAACTCTGCCGCAGGCAGGAGCCGCCTTCTTTGTTTTACTCCGTGTTTGGCTTTTCAGATGTTGGAGCGCTCTGCCTTTCATTAGTCTTGGATATGGTGAGGACAGGCCGTATCTGTTGGCTCCCAAGGGCTAAGAACCAAATGTTTAGCTGCTCTGGATAAACCTGGCATTGAAAGTATGTTTGTACAGCTGTCACCTTTGTCCCTATGGCTATTTATTGTCTCCTGTGGTCAGTGGGTGTTTCTCGTGCATCTTTCGGAGGACAGCCCAGGAAGGGACACACCTTGTGGGAAAGGTTCTTGAAGTCTGTGCCCTTTTGACACTGTCCCAAGTGGAGCAATGTCCTGAAAACCTGCATTTTCCTCAGCCAGCATCTAAAGTTCAAAAGTACAGTTGAAAGTTAAGGACAGAGAAGTCGGGTTTTTTGAATTCCTTCTTATAAATGCATCAGTGTAGGTGTGTGCTGGAAGGGATTCAGAACGAATGCTGTCTTTCTCAGAGCTCTGTGCACAGCACAGATTCAGTGCAGCCGCCTCAGGTACCTTCCAGCATTCTGTCAGTCCTGCTTTCTTTCTGAACAGCAGCTGTTTAACACTGACCTGTTTGCCTTGGGGATTTCTGCAGAGGTGCTTTTCACATCCAGTGAGTTCACTTTTGCTTTGAAGACTGCAAAGCCATGTTTTGCTGTTGACGCTGGGTGAGTGTACAGTAAGAATGAAGTGACACAAAAGGCTCAGCTGACCTCACCTCTGCCTTATAAGAACGTGTTCTGCTCGTTGGGGGTGCCAGGAAAGCAGTTCTGTCAAGTGCATTTGTCAGCAAGAGTTACCAGCCCTCGTTTAGAATCAAGGGTTGCGCAGATTAATTGCGTAGTAGTTTAGCTGTGCTCAGTGCAAGGAGTGCAGGAGTTGAATATCACTGAGTAACCGCAGGGGAACCCCGAGTTAATCAGTGTTCCTGCTGATGGTGAGCAGTACTGCATCACTCAGCAGAGCTGCTGCAGGAGTCCTTTGCAGCCTCCTATTTTTAGACCTCGGAGGAGGGCTGTGTCCATCGTCACACACGGTGACTAACCCTCCTGGAGTGCTCTGTGGGCCTATAAATACTGGGTGTGCTATTTCAGTCTCAGTACCTGTGAGGCAGATCGGTGCGTGAGGGCAGCTCTGTGCTGCTGAGGGCAATGTTCCGTCCCACACCTGCCCTCAGGTTACAGCTGGGCTGTGCTGCTGGGCTGTGCTCACACACAGAACCAACCCAGGCGGCTCTCGTTTCTGAGCCCTTGTAAGACAAATCTTGGCCAGTGAGAGTTTCTAAGGGAGATCTGCCCAGTCTGGAGGCGGAATGCTTCCAGCTGTTCATTGCAAACAGCAGACCTGCACTGAAGGATGTTACTGTTCTTAGCACTGTATATTGTGTGCGGTCTCATTGCTGTAAAATAACATATATGTACATATGTTTTAAGATATTGGAGTATCCCTACTGTTGTGGAAGTGTGTACTTAGGCAAGCATTATAAGTGCGAATGCAGCTATTTAACATGCACATGTAGCACTTCATCACTATTGTGATCCTATAATACAGCTGGCTGGTCTTTTTAATTCAGCTGGAGTACTTATCAGGAAAAGAGCTGAACTGGACTTGTATCTCACTTGCTGCTGTCTTGTAATATTGGCCCTTCTGCTTAAATTTAGCCCATCTGTATTCATATTCTCAACCAGTGACCAGCCTCTTCCTTTTGCTGTGTATGCGGCAGTGCCCAGCTACAGGCAAGGTAAGTGAACTTATAGGGCTGCTCTGTCTTTCTGTTCTTATTAAAGTACAAGCTGGATGAAGATTTCAGGGCTGTTTTGTGAGTTCTGACAACTTAAATGTGCTTAATGTTGCCAGGGAGAGCAAAGGAAAACTGTTCTTTTTATGTAGGTGTTGAGATGAAGATTTGCTGTGATGCTCTCAGCTTTGCGGAGGAACTTCTAAAAGTTCCTAATGTAGATTGCACCAGGTGAGCAACCTGGAAATTAAAAAGCCTTTGTTCCCATCTGCAGCTTTGGACAGATCACGTGCACTGCAGCAACTTACAGATCCTGAAACAGGCAAAGAAATAGAAAAAAAAAAAAAGTTCAGTCTTTTGCTGTAGTCACTGAGCTGCATTGGATTCCTTCTGGCAATGCTGTATAGCAGCTGCTCTGTCAACTGCAAGACAGCAAAGTTGTGTCTTTTTAAAGATGGGGCTGTGTCTGTATGTCGGGTCTGCACGACGAGGGTTTGATGGCAGCTGCAGCAGTGACCTCTGGTGGTCTCCAGCAGCTGCCCCAGCTCAGCTCAGAGCCAGATCTACCCAGGACTAGAAGGGTGGTGCTGGTGGCCTGAGCTGAGCCTGAGCAGTGCTGTCTATGCTCTGGGGATGTGGGGAAGGTGTTTGCATTTGCTTTAGCTCTCACTGCTCTGATTTGTTACCAGCCGGTAATAAATTACAGCAATCAGTCTATGCTGAGTGTTTTGACGGTGACAGTAACTGGTGATTGACCTCCCTGTCCTTACCTCAACCTGTGAGATTCCTTTTCCTCCATCCTATTTCCCCCCTGTTCTGTTGAGGAGTGGAGCATGGTGCGGTGGAGCTGAGCTACCTGTTGCTGGATCACAACAGTGTGTGTGTGCTGCTGGGAACCTGTGTGAGGATTCCACCATCATTTTAAAAGAAATCTGAGCAGTGGGAGGACGTTTAAGGAGGGAGCTGAGGGGCTGCTGGGAGCGGCATTCTGACCAGCACAGCTGCAAAAACATGAAACTTTTTCCCTGAAGATTTGGAGGAAAATGTTGGTGTTTCCTGTTGCAGCAAGTCCTGGGAATGTGTAAATGGAGCAGAGAAAGAGAAGGGAGCCTTCATCCTGCCCAGCCGTATTTCTGAAGGTGGTTTGCAAAGCCTCTGAGTCATACAGTATTATCACAGAGTCCCCCCTCCTCCTTTTTTTTCCCTCCATTCTGACAGCTTAGATTTGGGTGGGAGAATTTTGCCCTCTTGCTCTCACCCTTCTTAATATTCTGCAGTAACTGGAATAAAAACATATAAAACTCATCATGCTCTTCTAATACAGAACAATGTGGCCTACAGCCTGCTGGAAGGAAAACTTGCATCGGCTTAGAGTATAAATGAAGAAGCTTGAGGCAGAAATTAAGAAGTAACACAAATCATCGGCATTTCTGATGGTACAGAAATGTGAATAGAAGGGCCGTGTTTCACTTGGAGATCATAAGCTCAGTCAGTGTGTCAGCGGGGTGACACGTTAGTGTGCAAGGTGTGCTCAGGACAATCGGGGGCTTCCATGTGCTTTCTTTTGTTGCATCTTTTGAGCGAGCTTTCTGCTTCAGGAGCTCTGTGAGGGGGCTTAATGGCTTTCTGCTGGTTCTCTGTTATATAGTCACGTAGCTCTTCCCTTTCTATCTTTTCCCTTGGCATTAGGGAGCAGCTTCTTGCTGTTTGCAGAGGTAATAACCAGCGGGTTACTTAGCACAGCACTTTCTATATAGTGAGAACATTCCACAGTGGGTAGGTGTTCTGCTTCACCAGGCAGAGTGCATCACAGAGCATCTGTTTAACGTGCGATTAAGAACCTATGAAGCTTGATAGATCAACTGCCCGGGGAAATAAAGTTCACTTTGTTTGGAAGCAAAGACAGAAGTGGAGCACTGTGTTCACAGTAAGGTTTGTACTTCTTTCCCCTTTTTAAGAAGAATAAGAAAAACAACCGAGCACCTGCCTGGCAGAATAGTTGTTCTCAGTCATATGAATGGTAGTAACTACTTTTGGGATGTTGTCTTAGATCTTCAGCACTTCAGTAGTGTTTAGCATCTGATTTAGGCCTTAAAAGGTATGCAAATCAGTATTGGTACTCCCCAGAACCTCTTCTCTAGGCTGAACAAGCCCAGCATCCTCAGCCTGTCTTTACCCGGGAGGTGCTCCAGCCCCCTGAGCATCCCAATGGCCCTGCTCTGGGCCGGCCCCATCAGCTCAGGGTGCAGAAAATGAAATCCTTCTGGGCAAACGTAAGCCGTGGTATTACTGCACTGATTTCATTTGCCCTACATGTTTGCTTTGGATTTTATGCGGGGTCTCATACGGGTTTTATGCTAATCATGCTAATGGTTTTGCAGAAGAAAACGTCTTAGAAGCACAATTTCCTTGTAGTATCTAAATCTCCGTCATGTAGAACAGTCCCAGGTTGTACATTACCTACAGACAAGGCCGCATTTAAATGCAGAATAACTGGGGGAAGAACCTGTCTTTACAGTGGGGTTGGGAGCACGTGATTAATGAGCTGGAAGACTTGCTGGAGCTGAGCCCTGACAGTGACCGTTGTTATTCCTGCTCCAGATAACATTATGCTTGCTCCATTTTATTGGCACACATGAAACACCTAAGCATGGTGCCGTTGCATCCCTCCTACTATACTAGGATAGTTGCCACCACAAATTACTGGGTCATGACTGACCGAGAAGGGCAGGGCTTGGTCTCTTGTACCTTTTTATGGTATTGCAAATAGCTATGCAGTCATCCTGGAGGAACAGTGCAAGAAAACAAATTACAGGCTAAGCCAGTCTGCCGGTGTCTCGGTGCAAGAGTTTGTTTATGTTAGTTTCACTCTGCCAGTTCTTCCAGAAAAAGGAAATACAGGGAATGCTGCCGTATCAACAAGATCTTCAGCAGGTGTAAGGTTACCAGTGAAATAAGCCACCTGGGAGTGCGCCCTGGGTGCTGCACTGGGGTAGAACAGTTAAAGACACTCGATGGTTCCTTCCTTGGATAGGAACGGGGAAGTGGACTAAATGAATGTGAAGTTCAGTTGGGACAAACACGCTTCTCCAGAAAATCATAGAATGACCCAGGTTGGAAAAGACCTTGAAGACCATCAAGTCCAACCGCAGCCTAACCAGTACCCTAACTCTAAAAACCCTCCGCTAAATCATATCCCTGAGCACCACATCCAGACGGCTCTTAAACACATCCAGGTGCAAACAAAGAATCCTCTATAGAAACGCAGTCCAGCAGAGAGAGATTTGAGAGATGCAGTGACTTATAGCCTTACTAAAACAGAACCATGTGAGCTGTGATCCTCAGGAACAGCACAAGTGCTGTCCTGGCCTGCAGCGTCACTGTCCTTTATGTCTCATGGTACCCGTTTTCTCTGTAAAATGTGTGTATTGTCAGCAGTTCTTAGTCTGTTCTTGTTACAGTTAATAAAAGATAGGATAGAATATTTTAGCTAACCATTGCCATGGGGTGTGGTTTATTTTAGCTCTCTGCTGAGTTATTTCTGAGAATGGCCATCCTTCTTTCAAACATGTTTTACGTTTTGTTCCTATTCTCAAATACCGGCTTCTGTTGAAGTCTTTGCAGGGCTATGCAAATGCTAGTTTTAGCTCTAAATAGCTTCTCTATTTATTCAGAACTAAAGATTTGTGGCAAGACAAGCTTTTTTAAGAGCAAGTCTGTATCTTAGAACCAGTGATTTGGCTGCTGTGCAAGAGTTGAACTGACCCTAACCGATGCAGGTGAGGATTGGCCTCTGCACGTCCCACATCTCTGCCTCATCTCTGGAGGCGAATGGTGCCTTCAAGGCCAGGTTGGATAGGCAGCCTGAACTAAGGGGTGGAGACCAACCCAGCCCATGGCAGGAGGTTTGGAGCGAGATGATCTTTAAGGTCCTTTCCAATCCAAGCCTTTCTATGTGTCTGGGACAAATAGGCACAAATAAGCAGTTAGATGAATGATTACAGTCAAAACCGTGGTCATTCCTGAACAGGCTGTTTGCTCTGGGAAAAAAAGGGGTGATGAAAAACATATGGTATGAAGTTCCATGACTGCTGACGTTCTCAAGCCCCATAAATAGTCCGTGACTGCAAACACAAATTCAGATTTGTTAATCAGCCCAATCCCTGGAGAGAAATGGGAGAAAACTGTATCGCAGATACTGCATCCATCATTGGTGTCATTACTGTCGCTTCCTATTTGCTCTAATAAAGAGACAGAGACCTAGAAGAGGAGTCTAAGGCTGTGATTGGCAGCACAGGGAGGAACCTTTGCAAAATGGAGCCAGCTTGTTTCCAAGTCACTTCAAAACTAACAAGCTTTCTGCTACTTTTAGACTGCAAAATATGTAATGTCTCCTGTGCTCACCCTGATACACGGGGTGCTTTTATCGTCATTCTCATCACAGTCATGCTTTAAGAAACCTCAGAAATATTGTCTTATCTGTCATAAAATCTAACCTTTTATAATAGCTACCAAAACTCTTAATTCGTGGCTGCTCTGCTTCATAGCAGGATTATGGTTTCCATTTAAGAGGAAAGAAAAAAAAAGCAGTTTGCCCAAGATTAGTGACAAGAGGCAGCAGTTTCAGTAGCAGCTATAGCCATTAAGAGTGCTTTCTTGCTAAGCCCTGTCACCTTTCTTTTAAGACAAGTGTTTCTGCATCTTTTTGATCCTGTAGTCTATAAAACAGTACCATATTTATTTGGCACACTTGTGTTTTTCTTGTTAGTCAGATTTTTCTCCTTTCTAACTTGAAGGCTGTAAACTGTTTCCAGTCAGTCTGATGCTTAAGGGCCAGGAGCCTAATGAGAACAAACGAGAGGCTAAATTTTGCTTTTGCTTACAGTGGGTTTGTGCCAGAAAAACTCAGCTGAAGTTACTGGAGTAGAGTTACCCTTGTGCAAAGCCAGAGTAATAGAGTGACCTGGATTAATTCCACTCCATTAATTACAACTTTCCCTCTAGTCTGATTTTCTCATTTCAGCAGTAATAAAGGCTGGTAGTGAGAGGGACTATCAGAATGAAGACTATGGTTTTTCATTTCCACCTTACAAACGATGCTGACTCTCTGTGTGCTTTAGTGACCCGTTACCTTTCCTGTTCACAGCTGACTGTAACGTTCAGTCACCTTCAAATCACAAAACAGACACTGGACACTCAGCAGTGGAAAGGAATCAGAACAGATGGACATTTACATAGGTTAATAGCTGCTAAAAACAATTCACTGCAGCAGTTCTGGAATTAACTTTCCAGTAATTGTAGAGCTGCTTGAGAACCTGCATAATTTCAGAGTGCCACGTTTGGACCAGCAGCTGAGTGTCCATGTAGTAGAGCTATAGAACAGGGACTTCTCATTGTCAAGATTTAGTTGGACTGTGGATGGATTTGGAAGTCGAAAGCTGCTTGATTTCGGTCATCCTAGCACAGAAAACAGGCAGCTTTCCCAAAGACATCCAACCCAAGAACGTCAGTAAGGAAGAGTACAGAGCACTTTCTGCAGGCGGTGCTGCACAGACTTGGAGTAGTTGCTGGCACTCACTTGGCAGTTCTCTTCTGCAGGGATGAACCTGTCCACTGCCACGGACTGAGCCTGTTTATTAATACTGGGTGTGGGCACAGATTTTAACCATATTCAACCCAAACAACAAAAGCTAACTGTCGTTAACCTTCTTGGCCTGTATCCCTAAAACAGTTCTATCTAAAGCTGGAATACTCACGCCAGTAGGCAAGAGCAGCAAGGCAGGAGCAAGACTGTGGGTGGTGAGAACAGATGCAGCACGCAGAAATATTTTAATGCTGCAGTTTTACTTTAGCATGGAGGCGGGCTGTGTGTGTTTGGGCAATGCTGTGAGCCAGGAGAAGAGCCCCAGGCTGCCACCCACATTTGTCAGTATTCTCACAAGGGGAAAAAAGAGAATATTTTCTGTGGGGGGTGGGCTGAGGCCAAACACCCCATGGTGAGGCTGGGAGGAGTCTTTATAAAGTCTCAAATAGGTTGAGGATTTTTGGAGGGTTTCCTCCCCTGCCCCAAGTTTTTATGTGCATGTTTGTTTCACGGTTTGTGGTGGGTTGGCTTTTGTCAGATCTGCAGCATGGCTATTTCTGTACAAGTTATTAAACAGTAAAAAGGGAGAGAAAAGGAAGGCTGTTTGCAGTCTTGGAGGACTTTGTTACAAAAGCAAACATTAGAGTTTAATAGATTTTCACGGATGTGAAAACAGCTCCAGCAGGGGAGCTGAAGAGAGGATGGTGGATAAGATTCTGAAAGAGTTTTTGACTGCTCAGCCTCTGATCAAACCTGGCTGCTAACAGCATCAGTGGGGCCAAGCAATCACAGGTGTGTGTCTGTACACCACTTCCTTGTCTTCGAAGTACACAGTGCTTTGTGGGTATGTAAAAGGACCAGGAATCTCTGAATGCTGCGTGCATCCTGGATGACTTCAATGAACGTTGGGTACTTTCCACTGTGCAGGTGTACGTGTGAGCTCTGATGCTCATCGTTTTATAATGCAACAGGAAAGATCTCAAGAACCCCTCTGTGAGTGAAGATCAGTCAGTCAAGACTGCTGTGATCTTTGTGACCTGACTGTCCTGGCTGCTTTCAAAAAGCACCGTAAGGATACTGGCTGTTAAACCCCTGTGCTGTATGACATGTGTGTGCTCCCTGCTTCTATACACAAGTCACTAAGCAGCGCGTCCCTCATTCCAGTGAGTGGCCATGTGAATTACTAGCAAAACTGCTCGTAGTTGTGGACAGCTCATCCTTGCTGTTTAGCTGAGAAGTTAAAGCAGTAAACTGAAAACATCATTTGTCCTTTCAGCCTCAGCTTTTTCAGTCTGTTTCCCAGAGAGGTGAAAGTAGCTGCGTTGGCTGCCTCAGTACATGTCTTCCCATGCATCTCCTGGGAGCACTGTGCAGAGTTCTACTTGTGCTTACTCTTTGCTTGGAGGGGGGAGCAGCCTTAATGAGTCCTGTGAGAGTCATTCTTAGGTTTTTGCCTTGGAAAACGAGAGGATCAGAGGCATGCTATGAAGGAGCTGGCGTGCTCTTTCAGTGACAGAAAGGGAGACAGATGGTGAGCTTTGGTTCTTGAAACCTCCATCCATTTCTGCAAGGAGAGGACATTCATTCTTTTAGGCTTTCTGCATTATTTCAGTCTCTAAATGCAGTTAACAGTTTCACTTAGTGAAGTGTGCTTTAATTCCTGTCCTGTGCCTTCCAGCTGTAATGCTTGAGCAGTGGAAATGCTGTGTTTTCCCCAGGGGGGGAAGACGGTCTTGTGAAGGACAAAGTGTTTGGGAACCATTGGGATGAAAAGGAAGTTCAGGAACCGCATGGCATAAGTTTCAAAGAAAATCCCCAGGATGGTTTTTTAATCTTATAAAGGAATGATCTGCTCCACTTCTCCCTTATTTGTGACTTGTGTTTAGTTATGTCGGTGTGTGCTGTAAGGTGTGCTGCTTCAGTTGACGTTACCCAGGCTGAAAACACCAGAGGAGAGCAACAAGGATGAGACAGTATCGTGGAATACAGTGCAGTTTATAGCAT
Source organism: Coturnix japonica (assembly GCF_054131305.1). NCBI lineage: Eukaryota > Metazoa > Chordata > Aves > Galliformes > Phasianidae > Coturnix > Coturnix japonica. Next base: position 4,334,196 of record NC_140699.1, read on the forward strand.
GCATGTGCTGTACAAGCATTCTGACTATCAATATGCTTTCCTTGTTGTCCATAAAATTCCTCTCATTCACTTCCAGGAGAAGACTGGGAAGTCCTTCTTTTCCACGTGTTGTCTGTTCACCTTACAGACTGCATTGGAATAGTTAGACTGACATTTCCTATTTATGCACAGCTGGGTACAGGATGGGCAGTAACACACGAAGCTGTCTCGGATTTGCCCACCTGGCTCTGGTGATGTCAGCACATTTCGGTCCCTGTAGCAGTTCAGTGCTGCTGGTTTTTGCACTCTGCTGGTCAAACACTTCAGAAATAGTTGCAGAGGAGAGTTCTGTGTTTTTTTGTTTTGAATCCACCTCGGTGTGTGTGTGGGAGGCAGCTCTCGGCCCTACACTGACTGCTTTGGCAGACCCATCCAGTTTCCTCTGTAGTGTTCTCCACATGTGGTTGTGAAATCCAGTGGCTGACCTCTTTTCTAAATACTGAGTCACCATTCTTTTAAAATAAGTGATGCCAGAATTCTCCCTTGTTTTCAGGACCTTTCTTTCTACTTCTGCAAGTATTGAGCATTTCTCCCCTGTCCATTCTGCACAATCACTTTTCAAGTAACTTTATTATTCTTTTTGCTTTACTGTGTTCTGGTGTAAGTAACTGTTTGGTTTGTCTTCCAAGCAAAAGATCTGCTAACAAAGACTGCTTTCCTTCAGCAATGCAGGAGCAGCCACCGAGGAGTGTGCTGTGCCCCACAGTTAGCACAGAGCGTGTTCTTCACGTGGGCACACCTTCTGTGTGTAGAACACGGACAGTAACGATGGTGTTAGCAAAGATGAAGTGTTCTGTTTTCTCAGTTCAGTTCTGAGCAAATAGCTGATATGTCTTCACTGCACTACCCAGCTGGAACCACCTGATGTCCTGCATTATTAACGTGGTTAAATGGTATTGCGTGTAAGTAAATGTCTTAGCTTGGCCTCTTGCTAACGATGCTAGACTTTGGCTCAGAGGTAAAAAGGGACCAAATGTAAGCCTGGGCTGCAAAACAGCCAGCAGACTGAATGAGTTCACTTTTTATTGGTGAGTCGTCATGTGCTTCAAGAAAATGACACGCAAAGCTCATAGCAGCCTCACATGGATTTGGTTGAAAAACCCAGTGTTGCACAGTGAAAAGGGCTGCTCACCCTTTTATCTGTATGGTTTAACAAGGCAAGTCTGATTTTGGGCCTCCCCTGTTGCAAATTACACATTCCACTCTCTGTACCGCTGATCTGATCTCATTGTTAAGCACCACAGTTCTCTCTTTTGTTTTAATAATCACACAAAGGTCTGGAAAACTGCCATAATTCAATAAAAAAGCAAGGCTGACTTCATGGTTTCCTGGCTAGCTCTCTCCTAGGCTGCAGTGAACCTGCATATACCCTTCGGAAACGTTGCTGACAACATTACGGGGTTTCGTTCTGTACAATGTAATGTTTGTGAGAGGATGAAGTGATTCAAGTCACAGGCTCGGGGTATGGTGTCACTGCAGTAGTCAGAAGTGGCATTTGTGCCTTGCTGCTCCCATAGGGATGCTGTGGGGCTCTGTTTCTGTTGGAAAGATTTCAGGTTCGCCACAGACAGAGAACAGGTTTTTGCTTTCTGTATTGTGCTTTCAGCATAATTGATCGCATCAGGTTTTGTGTGCGGATGGACAGGAGTTTGCTCCACATCAGACATGGAATGTTAGGAGTATGGTGTGCACGGAGGATGTCAGTGCTGGTTTAGCCTCAGATGTGGGGTCAGAGCCTCTTCTTTGAACCTCTCCACATTCCTCAGGATGCGATGGGAGTGTTCTACCGCTTAGAACAGCCTGAGGTGACTCCTGAAGTGTCTCTTACGATGAACCTTCGGTACTATTGGATTCTCAGAAAAGAGTCTTACATTTTAGGTAGGATGATAAGGCACAGATAAAATGAGGTGGTGAAGTTGTATTGTACGGGCTGCTCCAAAAGTAATGCCTGCCGTTTATTTCCATGGGAACTGCACCGGGTGCAAAGAGCACAACAGCACAGTTGTGTGGAGCAGTGTCAGCTACAAAGCGCCGTGTCTCAGCACTGTCACTACCAGCAGCTCCGTGTTTTGGCCAGCAAAGAACAAGAGCCGAATGCGGCGCTGCTAAAAGCTGCATGGCCAGATCTGGGGCTTTTCTTTCCTGTCCGTGCCCCCAGTGCTGCAATGCACCACATCACTGCGCTCACACGCGCTGCTTGTGCTCCATCCACATTCACAAGTGGAGCTGGACGCCTCTGGCTGCCATTTCCCCGCACACTGAGGCCGTACATTGTATCGCTGCACACCCCGCTGTGTCACCCCGCCGCCACCTGCTGACAGGAACCACACGGGTCGGGTTCAGCTCTGCTGCCGTCCGCCCCCTCGTGACGTCATCGCGGCGCGACGCCGTCCTTCCGGCCGGTCGCTCGGTGTCATGGCGGCCGTCGGTGCTCTCCGTCAGACCGCCCGCCTGGCCTCGTCCAGCGCCCTGCTGCAGGTGCGGGCCGACCCGGGACCCCCGGCCCCGCCTCCTCCCGCTCCTCGCCCTCCTGGGCGGCGCCCGCGGGAGCCGGCCCGGCCCCCCGGCAGCGCTTTCCTCCCCCGTTCCCCCGCAGGTGCTGTTCCGGGCGGTCACCTTCGGGCTGAATGCGCTGACGCTGCGCTACCTGTCCAGGGAGCTCCTCGGCGTCGTCAGCGTGAGGTGACGCCGCGCTGCCCCGGCAATGGGAGCCGCCGGGAACCGCCTCTGGTGGCCGGGTTTCCTTGGCACGGAGTGGGGCCGACCCCGTGTCCCGTCGTGTCTCCCGCAGGCTGACGCTGCTCTATTCCACCGCGGTGTTCCTGGCCAGGGAGGCGTTCCGCAGGGCCTGCTTGAGCGGCGGCGCGGAGCGGAGCTGGGCCGCGACCATCAACCTGCTGTGGCTGACGTGAGAGCGGCTCCGCTTTGCTTTAGAGCTCACTCCTGGTTCCGGCTGGAGGAGGCGGCGGGTCCTGCAGCGGGACCTGCACGAGGCGGCCCGTGTCTGCAGCCCGTGTCTGCACTGCATGCCGTGCATGTTTTCTTCTGCTGACTCCACTGCCGTTGCCTGGAAGGCTCACTGTAACAGTTACATTGGGGCTGTCAGACTCATAGCTGCAAGTAGTAGCTCGCACTGACAGGTTTTACACCAAAACTTGTAGCTACAATAGCAATGAGTTTGTCTGATCTCTTTCGACATACGTAAAGTACAGCAGCGTGGGAAATTTGAATCAGATTTTCTCTTGTTCTTTTTTCTGCTGAAGGAAACCTGACTGTTTTTACATTAACTTTTTAGAGTCCCTCTTGGTGTCTTCTGGTCTGTTTTCCTGGGCTTCGTCTGGCTGCACGTACTTGAAGTTCCGGATCCATCCGTGGTTCCTCACTATCAGGCTGGCGTGGTGGCGTTTGGCCTCTCTGCAGTTGTTGAGCTTCTAGGGGAGCCATTCTGGGTTTTAGCCCAGGCTCACCTGTTTGTAAGGCTTAAGGTTAGTAGGGAAGCTGTGAGCATAGGGCTGTGTGGGACGGAGAAACTTCGTGCTGAAAAAGTGACGTAATGGAAATGAAGACCAGATTCCTGAACTGGATCTGTGCATGTTCAGGGGTGCTTAAAAAACAAATGAAGCTATGGGTTGCTTCGTGCTGTACGATGTAGTCATAATGTATTTGTAACGTTAATTTGCTCCTGTTTAAAAAAGGAAGTTAATTTGTTTAGAAGTTACCTCCCTAATGCTCATTAAATGTATAATCACAAGTGTTGCTCAGAGGGAGGCACAGACGCCTTCCACACTTCTGCTTTTCACTGTCGGTGTGAGGCTGTGAAATGCAGCAGCTGGGGTCACGATTGTGCCAAGCAGGATTTACTCCCATGTGGGTCCCACACAAGGGAGCGGGGCAGTGTGATGGGGGAAAAGTGCCCTATAAGACTTGAGAATGTGAGGTGGTCAATGCAGCAGCAGAACTGTGGTAGCCACACTGACTGTGAATGCCTTACAGGTCCTTTGTGGGTTGTGTGTGTGAAACTGGAGTGCTTTGCCTTCCTGTAGGTGGTTAAGCTGGCAAAAATGAGCGTTGTCTATTTTCTCTTTCTTGAAGGTAATTGCTGAAAGCCTTTCGATAGTGTCAAAATGCACTTTGACAGTTATCTTAGTCATCCTTTATCCGCAATGGGGCCTTCACATTTTTTCCTTGGCTCAGGTAAGTTTCCTGTATTCTGTATATAAATTCTTGCTCTGAAATGTTCTTTGCTGCTGTCTGTGACATTTAACCTGCTAGATAACACTGAGGAGGTGAGAGAATGTTCCTCCGAGGTGAGGGTTTAAATGTGAAGGATTTTGGTGATAGACGTTACTTGGCGCGTTGAGCCCAGTCAGTTTAATGGGCACCTTTGTTGTGTGCCTAAAGGTACATTTTGTGAATAAGGTTGTTACGTTGTGTGTGCTTTAGCTGTTCTTGAGGGCAGAGGGCTGTGATGCTGATCTGCTGATTAAAATGAATTTAAATCAACAGTACTCTGTGTGTGGGGAGGGGAGTTACAGTAACGCCTTCAGCTAGGTTCAGAGTTGACAGGAGGAAGAACTGCCTTCACTTCTCACTGAGTTCTCACTCATTCTTTGTTTTTTTCCTTCCTTGTCTTTCCAGCTTTTGTACACCAGTGTTCTGGTGCTGTGCTATGTGGTTTGTTTTGCAAAGTTCTTGGGGTCTCCTGAAGCAACAAAGAAGTCATTTCCGATTACAAGAATGAAAGGCCTGTTACCTAACTGGATGGCGGATAAGGTGGGTCACACAGTTCATTCTTAAGTCTTTGACAAGAGCGCTTTGAAAACTGGAGTTGATGGAGTGACTGAGAGATTATTTCTGCTCCTGGACACCATGGCTGGTTAGGAAGCATGGTTGCATAAAATTCCATTCACAGTTGTTGCATTCAAATCCTTGTCAGAAAACCACAGTGAACCTGGAGCTCTTTGTTTCTGGGCCTCGTTGGCTGCCTCATCTGTTGATTGGAGATGGAACATTTACAGTGTTAAAGGGAGTGAGCTGGTATCAGGTAGAAGAGAATCCAGGGTTGTCTTACAGAGCTGGTACTTCAACTTCTCCTCAGACAGAACGTGGTGGTGCACAGCGTCCTGCAGATACTCAGATCTTTGATGTCCTCCAAAAAGGAAATGGGGCAAAGAAAGAAATGAAAAGGCAAAGATGAGGAAGAGACTGAGAGATTGAGGACATGAAGGCAGTTCTGTCTTGTGAGGCTTGCAGGAGTGCTTTGAAGAGCACTGAAAGATGTACAGTACTGTGAGGGGCAGAGTTATATTGGTCTGCTAAACAACTTTTCCCCCTCTCTTGTTACTGTTGAGTGATTTACTCTGTAGAAAACTTATGCAGTTCCTTTGTGTATCTGCAAAGATGGTGATTTTCCACAAGGGAGAAAGTCAGCCAGACCAGGGTGACGCTGCTTCTTTGATTTTGCAGGCTTTCCTTAACTGGAAGGAAGCATGGCTGACTTGGAGCTTCTTCAAACAGTCCTTCCTGAAGCGGATTTTGACAGAGGGTGAGGCTCGATGTGTGGGAATGCTGGGGGAAGGAAAGTGGATACAGGTCACAAAATGGACAAGGAGCCTGGGAAGGCTGGGAGGGGATGGTGGTCAGAGCGGCACCAGCAGGTGTTGGCAACCCAGGTGCAGTTACGGAAGGTTTGTGGAGGATCAGAACTGTACCGTCCTGCTGGACATGTCTCTGGAATGCGTCCTGTTAGCAGGGCCTGGACACACACGGGGAGAGATGTGGGGGTTTGTCCTTACTTCTGTGTTTTCAACTTCAGGTGAGCGATACGTGATGACTTTTCTGAATGTGATAAACTTTGGCGATCAGGGTGAGTGTGGCGATGCTGTGCAACAATGACATCATTTTCTAGTTGCTCCTTTTTGTCTGCTTCTGAAAATACTGAAAATATTAGAAACCATTTGAAAATAACATGAAAATGTTGGAGGATTTCAGTGGCGCTGGGACGTTGAGGTGCATTTCAGAGAATGATGGGTAAATGGTTATTAAATATAACACACACCAAAAAACAAGAAACAAAACCAGAGCAACTTGTTTGAGGGTCGTGGATTTAAGGAATGCTTCTCCCTTGGATCAAAACTTGGCAGTTGTGCCTCTTCTGCTGTGCGTCTTGTTTCTGTTTTAAAAACTTGGAAGGAGGCAGCATAGTATCTGATACATTGCAGTTCCTTCTCTTCATTTTCTTGGCCCTGTTGTCTTCCTTTGCAGTCTGTTAGCTGTTACAGCAGGAACACTGTTGTTTGTAGCATCACATCTCCAACTGAATGTGCTCCATAAAAGCAGTGTCCTTACAGAGTAATGAATGGCAGCAGCAGTTCAGGTGACAGCACTGGCTGCGCCACAGGCTGATTCTCTTGCATCTGGATCTTTTATCTTCCTCTGTAGTAAGAACTGAAGGGGCTGCCTGGGGGTGTCTGGGGCTATTGCTAGATTTGCTCTAATGCTGCATTAAGTTCCACTGGTTCTCTCTTTGTTTATCAGAAATGTGGAATAGGAATTTGTGCCAGAAAAAAAGTGACAGCTTGTTGGTGTGTTTTGTTTGTGAAGGTGTGTATGATATCGTGAATAATCTCGGGTCGCTGGTGGCCAGGTTCATCTTTTTGCCTATTGAAGAGAGTTTTTATGTCTTTTTCGCTCAAGTATTGGAAAGAGGGAAGAATGTAAAGGATCAGAAGCAGGTACGTTTGTTAGTATTGGTTCCACATGAAATGCTTACCTTCTGTTGGAGATCAATTGTATCAGGAGTGTGACTGACGTGTGTTTAAATTACTGAGTGTAAAGATATTTGGAAAGAAACTTGAAGTGGAGACCATGCCGAAGGAGTCTGGACAAAAAGCAAATGGATAAAAAGGTAGCGAAGTAGGAGTTACGAGGTGCAATGACATAATGCTGCATTGTCTGGTAATTGAAGTTAAAATCCTCTACTCCAACAGCATGGTGCTTGTGCACCATGTCTGTGCAGCTGTGCTGAGGCAATTACTGTAGGTTCAATCTCTTTCCAGCAAATAAGTGGCACTTGACAATATTTGACTGACTTGAAAATACAACAGGCTGGTAAGCATTGAGCGCTTCAGAGGGTGCCCTTTCCAGAGGAAGACAGCTGTGTTTTGGCTGAGCTTTGGGATTGTTTGCGCAGTAACGATGGTTACATGAAGGAGAGGTTTCTGTATGCTCTAGAAGAAATTCTTGGTCAGATAGGAAGGTCCCAGTCAGCCAAGTGTTGTGTCTCACGTTAATGGTAGGCTGACAGAGGTGTACCTGTGTGTGTGTTTGACGTGGAGTGTTCATGGTATGTTTGTGTGTGGGCTTATCCCGTGCACCTGGCAGGAGGTTTGACTCCTCATGAGGGGTGTGGGCAGCTGCATCTTACCATGTACAGAACTCACAAGGGGCTCCTTATGCTGTGGCGAAACTTGTAGTCCAGTGTAACAATGAACAATGACGTGGCCCTTTTGGTGATTCAGGCTGTGGCCCTGGGCAAATGCTGTGCTTTTCTTTGCTATTTACTGGCTGCTGTTTGCCCCTTTCCTTAAGCCCTGAAACAGAGCTGTCAATGGCTGATCTTTGTTGAGAGTTCTGCATATAATACGGAAGAGAATAAGAATACCTGAGCACAGCTGGAAGCCAGGACCAAGTGTGTAGGTGTGTCAATACCAAAAAATAGCCTTGGCTGTGCCTTGCATTGTGCCAGTGGACTTTTTCCCCCTGGAACAGTTTCTCTTGGTGACAGCAGCAGTTGTGCTGGTTCTAGTTCGTGTAATTGACTGCTGGGTTTTGTTGTTTTGTTTCTGTTTTTTTCTCCAGGATGATGTTGCTATGGCTTCGAATGTGTTAGAACTGCTGTTGAAGCTGGTGCTTCTGATTGGCCTTACCATTGCTGTTTTTGGATGTGCCTTTTCTCAGCTGGCTCTGGATATTTATGGAGGTTCAATGCTCAGTTCTGGAACAGGTAAAAAGCTTTAGCTGTGTTTTTTGTTTCTCAGCTCTGTTCTGAGCTCTTGGCTCGGTCAGCTTTCTGTCTGAAAAAAATCAGCTCAGGTTAAAAGGAGCTTCAAGTAGCCTCATTCTGGTAGAATTATTTGATTGCTTTGCCCTCCTGTAGATGCATGCATTTAGAATATTCCAACTGTAGCACCACAGCTCCCAAAGTTACCTGCAGGGATGCTTGCAGAGGCTGGAATGTAGCCCAGCAGTAGTTTTAACAATATTAGGAGGTTTACAAGGAAGGAAGGATAAAGCATTGGCTTTTCCTGACTTGTGTCACGTGTACCAGCTTATGGCCCAATAAATACAACCACCACTTTTGTGGAGGAGATCTTGTCTGTTACATTAATAGCTGCTGCCGCCTTGTACTTTGTGTTTGGGTTCCCCTTGCTTTGTTTATTCTGTTTGTCATCTTGTCAAGATGTCCAGACCAGAAGCTTCTCAAAGGGACACAGAAGTTGCTGTTATCATCAGTGATAATGTTACAGCTTCTGTTGTGGAGTATGAAACTGTGGCTTTATAAAAGAAATAATGATCTCTTTATCCTTGTAATGCTGCTGTCTTTATTTTGTTGTAGGTCCCGATCTTCTCCGGTGCTACTCGTTGTATGTCCTATTTCTTGCTGTCAATGGAGTAACAGAATGTTTCACGTTTGCTTCGATGTGCAAAGGAGAAGTGGACAGGTGAGGAGTACCCCCAGTGCATCTGTGTGTGATTTGCATGGAGTTAAGCATGCAAATGGGGAACAATTGTTCTGCTTGGATATTCGCTTGGAAATGCTTTTCTGTTACTGAGAAGGCAGTTTCTTTTTGCAGTCGTTTTAAGGACTGTGTGCAGACCTCGATGTAAAAGCTTTAGTTTAAACCTTTGGGTAAAAAGGATCCGAACTGACAAGGTTATTAGCTTTTAATACACAGCAAACTGGGAAAGTAATTTAATGTGAAGTCTTATTTTCTGTACATGTACGTGAATAGAAGCTTCAGTTTTTAAGGTGGACTGTTATGTTAAACTCCTTAAAGTCTTGCAGCTGTTAAAACTTCTCAGTCACAGTTTCTATAGATCACATTTGGGATGACATGAGTTCAGTGGTTTATCGGCCTTGAGGAGAGCTCTGGACAAGATGACTTCCTGTGATGTTTTGCAGCCTGGATGTTTTCTTGGTTCTCTGTTGTGGTGTGTTGGCACTGCAACCTGATGGCTGCCATCGGGCTTGTTTCACTTCTGTGGCTGTTGTCTATTACAGCTCTGTTCCAAATTAATTAGGCCTTTATTTTTTTTAGGTCATTAATTAAAAGAGATCCTCTTTTAGCAGTTTAGCAATTGAGCAATTCTTTTTAGATGTGCAAGGACTGCTTTTGTCCCTCTTTCCAAGTGTGATCTTCTCTTTAAAGCCACTGTTTGGAGCAGGACTAAGTGTCACCCTATTGAGCGTTATTGTTCTTCAGTACCGAATAGAGAAGGAAAAAGTCCTCAGTGTTTGATACTGCTAATTATTGTTAGTAGGTTTTCTGAAGTGAATGCACAGGTGAATAGTAGGATAGAATTTCCTTCACTTAAAGTAGTTGTTGGTTTAGTTTACTCAACGTATTTTTCATTCTTGTGCTGCATTTCTTTTCTCAGCCTTGCCGGCTGTTAGCAGATGACAGGAGTTGTTGCTCCCATGTTTTAGAAAGCGAATGGATTTTTATCTTCTGAAAATGAGTTTAGTAATTAAATAGTGCAACTGCATATGTTGTTTATATTGTTTCTTCTTCCTAGGTACAATTTTGTTATGCTGGCCTTGTCCTTCGTGTTCCTGTGCATCTCTTATTTCTTGACCCGCTGGCACGGAAGTGTTGGCTTCATCCTTGCCAACTGCTTTAATATGGGTATTCGCATTGCTCACAGCATCCAGTACATCTATGAGTACTTCAAGGAAAGCTCCTACAGACCTTTGACAGGCTTGCTTCCCTCACCGTTTTTAATACTCGCTTATGTCATAAGTGGAGGAATTACTGTTTATTCAGAGGTAAGTATCTGCCTCGGGATGTTCCTTTCACTGCGGAGGTTTGTCAGATGGCTTCATTACCAGAAGGAAAGAAATATTATCAACAGGAAAGGCTTACAACCATAGCCTTGGAGATTTCCATTACATCTTGCAAGGCTGCGTATAGATCTATTAAAAATGAAACAAAGACATGCAATTATATTGATCTTCAGATGTGTGCCTGCTTGCCTTCTCCAGGTGGCAGAGAACTGTGTACCTAATGAGTCAGACAGTTCTGCTGGCCATCTGTATATCCACATTCTTAGTTCTTGGTAATTGATGGTGATAGTGCAAAGAAATGGTCACTAAAGATTCGGTTAAAAAAATAAAAAAGCAGTGCAGGGGGAATAAAACAACAACATCTATCATGTATGTAGCTGGCCTACCTTGTGCCAACTGGTTTTCCTTCAGTTGCTGGTTTCCTTTGTTTTAGGCATTCTTCTGCTGCGATAAGGGTTGGATGTCAAGGCTGATTCACATCAGCATTGGGGCGCTGTGCTTTGCAGCTACCACCATTACCATGTTCTGCACAGAGACCAAGCTGGTCCACTTTGTCAGAAGCCAGTTCCTCTCCCAGTATATGAAGAAAGGAACATGAAATGCTCGTGGGCAGAATAATTCTTGTTCGTGGCTGCAATTATGGAGGGTTGTATTCTTTGCACGGGTCTGCCTGGATAAAGGTTTCCACATGAGTTTGTTGGAAGTATTGATAGTGACAGTATAAGTGGTTGCTGACTAAACTACTCTGTACAGTGAAAGAGAGCCGAGTAATTTTCTCTTCATGCATCATTCCTTCTTAGCTTTTCTTCCAACAGCCTCGTTGGTGATGAAGGTCTGTAGTGCACCTGCCTGACATGAACTGATGGCCAGAATTAATGTGGGGAGCTCCCATTCTTACTGGTAGGGAGACATATATGAAGGCATTGTATGGCTTACGTCTTAATTAACATGTAATTAAGAATACCCTTATTGAGGATGGTGGGCTGTTGAAAAAGTTAGCAAAGAAATGGTTTGATGTTGAAAAACAAAAACCAGAACCAAAACCTGAAGCAAACACTGGAGCGAGGACCAAGCACGAAACCAGTACCAAAGTGGATCGTAATGCAGCGCAGAAAAACCTGAGTTATCGGTGCCCTGAAGTGAGAAGCATTAAACAGACAGTTCTGGTACTTGCAGGGAAGCTACTGGAATATGCAGCGTGTCCAAGTCCAAGCTGGCTGTGTGAGTTTACTTCTGTCAGCATCATTCATGTAAGGAGAGAATCGATTAGCTTGTCAGAAATGCTCTGAAGCTTTTCTCTAGACAGAAGTGTGGTGGGTTTTTGAGCAGTGCCGAACAACAGCTGTGAATTACAGTCACGTCCAAGTTCCAGAAGGTAGAGTTAAATATCATTGACTTCACTGCTGTTCTGTTCCTACCTGAGGTGATCAGTGCAGTTATGAGCAGATTTGTCTCGCCTTTCTGCAAAGTGGAACGTTGTGTATGTTGAATGAGATTTCCTTCTGGGTTTGTGCGTGTTGGATCTCTTGCTTTTGGATTAAAAAAATGCTGCTTTTTCTTACAACGAGGTTTTTCATCTGGTTGCTCCTTTTTGTGTTTGTTATAAACCTTTGTGTTGATTTAATTTATTGAAAATGTCAATGCTCAGAAGCAATAAAGCATTGAATTTTGTTTCCTAAGGGCGCCATGTCGTATTGCTGGTCTAAGATGTGACTTCAGAGCATACGAGCAGCACGTTGTAACAACCAGCATTCCCTTCACATGGTTTGAGTGGAGCAGGAAATGCCGAGTGTGCTGAGACGTACAGCATGAAGACTTCACTGCCATCACATAGCAAACTCCACAGGTCCTGAGACAGCTCTAGAAGCATCTTCACTTCCAATGGCAGTGAGGAGTTGGTACCAATGGACAGAGCTGACGGGGTGAAATGCTTTCTGGTATCACTGTGGTACCGTTAGAAATGTTTGGTTCTGTTAGAAATGTTTTCTTAACTGTCGCCTCCAAATCCGGCGACAAGTCAAGGCTGCGTGTGAAAGTACCGTGCCTCCGCACATGGGGAACAGATGAGACTCACACACAGTGCGTAATGCCAAAAGAACGAATTTAATGCCTTGCAACAAATAGTATATACCGGTACATGTGACCGCCCCCATCAGGTACTTGTGACCTCCCTGACTCCAGCCCAGGTGCACCCAACAGCTTTGTCTCAAGTGATGCACGGTCATAGTTTACAAATCCTGATGAGCGGGCTGAAAGGAAGTGATCACACTATGATACAGGAACATCCCCTTCACCCGAGATTTCTGTCCAGGTTTTGTCTTCTCCAATTTAGAAAAGGCTCATTGGTAGGCTAACAGCATTGTAACCAGCATTACTAACACATCAAATGCCTATTCCCATAGATTCCAGCATTGGTAACATTAGATCCTATTTGATTCACATCCAATTTATTAATAAAATAGAAGCACACTGGATAATAACCTGGATAATGCCTAATAATTGCAGTTCCTGAGACTGCATTGGAAATGCTAGAAATTCTCCCATTATGTCGCTCCGCTGTTATCTGCAGTATAACAGGTTACAAAGCAGCACACGGGCCCAGTCACTATGAAAACTGGATACTAGGGCCAGTCCTAACGACTCCCATTTACTTTCCAAAAGCACAATTTGTGCGGGCGATGGGGCAAAGGGAAGTGATGTGCCCGAGGAGTGGGGCTGAGCAGCAGGCAGGAGATGCTGGGAGCTTTGCAGGGCGCTCAGCTGTCTGCCCGGGAGGAGCGCCACCTCCTCCATGTGCCACGGAGCCTGGTGGAGAGCTGCCCAATGGCTCCTTGTGGATGTGGCCTCATTTCCTTCAGGATCTTCAGCGTCTGAAGGGCCAAGGAAGCGACAGCTGGACTGGGGTCATGCTTCATTCCCTGAAGGCCTGCGATAAGAGGAACAGAGAGGCATGATGACCCAGCTCTCCCCTCTGGCAGGAGGGAGCGAGGGACAGGCATGTCACCTGCTGGCTGCCCCAACATCCCACTCCCTGGCTTACTTTGGTAGATGTGCTCTCTGTCAGCCCGCTGCTCATCCCTCATGTGCCGCCCTAAGAGCCCTGCGAACACAAAGCCCCGTCAGCGACCCCCGCTGTTCCGTGGGTGCAGCATGGAGGGCCGGGGATGGGGGAAGCTCAGCCTCGTGGCTCACCGATGAACCTCACGGCCTCCAGTCGCAGGGTTTCCTGCAGGCTCTGCAGGTAGAGCAGGCAGTCGCCCAGGTAGTCCTGCGCTGCACTCTGTCTCCTCCTCTTGGTCAGCTGAAGAGGGAAGAATGTGAGGTCAGTGCAGGCTGGTCCCGACCCTGTCCTGGGGTGTGGGAATGGGCATACTGTTGCGCATACACACCATGCAGTCGCTGATCTGCCAGAACTGCTCTGTCTGCACCAGGTGCTCCAGCTTCCTCCAGCGCAGGAACCGTGCAGCACCAAGGAGGGCTTTCTGGGAGGCCTGCCAAAGAGCTGAGATAGCACCGCAGCCCGAGCAGCCGCAGAGCCCGTGTCCCCAGAGCCCCTCTGCAGGGAGGATGCAGCAGCAGGGGCTGATGCTGCTGTGGGCTGCAGTACTCTTGATGTATGGGGGGCACCACGGGAGCAGCATCACCCTACCCCAGATGAACCTGATTCCCACCTTGGACACGTTCTCTTCCTCATCGTGCAGGTGTAGATACAGCAGGACCAGGTTCCTGCACACCGTCTTCTGCATCTTCCTCTTTTCTTGGCCCTCCACAAAGCTGAGCGTTTTGAGGAAGAAGTCGATGGAGAGCTGACGCACCGTGCCGGACTCCTGTGGAGGAGGAAGGAAGGACATCTGTGTCAGCAGCTCCAAGTCCATGGCAAGCAGGGACAGCACCACCAGTGAAGTGGGGGCAAAATCTCCGAGCTGAGAGGATGCAGATCTTGAGGATGCCCTCAGAACTGCTCCAAAGTGTGCAAGCTCTGCCCAGCGGAAAGTCTGCCCAGGACCACGCAGTGCCTGAACCTGGTGAGCGGCCAGGAAAGTCCCCTGGTGCGCTGTCACAAGGCAGCAGGCATGGGCACGCTGGGCTGGCAGCCACATCCCTCGTGTGCTGGACTCCCTATCATCCTTACATCGTTAAGCAGAGCTGGGAGCTTGCTGGCCAGCTCCAGAGCCATGACGCTGAGCTTAACCTCCTTCAGGAGGTGCAGCAGGTTGCTGAATATTGGTAGGGCCGTGGCACGGATGTCACTATCTGCATCCTGCAGCTGCTCCATGATGCACGGCAGGAAGATGATCATTGTCCTTGCCTGTGGGGAAAAACACCCCATCCTTTAGGTACGGCAGCAAGCGTAATGAGGGCAAGGCTACTCCAGTACCAGCCCTGAATAGCAGGCAGTGATGGGGTGGGCAGAGCGCACCAGCTCCTCACTGCCTGAAGAGTTGCCGAGTTGTACATGGCCCCGCTACAGCCCCATGGCAGGCCCAGCCCAACCTGTGGCATTCCTGGCCACCCCTGCTCACCGTGTCCTGCCTCTTGCTGAGCTGCAGGATGCCCCTGAGCACCAGCTGCTGCATGCCCACCCTCTTGCTCTGCAGATAGTGGGCAAAGATTCCTATGATGCGGTGCAGCTCTTTGCTGAGGTCCATGCATTCCAGCATCTGCAACAACACACGTGGCTCTTAGTGCTGGATCTAACAGTCAGCTTGGGGAAAGACAGCAGGCCCCGAGGGAGGCAGCAGGGCTCGTGCTGCCAGTGGCCTTGCAGCCTCCAGTGTTCTCTGCTTCTGCAGCTGTTGCTCACCTCAACGAGGAAGACCATGGCCACCATATCCCAGGAGTAGAAGTTGGTGCTGAGCAGCTCAACCAGCTGCTGGAAGATGGGGTCACGCAGAGCAGCAGGCAGTTCCCTCATCACCCTGCAGGGATAAGAAGGCACCGTGAGCCCTGAACCAGGCAGACGCAGCTCTGGCTGTGCAGCCCTCTTGCCACTGCTGCAGGGGCCACAGGCTCTGGTGCTGTGGCTGCAGTTTGGCTGAGAACTGGGGACCCCCGTGACACCACAAGGAAGGGCTCCCACCTGGCCACCACCTGCACACCCTGGAGGTGGGTCACAGTGCTGAGAAGCGCGTCCCAGCCCCCCTGCTCCTGGATGGCCTCCATCTGCTTCTGGAGGCCCACGCTGCAGAGCAGCACCTTCAAGGACTGCACCGCGGACCTGCAGGTGGAGAAGGGTGCGAGTCACATCAGGAGCCCCAGCACCGGGTCCCTGGGTGCAGCAGGGGGACGGGGATGTGGCACCTGATGGGAGTGAGCTGGTGCTGCTGTTGCCCCTCCCAGAAGATTTCCACCTCCTGCAGCGTCAGCTCCGTGGTGAAGGACACGTGCAGGAGAAGGGCTGGGAAGAGCTGGGGGAAGATGGCTTCAGCCTCCTTGAGGACCAGAGGGAGCTGGAGTATCTCTGGTAGGATCCTTGCTGCCTGCAGAAAGCACCCGGATATGATTCTTGCCCTGTCCCCTGGGTTTCCACCCCGTCTCTAGAAGTGTAGGGATGGAGAAAGGGAGGGGGGGGGAGGGAGACCCCCAGAGCCCCAGGCAGGTCTATGGATGCATCCCAGGGCAGGAAGAAGGCTCGGGGGTGGACAGGGAAGGGGAGTGGGGACTCAGCTGGGGTTCAGCTGGGTGAATGAGGAACTCACGGCCAGGGCAAGGACACGTGGCCTCTCCTTGATGAATGGGGAGGTGTGCTGCAGAGTGTGGTTTATGAGCACTTGGAACACCTCCTGCAGCACCGTCTTCACGGTTGAAGACTCCGAGAGCATTTCCCTCCACATGGTGACAGCAACTCTGCAGGTCCCCAGGGCTGTCAGCGTGGCTGCTCCTGCCTGGCTGATGGCCGTGGGGTGGGGAGGGGGGGGGGAGAGGAGCCCTGAGGGCTGTGGCCCCATACCTGGAGCAGGTGAGAGAGCAGACCAGCAGGCTGCTGACCATCTCCTTTGGGAATTTGCTGGCCAGCACAAGCAAGGCCCTGCTCAGGCTTTCAAGAGCTGGCTTGGCTTTGATGGAAGGCAGGCTGCTGTGGATCGCCTTCACAATCTTTTGCACCTGGAGGGGGGGAGCATGGGTGAGAATGGGATGGCACCAGAGCAGGGCCCTGCTGCCATCCCCACTGCTGCCTGCCGGCCAAGCGCAGTGCCAGGGATGGAGCAGAGCCCCCAGGGCTGGAGCGGAGGCAGCAGCAGGTTCCCACCTGCTGTGGAGGGAAGCGAGCCTCTCCTGCGAGCACATCCACCATGTGGGCAGCCAGCTGGGTGCTGTGGAGGCTCGGTGCTTTCATGCTCTCAATGGCTGTGAGTAAAATGTTGACCTTTTCAGGGTACAGGAGGTATTTCAGAAGGACCTGTGGGAGGGAGGAGAGGAGGGATGACTTATCCTCTGCTTGGCTGCTCAGCTGTGCAGGTGTCCCAGGAGAACTGGGAGCAGAGGCTGTGCTGGGTGATGCCAGGGATATGAAGCGTGAGGGCCCCAAAGGCACCAGGGCTGCTCGGGGACAGTGCGTGCACTCTTCCTGACACTGCAGGCCTGGGTTCTCCTGTGGGCTCAGGGTTTGCTCTTTGTACCTCGAAGATATTTCTGGCTCTGTCCTCACGGGAAACCTCCTGGTGGAGCGAAGTTTGGCTGTCCCAGAGCTGTGGTACTGTGCGCTCCTCCGGTTGCCATGGCAGTCCTGGACAGGAGCACACACGGTGTCAGTGAGGGGTCTGGGCATCTGGAGGGACCTAGCCCAACACAACTCCTCTCACTTGGGGCAGCGATGAAGATGAAAAGCTGATGAACAGCATTAATCGCCTCATCTCTGGTCCTGTCATCCGTGGAAGTGCAGCACAGGATGAGGTGTCCGACCAGCTTTCCCAGCACGGGGAAGCGTTGGTTCTCCTGGCACTTGTGCTGGAACACCGCGGTTCCAACGAAGCAGGTGCACAGCTGGGGAGAGAGGCAGCACGGCTGAGTGGGCAGCAGGGCCCAGCCCAGGCTCTGTGCAAGCCTGGACACAGGTGGGCTCTGGCTGGGGAGCCAGGATGTGGTCCCAGAGCTGAGCGCGCCGGGACTCCCTACCTCAGGCAAGACGCAGGTGTTGCTGAAGGCGAGCAGCCTGGCAATGCACACCACAGCCCTCTCCTCCACAGCCGCCAGCTGGCACGTGGTGAAGGGCAGCAGGAGCTGTGGAGAGAAAAGTTGCTGTTGTGCCCACAGCACGGGGCACTCGTCCTTCCCCTTGCTCCCCAGCTGCAGCGGGGTGGGTGGTTGCGTCCCTGTCCTGCTGCAGCCCTGCCATCTTCCCGCTGCTCCCCACCCATCCCTCTAACACCACACGGGCTAGTTTTGGGCCAGCACCCCCTGCCCGCAGCAGGCCCTGGGGGGACCTCGTGTGGATCCCTCCTTTGTGGCCTTGAACCATCCCCACAAACCCCAGCGTTGCCACATCCAAACCTCCATGATGTTCTGCAGCTCCACGAGGACAAAGCGGCCAGCGCTGCTCACCAGCACCTGCAGCAGGTGGTGCAGGGCTTCCATGGTCTGCAAAGGAGGACAGGGGTCAGGGCGGCCTGCCCTGCTGCGTCCTGCTGGCAGCAGAGGGGCATCCCGGGTGCTGGTGCCCAGGAAGCGTCCCCAGGGCTCAGCTGACGCGCACCTCCACGTAGAGTTCCGCATCCAGGTCCGCGTCGTCCTCGTAGCGAGGGAGGTGGAGGACGCTGCCGAGGCAGGCACGCAGGAGACCGTTCTTCTCCTCTGGAAGCAGCCATGCTCCACTGCGAGGGGAGAGAGGGCAGAGGTGTGATGCTCCGCTCAGCACCCTGTGCCCTGCAGCCTGTCCCGCTCAGGGCCCCGGCTGGGACCAATGCCTCCACGCTGGCAAAGCCGTGCTGGGGCAGTACCTCATGGCGGCGATGGTGCTCATGGCCTGCTGCCGGAGCTCCGTGTCCAGGTGCTTGGTGGGCTCCTCCTGCAGCAGTGCCTGTGGGCACAGCGGGATGGGATGGGATGGGATGGGATGGGATGGGATGGGATGGGATGGGATGGGATGGTGCAGTGTGCCCTGCTTGGTGTGCAGAGCCCAAGCACCCCATCCAGGCCCCCAGTCCTGGCCCTCGTTCAGGGCTCCCCAGTGACCTTGCAGTGGAAGGGCTGTGCCCTCAGCCCAGCCCTGCAGTGCTCCATTACCTCAATGCACAGCACCACCTTCAGCACGTAGTCACACAGCTGGCTGTGGACCACGCTGTCTGTGATGGCAGCTGTGCAGGCAGTGCGGACGCAGGCCAGAAAGCGCAGCTTCTGTTCCTGTGTCTGAGACAGGAGGGGAGTTACAGGGGTTGGCATCGGGGGACCCTGGCACCCTCTGGGTACAGCCGGGCAGGGGCAGCCATGGAAGCACAGAGTGCACACTACCTGCGGTCTGCATGCACAGCAGGCGTCGATGTAGCTCAGGGGATCCTCGTCCTGAGGTGACACGACGGAGGCAAAAGGATCCTCAGCTGAGCCCACGGGCCCCTGCTGGGGCTGCACCCCATGCACCTCGCCGGGCCCCTGCGGGGCCGTGGGGGTGCGGGATGCTCCGTGCCTCTCTGGCCAAGCCTCTCGAACTCGGAGTGGGGGTCTCTGCTCCATCTCGCAGCGAGGAACAGCGGCGAATGAGCCTCGTGTTCCAGCTCTGCCTCCTGGTGGTCAAAGCCCATTGTAACAGGGCTGTGATCTCACCCTGTTCCATCCGCCTCCACATAGAACCCCTCCTCTTGCCCTGGGCTCGCCCCAGAGCCCCACAGCCGTCCCTGTCCTTGGGCAGGTTCGGTCTGGAAGGAGCCCTTGTATTCACTGTGTGTGTTTGCCACAGCTGCAGTGTTGGGATCCGGGAGTCCTTCTTCAGTCCATCCCTGCATCCCCCCCTGTCAAATTAAACCATGTTCTGGTCTCCATTGGGACGGAGTTGATTTTCCCTTCTTGGCATCTGGTGCTCTGTTTCGGCTTTAGGAGAAAAACAGTGTTGGTAACGCAACAGTGTTTCTAGCTGTTGCTGAGCTAGATGGGATGGGATGGGATGGGATGGGATGGGATGGGATGGGATGGGATGGGATGGGATGGGATGAGATGGGATGGGATGGGATGGGATGGTGCAGTGTGCCCTGCTTGGTGTGCAGAGCCCAAGCACCCCATCCAGGCCCCCAGTCCTGGCCCTCGTTCAGGGCTCCCCAGTGACCCTGCAGTGGAAGGGCTGTGCCCTCAGCCCAGCCCTGCAGTGCTCCATCCCTGCAGGCATTCAAAGGCAGGCTGGATGTGGCTCTGGGCAGCCTGGTCTGGTGGTTGGCGACCCTGCACATAGCAGGGGGTTGGAACTGGATGATCTTTGAGATGCTTTTCAACCCAGGCCATTCTATGACTGTACAGTTCCATACTGGAACAAATGGTAACTAAAATGGTAACTATGTAAAACATGGAGTCAAACCTGTGTGATTTGTCCACACCAGGAGGTGATTAGAAAACAATTAGTAAGCTACAAAGCTGCTTGCATGAAAGGAAAAGAAAATAAAACTACAAGAATAAGGGAAAACCTTTCTTCCTGAAAATAGGAAGAATAATGGACCTGACATGAAATTTGGGTGAAGCTGCCTGATTTTATGAAGCTATTCCCATTATTTTCTTGGTGCTGTGTTTCCCAAATGAGTGGTTTCTGGCTGTGCTGCAGCACCAGTCTGCATGTGAACATCAACTCTATTCACCATCTGGGAAGATTAGGACTTCCCTTCTCCCACCAGCACCACTGAATTACAGTTACTCAGTGGTTAAACAAAGGAATCCTTAAAGAAGGGTTTACAGCTGTCGTGTTATCTGAAGTGCTTGGGGCATTCTGATGCTATTAAGCTCTATGTATTAACAAGTTCAAAAAGAAAAGGTAGGCATCTGATTGTTGTGACAGTTTCTAAGTGATTTGGAAAGCTGTACCACCCAACCACTCCTTCTGTTTGATGGAGGTGACAAAGCTCAGTTTAATTTCTGACTGCTGTTTAAATTCTGAAGCTCGAGCTGGTTCCTGGAGCAGAAAAAGCTCGGAAGCTGTCCCTCCTACAAGCAGGCACCTCTGAGCAAAATATGACATCTCGATTTCTGATGGTAAGGTCAGGAGACCTGATTCCAGCGTCTAGCTTTCGGATTCATGCTATGTTAGTGGGACCTTTGGCATCTAGCACTGACCAACAGCAACTGACAGGCTGGTAACAGTGCACCCCAAAACAGTTACGTTTCTATTTATGTTATGAGGGAAAATTGTATCGCATTGAGATTTCCAGTTTTTACTCTTTGCAGATCTAACTAGCTGCTGGAAGAATCCTGTACGCCATGTTCACACCATTTTCAATGAGCTGGATGAGTCTGTTGTTGGCATTTTAATACCACTGACCAGGCAGGCAATATGTATGGAGTATTTGGCTCTCTCTACAGTCATGAATGTTTGAGTATCTTCAACATGTGGCTCATTGCTTCCATTTCAGGCTGCCCAGAGAAGCTGTGGGTGCCTGTCCTTGGTGTTGAAGGCGAGGTTGGATGGGTGATGGGCAGCCTGAGCTGGTTAGTGGGCAGCCAGCCCATGGCAGGGTGACATTCATTCAGGTTTATTAAGATGAGATGAGTTCTCCTAAATGCGCTGTTCTCCATATGATGATAATTGGAGTCTAGATGGATGACTTAAACCAGACACCAAACTTTCTGATGGCCAAAATGAAATGAACTCAATCCTTTACTGTGTCAGTAGTCTGTAACTAGAGCCCATCAGGTAATTCCCAGCCTCCTGCCTGTATCAGTGGCTGCACACGGTGAAAAAGTCTGATGGGATTTTAACCTCTAAAATGTTCAGAATCAGCCAGAGGGTGAATATATTCACTATGCAAATACCTGCAGGAATAAGCTTGTCATGTATGTCCTCAGGTAGCACAGTAGTTAATGGCGGGACTCAGTAGGTCATGCTGAAAGTTGAGTCTGCTGATCTTGAAGGCCTTTTCCAGCCTAAATGACCTTATGCTAATATTTCTGTATTTATTTCTGTTCAGCTCCCAGAAAACCTCCCACCCAGCCCCCAGCTGACCCCGTGGTGAAAAATAAAACAGAAACCTCAGTGACGCTGGCATGGTCCCCTCCGAAGATGCACCGCCCCATTCCAGTCGATGGCTACATTGTGGAAGGCAATAAACTAACTGGCTTCACGTGGGTGAGGTGCCACGAGTCTCATGTCCCCGTCCCAGAGTTCACGGTGAGCAATCTGTCTGAAGAGGCTGATGATCAGTTCCGAGTGTCTGCAGTCAATGCACATGGACAGAGCCCGTCTCTGGAATTCCCAGGGAGCGTGCACCTTGGTAAGCATAAAAACCCCAATGGAAATGGGTCAGTGTGAGCTGAGCAGCTGTGTTGGTTCCCTAAAGATGTTTCCTTTGACTTTAAGGATAGCAGTGCATTAACACACCAAAGGCTTTCCTTTATTACTAGTTCTCCTATCAACCTCCAGCTACCACTAAAGTGATACAAGTTCTGTTTTTGTGACAGAGACATGAATATCCTTATCTTTTGATATCTCACATGTGCAAGAGGCAGAACTTTCTGTAACAGATTTGAAGCATAGAAGTGCTTCTTCCAGCACTCATGCAAAGGGAGAAGAAGAAATGTCCCTATGATTTAAACTTCCATCTCTAAATGAGATACCAGACTTGCATCTAAAGAGCATTAAGACATACATGTTGTTCTTCCTCAGAACCAGTCCTGGCTGTGAAATCCCCCCTAACAACTGGGGAAGCTGTACCTGGAGGGGATGCCATGTTTACTATTGACCTTATAACAACGTGTTGCAGCACTTGGTACCTCTATGGTAAAGTCTTACAAGAAACTGAGACCTGCATCATCAAGAGAACCCAAACTACTCACAGCCTAATGATAAAGAACGTCACCAAGAACGATGATGGAGCAGAAGTGAAATTTGTTGCCGAAAATGTTGATGTCAGCAGCAAGATGAGAGTGAGAGGTATTTGCTTTGATCCTTCTCCTTTCATCTTACAGTCAAAGCATAGTTGCTGTGATCTGTTGATTAGAACTGGGGCTGCAGGCATTCACTGCCTGTACCAAATACCTGAAACTGCATCCCATGGACTGACGTGAGTCCTGGTAATGACCTAAACATGATAGCACTGAGTGTAGGGTAAGCCAATCTACCCAGCTGCTTGGTAACTGAACCAGATTGCTTCATGCCAGCTGATGAATGTCTGTAGTTCACAGGTATTGGCCAGTGCATTCAGTCAGCAGGTTTACCACTGCATCACCATAGAGCAGTACTTTCAGCTCCAGGTTCAGACAGCCTTTCTGATTGCACTGGAATAGTTTAGAAGTAGGGGAGCAATCATTCCAATAATATCTGTATCAATCAGCTTTGCATGACCAAATAGAACAAATAAACATTCATTATGGGAGGACCTGTTTGTCATTGGGTGGAAACCTCTGCAGAAGCATGTTTAGAGCATTATTAATCAGTAGAAGGAGATGTTTGGTTGATTTTTACTTAGTAAATCCGGCAAGAAGACCAAATGAAATATCTTGAATTGCTCAGCAGTGACACAATGATGAGTGCAGGAACAGAAGGTGATACTTTTTCAGAGATCTTGCAGCAAACATTGACCACGTTAGCCTGATATCAATTGAAATAACGAGGCCTTTGCTCCTGACAGGTGCTGCAGTGAGATTTACCAATAAGAGCAAAGATGTAGAAAAGATCTCCGCTCGACTGCGTGAGGAAGCCAAATTGCAAGCTGAGCTTTCAGACACAGGCGCTACTGTGGGGTGGATGAAGGATGGGAAGGAGCTCAAGGCCAGTGAAAATTATGAACTGCAAATTGTGGGGAAGAAACACACCCTGAAAATTCACAGCGTCTCAATGGATGATGCTGTAAGTTGTCTGTGCATGTGTGAGGGGGATAAAATGCTCTATCAGCTTTCAGTGAAAGGTATGTGACAGTCTGGGCTGTCCTCTTCCTGCCCAGGGCCAGCAGACTGCATTCACCTGACTCCCCGACAGTCCAGCTGTTGTCAGACAGCATCTGGGGTGTTTTCAGTGGCTGTTTTGACTTGAACTGGCCAATCTGCTTTGTAGAGCCATTTGATTTCTGTGTTCTGTCCTGTGATTCGTCCCTAAGATATAGAGGAAATCAAGGGAAAGATAGGAAAAAGAGCATCCCAGCCTTCCTGCTCTTCTCTCAGGTTGGCCACGAGAGATGATGTCAACAGCTCTTTTTGTAGCAGTGATCCCAAGTGTAGAAGAGACCTGTGAAGAGTCACAGGGATGTTTCCTTAGCTGTCATTCCATGGTGGGCTTTTTCTTACACAGATGTAGAGAGAAACTGAACCTTCCCACACAGGTCTCTGTTTTGCTGCAGGGTGTAGGTCTGATCTCTGAGATCCACACGCTGGGCCTTGATTGCAATAAATGAGAGCCCTTTGTTTGCTCCAGTGGAAGACTTTCCATTTCTGCAGTACCCTCTGCAGATGACACAAATGCAAATGCACCTTCTTCCCAGCAACAATTGCCTTTTTTTTTTTTTTACACTGAGTATGCATGAGGCTCTTCATCATATTCTGCTGGCTTGTCACCCTTGTTGATCCATGGAGAGACGAGAAAGCCCTAGAGTAGTGTATGCACTTTGGCATTGGAGAGCTTACTTAATTGCTTCTTCTCAAAGAACAAACTCCAGAGAGGCATGGAGACAGCTCCAAAGAGAATTGAATAATGGGTATAAATTTAAGGAGAGCAGAACACCCTGCCAAGGCTTGTCAGCTAGTCTTAATTTTGCTTTTCTTCTCTTTCTTTGTCACGATAGCATAATATTTCATACTGGCAGTTCTGCCCACAGAATTAACTGGCACAGGCTGCCCGGGGAGGTGGTGGGATCCCTGGAGGTGTTCAGGTCCAGTTCTTGGGACCAGTGCTTTTTTACGTGGTTATCAGTGACACCAATGATGCAATGGAGTGCACCCTCTGCTGTTTGCTGAGTGGTGGGGCTGATGCAGTGGAAGGAAGGGATGCCATTCAGAGGGAGCTCAACTGAGAGGTTGGCCTAGGTGAATCTAATGAGGTGGAACACAGCAAAGTGCAAGTTTTGCACTTGGGCTGGAGGAATCCCAGGCATTTCTACAGCCTGGGAGGAGCAGTCCTTAAGAGAAGCCCCGCAGAGAAGGACCGGGGGGTCCTGGTGGATGAAAAACAGAACGTGAGCCATCAGCGTGCTCTTGCAGCTCAGAGAGCAAATGGTCCCCTGGGCTCCATCAGAAGAGGGGATGGCCAGCAGGGACAGGGAGGCGATTGATCTTCATGATCCTTGAGGTCCCTTCCAACCCGGGCCATTCTATGATTCTGTGATTACACTCACTGACAGAAATAACGGCAGCTGTACAGAAGCTGGATATATTTTGGGACAGTTCTTGTAACCAGCTGATTTTAAGACCCTGCCAGAGTTGAGAGTCTAAATTGCATGTCAGAAGAAAAATGGGAAAGTGGTTATTGCTCATTCTTTTTCATTTGCTGATTCTTTCTTTAGGGATCCTTTTCCAAAGGAGATTCTGGTGCTGGAAGCAGTTGAAGAAAGAACCTAAGCAGCTCTTGCCAAGAGTGCTTGAAGTCCCTGTGGAGAGAAGCAAAGAACTTGGGCTTCCTCTTGGATGCTCCCCACCATGTCTCAGGAAGGAGACCAACTGCTGTTCCACTTTCTGCTCTGTGTGTGGAAAGGTACGTCTGGGTTTCTTCTGCTTGTTTTTTCTTTCTTTTTCTGGCTTTGAAGGAGAAGGGGTGGAGCAAGGGGAGACCCACTGGTCATTTGTTACCTCAAGAACAGGATGGATTCTGCATTGACTGTGAAAAACCTGGGCTAGTAGCATGGGCATGTTTCAGGCTGGACTCTTCTTTGGCTGCTTGGTTTCCTTTTGGCTACAGGGAGACAGCTGTCTAAAGGTGTGTTTTCAAACCCACTCTCCAAAACCATGTTTCATTGTTGCAGGTGGTTCAGTGAGCTCTTGCAGTGCAGATGCTGTAGTTTGCTGTAGAATCTGAATGGTTTCTGTTCCTAGGGGAGGACTGGGAGGAGGTAGTGAGAAGAGAATTCAATGCCTAAGGGGAGGGGAGATCGGGGATTGGTGGGAGAGGTAGCCAATAGGAGGGAGAGAGAAGTTGGGCGCAGGGTGATGGCAACATCCCTTTGGACGTCATAATGCCCCTTTGTGACATCATAATGCCCCTTTGTGACGTCATAATGCCCCTTTGTGACATCATAATGCCCCTTTGTGACATCATAACGACCCTTTGTGGCGTCACAATGCCCCTTTGTGACATCACAATGCCCCTTTGTGACATCATAATGCTTCTTTGTGACATCACAGTGCTTCTTTGTGATGTCATAATGCTCCTTTGTGATATCACAATGCCCCTTTCTGATGACATAATGTCTCCCCTTTGTGACGTCACAATGCCCATTTGTGACATCTTAATGCTTCTTTGTGATGTCATAATGCCCTTTGTGATGTCATAATGCTCCTTTGTGATATCACAATGCCCCTTTATGACGTCACAATACCCCTTTGTGATGTCATAATGCCTCTTCGTGACATCATAACGATCCTTTGTGACGTCATAATACCCCTTTGTGACGTCATAATGCTTATTTGTGATGTCATAATGCCCCTTTTTGACATCATAATGCCCCTTTGTTACATCATAATGCCCCTTTGTGACATCATAATGCTTATTTGTGACATCATAATGCTTATTTGTGACATCATAATGCCCCTTTGTGACATCATATCACCCCTTTGTGATGTCATACTACCCCATATGAAGTCCAGGCAGAGTCAAAACTTATGGACCTGCACGAGGATCACTTTCAAGACAGTGGCTCTGTTGCTTCAAGCTTATTTTCTTCGTCCTGCCGCCACTCTATTACCAAGTATCAACAACCTCTTGCATGATTCAACTTGCAAACGTTTGACACTAACCCTTGTGTTTCTGTGCCTTCCTAGATAATTCGAGCCCTTGTCAACCCCAATGATCCAAACCAAGTAGTGATGTGCAGTGTGTTTCCATCAATGGAGAGTTCTTATTAAGCACAAATCGCTGCAATTCGGATGACAGCCTTCCACATGGTAACAGTGATGGACACAAGGGGCTCATCCACGTTCATGCTCTCATATCTCCTGGCTCTGCTGAAGCTCCTGACCTGAGCCTGCCAGACACCACAGTCACCTGCCTGGATTGTGACCCAGTGCCTTTGCAGTGCTGCCCATCCCAAGCACAGCCCGAGTGCCCCAACAGCAGCACCACCATGCAGGAGCAGGGCAGCAGTGAGGTGAAGCTGAGCATCTTAGATGGGGACTTAGAGTCAGGCTGCCAGTCCCAGGCACCAGGCAGCAGCACCAGCTCTGAGCCACTCTCATCTTGACAAGAGGAGTCCTATCTTCACCCTTGACCTCTCAAGCCCTCCTGTCTTTTATTGAATAAAGTCACTCTCATGCTCAATCATCGCCTTGGATGAATTCTGAGTCTTCATATACAGGGATTGGGATGAATGCAACAAACAGCAAGGGAGCTCAGCTTGGAATGCTATGGCTGTGGGGTTCGTGCAGGCAGAGCTCTGGGTTCCCATTTTGCATGGCTTTGGGATGTCAGCAGCAAGATCTCTACCATTTTGTATGGCAGCAAATAATCTCTAGCATCCAGGTTGCTGCTCATGATAATCCCAGTCTTCCTGGCTGTCGCTTTGTGATAATTTTCACAGCCTTTTGATATTCTTTGATGCCTTGGCTGCTCCCTAACACCTCTGTCCTCCTGCCATGTTGACTCACGTCTCCCACTTTTAAGCTGGCTTTGCAGATCATCTCCAGCCCTGTCATCATCACGCTGCAGCAGGAGGTGCTCACCTGGCCCAGTGTCTGGCAGTGCTGCTTGTTCTGCAGATGAGCAGCTGCCTCCTCATCTCTTCAGCTACAGTAGTTTTTCTCAGGGCAGTTAGATGCAGTCATGCTCCTCTGGATTTGGTGTGTTAAATCCATGCTGCATGGCAGCAGTCAGTGTAATACAAAGGTGTTCTGTGTGCCACAGCATTTCTCCAGGGGCTGCCAAAGGTAGAAGCACAACACAGCACCATCCTTCTGACAGTAATGTCTGTGAGTGTTAGACATGTGAGCACTGCATCATCCCCAGCGTGTCAGTGCTTTTCCACACCAACCTGACTCTCACACTCTGCACTGAATGTAACTCTGCTCTTGTGGAGACAAATGCTTTCTGTCACATCCTCCATCCCTGCAACCATTTGCCGGTAGGCAGCTCTTGCAGAAGAATCAAGCAGCAGAACCTTTTGCTCACCCTACAGCATGCAAATGCTATGAAAGCAGAAATAACCTGGCGTGCTCTGGGTCTGCAAGGCTGCACAGATGGGAGAGGTAGATTGTGTTTTTGCAGTGGAAGTTTCCAGTATTTTCAGTACATAGTGTAGGCCCTAACTGAATGTATAACCCTCTTGTAAAACAGCTGTATAAGTAGTTTTTCCACCAAGAAAGTTGCTGAACAGAGTTAAGTTCAGACTGGGGGCATTCTGACATGGGTAGAATTGAGACAAGCACAAGATAAATACGCAGGGTGGGTAGAGCCCAGCACAGCACAGAATGAATGTACTGACTGTTGGAAACATTGCCCTTCTCTCTCCGCAGAAAAGTACAAGGCAAACCTAAAAACAAGAGGTTGGTAATTGACCTTCTATGGAAATGAATCCTAGCAACAGTCTCGAGGAGTCTGTGAGCCTGAGATGCTCAACCAATGAGAGCCATGAGAGCATCACCTGCATTGGGTTTAGGGCATAGAACAGAATTAATGTCACTGACTGGTGTGCAATTTCTCCCTTCCAACAGGGGATGTGCGCGCAGTATTGTAGTAATGAATAAGCACTGCTGCTATCGCTGCCATCTTTGCCTAACTAGAAATTTTTGACTTTGAGAGTTTCTCACACAAGGGGAGAGGGTAAGAAAGTAAAGAGGCACAGAAAACTAAGGGAAACTGCTCTTCTTTATCTTACCTATAAAAATTGATACAATTGATGCTGTCGTGCATTTTTTTTAATTATTTTTATTTTTTTTTTTGCCAATGTCAGTTAGATTGTTTTAAAATATCCACACACCAAAATCTGACTACCAAGCAAATGTAATGGAAATGAAATGAAGGTGAGTTAGCGGAAAGCACAAGGCCATATTATATCAGGCTCTAGCAAATTTACAGGCAGTCACTGCACGAAGAGGTAGATTTGAGTTGCACATTATATGATTCCCACGAAGATTAAGGAAATCTGAAGCTTTCAATATATTTCCCCTATAATCAAAAGAGAACAGATCCCCAGGGTCTGTCCCGCAGACGTTCTTTCCGTGGTCTCTGCTGCCACCTGCTGGCCAATACTCAGAACTGCCACTGTTGGGCGTTTGGTGCCGCAGGAAGCACAACGCAGATCTGAGTTCTGACCGGTCTACGCAGCAAATCCGCCAATCTTTATTGTGATAAGCCCTCCACATGGCATTGCACACGCACTCGAACACGCAACAGGCATAGATTTCTCCTAACTCCTCGAGGAGCAGGCAAGCAGAACAACTGAGCGCAGCACTGCTTGTGATTGGGCCACCCCCATCATAGAGATGTGTGTTAGATCTTTTACCCACCCCTGGCTTTTTTGGCTACAAGGGCACACTGCTGGCTCATGGTCAATCTGTCGTCCACCAGGACGCCCAGGTCCCTCTCAGCAGAGCTCCTCTCCAGCAGCTCTTCTTTCTGCTTACACAAGGAAGATAGTCTTGTCAATGCAGAGAAATGAATCACAGAATCACAGAATGACCCGGGTTGGAAGGGACCCCAAGGATCATGAAGCTCCAGCCCCCCTGACTGGAAGGGCCACCAAACTTCCATGTTTACTAATGAAATAAATGAAATAAATGACAAAATTTCCTTTCAGAGAGTTGCATTCACACCTTGACTTAGGTTTGTACAGCTTGGGCATTTGGTCAGACGTGTACTGAAGTCAGGTTTTTCTTTGATTGAGAAAGCATTGAACTAGTTCCTCATTGATGTACAGTTCCTTAGAAATGGAGTAGTCCCCACTTCAGACCAGCTCCTACTGGATCCCATTTCCTGAGAGTCCCCCAAGAAATTCTGGAGGAATCAGTTTGCTTTCTAATCTACCAACTGTCTGATACTTTCAACACCTTGAATAAATTGCCAGTTGCTGACTTGTTTCTTTTTGTAAATCTGTTGATGCACGCACAAAAAATGGATCAGAGCACGGGGTCTTATCTGGAGATGGGAAAACAATTGGATAAACAGAAAATTGTTATTTGCAAGTTTTGCAGATCTGTAAGTGGCTTTTCAAG
Organism: Coturnix japonica; assembly: GCF_054131305.1. Taxonomy (NCBI): domain Eukaryota; kingdom Metazoa; phylum Chordata; class Aves; order Galliformes; family Phasianidae; genus Coturnix; species Coturnix japonica. The sequence continues at coordinate 4,363,774 of NC_140699.1, forward strand.
AGATTGTACCACTTCTGCACATTGATTGTCTGACAGTTTCCCTATGATTTTACTTAAAAATGAAGAAGCAATGAAAAGCTCTGTGCTCTGTGGGTGTGCATGGCTGGCTCTGCCCTTCTCATAGAGGAGAAAATCAACATTTTCACCCCTGGTTCCTACACTTAGATAAAATCCCCTCCACTTACCTGCAATTTTCCTATGTGTGGAAACAGCCTGACCTCAGATGGGGTGAAGCAGCTTCTATTTGTCCTTTCTCATTATTGAGGAAATAATCTGTATTCTTGGTATCACATCATTCACATGAATACTGTGTCTGAACTCCACTTGTACCTGCCAAAGATCCTGCTACCTTCTCAGCTCAGTGAAGATTTGGCCTGCTATCTGCCCTGAATTGTAATGCCAAGTATTGGCTTTTATTTAGTTTTTCCAGCAACGTTTTGTTACATTGAAACCTGCTTTTCTATTTTAACTATCACCACCACTTTGCTGTGATCAGTGGAGATGAAAGTTTATCCTGTGGATATATTATGCCTTGAGGAAACAAATGACTCCCTGACACTCAACCATCTCTCATTTTCAATATCCTTAAACAATTCTCTCACTGACTTCCTGCTGTTCATCTTCATGGCATCTCGCTCAAGCTGAAACCCATCAGAAATTCAAAAAGGTGCCACTTATCCTAAAGACCGGGAGGTGGGAGCTGATTTTACAGTTCAGTGTGAAAGAACATGAATGAGAGGAAGCAAGTCTTGAGAAACAACTTCACCAGCTGGAGTCAAACAGGCACATCTGGAAAGGACTGTCAGATGCAGCTTTTTCACTTATCAATTCAGATCCAAGCATGACATTCAGAAGACAAACGCAAAGTGATGCTGAGGGAAATAGAGAACTGTGGTAGAGGTCATGAAATACTGAGACAAACACAGGGTTTAAAAAGAGATTTTCAATAAAAGAACTACATAATTTCAAGTTGTATATTTTTCTCAGGTTGTATTACATGTCTAATGTCTGGACTGTGGCAGAAAAGAGGCTGCAGTGTTGTTCTCTGTAGGAAGAGGCCAGTAGTTGCCCCATGTCAGACAGAACCATTTCAAGTGCTGGCCAAAGCTGAGTCAAGGAGTGATGCTGCTGGCACTTCTGTGATAACTTTGTCAAGGAAGGTTCAAACCACTGCATAGCATATGTGAGAGCTATGAGCAAGAATGATGTGAGACAAACAGCCCTGCAGTCACCAAGGTCAGTGAAGAAGGAGGAGAGGAGGCTTAGTGGACATGGTGGTGATGGACTGATGATTGGGCTGGATGATCTAAGTGGTCTTTTCCAGCTCTCATGATTCTATCATTCTGTGACAGGTGATGTTAGTTTTGTTGACAGGTTCAGCAAGGTGAACTGGGACCAGAGGTACATCCCAAAACCTTTGAGTTGCTGGACTGGAGATAATCTTCCCAAAATAACTAATGAAAATAGTAGAACCATAAAAGGAATTTCTTTATCACTACGAGAAAAAGGGAGGGATCCTTTGGCTAATGAAGGCCTGATTTGGCAAAGCCAGAGACAGTTTGCTTTGCACCACATTTATTTGACTTTCCAGAATGGTGTACTTACTTTCCAGGTATTTCTAAACAGTGATTTTTTATTTACAAACATGGCTAACAGCAGGTTAAAAATTCTTTTCTTTGTTTCCTTTCTGCTAAGAATGAATGAATTTAATGTGGTCTTTTTCGTGCTTCCTTCTTTACGAAGGAGACAGATGCTGCATCATGGCAAACAAACATTCAGATGGTTTGGAGAACAAGTCCTTACACAGACTACAGTGTACAGCAATAAAGGGCACACACAACAACATGCAAGACATTCATTCAGCCTCCAAACACTTCTCCCTGTTGACCAATTCAGAACATATTAAACCATTTAAGAAGGGCATTAAGCTTTAGAGTTGATGGGACGTTTTATACCTTGTACTTTTCTCCAACTCCCATAGTAAGCAAGGAAAAACAGAACAATAATAATAAAATCATATACAAAACAAACAAAGAAAGAAACATACAAGCAGAAAACGCTGACAGAAAAAGAATATACCTCGCAAGGTGTCAGGATCCTTTATATCTAATCCTCAAGGCAGAGGATGAAAGCTTTGTCTTTTCTAGGTAACTTGTGGCTAAGACTGGGAGCTGGGAGGACTTTATACTTTCCCTGACCCGGTGGTATGTAAACTAAATATAGAAGGTAGTCAAATAACTATAACATATGTAACATATATATTTATATATATGTATTTTTAAATCTCAGACCTTAAGCCTGAAGTTCCTTGAATGGCTGGAGCTTTTAAATAGTGTTTTGATAGAAATTCTCTCAGCTATCTAAGAGTGCAGCTGGTCAAATCCACAAGCAAGCACGAACGATAAGCTTCATTTATAAGAGCAAACACAGAAGAACAACATGGAGGGAATAGTTGTTAGTTTCTTGAGTGAACTAACCCAGGCACCGTGTAGCCTCTACTATTGCTGTTCCTGAAGGAGAATCTGTTCCTCCCTTTATTTCTGAGCTTCACCCACCTCTACCACCTCTCACAAGAAGTGTGTTTTGGGGGAATATTCATATGGAGTCGAAAGGAGCTGGCTGTTCTATCCAATCAAGAATGGGAAGGCATATGACCTGTAGATTAGAAGATAATCCAAATATGTCACAAGAAATCTCTCCATTTATTTTAACAGCTCACTTGGAAGCTGTGGAAGAATTATCACCTATTTACAAACAAGACAGTGAGAGATAAAATTCCATTGTACAGTGAAATCCATGAGATAACAAAGACAGAAAGTCAGTAAGTCCATCTGCCACAGCAAGCAGCACTCACCAGGTGATGGGGGAGTTCCTCAGTTTTCTGACATCAAATCTGGATGCTGTAGTGGGTTTAGAAATCAGCCTCCTTGAGGTACTTCTTTATTTGGATATATTCGGAGCTTAAAGTAACTTACTTTAAGAGGAAAATAGCACCAGCTGAGTCCTGGCAGATGGTGATGTGTCTGGGTGGAACAAAGCAGAACAGTCCCTGGCCACTTTTCCCTCTTGCAGTTGAACTCTGTGTTACTTTGTACATTTCTTAGGCCAATTTTAGTGGTTGGGTTTTTATTCCAATTTTGGTTTTTGCCCGAAAATAAGAGTAAGGTTTGTATGTGTTGGAAGAGAACAGCACTGAATGAACTGCAATGGAACCAAACTTTAAATTGCACACCTTGCTTCTGAAATTTGAGGAACTTGATGTGCAGAAGCAGCTCGTAAATGCTGAGTTTACAACAGCAAACCTGAAACTACTTTGAATGAGAGGGAAGAAGCAGAAGCTAATTGTGGCAGGGTGATTCTCTTCATTTAATGCTTCCATTTTCTGTTTTGCCAGGGTTCACTGGATTTCATTTAACGTGAGGTTCTTAATGACTATTATATGTATCCATTTAGAGTGTCATTTAGCCAAAGTCTTTCTGAAACAGACAGGCCTTCCTGTTCTGGACTGTGAACACCGTGTAAGTTTTGCCTCTTCTGCCTTTGCCTGGTCTCTCAGTGGGTTCAACTTCTTTATTCAGTCCTAACTAAGTTTGGCCTGTAGGAAATGGAGAATATTCTCATCTGCTAGAGAAAGATGGCTTTAGAAACTTGGGATGTTTCACGGCACTGAGAGACCCTCCTGCTGCCTGCTTATCTTCTGTGATTTTGCTTCTCATAGAATCATAGAATCACAAGGTTGGAAAGGACCTACAAGATCATCCAGTCCAACCGCCCTCCCATCGCCGTTGCTGCCACAACCACATCTCATAGCTCCTCATCCAGACACCCAGAGCGTATAGTAAAAAGGAAAGTGAGAAATTAAAATTTCCTCAGCAAAGCTTCAGTCATACCAATAGTGGAGGGTAAGACCAGCTCCCGTGGGGCTTCACAGTCAGATTAGTACAAAACTATTCTCAAAAAGGATGCCATCACCTCTTGTAGGCTGAGCTGCCATATCTGCGGCACCTGCTGTGATTCTGGTGGTGGACAGCTGATTGATTCAGAGATGGCTATTTGTGCCAAAGCATTATTTCCATTTCTATGACATGCAGAACAGAAAACAATCATGGCACTCATTGCCAACTTCTTTTTCATAGAGCAGTGCTTATCAGAGGACTTCACTTGTCTCTCCTTCCTGAGCCTTGTTTCATCTGTTCTGCTTGTGGCGGGGCTATGAAAAACTCATCTGATTGCTGTCCGCTTTTGGACTGATGCCCTATTGAGACAGGAGCTCACCTTCCTTTTCTAAAGTCCTGAAGCTTCAGAGATTCTTTTGGTAGCAATATGAATCAGTTTCTACAGATCGTTTTAGCTTTTGTACTGAGGAAGGATTCCACCACTCTGATAGTCAGCACGCCAGTTACTGTGATGTGCAGCTGAATTGGGCTTTCCTACCTCCTCGTGGTTTGCTGCTGTGCCCGTGCAGAGCTGCAGTTGGGTGGAGTGAGACGCTGTGGTTAGGCTGCTACATGTAGGAGGTGCTAGAATCTCTTTGTTTAAATTTATGATGTTTTGAGAACTTGTAATTGCATAATATTCTGTGCCTGCTATAGATGAAATAAAAGAATGGATTTCTTTTGTTTTTCCTGGAGGATGAGATGTATAAGCCAGGCAACCCATGTCCTGTGGCATGCTGAAAGAGGAAAGCATGCAGATTTCTACATATTTGTGTCTGCAACTTACAGCAGAGTGGTTTTGGTTATCAGATGTTAGTCTTAAAAACTGAGATTAAATCTGAGATATACGTTATGTCCCAACTGCTCTGCAGCTTTACTTATCTGAACAAACTTTTGTATTTGGCTTGATAACAAATGAGGCAAGAAAACGCCTTCCTGGCACTCTGAGATTCCTGCCTAGAGAGCTTTGCTTATGTTTGTTTTTTGAGGCCTGTGTGCTTGAGGTAGATTTAAACTATGTGACAATCTTGGGTGCTTTTTCCCTCTTAAAAAAAAACCTATTTCACACGCTTTTATAGCAAACTTGCAAATGTGACCTACATTTCCCCCAAAATTGGGCTGCAAATGAAAGGAACCAGGGAGTCTCTGAAGACTTTTATCAGTATTCCTCCTGCCTCCTTGTGCTGCGGATAGCAGGCTCATAACTGATTCTTGAACATGTGAGGCTGTCACATAAACCTGTTCTTTCAGATGTATTTATGTTAAGAATGACTTTGCACACATCCCCTTAACACCCAGGTCCAACACTCTGGCTGTCAGTGTTCATTCTGAACAACCTAAGGAGGTTCTGCTTTCCTTTATGATAGGTTTTCTTTGCAATCATTTTCAGATTAATGCAGACATAAGTTATTAACTAGAATTTCTTCTATTGGTAAAATGTGCGAACCACGAGGGTATTAGTATTATTTGTTCTATTAAATGTGCTTTAACCACTGTCAGACTGTGCAAACAATAACATGAATCAGTCTCACGGTGTGACTGGAACAAGGCTTTGTTTGCAGAAAGAAGAAATGTGCCCTACTGCAGCCTGGTGTGAGGACGTGGGAGCACCTGATTCCTGGTTTCGTTGTCTGCTGGCGTCATTTTGAAGTGTAGTTTGACCACTGTGAACAGACAGCTCACTCTTGGCAGCTGGTGCCTCTAACATTTAATTCTCGGGTATCGGTTCTTGTCTGCTTGGGTATTTTTCCCTGCTATATGGATACTTAACAATGTTGTTCGTAGGTTTTCACGTTCTTCTAGGCTGTACTCCTTCATCCTTCTATTTGCCTTTACTCTGGCAAGTACTAGTTAGACCATAATTGTGTTGTGATAATTGCTTAGTTGGATTTATTTTTATTGGTACAGCAACTGCTGGTATCAAAAGTTGAGCACAGTATCGTTGAAACAAGGTAGCATGTGAGATAACTCCCAGTAAACCTTTAAAATGAAAGTAAATACCCATAATTAAACTATAGCTTGTGTGTGTTTGCACAGGACGAGGGTGGAGTGGCAGACTGGAGTTGCCCTCCCCAGGCACGTCATGGTTACGCTGAAGCACAGAGGGAAAGTTCCATGTCCTGGATGGCTTTACAGTGTCACAACATAGTTGTTGAGCCATGCAGCTTCACAGAGAGATGGCAAAATGCTTCTCCTTCCCAACTGTGTCATGCTGAGAGAGCGTTTGGTGGGAATAGCACTTCTACGTTGATCTTGCCAAATAATAAGTGGACCAAACTCCTGCTTGTGCTCATAGCAGAGTTGTCCCTTAACAAAGTTGCTTGTAGGCAGTTGAGCTGAGGGTCCCCCCTGAGTTGACATCCTGAGGATAATCTGGTAAAGGTGGCATGTGGGAGCCCTGAGCATGGCGTGCTCTCCGGGGGGGTGTTTTCACTGACAAGAAAAATTACAGCCTCAGGATAAGCAGAAAGAGATGGAAGATGTTTTCTTGAATTGTCACAGCTGAAATCTGGCTAAAATCTATACTCCCTTTGCAAGGTTTCATTTGTTCTGCTATCTTGACAGGTAAGAGGCTTGGGCATTTTTGCATCTTGTTTTTTGTGATGTGAATTTGTTTTGCATTTTTTTTAGTATCAATAAATTACAGGTTTTCAGTCTGTTTTCTAGAAGACCAGGAGGGAATTGCTCGTCTTAGTCATCGTAGAGTCATACACAAAACAAAGTTTCATCTGGTTGTGAAGCTTAAAGCGTGCTGCTGCACAATTAGAAAGCAATTGCTTTGTACTGGGACTGTAACAGCACTCCCAGTTCTCACTTCATGTCTGCCTGTAAAGTACAAAGTTGTCAGTGCTGTTGGAGGTGCCCTGAGGGATGATGCTGACAGTTGTGTTGATGTTCCCTAGCAGCTCTGAAAAAAAGCATTCAGCGCTCTCTCCTTTATTTTTAATACAGTGATGTCACGTACATGTATCGGTGTTTAAATGCCTTTCATGTTGGGAAGTGGGATGTAGGGATATATTCAGTTTCAGGTTCCTTTTGATGAGTAATTTCATAGGCTTCTTTAGAAAGCAGGGCTTCTTTACTAGCAATTTAGAGCACTTGACCAAGACTTCTCTTTTGACTCATCTGTAGCGGACTGTGTTTCTTTGCACTTTGTAGAGGGACCCAAAAGCAAATGGTGAGAAGACCTCATGGCTGCCATAGGGAGAAAAACCAACCAGCGCCACCCCGACCACACCTGAGCTGTTTGTTACCAAATGTCTGTAATGTCAGTTTCATTGGACTGACTGGGAGCAGCCAGAAAGTCTGAGCAGGGCCACTGCTATGTAGACAAGCACTCTGTATGCAGGACTGCCACAGCTGAAGGTGAGACCATGTGTTTCTGTAGGTGCTGATTTCTGACGTGGATCCTTGATGTGGACAGCTGAGCAGAACTTAACTAATGGGGTGCTTTTGTGAAGTGGAAGGAAGAGCTGCACAAGCAGCACAGTGCTGCACCAGAGCAGGTTCACACTGGATTTGGGGAGAAATTTCTCTCCAGCAGTGTCCAGGAGGCGTTAGGACAGTGTCCTCAACGTGAACTGACTTGTGCTCAGCCCTGAAGCTGTCATGCAGTTAGACCTGATTATCTTTGTAGGCCTCCTCCCCCGATCTGCTATAAACACGATGAATTTTCTTCCTCTTTTCTTCAGATTACATAAGCTCAGTGAAGGGTTTCTGTGCTTGAGAGAGATGCAGGATAAGAGCACAACAGCACAAGGTCTGCCTTTTGGCAGCTGGAGCTGTGATAATTCCAACATGCATGAAATGGCCTGATGTGCAGCGATTTAATTAATTGTGATTGCAGTCACATTTGGAGTTCAAGAGTTGCAGTTTGCATTTTGTCTGTGTCTTTTCTGGACCACGTGCAATTAAGTTTGAAATATTTCAGCATAATGTATGTAAGTGTACGATGAAGGACACTGCAGTTGCTCTTTTGAAGGTAAACATGTCTGTGTGTCCCTGTGTGTAGGTCCTGAAGCTGATCAGACATACTGTCAATAGTAACATCTTACAGATCAAGCTTGCTTGAGTTCTGATTCCAGTGATGTGGAGATGGGAGGAACAAAAGATATCAAAGCGCTGTTGCTATTCAGAAACAAATAACAGGTCTTGATTTTAGAAGTACTACTTCAACTTCTTTCTCTGTAAGATGAAAATAAAACCAGTTACCTGTTGTTTTAAGTTCACTGCTGTCTCTAGGGGAAATCTTTCCTTACTGTTATATATTAATAGATTAAGTTCATCTGCAGGGCAAGTAGAAAGAACGGCAAAGACAAAGAAACCACACCTGGGTCTGCAGGAGCTGAATTAGTGGAGGTTCCCAGCTGCTGCTGCTCAGGAGGCATCACCCATAGAGCACAGGCTTGCAGGATATGATGCCTAATTGCTTGTTCAGTTTGTTTCAGAATAGCCTGTTATGTTTGAAGGACTTTTGTAGAACATGAAGTAAATTGATATTTTCCTTCTTGTTTGCATAAGTCCTCAAATTCTTGGCTTCCCAGGCTTTGATTGGAGGAGGTGCAAGACAAAGGAGCAGCATCTGAAAGGCACAGCTTTGTGGAAAGGCTCTTACTGTTCTGTCAGGACCTTAATGCAGCACTGCACAACACTGCAGAGCACTGCAGTGAAATGGCTGAGGTACTTGATCAGGCTTTACCTTCAAGGGTCAGTGTTCCTCATAATGAGAAACAGAAGGGTTTTTCGCTGTGGGAAAAACACTATAAAGAGCAATTAGAGCACAGAACCCTGAGCTGCATCTGCTGCAGGCTTCATTCCAAAGTGTTGAAGTCTGGAAGAATTCACTAAGTTACTGTGCGGTGTCAGCTCAGATGTTACCTTCGATCTGGTAACCTGGAAAGTCAAGTCCCTTTGTGAATGTGTATCGACGGCCCTGACCAAGTCACAGCTGTTTGTTACACCATTATGGTGAGCTGTAAAATGGCGTTTATTGGAATGTGAGGGTCCCTTATATAGGTATCCAGTTTCATCCTTACCTTTTTTACATATGCATGACGCAGCAGGGGAGGGCCTATCACGTTACATCCCGAGGGTCCGATTTCGCCTAATACAACATCTCCCTCTCCCCATGCTTAACAAAACCATGCCCCGTTACAACGCAAGCTCCAATCCTAATCCTAGTATATAAAAGTGTTAGTACTTATATAAATTTTTGTGGTGAGTTATTTAAAAAGTGACGTAAACATGCAGAGGTATGTGGTGCAGTGTGTAATAATGTTAGTGGTTCTGTATTTAGTATTTTCAAGGCATCTTGGGCTATATTATACAGTTCATCCTTCTGCTCAAAGCTTCTCATATATCTGCTGGAACTCCATTTTCTCATTCAAAGTCCTTGCACCTGTGCCTCTTGAGCCAGCAGCAGGAAATCTATTGCAGCTCTATTCTGTAAAACAGCATGCCTGAAAGAAAAGTACTCAGATTTCGATTAGTTTTCTGTTTTTCCCAGACCGCCCTTTTGGGTGATGATGATCACTGCATCAGGTTTTATTCTTCTTGACGGGACCCATAAAATTTTTCCTGATTCTCTGTCCTTTACTGTGGCATAACCTCTTCGTTCAAAATGATTGATTGCATAATGTGCTGTGCCAATACTTCTGCCTGTTGGGCTACCAGGATCCTACCTCTGTGACCCTCCCCCTCCCCAAGGACATGTATCTTGTCCTTCAGGAGACGGTTGGCCCTTTCCACAATGCTTGTCCCTGGGAATTCCCAGGGATGCCTGTTGAATGAGATATTCCCCAATGCTCTTTAAGTAGATCTTGAGATGAAGCACGAGCCATTGTCTGTCTTGATGTGTTGCAGCACACCAAGGACCATGATGGCAATGGCCCAGTGTCGCTGAGCTGCAGGGGACTTAAATGTTAACATAACCATCACTCAATCAAAACCTTCACTGATAATACACTAAGCAGAAGATTACATGTAACGTCATAATTTTTGAATTGACATATACACACTTATTCAAGCATTCATTTTAGACAATTCTATAAATGAAAATTTCTAAGCTAATGTACTATTACTTATCGATAACTATGAGGTGGCAAACCACCAAAAGGAGAGAGAAAAGGAACACAGTAGTGATGAATGTGATAGGCAGTGCCTGCAGGGCGTCCCCTGCTTCAAAGTGCACTTTGCCTTTCTCACCCATCACAGATTCTCTCCTGTGCAGGCTTTTTTCACATGTACTCCATATATGCATGGCCAGTGCATGATACAGAGCCCAGATGAAACACCTGTTCTTAAAACATAACAAACCACTATATTAGATCTCTCTACAATACAAACTACTCAGAAAAGTTATTAACAGCTATAGTCACTTATTTCTATTGTTACTTGCTTCACCCTTAGCTTTCTTCTTTTTTCTTTTAATTGGTAAGCTTTTTCTTGTTGACCTACTCCTACTATAGTTACAAAAATCATCTATGGGTAGTATAGTAATTCTTGATGCAGTACAGAGTGAGATGCACCTGAAACTGTCAGAGAACAAATATCTTTGCACTGCTGTGTGCACATTGCATTCAGCCCACTACGGGCAAAACTCATCCTGGGATCTTCAGGACCTGCTCTAGTAAAGCTGCCACCGTTCCATCCAACTCCACCACCACAATTCCCCCTCCATACAATTTCAAGCTCCATCAACAAATTTGCCCAAGTCCCTACCCTAGTCCCCTAAATGTGTATATTATTGGGAGAAAATGAAGGCATTCTTGCTCCGACTAGCAAGAGATCTTCAGAGGTTAAACAGCACTGCAGACAAAGAGGGAGAAAACTTTGTCTGTAATACGGATCCCAGAAGGGGAAGTGATTAACACTGAACCAGGGGCACGAGCACTTAGAATGCTTTGCTTTTGTCCCTATTCAGAAGTAACGATTTGTTTACTTTCACAAGCGGCGGAGCCGAGGGGCGGGGGGTAAGCAGTGAGGGGGGGGCAGCGCGGGGGTTTGCATTCTCTTGCTGGCACTTAAACTTCTCTGGCTAGAGCAGATCACATTCAATATTTTAACTCACTGTTCTTCTGTAACCTTTTTCCCGTTTTTTTTTGTTTTTCACAATTCCACTACTCGAACCCTCAATTACACTTCCATGTAACATTAATAATTCCACTTCCATATAGCATTCATGTTTACACATCCCTATAACATTAACAGTTCCATATACCATTTGCATTTATACTTTCATATACCATAAACATTTAACAATCACAAAGACAGTGACAATACTCAATACAGTTTATCCTAAGCATTCTTCCTCTCCTCCAAGTTGTCAGCAGAAGTTTAACCGACTCCAACTCGGGCTGCCGTGGCTCGCTCGACAGCTGGACTTGTTTCTGCTTCAGAGGCTCCACTCGAGCCCGGGGCCCCCTGACCGGGCCCCCAATTAACGATAAAAAGGAATGCCTCCCTTATCTTTGACCAATCCGAGATTTGGTCGCTCTTGTTCTCCCCTCTCCCTCCCCCCAGGTAGAGCCGGACCAGCAGCCCACCCTCTTGGGGAAGGGTTATGATTAGGAACGCCTCTGCCTCCGCCCCCGCTGATGAGGATTGGCTTCCATCTTGGTTAGTCTTATCCACCCCGCCCCCCGGGGCGGAACCACACCCACAACACATCCCCTCTCGAGGAAGGGACCCATCCTCCCGCCCCTGCTCACTCCCCTTCCCCACCCCCAAGGATGGGTGAAGGAACGCAGGTTGCTTTGGATACCGTGATGGGGCCTCCGAGGAAGGCTTCTGCTGGTCAAGAGATAAGGATGTGGAATGTGTGGAATGCTGCTGGACGGGGCCATCTGCTCGTTGTTCAGCCGGAGTGATGGCTGCGGTCGGGATGGCTCGCGCCACCTTGTCTTTGTCTTTCAAATCCTCGGATCTGCAAGAGAAAAGGCTTCCCGACCCACATTCCGCCGTCCCAATCTGAGTTTCAGTCTTCCCCTCTTTCCGAGCCGCTTTCAATGCCCGTAGCACCAATGCCCACGTTTTGAGCTCAGAAGCTTTTTGCTCATTCATTGCGCGCTCAAAGAGCGAAAAAGTTAAAGAGTCCCACTTATTGTGATCCAAAATCACCCGAGGAGAGGAAAGCTCCCTCTCCTTTTCAAGACAACTAATGACGACTGCAATGTCCTTCTTAGAAGGCGTAGCTTTCCTACCATAGTAGGTTTTACAAAGTTGCAATACTACTCTAATGACGGAATACATTTACCCAGAGACCTGAAGTCTTCCTGGTCTTCTACGAACTATCGGCCGTAGGATAGGCGCAGCGCTGCATTCCCCTTTGCACCCCACCGAGAGTGCTTCCACGGGCTCGAACCATGGATACCGCGTCCGTCAGCGCGGTTTTAGCCGTCGCACACTCACCTCCAGGACTTTGCCTCACACGGGGCACCATTTGTTACCTCGGTCTGGTAACCTGGAAAGTCAAGTCCCTTTGTGAATGTGTATCGACGGCCCCGACCAAGTCACAGCTGTTTGTTACACCATTATGGTGAGCTGTAAAATGGCGTTTATTGGAATGTGAGGGTCCCTTATATAGGTATCCAGTTTCATCCTTACCTTTTTTACATATGCATGACCCAGCAGGGGAGGGCCTATCACGTTACATCCCGAGGGTCCGATTTCGCCTAATACAACACTCAGACATATGTAAAGTACAGGTAAGGATCTTCAAATACAAAACCACTCACATTAATAATCCCCAGGGGACATGAAGGAATGCAGGTCTCGGTGAAGGCAAACAGCATCTGTAGGCAGAAGGCCACGCATCAGAGACCTTTTCTTGTTGTTTGCTTGCATTGTAAGTGAAACATCTAAAATGACACTCCCAGAGGAGAATTATACCCAGGCAGTGGTGCACAGGCATGTATTAAAGTGCTCTTAGTACTTGTAAACACAATCAAATCAGATGGAAACATAGTGCAGAGTTCACTTCCAAAGGTCTTGAAGTTTGTTATTTTTCAGGCAAGATCTGATTGCTCAGGGTGTCAGTTTCATCACTATCAGGATGATTTCCCTCCTGAAGCAGAATCTGTTCGTCCCAGTCTCACAGGAAGGCTGAGGCTCACAGTCCTCATTTCCACATAGGGAAAACGGTCTTGTATTTTGTATTTTGCAAGTGTAGCTGCAGGAGAAAGTAGATCAAGTCTGTCTTTGATGCCAGGAATGAAGTACGAGGAACTGTGCTCGTTTCCCAGTTAAGGGCCATCAAGGTAATTAGACATCTTGAAGTACATTATACTTGATAGATCAGAATATTGCATCTCATTTAAATGTCAGTGGGGTCTTTTGGTGTTTTTTCTGCATCCATATTATTTTGTTTCCTTGTCTTTTGTTCTTTCTAGGGCTCATGTGCTTCTGTTACTGTCTGATTCCTTTCTCTGCTGTTGTTGTTTAAGGTTTTCAGGTATCAGGTGGAATATTTTCCATGAGTGAGTCCACAATAATAGTTTAAATGTCTGTGGGATTTTTTTCCATGGTGCACAGCAGAGGTTAAAGCAGTTCATCTGTCCTTGCACTTGAGGCCTGATTTATGCGTCCTAGCCTTCCACTCGTGACCAGCTGCTGTTCTGTAAGGTGCTTTCCTAAATAGCTCAAGTAAAATCTGAGCTTCATAAATAGGGAGCAAGACGATTGTTTAACAAGGAATGCTACTGTTTTCCGAATCCTATTATGTTCTTTATCAAGTACACTTGTCATGTGAGCCCTTTTACTTTCTCTTGGTGCTTTACTGTAAACAGAAGAAGTAGATTTGAGAGACCAGAGGAGGAAAAACATCAGGATGTTGTGTTCTCACTGGGTGAAACTTTGCAGAAGTGTGGAAGAACACATTGTTCATCATGTGATTCTTCCCTGTTGTGTTTGCTCTCATGCTCACATCGAATGACCGTCAAATTCCAGCTTCAAACCGGCACAGCATCACAGCTGATGGTTTTGCTGTTCAAGTTATTGGAAGTCTTATCTGAACTATGAAAAGTAGGGATTCTTTGCTTTCTGAACATATGGAGTGTGTTTGAGTCACAGCTCGATGCTTTGGTCCCTCAGCTGTGGCAGCTAGAAACTTCTCTTACGTGATAGCTGCCATTCTTATGCAGGCATCTGAATTTGACACCTCAGTTTTCAGGAGAAAAGTCTTCAGTTATTAATATTGCTTACTATGATTATAGCTGATAAGGAGCCCTTGTCACCAACCCTGCGTGGATTCAGAAAATGAATGATCTGAAAAAAAACAAACATGACAGCCATAAGGGGGAAAGAAGAAGTAGAATGTATGACTGAATAATGTAGGCAGTGGCACAGAGTAGGTGGCTTATTACTGTAATTTCTTAAATGTTGGTTGTGAGCTTATTTTGGGAGAGGCTTACGTAAATCAAAAGGGAAGGATGGTCTTTGATCAATCAACAGGTGAGCAACTGTGGGTGAGGGATGCTGGTGAGGAGTCAAGCTGACTGAAGAGATTGATGAGGGTGTAGGAGATATTTAGCATAAAGAAATCTTTGGACTAGGACAGAAAGTCCAGCCCAAGTTAGAATGATCGCAGTCTGTAAGTTCCTTCCTTAGTGGATTTTGCTGGCTAGAGATTTCAGATGTTTTCTTCCTGGCAATAAAATAGTTTCCTTCTAGGGGAAAAAAAAAAACCAAAACATAACTGTAAACCCCACAGGATTATGATATCACAGATGTGAGAACTACTGACAGAGACTGCTGGATCTCCTTCATGGAATGGCTTTTAAACAGAACCAGGCGCAACCTTTTGTTTCTTTACGCTGCCCGTGGTTTGTCCTTTTACTCTGGGCTCCTTAGTACTGAATGTGCAGCTCCAGGGTTCTTCAGGAATGAATCAAGTGAAATGATGGATAATTCTCATGTTCTCTTTAAACGGCGAATAACAGAATTTTCATTTCTCCTAAATATTTCTGAGACAAAATAGTTAAGGACAGTGGAAGTGGTATTTCAAGTTACACTGCCAAAACATATCACAGTACAGTGCTACTGGCCTGGTTTTCCATTCTGGTCACCATTCCAATCACCAACATGCTGATCCTGTCTCCAGTGTCAGTCTTTGTGCAGTGCTGTTTTGCGCACTAAACAGGCAGTGTGCTGCCCTCCACACCACCCACGAAGGAGCTATGTGTGTGCATCAATGTGCTTCTGACACATTCTGTGATGGAAGTCACTATGCCTTAGGCCATTAAATAGATATGGTCTGAATTTGATTTTTTGTACTGATAAAGTTAGTGTTTCTGTCACTCTATGCCAGTAGTCCGGTGACTGGACTTAGAAAGCATGTCAGTTTGCTCCTGTAATTGCACCTAACTTTGAAGAATAATTGATTTTCAATACCATTGTTCCATAGTGCTCCTCAAATATTTCACAAATTAAATTCCATTTGAAATGCTTCAGGCAATCTGAAAGAGGAAACTCCCCTTAAAAATACCTGTTATGCAGAGTTTTCTAACTTCCTTGTTTGTCTGGCAGTGATTCAGCCTGGTTGATGCTGACTCAGTTATAACTCTTGTATGTGACTCTTTATGTTCCTGTTTTCATGCTTTTGTTTTATTGAGGGACTGGTTCTTCTGGTCATGGGTTTACATACTGTGACTCAGGTGCAATGCAGACAACACGGCAGTTACAGGAGAAAGCCTGTTAATATCAGGTATGTTAGTACTTACGTTTTCCTTGTGCCTTTAGCTGAGAAATTCATACAGTCATAGAATGCTTTGGGTTGAAAGGGGCCTTAAATTTCCAACTCCCTCCAACAGCTGGTTGTCTCCCACAAGGACAGGCTGCCCTCATCCAGCCTGGCCTTGGCCATCTCTAGGGTTGGGCACCCACAGCTTCTCCAGACAACAGTGCCAGGGCCTCACTGCCCTCTGAATAAAAAGACACACGAGGGTTGAGCAGGTGATCCAAGACAGCTGGCACAGCTTCACCAAGGGTAGATTGTGCCTGACCAACCTGGTGACCTGGTGACCTATGATGGAGTGTTGGCATCACTGCACAAAGGGACAGCAACTAATGGCATCTACCTGGGATCCTGCAAAGCCTTTGGCACGGCCCCTTATGCTCTGCTCTTGTATGGCCCCAGCTGGGGTAGTGCGTCCAGGTTTGGGGTCTTTAACGCAGGAAAACTGTGAACTTCTAGCGATGGTCCAGAGGAAGCCATGAGGATGCTCGAGGGCTGGAGTGCTGCTGCTATGATGACAGGCTGAGGGAGCTGGGCTTTTCAGTCCGGCTTCAAGGAGACCTCGCTATGGCTTTACAATACTTAAACATAAGTAGGAGGGGAATAACATTTTTACACAAGTGATAGGACAAGGAGGAACTTCCTTTGTATGCCCAGCAGAGGCAACGCTTCGCCCGCCCGGTGCCAGCCCTTGGTGCTCCTTGTGCCCCACTCCGCTCGCTCAGAGCTGCGTGCCGCTGCCGACTTGGAGCGGTGTCAGACGCGCCGCGGATGCTTTGTAATTTTAATGCTAAAACGGAGCTGTGCCCGAGGGCTTGCACGCACGTGCCAGGAGGTGGAAAAACAGCAAGCAAACAAACGCGGCCTTTCCAGCGGTGTCGGGGCTCCCTCAACTCTGCCGCAGGCAGGAGCCGCCTTCTTTGTTTTACTCCGTGTTTGGCTTTTCAGATGTTGGAGCGCTCTGCCTTTCATTAGTCTTGGATATGGTGAGGACAGGCCGTATCTGTTGGCTCCCAAGGGCTAAGAACCAAATGTTTAGCTGCTCTGGATAAACCTGGCATTGAAAGTATGTTTGTACAGCTGTCACCTTTGTCCCTACGGCTATTTATTGTCTCCTGTGGTCAGTGGGTGTTTCTCGTGCATCTTTCGGAGGACAGCCCGGGAAGGGACACACCTTGTGGGAAAGGTTCTTGAAGTCTGTGCCCTTTTGACACTGTCCCGAGTGGAGCAATGTCCTGAAAACCTGCATTTTCCTCAGCCAGCATCTAAAGTTCAAAAGTACAGTTGAAAGTTAAGGACAGAGAAGTCGGGTTTTTTGAATTCCTTCTTATAAATGCATCAGTGTAGGTGTGTGCTGGAAGGGATTCAGAACGAATGCTGTCTTTCTCAGAGCTCTGTGCACAGCACAGATTCAGTGCAGCCGCCTCAGGTACCTTCCAGCATTCTGTCAGTCCTGCTTTCTTTCTGAACAGCAGCTGTTTAACACTGACCTGTTTGCCTTGGGGATTTCTGCAGAGGTGCTTTTCACATCCAGTGAGTTCACTTTTGCTTTGAAGACTGCAAAGCCATGTTTTGCTGTTGACGCTGGGTGAGTGTACAGTAAGAATGAAGTGACACAAAAGGCTCAGCTGACCTCACCTCTGCCTTATAAGAACGTGTTCTGCTCGTTGGGGGTGCCAGGAAAGCAGTTCTGTCAAGTGCATTTGTCAGCAAGAGTTACCAGCCCTCGTTTAGAATCAAGGGTTGCGCAGATTAATTGCGTAGTAGTTTAGCTGTGCTCAGTGCAAGGAGTGCAGGAGTTGAATATCACTGAGTAACCGCAGGGGAACCCCGAGTTAATCAGTGTTCCTGCTGATGGTGAGCAGTACTGCATCACTCAGCAGAGCTGCTGCAGGAGTCCTTTGCAGCCTCCTATTTTTAGACCTCGGAGGAGGGCTGTGTCCATCGTCACACACGGTGACTAACCCTCCTGGAGTGCTCTGTGGGCCTATAAATACTGGGTGTGCTATTTCAGTCTCAGTACCTGTGAGGCAGATCGGTGCGTGAGGGCAGCTCTGTGCTGCTGAGGGCAATGTTCCGTCCCACACCTGCCCTCAGGTTACAGCTGGGCTGTGCTGCTGGGCTGTGCTCACACACAGAACCAACCCAGGCGGCTCTCGTTTCTGAGCCCTTGTAAGACAAATCTTGGCCAGTGAGAGTTTCTAAGGGAGATCTGCCCAGTCTGGAGGCGGAATGCTTCCAGCTGTTCATTGCAAACAGCAGACCTGCACTGAAGGATGTTACTGTTCTTAGCACTGTATATTGTGTGCGGTCTCATTGCTGTAAAATAACATATATGTACATATGTTTTAAGATATTGGAGTATCCCTACTGTTGTGGAAGTGTGTACTTAGGCAAGCATTATAAGTGCGAATGCAGCTATTTAACATGCACATGTAGCACTTCATCACTATTGTGATCCTATAATACAGCTGGCTGGTCTTTTTAATTCAGCTGGAGTACTTATCAGGAAAAGAGCTGAACTGGACTTGTATCTCACTTGCTGCTGTCTTGTAATATTGGCCCTTCTGCTTAAATTTAGCCCATCTGTATTCATATTCTCAACCAGTGACCAGCCTCTTCCTTTTGCTGTGTATGCGGCAGTGCCCAGCTACAGGCAAGGTAAGTGAACTTATAGGGCTGCTCTGTCTTTCTGTTCTTATTAAAGTACAAGCTGGATGAAGATTTCAGGGCTGTTTTGTGAGCTCTGACAACTTAAATGTGCTTAATGTTGCCAGGGAGAGCAAAGGAAAACTGTTCTTTTTATGTAGGTGTTGAGATGAAGATTTGCTGTGATGCTCTCAGCTTTGCGGAGGAACTTCTAAAAGTTCCTAATGTAGATTGCACCAGGTGAGCAACCTGGAAATTAAAAAGCCTTTGTTCCCATCTGCAGCTTTGGACAGATCACGTGCACTGCAGCAACTTACAGATCCTGAAACAGGCAAAGAAATAGAAAAAAAAAAAAGTTCAGTCTTTTGCTGTAGTCACTGAGCTGCATTGGATTCCTTCTGGCAATGCTGTATAGCAGCTGCTCTGTCAACTGCAAGACAGCAAAGTTGTGTCTTTTTAAAGATGGGGCTGTGTCTGTATGTCGGGTCTGCACGACGAGGGTTTGATGGCAGCTGCAGCAGTGACCTCTGGTGGTCTCCAGCAGCTGCCCCAGCTCAGCTCAGAGCCAGATCCACCCAGGACTAGAAGGGTGGTGCTGGTGGCCTGAGCTGAGCCTGAGCAGTGCTGTCTATGCTCTGGGGATGTGGGGAAGGTGTTTGCATTTGCTTTAGCTCTCACTGCTCTGATTTGTTACCAGCCGGTAATAAATTACAGCAATCAGTCTATGCTGAGTGTTTTGACGGTGACAGTAACTGGTGATTGACCTCCCTGTCCTTACCTCAACCTGTGAGATTCCTTTTCCTCCATCCTATTTCCCCCCTGTTCTGTTGAGGAGTGGAGCATGGTGCGGTGGAGCTGAGCTACCTGTTGCTGGATCACAACAGTGTGTGTGTGCTGCTGGGAACCTGTGTGAGGATTCCACCATCATTTTAAAAGAAATCTGAGCAGTGGGAGGACGTTTAAGGAGGGAGCTGAGGGGCTGCTGGGAGCGGCATTCTGACCAGCACAGCTGCAAAAACATGAAACTTTTTCCCTGAAGATTTGGAGGAAAATGTTGATGTTTCCTGTTGCAGCAAGTCCTGGGAATGTGTAAATGGAGCAGAGAAAGAGAAGGGAGCCTTCATCCTGCCCAGCCGTATTTCTGAAGGTGGTTTGCAAAGCCTCTGAGTCATACAGAATTATCACAGAGTCCCCCCTCCTCCTTTTTTTTCCCTCCATTCTGACAGCTTAGATTTGGGTGGGAGAATTTTTCCCTCTTGCTCTCACCCTTCTTAATATTCTGCAGTAACTGGAATAAAAACATATAAAACTCATCATGCTCTTCTAATACAGAACAATGTGGCCTACAGCCTGCTGGAAGGAAAACTTGCATCGGCTTAGAGTATAAATGAAGAAGCTTGAGGCAGAAATTAAGAAGTAACACAAATCATCGGCATTTCTGATGGTACAGAAATGTGAATAGAAGGGCCGTGTTTCACTTGGAGATCATAAGCTCAGTCAGTGTGTCAGCGGGGTGACACGTTAGTGTGCAAGGTGTGCTCAGGACAAACGGGGGCTTCCATGTGCTTTCTTTTGTTGCATCTTTTGAGCGAGCTTTCTGCTTCAGGAGCTCTGTGAGGGGGCTTAATGGCTTTCTGCTGGTTCTCTGTTATATAGTCACGTAGCTCTTCCCTTTCTATCTTTTCCCTTGGCATTAGGGAGCAGCTTCTTGCTGTTTGCAGAGGTAATAACCAGCGGGTTACTTAGCACAGCACTTTCTATATAGTGAGAACATTCCACAGTGGGTAGGTGTTCTGCTTCACCAGGCAGAGTGCATCACAGAGCATCTGTTTAACGTGCGATTAAGAACCTATGAAGCTTGATAGATCAACTGCCCGGGGAAATAAAGTTCACTTTGTTTGGAAGCAAAGACAGAAGTGGAGCACTGTGTTCACAGTAAGGTTTGTACTTCTTTCCCCTTTTTAAGAAGAATAAGAAAAACAACTGAGCACCTGCCTGGCAGAATAGTTGTTCTCAGTCATATGAATGGTAGTAACTACTTTTGGGATGTTGTCTTAGATCTTCAGCACTTCAGTAGTGTTTAGCATCTGATTTAGGCCTTAAAAGGTATGCAAATCAGTATTGGTACTCCCCAGAACCTCTTCTCTAGGCTGAACAAGCCCAGCATCCTCAGCCTGTCTTTACCCGGGAGGTGCTCCAGCCCCCTGAGCATCCCAATGGCCCTGCTCTGGGCCGGCCCCATCAGCTCAGGGTGCAGAAAATGAAATCCTTCTGGGCAAACGTAAGCCGTGGTATTACTGCACTGATTTCATTTGCCCTACATGTTTGCTTTGGATTTTATGCGGGGTCTCATACGGGTTTTATGCTAATCATGCTAATGGTTTTGCAGAAGAAAACGTCTTAGAAGCACAATTTCCTTGTAGTATCTAAATCTCCGTCATGTAGAACAGTCCCAGGTTGTACATTACCTACAGACAAGGCCGCATTTAAATGCAGAATAACTGGGGGAAGAACCTGTCTTTACAGTGGGGTTGGGAGCACGTGATTAATGAGCTGGAAGACTTGCTGGAGCTGAGCCCTGACAGTGACCGTTCTTATTCCTGCTCCAGATAACATTATGCTTGCTCCATTTTATTGGCACACATGAAACACCTAAGCATGGTGCCGTTGCATCCCTCCTACTATACTAGGATAGTTGCCACCACAAATTACTGGGTCATGACTGACCGAGAAGGGCAGGGCTTGGTCTCTTGTACCTTTTTATGGTATTGCAAATAGCTATGCAGTCATCCTGGAGGAACAGTGCAAGAAAACAAATTACAGGCTAAGCCAGTCTGCCGGTGTCTCGGTGCAAGAGTTTGTTTATGTTAGTTTCACTCCGCCAGTTCTTCCAGAAAAAGGAAATACAGGGAATGCTGCCGTATCAACAAGATCTTCAGCAGGTGTAAGGTTACCAGTGAAATAAGCCACCTGGGAGTGCGCCCTGGGTGCTGCACTGGGGTAGAACAGTTAAAGACACTCGATGGTTCCTTCCTTGGATAGGAACGGGGAAGTGGACTAAATGAATGTGAAGTTCAGTTGGGACAAACACGCTTCTCCAGAAAATCATAGAATGACCCAGGTTGGAAAAGACCTTGAAGACCATCAAGTCCAACCGCAGCCTAACCAGTACCCTAACTCTAAAAACCCTCTGCTAAATCATATCCCTGAGCACCACATCCAGACGGCTCTTAAACACATCCAGGTGCAAACAAAGAATCCTCCATAGAAACGCAGTCCAGCAGAGAGAGATTTGAGAGATGCAGTGACTTATAGCCTTACTAAAACAGAACCATGTGAGCTGTGATCCTCAGGAACAGCACAAGTGCTGTCCTGGCCTGCAGCGTCACTGTCCTTTATGTCTCATGGTACCCGTTTTCTCTGTAAAATGTGTGTATTGTCAGCAGTTCTTAGTCTGTTCTTGTTACAGTTAATAAAAGATAGGATAGAATATTTTAGCTAACCATTGCCATGGGGTGTGGTTTATTTTAGCTCTCTGCTGAGTTATTTCTGAGAATGGCCATCCTTCTTTCAAACATGTTTTACGTTTTGTTCCTATTCTCAGATACCGGCTTCTGCTGAAGTCTTTGCAGGGCTATGCAAATGCTAGTTTTAGCTCTAAATAGCTTCTCTATTTATTCAGAACTAAAGATTTGTGTCAAGACAAGCTTTTTTAAGAGCAAGTCTGTATCTTAGAACCAGTGATTTGGCTGCTGTGCAAGAGTTGAACTGACCCTAACCGATGCAGGTGAGGATTGGCCTCTGCACGTCCCACATCTCTGCCTCATCTCTGGAGGCGAATGGTGCCTTCAAGGCCAGGTTGGATAGGCAGCCTGAACTAAGGGGTGGAGACCAACCCAGCCCATGGCAGGAGGTTTGGAGCGAGATGATCTTTAAGGTCCTTTCCAATCCAAGCCTTTCTATGTGTCTGGGACAAATAGGCACAAATAAGCAGTTAGATGAATGATTACAGTCAAAACCGTGGTCATTCCTGAACAGGCTGTTTGCTCTGGGAAAAAAAGGGGTGATGAAAAATATATGGTATGAAGTTCCATGACTGCTGACGTTCTCAAGCCCCATAAATAGTCCGTGACTGCAAACACAAATTCAGATTTGTTAATCAGCCCAATCCCTGGAGAGAAATGGGAGAAAACTGTATCGCAGATACTGCATCCATCATTGGTGTCATTACTGTCGCTTCCTATTTGCTCTAATAAAGAGACAGAGACCTAGAAAAGGAGTCTAAGGCTGTGATTGGCAGCACAGGGAGGAACCTTTGCAAAATGGAGCCAGCTTGTTTCCAAGTCACTTCAAAACTAACAAGCTTTCTGCTACTTTTAGACTGCAAAATATGTAATGTCTCCTGTGCTCACCCTGATACACGGGGCGCTTTTATCGTCATTCTCATCACAGTCATGCTTTAAGAAACCTCAGAAATATTGTCTTATCTGTCATAAAATCTAACCTTTTATAATAGCTACCAAAACTCTTAATTCGTGGCTGCTCTGCTTCATAGCAGGATTATGGTTTCCATTTAAGAGGAAAGAAAAAAAAAGCAGTTTGCCCAAGATTAGTGACAAGAGGCAGCAGTTTCAGTAGCAGCTATAGCCATTAAGAGTGCTTTCTTGCTAAGCCCTGTCACCTTTCTTTTAAGACAAGTGTTTCTGCATCTTTTTGATCCTGTAGTCTATAAAACAGTACCATATTTATTTGGCACACTTGTGTTTTTCTTGTTAGTCAGATTTTTCTCCTTTCTAACTTGAAGGCTGTAAACTGTTTCCAGTCAGTCTGATGCTTAAGGGCCAGGAGCCTAATGAGAACAAACGAGAGGCTAAATTTTGCTTTTGCTTACAGTGGGTTTGTGCCAGAAAAACTCAGCTGAAGTTACTGAAGTAGAGTTACCCTTGTGCAAAGCCAGAGTAATAGAGTGACCTGGATTAATTCCACTCCATTAATTACAACTTTCCCTCTAGTCTGATTTTCTCATTTCAGCAGTAATAAAGGCTGGTAGTGAGAGGGACTATCAGAATGAAGACTATGGTTTTTCATTTCCACCTTACAAACGATGCTGACTTT